>NC_050072.1:119790100-121195513 GCF_009764565.3 Dermochelys coriacea
AGTCTGACATTTTCCATGTTTTCAGTTCATTCCTTCTCATCTCCTTCTCTCCCTGTGAGGTAGGTAAAAATTATTGTACCTGTTATGCAGAGGGAAGAACAGAGGCCAAGAGCGTGTAATGGCTTGATTTTCAGAGGTACTGAGCTCCCAACAACTTCAGGTGGACACCACCTCTGAAAATCAAGCTGTTAAACACCTGTGGCTGGCCTATGTCAGCTGACTCAGGCTTGAGGGACTCAGGATGTGGGGCTATATAACTGCAGTATAGACATACGGGCTTGTATTTCAAATTAGATGAAGTTGACCAGTGTTTGAAGAGCTGCAGTACATCTTTATGTTTTTGTCATACCATAACATCCAAATAACATGAACAGTGCTCAGTGTTATAGTCCATGTTATCCAACATATGACAGGTGTGTGGCTAATATATATCTTTCCCCATACAAAGTTGTGTTTTTTAAAATCATTTTCATGAACAGAATTGATAAATGAAGATTGCCCTGGTGACTCATTGTCCAGTCAATCACATACTCCTAGTCTTGTGCTGCTTGCCTTAACTGGATATTCATACGAAGAGATGTCTTTCCCAAATCCTGTCCTGAATATTTATCCAGCATAAATTAATTTTAAAGCACTACCATGTATTATTTTCAACCCCAGCTTTTAAGAGAAAACCCTCTAAACTGAAATTAGAATTCTAAGTATTTAATTTATATATACACGGAGTTTACCTACTGTATAGAATATCTTTTTTGCACATGTATCTGTGCACAACTGTTTGGCTGCTTTAACAATTTGAAATACTGTCTGACTAAATTTTTGAAATTTGTGATTCTATAGCATCTCCCATCCAGGGAAGTCAGAGAGATTTAGAGACAATGAACTAATCCTTGTAATACCTCTGAGATGCAGCTAAGTGTTATTATTAGACCTGATTTTTTTAGTTTGCTGGCAGGTCTGAAAAACAAAACAAAAAAAATGAACTAACAAAACTGTTCTGGATCAAACCTAATGTGAACCCCCCCCCCCCGCATCAGCAAATTGAAAAAAGGTCATCTGAGACAATTTAAATGTCCACAGCACTATGTTTTTTGTGTGTAATTGCCTACTATCTTGCATTCCCTGTGCAAAGAGCATGAAGCAGGTGTAAAATACTCAATATTTTCACCTCTTTCACGGGTGTAGATATCTACATAAGGGGCAAATAAGTGGAGAATCATGCCCTGTGTACACGAGTGAGCAAAAGCACAGGAGAGCTAGAGCTGTACATTTGCAAAAAATTGCACTAAGGATCAACCAGAAGACGATAGAAATGCAGGTCAGTGGAAAACTGAAATGGGTTTAAGAGCAGGGGGAAAACAAGTTGCTTAAGGGAAAGGAGAAATCCAGAAAAAGATCACAAACACAGTCACTTCTGACAGATTCCACAAGCACACTGGCCAGGAAACTGTAACAACTCCCTTGTACAATAGAGATGTTCTTCACTCCCCATAGGATTTCAATGAATCAATGAGTTTCATACTGCAGAGAATTCTATTCTTCAAGTATTTCCACTATACAATCCCTCTCTCAAGTGCCTCTGACTTTGTGTCTGTGTGCGCGCTTAAATGGAGACTCAGAATAGGTGTTTCCCACGGGCATACCCTCTACAAACACATCTGCTATTCAATCAGAAAACATGCCTTTGGATGAGTCTTGCTGTTAAGCGGGTGAAAAAAATAAACATCTTCATGCCAGTCAAACTCTTCTATGTCAAGCTGAGTATTTTAACACCCCACATGTTTAAAAAAAAAGGTGATGCTCCAAAGTAATGAAATCTAATTTTTTAAAAGCACCCTGTATTTTATTGTTATCAAAATGAGATTGTTAAAATGGAAAGCATGTTTAAACTGCAACCTGTTTTTCACTGCTTAAATTATATGTTTATTATTTGCATTTTGTTCAGCTTGGGCAATGAAACTAGAGAGGTCAGTTTCACTTTTTGCTTATGGAAATAGTCTTACAAAATTGAATAGGGATGAAACCAAATAGAAGTGACTGTACAACATTTTCAGACTTTAACAGAAAGGTTGATCCATTTTCTTTATAGGTTTTCTGAACAAGTTTACAGGATTCGATCCCAAGAGTATAATAGACTTTTATATTCTTTTCTTATTATTTGTATCACAGTAACACTGTGAGATTAGACCCACACTGTACAAATGCATAATAAGAGACAGTCCTAACCTGACACAGCTTTCAATCTCAATAGATAGGACGGACACAGGGTGGGAGGGTAAATGGAGGCACAGAGAAGTGAAGTGACTTGCCCAAGGTCACTTAGCAGATAAGTAGAAGTGAATAGATCTTGGGTCTCCTCACTGGCAGTCTAGGGCCTTCTCCACTGGGCCACACTACTTTCCTAGGCATAGTACTGTTGAAAAAACACACATGGCTGTGTTCCCAATCCACCACAGTTCCCATGTCAGAGATCCTGCAAGTGGGCTCCCTGCAGCGTTCCACTCCCAAGCCCTCCCTGAGAGTCCAACCCCTTGCTCTTTGGTTCAGCCTCTCCCAGGTTGAGTCAGTTCTTCCCCTTCACCTTGCGCCTTGCACAAGCCTACTAGGGCATTAGGGTAACCCAGCTCTGTCACAACCTTGTCCATGACAGCTCCTGCTGCTCCTTCCTGCTCCTCTGCTCTCTACTACCTGGAGAGGGACTGAACAGCTCCTTTTCCTCTCTCCCAGTAGCCCCCTTGCAGGCCTGCCGACAGCAATTCCGGGCCCTAGGGGAGTGTGGGGCCCAGGGCAGAAGTGAACCTGTCACTTCCGGGACCAATCGTGCCGGCCTGTGGAGCCCCCCAAAGCACGGAGCTCGGAGCAGTCACCACCCCACACATGCCCCTGAGCAATTACCCTCCGGAGGACCTGGACGTGCCACCCCAGTAATTGACTGAGTGCTGCCCCTTTCTATTGGCCGCCCCAGGCACCTGCTTCCTTCGCTGGTGCCTGGAGCCGGCCCTTCTCAGCAGTAAAGAGGGCAGGATTTGGCCCTGTCTCATTGGCATATGCAGGAAACTCTTTTCTCATACACACAAACTCCTTCATGCATTTGACAGACACACCATTTACATAATATCCATGCACTCAGTGCTGAGATTTTTCAATCCCCACACAGAAGAGCAGGATGATTTGGCAAGGGTAATATATTAGAGCTTTTATAGGAGAACCATTATATACACATTTGTAACTGCTTGCTAGTAATGCCTCTTCTTTTCACTGCACGCATCATTATCTTGACACAATCACTTGTAGACATGGAGAAAGGACAGTGTCTCTCAGTAGTCACGCTTTATGCTTTGCTGGCCCTGAATTTGTATCTGAAAATATGTTTCATTACATACCAGCAAATATTCTAGACTTATCCCTTGAGAATTTTCACAGAAAAAGTAATTTTTCCATTGGGAGTTAACCTTGCAGAACATTTCCCAGGAAAGAGACGTGCTATTATGTCTTTCTAATGATAGATCTGCTCACAGACTGCAATGAGATGAAGGGCAAATCCTTAGCCTCCACAGCAAACCTGAGTAGACAAGTTTTTTTGTTGAGGACACACACAGGAGTTAGGCTAGTCTGGAGCCAGGTTACAGAGCAGCCAAGCAGTTACTGCATAACTGCTATGGATAGTCTCTGAACTATATTAGCAATCGTAGCCCACTATTGGCCTAAATTTTCAAAGGAGCCCTGGCAGCTCACGTTGATGTCAATGGAATATGCATCATTCAGAATTCTCAGGCATTGCAAGCTTACCGTGATGGTATAAGACCCTTTATAGAAAAGAACGTCTATTAAAAAATCAAGCAAGCAAGCAAGCCAGCCAGCCACCTGTGTCCTCTCCAAGTGAGGAGTGTATATAGTTTGTAGAACCACTGACTACATTCATGGCTGTTGTCCTCCTCCAAGCTAATGCCATGTTCCTCCATGCTGCAGGGGGCATAGTGCAACGGCCTGTCCATCTTTACATGCCCCCACACAGTATTTCAATTGAGCTATTTTGAGTTTTGAAATTTAGTTGAGTTGGTTAAAAGTTTAAGAAACACTTTAAAAAAAGAGAGGAAGTCCTACAGCCACATTCACATTATTGCAGGACAACCACCACTTCAGGTAAAATAAGTACCCACCTCAAATGACCCTTTGCCCAGGACTTAAACTCCACCGTTTTGAGATTCATAAAAGCTCAATTATCTTTTTCCTTTTCATTCTTATTAGAGGTCTTAACACCTCTCACATGAGGAAAAGAGAAAACACTGCAAGGATGGATGTTATTACGGTATTTCAGGACTGACATGAAGCAGAAACATTTTGCAACCTTACATTGAAATGTTTTTAATTAATGTTAAGTTGTTAAAAATAAGGGCGCAATCAAACCCAAACTTAGTTTTGACAGTTCAAGCGTCTAGGTCAGTTACAGAAAATGTACTTAGTAGAGGACCCCTGGGCAACACTTTGAATGACACAACCAAAATGTATTAAAAAGGAAAATGATTAATTAGGCAAGCAGGAATGCAATTACCACTAATACAATGTTGCAATTATACTTACTGTCAAAGATAAAATAGCGTATCAGTGGGTGATCAGTCCACAAACAACAGAGTGAAATACAGCCATATAATACTGAAACCCTAATGTATCCTTTTGATGTTGAGAGGTCTCTTGCAATTTAGCAAGGCTACTCCTTTTATAATTGATTTTTCAACTTATTAACATTAAACTATCACTTACCATGATTATATTTTTGCCACTTCCTTTTTGGCTCTTTATATTACACTTTATTTAAATTAACATCTGCACCAATGTGCTTCCCATACTATCAATATATGTAGATTGAATTTTAATAAAATATTCTTAATTCTGAAAAATGCTCATTAAAAACCTTGCTTAAGCCAGTTATAACCAACTACAACATAACTTTGGGTCATGTCCTTAACTAACTTCAATTTTCCCATCTGACTGTCTCCAATTTATCTCTAACTTTCTCACACTAGCAACTTCAATTTCCAATACTCCTCTACACTTAGGTTAACATAGGCCTGAAACCTGTTTTCTTATTTCTTAACCTAAACCATCCTATAGGCTACCATTTCCCGAGAAGATTCCCACCCAATTTTGCAGAGCCAAGAGGGAACAGATTGTTCAGAGAATAATGTGAAAAGCATCTGAACTCTTGGTTGCTCAACAGAACCTCCAGATCTTACCAGTTGTCTTCTAAGAAGCTGTTTGCCCATGACGAACAAGCATTTCTATGAATACATAGACACATTCACCTGGTAACAATTATCAAGAGAATAGGTCTAGAGTAAAACACATAAAATATCCTATTGAAGTAGGATAAGTATTTAATATTCCATATACTTGAGTGGTTTGATTCTCTGGAAACCTCATGTTACAGCTGAACTAGCACAGAAAGAAGAGTACAGGCCACCAAACAAAACAGAGAGCAAAAGAACACATTAAGTATAGTAATACAGCATGGTGATATGTAACCCAAATTCTGGTCTCATTCAGATCAGCTTCATTTTTAGATCTAACCAGAATGATGCAATGGAGTTATCCTGGAGTTCTACCAGGGAAAATGAGAGATGTATACAGTAAGCATCACTTTTAAAACTCTCAAAAAGAAAAGGAGTACTTGTGGCACCTTAGAGACTAACAAATTTATTAGAGCATAAGCTTTCGTGAGCTACAGCTCACTTCATCGATGCATCCGATGAAGTGAGCTGTAGCTCACGAAAGCTTATGCTCTAATAAATTTGTTAGTCTCTAAGTTGCCACAAGTACTCCTTTTCTTTTTGAGAATACAGACTAACACGGCTGCTACTCTGAAACCTTTTAAAACTCTGTAACCACCCCTTGGAGTTTGCCAGCTCCTGAAATGCCAGACTGAATCTCTTGGGACAACAATTGTAACAGTTACCAGAGAGCTCTGACACATGCTTGGAGTCACATGAAGGGATAGAATGGACCAGAAACTTCTGCTGAGACCAACAGGTAGGTTTCTGCATGGGGTGATCTGGACAAGCAGTTTACTGGACCAATTCACAGTGCTGCACCATTCGCTTCAGGACTCAGCTTCAATATACCATCTGCCTGGGAAGTTGCCAAGGAGGGAGTTGGGGGTGGGAAAGAGCTGTGAACATTGACAGCTGGGAAATTGGTTGATTTGTTAATGTATAGTACTTATTAGTTAACCCTAATCTTTTCTTTCCCCAGATCCTACTTTTTTGATACCAGTGAAGTCTCCCTTTGCTATATTGTTATTTTTGTGTTATTTATTTGCTGGGGTTTGTGTTCATGTACTTTATTGTTTCCTGTATATTGGGTTTCATACTCCTAGCCTGTTAGTGGCATTAGTTATTTTCCAAAGGCACACACCACCCCTTGTGTCTCAGGCACAGTAAGGAGTCACCTTGGGTGGAAGCACTAGGCATCACAAAATAAATAAAGAACGCAGGACCCAACCCATGTGAGGAGAAGGGAAAAGCCAATCCAATTAGCAAGCACCAGGAAAAGGAGGCTTAGGCCATGCCTCGTGCAAGGGGCTACATCTCTATTGTCAATAACAAGGTCTGAAAAGTGTTATGGGACAAAAAATGGCACTTTTCTGGTGATGCATGTTTTTATGAGAATTGGAAATAATCCAACTCACTGAGTCTGATACAGTCTTGAAACACCATCTTATGGCCTTCTCTGTAGAAGATGCTACATTTTACATAGAAGTCTTTTCTGTCCATTGCGTTGTACAGCTCCTAGCACAATGGAGTACTAATCTTTGATCCACTAAGGTGCTGAAGCAATGCAAATAAATAATAAATCATATTAATAACTATTCTATTTCTCTTTATTATAACCCTCATTGTTAGTGACAGCTATAGATGAATTTATGTTCAGACTTCTGTCTCCCGAAATATTCACTTTTGAACCTGTAGCATCTCAACACAGAAATGAATGTGTCTAGAAAGTCTGAGGAGAGCCCGTCCAGGTATTAATGAGTTATGGGAGAACAGGGAAAAAGAAACACTTTTTGCATCTTCAGTAACAGATTTTTTTAAAACTTAAAAATAGGTGAAAATTAGAACTGGTCATTTAAAAGAGAGGGGGAGCAATTATGAGAATTGTTTTCCAATTTTTTGAATTGTGAATCATTTCAACCAGCTCTGTAATTGCTTGAAAACCGTAAATGTTTGATCAAAACATTACTTCTGTTTGTCAAAACCTGACATTTCAGCAACATATTTTCTTTTAGAAAGAGAGTCAAATAAAGCCCTGCTCCCCCCAGGGACATCTAAGCAGCTGGGAAAATGCTCATTCTTTTTGTCCAGGCCTATTTCAGGAGCCTGCAGGGATATTATGCATTAAGGAGAACCTAGACTCTCATAGTGTGGAGGATTTATTGTGGTGTTTCAAACAATAAAAATCCTGCTTAAATACCAGAAACCAAAGGAGAATAGTTACTGTAAAATTACTGTTAAATACTGTGCATAAGAAATCTGTCAGAAATTTTTGAAGATACAAGTGTAATGGAACAGCAAATTTACATGGGGATTACCAACTCTGGTCCAACTTTCCCCCCCAAAGAGAGTCTTCTGTTCTAGACTGATCATCAAAGAAAGACTATCATGTATAGGATCTGTCATAACCTCTTGAAGGTAAATCACATGAGCATACGCCATAAACTTTGAATATAAATGGTTTTGTTCTTAATCTCCAAATTCCCTATTCATGTCTCTTAATAGAGTTTCCCGTGTCTGAGTCAGGAAATCAATATTTTATACGGTTCAGTGTGCATCAGTTATAATGTGCTTTATTCACTCACATCTATAGCACTTGCCAGAAGAGATACAGTAGGCAGAGAGGTTTTACTTAAGGCTGTCAGTTAATCACAGTTAACTCAAACAATTAGCTAAAACAAATTAAATAGATTAAAAATTAGTTGTAATTAATCACAGTTTTAATAGCACTGTTAAACAGAATACCAATTTAAATTTATCATAAATATTTTTGGATTTTTTTCTACATTTTGAAATATATTGATTCAATTACAACACAGAATACAAAGTATAGAGTGCTCATTTTATATTTATTTTTATTACAAATATTTGCACTCTAAAAAACAAAAGAAATAGTAAAAAGTTTGCGGATACAGACTAACACGGCTGCTACTCAGAAAGAAATAGTATTTTTCAATTCACCTTATAGAAGTACTGTAGTGAAATCACTTGGTTGTGAAAATGCAATATACAAATGTAGAATTTTTTTACATAACTACACTCAAAAAATAAACAATATAAAACTTTAGAGCCTACAAGTCCACTCAGTCCTACTTCTTGTTCAGCCAGTCGCTCTGACAAACATGTTTGTTTAAGAAGCAGGCAGCATTATCTCCTGTAAATGTATTTACAATGTCACTTTGCATGGCACCTTTGTAGCCAGTGTTGCAAGGTATTTATGTGCCAGATATGTTAAACATTTGTATGTCGCTTCATGCTTTGACCACCATTCTTGAGACATGTAAGCAACAATAATAATAGAAAGTGAGCACTGTATACTTTGTGTTCTGTTTTGTAATTAAAATAATATATTGAAAATGTAGAAAACATCCAAAATATTTAAATAAATGATATTCTGTTATTGTTTAACAGTGCGATTAAAACTGTGATTGATTGCAATTATTTTTTCTAATCTCTTGATTAATCATGGAAGATTAGCATTGGAAGAGACCTCAGGAGGTCATCTAGTCCAATCCCCTGCTCAAAGCAGGACCAGTTCCCCAACTAAATCATCCCAGCCAGGGCTTTGTCAAGCTGGGCCTTAAAAACCTCTAAGGATGGAGATTCCACCACCTCTCTAGGTAACCCATTTTAGAGCTTCATCACCCTCCTAGTGAAATAGTGTTTCCTAATATACAACCTAGACCTCCCCCACTGCAACTTGAGACCATTGCTCCTTGTTCGGTCATGTGCTACCACTGAGAACAGCCTAGCTCCGTCCTCTTTGGAACCTCCCTTCAGGTAGTTGAAGGCTGCTATCAAAACCTCCCCACACTTCTCTTCTGAAGACTAAACAGGCCCAATTCCCTCAGCCTCTCATCGTAAGTCATGTGCCCCAGCCCCCTGATCATTTTCTTTGCCCTCCGCTAGACTCTCTCCAAATTGTCCACATCCTTTCAATAGTGGGGGGCCCAAAACTGGACGCAATACTCTAGATGGGGCCTCACCAGTGTTGAATAGAGGGGAATGATCACTTCCCTCAATCTGCTGGCAATGCTCCTACTAATGCAGCCCAATATACCATTAGCTTTCTTGGCAACAAGGGCATGCTGCTGACTCATATCCAGCTTCTCATCCACTGTAATCCCGAGGTCCTTTTCTGCAGAACTGCTGCTTAGCCAGTCTGTCCCCAGCCTGTAGCGGTGCATAGGCTTCTTCTGTTACAAGTGCAAGGCTCTGCACTTGTCCCTGTTGAACCTCATCAGATTTGTTTTGTTTTGATTCTCCAATTTGTCTAGGCCACTCTGGTCCCTCCAGCGTATCTACCTCTCCCCGCAGCTTAGCGTCATCCGTGAACTTGCTGAGGGTGCTATCCATCCCATCATCCAGATCATTAATGAAGATGTTGAACAAAACCAGCCCCAGGACTGACTCTTGGGGCACTCTGCTTGAAATCTTCATGTGATTTAGCCATTAGATATGATTATTTTTTTTAAATCTCTCTTTTTTTTAAAAAAAAAATCTCATAATTAATCGTGATTAATATTTTTAATGGTTTGGCACCGCTAGATTTATTCCCTCTCTTTGTGCATTCTGGGTTTCTGTTTAACAAGCAATGTGGCTTCATGAAATACAGTGCAAAGTCACCAGTTATGTCAATTTTAAGGAATACAGTCTACAATTCCTTTCATTACCCAATTCCTCCAAGGAGAAGAAAAAACAAACAAACTAACTCCCTTTGTTCACCACAATGAGACATTTCACCTAAAGGATTAAGCTATAATAAATTAATATATTTAAATGTATACAACACTTAATTGTAAGCTCTCTGGGGCAGGCACCATGTTTTGTTCTGTGTCTGTCCAGAGCCTGACGCAGTGGTGTCCCTGCCCCATGACTGGGGATCCTACACATTCGTGCAATCCTATAATTCATATTTCTGTTGCATTTTCCCCACATTTTTCCTACTGTATTTCTTTCCTCTACCCCATCTCCCTATTCCTTTCTTTATCCTTTTCCATAACTCATCCCTGTTTCTCCCCTCTCTCTCTCTCTCACCAGCCAGCACCCATAATGCTGGCACCCAAAGGTTAATTGTTAGCTAATATAATAATTATTAATTACCTGTATTGTGGTAGTGTTTAGGAGCACCAATCATGGGCCAGGGCCCGATTGTGTTAAGTGCTGGACACAAACAGAACAATACATTCCCAACCCTAGAGAATTTACATGGCATCTCCTGTATTTTATTTTTGTTGCTGTTTTTCTATTTAAAAGAGTCTATCTTTTCCCTTCTTGTGTCAGATGTTACTTGCCCGGCATCAGAAAGACATAACTTGCCAAATTTCCAGATGTTATCATAACCATTTCATCCCATCAACATCAGTTCTATAGAACAATATAACAAATAACTTTATTGTTAACTCTGTTGTATTTTTAAAAAAAAACAATTAAAAATTCAGAACAAAAATGAAACACTAACATTAGTGAGATAATTTGGAGAGAGCGAATTCTGACTGCACAACCAGTTTTTTCCTAGCCCCTCTGATTTATTCTGAGGCACATTAATCCTTATCCAACATTCAACAAACCAACAGTGTGGTATTTGGAATCAAAAGAACAAAGAGGAAGTCTGCAATACAAAAAGAAAAAAACCTCTATAATAAGCAAAAGCATTAGTGAAAAATATTACAGTAAAAACAAGGGGCATTTGGGCATTTAATATTCCTTAGGATTAAGAATCAGAGGTTCTCCAAGAGTCACCGGGACCAATGCTGCTGTATCATGGCACCGAAGTTGTCATTCACATGTTCCCCTCCTAGACCTACTCCCTATGTGATTGCTTATTTGTTCCCTCAGTCTTGCTCAGAAGTGGCCACATCTGGCCCATGGGACCGTCCTGCCCGACCCCTGGGCCCTCCCCCACTGTGCCCCATTCCCCGCAGCCTCAGCTCGCTGTGCTGCCAGCACTCTGGCCTGCTGCTCCTGCCGGGCAGTGCGGGAGGTGTGGCTGGCTCTGGCGTGGTAAGGGGGCGGTGGGTGCCGGGGGCAGACAGGGAGCAGGGGGCGGTTGGATGGGACGGAGATTTGAGGTGGGGAGCAGTCAGGGAACGGGGGGGGAGGGGCTGGAAAAGGCATGGAGTCCTGGGGGGCCCCAGGGGGCAGGGGTGTGGATAGGGGTCGGGGGTTCTGGGGGGGGCAGTCCAGGATTCTGGGGGGGCGGTCAGCGGACAGGGAGCAGAGGGAGTTGGATGGCTCGGGCACTCTGGGGGGCGCAGTCAAGGACAGGGAGTGGTTGGATGGGGTGGAGGTTTTGGGAGGGCCATCAGGGGACGGGGAACGGGCGGGGGGTTGGATAGGTGTGGGAGTCCCAGGGGTCCTGTCAGGGGTCGTGGGTGTGGATAGGGGTTGGGGCAGGTAGGGGACAAGGAGCAGCAGGGGTTGGATGGGTTGGGGATTCTGAGGGGGCAGTCAGGGGGTGGGGGCCAGGCTGTTTGGGGAGGCACAGCCTTCCCTACCCAGCCCTCCATATAGTTTTGCAACCCTGATGTGGCCCTTGGACCAAAAAGTTTGCCCCCTCCTCCCCCAGTCTTGCTGGTCTGTCATCTGGTTTGGGAAGTTTTCAAAGACTCTTCTGCCAAAGTAGAACTAAACAATGCCAGAGAGGTTTTTTTGTTCCTGCTGTTCTCAAATAAGCAGTTATGCAAAATACTGGGGCAGCATGAAATACAAAGCTTTCACCTGCAAAGCAGGAGAGAGAAAACTGCAAGTGCTTCTACATGAACACATTCTAGCAGATTTTGCTTTCCTGCTGCACAAAGGAATGCAGGAAGGAGGAGGAGGAATGGTGATTCAGATGAGGCTCAGGTTGTAATGCTGTAACTGAGTATAACAAGAACTTTAGTTTAAACAACACTTTAACACAACCCAATCCAGCTAACACTCACTCCTGTGCTGAACTTTAAAGTGTTTTCAGGATCAAGCCCCCAAATTTGTGACTCAAGATCCCAAGCACAACATGCAATCACAGACTTTTGGAAGAACTGTGAGAGACCACAGGCTATTTGCTGCAGCTTTGTGTTGTAGCAACCAGGCACAGTACTAAAACTTCAACAGGACTTTATATTTAAAGTGGAAACCTCTTTACCAAGCTGCTGTTGCACCCTCAGTAGCTCTCACTCCACCTCCTCAACTCCCCCCTCTCCTTCCTGTTTTCTGTCCTTTCAGATTCCCAACAGCCAGTGCTCCCAGTTCTAATAATTACAACACCATATTCCCTCCTCTCTTAAGAAACTCTCCCAATTAAAATAAACATTGTTGTTCCAACCACAGGAACAAATATGAAACAAGACACTATACTGTTGGCAGATATATTACACTGCAAACACTGTAGATTCTACATAACATAGTCTCTAGTCCAGACAGGCGGTTGTCTGGGTCTGACAGGCCATATCTCAAGCCCTGGTTCTAGTGCAATGTCTTGTTGTGTTCATACTATGGTGAAGTCATCCAATGCAGACTGGGCGTTGGCATAATCTCCTCTTGGTGCATAGGCAGGTGCAAGGTAAGAAGCATTCCATACCCACCCATCAGAAAGTCGATAGGTGTAAGGTCCCTTCTTCTCTATGGATTTTAAGAGGAGCTGTGAATTTATGGTCCCCTTTGCGTAAAATTGCATAAAATTCTAGCTTTTTGTATTCTAATGGAGGATCCACACTCAAACTTTGGTTCCTTAGCACCCCGCCGCTTGTCTGTGAAAGCCTTATACTTTGTTTGGTTCTGTTCAACTGGTTTTTCTCACATCATCCTCGGTTGGGGCATCAGGTCGTGCCTTTACCAATCCAGCAATGTTCCACGTAGTATTCATCCGTTTCCCATGCAGTAACTCTGCGGGAGATCTTTGCGTTGTAGCATGTAGCCCAGTATGCTTGCAAGAAATCAGTAGTGAAGGTTATTCACAATCGCCCTTCCAGTTTAGTTGTTTGCAAGCTCTCTTTCAAACTTCTGTTAAACTGTTCCATTTCCCCATTGGCTTGATGGTAATATAGGGATGACCTTCTGTATAAAATGTTCCTCTCTGCTAGAAAAGTTTCAAGCTCCAGGGAAGTATATTGACTACATTATCTGAAACCAGTTCTTTGGAGTTACCTTCCCTGCTAAAAACCAAAGAGAGGAACTTAATTACTGTAGCAGAAGAGATTTGCTACCTGAGGCCATTTACTGAAATAGTCTATTAAAGTGATGGCATAACGGCAGTCACTTGGCACAGTATCAAAGGGTCCTACAATGTCAATCACCACTTTTCCCCATGCAGATTCAGGAAGAGGAACAGGCTGTAATGGAGGGGTACGAGTCACTGCTGTCTTATCATGCATTTGGCAAGTGACACAGGATTTTATGAGTTCTTCAGTTTGAGAGAGTCCATCGCTGGCCACCAATACAGATCCCGTAGTCTTTGTTTGGTTCTGTCAATTCCTTGATGAGTATCGTGTGCCAGGTGTATGAGTTTTGACTGTAATTCTTCTGGCACAAGTAGCCGGTGCGTACCTTGTAGCACATAGACATCGAGCAAAGAAAGTTCATCCCGAACTCTAAAATAAGGCAGCAAAACTGGGTCAAGGTTTTTAGGGTTACTGGGCCATCTCTTTGTCAGAAATTCCGGTAGTTTATTGAATTGGACACACTGAACAAGCAGCTTTAAATTGTTCTTTTGTAACTGCAGTAAGAGTGCTTGTAATAAGTGCAACTACTAAATCCTCATCCTCTGGTGGACCATCTGGTGAAGGCAAAGGCAGGCGAGAAAGGCAATCAGCTACCATATTTTGGTTTCCAGGCTTATATTCCAGTTCATAATTGAAAGAGAGCTGTCTTGCAGACCATCTAGCAATAGGATATCCTGCTCTTCCCAGTCCTTTCGTGGTGAACAACGTCATCAAAGGGCTGTGGTCTGTGTGCAACCTGAATGTGCGACCCCACAGGAAAGTTCTCCATTTTTAAGTAGCCCAGACACAAGCAAGTCCTTTTTCGACTGTAAAAATATTTCCTCTCAGCATTACTTAATGTCCTTGAAGCAAATGCAACAATCCTCTCTGTGTTGTCCTAATGAAGTTGTGTGAAAAAACAGCCCCATAACTAGAAGCATCAGTAGTTACAATTGTGGGCAATACAGGAGTGAATAGTGCAAGTACTGGACTATGTCCAATCAAGTCTTTCACCGTTTCAAAACTAGCTTGCGCATCCATTGTCCACAATAAGGTTGAACTTCTCCGTAGTAATTCTTCTATCGGTTCAGTGACAGAAGCATAATTGGGAATGGATTCTACATACCAGGAGGTAAGACCAAAGAAGGAACGTAAGGTTTGCAAATCTGTTGGAGGAGGAGCATTTGAGATTGCCGGGTTATGATCTGGATCCGGTTTAATCCAGCCTGTGAAATTGTATGCCCCAGAAAGTAGAGTTCAGTTTGTCTAAATTTTCATTTTGACCTATTGAGCTTGAGGCCTGCTTTGCTGATGCAGTTTAGTACAGACTGCAGGTTATTGTCATGCTCCTCAGAAGTATTTCCAAACATGATCTCATCATCCAGATAGCACTGAACTCCATGTTGATTCTTCAGAATCAATTACATCATTTTTGGAAGGCACTTGGGGCAGATGCAAGACCATATGGAACACGTTTAAAACGAAATAGTCCTCATGTGTAATAAATGCTGGAGGTCTCTGCTATCTTCATGCAACATAACCTCGTAGTATGCAGTCTGCAAAACAGGAGTAGAAAACATCTTTGCTTCACGGAATTCTGAAAATACTACTTCTATGTGAGGAAGATCACAATGGCTGTCAATCACAATAGCTTTATTTGGCTCCCTTAAGTCCACAAAAAGGTGAATGCCTCCACCCTTCTTCTGTGTCACTACTATAGGTGAAACCAATTATGAAGAGTCAATCTCTCGAATCTTTTGAACAAGTTTTCTAAGTTCCTCTGAAACTGTTTCCCTGACTGAAATAGGTAAGCGCCATAACTTTTGTTGTACAGGCATCACCTTATTCTGCATTTTAACTTTATGCAGAAACCCATAAGCACAGCTGAGTTTCTCCTCAACCTGGTGTTGGGTCCCAGCTGAAACTGGTGTGTGTACCACAAGAGTGCTTTGCTGAGGAAGACCAATTCATCCATTAACTACCCTGAGCTTTAAAGCAGCCAATAAATCTCTGCCAAGGATAGAAGTGCCTTTGTGGACAATGTAGAACTCTGCAGTTACACAGCAATCACGAAAAGTAACTATTGCTGGCAGTTTGTACTGGAATATGATTTTTCAAATAGCACACCAAGTGAAGTTTGGGGTCAGTAAGAGGCACATCTTTAAAGTAATGCAGATAGATGGAATCGGGTAGTATAGATACTGTTGAGCCAGTGTCCAACATTAGCTGAATAGAGTGCGATTTGCCTGAGGGTATGGTAGAAACGTTTACCGTGTGCTTTATTTGTTCTGGAATATGTGCAGTAGTGATTTTGTCCACACTCAGCACAGTAACATCTGTTATTGTAACTGCATGCACCTGTTGATTGAACTGGCTGCTGCAACATACTTTAGCAAAATGCAATGATTGCACTGAGCTACTTTTGTGGGACATCCTGTGTAACTTGCAAGGTGTTGTGGGGATCCACAGAGAAAGCATGCTTTTACTGTATTTTGAATTTGGTGGTTTTCCATTAGTTTTCCTCTTGTAATCATTTGTCTGCAGCGAAAGTGAACTTTTCTGCAAAGGAGTCACAGCCTGGACTGTGCCTGCCTCCTGTATCCATGCTCATTATTTTGGCTTCAGCTGTAGCTGACTCAATCTGAGTAGCAATGGTTATTGCTTTTTCTAGTGTAAGTTGTGGTTCTAGAAGTAAGCGTTCTCCTACACAAAGGATGGCTGTTTTCTCAATGAGTTGGTCTCTAATCATTTCATCTGCCATATTCCCAAAGTCACAAATTACAAGGGAAAAATTACACTGCATTATAGTCTCCCCTGTTTTCTGCTCATGCTGGTGAAATCTGTAGTAATTAGCTACTACATTCACTTTTGAACAAAAATGTTCTTTAATGCAGTGAGTGCAGTCTCATATTTATCATCTGCAAGGGGAAAACTGTAAAATATACGCTGCCCTTCTGCTCCAAGACAGTGGATTAGCAGAACATGCTTTCTTACTTCAGAAATCTCTGTAGCACTGATTGCAAGCAGATAAGTCTCAAACATACGGATCCAGGCAGTAAAAGCAATTGGAAGCTCACCTGGACTTTACAGAAAGGATGCAGGTGGTTTCAGAGGCAGAAGATCCATCGTCATCGCCAAAATGTTGTAGCAACCAGGCAAGGTATAACAAACTTCAACAGGACTTTATTTTTAAAGTGGAAACCTCTTTTCTGAGCTGCTGCTGCACCCTCTGTAGCTCTCATTCCACCTCCTCAACTCCCCCGCCCCGTCCTTCCTGTTTCCTGTGCTTTCAGACTCCCAACAGCCAGTGCTCCCAGTTCTAATAATTACAAGCAGCATATAAACACCACACTTCGTTAAACAGTATGAAACCTGTACCTATGTGAGGAGAGACTGGATTTATTTCTTACTACATAGTGTGCTGGTCACGCTTGCTTCTTGTATCATC
The DNA here is from genome assembly GCF_009764565.3 of Dermochelys coriacea. Classification (NCBI taxonomy): domain Eukaryota; kingdom Metazoa; phylum Chordata; order Testudines; family Dermochelyidae; genus Dermochelys; species Dermochelys coriacea. The sequence goes on from NC_050072.1 coordinate 119,806,996, forward strand.
ACAAATAGATGACAACACTGACTTATTTTTGCAGTGAATAAATAAAATTAGGCTGGCATAGCTTTGGTTTACACATTAATTGGGAAAGTCTTTATTTAAAGCAAATAAAGAACCAACTAGACTTTATTAATTTTCTGAATAGGTCAATTTTCATGCCTCCTAATGCTAAGCATATTCCTTATTTTTTTTTAAATAGATGATTCTCCAGATTGACCATGCTTTGGTTTTACAATAGACTGTGGTGCCTGCACTTACAATACTAGGTCCCTTGTGTTCCATGTAAAACCCCAAAGAGGAAAAACTTTCCTGAAATATTCCATGGTTTCTCCTTTCTGCATAATGCAGAGGGTATCATCCTTCTGGAAAGGATTTCACTGTCATCTGAATAAAAGGGCTTTCAAAAATTATACAATGGCCAAAGATATGCAGAAATTAATGGGAGAGAGAGAGACGGCAACACAGCTAGCTCAGATCTGATTGGCTTCCCTTAGTTAGTGTGATGCTTTCAGTGAGGAGCTCCTTCCAGTGAGGAGCATAGCGCTGAGTGTCCACAACTTGATTAGTAAAAAAACATTCAACAGCATTCTTTCCTCCACCCAAGGCTGTAATTTTCACATTCTTACAGCACTTCAGCTGCGCTACAAACTAGGCACCAATGGAGAACATTCTGAGCCTTCAAATTCTTGTACAAGGAGAAATGAACTAAATTTGCTAAATGTTAACCCTAGCATTAGGGAGTGAGGAATAAGGAAATGGGGTTGGGGGGCAGCAAAAGAATAGAGAAGACAGCAACTTGTGCAGCATCTTCCATCTGAGGAACTCAAATGCACTTTTTAAACACTGATTGATTCCCTCTCTAGTACTGAAAGGCAGGGAAGTATTATCTCCATTTTACAAATGAGAAAAATCCCTTGAGATTAATATGCATATAGAATCATAGGATATGATTGGATTGGAAGGGACCTCAGGAGGTCATCTAGTCCAACCCCCTGCTCAAAGCCCCAACTAAATCATCCCAAACACACAGAATACCTTCCTCTTCCTGATCCAAATCCAGTTCCACCTGGTTCCTAATACGTCCTCCCTCTCCTCCCATCTGCTTACCCCTCCCTCTAGAAACCTTGTAAATGCTCCAACTCATTTCTTGCCACACCTGCTCCCTCTCTTGCATGCAGTGCTACTGCGAGATCCTTTCAGCTAAACAGGTCTGGAATCCTGGTTAAGAAGTCTATCAAGTGTGATTCAGCCAGAGAGAACTGTTGTAGTAGTTGAGTAGTTAGCAGGCCAACCGGAATTGTGAGCCGAACTGGTGGACTTAGGTTAAAGGGTCAGGAATTGTTACATAAAATTGTTTAAGAAAAGATGAAAGGAGGAGACAGGAAGATTGCATTAATTTAAACAGAGGTGGTGTACTGATGCCAATCAAAGGCTGGGTTAAGATTATGACTGCTAAACAAGTAGCACAAGTGGATGGAAATCCATGGACTAAAATTGGTACTCAGAAGTTCAATGAAATTAGTGGAAAAAATGAGAGGATGGACTATTCTACCCACTGCCCCTTTTTGTCAATAAAAAGAGGAGAAAGAGAAAAGGGAACTTTTACCTTCACCGCAGCTGAGACAGAAGGGTTGTTGCCATGACACCAGACCTTGATATTCCAGTGGAGGGACTTGGCCATCATTGCTGCACCAGCGAGGACCCCAGCTGGATACATGTGAGATTTTACTCCGTCTTCTTCTCCTTCCTGCATGTCCCTTTCCATCCCCCACTGTCTTTCTCTCTCTCTCTCTCGTTCCCTCTTTTCATCTGATCCTGAAATCAACTGCATTGCACAGCACCAACATGGCAAGGTGAGACAGACCAGCCAGCCCTGCTCAGCCTAATAAGGACTTTACCAGACCAACCAGAAGATGTCCCTAACTGGAGATGCAAGCCGGGGTAGAGAGCAAAAGCATTCATGGCTGAGCTGCTAGCCCAAAACATCCATCCATGAATGACCAGCCCCGGTACCCAGAAAACATCAACAGAAATCATATTTCCCCCATCTTGACTATCCTAGCTCTTCTCTCACTTCTGAGTATGTTTTGTCAGATGCAGGAAAGTGACAGTCATTCCCGACTCAAAATTGAACAGAATTAATCTTTTCCTTCCCCACTAAGGGGGACTCTTTGACAGAATAAGAGACTTTAACCAATATTCCCTCTCTCTAAAGAGAGATATTGATATGTTTGGATTGTTTTGCATAATCACTCAATTTCAGTTTCAGTGCTATTTTTGTCTTGTTTTGATTCTTTTCTTTTTGTGTGTGTCAGTTAATAACTTTCTAACTTTTGGCATGAATTTCCTAATGAGTTTCCCATGGTACTAAGCAGGCTGAGGTCTCTGTATACCAAATCCCAAACTTTGTTTGAAACTGTTTAATGTTGGACAGTTTCAGGATCACGTTAACACTATTGAATCTTTGGGATTATACATTTTAGATTCTGTGGTATTAAATTAGATAAGAGTACCCTTGTATAATAGCTGATATAAAAAGAGTACCAAAGAACCCATTTGCAGTACAAAAGTTTTACTGGTCTTACAAAATACAGGAACTACGTTCCATATTCTTGAAGGCCATCTACCAGCACCTTGTCTGTTAACTGTAGAGATATACAGATATATATATTGCAACCTCATAACTAGGGCCCTATCAGGTTCACAGCTGTGAAAAACGCATCATAGACTGTGAAATCTGGTGTTTTGTGTACTTTTACCCTATATTATACAGATTTCACAGGGGAGACCAGTATTTCTCAAACTTGGGGTCCTGACCCAAAAAGCAGTTGCAAGGTTATTCTAATGGGGTCGTGGTATTGCTGCCTTCAGAGCCGAATGGTGTGAATTTGGTAGGACCCCACTCATAACAAGTTGGTGGCAGGGGAGGTTCCTTCCAGCACCGTTGCATGCTGGTATATTTATACTTCCAGAGCTATATTTTAGTGGACCTTTTTAACTGCACCCACACAATTAGTAAATGCATCTATTTTGTGAGAACAAGTATTGTATTTGGAACACAAAAATGAGCATCTATTTATTCAAAATGGCCACTTGAGATGGCAAATAGGAAGATTAGATATGTAATTACCTTCCCCCGTGTCAGGAACTAACCTCTTTCCCAAATTTGCTAATGGATTTTTCAAGACTTATTTGAAAACCTGACCTACAATTTCAGCTCCACCCCATAGAATAAAACAAAACAAAAAAAAGTCAGCAGTGCACTTCTCTTATAATGTGCCGAGGCTGAGACCTGGCGAGCAGAGACTGGATGAGTTATGTAGCTGGTGACTATAGGAGATCTCAGCAGTGCAGGGGTGGGCAAACCTTTTGGCCCTAGGGCCCATCGGGTACAGAAATTGTACGGAGGGCCGGGTAGGGAATGCTGGGGGAGGCTATGCCTCCCCAAACAGGCATGGCCTGGTCCCCGCCCCCCATCCAGCCCCCTGGAACTCCCACCCCCATCCAATCCCCCATGCCCCCACCCCTGACTGCCCCATCCTATCCAAATGCCCCTGTTTTCTGCCCCCTGACCATCCCACCAGGACACCCGTCCCTTATCTAATCCTTCCTGCTCCCCAACTCCTGACCACCCCCAGGACCCTTGCCCCTATCCAACCCCCTCTGCTCCCCACCCCCTGCTCTCCCTGCCCCACATTACCTGTGGCGTGGAGGAAATGGGGGAGCTCAGTCCTTTCCCTGTGTGTTTCCCCTGCTCATTTGGCTGCTCTCCCTGGCAGTCGGGCAGGGCTCAGCTGCTGGGGACAGGGGACAAGCATGCTGGAGATGGAGTAGGGGCCCTGGCTTGCTCTGCCCCTGTCCCCGGCAGCAGGGCCCAGACCCCTTGACCGCCCCTGCTCCTCACTTCCCCCACCCCCAAACTCTCCCTGACCGCGCTGCCCTGGAGCACCAGGTCTGGCCATGCTATAGCCATGCTGCCTGGCTGGAGCTGCAGCCACACTGCCCAGGCGCTGGGGGAAATGTGACTGCAAGGGAGGCAGGGAGGGAGAGGAGCAGAAGAGAAGGGGCCAGGGACTAGCCTCCGCCCCACTCACCATGCTGCCGGGGAGTTGGGCTGGCTCCTCCACAAGCTTGTCCTGACCCCACTCCCAGGCAGGAGCTTGGGGGCCAGACTGAAGGATCCTGTGAGCCGGATGTAGCCCACAGGCTGTAGTTTGCCACCCTCTGCAGTAGTGGAAGAAAAAAAGATGCAGAGAGAGAGTTGTGCCAAGGAGAACAAGGGTTTATGTGGATTGACTGTGAGATGACTGATGCTCAGATGTACTTTAAATTTGTGCTGGGAGACCCATCCATCAATAGTTATTCCCCTGCCACACCAGAAAATGACATTGATGTATTTCAGTTCTGTAGCTAAAATAAAGAAAGTTGCATAGAACATAGTCCAGAACTATAAAACTACCAAGGAGATTTGATCCTTTTTCATTCATTTCTTAGGTTTTTGGTATTGGATGTGGTGAACATTCATCCTGAAGCATTATATGTAACAAAAGTGTGCCAGAAGTAGATGCATGTGCAGCCTCCCTCCCCTCAGCAAAACCCAGTCATCGATCTAATACCAGTGTTTCAATTACACCGTTAAACAGTCTGAGGATAAACAGCAGTTTCATTAACATTAACAGAGTGTGGGATGGTATAAAGAAACTGAATGACAATAAAATGACAATAAATAGAGGGAGATCCTGCCATGGCACATTTGGGCTGTGCTGACCTGAAGAAGAGGACAGAATGTTCTAACTGGAGTCTCGATTAATTCTCCAATGAAATCACACAGAAAAGTGATGAAAGACAATAACACCCTATTCACCTGTTGGTGAACACTTTTCACAAAGTGATCACTCTATATCGGACTTCTCAGTCCTCATCCTCAAAGGAAACCTGTACAACACTTTTGAAGGATGAGCCTGGGAGCTTAAATTCATAACTTTGGGCTAGATACTAAAAACCATGGACCGAATAAAGACACTGGATTTATGGCTTATTAGAACATTCCAGAACTCACTAACAACTCCCCACAGCTGCCTTCCCAACTCCTTCTTTTCCTCTTTACGACTGGAGCCATGTTAATGGGCCACATCATCTTGAATGATCTCTTGAAATAAGTGTTAACTACGTATGTTAAACAATCTGTTTCACCTTGTATTTAGCTGCAATACTCTGAGTACTTTTTTCAGACCTGAAGAAGAGCTCTATGTAAGCCAACCTACTCACCTAGAAGTGTGGCTTTTTCACACCCCTGAGCAATGTTGCTAGGTTCCTCTAATTTTCTAGCATAGACCAGCTCTAAGTATGTGATCCATTCATTTCTTATCCCCCAAACAATTTTTTCTCTCTTGAGCTAGCTCCTCTTTTTTATACTAAGGTGGACAAATTTTCAAACCCATTGTATCACCTCTTTCTACCCAACAAGAAACTTAAAAAAACAACACAACCCCGGCACCCGCTCCGTAAAGCTACCTTAGACACAATGGCCCGGATTTTCATTTATGTAACGACCTCTTCACACCCTTCTGGCAGCATCAAAAAGTCTTAAAGTAGGTGAGAATTCATCTATGTGTACTTGAAGGTCCTTGAAAATTGCCAAGAGATATAAAGGGGCCCAAGGCCATTCTGCACTGAAAAGTTATATCTGCATAATTACATCAGTCAGGGGTGAAAAATCACAACCTTCGGTGTAGACATAGCTATGTCAAAGAAAGAGGGCTTCTGTCAAAATAACTAACTTCATTTGGGGAGGTGATGTCCTACACCAACAGAGAAACCCCTTCTATCGGTGGCCAGGATCTACACTCAAAAGTTAAGTCGACCCAGCTATCTCTCTCAGGGGTCTGAAAGACATATCTATCCGCAACTTAACCCCCGGTGTAGTCAGCTCTAGGTTGTTGGAAGAATTCTTCTGTCAATTTAGCTACCACCTCTCCAGGAGATGGACTATGTATGGTGATGGACACAGGTAGCATCTAAACTGAAATGCTGCGGCTGTGCTGCAGTAGTGATTTAAACGTAGACATGCCCTAAGTGTAAATGAGAATCAGGTCCGATAACTTTCTGAGGAACTCTGGCATCAAATGTGCGCATGGATACGGATGGAAACACAAATTTGCAATGCACAGGAAAATAAGACAAATACATTTATTTGGAGAATGTGGATTAAAGCTAATTGAATATTTATGCTCGGTGTATAAGAAAGCATGACTAAAGTATCGTCCACTATCAAAGTTCTCAGCACCTTTGGACTGATTCTCCACAGTTCTGCACCTTGCGTAGTCATTTGCACCCATGCCAAGTGGGTGTGAAGTATTAACATTCTGATTTGTGAGCTCTTTACACCCACTTTTACACTAGTGTGAACAACTGCAAATGAGGAACACAAGGAAACAGGCCTTAGGACCCCAAACCCAAAGTGGGGATTACTGGTCTAGCTTCCGATGGGACTTCAATCATTCTTTTCCAAAACATGTGAAATATAGTAGCTATCCTTCATTCTGCCAGTGCTTCCCCCATTTCTTAGATAATCTAAAACTTGGTTGAAGCAATTCCAATATCCTTTGCTACTCTCCTTCAGTGTAGAGACTATTCATCGGGGACAGGTTGCTGCCATCCTTTATTCTGATTTATGTGCAGAGCCTTTCAGCAGATAGCACCCCCCTTACCTGCTAGAAAATGGATAGGGTCAGTGGCTTAGTACTCCTCTCAGAGGCAGAGAGTTAAGCAATTCACTCAGGACTCCTGTCTACATTAGCCTCATCAGCCGGTAACTTTGCAATCAAGACCCTTAATGGCTTCACTGACTTCTCCCCTAGCTGCTGGCTTTTTTATTATTATTGAGACAATTTCATATTTGTTATCTTCATTTCCTCAGCTATTTTTATTTCATTAGCTATAATCTTCCTTAACATTTCCCCCTGCTCCTGTGCATCTTTTCATCATCCCACCACACATGTAACGTACGCTCATTGTCTGTCTATTCCCTTAATCACATTATGAAACACCTCCTTTGATTGGCATTATCTCATCTGCCTTGTCCGGATATGAAAGAAAAGCTTGTTTTATGTTACTAAGGCATTTGGAAACTATTGCAGCACTAAAAGGGGTTGATTAAAGTGATATGCAGTTCAATAATTCAGCTGATGTATCTCAGTGTGAGGTTGGCCATCTTAACTGAAGTGAGTTCAGACTCATTTTTTAAGTCTTAATTATAGAATATATTGCCCTTTATTCTTTAAATCCAACTTGTAAGTTTACAACACTAAGTCTCAGGTCTTAGGCGCTTTAGAAAATCTTGCCACTGATGTCACCCTGTCAACCCCAGAGGTTTCACTTACACTCCATGATTTCAGTGAGATTGCATGAGGTAAGGACAGAAAGTGGATCTGCCAGTTTGGGATACGCATAGGTGAACAACCAATGCTTGACTTTTTGGAGACACTGGGACTGATTCTCCTCATGTTGATGCCAATCTGAACATTATTTTCAGAACATCAGTGGTTGCACCTGACTCATACAAACACAAATCAGAAGAGAATCAGTCCTCTAGTATTACAAATTCAGAAGACATTAATACAGTAAATCCTCACTTAAAGTCATCAGGATTAACTTTGTTTTGTTATTAGGTCACTGATCTATTAGAGAACATATTCATTTAAAGTCTTGCAATGTTCTGTTATAAGGCTGTTTGGCTCACCCCGCTCCACCCGCCTGGCACTCCTTTTGCTGGGGAGTCAGGGGGCTTGTCCACTCTGCCCACTTGGCATTCCAGCCGGGGAGCAGCCTAGCCTCCAATCCCTGTCAGGAGCAGCAGGCGAGCAGAGCGGGGCAAGGCCCCATGCCCTGACCCTGCTACACCCCTGCCTCAACCAAGCTTCACAATCATCATTGGTGAATATAGTATTAAATTGTTTAAAAATATTTACAAGTTATATTGTATATGTTTTTTGTCCGGAGAAAAAAAATTCCCTAGAACCTACCCCTCACCCTATTTACATTAATTTTTATGGGGAAATTGGATTTGCTTAACATCGTTTCGTTTAAAGGAGCATTTTTCAGGAACATAACTACAACGTTAAGCGAGGAGTTACTGTATGGTTATTCTTCTTTAGCAGAGGAGGTAAATAAATTTATCCAAAGCAGAACAGCTCCAACAGAAGAGACTGAGGGCTGAATGGTTAGAACACTCTAAGAGGTGGGAAAACCCTACTGAAATCCTTTCCCCGCAACCCTGCCTGAGGGAAGATTTGAATCTGTGTCTCCCACATCCCAGGCAAGTGATCTGGGCTAAAAGCTACAAAGTGGACACCCGCACCGTCTCCGTCTCCTCCTCCTTCAGCCATATTTTGAATGGGACCCAATCCAATAGGCAGCCATTAGGTGGCTCGAATGTTTATATTCAAATGTTTGTGAACTTGGGAAGATGCATCATGACCAGTGGAGTCAGAAAACCCATGTTCCTTGGAGGGACAATTATTGACAGGAGTTAAGCTGAAAGCAACTCAGCTACATGGACAGAGCAGAGCACAGGGTTTAATAAAGTTTCACGTATTCAACTTAACCTTCATTCAGCATATCCCTTGTGAATGAAACAGCACGTACTGGATCAGGCCCCACATGCCAGACAGATGTTCTTCCTTGGCCTATCTTCCCCCAGTTGTACCTGGGACTTAGGCAGGAGATAGGGATACAGACCCTTGCAAGGAGGCAGCAGTGCACACACCCAGAGGCAGAAACATAGGTGCCCAGGGAAATTTTGTGACAGAAATTTAGGCATCAGGTGAGTTTAGGTACTTAGAGAGTTTGGTGGCAACTGAGTGGGGGTTTTGTGGATCACATTAGTGCCTGAAATTGGGACTTAGGTGCTTAACTACTTTTGCGGAACTGGGTCTAAGTGACACAGGAGCCGAAGTCACAATTTCAAAAGTGATTTAAGCACCAATGGACTTTCAATGAGACTTAAGTTCCCAAGACATTTTTAGAAAATGTTTCCCTATTTGATTTTAAGGGTATGAAGTCCCTTTTTCAAAGTGCCTAAATGCAGAATTTTGCCTGAGGATTATAAATTAGAGCCAACCTTAATTAGAATTCCCCCCCCACACACACACACACAAATCTTAACTTTATCAGTTTATCTTTACTGTTGCCTATCCCACTAAAACAAAACATAAGTAGTCAGGACCATTCTGTACATCATATGAACTCCACACATCAGTCTCCCCCAGAGAGGTTATAAATAAAACAGATTTTTACCAAACACTTTGATAAGCAGAAATCGGACAACTCTCATCTGCCAAAATTTACATATGACCATTTAAATATGTCTTAGGACTTTTAAAGACAGAATACAGAATATTTTAATGAGGGTCTTTATAAGACTATGGTTAGGTGTGTTGAAAATTGGGGAACTAACTTTCTGGAGCTTTCCCTATGTGGGCTTTATGGGCATCCATACACAAAGGCACACACATGACTACACTTTCACACCCTAAAATTAACAAAATAAATGAAAATGCTGAGATGTCTCCCACCTAATAAAAACCAGACAAAATTAGAAGAAAAGGAAAAAGGAAATGCCAAAGATAACAGGGGAGTTCAGGAACTCTTCAGCTCCTGCAGGCGTCTTGGCTCTTATGAAATAAGAGGTGGAATCGCAGTTAAGGAATCAGACTGTGATGTTACTGACCCAGTACTTCTTGCTAGTGAGCTTCCTTTGTGTGCAGGGAGACACTGGTCAGAGGATGGAATTGACCTGTTCGCGGAGGTTGGGACTGCCTCACCCCCAGGTAATCAGTCTCGGGGTTCCAGAACAGTCTGCCCTCAGGTGGCTCCACTGGCCTGAAAGGCTGTGCTTCACAGCCTCATTTACTCCACCTTGTAGCACCTTCCTCCAAGGGCTTCAGACAAATCGAGTGTCAGGCCTTCCTTGAAGCCAGGTAACTTGGTCCAATCAAGTATGAATTGGGTCATCCTTAGCTAGCGTCAATGTGGAAAATTCCTTAAGCCATCAGTTGTAACAATATTTGGTGTTTCCACACCACAGGGACTAAACCTGTGACATTCCTCCACCCCCCAAAAAATACCAAAAATCAAGAATAAGGCCACTCTGAGGCCTTATCCAGGTGAAGCAGTCTTGAGATGACACTATATCACCAGTTTACAGAAAGTCTGGCACAAAATCCTATAAAAATAGCTGGTTTAAAAGACTCTAGCAATGACCAGCCACTCACCATCAAAATTAAAAATTCATTAGGACATCTTATAATAAATCATCATTCATCTTGCAAACAAGACAATTCTGTAATCTTTATATTTAGGAACTGGGCCATGAATAATAGAGTTTATGTATGAAAGTTGTGACAAAGTTCCTCCTCTACCTTGGTGGGTCTTGCGCTTATTGGCGGATTCGCTTGCCTCAGAGATTCACGGCAGCCCTCAGTTTGGCCATTTTCGTGAACCCACAGTCCAGGTAAACTCCTCCTGTGTCTGATCAGGAGTTCGGGGGGAACCCAGGCCCACCCTCTACTCCGGGTTCCAGCCCAGGGCCCTGTGTTATGCCTCTATCTAGTGTGCCTCCTGGAACAGCTGTGCAACAGCTACAACTCCCTGGGCTACTTCCCCATGGCCTCCTCCCAACACCTTCTTTATCCTCACCATAGGACCTTCCTCCTGGTGTCTGATAATGTTTGTACTCCTCAGTTCTCTAGCAGTACGCCTTCTCACTCTCAGCTCCTAGTGCCTCTTGCTCCCAGCTCCTAACACATGCACCACAAACTGAAGTGAGCTCCTTTTTAAACCCAAGTGTGCCCTGATTAGCCTTCCTTAATTAATTCTAGCAGCTTCTTGATTGGCTGCAGGTGTTCTAATCAGCCTGTCCGCCTTAATTGTTTCCAGAAAGTTCCTGATTCTTCTGGAACCTTCCCTGTTACCTTACCCAGTGGAAAGGGACCTACTTAACCTGGGGCTAATATATCTGCCTTCTATTACTCTCCTGTAGCCATCTGGCCTGACCCTGTCACAAAGTTTAAAAGCTCAATAGAAAAATGTTATTTTAAAACTGCTCAAGATGAAACCCATTGAAGAAATCAAAATAATTAAGTGTCTGCATTTGCAGTCCCTGTTTATTTTGAATGTTTGTGACAAAGCTAATGTGGGCAGTGGACATTTACATACTTGCAGAAATGTGAAGAGACACTAGATATTGATTATTCTTTATAAAAGCTATCAAGACAATAACTAGAGTCCTGGGCCCAATGCTGATGTGTCTTCTTTCCACTACACAAGAGACAAGCGGCCATTTGATTAAATTTGGGCTATAAATCTAATTATGGGACATGTCATAAAAGATGCTTTGGCCTGAAAGGGCAATTATACTAGAAGAAAGAAGAGCCAAGATCCAGCTTCTCTTCAGGCTGTGTGGCTGGTGCCTAAGCACTGAGGTGTCACTGCATTCAACACAACTCTCACCAGCAGAAATCTGGCCTGATGTGCAGTTCCATTACAAACTCAGAATTTGAATCAAGTTCCTCAATGAGTTCTTTCAGACTTGACAACAAGAGAATCATTTGTACAGAGGCTAGTGAATTAGTCCACTGAATTTTGAACGACAAGCATGGCCAATGGATCATGCCCTGGACTGGAAGACAAGGGAAGAGGGTTCTATTCTTGGCTCAGCCACTGGCCTGCTGGATGGCCTTGGGCAAGTCACTTTACTGCTCTGTGCCTCACTTACAATGGGGATAATGGTACTTTCCAACTTCGTAAAGTGCTCTGAGATGCACAGATAAAAAACACTATGTAGGAGCTAGGCATGATTATTGTGCAGCTATGTTAGAATGAAGAGTCCTTCATTGTTTCTTTTATTCTTCGTATTGGGAGAGCTATATCCTTTTCTATTCAGTTCCAGGATGCTTTTCAAGTCCCATGGGAGAATGAATAAAGAATTTAAGATGCCTTACTTCTTATGAGCTTTCAGAGTTCAGCCTTCACAAGTAGCGGAAACTTGTTCCTTTGCAGAGCCACAGTACAAGACCCAAGTCCCACTTAACTCCTAGGCCTGGTGCTGGCCCTCTGCACGGTGTGTGTTGGTGGGGGGGGAAGGGGGAAGAGGAAGATTGTGCTTACGCCCTGTTTCGTGCATGCATACTTTGCTACTGTAACACTTGTGCACGCAGTTTTGTGGGTGAAAGCTCCAGCACCTGTGTTTCAATGCATTAGTGCACTAAAGTGTGAATATAATCTGGAAGCAAGTTGAGGCCTTCCTGTTCAAATATTCCTGAAATAATGTTTTAAAATATAAACGATTATTTCTTGAGCAACAGCAGTAGGCTTAGGGCTATACAGAACAAAAAGCATCCAGGGGCCAAGATTTCCAAAAAGTAAGTAGTGATTTTGCATGTCCTACCTATGACACCTTAAAGGGACCTTATTTTTCAGAAAGTGCTGAGAGTGAGGCCCCTTCATATGTTTCAGGAAAGGCATCTAGGAACTGAGGCAGCCAAAGTCATTTTTAAAAATCTTAACCAAGTAGCTTACAAAGTTCCTGCTCCTAAGAGATTATTATGGTGGTATAGTGAAAATTGTGTTAAAATTACAAGCTATCACTTTAAATTTCAAGGGTATTTCCTGGTCCCACTTGCAAGTTAGAGGGCTTTGCAGGGAAGCATGTCATCAGGGTCTTCAGGAGTCAGTCTGCAAAGAGGAAGCTTAGAGGAAGGTAGGGTGAATTATGCCTCGCTGCCTTAGGGAGAAGCCTGCTTTGTGTCTCTCTGTTTTTGGTTTTTATGGTTCTGGATTTTAAGAAATAAAATTGTGTTACACTGTAGCTCCTTGAAAGAGTACATTACGTTTTTAATTAATTTGTCTGTTTGTATGCCACAAATATAATTGTTTAGAACAGTGGCACATAGAAATGTCAGATGAGATCAAGCTTCTAATGTGATAGATATTGTACAAACACATAGTAAGAGATTCTAGGCTTCGAGCAGCAGGAACTATCTAATGAGACAAGACAGAATCAGAAAGGTGAAGTGACTTGCTGAAGGTCATGACTGGTCAGTGGCAGAACCAGTAAAAGAACCAAAGTCCCAGGTCCAGAGCCCTGTCCACTAGACCATATATATGGAATTACTTGGGTTCAGACCCTAAATAAGGCCCTTACTAATAAATCTTACTTCTACAAGTAACTGCACCAAAGTGTATAGAAACAGCCACAGGAAAACAGAGAGCTCCTTCCACAGGGGTATGATGTGCCCATGTGAAGATAAGATGGATCGCTTGGAGGCCTTGTGGAAAACTTGAGAAAATCCAAAGAAACAACAAATCAAAATAGCCATATTTCTTTAAATATTTAGTTTTAAATAGGTAGAACACTTTTTTAAACCCAGAGCATGGTTCAGAAATAAACAAACACACAATCTATTCATCATGAAACAGTATTATGGGGAAATGGTTTTATTTCCAATCTTTCCCTTCTACTCATTCTCATTTTGCTATATTGTCTTGAGAATTTTTTTAAAAAGATGTTTTCTAGAAAGAGAATGTGTAGGTGGCTGTGGGTGTAAAAAAGAGAAATTATAGGGATAATACTTAGCATTTACCCATAAGGTAATTCTCAGTTGCACAATGCATTTTGTGACAACCACTTGCTTAGAAATCATTTCTTCCTTTATTTCGCCTAATTGAAATTATATTGACCCAACTAATTTCCACCAGGAAAATGGAAAAAAATAAATAGTGTACTGGAATTGCTCTCTGCTGCACTGGCATGTCTTTTTATAGTACAGTGCTCCGATTCTGCAATATTCTTGAGGTCTACAAAATTTAGACTCAAATAGGAAAGAGAAAGCACTTCTCCCTAACATTCTAATTATACATTAAATAGCAATTACTGTTCCATTACAACTATATTCACAGAATTTATTTTAATCCAGCAGAAATAGGATTGTAGTATCAACGTATGTTGCGAAAACGTAGTTGGAAAAGGAGGACTATACTGGAGAAATACGTAAACTGATACATTAAAGAAAAACACCAGTCACTGGTTATAATACCTTAGATCCTCTTAATATTCATTGAGCTATGGGCAAAATTAAAGAGCACCATGTGACTTATGCACTTAGCATCCTAAGTCCCATTCACTTTCGGTGAGTGCAGTGGCTACAATAACTCCTCTCCAGAGCGGTCATTTCAGCTGAAATAGTGGCCGTATACACTGACATACAATGGCTTGGAATCATCATCCAGAGTGTATCCACATAGAATTTTCAGACCATTCTCTTTTATTTCTACTTTTATAGGTGATAGACTCCAATCCCATAAGGAGCTCCACACATTACAAGAGTGCTCTGTATTTGTATATACGTAAACAGTTATTAGATAAGGTATTAGCTCAATAATATGTATCCTAGTTCCTCTTCCAACCAGTCTACTTTATGCTAAGTAGCAACCTTTCAGTTTGAGGCCTTTCAGTTTGTCCACATGGGGAAGTTACAGCACAGCACTTTGGATATGTCTGCACTGCCCAGAAGTTCAGACTATCATGGTGTGATTAGAAGTGCGTACCAAAGTACCACTTGAAAAGCCAAGTCTTGTAAGTAAGGGTGTAAAATGCATGGCAAATTGCTTCCTCTGGCTTCTCTTTACACCTGCTTTTATCTCCATGTGTACGGCCCGTTGCACCAAAACAGAGATCTTACTCTTACTTCTATTCTTGACAATGGTGTTGAGAGCAGTTGGAGTCCGGTATAAAACCATAGGGGCTTTTTTGCTGAACAATGATGCTAGTTAAAAAAAAAATAACATTCGTAAAAAACCCAGAGTGAAAGGAGGAAATATGTATCTTGTTTATAGCTATTTTTTCCTGAAGTACATGCCAACAGGCAGTTTATCCCTGATAAATGTGTTTATACAGCAAACTGCTTCAATTTAAATAGCTCATATTACAGACTCTGTGTATGGAATCATGTTGGATATATATATATATATATATAAGTGATTCTAATAAAATTATAGAAACATATAAAACAAACTGCCGACACAGATGTAATTTCATAGGAGCAGTTTATATCTTGGCTTTGTATTTTTCCAACATGCAAACTAAGAGAGAGAAAGGCTATTGATAAATATCTCAATGTCTGGTCATAAAAAACTTAAAGTTATCTGCCAGCAAAAGTGAAAAGAATGTTTTCCATTTTCTTTGGAGAGCTCTAGAGCGCTCATGTGAATGCAATTTAATACATTAATAAAATAATTGTGTGATTTTTTTATTGTTTCCCTTACACTTAAAAAACACGGCAAAGTATTTTATTTGACTCTTGTGCCTTTTAGATGTGCTTGAATATTTGACTGTAGCTTCAGTTAAAGAGATCACATCAGCAGCAGTAGGCCTATGCAGGTTTTAGAGAAAGGATCTATTCCAAACGTACAGCTGTTAATGGAAGTCTTTCAAGTTCAGGAGACGAGAGAGAGAGAGAGAGTTCCAAAAGGGGGAAGGCTTTGAACATACTGTGGAGTTGGAGGAAAGCCGAAAGTGTTCCTTTGGGGCCTGATCCAAAGCCCATTGACTTCAGTGGGCTTTGGATGATGCCCTTGAAGAGAATGCCATGTTTCAGCGAAGGTGGATAGAGGTAACTGCTATTGTCCATATGTAGCCAGGTGCTACTTCTTTAATAGGTCAGATATCAGAACTCTGCACTAACAAAATGTGAGATCACAGACTGATCTTGGTATGAACAAATAAGGAGTGAAAAACAGGATATGGGCTATACGATAGCATCTTAGGGCTTGGCTACACTTGCGAGTTTAGCGCATTAAAGCAGCCCCAGGCGCCGTCCATACTGGCAAGGCACGTAGAGCACTTGGACTCTGCAGCTGGAGCATTCCTGGTACTCCACCTACACAAGAAGCATAATGCTTGCTGCGCCCCAACTGGAGCACTGCGGCGCCAGTGTGAATGAGGTGTTGCATTACTGCGCTCTGATTGACCTCGGGAAACGTCCCATAATCCCCTTAAGTCAAGGGGACAGCTGGCTGCTTATCTGCTCTGGGACAAAGGAACCATTACTGAGGAAAGCTGCTTGTTTAAAGTGAGTGAGAGAGAGAGGGGCGGGGGGGAGGGCGGTCTGCTGCTGTCTGAACTTAGAAGACAGCATGCTGACATGCTCTCAGCCCCCCAAAACCCACTCTCTTTCCCCCCACATACACACAACACACTCCACCTTACCTACCCCCTGCATTTGAAAAGCATGTTGCAGCCACTTGCATGCTGGGAAAGCTACCACAATGCACTGCTCTTTGTGATGTTGCAAGAGCTGCTAATGTGGTCACGGCAGTGCGCTTCCAGTTGAGAGTGTAAACACTCAGCAGTGTTTTCCCTGCTGCGGTCTCCGAAGGCTGGTTTAACTCTCAGCGCTCTACAACTGCAAGTGTAGCCATGCACTCTTATGAGAGAAGTTAGTACCTGCACAGAACCATACACAAGGTACCAGTATTCCTGAAGCCCCAACTTCATAGTGGTAGGTACATGAAGCCACATCTGTCATAACAAACAGCTGCTGCTGTTGAGCACGTTTAACTAGTGGAAAAAGCATTCAAAAGACTGCATCAAAATAGTCTAAGTGACCAAATGATCATTTATTTGATAGTTATATGAATCCTCACCCTGAAGTACCTGTACGTCTTAGCAGTGAGCAAGCTCTGGACTCTCATTGATCAGATACCCAACCCTACAAGCATAAACATGCCCAAGACCCAGAAAATCTGCCAGTTTGAACTGACTGTCATTTTCTCTTATGTCTACACTTCAGCTGCTACAGTGGTGCAGCTATGGTGCTGCAGCGATAGCATGGTAGTGTAAACACTTCCTGCACTGATGGAAGGGGTTTTCCATCTATATAGTTAATCCACCTCTCTGGGAGGCACTAGCTAGGTCGATGGAAGAATTCTTCCATCAACCTTGCTGTGTCTACACCGGGCGTTAGTGTATAGATAAGGCCTAAGACACACATGCGTGACGAGAAGTTAAATCCAAAAAACCCAGAAAGTTTTAAATATGCCCAGAATTTGCTACTAGCAGAAACACATGAGATGATAATGCTAACAAAGCTGTCATCTGGCATCTCCATTTTCCAGTTCATTATCCTTGTCACAGCCCTGAGGTTGGGAGCCACAATCACTCCGTCTATTGCAGGTATTTATCATTGTGTGATGGAATATTCTGAGACAATACAAAACAGATGGCCAGTGGGTCATCTTAAAGCTACTTAGAGCAATACTAACTTATGACAATTTGTTCATGCCTGCCACTGTGGGAAGACATATGAGGCACCCACCACTAGATGGGGACAGAACACCACACTTAGTGGGTGTAGGTTACACTTCCTGTTAAAAAATTGCCACTTGACATCAGTGCTTTCACAAAGTACCCTGTCCCCATACTTCCTTTCTAGGAACACATGAAAGGGTTTGATGGAATTGCAAAAGGGAAACCAAGGACCCAATTTGTATAACAGTGCTTTTAGTACTAACACTTGTGCACAAGAAGGAAAGAGCTCAGCTTGACTCTCAGATCCCAGCATGAGTCTACAGTGCTAGCTATTGAAAAAGAAAATTGTTGTAGTTCTTGCAAACTGAGCTGGAAATTCAGACAGACAATAAATATGGAGCCCCATTAATTGCTATATAGAGTAGACCCGTTCTTTAACAAGTTGGTAATCGAGTGCATCCAGCTATTCCACCTCATGGCCATAAAAAAAAAAAGATGGAGCAAAAGATTACAGTGGGTTTCACACTGAAGAGATGCTTCTGTGTATGGGAAAGTTAATGCTCTTCACTGAAGAACAAAAGAGAACCATATGATACCAGAGGAAGGCAATGTCCACTCCCATACAGTCAGTGAGATTTAGAAGGGCTCAGTTACTAATAAACCTGATTGTTCATGAAACTCAAACCTATAATGTAGTCCACTATTATCTCCAGTAATGTAACAATAAGAGCATAACACTCTCATGATGCCAGAAGTTGATTAAAAGTCCCTTGCATAATATCTGGTTTCAGAAAGGTAAATGTAAGCATTTTTACTCACCAGAGCACAGCCATCTAGTGTTAATTTGTGGAAGGGTGAGACAGTTCTTTAATTCCAGAGGTTCCTGTTACCACTGGACTGACACTTGTATCGCAAAAAGGAAACTGACATTCAAAATTGCACTTAAAAGTTGCAAATTACTACAGACACAATTTGAAGTAGGGAGCCAGACAGGAGGGACCTTATAAGGAGGGGATAGAAGGGGGAACTAACATTAGTCCGTAGGCTGGAATGCAAAGGACTACAGTGAGTAGGAAAGAGGGGAACGTGAAGATGTTTTCACTCACCATATGCTATACAGCCACTAGATGTCTCTAGGTGTCATATTGAATTCCAGAGTGGATACAGTCCTGGTAAATAGAGACAAATCTGGGGTTCAAGCTGTGTGTAAGTCTGCTTGTCTGTACTTGTAGCTACTTGTTTTAATAAAACACCTCAAGTTTAAGATAGACTTGATTTCACATATTATGGCAGGCAGAGAAATCTAGCAGTTTTGTTTCTGTTAGCTTCCATAAGCTTTTATGCCTTCGTTACAGATGATGATATGACTAAATCCTTCAACTCTCTAGCCAATAGAGAGCAGTGAAAACTGGAAAAATCATACAGTCTACAGTTTTGAGGAAGAAAGTCTGTGATATAAATGCCAGGGACGTCTTCAATACTAATTAAAAATACTGATTGAGGAAAATATAGGGCCAGGCAATCAGCTGACGTACATCAGTCAGAGGAGTTATGCCAACACATACTGGCTTTGGATGCGGCACATAATGAATTGGAGAAGCCATCTGCTGTTAACAGTTATACACCCTTTTTTTTTTTCCAGTTTCTCTCTTCTACCTGAAAATTGTGTCACAATGATTTTATGAATATAAAGATGTACAATGCTGGCTAACAATATACACCTGGGACCTTCCAGCATGGTTCAGTAACAGATTTTTATTCAATTAAGGGACACATACATATTTTATTAAAATGAACAAGAAAATAACCTGAGTAAAAAAAAGTGTGCATATATACGTCTTTTTCATTACAAGTCAGCCACAAAAATCTAATAGGCAGGGGAGCACATGTAAAGCATCACAATATGCAAGACGGAGTATTATGAATACACAAACTAGCATCCCAGTTGGATGGGAATTTAAAACAGGCTAATTTATTTCAGAATTTAAGTGATAGCAACAGTCATATCTCTAGTGGTATACTGAGCAGACAGATTAGTTTGATATGCCAAATATACACAACTACCTGGAAGAACCCCAGGAAACCCCACCAAGTTTAAAGCAGGTAAGCAGACTGGCTAATGGAGGGAGGGCAAATAAAGTTCCAACTACAGATGACTGAACATCATTTTCTTCAGGGCTTGCTTTATTGCCACAAGTCCCAACTCAAAACCTGAATAAATCAGTTCCAACTACTGATTAAGAGCTACATGAGACCTTTCCAGCTCCAGCCAGATGGGGAGAGAGAAGAGGGACACTCTCCTCATATTATATATCATCTCTATTGCAGTAGTGCCTAACAGCCCAAGATAAGGACAAGGACCTCACCATGTTAGGCCCTGTACAAACACAGAACAGGATGACAATCCCGACACCAAAAAGCTTCAAATCACAGTAGCCTTCTTTACACCACTTCCTTTCATAACCCTGTCTAGATTAACCATGTAATAGGCAAGAACCCAGCAGTCCCTTATACAACAAAGCACCTTTACACCTTGCCACTGGGCCAAATGCTACATATGTGAAACTTACTTTAAAAGGGGGAATTCTGTAAAACAGTGTAAACCAGATAAGAATCAGACAAACCTCAAGTGCTTTGAAGAACAAACAAAGAACAGGTGCTTTGAAAGTGAAGGTGAATGAACATTCTGTCATAGCGATCGCAAATTAAGTGTTGAGAGTAAAAAAATGAATGCAAACCTCCACTCTTTGTTATGTACCATTGATAACCTTTGTTCTCAGTGGTTGCTTCAGTGCAACCTGATGCTAAAAGAAGGAAGAGTGGTCAGGGGTTAAGGCAGATAACTGAGATTCAGGAGATTTGATTTAAATTCCTGGCTCTGCCACAGACTCCCGTGTGTCCTTGGGCAAGTCACTTGACATCTCTGTGCCTCAGCTGCCCATCTGTGAAATGGGGATATCATCATCACCACTGCTTCCTTTTCCCAACCTTTCTCTATCTAATCTATTTAGACTAGAGCTCTTTGGGAGGAGGAAGCATGTTATCTCTTAATATGTGTACATAAAACTTTCAGAAGTGCCTAAATGATGTAAATGCTTAATTCCATCTGGCTTTGGTACTTTGTAGCCTAAGACCCAGATGGTAATCGGAGCTAAACACCTTTTAAAAATCTGGCCCTAAATCTCACTGATTAAGCACCTATGTCACTTTTGGAACTGGAACTTTAAATACATTAAAAAAATGACCTACAATGCCTACCACAGTGCGGGCCTGATCCCAAACTGCAATAAAAATAAAAGCAACCCAACTGATTGAAAGCCACTGCTCACTATGTACATTCTAAATTAATGTTTCACCACCACAGTCTGACCTGACAATGAACATATGTCAATTCTTTTTGAGCATAATATTGGTTTCCAGTTGAACTGCATATATTAAGAGCAATCACTATGTTCAGAAAAGAGAAAATGAGGCACAAACAAAATAGTATGTTGGGGTGTGTTTTTATATTATTTTGAAAAGAAAATGACTGTATATCCTTAAATTCATGTTACCTTAAGCCACTTGTAGGATAGGCATATTCAGCACTGACCTAACACTGCTCTCATTGTGTGCAATAGTTAAATACCCATTGATTTCAACAGGAGCAGAGCTAGGCCAACTTGAAAAGCTTTTGAAAAATCCAATTGTAGTGTTTAGTATACATGGAGAGGTGCTATGTATCTCTCATGCCATATTTATATTAGTGGGAGTTGTGGGCTTGGATCACGGGCACAATATAGTATTATGGATTAGGAAAGCTGCAGAAGGCTGTTTAAACCGTTTCATAAAGCTTGTAAGCATTTTTCCTGGTATTGGGCTAGCACACCAAAACCTGTCAAGTCCAACTCTGATTAAAGGTTCACACATTCATAGGATAAGTTTGCATTCAGAAACTGACTCATTTAGAATGATGCAGAGGTTAGAGTCCAAGACTTCATAGAGCACTCATTAAAAGCCACATCTGCTGCCAGGGGCACATGAAGGAGCTTTTTTTGTTTAAAATTCAAAGTATAATCATTATTAGAGGTGTAGAGCCCTGATAGAATTTTAATCTTAAATTAATTGGTACCAAATTCCAGAGCCATCATTTGCATTGGACAGAGTGTAGCAGCTCAACCAGCTGTAAAATTACAGGAAGCATAAGTGAAGAGCTTGGAGAAGAATCCAGACTGTTTGGGGCTGGCCAGAACCTTTCAAAATTCAGACCAAAAATGAAATGTAGCACAAATGAAAAAAACCCTTTCATTAAATAATTTTTACTAGCGGGGGAAATGGCTTTTGTCATCACTGGTCAATACTTCATGCCCTGTAAAGTCATCCATATCTTATAAAATGTTAGCTGAGGCCATGTCTATATGTTGTGGCAGAGCTCCAACCTTGTCCCCGTGGGTCCCTGCACTTCCAGGCGGTTTATGCTAGCTTCAGAGGCTCACTGTGACCCTCCACGTAGCCCTTCTCTCTCTAGGGCCAGGGATACAGACTACTGATCCCTTTTCATCATAAGCCAGGAATGGAGGTTGGTGAGAGAATTCCCACAGTCTCTGTTGCTCCGATAGCCTCATCCCAAAACAGTTTAGCCTCCTGTCCTGACAGGGGCCTGTTTTCCAGTCTCAGGAGGTATTTCTGTAGTGGTGGGTTGGGGAGAACCCGGGCCTGCCCTCTACCCCGGGTTCCGATCCAGAAACCCTAATGGTAGCAGCTGTTGGCAGCCAACCTTTTCCTGCCAGAGTTGCTACATTTCCCTGGGCCACTTCCCCACAGCTCTCCTGCTGCTCCCTTACCAATGACTTCAGAGTGTCTTCATTAACCAGCCCTTCAGCCACACTTCCTCTCCTCTGGCTCCTCTCTGCCTGACTGGAGTGAGCCCTTTTATATTATCAGATGGGCCTTAGAGTCAGTTGGTCACATTAGCTTAATGGCCTCACCTGACTCTTTGCAGGCTAATTGGAGTCAGGCATTCTCATTAGCCTGGAGCAGCCCCAGCTCTGGTCAGTCAGGGAACAGAAAACTGTTAATCCAGTTGCCAGTATAACTGCCTTCTGCTACTCTGCTTTACCCAACTGGCCTGGGTCTATCACAACGTTTAGCACTGCAGCATGTGTGGTAAAGACACACTCTGTCGACAGGAGAGAGCTCTCTAAGAACCATTAAAAAACCACCACCCCAAGCAGCATAAGCTGTGCTGATTGGAGAAGCTCTCCCATCAGTATAGCGCTGTGCATATGAGCTCGAATGCTGGCATAATTTATGTCGCTTGGCAGGTGGGATATTCACTCCTCCTGAGCAACATAAGTTTTCCAGCATAGGCTGTAGAATAGACATAGCCTAAGAGGAAAGCACATGTGGAGAGTACAGGAATTGTAATGTAATCTTTTAAATAGTTTGTGAGCCTTCTAGTGGCCTTCGCTGTCTTCTGTGTTTAAGAAGCCACCAGAACCCTGTCAGAGCAGCTGTGTGTACATATATTTAGGGCAGTGCATATTATATATAACTAATGAAGATGGTTATTTGAACCCCCATATGCCTCTATGAATTCTTCATGTTATGTTTGTTGTTTGAAGAATAAAAGATAATGTGTCACAGATGTAAAGAAAAGGAGTACTTGTGGCACCTTAGAGACTAACAAATTTATTAGAGCATAAGCTTTCGTGAGCTACAGCTCACTTCAACGGATGCATCCGATGAAGTGAGCTGTAGCTCACGAAAGCTTATGCTCTAATAAATTTGTTAGTCTCTAAGGTGCCACAAGTACTCCTTTTCTTTTTGCGAATACAGACTAACACGGCTGCTACTCTGAAAGATGTAAAGAAATTATGATAATTTATAGTAGCACTACTTACTGATGCAGTAAACCCAACGCGAACAACCATTCACTACTTGGAGTAAGTTACAAAAGACATAGTTCCTTCAGCTTCTTCGGAGCTGACAGTGATGACTGGCCCACTCAAAAGCTTTTAGTGCACTGTTCTTTGTCACATAAACATCCTACGACAAACATGCAGTAATTTTCAGGCTGCTAATTTCCATATTAATGATAGTACTCAGATCATTCTGCTTTTTTTTTTTAAATCATGCACAACTCTTGTCTCTGCAGTGTCATGGAGTAATGGAAAAGCCCTCCAGGAAGGGGTGAAATATCATCTGAAAACCATCAGGATCATGGGGTCAGCTTGACTCCTACATCTGATGGAATGTGTGCTGGGAGCCACAGCAAATCAATCCTCAACTCAACTTTCTGATGTGTTTGTTCCAAGTCTATGTGATTCAGTGACTCAGTATCTATTTAAGTTTCATGACTTTTCTTTGAGACAGTGTATTAAGATTCTCTTTGAACAGATATTGGCTGCACTGCAGGAGACACTTGTCACTGGTGGGTTGGGGTTTTTTGTTTGTTTGATGATTCACTGTGTTCTCACTAGGAGTCCTGCACATTGCTACAGGGGAAGAAGTTTGGACATGGAGCGGTGTTATGTCAGCACAACTAACAGTCTGCGGAGAAAACTGAAATCACCTCAACTTCAGAGGCTGCTTTAGCAATTCTGCCTGTTTTTTACTCCCTCTCACTATTTCAGAAAGCTCAACTTCTTAGTCACTAGATGTTTTCCCCCCTCCTTTCTTTTTTTAAATTTTATTATTTTAATTTGCATTAATTACAGTAACAAGCTGACCATCCCCATCTAAAAAAGAAAAGAAGTACTTGTGGCACCTTAGCATTAGTCTCTAAGGTGCCACAAGTACTCCTTTTCTTTTTGCGAATACAGACTAACACGGCTGCTACTCTGAAACCCCCATCTAGTTACTATACATATGCATGGTACATCTTGACCCCAAAAGAGCTAACCCTTTAATAGACTAGACAAAGGGTGGAAGAATAGGGATACAGATAGGGAATTGAAGCAGAGAAAGATTAAGTGACTTACCCAAGGTCGCACAAGTAATTTGTGGCAGGGCTGAGAATTGAGCCAGGTCTTCAGTGTCCAGCCCAGTGACTTACCCACAGAACCACCTTTCTGTTGTTGTCTATGCACGCATGTGACTAGTATTAGACATGGATGCATGTGCAACTGAATAAGCAGAGACCACTCGAAGCAACAGTCATTTAGCTATCACAACCACAGTAGACATTACCACACAGACATTTGCTTTTTGAAAGCAAGTTGCCATTTTACTCAGGCTTCCTTAATTCTACCATATACACAATAGAACATTTACTAGCACATTATAAATGCCATTATTAAAAACAGTCATCAAAAATAAGTCAATTACAAGATGTGTTGCATCATCCACTTTTAAAAAAAAGTCATTATGAACTAACTTGCCCATTCACAAAATTCAGCAATTCCCTATTATTTGTGTGGAATCACCAACGATCTGTTGTACACCGAGTGCGAGGCCGAGACAACTTTCCTGCGACTTACTGAGATCAGACTACAAGGAAGGAATGTGGCTTAGTGGATAGGACAGTGCCTGGGATTCAAGATACAAAGGTTCAGATTGCAGCTCAATCACTGGCCTGCTGGATTGACCTCAGGCAAGGGACTTCCTTGCTCTGTGCCTCAGTTTCTCCATCTTTAAAATGGGGATAATGACACAGACCTCCTGTGTAAAGTGCTTTGAGATCTACTACAAAAGGTTCCTCCCGCTTCCATCCCCCCCCCCCCGGCTCTCCTGCTGGTAATAATCACCTTACCTGATCACTCTTGTTACAGTGTGTATGGTAACACCCACTGTTTCATGTTCTCTGTGTATATAAATCTCCCCACTGTATTTTCACTGAATGTATCCGATGAAGTGAGCTGTAGCTCACGAAAGCTTATGCTCAAATAAATTTGTTAGTCTCTAAGGTGCCACATTAAAAGCCTCTTATTTTAATGAAAAGCACTAGGAGCTAGATGTTATAATGGATAATAAAAATAAAAACAGCCCGGTGAAAATGAGCGAGTGAGGGAGGGGGGATGGAGTGAGAGGGGTCAGGGCCTCAGAGAAGGGGTGGGACCAGGCTGTTCAGTTTTGTGCAAAAGTTGGCAACCCTAGACTGTGCAGTTTAGTAATTCTCAATAGCCGCATCTTCCTGCAATCCCATATGGAATTTCTCACGTGGGATAACACTGATCTAGTCAGCACATTGTACGTAGTCCTCTTCTGTGTTCTGGGTATGTTGGTGTGGTGATTAGTGCACTAGCCACAGACTAGGGAAACAGGGGACCCAGGCTTCATGTGTGATCAGGGGCAAGTCACTTAGCCTGTCTGTGTCTCAGTTCCCCATCTGCAAACTGGGGATGATGGTAATAATGCTGGTCCGGAAACATATTTAGTCATATTTTGCTGATACATTGAAATCAGAATGTTTCACAGAGATCGTTAGATTTCCACGGAGTTTCAGCGGAATGCAGGCAGGGTTCCAGCAGTACTGTGTGTGCTAGGCAAGTGTCCAGTGGAAACCCACTACAGCAATGGGGGCCATATAAGTATGCTAGACAGTGCTCTCAATCCAGCTTTCCTTCTCCCCACCACCACCCACCCTACTCATATACCTTGCTGAATCAGGGCCCAACTTGGGGCACAGTGAGATCACAATTTAGTCTTTTTTAAACAATAAAACCATCATAAGAGCTGCTGTAATGGAGGAGCTGATGAATGAAAGGGGTTTAATCGGTGGGGCTGGGGAGGAGGACTTTG
This sequence comes from Dermochelys coriacea, assembly GCF_009764565.3. Lineage (NCBI taxonomy): Eukaryota > Metazoa > Chordata > Testudines > Dermochelyidae > Dermochelys > Dermochelys coriacea. Next base: position 119,833,022 of record NC_050072.1, read on the forward strand.
GTTTGTAGGAAGGTACTCCGGGCTGGGACCAAGGGGTTCAGAGGGTGGGAGGGGGATTAGGGCAGAGTCAGGAGGTTGGGCAGGCGGGGTGAGGGCTCTGGCTGGGGGTGCAGCTGGGGATGAGGGGGTTAGGGTGCAGGATGGTGCACCAGGCTGGGACTGAGGGGTTTGGAGGGCGGGAGGGAGATCAGGGCTGGGGGTTGGAACCCGGGGAGGGAGAGGGCTCTGGCTAGGGATGCAGGCTCTGGGGTGGGGCTGGAGATGAGGGTTTTGGGGTGCAAGAGGGTGCTCCAGGGAGGGGGACAGGGAGAGCGGGACAGCGGTGCAGGCTCCAGGTGTCACTTACCTCCAGAAGCTCCCAGAAGCTGCAGCATGTCCGCCCTCTGGCTCTTACACAGAGACATGGCCAGGCAGCTCTGCTCACTGCCCTGTCCGCGGGTGTCTCTCCCGCAGCTCACAATGGCCGCAGTTCTCGGCCAATGGGAGCTGCAGAGCTGGCGATTGGGATGAGGGTAATGTGCAGACCCTCCTGGCTGCCCCAACACATAGGAGCCAGAGGGGGGACATGCTGCTGCTTCTGACAGCTGTGAGGAGCCACGGCAGGCAGGGAGCCTGCTTAAGGTCTGGTCAGTGGTTCTGACCAGAGCCACCAGGGTCCCTTTTTGACTGCGCGTTCCGGTCAAAAACCAGACACCTGGCAGCCCTAGCACAGACCCCTCACTAGTACTAGTGTTGCACAAATATTCTCAGTCATACATGGCAAGGTTGCATGCCCCACCAATGAAGCTCTGCTTTCATTCAGCAGCTCCTCCATTACAGCAGCTCTTAAGATGGTTTTTTATTGTTTAAAAAGACTAAATTGTGACCTCACTGTGCCCCAAGTTGGGCCCTGATTCAGCAAGGTATATGAGTAGAGGCCTCAATTTAAAGTCCCATTGAAGTCAACTCACGTGCTTAAAGACAGTCATGTGCTGAAGTACCTTGCTGAATCAGGGCCTTAGATTTTTCCATAGATGAAGCCATCTTGCAAGGGGCTCAGCTGCCCATGGTGAGCTGTTAGCGAAGCAGCAGCTGGGCAGTGGCAAATAAGATTTTAAAGGGGACTATTTTCTTCAGACTGCACCTCAGTCTCAACACAACCTTGGCAGGATCCTCTGTTCTTTGTGAACAACTGTCACCTCAGACCCAACAAACAACTACACCAAACACATGGCTTGTAGAGTATTTATTCATAAATATTATGTGACGTAGCTACAGAAAGCTCATAACCTGTCAAGACTCTCAATCATTGCACGTTGTATGTACCAGTAATATTTAAAGAACAAGGTATTTATATTGTAAGTTTACTTTATAGACCTGGAATAGAAATTAATCACCAAGAGGTAATGGGCTTCGGGTATGGCCCACTCAAGCAAGAGAGAGTCGTCATTCTTTCCTAATCACGAAGTGAGGTAATGCAAAGCTCAGCTGACCAGCCTTGCTCCCTCCCCAAACTGCCAATGGAAAACCATCAGAGGCACCAATGACAATTTCTTAGCAGTGAAAAAGGAACTTTACAACAGACAAGACTTTGCATTGGTTGTGAACAGAGGCAAGAGAACATTTTCTGCATAGCGAAGTATAGGAAAAGACACTCTGGATCCATTCACTGCGGAAACCCCTTAGGAATCAAGGGTGCTTTCATGAGTGTTCTGAATCCTGGTTACTGAGAAGCAACCAGCTCTGCAATAGACTGAACTTTGGGATGGTGAGGAGGGAATCTACTTTATTACATAGGAAAGGTAATGACTGTATTTATATTTTGTATTGTAACCACTTGTTTCCACCACTCACTCTTGTTTCCAATTAATCGTTATTCTTTCTTAAATTAACCTACTTTTGTTTTATCCTAAGTGCTCACAAGTGCTGTGTGGCTTACAGCAGTGGTAGTACTGGGGTACACTCCTTTGGGGGCAGAGAAGCAGGAAGTTCTGTGAGTAGCCAGGGTCAGGGGCTGGATATCACAGTGGAACACTTCAAAGGGATTCAGGGATTGGGGGTGCTCCTATTAACAACAACTCAAGTGAAGGAAGGACTGGCATAGGCCAGATGAGAAAGCTTGAGTGGTCGAAGGGCTGGCAGCATCAGGGAGCTGACATCAAGTTACTACAGGAAAGATTACCTCTCTCTGGAGGCAGAGGTTAACAAGATGACACTCAGACCTGGGTACCCCAACAACAGTCACACAGTGCTTCTTGGAAGCCTTTCAATTTGTAGTTTCATGAGGACATTTATCAGGGGCATGAAAGAGTGGCCGAATTATCTTTCAAGTTAAAATATGCCCACGCAGCCATGGAAAAGCTACAGGAGTCAGGGAGGGGAGATGGGGTGAAGACATACCTGGGAGCAAGCAACTATTTTCCCACACAGGCAACTCTTAGTTAAGTAGAAATGATCTTAAACCAGAACCCCAAATCCTGAGCATGATCCCAAACTTTGTGTCTCAAGCCCATCCCTCTTAGTAAGAGGGAAATTAACAATAAAATAATAATAATAATAAAGCCATGAATATGAACAGGAAGACTATCACAAGGCTAACCTCAGCCAAAACCATCAACCTGGATTACCTGCTTGTCCGCTTTCCCCCCCCCCCAAACACCCTGGTGCATTCTCCCACGCTGACCCCTTATGCTTGGGAAGTGCTCCAAGAGTATTCACGAAGCTACCACCTCACCTGCTTCTAAATCCCTCTTTAAAACCTCCCATTTCCATAAACTCTACAAATTACAGGCATCTGACACTGGTTACGATGGTGGCCAGCTGAGAGCACTAACTACCAAATCACGTCTGTCTCTACAGTTTTATGTCCTTTACCTACTCTTTTTTTATTTACCTGTTGAGTATGAATTGTGAGCTCTCTGGAACAGAGACTGTCTGGTTTTACTAAGCAGTGTATGAACATGAGGCCTTAATCCCTCTTTTGAGTCTCCAGGAGCTACTGAAATAGATGATTACATCTGTAGTTACTTCACAATAGCTTTGATAAATAATACAGGTTATCCATCTCGCTGCGTCAGAGCATAGGCTGATAAATAGATGAGGTCACGAAGGAATCTCTTGCCCACTTGTACCCTCAACACCCCCTCCCCCCCAAAAAAATCTGGTATTAAACCCTTAGGTACAGTATGTGGGTTTTCTATTTTCCTTTGAAGCATCTGGCAATCGCCACAGTGCGAGACTGAGCTGCTGTAAACAAGTCAGTGGTTTTTCTGGTGTGGCACTTCTTCAGTTTGAAATATGTTCCCAGCTGCTGCTCTCCACAGCAGCATTTCCCTGAGGCTAGGACCCTTTCATTGTCCTTAGGGATGACCTGGCATCACTTGCTCTCAATTTCATCCCTTGTTAATTATGCATTCTCCCTAAAGCAGGCATTTTAGGTGGTACTTAGTGCATCAGGGTCACATAACAGGAATCAGTTTTCTGCTCTAATTAGCTCAGAAATTCCTTTCCACTTAGCCCCAATATAAGTACAATTTTTAAAATATAAGCCTTGACCCTGCCAGTGTCAGACGTCCTGCCATGGGTCATCATTAGTGATGGGACCAGGAAACTTAACACCACTTGCCCTGTTGGTGTAATGTTTCCATTCACTTCCACTCAAGGAGTGCTTGCAGGATTGGGCCCAACTGGCTTTTCACTCTCCAGGCTGTTTGCTTACTTTTTTGCATTTCTCTCAGTTTGGGGGCAGAAAATACCCTTGTCAATTTCACTTGGTTGTCATGTTCCAGCACAATGTTGCAACATTTAGGATACAAACATTAGCAGAGAATGTTTAAGTGTTTTTTAAAAAGTGCTTCACTGGACTTTTTTTTCAATCGTAACCATAGAATCAGAGAAATGTAGGACTGGATGGGACCTCAAGAGATCATCTAATCTAGTCCTCTGCACTCAATGTTTTGAGGGGTTTTTTTAACTAATAATTACATCTTGAGCCAAATTTGACCTGCACTATCCATGTAGTGCTTTGGTGAATTACTATGCTTTCTTATCATTAAGTCTGGTTTTACAGATCATAGTTAATGCATAATGAGTGGGGATGAAAGTAAACCTCCAACTAGTAAAACCACCAGAGATTTACATTGCTTTCCTTTTTGTGGGTGACAATTGATTTATTTTATGCCACAGACCTGCAGAGTATTGTGCTGTCTGCATAGCAAACAAAGAATCAATAACATTCTAGCACAAAAATAAAGACTAGATTACAATAGACATTAAGAATACTAAGTAAGTGCAATAGCTACGGTAGATTTTTAAAAAGAAAAGGAGGACTTGTGGCATCTTAGATACTAACAAATTTATTTGAGCACAAGCTTTTGTGAGCTATAGCTCACTTCATCGGATGCATTCAGTGGAAAATACGGTGGGGAGATTTATATACACAGAGAACATGAAACAATGGGTGTTACCATACACACTGTAACGAGAGTGATCAGGTAAGGTGAGCTATTACCGGCAGGAGAGCCGGCAGGGGGGAGGGGAATCTTTGTAGTGATAATCAAGGTGGGCCATTTCCAGTAGTTGACAAGAACATCTGAGGAACAGCATTGGGGATGGGGGAGGGAAATAAACATGGGGAAATAGTTTTACTTTGTGTAATAACCCATCCACTCCCAGCCTTTATTCAAGCCTAAGTTAATTGTATCCAGTTTTCAAATTAATTCCAATTCAGCAGTCTCTCGTTGGAGTCTGTTTTTGAAGTTTTTTTTTTTTGAAGGATAGCCACCCTCAGGTCTGTAATCGAGTGACCAGAGAGATTGAAGTGTTCTCTGACTGGTTTTTGAATGTTATAATTCTTGATGTCTGATTTGTGTCCATTTATTCTTTTATGTAGAGACTGTCCAATTTGGCCAATGTACATGGCAGAGGGGCATTGCTGGCACATGATGGCATATATCACATTGGTAGATGTGCAGGTGAACGAGCCTCTGATAGTGTGGCTTTTTGCGGATACAGACTAACATGGCTGCTACTCTGAAACGGTATACATTTTTACAGTTCCAAAATGAATGACAATCATGGGAATATAAACAGATATAAAACACTTATTTGGTTTTCAGCTATGCCCTATCTTACATTAATATAACAGTCAGTCACTTAATTTAGATCTCCCCCCTTTGAAATAGAGTGCACTGGTATTTTCCCTGTCCCTAAAGTTACACATTGCTCTAGCTGCATTCAAGTATAATGAAGGATAATTTGCATCCATCAACCATTTCAACGAAAGTGCTAATAAATTATACAATATGTATTTATGACCATTTAAAGCCTATAAAAAGAATAGATGTAGAATAGAATAGAATGTGCAATATTATTAAAACACTTAAGTTTAAGTAACTATGTTCATCCTTTCACGAAAGCTCACCCAACCCAAGACATCAAAACAAAACAATGCAAGTCAAAAGCCTGATGGAAAAAAAAGCCATGCAGCATGAGCTGAACTTCATGACAGGGCTCTGACAGCCAGTCAGGAGAGCAAATTCTAGGGTGTGCACCACAGGATATTCCGCTGTGGCTTTGCAGAATCAAGCCCCAAGTTCCCATAGGTCAGATACCCAGGTGGAATTCCACTATCACAAAGAAATGGAGGGGGTGTCTCTTAAATAACTGGATTCCAGAGCAGGTAGGAATTTTATAGAGCTCTAACATTTCATACCTGAAACAAAAGCATTAGCCAGGGGAAGGTTCAGAGCACAGGTTATGTAGAATGCAGAAATGAAGTTAATTGCATTTATTTGACACCACTGAGCACTTCACCCATTCTCTGGCCACTATTCACCGCATCATGAATCTCTTTAATAATTTCTTCCCACAACCATCTAATTTCTGGACACAACTACCATATGTGTAAGTATGTAACAAAAGTAATAGCAAAAATATAATTGAACATAACTGGAGTCAGATGCAATATTTTCTAAAGGTCAAATTTTGCCACACTTATGCTGAGCTGAGTAATGCTATCCACTTCAGTGGATACTATTCAGAGACGCTGGGTGAAACCCTGGCCCTATCTAATTCAGTGACAAACCTCTCAATGATTTCAATAGATAGGATTACACACGTACACTCAGACACAAATCCAGCAAACTCCTTAAATACTGTATTTAGACGTTACAGAAGTTCTTATGTCTCACTGACATCAAGCGAACTTAAGTCTGTGCTTAAATGCTCTGCTGAATCAGGGCCAGAATATGGTACTAATCAGTGCGAGTAAAGGTGTTAAAATGTTGCTCTAAATTGTTAAGCGATTTCTAATGGTGGAAGTGAGATCCAAATTTATTCATCTGACTCATGAGTCATTGTAATGAAGCCAGGATTTGTTCCCAAGAACCTTAATATACATAGGGAGTTGCTACTATGAGATGCTAAGCAGTCTTAATTACCTCAATGGGAGCTGCGGGCATCCAGTCCCTATCAGAAGATGCTTAACACCTTGCAAGAATGGGCCTATGGAGACAAATTAAGTTAAATAAATGAAGGGATGGAAATACACATTTAAAAAGTGGAAGAGCCAAAATTGTGTTAAAGGGGGAAATTGTGGCTCCATTGAAGTGAATGGGAGTTTGGCCACTGACTTCAGTGGAGCCAGGATTTCACCCAAAGTGAGATGCATTATAAAAAATTCATGGCATTGAGAATATTTATGCTTTAGATTTATGTTAATAATTATGTTTAAAATATCTGTTAACTTAAACACAGAACTGCAACTAAGGAGCCAGTTTCTGATATCAGTTATTTCAGTGTAAATCTGGGGTAACTATTAAGTCAATGGAGTTTTCTCAGCTGGGCACTGTTTTTATCTGAAAATTGGACCCATTAAACACCAATGAAAGTTTCAATGGTGTATTTAGGTCCTTCAATACCTAAAAGAAAACACTGTTACGTATTATTTTTTTTATTAAAAAAGGGGCAAATTCTGCCATCAGTTCACCTCCGGGCAACTCCCTTTGAGATCAGCAGAAATTCCATGTGCATAAGGATAGAAATCTTCCCAAGATTATTTTTTCTACAAACCTCTCACAGGCAAAATTCTGCTCCCAGGATCATCATGGGGGATCTTCCTTCATGCATTGTCAATGTACTACACTTATTCTGCACTTCATCCCTGTGCAGAACTCTAATAGTAATATTTTGCACAAAGAATGAACGCAGAACATACAAAAAAAATATACAATGCACCAAAGAGAGCCACAGTGCAGAAACAGGAGCCGAGAGATGAACTGGCAAGAGTGCTACAGTGGAGAGAGAGGTATAAAATGCAACGGAAGGAGAAAAAAGTGGACGAAATCAGTGTCAAGGAAGATAGAGGAAGGAGGATGCAGAAGTTAATTAAGGGGAACTTGGAAAAAGCGGAAAGCCTAAAAAACAGTGGAAATGAAGACAATAGATCAGAAAACACAAATTTAAAAAAATCATTGCTGTTTGATAGGAAGCTTGATGCTAAAATAGTATTAAATACAATTTTTTAAATATAATCAGATGATATCAGGGGACATGAGTATCTAGGAGGAAAACTAATTATGGTATGGAATTGATCAGGACCCACAGTATTTATGCAGAAGGTGACATGCTTTGGATGTATATAATATTTTTGCATGTGCTTTATTTATTTATTTATATATATTATATATATAAAAGCTGGTCTAAATTTTCAAAAACTTTGATTTTTCAACAAACAAATCAACTTTTTGACCAAATAGGGTCATTTTCCTGGCAGTACTAGGCTTTTTGTATTGTTAGTAATGGCTTTTTGCTTGTTTTTTTTTTTCATACCCATTTGGGTTCATTTCTCACTTGCACACATGCAAATTTGCCTAAGATCTAGCAGTTGTGGCACGTTATTCTAGTTCAGATAAGCACCAGGTAAGTTCACATGTAAAAATAAAATCCATATTTGGAAATGGTTAAAAATCTTCCAAATTATAGGAAATTGCTCCAAATTTTTATTCCACCTGCCCCCCCCCGAAACTTCTCAAATCTTTCAATTTAAAATTTTTAAGCTTCAATTCAAGTTGCCTCTCCTACTGCAGTATAAATATTGATATACTTGGATAGGGATGATCAGAAAGAACATGTACCTATGAACTTCCTCACCCCCAGACATAGGCACTCAGGTCCTGTCCGTGAAGTGAGCTCCATGTGTCCACACAGAACATATTGCTGGTTTCGAACCTTCTTAGGCATTTATTTGGTGGTGGGGAAGAAAGAAAGGATTTCATATAATTGGGCTCCTTTTCTCTTTCACCTGCTGTGTCCCATCACAGGAAGCTAATTCACTGCTTCATCATGTGATGTCAAATCAGCTATTAGAAATTCGGAGCACTTTTTAAACCTTAACTTTGAACTTTTATCATACTAGCACAGTAGGAACACTTCCTATTGAGACAGGTTTCAGAGTAGCAGCTGCGTTAGTCTGTTTTCGCAAAAAGAAAAGGAGGACTTGTGGCACCTTAGAGACTAACAAATTTATTTGAGCATAACCTTTCGTGAGAAGTAAGCTGTAGCTCACGAAAGCTTATGCTCAAATAAATTTGTTAGTCTCTAAGGTGCCACAAGTACTCCTTTTCTTTTTCCTATAGAGACTTTCTCTATACGGTAAATTTGATCGAATAATGGAAAGAATAATCTACAAAAAAATCTTTTCATTCACCAGACGTTGTGATGAAGCATTTCATTGAAATTGCCAATCACACAATTGCTTTTACCTGCTGTAGGAAAACATGATCTTAGGAAGCAGTAACTAAGGGTATGCCTACACTACAATCAAAGATTGCATATGTGCAGACATAACTGAGCAAGCTTTCCTCTAGCTAGCTCCAACAACAATAGCAGTGAAGCCCCAGCAGCATGGGCTGTATGGTTCCAGGACTCGGGATACTGACTCAAGTAACTAGCTCATACTGCCCTGGCTGCAGTTACAGCTTTGATTTGTGCAGACATAGCCATTGGCTTGCACTTTGTGTCATTTACATCAGGGTCAAGTGGATGTAAAATGCTACCCACTGAGAATGGTAGCCTGGTGTATAAGGGTAAGTGACTACAGAAGTTGCAAGGCAATAAAGAACCAGTCTGTGTTTTGTAGCAGGGGGTAGCCTGTTATTCTGTATGCGCAAAAAGAAAAGGAGTACTTGTGGCACCTTAAAGACTAACAGATTTATTTGGGCATAATCTTTCGTGGGTAAAACACCACTTCTTCAGATGCATGGAGTGCATAGGGACTGGGAGTGGCTGGCTCATTACAAAAGTAGCTTTGCCTTTCCTGGAATTGACACCTCCTCATCTATTATTGGGAGTAGACTACATCCACCCTCATTGAATTGGCCCTGTCAACACTGGTTCTCCACTTGTGAGGTAACTCCCTTCCCTTCATGTGCTGTCATATAATGCCTGCATCTGTAATTTTCACTCCATGCATCTGAAGAAGTGGTGTTTTACTCACGAAAGCTTATGCCCAAATAAATCTGTTAGTCTTTAAGGTGCCACCAGACTCCTTGTTGAGTCCGTGTTTTGACTGCTTTCCACAGACTATTTATTTTAAGTTCTGTTTTAAATGCTGTACTTCCACATGGTGCATCAGCAAAAGATGTGTGTTGAAAGAGATTTTTGCATTTGTTGTTCCAACAGTATGCCAGTAACAGTTTCTCTCTTGCATCATTAGTAAAGTCGTTTGCACAACATTTGGACAGTAACTATTGGGGGCTGGCTCTAGCTGACATTGAGTCTGTCTGGTAAGCTGCCGGCGGAAGATGCACACGGAAAACCCCCAAACCACAAGCTTGCAGGTATTCATTGACAGACAGCTAAGTGCTCAGTAACAACCCCTGATATGGCAACAATGGTCATGAGCGAGGGGAAACAAATGGGCGGGGAATTTAACAGGGAAATTAGAAGGCAATTATTGGGTTGAGACCGAGACCAGAACGGCCCACCTGGGAAGGGGGAGGGCTGATGATTACAATAAAGGGGAAATGCAAAAGGATCTCGGTGCCCACTCCTCGGGATATGGAGGAGGTGAACGAGCAGCACAGCTATGCTTCTGCAGGGTGTAGCTAAGCTTCTGCGACAATAAACACACAACCATAACCAAAGGCTCCAGTCTCCGCATATTCCTTTGTGTCCGTTGGGCATGTCTGAAGATACAGGAGCCCCTAATTGCATGTCCGTCTCATCTGTTGTGTCCAAAGGCGTACTCCAACAATAACTGCTTTTTCTCACAATCACAAACACAACCTTTAACCATGCCAAGATGTACTAATGGAGAACTGGCGGCATGTCAGAAGGAGTGAGTGCCTTTTGATCTTCCACGCGACTTTTATTTAAAAAGAATGGGAAGCTTGACTCTGAGGGAAAAGCTGTGGCAAATCTGACAGGCAGCTACTATGCTCCCTTTGATTAAATCAAGATGAAAGATTTTGCACATGTAGCAGACCCTGCAAAAAAAGAGAAGGATCTGCCTCTTTGGTTTGAACTGATTTTTTACCAAATTGAGAATTTATAAGTAGCGCCATACTGCATGAGTGGGGGAAAAGTTACAGTTTCACACCTGAGATAACTGCTTTTCCCATTTAACAGAAATATAAGCTGGCCTGGTATAGCCGAGCCAAGTGGGAGAAAAGGCAAAGTTTATGTTCACTTCATTGCTGATCACTTAGTTTTGATCAAAATCTTGCCTCCTATTCTATGGAATTGGCAGTGCTCCTTTCACCAATGGGGAGTTTTGTGAGGCTATGAGGATATAAAGTAAAGATTGGATCACTAATGAGATATATTAGCCTCTCACATCTAGGGCGCTGTCCAAATCCAGTGCAGGTTGATGACAAGAGAGAATAAGCTATTTGGTACTCTACATACTTGATCTGATATTCTCAGCCCAGATCCTAGATAGGCTTCTGCATCCCAGATCACCCACCACAACTGACACTGACTGATATCACTGTTAGAGAGATAATGTGGGTGAGGTAATATCTTTCATTGGACCAACTTCTGTTGGTGAGGAAGACAACTGTTCCAGCCACACAGCTTCTTCAAGTCTGCTTCACTGGCAGTCTCAGAAGAGAGGTCAGGGACTCAAAAAGCCAGAGAGAGAGAGAATTACATTTTTATTGCTACAGGTAGCACTCCCATAACAAGATCAACGCACATTGGTTGAGCATCATAGGGGGAATCTCCTACTGTTTCTGCCAGTGCAGTAATTAGACTGTGGGAAAGAGGAGTTCATTCAATAAGGCTGTCTACATAGCTTCTTTCTCAAATATTAACTCACTTCTAACAATGGAAAAGAAATAGTAGCAAAGGAAAAGCAGCACAATGTTTGCATTAAAACTTTGTAAATATTACCCTAACTCTTGCTGACTGCACTTTCAATGTGTGGTCAACATGACTCTGAATAGTGTGCACCGATAGCAAATTAGCAGCAACAGAATTCTACTTCTTGTGATTACAGAAGAGCATGTAGATGGGACACTATGAAAATAGAGTGCTGAGTGACCGCAGGAGATGAAAGGACGTATTTTCAATGCACAAAAGTAGACAAGAAAAATAAATAAAAACAGTGGCATACACTCTACATTCTTGATCATACAGATATGAGGATGAATACGCTTCAGAAGTTATGCCCCAAATTTTCAAAATTTGTTAGTGATTTTTGGACGCCTCCATTCTTTGAGGTTCAACTTAAGCAGGCCTAATTTGCAGAAAGTGGCAAGCACCCAGAATCCAAAAGTTCATAACCTTTAAAGTGTCTCAAGATGGGCATCCAAAGTCACCAGTCACTTAACAATTTGGGCTTATATTAGTGTTCTGCTTTGATGGTCTTCTCCCCGGGGCTTACTATCTACAGGAAGATAGGTGTGCAATCTGTCTTCATTCAATGTTTTTCATGACTTTGCAATCCAATACTGTATATTTTCAAACAAAGATGAGGAAAACATGCTGGATATTTGCACCATAAACACCCATACACTATGACCATTTCTTTGCAGCCTATCACATTTTAGAAGAGCAGTAGAACAAGTGCCATTTGCCTCTAAACTGCTTTAGAAAAGATGTACCCACCAAGTGGCATTGCTACAACAATGCTTTGAAGTATACAAAGCAATTAAAGATGTGCAGTGCTGGAGAAGCCTGATGTGATACCATACAGCAGCTGTTCTCAAACTGTGGGTCAGGACCCCAAAGTGGGTTGTGATCCCATTTTAATGGGATCGCCAGGGCCAGCGTTAGACTCACTGAGGCCTGGGGCTGAAGACGAAGCCTGCACCCCACTGCCCATGGCTGAAGCTGCTCGGGGTCATGTAGTAATTTTTGTTGGAAGAAGGGGGTCGTGGTACAATGAAGTTTGAGAACCTCTACTCTACAGTAACCACCTACTCAGCTGAATTATGAAAAGTGAAGTGCACCAGCATGACTGGTTGTAGGTTTTGTTGTTGTGTGGGTTTTTTTTTAAATAATTTAAGAACTTTGCTCTCATGAAAGGTGACAATAATTGACCTACTTTGCCAGTGCTTCACAATTTGTGCATTTACACCCAAGCTTAAAAGTGATCATAAAATACTACTTTTTCTGATGTGGTTTGATATTCAATGAGATGCGTAGCTAGCTCCCTTAGACTTCTTTGAAAATTCCATTCTAGAGCTAAAAGTCTACAGTAGGATGCTAGGTATAACAGCTACAAGTAACAGATGGCGCAGCCCAGTAACAGCTGGATTGAATGTTAGGGGGACTTCTAGTCATGTAAGGCAGCAGTGTGTGGGAATAAAGGGGAGGGATTATGCTAGCCAGGAATTCCCTTTAGAAAAGGCTCCCTTCAGGCTGTTACTGGCACTCTGACAGGGAAAAGGCAAGGGAGAGAGGAAAGGAATACAAAACAAGAGCAGGGTTGAAACAAGTGGTATTTTACTTGAGATATACATGCAAGGGAGTAGCTAAAAGTCCAAGCATGGGAGCTTTGAGATAGATAGCTAAGCCAAGGGGGTGAGGTGGAGGTAGTTGGGAACACCTCTTTCTGGAGCAGAAGACTTCAGGAATGATGGAACACCTCAGTAGGGAACTGGAAGTTCATCATGGTAGAAAGGACTTTGAGATGGGGTATAGGATGGGAAGAAACAATGACTATTAGATTAATTACTGTTCACTTTGTTCCCTTTTCTGGTTGTACTTCCCTGTGCAAACAAAGCAAAATCAATATAAAATGCTTAGCTGCAGGTATACTTAGACATATGCAACAAAAGTGCATTATACAACATGCATTATATTACGAGTTACTGAGTATGTAAATTGAGTGAAGAGTTAGGAAGAAATGAGGGTTGTTGTTTTTTTTCCAATTAGAATGTGGAAAAATTCCAGGCAAGACTTCATGCTTTAGGTTCCTTGTCCAAATAATTAGTAAAAAGCAATCAAATGCTTAAGTAGCTTCCATAGGAGTCTCTTCTAGAGAGTCTTTTTTCCCCCATTATAAATATTTTTCGAGTATTTACAATGTTTCTTTCTAATGAATGCAATCTAGTATTTTTTCCATTTGGCTGCAGTAATCGTTCTAACTGTTGATAATAATAGAGTGTGCACCAGACTCTTTGCTTGCACTGTGTCCTGTGTAGTCATTTACATTAGTGCAAAGTAAATGCAGAATTGGTGTAAAAGGCTACCATTATTATTTTTGCAGCGTTTTTAAACCTACTTACCCAGATTGGTTTACAATTGGCAGTGTCCACACAAGGGTTGGAACCTGTTTTACTAGATCACTTTCTAAGTTGATTTTAGTTATGCGATTGCAATGTCTGTGCTTACCTCAGGCCTAAAGCACCACATGAAGTGATCAGATTTTCAAGTATTCTCAACATCCACCTCCTCTTGTTGAAAACAGTGGTTGATGAGCATTTGAAAATCTGCCCATTCAAGTTCTAAGAGGACCCATTTAACTTCATTTTCACACTGCAGAATTGTTTGAATGTAGAACTGTCAATGAAGCCAGCAAACAAATTGAAGCAACAGGTCTCCTTCATCTTCATATACTCTGGCAAGTCAAATGTAAAAGTACAATTAGGCAGGCCCAAAAAGAATTTGAAGAACAACTAGCAAAAGACACAAAAAACTAACAGCGTTTTTCGGTACATCAGAAGCCTGTTAAACAATCAGAGGTGCCATTGAACAACAAAGGTACTAAAGGAGCACTAAATGAAGACAAAACTGTTGCAGAAAAGCTAAATGAATTCTTTGCATCAGTCTTCACCCTGAGACATTCTTTCTAGGTGACACATTTGAGGAGCTGTCCCAGATGGAGGTGTCAATCGAGGAGGTTTTGCAACAAATTGATAAACCAAACAGTAATAAGTCACCAGCACCAGATGGTATTCACCCAAGAATTCTGAAGGAACTAAAATATGTAATTAAAAAAAACAACAAAAAACTGTGGTGTATAACCTATTACTTAATCAACTTTTGTACCAGATGACTGGATGATAGCTAGTGTAATGCTAATGTTTAGAATAGCTGCTCTAGAGCTGATCCTGGGAATTACAGGCTGGTAAGCCTAACTTCAGTCCCAGGAAAATTGGTTGAAACTATCGTAAAGAACAGAATTATTAGACACATAGATGAACACAATACACTGGGGAAGCGTCAATATGGCTTTTGTAAAGGGAAATCATGCAGCATCAACAATCTATTACAATTCTTTGAGGGAATCAACAAGCATGTGGACATAGTGGATATAGTGTATTGGGACTTTCAAAAAGCCTTTGAGAAGGTCCCATGCCAAAGGCTCTTAATCAAAGTAAGCAGTCCTGGGTTAAGAGGGGAGGTCTTATCATTGATGAGTAACTAACCAGATAGGAAATAAATGGTAAAAATCAATGCTCAGTATTCACAATGGAAAGTGGTAAACAGCAGGGTCCCCCAAGAATCTGTACTTGGACCTCTGTTGATCAACATATTCATAAATGATTTGGAAAAAGTAGTAAACAGTGAGGTGGCAAAGTTTGCAGTCAATAATAAATTACTCAAGATAGTTAAGTCCAAAGCTGACTGTGAAAAGTTACAAAGCGATCCCACAAAATTGTGTGACTGGGCAACAAAATAGCAGATGAAATTCAAAGTAATGTATGCAGGTTGGAAACAATATTCCCAGCTATACATACAAAATGAAAGATCTTGGAGTCATTGTGGGGAGTTCTCTGAAAACATCTGCTCAATGAACAGAGGGAGTCAAAACAGCTAACAATGTTAGGAACCATTAAGAAAGGGATATATAATAAAACAGAAAATATCATTATGCCACTACATAAATCCACATCTTGAATACTGCATGAAGTTTTGGTCACCCCATCTCAATAAAGATACATTAGGATTGGAAAAGGCTCAGAAAAGGGCAACAAAAATGATTAGGGATCTGGAACAGCTACCATAGGAGAAGAGATTAAAGAGAGTGGACTGTTCATCTTAGAAAAGAGACAACTAAGGAGGGAGATGTGATAGAGTTCTATAAAATCATGAATGGTATGGAGATAATGAATTAGGAAATTTTATCTAACTTTTCAGATAACACAAGGACCAGTGACCAATGAAATTAATAGACAGCAGGTTTAAAACAAACATAAGGATGTACTTCTTCATACAACACAAAGGCAACCTGTGAAACTTGTTTCAAGGGGATGTTGTAAAGAGCAAACATGTAACTGGGTTCAGAAAAGAATTAAATATGTTCATGGAGGATATGTCCATCAAGAGCTATTAGCCAAGATGATCAGGGCTGCAACCCCATCCTCTGGTTGTCCCTAAACTCTGACAGCCAGAAGCTGGGACTGGACAAAAGGGAACGGATCACTCAGTAAATGCTCTGTTTTGTTCATTCCCTATGAAGTATCTGATACTGGCCAGTCGGAAGACAGGATATGGTCTGACTTAGTGTGGCCGTTATTATGTTCTCATTAAGTAGAATATTGCTGCATTTTAAGATAAAAGACGCAGCAACAATTAAAGTATTAAAACAGAAATTAACACATTCTGAAGAAATAGTTTCAGTTATTAAGAAAAAAGTGTAAGATATAAAATGAATGTTCAAGCCACTAAATAGATACCACTGTATTTGTGGCACACTGTATTTAACCCAGCAGGTTACAGCTATAATCATTTCTTACTGACGTTGCTGAAGAAAAATTCTCAGTGCAGTAAAAAACCACTGTCTGACAGAGAGACTGCACGTGGTTTATTTTTCTAAGTTTGTCAAAGTTCTTTTTTTCTTTTTCCTTTTTTCTTCCCAACAAAACCTCAAAGGAATCACCAAGAGACCTGCAGAGAAGTTAGCTTTATTCAGAACTATTTTTACTTTAATATGAAAAAAACCCACCCAAAATGTATAGTACCTGATGCAAAGTCCACTGAGAAGAAAGAATCCCATTGACCTTAATGGGCACTGTGTCAGGCACACAGTAAAGAAAACAAGGACACTACCTGATCCAGAAATTCTTACAATGATACAATTACTGATATCCATGTATCCCAAAGAAGGAGAGAAATGTCATTTATATACTGATTAGGATTGTGTTGGCTTGGAACATGTGGGTTGTGTTTTGCTATATCTTTATACAGCACCTAACACAGTTAGTCCTGAATGGTAGTTGTGGCCTTCAGAAGCCACTGAAACACAAATCAATAAAAGTAATAACAGAAATGGCATATAGGAAAAGTTAATTTAAATGTATTTTAAAATCTGTGCATTGTGTTGCTATACTTTGAATCAGGCACAGTAAGTGATGGAGAGACAACATTTGATTATAATGAGCTAAATTTTATCCCTGGAATAATTCTAACAGACAATCTGTTTATTGAGAGCTGTGTTCTAGCCGCCAATCCAGGAAACAGCTCCAAGTTAATGGGAGCTGGAGCTACATATACAGGCAAAATTTTTCCATGATATGTTCACATTCATCTGAAAATAAACCAGTAATCCACAAAGAATAATTGTATCACGTTTGCCATTTTCCTGATTTCAGAATATCTAACAGCAGGTTATGATGTCCTCAGATTTGTTAGGTGCTGTAACTTTGTAAAAAAAAAAATAGCGGGTATACCATTTTTTATCTTTAGTCTCTAGCTAGATGATTAACAATATGCCATATTCAATACCAGAGTTCTGAAATGCAAACTATATGATCTTTCCATCACCAGACATATGAGGTAGGCCAACAACTATGATGTCTGTCCATCACTGGCCACGAAGCATTAACATGCAAATAGGAACCATCCACAGTGAATGAAAGAGAAGTTTGGGGAGAAATGGCATCTGGTGATATTTGAAAGGTCTGGTGAAAATGCAACTCCCTGAATTTGGGGTCTTCACCTGTTTGGTTGGTTGGTAGCACTGCTTTGATGACATTTCTTTGACTGGGTCAAGTACAAAGGATTAAATGGGGCTGGTGAAAGGGGAGAATGAAACAAGAAAGAATTGGTATTCTTGCTAGAAACAGAACACAGGGCCTCGCTCTGATCTTCGTGATTCACAACAGGCAAGCTTAAAGCCTCCTTTCAAGGAGCAGAGATATACTGTCTGTGCTACACAGTAACTTTCATGTCAAAATCTGAGGTTGATCAATTATGCAAGACAAGAGCTATGTCACATCAATGGAACAAAATGAGACTCAGCAGTGAACTCAGGGAAAGTAGCATTAAGGCTTTTGTGCCCTTTTATCTGTATTTAAATGTTAAATGAATCAAAAATGCCTGGAGAGGTGGGTACAGTGCAAGTACTGTGGTTTGTCAGACCTGATTCAACTGCTGCTATTTTGCCCATCCCTCAATTCATGAGTCACATCCCAACATTACCCTTCAAATCAGCACGTTAGTCCTGCCTTTGGTAGTTGTAAGTTTCACTGTGATATGAGCATACAGAAAAGAAATACTCTCATAGTGTTAGAGATTGGGAAATATATTTCTGTTTAATTCAGCTACAAGACAAGAACTAATCACCATCCCAGTGCTTTGTACAGCATGCGTCTAAGCTGTTCCATTTTGCCTGATCTTGTCTCCCATCTTTGTACCTCTAAATATCTCTTTGGCCTCATGACCATACTACCGAATCATCTCACAATCTTTAATGTATTTATCCTCACAATACCCCTCAATAATCTTTCAGTACTCTCCTACATCCATATTACGGAGAGGGAACTGAAGCACAGAGGAACTATGCGAGTTCCCCAAGGTCTCATGGGAAGTCTGTGGCAGAGCTGGGGATTGAACCCAGATCTCCTGGGTCTCAGGATAGTGCCCTAACCACTGAACCATCCTTCCTCTGCCATCACCAGCCAGTGGAAACTCCACTTCCCTATCACTGGGGTGGACAAACCTGACCAGATAAGAATATTTTGCATTTATATAGCTTCTTTCCTCTCAAGGGCCTTAAAATGTTTCACTATGGTTACAATTCTTATGGTAAGTTTCAGAGTAGCAGCTGTGTTAGTCTGTATGCGCAAAAAGAAAAGGAGTACTTGTGGCACCTTAGAGACTAACAAATTTATTTGAGCATAAGCTTTCATGAGCTACAGCTCACTTCATCGGATGCATTTGGTGGAAAATACAGTGGGGAGATTTATATGCACACACAGAGAACAATGGGTTTTATCATACACACTGTAAGGAGAGTGATCACTTAAGATGAGCCATCACCAGCAGCGGGGGGGAAGGAGGAAAACCTTTCATGGTGACAAGCAAGGTAGGCCATTTCCAGCAGTTAACAAGAACATCTGAGGAACAGTGGGGGATGGGGCGGGGGGGGGGGGAGAAATAACATGGGGAAATAGTTTTACTTTGTGTAATGACTCATCCATTCCCAGTCTCTATTCAAGCCTAAGTTAATTGTATCCTTGCTTACAGACAGCCCCCCAACCTGAAGCAAATACTCACCAGCAACCACACACCACACAACAGAACCACTAACCCAGGAACCTATCCTTGCAACAAAGCCCGTTGCCCAACTCTGTCCATATCTATTCAGGGGACACCATCATAGGGCCTAATCACATCAGCCACACTATCAGAGGCTCGTTCACCTGCCACCTGCGCATCTACCAATGTGATATATGCTATCATGTGCCAGCAATGCCCCTCTGCCATGTACATTGGTCAAACTGGACAGTCTCTACGTAAAAGAATAAATGGATACAAATCAGACGTCAAGAATTATAACATTCAAAAACCAGTCAGAGAACACTTCAATCTCTCTGGTCACTCGATTACAGACCTGAGGGTGGCTATCCTTCAACAAAAAAAAACTTCAAAAACAGACTCCAACGAGAGACTGCTGAATTGGAATTAATTTGCAAACTGGATACAATTAACTTAGGCTTGAATAGAGACTGGGAATGGATGAGTCATTACACAAAGTAAAACTATTTCCCCATGTTATTTCTCCCCCCCACCCCACCTCCCACTGTTCCTCAGATGTTCTTGTTAACTGCTGGAAATGGCCTACCTTGCTTGTCACCATGAAAGGTTTTCCTCCTCCCCCCCCCCGCCCCGCTGCTGGTGATGGCTCATCTTAAGTGATCACTCTCCTTCCAGTGTGTATGATAAACCCATTGTTTCATGTTCTCTGTGTGTGTATATAAATCTCCCCACTGTATTTTCCACCAAATGCATCCGATGAAGTGAGCTGTAGCTCATGAAAGCTTATGCTCAAATAAATTTGTTAGTCTCTAAGGTGGCACAAGTACTCCTTTTCTTTTTATTCCTACGGTAGTGACGGTATGCTCAGTTACTGTGGTATCAGCACTACTATGAAAACCCAGGCCCCAATTCAGCAAGGTAAGCACATGCCTAACTTTAACATCAATCTCATTACTCACATACTTCAACACCTTGCTGAGTCAGGCCCCTGAATAGGTTGATTTACAAATGATAATTCATTCTCTTAGATTGTGAGCGCTTCACACAGACCGGGGCTTCCTAGGAACAGTCTAGCAACACTGGCCTATTTGAAGAGCTCACAATCTATGACAGAGAATTAAGTCTGCAGATAGACAGTGCTGAGCACACTGTGGACACTACTGTAAAGCAAGCAACCAACAGCCCTTTGAGACAAGTATAATTTTATCCATACTACAAACGAGTATGGTTCAGGGCCGAGACCAAGGTACTTGGCACTAAAATGTATATGTACTAAATACTACGAATATAATTAATCTAATAGAAGTCAACGGTATTACTCAAGCACTTAACTCAGGCAAGGGCTTAAGTTGTTTGATGAATTGGTTCCCTGAAGTCACACAGAAGACACCGGCACAGGTACAAATAGAATCGAGAGTACTTGATACTTGGTCTACACTTAAAAGTTAGGTTGACATAACTAAGTCAGTCAGGTGAGTGAAAAATCCACACCCCTCATCAACATAGCTCTGTGGACCAGGCCCCCAGCACTAATACAGCTACGTTGATGGATGAATGCTTCTGTCGACATAGCTGCTGTCATTCAGGAAGGTGGCATTCCTACACCGAGAAAAAAAACAACCCTTTCATCAGCGTAGGCTGCGTCTGCACTACTGGCTAAGTTGTCATAACTACACTGACATAGCTATGCCAATATAGTCCTCATCATGTAGACATACCCTTAGACATGTGGTTTAACTACTAGACTATATGGATCCCATTCAATCACCAGTTTTCTAGATATAAGCCAGATTCAAAGAAGGAGAATTCCAAGTTTGCCTAATTTAAAAGATCCTGTGTTGTCAACTCTGATCTTTATCACAGTTCCTGCACTATCTCATGATTTTCTTGAAATCTCATCTCCTGGAGACAGTTAATTAGGTGACAATCTTAGCTTTATACTTTAAATTATGTTTCAAGCCCTCATGTTGCAGTGAAAAGCTCGATAACTTAGAGACATAAAAGCCAGAAGGTGAATATCCTTCCATAATTTTTCTTTTTGTTGTTGGCATATATGTCAGAGCTGTTTTGTTCCTAGTGACACAGGAATAAAATGTGGAGCTGCCCAGAGGGGCCTAAAATTCGCCTTTTTTCCAGGAAAGGGAATGTGTGGTTTAAATGGGGGAAAAAATCTCATGGACATGGCAGGCTTACTTTGCTTTGGTTTAGGAGTAGGGCTGTCCAGCGATTAAAAAAAATTAATCGCATGATTAATCGCACTGTTAAACAATAATAGAATACCATTTATTTGAATATTTTTTGATATTTTCTACAGTTTAAATTATATTGATTTCAAATACAACACAGAATACAAAGTGTTCTGTGCTCACTTTCTATTTATTTTTAATACAAATATTTGCACTGAAAAAACAAAATAAATAGCATATTTCAATTCACCTAATACAAGTACTGTAGTGTAATTTCTTTAACATGAAAGTTGAACTTTCAAATGTTGAATTATTC
Source organism: Dermochelys coriacea (assembly GCF_009764565.3). Taxonomy (NCBI): domain Eukaryota; kingdom Metazoa; phylum Chordata; order Testudines; family Dermochelyidae; genus Dermochelys; species Dermochelys coriacea. Next base: position 119,854,436 of record NC_050072.1, read on the forward strand.
ACAAAAAAAACTGCACTCAAAAACAAAACAATGTAAAATTTTCAAGTCTACAAGTCCACTCAGTCCTACTTCAGCCAATCACTCAGACAAACAAGTTTGGTTACTTTTACAGGAGATAATGGTGCCCCCTTTTTGTTTACAATGTTACCTGATAGTGAGAACAGGCATTCGCATGGCACTGTTGTAACCGGCATCACAAGGTATTTACGTTCCAGCTGCGTTAAAGATTCATATGTCCCTTCATGCTTCAACCATCATTCCAGAGGACATGCATCCATGCTGATGACAGGTTCTGCTCGATAACAATCCAAAGCAGAGAGGACCGATGCATGTTCATTTTCATCATGAGAGTCAGATGCCACCAGCAGAAGGTTGATTTTATTTTTTGGTGGTTCGGGATATGTAGTTTCCGCATCAGAGTGTTGCTCTTTTAAGACTTCAAAAAGCATGCTCCACACATACATCCCTCTCAGATTTTGGACAGCACTTCAGATTCTTAAAGCTTGGGTCGAGTGCTGTAGCTATTTTTAGAAATCTCACATTGGTACCTTCTTTGCGTTTTGTCAAATCTGCAGTGACAGTGTTTGTAAATCAAACAACGTGTGCTGGGTCATCATCCGAGACTGCTATCACATGAAATATATGGCAGAAAGTGGGTAAAACAGAGCAGGGAACATACAATTCTCCCCCAAGGAGTTCAATCACAAATTTAATTAACACACTATTTTTTTAACGATCAGCAGCAGCATGGAAGCATGAACTCCAGAATGGTGGCTGAAGCATGAAGGGGCATACGAACTTTTAGCATATCTGGTACGTAAATACCTTGCAACACTGGATACAGAAGTGCCATTCGAACGCCTGTTCTCACTGTCAGGTGATACTGTAAATACGAAGCAGGAAGCATTATCTCCTGTAAATGTAAACAAATTTGTTTGTTTTAGCGATTGGCTGAATGAGAAGTAGGACTGAGTGGACTTGTAGGCTCTAAAGTTTTACATTGTTTTGTTTTTGACTGCAGTTATGTAACAAAAAAAATCTACATTTGTAAATTACACTTTTACTGTAGTGCACTCTCTATCGTGCTTGTACAAGGTGAATTGAAAAATATGATTTTTTATCATTTTTACAGTGCAAATATTTGTAATAAAAATAATATAAAGTGAGCACTGTACACTTTGTATTCTGTAATATAAATCAATATATTTGAAAATGTAGAAAAATATCCAAAAATATTTAATAAATTTCAATTGGTATTCTATTGTTTAACAGTGTGATTATTCGCAATTAATTTTTTTAATCGCAGTTAATTTTTTTGAGTTAACCGTGTGAGTTAACTGCAATTAATCAACAGCCCTATTTAGGAAGCAATGAGTATTCACTATCCAGATTACATCCTAATATTTATCACATTGCCTGCCAGCAGGTGTAAGATGTTTAGACTGCTAGCCAGACATGCAGGTAAAACCAGTTCTCTTTCCTTTTGAAAGTGGTATGTGGCAATTCTTGCCTGTACAGGATTAGGTCCTGAAATATTCAATCGAGTTTCAAAAATGCTCAGAGTTGACCAAACTCTGCTCCCACTGAAATAAATGGTCAAACTTCTGCTACCTTCAAAAGGGCATATGGAGAAGGCTTTTGAAAATCCCACCCAGTATTTTCTCCTGGAAAATTTTCTTTTATAGCCACACAATAGATCCCTCATCTGATGTTCAGCTCTGTCTACATGCTACACTACTCCATTCCAAAGGATTCATCTTTCCCCTCAAATTTAAGGTAATCCAGTCTACTTGTGCCTGGGTCAAACATACATGATCCACAAGACCACCACCTTCGAGCTGTTACAGCCCCTCTTTGAATTTTGAGTAGCTGGACATGATTTAGCCACACAGAGCCCCAAAGTCCATGGGAACCATGTATGGCCAAATTACAATCCAGGAATGTATAGGGCTGAAAACTCAGATGATCCAAAATCATCTAACTAGCCCAGAAAGCCAATAAAGAGAAGATTCCAACTTGAAATGCAATAAAAATCAGCCCAGGCACAGTGTGTACCACTAGGCTAGGGGTGGCCAACCTGTGTCTCCGGAGCTACATGCTGCTCTTCACAGGTTAATATGCAGCTCCTTGTATAGGCACCAAGTCCTGGGCTGGAGCTACAGATGCCAACTTTCCAATGGGCCAGGGATGCTCACTGCTCAACCCAGCTCTGCCACAGGCCCTGCCCCCACTCCACCCCTTCCTACCCCTTCGCCTGCCATGCCCTCACTCCTCCCCCTCCCCCCAAGAACCTCCCGCATACTATGAAACAGCTGATAGGGAGGTGCAGGGAGGAAGGGGGAGCTGATAGGGGGCTGCTGACGTATTACTGTGGCTCTTTGGCAATGTACGTTGGTAAATTTTGGCTCCTTCAGGCTTAGGTTGGCCAGCCCTGCACTAGGCTGTTAGAAGAAATTTTTAAAAGATTGAAGAAAGGGTTTAAAGCACTAAGCCAAAAATGTCATTAATATGTGGTATTTCTGTATTACAATAAAACATGAAGCAAGCCTTGTGTCACCACTAGAAGATAGATTAGCTTTTGTATAGAAACGTAAACACAAAAGCATTGCTCTAACTAGAGAATTTTAGGAAGCATCCCAAAAGTGAAAACATTACTTTAGATGAAGACAAGACAAAGGCATCTGTATCTGGATGCATTTTTACCATCAACTAAACTTACTTTTCAGGTTTCAGATGTGCATCTTGATTCACCCTGAAAACATAGCTTTGCAAAATCAGCCAGTTTTTCCAAATGTGGGCAATTTAACATAAAATCCTAAACTCACTGGACTACAGGTGGGTAAAAAAATCAAATATGGAGTATATAAAATAATGGATGAAATAGAGAAGGAAGAGACATGGAGAACAGAATCTCTCTAGCACAAGAAACAAGGGAACAATCAACGAAATTAAAAGGATGCAAATTCAAAACTATTACAGGATTTTCCCCCTCACAGAGCAATTAGACTGTAATTAGACTGTGGAACTCACTGCCATAGGGATGTCAATGAGATTATGCCACATACTATGGGGTTCTTACACCTTCCTCTGAAACTTCTGGTGCTGGTAATTGTTGGAGAAAGGATATGGAATTAGATAGATCTCAGGTCTAATCCAGTAGGGTAATTCCTATGCTCCTAAAAACATAACAATCCATATTACAAACACTCATGAAGTTCCCAAGGTTGTTGGGATCCAGGGTTTTATTTCAGGCCCATCCTCAGTTTGGATACTTGCAGGTCTCAAATGGCTATGTGCATCTATGTGATGATTTGGAGTATCCTGTTAAGGCCCCTATATTTGAAAACTAGACCCACAATGTTCAAAGTCATACTCCAATAGTGGTGTTGTACTCCCCCTTCCCCTCCAATGCTGTTGTCCTTCTTTGTCACAACTATTCATGCAGTCATAAATAGGTTATTTCCTATTGGTATTATCTATGGAGGGCCTGACATTGTTCCATCAACGCAACATTTACAAACAGAAATGTATTTCCCAGAGCTGGAGTTCAGTTATTCTTTTGCATGTTCGGTTTTTGCTTTTGTTTTTTTGTTTTTTTCTTCCTGAGGATCAAACTCTCACTTCTGGTGTCAAACTCTTCCAAAGATCCTCAGGAAAAAAAACAAAAAACAAAAGCAAACCGAACATGCAAAAAAGAGTAACTGAACTCCAGCTCCTACAATTACAAACATACTTAGACTACACAACCCAAAGAGTTCTACCACGTGTACCCACTCAAGGTCTGTCACATTTTGAGAGGGGTGAAATAGATTTTGAAGATGCACATCCATTCCTGGCATTATAGATGTTAAGTCTTCCAAGGGGTGTCACAAATTCACACAATGCTCCTTTTTCATTTGAGTTTCTGATTGAGCTGAAAAGGTTTGAAAAATAAATCATCAGCATCTAGCCAGAGAATTCCCTAGCAACTACATAGCCACAGATACTGAAGAGCACAAAATACTCCAGCTGAGACTGTCTTTGAATTACACTCCAACTTTTTCTCCCAATTAGCCCCTTTCTGATAGTATAACATGGCAGAGCTTTGCGTATTTGTTACTTTACTAATGTCTCGTCACACCACAGCCCATTTGAAGACCCCTTAACACAAATACAGATAATATGGAACCAGGGGCTGATCCAAAGCTCACTGAAGTGAACAGGAGTTTTTACATGACTTCAATCAGCTTTGGATCAAGACAAAGCCCTACCTTTTTTGCAGTAGAATACAGATACAGGGAACCAAAAATTGGTGGCTACATACATATGTATAGGTTTACATACATATATATTACATGTGCCCAGATACAAGTAATGGACTATTGATCTATTTCAAATTGGAATCTAATTTCATTAGATAAATGCATAAAAAGATTCAAAACTTAAAAAAAAAAAAAGTGACGTGAGACCAAATTGCCTTCTAAAGGCTCCTGAAAATCCCATTTCAACTTGTCTATGGGTTTAATGGGAAACAGGTTGAGTTTTGGTGTCTTCCCACGGGGTGTCTATTTCTTATACTGATGAAGCCCCGTTGTGCTCAGTGTGTTAATATATGGATTTTAACTGTGAAGAACCTCCCCTCCAGCTTTCCTTGAGCAAAGAGATTCCAGCCCAGTTTCTAATTTGCAGTGTAACTGATCTTAGCGTCCTATTTAAAGAGATGCAGCTTCCATTCTGTGAGGCCTTTTTCTTCTTGAAATCCTGATTTTTTTTTTTAAAAGAACGTGAATAAGAAATGCCTCCGGGTGTGTTCTTTAATGTAAAGCTTCTCTCAAGGCCTCCATCTTACAGTATTAATGGAGGCACAGCATAATCGGTTTCCTCTCTTCACAGAAACGATCATGATGGGTTGATAAGGAAAAAAAAAGTCTTCCTCCCATACATGACCCTGGTCCTTTATCTGTTTCACACACAGAACACTGTCGGAGTCCAAGGGAGATTTACCAGCAATAGTACTGCAGGACTGGGCCCCCAAGATGATGCATTATGCTCAGTCTGCTTATCTGTAGCAAACTAATATCTTTGGGAGGTTCACTGTGGCTCAATAAGATGAGTAAATGTCCAAAACGTCAGTAGCAATCATTAAAAAAGTGTCAAAATCTCACAGAGAACTATAGCCTGACAATGACGAGCTGTAACCGATTATGAGGCAAAGAAATCCAATTCCCTTAAAACACTTTCGTCTGAATCGTCTGTGACTCTGTTGCTCAACCTGCTTACACTCATCCCCTCTACAAAACCTCTACAAATAGAGGACAAATATACAATCACAATGCAGATGAGAGAGTCACATTTGCCTTTTCCTGAATTCAAACCATGACAACAGAACTGCCATTGGCATCAGCTGGAATTTGATGCAGAGAATCACATCCTTATAAACAAAATCATTGACAATTGCTGGCTACAGCATCATTAGTTCTGTGGAATGGCAAAAAACTTTGTACCAGAGACACAGATGATACAGGATAAATCCTCCCATGAAAGGAAAACAATTTACACCGCATTCATGCCTGACATGCTAGTAACCCTATCAGTTAAACCAGGGATGCTTTGTTTTGATAACAATAAATATGCCACACATACTTCCAGAAACAAGAAAATAAATTCTTTGCCATTTACTATTGGTTGAACATAGATACTGATATTTTGTTTAGTGCTCTGAAAATTCTTTACATGAAATTCTCATTGTAAAATCTGAATCATTTGTAAATAATGCAAAATTTTCCACTGACCATCAGATTAATTAAGTAAGTCCCAGAATTTCTAGCATTCACATAGTAATATCTGCATTTCTGCTTCCAAGGTTTTGCATATTATGTATTGCTTGTATCTTTCCGGAAGACATTTTGGCAGTGAGAACCACTTGCTGTCCCAAGATATGGAAGAAAAGAGTTTTCACAATAAAAAAAAATTCTATGGAAGAAAAAATTAATTTTAAAGCAAATATGCCAAATGACTCACAGTTTGCAAATAGGATTTCTTGTAAAATATGCAAAAATTAACAGAATTTTTTCATACAGCTGTAAATGGGTATCCACTATTGTATACATGATACAATTCAGTGGCAAAAAACTACAGTACGTTAACACATAGTTACAGTGGTCCCCTTGCAGAATGCTGAGTTGAGCAAAACTCAGATTTCTGAAAATCAGGAAATGCACAGATAAGGTTGCCTGAAAATCAACAATAATGCTGCCCTTTTTCAGCAATGCCCTAATATGTCTGATTAACACACATGCCTTTACTCTGCAAACCCCACAGTTGCTGAAATGTACAGGCTTTTCACCTCCTTTTACAACCCACTCACTCTCACCCACAGTTTTCCATCTAACACTATTAAAAAAACCAAAATAAAAGTTTCCCACACCACCATCCTCCTATTCTCCTAGAGCCGGCACCTGTCCTCATCCCCCCCCCACCTCCACAGTTCCAACTCCTTTCCCTGTCCCCCAGTTCACCCTCACCCCCACAGTCCTGTTTCCAGCTCCTCCCCACTAACTTAACAAAAATGTTGGTTAGATCAGCTGCAGATTGTTCTGCGGTGTTCACAATAAACCTCCATACAACATATTATATTGTAACAGAAAACTTGTGGCAAGCTACTTGAGTTATTAAAGCTTTATTGCACAGGTGTACAATGGTTTGGACTAGAAACATCAGTGGTAGAGTATTCACCACGGGCAATGGTGTCTTCACATTCTCTCAAACTACCCTTGCAGGCATAAAGTGGCTGCACAGAAAACCTCTCCATTTTATTTATTTTTTAAGTGGTGCATGAGCACTGTAATCCTTCCAGACTGAACATCTATGGACGTGAAGAAGTGAACATGTACTTAAATAGCGTTCTCTGCTTGGGTTCCCCAAAGACTTAGAGGGTGCCAGGCAGTATCTTGGGTAAAAATTGACCAATTGAGTCCATTTTGACCTACATCACTGCAATAGTTGGATGTCTAGGTGCACAAATAAATAAATAAATAAAACTAGAGACATTTTGAAAGAAGCTATTTTGTGGAGGCTTAGATTTCCAGAACCACTGGCTCCAATGATCCCAAATTTGGGTCACTAACTCTCCTCTCGTCTCCCACAAGGCATAGCAAATTTCAAGAAAATCCATGCTGCGCCACTAAAATATACATAGGATTTGTATAAGGACCCAATCCTGAAAAACTTGTGGTGCTTAACTTGACTACAGCCATTGAAATCAAGGCAACTACTTGCTATTGTCAAGATAAGCATGTGTGTAAGAGTTGACAGGATTGGGACCTAAATCACAAACTTCCAGGAAGAGTACCTTTTTGCATGAGGAAGCTCGGTGCACTTTTTTCCTGAGATCCGAAGCAGGGATTGGGCTATATTTTGATTTTGTTATTTTGCAAAACCTCAGGCCACATTCTATAAATGCTCCCCCCCCCCCCCCGCCATCATAGTTCATTGACTTCAGTAAGATCTCTGCATACAGTGGCCTTTCAGGACTGATCCCCTCCTGAGTCAAGTTTTACTACTGGAAAGCTAAAGCCTGTGGCTGTTTCGGATCCTAGCTCCATTTTACTACAGATTTTTTGAGAGTTGGGTTCCAAGCTTGGCCCATCTACAATTAAAGAAGTTCTGACTGCACAGTAGCTAGTTTCAATTGAGCTGCCAAAGTTCTTCCAGACATCTCAACACCTTATTAATTCAACACTTACAATGGAAGTTTGTAACAAAGTGTGTTTTTGTTATCTTTGCTGTTAGAAGGAGGTACCACGTGCCAGCACGATATAAAGGAAAAGGTGACCCTGCTATCTGTAAAATAAATACAGAATAATGGAAGGGTACTTTAAAAAAATTCTCATGCTGAAGTGGATTCTTACACCAAATATGCAGGTTACTAGAAAGCACATCTAAGTCACAGCATTTAGGGATGTTGGGAGAAATGCCATTGTAATCTATTTCTCTGGATGTAGACAACTGACGATATAAACTGGTTTCATGGAATTACTAAAACAGCTGCAGGGAAGAGATAAAGACATTTTATCATTTTAATTTGGTATCACCTACACCTAAACATGGTGTGACAAAACTATATGGGATTATTGGAAGTAATCAGTCATCAGCTATGACCATATTTACCAAGGCCGTTACACTAATAGACATTTGTATGGGATTTAGCTTGTAGGGGGAAAGACATGCTTCATTTACTGCTGAAAAACTCTTCGGCAAACATGAATATACAAAAGAAAACATTTTCTTAACTGGCAATATATATATATATGACAGACACTTAAATATATGTACATATATTTCAGTTTTAATCTGGCCCCCCATTCAGTACATGTAATCACTGTATGATTTAAACATGCCAGATTATTTACTTGAATCTGTCTTCAATAGCCTCACCATAATTAACCTACTTGTATCCTAGGAGTCCTCATTATTGAAATATAACCATAATTTTACTTAGCATATTATGAATGTTTCATATTTGCTTGTAGAAAGCATTGCAAATGGCAGTGAAACTATTTGGCATCCATTTATTTAACCTTGTCATTATCTGCTATATACATCGCAGCAATCTGGTATATGCAGACAAAGGGAAATATCCTTCCAACAGCTGTGTAACTTTACTAGACTAAGTAGCCCCATTACAGTCAACGTAAGCGTTTGAATAATCTCAACTTAATCCTGATGGGCTCAATTGTGAGCCCAGCTATTCACTTGCAATGGCCAGTAATGGGGCAAAAGGGCCCTTTCTACTCCCCTGCATCGGGTACCCACATTACTGGAGATTGCACAGGGAGGGAGAGCATTCCTCTTGCATACAGGTGGGCAAGCAATGGGGGGACCTTTGGCCCATGCACAGGAGCTAGCAGGAAACAGGGACTTTCCTGTAACTGCCAGACTGCCATACTCAAACATTGCTGCACGTTTTGGAAGTCACTGGTACTGTGGGAATGCAGGCAAGTAGGTCTATCCTCAAGAAATAGGGGGCACCCACTTCCAGGTCTTCAGCCATTGCCCTTTTAGGTGGAGACCTACATATCACTCTCTTCTGACCTGTTATTTCCAGGCTGCATGGTTCCCTGCCTTCACTGCATTACTGCCAGTAGAGACAGACTGCCTAAGCACACCTGTTTGCTTTCTCTTCAGAGATGGTTAACTGTGTGACTGTCCATGGGAAATGATACCACACAGCTGTTTTTATGGAAGCCTATGTTATTCTTAAGGTAAAAAGCATGACAGAAAAAACATTAAAAACAATAAAAGAACCGATACTCCTGCTAATGAGATTACCAAAAATCACCACCGCAACTCTGAGATGGGCTCTGGCCAGAGCAGTCCTTCTTCTGCGTTGCTTTTTGGTCACAAATTTATCACAGTTTCAGCTCAGAACAAGTACATTCATTACATGTTTAGTCCCCCTTTATACAGCTCAGGGGTCTTTCTATCTGGAGTTTCCAGGAACAGATAATTAGTGGACAATGGGTTTTCCTCCCCAGGACTTAGCTTCAAAAGGGTGGATTCAAAGTGGGTCATTTGTATTCCCCTTACTCCCCAAGTATTTCCTAGAAATCCACTTCACATGTATTGTTGTAAAAAGCCCTTTGAAGTTCCTTATACGTCCCAGAGATTTCATTAGTGAGTCTCCTAGAGACGTTACATACATACATTTCCACACTAGCACATGCACAATTGTATTTTTAATACAATGACCCCAAAGGTATTAAACCTAATTGAACAAGTTGCAACCTAATTCAATAAAGCTCATTCATGATATTATCCGTCTGTCACAGTCCTAGTGCTGACACACATGTTGGGGTGGTTGATTCCTTCCCATTATTCCTCCCCCCACTCCAGCTTTTCTTCCTGTGTTAAGATTAAGCCTTATAAACACAGAAATTACATATTCCAATAGACTCCTTAGTCTATGCTAGTGTCTTGCCAGGGCATCTGTGTAAAGCAGTGCAAGATTCCAAGAGTTGAATAAAACTAGTCTAGAGATTCACGGTGGAATTTTCAAGGGAACCAAGAGAGTTAGGTCCTCAAAGCCTTTTTAAAATCAATGCAAATTGGGTACCTAATTCATATGGGCCCCTTTGAAATTCCCACCCATAATCCTTATTTGGTACTTTAATACTTCACTCAAGAATGACATTCTATTCCAGTTTAACAAGAATTTAGGAATGAGAGAACAATTTCTGCCCTCGTTTACACCTGAGCAAGAGCCATTGAACAATTGCAGGTCTTTGCCTGAAACCAGAGTTGTGTAAAGAGGAGTTCTTCTGTGGCTTTTTCAGAGCTCACAAGAGAGTACTGTAGTTTTGAAGCAAAGGCCATCACACAATGGCATACGTAGCTGTAAATATAAACAGTACAAGCTTGCTCTGGTTCCACTGTTAGGCAGAAGTTCTTCAAGCACACGCTTTTAGTACCTGAAAAGGGTGTAGATAAATGTAAAATAAACCATCCAAAGGATAGATGGGGTCATACCCCACCCCCTACCACTTCTCCATGTGGAGGGAGGCCCTTGAGTCTTGCTTTGGAAATCCATGCTAGTCAGGATTTTCCTCCTTATATATTAAGTATACTTTCACAGAAGCATCAGTTTCAAGATTATAAGCAAATCAAAATGGTGTGAGGATTCACATTTGGGCATCATTTCTCTCCATCTTCCCACCCACCCACAAAGACTTAGCAAGAGAGAGGAAGGGCAGATAATTAACTAAAACTAGAATCAAGCTCAAGTAGGGTGCAAACCTCAGTACTAATGTACAAATGTTTATTAATAAAGTTATTATAATGTATCTAATGTTAGATTAGTACAAACTTTCTTCCACTTTCACTGAGTTTTAGGAAATATCTGCAATTCCTTTTCATGCACATATTTGGAGAATGGCAACTCACATATTTATGTTTTGGGTTACTTATCTGGTTATACAAAAATTTCAAGCTAAGAAACTTCCTTGGAAATCCCTGTTTTCATCACTGTGGCAGATTCTCAAAGCATCAAACAAGATAACATGTCCTCAGTATTAGAGTAGCAGCCGTGTTAGTCTGTATTCGCAAAAAGAAAAGGAGTACTTGTGGCACCTTAGAGACTAAAATTTATTAGAGCATAAGCTTTCGTGAGCTACAGCTCACTTCATCGGATGTCCTCAGTAGTAAGACCTCCATATATGTTTACACAGGCTCTGAAATGCAGCTTTATGACATCTACTTTGCTTTAACACACTATATTATTTTCTTTTACACTAGGTTTTAAGAGATGTATACCCGTGATAATTGTTGTGATTTGTACGTTGTATAAAACATATGATAGGCACCTTTAATAGCAAGTTTTCAATGCCATAAATGGTAGATTGTGTAGAAGAATGTAAAGCTATTCTATATTCAAGAGAAGTGCTGTGTTATCAGAAGCTATAAACTAAAATATGCAAATGGATTGCTTTCACTCCTGTCCTCATAAATTAAAAACTTCACTTCAAACCCACACAAAGGATTTTTCAAGATATTCTTGTTGCAAATTTTCATTCATTTAACTTTAAAGAAAATATATGTAGCTGGGGAAAGTTTTGCTATGCTTAACCCCATGTTTCCACTTAATGGTAAAAACCTTTGTTTGTTCCTTAAATTCTTATGAGGGCTTAAGTTTTTTTTGAAACATATATTTCCAAATATTTTGAATTTAAATGAAAGCTGTGTGCGATAGCTACCTAATACCATTGTTATGTGAATGGGGAGCTGTGTTCTATACAAATATAGCACGGTCATGTGATGCTGTTACAAAAAGAAGCCATTTGAGTATAGAATGTTTATAATAATTTGGAGACCATGGCAATGCTTAAGCAACTTCTTACCAAATCCAGGAAAAGAAGAATCAGTCCAAAGATTGCTAAAAAGAAAACAAACCTTCTTTGATGACCATGTAAATTTAAATACTTCATAAGAATTATTTAAGTTTAGAAAAACTATTTTGAGCGCTGAACTAGGTTTATATAGGAAATGGTTGGACTCATTTGAAACAGAATCTCAGCTGCTGCTGGAACTAAAAGGATCTCAGAAAATGGACTGAATAAAAGAAAGAATTTCTCTTCACAAAGCCAAAGACAATATAATCATCCAGTTGAAGAATTACAACTCTGCTCATATTGTCTATTCACGTGCCAAAGAGGTTAACAGGACAAATCCTAAAGCTTGTTGAGCCCCTGAAAGGTGACAGGAGTTGGTATTTGAATTTTGCCACACCCTAATTTCTTCCGTGAAACTATGAAAAGAGAGGGGTATAAATCTCTCTGAAATAAGACAGAGCAAACAGTAACACTCATGACAGTTATGCTCTCAGCACTCAGCTCAGACAGTTCATCTCATCTCTACAAGCAAACACACAGCAACAAGGCAACAGATGAACAAAACAGCAAAAACTTTCCAGTTCATTGTCATTCATAAAAAGAAAAGGAGTACTTGTGGCACCTTAGAGACTAACAAATTTATTTGAGCATAAGCTTTCGTGAGCTACAGCTCACTTCATCGGATGCATTCGGTGGAAAATACAGTGGGGAGATTTATATACACACACAGAGAACATGAAACAATGGGTTTTATCATACACACTGTAAGGAGAGTGATCACTTAAGATGAGCCATCACCAGCGGGGGGGCGGGGGGGCGGAGGGGAAGGAGGAAAACCTTTCATGGTGACAAGCAAGGTGGGCCATTTCCAGCAATTAACAAGAACCTCTGAGGAACAGTGGGGTGTGGGAGGAGAAATAACATGGGGAAATAGTTTTACTTTGTATAATGACTCATCCACTCCCAGTCTCTATTCAAGCCTAAGTTAATTGTATCCAGTTTGCAAATTAATTCCAATTCAGCAGTCTCTCGCTGGAGTCTGTTTTTGAAGTTTTTTTGTTGAAGGATAGCCACTTTCAGGTCTGTAAATCGAGTGACCGGAGAGATTGAAGTGTTCTCCGACTGGTTTTTGAATGTTATAATTCTCGATATCTGATTTGTTAGTCTCTACGGTGCCACAAGTACTCCTTTTCTTTTTGCGAATACAGACTAACACGGCTGCTACTCTGAAACTTGTCATTCATAGTGACAATTCATATTCACTTGTGATGGCAATGACTACTCAACTTCCCCCCCCACCCCCGGCCCAAAAGAAAGAGTGATTCTCTAGCCTGGTGTTAGAGTAGCAACCGTGTTAGTCTGTATTCGCAAAAAGAAAAGGAGTATTTGTGGCACCTTAGAGACTAACAAATTTATTTGAGCATAAGCTTTCGTGAGCTACAGCTCACTTCATCGGATACATTTCTAGCCTGGTGGTTAGAGTACTTACCTAAGACCTAGTAGACCCAAATTCCAGTCCTTGCACCAATGTCTATTTAAATATGAACAGCTTCAAAAGGAGAGAGCACACCAGAATATGCCATAGACCAGTGACTGAGGCACTCTCTTGCCCAGTTAAAATCCCTTCTCCACATCAGGCAGAGGGAGAATTGAGCCTGGGCCGGCCATAATCCAGGAGAGTACTTAATCCACTGAGCCAAAGGTTATAAAGGGTGGGCTACCACTGTTTTGAGATATAATCCTCTGTTGCTTTTGTCACAATCCCCAGAAATCAAAATATTTTTTTTTTAGTCTGGTCAGAACAAAATATTTTATTTCAACATTGCCAACAAAACCTGCATTTTTTGGTGGATTTACTATTTGACTAAAAAAATTGGCCAGTTCTATTTCCAGACAATATAATACAAATAATAATGAAGATCAAGTTTTCCAGAAGAAACAAGTCTGCAACTAAAATATGCATTCAGTGTAAATCAGGCTATTTAAACTGATCCTGTTGACTACATTTTCAGGGATTCTCAAACTGGGGCCCGTGACCCCTCAGGGGGTTGCAAGGTTATTACACGGGAGCGGTCAGCCTCCACCCCAAACCCTGCTTTAGCTCCAGCATTTATAATAGTGTTAAATATTTTTAGTGTTTTTAATTTATAAATGGGGGTCACACTCAGAGGCTTGCCGTGTGAAAGGGGTCACCAGTAAAAAAACTTTGAGGAACTTTTGAGGAACTGTACTAGAGGAACAAATACACTTCTGGAAAGCAGAGTAGATTTTTCAATCTGGATGTTTTAACTGTGATATAGGTAGCAGAGGGAGCAGAATAAGGAAAGAATGTGCAAAGTAGAGGGATTAAAATTTGGCAAGGGAAACCTATTGAATATAATTCTTTAAAATAATGGGAATACTTGGTTTAATTCTTCACAACAAGGCCTTCATTCTGAAAAATGTCAATAATATATTTAACGCCTTTCATTTTCAGTTGAGGTGTGTGCGATTTTTTTCCATTTGTATGTTTGTGTGTTTTTTAATACAGATTACTACTGAAACACTTCTAGGTTTTATAAAAGTCATTATTGAGTTTTTACGGATTTTCACATGAATTTTGGAACTGCTGGAATTCCCTGGACCTGGCACCCGACTCCACCAAGACAAAGAGTGGCTTGGTAACTGCCATCTCTCTCCTTCGGGAGTGGTCAGCAGGGTCTGGACTCTAGGGGGACCTCCTGGACTCAACTCTGGCTCTGAAATAGGGTGACCAGATGTCCCGATTTTATAGGGACGGTCCCGATATTCTGGACTATTTCTTATATAGGCACCTATTACCCTCCACCCCCTGTCCCAGTTTTTCACACTTGCTATCTGGTCACCCTACTCTGAAAGGAAAGATGACAGCTCAGTAACCTGGGTTAGCAAGGTTAATGAGCCACCATCTTTCCTTCCAGAGAAGAACGTGGGCTCAGAAGTAACAAAACAACTTGAGCATTGGTGTACACATTTTGGTCTATCTCATGCCCCTCTCCCCCCGCCATACACACATCACCAGCATTCAAAGTTAAGGAACTATTTTTCATGCTAAAATGATTTAAAAATGAGAAACTGTATCCAACTCTGTTTCAGAGCATAAAGGACTTTTTGAAAGTTAGAAAAACAAACACACACACACACAGAAGACAGTGATATTTACCCCAGTATTAATCCAGGAAACTTCTAAATTGTTTTTTCCCCCACACCAATTTTAACCTGTCTTTAATATTTTAGCACTGATAAAATCCTGGGAAATGTTAAACAAAATAAAAATGGAAAACTAAGGGCTTTTTAAATTAAGGTTCCTGTGAGGTTTTGAGCATATTGGATTTTAAAACATTGCTCAAAAAGCTACTTTGTGTACTAGGAGAGCAGCAGAATATATACCTAGAACAACACATTTGGTTACATACAGCATCCTTCAAACCCAGAAACAAAATACATTTTACAGAGTCAGTCACAAGCTAAAGATAAAGGAGAGTTTCAAGGCAAAGTCAGAAGAGGGGGAAGGGACAGGGGAAGAAATTCCCCAACAAAGATTCTCAGGTTTCAGTCCTACCAAGTAGTGAATGTCCTGAACTTCCACTGAAGAAATGCAGCTGTGGTGCCTCATGGGAGTTGTAGGTTCAGGTACCTCATGTTCTCATTTTCTATTGAATGGCCCTTCCTGGCAGGACTACATTCCCCATAATGCACCACAGTCTTCCTTCCTGATAATTAGAGGTAGTTGCATCAGAGGTGTCTGTGCTGTGGTGCCTCATGGGAGATGTAGTCTGGCTAGGGAACTGATTCCCTGGAGATGAATCGTTTCCTCAGTCCCTTAACTACAACTTCCATGAGGCACACAGCCACAATTATCATGGAGGAATATCCTGATTCAAAAATCAAATGCCTGAAGAAACAATTAAAAATTTTAAATCTGCTGCAAAAAGGTTGTTTTGACAGATTTTTTTTTTACCAGACCTAAATCACAGTAATTTTCCATTCCCCTTTATTCAACTTACATCAATATTTGGGTAGGACCCCATGGATTTTTTAGCTAAAAAGGATCCAAACTCACAGCAAACATAAGCAAAGCCTTTCTGAATATTTGGAGAAAATTTCCCAAACCCCAGCGTCTTCCATTTCCACATGCCTCCTCAAATCCAGCTACCACCAGGATCAGAAACAAAAGTGCACTAAGAACTCTTCTTGTGCTAGTACTTGGGAACAGAACACGGTAGCTCAGGAGGAAGTCTTTTTTTTCTTGAGACTTTTAGTCTTGTTTTGCAGATCCAAGAGCTTTTGATGTCACCTGGATAAGAGTCAGATAAGCCTCCAAGTTCTGTGGCATTTCTGAACTGAACTTGAAGTTTGTAGTTCATTGCTTATAAACCTGGATTTTTTTTTTTTTTTTTTTTTTTTTAGAAAACGAGTCATCCTTAGCAGGCAGGTTATACAGTGTTCTGGCAGCTGTAACTGCAAATTTGCTGCAGGCATTAGCTACAAGAGGACATGAAGCAAAGAATACTGAAAGCTCTCATACGCAGCCAAGAGACTTAGGTGATACAGCAAAATGAGATGGCGAGGTTGAAGTACCCTATAAATGGAAGGTATCATTTCTAAAAGGTTGAAATGTTTCTTTTTAACTTGAGAATTAAGGGTAATATCTTCAGTGGCTGTAAACTACCAAAGCTCCAGTTAGATCAATGTTTGAAGCTTCGCTGCATCTCCCTTGAAGTCAATGGGACTACATTCATTTACACCAGCTGAGGATCTGGTCCCAAAGTACTTGTCAGAAATATTCCTTTCCCTTGCTATATATTTTGTGTCATCATGCAAGACCCTTTGATAGTGGATTTATTTGTTTATTTTGAATCAATGACCAGCCTTCAAAGCCTTAAGAGCAGAATCCACTCCCTTTTGCATTAGTCAGTTAATTAGCCAAATCTCTGAGAACTACTGGGATGTGTGTTACACAAAACCGTCTCATAAAAAATATCATCTCTTCTTTTACTTTATAGTTTCACTGCCTGCTAGAATGTGGAGCAGATTATTAAATGCAGAGATTTGGAAGGTATTTTGAAGAACATCAGAGCAGTTACAATGATCAAAGGCAGGAGTATGAATGGAGGGGTGGGAGGGAAGAGATAGTTGAGGTGAAGGAAATAGAAAGCTGCTAAAAAGCAAAAGAAATAAAGGTATGTAATTCATGGTAATAGTGATAAACAGTGGAAGGAAGAGATAAAGGACACCATACAGAACAGAGGCATAGGAATGCACAGATATGATGAGTGTCAAAGGAAAAAAGGTTAGGACAGTAAAAGGCAAAACATTCTGCTGAAAAGATACAAAGAGAGCACTAGTGGAGGAATCCACATTTTAGGTGGAAAACTGAACTATTCAGAAAAACAAGAATGTCACAATATACACAGCAGACCTTTTGGGAACATCTTCTCCTGTATGCTGTACCTTGCTGAGCACATTTGCATCATGTTCAAGTAATAAACAGCCCAAAAATTAAGATAAGTGACAGAAGCATTCACACATGGAAGGCAATTACAAACAAGCAGGAGGGGTGAAATTGCAACTATAGTAGGGAAAAGTTATCCAGTGATTTTCATATTATAATGATTAATTAGTATTAATTATCAAAGGACGTAGGGTGGCCTAGTAGATAGAGCACTGGACTGGGACTCAAACAACGTGTTCTATTCCCATCTCTGCCACTGACCTGCTTGGGCATGTCATGTCCCCTCTCTATTGCCTCAGTTTCCCCATCTGTAAAATGGGAATAATGATGCTGACCTGCTTTTGAGATCTACTGATAAAAAGCACTGTATAAGAGTTACACATTATAACAGTTATACCTTGCTCCTATTAAGCACATATCAAAGCACTTTACAACAGGAGATAAGTATCATTACTCTCACTTTTACATATGGGGGAACTAAGGCACAAAGCAGTGATGTGACTTGCCCAAGGTCAGTGGCAGAATTAGGAATATAATAAAGGTCCCTAGTGCCCTATTTGCTGGTCATGCCAGCTCTCTTATCATATTTTCTTGGAAACTGAGAGGAAATTTGTTTAGGGTGAACAGGTTTTTGTTTTTAAAGATGTTTTCTCTTTTCGAAGTTATGCTTTTTAGTAGTGGTCCCATCCTGCAAAGGGCCTGTACATTCCAACATACAATAGAAGTCCCACTCAAGTCAATAGGAATCTGCAGAGACTTAAGGGTCCACCTATGTGTCTCTCCCATTATCTCATAGATCAGGGCCTAAGGATGTGTAGCAAGATACAGTCAAATCTTCTTAGAATCAGATTAAATAAATATGAATCACCTATTAGGCCATAAAGTCTGTCTCCATACAGAGTCACGATTGCTCATTATGCTATGTTCTCTTGCATTTTGTCCAGTCAAGCTTTTACTGTGCTAAGCAATGGGCTTCCCCCACTTCCCTTGTATGATGATTCCATTGCTGAATACACCTCTTCATCAGAATGACTTCCTGACACTCAGCCGAAGTTTTCTCTCTCTCTCTCTCTCAGAGTCATAAATTTATATCTAATTGCACCTTTGTTACCTTGATAGGCAGGCTATAGTTGGAGGAGTTGGACAAACTCCACTTCAGAGAAGGGCAGGAAAGGGTTAATGATCTCTCCCAAAGACAGGTGATGAAGCTGGCCCCACACCTCAACCTCTGCAAATCTGACCCTTTCTGGAACAGGGTAAGGTGATCATAATAGAGAGACTTTCAGCAGAGAGGATCCAGTGGGTTGGCTGAACATGCAAACCTGAGCAAAAAGCTTGGATTCGACTTTATTAATGAATCAATTCCTTGAAGAGTATTGCTCTGACCCTACATGAGTCACCAACTTACACTGATTCATGTTCTTTGAACTCCCTTCATGGTTTTAGTCTCTTTTTTGGTCATGAATTTCCTTGGAACCAAAAACAACATTCCTGGTGCACACTCGACCTGTTGTATTGAGAGAAAGCAGGACTAACTTCTCCCTGCTCCATGATAGAAAGCCTCTACCCATGGCATGCAGCTCCAAATTGCACTGGCTTCCCATCCTGCTGTCATACAATGCTGCTATTAAAAGAATTGAGCTTTCAAATGCACAACGTGCCACTATGTATCCTGCGTCTATTTAAAGTCACTGAGAGTTGAGGCGCTAACTGCCATGTGTGCTCTCCTAAGTCTCCCCTCTAAGACTTCTACTGCATTTCTCCTTCCCAATGACTGTGCTTTGGATTATTTTTATCTCAGTTCTATTAGTTTGCATATTGAATCTTATTTTGTTTTTCACTCAGGTATCTAATGCCAGTAGGTTACTTTGTATTATTTCTTTGTTTTCACTGGTATGCATCAGTTCTCCAAATTTAGTATCATCTGTGAATTTCATTAGCAGGACATTTGTGCCAAGCCAGATTCTCAGCTGGTGCTAATCAGCATAGCTCCACTGAAGTGAAAGATGATTCTCAACTTGTGTAAATCCAAATTCTGTTTCTGCACTTCAATGGAGCTATGCCTTGTCGCATGAGCTGAGAATCTGACCCTTTAGCTCTCGAATGTTACTGAGGAAGTTAATTAAGATTGGACCCAACAGGCTTTTCCAGGACCTCTCTAGAAACACCTCCGTCTACACCCTGCTGCTTATCATAATCCTTTGATTACAGTCCTTTAGTCAGTGTTTGTTTCACAAAATGTGTTCCTATCCTCTCTAATTAAAAGTAATGCAAAGTTGAAGTATTTCCTGAGACACTGGGCCAAATTCAGTCTTGGCATTGGGGATACAACTTTGATACATTTCAGTATCAGCAGACAGAATGTATCAAATCATCAAATACTTTGCTAAAATACAAGCATTGGCATCTAGCATCAAGGTGCTCATTGATTTTCAGTGTATAAACGTTTCAAGCAAAACACCCAAAGAAACAGTGCAAACTAAATGTCTCTGTATTTCTGAACTTAAAACCACTAGAAAATAATTTTCTAGAACTTCTTATTGTTCATGTCATTCCAGTTTAACAATAAAACAAAACAATAAATCCTGAGAAAACAGAAGCGTACAAAAAAGGGTTCTCAAGAATACTACAGTATGTATTAAAAAAAAACAAACTAACAAAAAACATAACCAAGTCTGGTCTAATAATACCTAGTTCTTGTATAACACTCTTCATCAGTAGATTTCAAAGCACTTCCCTTTAAGATGTTAACATAGACCAAGATGAATGAGAAAAAAGTGTCACTTTTTTCACCACCTTCGGACCAAGATTATCTTTTGCATATTCAATGAACAGCAGCCAAATGGCTAAGCAATTGGCATATAAATCATTCTTTCAGTTTATCAGCTTTTCCATGGCTAAAATACTTTAGTAATCCATTTATTGAAGAAGGAAGGCTCTAAATTTCACCAGTCAGCTGCAGTGAACAACCAAGCCCCCAACCAAAGACATTAGAGTAATGGCATTTAGCCTTCGTACAAAGTCAGCAAAGCAAACACAGGAAGTGAAACAACCAACCTAGAGCAAGCAGCGTGTAATAACTTAATCCCAATATATTTTTATTTTAGGGCATTCTCATAAAAACTGACAAAAGCCCCTCATAGAATCACCACCTCTCTGGCGCGGATTTGATTTGATTGTCATCTCTTTGGTTTAATTTCCTGGCGTTAGATAAGAGCTACATGGGATGTAGGATCAAGTAACACCATGAGGGGCAGAGAGGTATTATATGACCCACTGCAACAGCCCAAAACATAACACAAACCTGAATCTCCCATCTCTTTCTTTTGCAGCATTACAAAAATGTATTTCTCCTCAGAAGACAGGGAACACATAATGAAGTTTTAAGAATACTCACCACCTAGAAGAGGAGCAGATGCAGCAAAGAGCAGCCAGTTCCAAAATGGCTGTTTCCTTTCGCTGCCAAATTTAAAGGGCCAACCCACTAGAAAGACATGTGGTCTAAAAGTTCCTCTAGGAGGGCAACCATACGATAAGGAGTATTGAGGCAGTAACAGAGGAACAGATTCTAGGGCCTTCAACTCACAAAATTCAGTAGTATGCTCCTTGAGCAGTCCCACTGATTTCAGCATCTGATGCTATCATGAAGAAACTCCCAGAGGAAAAATAATTCCTCCAGGGTATTGTTCTTTGAGAGAGTGAACTTTTAAAGTGAGCTGTGTTTTGGCATAGGGTCTGAAAGAGAGCTGCAGTCTCCTTTTTGTAAGTAAATGAAAGCAGGGGATCTCAGCACTTGTCCTGAAAAATGCCACCCTCTCAAGAAACAATAACCTGAAGAAAATATTGTTTCTTAGCTCTGCCTGTGAGCTGGGGAATGGCTGATACTTAGGGGCAGAGAAATAACCTTGTAGTTGTTTAGAGCTGATATAAAGAATGCCAGAGAAAGCCATTTGCTGTGCACAAGTTTTATTAGGCCTACAAAACCCAGGGACTGTTCTGGATGTTCTTATAGCTAGAGGCCTTCTGTAACAGTACTATGCCCCACTAACTCCCCAGTAAGGTTGGGGTCAGCTTTGCCCCAATCCCAACTCAGTTACATGACATTTGATGACACTAATCTCTCCTTCTCTTTTTCCACACCCTGAAAGTCATAGCAAGTAAAAGGGCAATTTTTCTCCAGTTTTAGTCCTTTTAATTTTTTTTTTAAACTCAGATTGTTTTGTGGCACCTGCAGTCCCATCTGACTTCTCTAGAGTGAAGTCCTGCTCCTTGGATGGAGATACTTCCCATACAAGGCATTCTCTGCTCATGGTGTCTCCAACCACGGTAGTAACCCTAAAGCCTTGTCTACACAAATACTTGGTATGTGGCAAGCAGGAGTGTAAATTTACTTCACACTAGCCTGCCATACACTAAAAGTATGTGAGAACCCTGCTGCTGCACACTAAAATTTCCCTCGTGCAATTTAATCTACTCCCATTTCAAAGTGTGGTAAATCAAAGTGCACTAAAGAACTTTAGTGTTGAGCAGCAGGATCCACGTGGACACTTACGGCATGCCTACATAGGGGATTTAGTTCATACTAAGATGCTGTACATTTGTTGGTGCACATATGTAAGTGGCACTAATAACATACACATGGGACAGCTGTACCCTCTTTCCATTCAAATCATTGTGTGCACACACAGCACAACCGTGGAGCTCACTAAGTGTGCATTGTGGGATTTTTTCTTGCAATGCATTGTGAGATGAATATTGAAAGTCAGATGGAAGCCAATGGAATTGTTGGACTTGGGGTCAAAGTCAAAACATCCCATGGATTTGTCCCATACTTCTTCCTTTGTGGGTGGACTAGTGTCATTTTCAAATTGCTGTCAGCTAGCATGGACATAAGAATATTCCATACCACTATGGTGGCAGCCATGAATAGGATGGATGTGGGAGGCAGGTGGGTTGTGAGCATCCAAGGTCCTTTTATAGGAAGCAGAAGTGGCACATTGTGTTAACTCTTTATTTTATCTTGTATCTGTACTTTTATACTTGTAAAAACCTAGCATGTATGCTGCTTATTGTGCATAGAACCTCAGGTTCTTTGTGGCTTTTCAATGGGTTTTAGTGCACAAGTTATGCCAGTACATAATAGCCAAAAATAAAACTTGCAAACAGTTATACATTTTGCTCATAGTGATTGTAAACCCATGAACCATAGGTTTAAAGTAAACAAGCCTGAAATTCAAATACAGTGCAGTGTGGTGGGGCGGTGGGATAGCACACCAGAATGGGGATGGCTTCCCTTTGCTACTTCATCTCCATCTGCCTTCTGGGGTTGATGCCTGAGTTCAAAGTTGCCAACTGCATTAGAAGGTGCAAATGTGCTAGCCCCTCACGTAGTGTTGTTCTCATTGCTCTGTGCTGGAGCTGGGGAGGAGAATCACCTCTGGGAGCCGCGGGGCTACAGCAGGGAACACCTGCTGGTATTCCGGGTACCTTGTGTTACCCAAGGGCTGCGGAGAATGGCTGAGTCCTGGTTGGGAGGATGGTATTGTCTGAGGGCCTAATACCAGCATACACGCCTACGCAGCATTCTTGCCTGCGCGCTGCCTCAAGGAATTGCTTTTGTATATCCCTGTCCTGTCTTTCTCCCCCGTGTCTGTGGTAATGTCAACACTGTGCTGGGATACCTCAGTGCAGTCTCTGCATAGCTGCCTGGTTTTCTCCCTCTCAAACACCCTCCAGCCTTCTGTAGTTTTTGTTTCTTCTCCGAGCCTGCGAGAAGGGCTCCAAACACCTCATCCTTAGACCTCCTTTTCTTCCCCTTAAGATTGTTCAGCAACTGCCAAAGGCCCTCTCTTGCTGCTGCAGGTGCCAAGGCGGGGGGAGCAGAAAGAAAAACAGGCAGTTATTGTTCATATTACAACTAGAGAACTGACACTCCCTTGCTCCTTCAGACTCCAATTTCCTGGATTGGGTCCCTGGTGCTGCCCTCTGTTCGGGGTGGAGCTTTGCACTGGGACTGCTTGGACTCTTAAGGGTACAGCTCCATTGCAATCAAAGGTGTGACTGCAATTCAGGTAGGTGCGTCCACACTAATTTCAATCTAGCTAGTGTGGCTAAAAATAGCAGTAAAATCTGATGGAGAAAGGCGGCTAGAAAGACGAGGTAATATCTTTCACTTCTCCTGGTGAGATAGATAAACTTTCGAGCTTACACAGAGCTCTTCCTCGGGAGCAAGGAGGTAACAGGCAGGGGTGCGTGATCAAAGAGGAAAGAGAGAACACGGGGAGCCTATGATTTGATAATAGGCAAACTGCAAAAGGAAGCACAGGGAACCTGAGTTGCAGTGACAGAGTGGGAAGCAGCGTGTAGCTGGGCTGCCCGGTTTTTTATATGTATATATTGTTTATTTGGAGGAGGAGAAGGGGAGCAATGTTGGATGTTACAGCAAAGTAGTTATTTGCAAGGGAGTGGGTGGCATTTATTCAGTGAGGGAGGGGGAAACTATCCCACTTCTTTTAGTTGGTATTATCTGGGAGATCAAGAAGTGTGTGTATGTGTGAGCTAGAGAGAGAAATCTGTGTGTGTGTGTGATGTGTGTGTGATTAGGAATCAGTTTTTTTTCCTGACTGGGAAAGGGAGTTGATATCTATTGTCATTGGCATCATTATTTTGAGCACCATTGCCTAGCAACAAGCATGGCTGGCACCAGGTCTTAAGAGGAAGCTGAAAGAAACACTGCAGGCAGCAGTCTTGGGATAGCCTGCCTCAGGGAAAGTTTCTTATATATTATATAATTTTAATTCTGGCTATTCTTGCCATCCATATAAAATTTTAATCTCTTTTGGGATCCTGTTAAGCTCTCATCCTAAATTATATCCTCTTTTCCAAATCTATTCAGTCTCCCTGCTAAATATGGCGCAAGCTCCATACCTTGGAACTTACTCTTCCTAATGTGGATATGCAATTATTCCAATATGAAATCTGTCAGTTTTTGAAAGTGTGAATACTTAGTCTTCAATTATAGTAACAATTCTTTGCATCAGTGATGCTTAAGCTCATTAAAATCTTTTTTTAAGTTAAAACCTCAAACAATCCTATTAATTATTGTTCATATTTTCCTTGGGGAGAAAGTGGTCAATTTTTAATTTGTTTTTCCAGTGTAAAAGTTATACGCATCTTCTATTTCATTTTCTAGGTTATACAGTAGGCAATGTTCTCTGATCACCAAGGATAAGCTGGGAAACATTTTGAAAATAAAATGCCTGGATCTGAAGCAAAAAACACCCCTTTAGTCAATCAAAAACATGTAACTAATAATGCTCTGATTTTGCAAACACATGCCAACAGGAAGTCAATGGAACTAATCAGAAGCATGAAGTTAAGCCTATACACAAGTCTTTGCAGGACTGTGACCCAAGAGCATAACAACTTCTGTTGCATTTTGGTCACAAAAGACGTAATTTGACTCATGAAATGACCTGTTAAGTACACTTATATACACATCTCATGCTGCACATATTGTACAGTGTAGTGCAGCTTGCAGTACAGAAAAGCTTCCCCACCCCACAGAAAGCAAAAAGAGATTCAACTTTAGCTCAAGCACCAAAGGCCTGTTAAGAACTTGGATTATGTTCCCCTTGCTGAATATGTACAGCTTGGCTGATGTCCATATTTATCCAAGCAAGGATTCGTGGTGATACCCTCGAGTAAGCATTAGTCTTCTTGCTTTAGTACATTAACACCGCCGTTCTTCAGGAACTGGAGGTAAGACTGGGCGGGGAGGGGGAGGATAAACAGCGGACTCCAGAGTTATTGTTTTGGATCCAGGATTATTTGAATGGCAAGAGGTAAAAGGCCACCATCCTTTTTCAGCCACACTTTCTTCATTTACAAGGAAACAGGCTAGGGCCACAGAAAGTAACTGTCCCCACACCTGCTCAGTTTCCCTGGAAGAGGTGTGCAGGGGAAGACTTTATGCTCAGAAGCCCATTTTCATTGTCCAACTCTTAGATCGGTTTGAGACCCATCAACCAGGTGCATGCTCTTTGGAGTGCATGACCTGCCTCTCTATCAGGATGCCCTGATAGAGACACCAAGCATCCTGGTATGGGGATCCAGCCACAGAATCCACCTCCAGAGCCATGCCAGATGAGGTCTAGTCTGTGCTCAAGATACATGCAGCACTCTGCAGCCAGGAAGTCATGTCAGGCCATGGATCTTAGCATCGAGCATACAAGGGCAAGGGTATGACTCCATACATTTGAGCAGCAGGATTCAGTAAAACCCTCTTACACTCAGAAAGATCCATAGAAAGATGTTCTTTGCAGGTATCAAAGGGTTTGGATTGATTTATGATGCCCTGCACACATGCAAAACATGGATAGATAATTAAAGGATTTGTTCTGTAGATTTCCTCAAGAGTGGAGGTTAGCCATATAGTCATGTCTGTACAGTACAAAACCAATTACCTACAGGCTTTGGAGAAAAACAAAAGCCTTTGAATGCCAAAGGTTTGAGAAAATGAGAGAGCAAGACTTCTCTAGCTCTAGAAGATGTTGGATACATTTAGAGGCTAGCTGGCTTTAGAAATACAATGACACTTTCCAGTATTATTGCTTCAGCTGAGGATCTGGCCTTATAAATATATTGTGGGTTTTTTCCCCCGCTTCAAAAGAACCTTTTAAATAATAATTACATTTAGCAAGCACTGAACTTGCTTTTCTGCTTTGAAATTAACACAGCAGAGCTCCATTGTGGTTGATCATACAATTAAAATGGGGAAAAAAGAGACAGATGCACACGCATTATCTACATTTCCCCCCACAGTAAAATTACTCACATTAGAGATGTAATAGTTGAAAATGTAGATACAATAGTTTTATAAATACTTCTGCTGTGTGGGTGAACCAATATAATCTATGCCTGCAATATGTATTATTTTGCATTCATCTGGAAATGAGCAATGCAGGAAAAAACAAATGAAGCCACTTTAGAGCATCATTTCCTATCATAAAACATGATAAAGGATTCTTTTTACAGTCCAGACTTACAGGACCTGACAGATTTTTCTGCTCAGAGACAAGTTACTTTTTCATAGCTGCATATGAGGTATTTCTTGAGAGGAATTAGCTTGAAAGGAGGGGCAGGGAGAATGTTTTCCCAAGAGCTTGTGTACCAGGCATAGGATGAATAGGATTATAAATCAAGTTGTGTTGAAAGCAAATAGTCATGAACATTGATATGGTGAGCAGAATGGTTCAGAATTATTTTTTATTTCGCTAAGGAGAAAGCGAGTTGGTTTTAATCTAGTTCAGTATCATTGACAGCAGTGATGGATTATGCTCTTTGCCATGTGGCTGTAGCTAAAAATATGCCAACCCTGGAGGTATAATTGCCAGCCTGGGTAGGCATACCTGTTCTAGCTCTGATCAAACTAGCAGGCTAAAAATAGCAGTGCAACCACATCTGCCTGAGTAGCTGCCCCATGTACATACCTAGAGTTTTGGACAAGATTGTAATCAGGATGTCCAGCCTGTCCTAGCACCTGTGCATGCTTTTTAGCATGCTAGCTTAATCCAAACTAGCACAGATATGTCTACAGAAGGTGGAAATTACATCTCAAGCTCCACTATAAACATACCCTAAGTCCAACACTACAAATTAACCTTTCCCTAACACACTTCTTGCTGTAACTCAGAGTCTGCAGCTCCAGCACCCTTATTGAAAAAAAAATACAAATGTGGTCTGTTGGATCGAGCACTGGACCAAGACTCAGGATACCTGGATTCTATTACTGGTGTGGCTGCTGGCTGACCTTTGGCAAGTCACTTCCCCTTCGCGTGCCTCAGTTTCCCAATTTGTAATATGGGAGTAATGATACCTACCTCCTTTATAAAGCACTTTCAAATCTACAAAAGAAAAGTGCTATGTAAAAGCTAGGTATTATGCACACTGCAGTTTACACGCATTTTCTTATGTACTTTTTCCTAACCATAGTTTAAGTGCATGATTATTAGTTATTTGTATGATGGTAATGCCTTGAAGTTCCAGTCAGGGTTCCATTGGACTAGGCACTACACATGTATATATACCAATAAGACAGTCCTTTTCTCAACTAGCTTACAGTCTAAGTACAAGACAAAAGACAACAAGCGGATACGACAAACAGATGAGAGGACCATAAGGTAACAGAGAGAGACAGTTTTCATCTGTATAACAAACAGCAGTCACAGCACAACATGTGCCTCATCACTGTCAGGTGTTTCAAAGAGGTCACATAGCAGTGTAATCAGTAAGTAAAGTTGTATCAACTAGTGAGCATGTCATTTTTCAGAATGAACTGTAATAGTCCATATACACGCATGCTTCAGCTCTATGACTCCTCACTTTCTGCAGGTCCAGCTGGTACAAGGTCCTTGCTTGTCTGAGACAGGGTTGTGCATGAGAGATAGCTGGCTGAAGTTGAAATATGATGTCCACCGTTTTTTCCCCCCCATGAGGTCTGAAGATTGAGGTCTGTAACTCTTCCTTCCACAGAATCACGTTATGATTCACAGAGTCATACTTTCAAAAATACCTACCAAATCTGTAACGAAAGAACAATTATAAATTAGAGCAACCTGTCTCCAAGGATTTTAAAGCACTTTTCATGAATGAAGCATCAACACTCATGTGTAGTAGGTAAGTGTTGCCTTAGAGTATCCTTAGAGTGTAAAGTGGATATAACACCAAACAGGTTTAGACACTGGTGTGAGGTCACACAGTAGGTCATTTACAGAGCTGGGAATAGAACATGTAGTACTTATTCCCAATTTCTCTGGTCTAACTATGTGCGATCACACGTTTTGTGCCCAATCCTATTCTATGGGGGCTTTGCTATTAACTTCAATGGGAGTGGGAGAAGAGGAAAACAAGTCCTCAGACTTTGAGGGAGGAGGTGAAGAAGAAATGATACTTGTGTAAGACAACCAGCCTCTGGCTGAGATAGGAAGGAGGTTTGCATGGAGGGGTGCAGCGTTTGGTTCCGTTTAGTGAGATGTAATCAGTACAATATGGTCTATGACTCAGCAGTTTGCATGTTAAATGGTCTTCTGCATGCTTTAAGGATGCAAACAATAGGGTACAAGGAAATACAAACTGATACTTTTGCTGTGCTATTGAAAGTACATCCCAATTCCATTTTAAAAAAAACCCTTATGTTAAAAGAACATTAAGGTTGCAAAGTGAAGTATTCACCATTTGGAAATGCCAAAATTAAGGTAGCCTGTGCAACCTTAACTCCACTCCAAAACAGTCTTTAATTATAGTATCACATGCCATTAAGATACAGTCTTTAATTATATGATCACTTGCTACTTTCTCCGCATAAGTAGAGCCCTGATTATTGAGTCTCCATCATTTACTCTGAGCATTTGCCACCTTCCCTTCTAAACTCTGATTTAAACCCTACTGGAAACCATGAAAAGATTCCCATTGACTTCACTGGTTTTAGATCAAGCCCTCTGAGATGCTGTTAATACCTAAAATGAGCATTTTTTAAAAAATCAGAAATGTTTTAAAACAGACAAGGAATAGGTTCATCAAACTATCAGTTTATCATCAGACTAGGCATAGACTCCCTACTTGCTACCTATGCAAGCTCACACTAACAGAGAAGTGATTTGATTAGTCACAGCTGAGTCACAACTTAGACCTCCCAGAGCGAAACACACCCCTCATTATTAGAACAAACACCCAGCTGCTTCTCTTCTTCAGAGACAATTACTCATTTTCTGTATGAACTAAACTGTAGGTGTGTTACCTGTGTTCCATGAACTGTCTACGTATAATCAACACCTGAAGCTGTTCTCCTCAGATTGAATATTAGCCTGGAAATGGATGAGAGGTCAATGAAGTTGCTTTTGAAAATTTACCCCATAGTGTTTAAGTTATTATCTTGACTTTGTAGCAACTAGTTATTTGGCACTGAGTTTTCTTTGATCTAAAACTCTGAGTCACATGAACTTCTAACAAGAAAATGTGCTGTATGTAATACAGTACCTGTTGGGGGGAACCTAGAATCCTCATTTCTGCTTCCATTCCCCACATCCCCTAAAAGGCTGCATGATACTGAGGTCCCTCAATTCAAGGAGGACCAAATGTTCTTATTTTTGGCTTCAGCCAAAAGGGGTCACTCATGATGCAACACAAGATTTTAAAGGTAGAAGGGACCATTACAATGATCTAGTATGGCCTCCTGTATCACACAGGCTAGAGAACTTCAGGCCGGTAACTCTTGCAGCAAACCCAATAAGCTGTTGTTGAACTACAGTATTGCTTTAGAAACACGTTACTCCCTCCTCTCATAGGATAAGTTTGCCGTGTAGGTAGCTCTTCGAGCTTTTAAAACTGACCGGATAAGTGAAAGACTGAGCTAACCGCAGCACCCAAAACCTGGACCTCTGCACTGCGCTAAACAACCTTACTGGCTCAATCTATACAGCTGTGTTCTGTGTAAATGATCCTAAAATGAGAAACTGAGGAATACACCCAATAGTCAGAGCCACTTAGTATTTTAAGGTTCAAGAAACAAAACCAGCTCTACAAATCAGGAATGAAACTAGCTGGCAGGGTAAAAATGTAGTCCTCCTATTGACTAAAGTACTTAAGCATGTGCCTAACTTTTAAGCACAAGAAGTCACATGCATGATGAGATCCATCATGCAAACCTTGCTGGATCAGTTCCCCAGAGAGCAGAAGGCAAGATCTGCTTCAAATGGCAGCTGTTGGAAGAATGTGGGGAAGTAACAGAAACTGCAATATTTATTACATTAAACATTTTCTAATGTAATGTTTGCCTCAGTCTTTCTCTCAATACATGCAAAGTATTCCTTAGCTAACATACTACAGTGTTAGGTTTCAGAGGGATAGCCGTGTTAGTCTGTATCAGCAAAAACAGCAAGGAGTCCTTATGGCACCTTAGAGACTAACAAATTTGTTTGGGCACAAGCTTTCGTGGGCTAAACCCACTTCATAAGATGCATGGAGTGGAAAATACAGTAGGCAGGTATAAATACACAGCACATGAAAAAGATGGGAGTTGCCTTACTAAGTGGGATGGGGGGCGGGGTCAGTGCTAACAAGGCCAATTCAATTAGGAAATAGGCCACATCCACCCTAATTTAATTGGCCTCATTAGCACTGACCCTCCCCCCCCTCGGAAAG
The DNA here is from genome assembly GCF_009764565.3 of Dermochelys coriacea. Lineage (NCBI taxonomy): Eukaryota > Metazoa > Chordata > Testudines > Dermochelyidae > Dermochelys > Dermochelys coriacea. The sequence continues at coordinate 119,884,973 of NC_050072.1, forward strand.
GCCACTCCCATCTTTTCATGGGCTGTGTATTTATACCTGCCTACTGTATTTTCCACTCCATGGATCTGATGAAGTGGGTTATAGCCCACGAAAGCTTATGCCCAAATAAATTTGTTAGTCTCTAAGGTGCCACAAGGACTCCTCTTTGTTTATACTAGTGTTGAAACTCATGCTGGACAAGGTTGCAGAGAGGGAAGAAGGCATAAGGTTGCAGGGATGGCGTGAATGCTTGTAAGGTGCTTTGATGAAAGACACTATGCAAGGTCAAAGTATTTGGGTTCGGGTTTTGACACATTCTCAAAGCTTAGCTACTGCTCAGAAAAGTTTGTCCAATATGGGTTAAGGTAGTTGCATAGCTGGTAAACTTCCAGCTTCATTCCTCCTCATGTAGACTCCCACTCTAAGAACTGCCTTCCTTCCCAGCAAGATCCTACCCTTTTTCTCTTAGATACCTGTGAAAGATGGATAGAAGGAATGGGACTTGATGGAAGTCTACCCAGGAAGCTCCTTTGGAGTGAAGAGACAACTGAGGGAGAGCAGAGGGGCTGCATATGGGAGGCTGACCTCAGAGAATCAGTTAAATCCATCCCTGCAGATGTGACTTATTTTCAAACTTGCCAATAGAACTGCAAGACTCATTTGGTAACAGTCTTTACCGACACCTCACCTTCAGGGTTCACAGAGCCCTTATCTTGCCTGCCTGATCTGGCCCATAACTGTGTAAGGTCTTAGGACAGCTATATACAGGCTGGGCATTGACCACTAGGGATGGACCATCCTATTTGGGTAAAGTGAGACTCAACAGAAATCTTCATGCAAAGACTTGTGTTAAACCTGCATCCAAACGAAGCTGGAGGATGAGCAAACACTGGATTATCTCTTTTAAACAATCATTTTCATTTGCCTCTGCACTTTTGGGTTCTGCCGATGACTGCAAGGCAAGGTTGCAAATCGCCATGGGAAAGTCAGCTATCATGATGTTTATGATGCAACAGAAACTGGAACTACCTTAAATCTTATTGGATAATCTTGAGACTTACTAACCACAGAGATTTGGATCGAATGGCTAAGTATTCAGAAATGTACATATGTCTTAGTCCTTTGGTGGCTGGCCCTTCTGAGACCCCTTTTCCTGTCCCCCTGAGTAAACTTCTTTCAAGTGTCAGGCCCATACCTCCATTTCTCTTTGGGATGGTTCCCTGTGGTCCAGCCACTCCTTGACTGGGTCTCCAGATTGTACCCCCTCCCCACTGGCCAACCATAATACCTAGCAGGCCTCACGGACTTGGCACCTACAAGAATTCTCCTTCAGAAGCCTGTGTCACTGCATACTGTTACTGTCCAGAAGCAGCTTCTCCAAAACAAAATAGGATTTATTTTGCCACTTAGAGAACTGGATTTCAAATAACACAGTCTAACATGCATACTACCTTACTTATGTTTAGCATTCCTCTCAAACATCTAGGTAGATGTGACTTAGTTTTGGCGTTTGTTGTTTTCTCTGGACACCAAGTTGTAGAAGTTGCTGCAGACTCTGCTTCCCAGTCAGCCTGCAGCATGCTTTCTCTGAGCCTCTTGGGTCAGCTTCCAGTTGAGCTGACCACTTCCCTCGACCCTTCTGCTAGCGGTCCCTTCAACAGATCAGCGTGTTTTTATCTACAGCTTCTCAGCCTTGGCAAACAGCCCCGTGGCCAGAGCTGGGGCCAAGGAATCCCTCTTCATGACTATGAACCTGGCTATTGTTTGAGGAGATGCCCTTATCTAGGCCTTTGTTTTGCCTTTTCTGCCTTGTTCCTTTAACAACCCTTTTTGATCCAATTCTATGCATTCAGGAATGGCATCATCTCATGTATGCACTAAGGAGTATATGTTAGTTATAAACAATACAAATATTTCCCAGTTCTCTACAAAGTGCTTTTTTGAACTAAGGATTCTTAAAAGAGCTTTACAATTAGGTATCCACTCCCATTGACAGTCGATGGCTGGTGCTATACAGAAGGTTAGATGACACGATTGGCATAGCCCTTCTGGCCCTATAACCGAAGAGCAATGGGAGTTGACACACTATTGAAAATCCCACCCAGTACCTTTAAACCTTATTACTGGGTCTCAGTGTGCTACATAAACACTTAGCGTCTCACCACAGCTTACATCTCAATTACTGCAGTGCATTAATGTAAACAACCTAAGACTCCATTTTCCAGAAAGCTGCATTTGCAGTTTATTTTCAGAAGCGTGAGAAAAATAGACAAGCAGCTGTGGATAACTACAAATTTAAGCAGACATGGAGTGCACAAGGCCTCTTTCATTAACGTAATAAAGTCAGCCTCAAACTGTCAGCCTCAGGTTTTTTTCATCTAATAAAAACGGATTATTAGAGAGTAATTAACCAAATTATGTTTAACATACCTCAAACTCTCACAGCAAAGGTCAAATTAACAAATCAATTGGCTTCTATGGAAAATGACAGTTTGATTTATTGCTTAACTAATGTTTTGTCAGACTCGGTAATATTTGTCTAAATAGTATCCCAAATTATTTGTGACCCCCTTCTTTGTAATTTCAATGTGTAAGCATACTGTATGGCTGGCAAGACATTTGTGCAATGTTGGATCTGGGTAGGCGTGAATGATGGAGCAAATTGTGTCATAGGGATGAGCAGAGATAAGAGTTAATGATTATACAGCCTTCAAAATGTTGGCCCCCAGTCACTAGGACATTACATACATAGCACTTCTTAAGAGCTACTATAAGTAAGAGCTGCTGGAGAATTCAAGGAAGCCCAATGTGGATCATGAACGATGCCTTTACAGTAACTGCTCACTTAAAGTCGTCCCGGTTAACATTGTTTTGTTGCTGATCAATTAGGGAACATGATCATTTAAAGTTCTGCAGTGCTCCCTTATAACATTGTTTGGCAACCACCTGCTTTGTCCACTGCTTGCAGGAAGAGCAGCCCCTTGCAGTTAGCTGGTGGGGGCTTGGAATCAGGGTGGACTGGCAGCCCCCACATCAGCTTCCCGCTCCTCTAAGTTCCCTGTGCGGCAGCCGTCCAGCAGGCTATCAATTGCAGGCAGTTCAGCTGTCCCTCCCCCCCCCAGCCATGTGCCGCTCCTGCCCTCTGCCTTGGAGCTGCTCCCAGGGACCTCCTGCTTGCTGTGCAGGGGAAGGGAGAAGAGGGGAGCTAATGTCAGGGCATCTCCCCTCCCCCCTACTCCTGCCCCATGCTTACCCCCTTCTCCATATAGAGCAGGGTGGGGACAGGACATGGCTTAGGATAGAGAGAGCTGATCTTTTTAAAGGGAATGTACTTAGAATGGTGTCTGCATACTTAGAGCAATGCGCATCTCTTTCTCTCTCCCACACACAGGGTGTGTGTCTCTGTCTGCCATGCTGTCTCCCCTCCCTCCATTCATGCTGCCTTGTAGAGTGTGAGGCTACATTAAAAACAATGTGTTAAGCCTTGAGGGCTCAGCCAAATGCTAGTTCATCATTTAGCAGTAAGGTATTCCCTGGGAATATCCCACCCTCTAACTTCACCACCTCAACCAAGCTTCACAATCATCATTGTGGTGTACAGTATTAAATTGTTTGTTTAAAACTTATACTGTGTGTATCACACACACACACACACACACAAAGTTTTTTGTCTGGTGAAAAAATGTTCCCTGGAACCTACCCCCCCTATTTACATTAATTCTTATGGGGAAATTGGATTCGCTTAACATAGTTTCGCTTAAAGTTGCATTTTTCAGGAACATAACTACAACATCAAGTGAGGAGTTACTGTATTTATGAAAAAAGATCACAGGCTACATATATATTACACACAAGATGATTTGATTCTGGGTTTGATTTACAAAAAATGAACTATTTGTAGGTATGTCAGGGTTTCCTCCCCACTCTGAACTCTAGGGTACAGATGTGGGGACCCGCATGAAAGCCCCCTAAGCTTATTTCTACCAGCTTAGGTTAAAAACTTCCCCAAGGCATAAATCCTTTGTCCTTGGACTATATGCTGCCACCACCAAGTGATTTAGACAAAGAATCAGGGAAAGGACCATTTGTAATTCCTATTCCCCCAAAATATCCCCCCAAGCCCTACACCCCTTTCCTGGGAAGGCTTAAGAATACTATCCTCACCAATTGGTACAGGTGAACACAGACTCAAACCCCTGGAACTTTAGAACAATGGAAAAATCAGTCAGGTTCTTAAAAGACAAATTTTATTTAAAGAAAAGGTAAAAGAATCACCTCTGGAAAATCAGGATGGAAGACAGGATGGAAGATAACTTTACAGATTAACAAAAGATTCCAAAAACACAGAAGAACCTCCTCTATCTTTAGTTTCAAAGTTACAGGGGGGAAAAAACAGGGATAAACCTTCTTTTCGCAAATGGAAAATTCACAAGTTGAAAACAAAAGGTAATCTAATGCGCCTTGCCTTATTTACTTACTCTTTTTGCAATATTGAGACTCACTTTAGGATGGTTTATAGGAGAAGGAGTTTTCTGACCTGCTGCTTCTCTGCTTCCCAAGAAAACACACAAAGACTCTTCCCCCCTCCCATCCCAGATTTGAAAGTATCTTTTGTCCCCATTGGTTCTTTTGGTCAGGTGCCAAGCAGGTTATTTGAGCTTCTTAACCCCTTACAGGTAAGGAGGAATTCTAGGCTTCCCTTAGCTGTATGGTTATGACAAGGTAGCCCTACAATGCCTGCAGAGCCCCATATATTACTCTGTTTTCTAGAGATCTGCTGAGCTTTCATAACCCTATAACTGGTTTTAATGAGGCGGGGGAGGAAATAGGTTCTTCAGCATGATTCCATGACTCAAAAGTACATATCTGGAACACCAGCATCCTACACTTCTGAGCCAGTCCTATTGCTGCAAGGAGTAGAATTTAGAAAGTATGAATAGCGGAAGCCTCCTGGTTGGAAAAAGTGAGTAAAGGATAGAAGAAAATGGCACCCACATACAGTTCTTGTGTCTTCTTTAAAGCTCTAAAAGGTCAACATATCAAAAGGGATGCTGATTAAAATCCTAATTAGGAACACTGTATGGTCCTATGTGAAAAGGGCAGATCAAAATGAATAGATACTAATATTGGGAATGAGTCAGGTAGTCAGCTCACACCAACATCCAGTTTATAATATAGGATGTAATTTATCGCCAGCTCATAGGTATTTGCTATTGTACTGATAGCGCTACAGCTACAAATGATACTGCATTTGCCATTACATACATGTGTCTGCATTTGGGAGTGAAATTCACCCCTGTGCAGAGGACCAGCACAAGGCCTATGTGCTTCTTAAGCTCTGGTTTGGGATTTAGGCATATAAAATCTTTCTGTGGTTCTGTAAACCACAAAAACTTATTTTTCTGGTTTATTATAAATTTGAATCCAAAGGGAATGACAAGGCCCTTCATTAGATACAATGACAATGGCCACAATTTTCCAAAGCGGCTAGTGATTTTAGGTGCCTTAATTTTGGGGGGCCTTGATTTTCAGAAGGCAGGTGCTTAACACTCTCTGTACAGTGGGCTCCTTTAAAGGCATCTCAAGCGAGGCACTGCTAAACTAAGGAAGCACTAGTTACTTTTGAAAGCCTTGTTCAATGGACCAAATTCCACATTCAGTTATAACCTGGAAATCCCATTGATTTTAATGTGGTTTCAAGAGCAAAACAAAGCACAATTTGTACCAGTACACGTAGGTAGCCAATTTATACCTACTATATTCCCATTCTCGGGCCAGGATAATTTACTTCCTAGGAGCTGTGCAGCTTGATAATGTTGTTCCTCAAAACTGCAACACATTCTTTCTTGATCTCCAAAAAGGGATCAAAACATTTGCTACCGTGTGTGTGGCTGTCTATCTCATATGAAGATTTTAGGCGACAATAATGATTGTCCACTATAATTGTTGTTTTGTTTAGCTTTTTATTCTGACAACTGCACCAATTATGTTCCAACCTTTCAAAAGGGAAAAATGTATTACTTTAATTCTAAATCTATCCCACTGCCATGCCAGGATACATCACAGAATCTGATTATGGAGATAAAAATTGCTTCTTGTATTCCTGGCTAATATAAAACAACTCTGATTACTTTATTGTAAAGTGACTTATCTGAAAAAATATTTAGGTCTTTATGGAGGAAACAAAGTTTCCTTTTTGCTGGAGAGACTATTTTCTCTGTGTCTACCTCCTTTCCAAGCAATAGACAAGACACTCATGCATATATAGGTTTTATTAATATTCTCTGCTGCTGTTTGCTCCTTTTACAGAATTTAATTAAACTTGCTCTTACGACAAATAAGACCAGCTGTATTTCTTTATGTATGAGAAAGTCAATCATTCATAGTGCTGCCTCCACTTCAGCTTTCTCAGAGACTTTTTAAAATGACTGCCAGATGCAGGCAAACCTGGCTTTTTATTTCTTTTTCCATAGATCTCCAGTTGAGTTATTTTAAAATGTACAGTAGTTTACTGAAAACTGCCATTTCAAAATAACTATGTGAAAGAAAACAGTTATATACTATGCGCATTATCCACTGCCAATATTATTTATATTCCAATAGAGCCCAGAGATTCCAGTTGAGATCAGGGCCCTTCTGGGCTGAGCACCACGGAATGCACAATCAGAGACCAACCCTGTCCCAAGGAACTTACTTTCTAAATAGATCAGATAAAGAAAGAAAATAGTAGCATCCCCATTTCACAGATATGTATCCATGTACAAAAAAACAACAACCAAAACCCCTCAATATAACAATTATCCACTACAGCAGTGGTTCTCAACCTGTGGCCCAATCAGCACACAGCTGCAGCCAATGTGAAATCCTCAGGGCTGTACAGGTAATATATATACTGTGTGGATGTGACCCATATAACACATTGTGGGCTGCATATGCAGCCCACAATGGTAAATAGGTGAAGAAACATTGCACTATGGAAAACATGGCCTTGATCCAGCAAAACTATTAACCACTTGCTTAAATTTAAGCATGTCCCCACAAAGTCAATGGGACTAGTTACATGCTTCAAGTGAAGTGTGTGTTTAAGAAACTTGTTGGATCAATGCCTAAATCACTACGTTTTCTATTATGTTCATTTTCTGTGCAACTCTTAGTGAAGTTAATGAGAATAAATCACACTGAAAATGCAAAAATATTTGTATTAGTAATTATTATTATGATACTAGCTACAGGTCTCAATTAAGATCAGCACCTCAAACCTGTGATTGCTTTCCACTAGGTAAACTACTTGATGCCTACAGAAAGCGGACCTTAAAGTAGAAGTCTATAGATTTGATAGTGAGTGATATCCTTTCCATGGAGGTTTTTTAACTGCCTAGAGAGTTCAGTAGACCAAAATTGCTTTCTATCTATCTTAGGGCTTTATATGGATGCCCTTCACCATAGTATTTAAGGGCCTTCCACCTGAAATCTGGAGCAATAGCAAAGTCCCCAATGAATTCCAGGGACCCTCTGGCACCTTTCTCTTTCGGGGGGAATTCTTTGATACTGATGATACCTGGTCATCCAAGCTTAGTGAGGAGTCAAACAGGACCCCCAAGGCTTCACGCTTTGATGAATAGGAGCTGTGTACCTCCAATGGAAGTGGGGACAATGCATCAGCTAGTTCTTCAAAGCATTTCCTCTTTCTACCCAGCATCACTGGGTTCAGCCTGAGCCAGATGCCTTCAAAGAGCCAATCTTAATAGTGGCTACGGTTGCACCAGCACTGAATGAGATAGTTGAGCATCATCAGCATATCACTGTCAGCTATGGAATTCTGATTTAAAAGGTTATCATTCCCTATTAAAGGCCATGATCTAGTCCAGAGGTTCTCAAACTGTGGTCCGTGGACCACCAGTGGTCCACAAGCTCCATTCAGGTGGTCCATGGATAGTTCCCTCTAAGGTGTGCACCTGGGCGGCCACACAGGAGAGAATGAAGGCCCACCCACCCAATTAGCGGAGCTGCACAGGCATGGCTCCAATTAGGTGCCTGGACCCTGGAGAAGACATACATGTAAGGTGAGGTGGTGGCCTTGGGGGGAATAGGGGGTAGGTGGGAGGGGGCAGTGGGGTGAGAAGATGGGGTGGGGGTGAATTTGGGACATGCAGGGCTGCGGTGGCTGGAGAAAGAGGTGACTTTCCCCAGCTCCAGGGCTGCGGCTGCCAGGAAGAGATGGCTCTCCTTCCCAGCCTCATCTCTGTGCCTTGCTCGGGGGAGAGAGGGAGAGACCCCCCTCCTTCCCAGTCCCAGCTCAGGGGCTGCTGCGGCAGGCGAGAGAGGGCACATACATCACGTCAGAAAGGTAAGACTACTGCTATTAAAATATGAGTTGTGTGCTTTTATTTATAGAACAAAAAATGTTAATTATTATTTAGGGTTTTTTTATATAATGCTTTTATCCAAAGAGCTTTACGGTACAATAGTTAGCTAACAGTACAAACAACATTTGGAAAGATCCTTAAGTGGTCCGCCAAGACCTTCAGCAATTTTCAAGTGGTTCATGAAAAAATAGTTTGAGAACCACTGATCTTATCCACGTAATTTAAGTAACAACTCCAAGTATTGGGGGCATGGAGAAGCCACCCATGGAGAAGCACAAAAGAGACTGTGCCTCAGAGAAGTACTATATATTATGCAGCTGATCTTTGTGCATATGTGGGGAGGGAAATAGTGTACCGGCCCAGCTCTGAGGGCTGGTGCTGGAAAGAAAGACAGTGCTATGACCCTGCTTCCCCACTACCCTCTTTTTGGCATTCTGTGCTCCGGAAATTGAGTTGCACGGCATGATTTTCCTTGCAAAGGGCCCAGTAAAGCTATAGTCATCTCGGTTGGCTGAATTATGACAACTCCAAAAAGAGATCAGATCAACAAAAACAATATTTATAATAAAATAATGATAGTAGGCATCGGCTTTATTCCATTAGTTTCCAACAGAGTAACAGGAAAGATCATCCAAATGCAACAGTAAATTGACACTAATATTCTGGCAGGAAACTACTGACACCTTAACACTAAACTGACAGCAGTTCTTCTCAGCAGTAAGCCCCTAAACACAATGCACAACCAGGGAAGCATATTCCCTGCCAAAATAGCACATTTGTCAACCCATGGACTGAATTATGCAGCTACCCACTTATATTACATGCTAATTCCCTGTGCCTATTACACTGACACCCACTACATCTGTTTCAATCATCTCTATTTTTTTTTTGGCCAGATACTTGTTTAAATGCCATAGCCGTGGTGTCCCTATCTTGAAAATATAAACAAAAATGGTTGCAGGAGAAATGGAGTGATAATTCAAGAGCTTCTGAAACAATGTCAGAGTGCATTCCCTTTTTAATAGATTTTCCCTAGCTGGCTAGATTACTAGGCCAAACTAATCAATCCACTCAAAGGGGGAGCATTAGGGAAATGTTATTCTTGCTCTCCCTTTATATATGACACTTCCATGAAACAAAGGTAACATTCAGCATAAGAAAGAGGGTCTCTCATACCAGCCACCAGAGATATGATTGGCTGCAGGAGAATCGATCACAGTACTGATCATGCTCTGAGATGAGGGGGCACCAATGTGCAATAGGAAGTAAGGTCATCTTGCAGTAGCTGCCAACGATGCTGGCAACAAACGGGTGCTAGAAACAGCCACTGAAGATAGCTCTCCTGAAAGTCATATTGCTGCAGTCTGAGGAAATGCAATGTTTCTGGGAATCCACTCCTCCACACACTGCTAGTGTAGGGAGCCTGGTACGAGATGTTATGGCTGAGGACTCTGCTCCATGAATAAAGTAAAATGAGTCTAGAGCAAAAACATACACAAACGCCCAGCGACATTGGGAAACCATTTACACAGCATTATAGCATGTTTCTTTACAGGTAGGTGTAGAGTTCTGTAAGTTGCAATATCAACCAATATCGTCTCAGACAAATACACAACCAATCTGCTCTCCAAAGGCCAGTTATTTCTGAATGGTTAAGAGGATAATAGAGGGTACAGATCTTTTCCTTCTTACCAAGCCCCCAATAGCTTATCAATGTCCACACTGACAAAAGAATGTCATTACATGGAGTGTCCATCCCACCATTCGTGGGAAGCATGATAGTATGTCCTATCGGGCACGCTTTCCCTCTTGTGAATTATATTTGGTGTACATTCATCATTTCCATCTCCAGTGCCCCATGCATCAGGGGCACAACTGAGTCCAGTAGAATACTAAGAACAAAGACCAAACTCTGCATATTGTGCTCTGTGTCTAGGGTGACCAGATAGCAAGTGTGAAAAATCAGGACTTTTTTTTTCTGGGGAATGGAAGAAGGAGTTGTGGTAATAGTTGCCTATATAAGACAAAGCCCCTAATATCGGGACGATCCTGATAATCTCGGGACATCTGGTCACCCAACTTGTGTTCAACCCCGAGACATCTTATGCTGAAGAAGAGCAATTTATTACCTATGAGGAGAATGGGAAGGTTTTTTTCCCCGAGCCTGGATTGTATTGGATTAATATTTAGTGACAAAAATATGTAAAATCCATAGATACTAAATACATAACTGAGGTCTTTTTACTACTCTTGAAAACCCCAGAAAACTTGGGATGAAGTTGCATAAGGTTAAAAAAGAATTTCCTTGTTATAAATTGTTCAGGGTTAGTTTTCAAAATCAGACCATCTGTCCTCATAACCAAGGCTATAGCATCATTTGTTTCCCTCTCCCACAACTGAAAGGAGATATAACTTGTCACATGGTTTAAAAATAACCAAAAAGTTATTATTTTCCCCAAGACAATATTGAGGCAGTGCCAAGCTGACAGGAGTAATTCTCCTTTGTACAACAAGGGAATGGTGTAGTTATGGTTTATATGCAGAATATGGGAGTTAGTATTTCTCAGTCAGATTCTAGATGAACATGAAATGACACTCAGAACCAGGACACAAGGACCGAGATATTCACAGCCAAGAGCTAAAAGTTGGTTACCTAAGTCTGTATTTAGGCACTTGATTTAGAGGCCTGATTTTCAACAGAGCTGATCACCCACTGACTTCAGTGGAAGCTTAGGGCATTCAATCACTTTTGAAAATGAGACAATATATTTAATCACTTAAATAAGGATCTAGCAACCAAAATTTGGGAACCTCATATTACAAATTTAGGTGTCAAATATTTTTGGAAAGGTCCATCTTAAAAAACTGACTGATCTGTGAGATCTTAAAAATGTGGGTATATGGAGTTCATGGGAAGGGTGAGTATTGTGGCTGTGATTTTTCAGGGGGATTTGGGTGCCTAACTCCCTTAGGCTCCTTTGAGAAATCCCAATCCGGATTACTATCTCAGCCTGTTCCCGACTCAAGGCAGTACTACAAATGGGCGAAATGAATTGCTTAAATATCACTTGTATTCAGCAAGCCAAATACTTCTCTCACACGCAAAAGGCTTCAGTACTGTGGCATGAAGATTGCAGCCACACAACACCGCTCTCTCCTCATTTGTAATTAACTACAAAATGAAATAAACTGGGGATCTGTAATAAGCAATCAAATATTATAATGAGTAATTCCCCTTCCCCTCGAAGAATCTCATAAAAATAACTGTTAAACATACTTACATAGAGAAAATATTAGATAAAAACAGGGAAATGGCATTGCTTGGATCTCAAATGCATAACTTGGACCTCTTGTGTAGAAAATTTGGCCCATGATGTTTTAATTTGGGATCTTGGATTTAAAAAAGAATGGATCATGCACCAAAGCACCATACCTGATCCGAGTTGGTTGTTTCTGCAGGGCTGGGTTTTCTGGTCAAGTGAAGTCTAGGAGGAACAAGAACACCGGATGATAGGGAGTGGGGATGCTAAAACCAAGGAAGCTTAGAGCAACATTCAATTCCTGCTCAAACATGTCGGACAGCAAGCAGGGCTACCTGTGGGGAATGAGGTAGTGGCTGGAACCACAGACATGTTTCCCCTTGTCCTACCCCAAGCTGATAGCAGCTATGAAATACAGACCTGGAGCTGAACTTTCCTAAAACTCACGTGTGTTGACATTAAAGACTCAGGTTCTTATGTCTATATTTATGGTTTCAAGCTTTTGGTTAACTTACTCTTCATTTTGACACAAATCTGCTCTGCGGGATTGTGACAGAGTGCTAAGCAGAAAACTGCTTAGCCAACCCTCTGTCACTACAGCTCTAATTAAGGGAGTTGAATTGGAGCTGGGTAGATCACCTGGCCCTGACTGGGGAAGCTGGAACAGCTGCTGCCTCATCAGGCTGGGGCTGGATAAAAGCCCCAGGGGAAGGAAGCCAGAGGAGGAGTTGGACAGTCTGTAAGCTGCACTAGAGGAAAGGCAGTGAGGGGAAGCAGACAGAGATAGTTTACCCCTTCTCTCCTCCTGGTGAACTGCAAGAAGGAGACTATATGTATGGTGGAAAGGTGGTGGGAACACAACCTATAAGTAAAAGCACCAGATGAGCACTGCACCAAGGTCTGTGTGTGACTTGCTCAGCCCAGTGAGGGCAGGAACCAGGAGAGCCCTGCACAAAGACCATTACACGTGGGGGCTTGTCCAGGATTTGTGCCAGAGCAAGAGTTTGACAGCCCAAGATGGAAGAGATCTTGCAGTGGCTGATCAAGCAGTAGGAAGGGCTGCAGAAGGCAGTGCAAATCTTTCAGCAATCCCAGCAGCTGGAGAAGTAGTACCTACTTAGCTGGCCAGTTGAACAGCAGAGAAGCCTGTGAGACTTTATTCGGGAGCAGACAACCGTTCAAAGCAGCTCCTCCAGAAGGCAGGGTGAGCCCCGCTGGGGGATGGTATATGGGCACCGGGCTTGGGACTATGTAAAATGGGCCTGGCAGATGACCCCCCCCCCCGCCCCGATGCCTTCCTAGACACTTTTGAGTGGGTAGCTGTGCAGGCAGGATTGGACAGAACAACTTGGGCTCTGCGAGTGGCTCCCTACCTGGCAGGCAAAGCCAATTGGCCTATATGGCCCTGAGTGAGGAACAGGCCAGGAGCTATGACACACTAAAAGTGGCTGTCCTAGAGCGGGTAGGGCTGTCTGCTGAAAACAGATCGCCAGCGCTTCTGGGCTGCGAAATGGACAGGGGTTTTGAGACCCCGGGCCTTTGCACAGAAATTAATGGACTGGACCACCCGATGGTTGAGAGCTGGTACCCAGGCCGTAGAGGAAGTCATGGATGTGCTCGTCCTGGAACTGTTTGTACAAAGCCTCCCCAAGAGGACAAGGGTATAGGTGAGATGGCACCAACCGGGCACGGTGGAGACCCCAGTAAAGCTGACAGAGGAGTACACGGAGGCAGACTCCCCCAGGAAGGCGGGGCACTCCTATAGGGACGAAGACTGGAAGAAAATCCAGGGAAACCCTGAATGAGAAGGGACCTGAGAAAAAGCAGGAGACCAACTAAGGAGCTCCCACTGGGACCAGGCAACAAGTCTGCTGGCAGTGCGAGCGAGTGGGACATAAAAAGCAGGACTGCCTGGATATGGACTGTGGTTTTGCGGAATTTTGTGGGTGGACCAACTCTGGAGGGTGGAGAAAGGGGCAAAAACTGTCCACCATTCGTGTGAAGGTGGGGAGGAGACCCCAGCGGGGTCTGGCGGACTCTGCCTTGGCCTGCCCTCTAGTAAGGAGGGGGCTGGCGAAGCCACAGTGGATAATCCATGGGGCCAAAATAAATCTGGGATGCATCCATGGAGATGAAAGGTCGTGCCCAATGGCCAAGGTACCCCTTGAGGTTCAGGGCCACTTCCATTGGAAACAGGTCGGGGTGGTAGAGGGCCTGCCATACCCAGCCATGGTGGGCACCGACTGGGACCCTGGCCCATATGGAAAGGAGATGAGGCAAGGAGGCCCAAAGTGAGAGAAGAGAGACACCCATTGAGGAAGGGGGAAGAGGTCTTGGAAAGGGAAAGCCCTAGACAACAGGGCCCAAGTCAAGAAGGACGGGACATGGAAAAGGAGAAAGATGATAGGGAGGGAGTATCTGCCCCCGGGCTCTCAGCAGAACCAATGGGCCCAACAGAACTCTCTGTAGGAAGACCCCTAGGAGACGAAGTCTGAATCCTGCTTGAAGGGTCTTGGGAATCAGAGGTTCTGGGTGCTCAGGAGGAAGCTGGGGCCAATCCTGAATCCCTGTCAGGGGTGAGGGAGGGAAAGAAAGGGGAGCGCACCCAGGGGTGTGACTGGTGTGATGACCTCGGGGCGGAAGCAGCGCTAGGGGGTGGCCCACCCCCACACAATGTATTTGCTGTGGATGGGGGATGGCTGAACCCTGCAAGGAAGCCCCAGCAGGTCACCCAAAAGATGAAGGCCTCCCCATTAGGACCCTACCTGTTAGAAAGGGGGGGGGAAGGGTCCTGCACGGGTGAACCAGGTGATTGGGAAAAAGTGGGGAGGCATGTGACAGTGTGCTAAGCAGAAAACTGCTTAGCCAACCCTCTGTCACTCAGCTCCAATTAAGGGAGGCGAATTGGGTTGGGTAGATCACCTGTCCCTGATTGGGGAAGCTGCTGTCTCATCAGGCTGGGGCTGGATAAGAGCCCCGGGGGAAGGAAGCCAAGGATAGTAGCTGGAAAGAGGGAAGCTGCAATATAGGAAAGGCAGCGAGGGGAAGCAGAGAGAGATAGCATGTTCCCTCTCCTGCCAGTGGACTGTAAGAAGGGGACTATGGGTATGTCTACACTACGAAATTAGGTCGAATTTATAGAAGTCCGTTTTGTAGAAAGCGTTTTTATACAGTCGAGTGTGTGTGTCCCCACACAAATGCTCTAAGTGCATGTAGTCAGCGGACTGTGTCCACAGTACCGAGGCAACAGTCGACTTCCAGAGCTTTGCACTGTGGGTAGCTATCCCACAGTTCCCGCAGTCTCCACCGCCCATTTGAATTCTGGGTAGAAATCCCAGTGCCTGATGGGGCTAAAACATTGTCGCGGGTGGTTCTGGGTACATATCGTCAGGCCCCCGTTCCCTCCCTCCCTCCGTAAAAGCAACGGCAAACAATAGTTTTGCACCTTTTTTCTTGAGTTACTTGTGCAGACGCCATACCACGGCAAGCATGGAGCCCCCTCAGCTAACCGCCACCATATGTCTCCTGGGTGCTGGCGGACATGGTACTGCATTGCTACAGAGCAGCAGTTTATTGCCTTTTGGCAGCAGACAGTGCAGTATGACTGGTAGCCATCGTCGACGTAGTCCTGGGTGCTCTTCTAACCGGGCGCCTGGGCAAACCTGGGAGTGACTCAGCCAGGTCATTTCCCTTGTTTTGTCTCATGGCGATTGAGTCCTACCGGCAGTGCACTGTCTTTTAATTTGCAGCCAGCAGAAGACAATGGCTAGTAGTCATACTGCACCGTCTTCTGCCGAGCACCCAGGAGGTGACGATGGCTAGCGGTCGTACTGAACAGTCCGCTGCCAGCATGATGTATAAAGATAGATGAAGTGGCTCAAAACAAGAAATAGACAAGATTTGTTTTGTATTCATTTTCTCCTCCCTCCCTCTGTGAAATCAATGGCCTGCTAAACCCACTTTTGAGTTCTATCCTTGAGGTTTTGAGTTCTATCCTTAAGGCGGCCATTCAGTTTCTCACAAAGCCACCCCCTTTGTTGATTTTCATTCCCTGTAAGCCAACCCTGTAAACCATGTTGTCAGTCGCCCCTCCCTCCATCAGGGCAACAGCAGACAATCGTTCCGCGCCTTTTTTCTGTGCAGACGCCATACCACGGCAAGCATGGTGCCCGCTCAGATCACTTTGGCAATTAGGAGCACATTAAACACCACACGCATTATTCAGCAGTATATGCAGCACCAGAACCTGGCAAAGTGAAATCGGGTGAGTAGGCGACATCAGTGCAGTGACGAGAGCGATGAGGACAAGGACACAGACTTCTCTCAAATCACGGGCCCTGCTAATGTGGGCATCATGATGCTAATGGGACAGGTTCATGCGGTGGAACGCCGATTCTGGGCTCGGGAAACAAGCACAGACTGGTGGGACCGGATAGTGTTGCAGGTCTGGGACGATTCCCAGTGGCTGTGAAACTTTCGCATGTATAAGGGCACTTTCATGGAACTTTGTGACTTGCTTTCCACTGCCTTGAGGCGCAAGAATACCAAGATGAGAGCAGCCCTCACAGTGGAGAAGCGAGTGGCAATAGCCCTGTGGAAGCTTGTAACACCAGACAGCTACTGGTCAGTCGGGAATCAATTTGGAGTGGGCAAATCTACTGTGGGGGCAGCTGTGATGCAAGTAGCCAACACAATCAAAGATCTGCTGATATCAAGGGTAGTGACCCTGGGAAATGTGCAGGTCATAGTAGATGGCTTTGCTGCAATGAAGTTCCCTAACTCTGGTGGGGCCATAGACGGAACTCATATCCCTATCTTGGCACCGGAGCACCAAGCCAGCGAGTACATAAACCGCAAGGGGTACTTTTCAATAGTGCTGCAAGCACTGGTGGATCACAAGTGACGTTTCACCAACATCAACGTGGGATAGCCGGGAAAGGTACACAACGCTCGCATCTTCAGGAACTCTGGTCTGTTTCAAAAGCTGCAGGAAGGGACTTTCTTCCCAGACCAGAAAATAACCATTGGGGATGTAGAAATGCCTATAAGTTATCCTTGGGGACCCAGCCTACCCCTTAATACCATGGCTCATGAAGCCATACATGAACAGCTCCTGACTACTCTCCAGGCTGCCTAACTACAGGCTGAGCAAGTGCAGAATGGTGGTAGAATTTGCATTTGGACGTTTAAAAGCACGCTGGCACAGTTTACTGACTCTGTTAGACCTCAGCGAAACCAATATTCCCCACTGTTATTACTGCTTGCTGTGCGCTCCACAGTATCTGTGAGAGTAAGGAGGAAGACGTTTATGGCGGGGTGGGAGGTTGAGGCAAATCGCCTGGCTGCTGGTTACGCATAGCCAGACACCAGGGCGGTTAGAAGAGCACAGGAGGGTGCGGTGCGCATCAGAGAAGCTTTGAAAACCAGTTTCATGACTGGCCAGGCTACGGTGTGAAAGTTCTGTTTGTTTCTCCTTGATGAAATCCCCCGCCCCTTGGTTCACTCTGCTTCCCTGTAAGCTAACCACCCTCCCCACCTCCCTTCGATCACCGCTTGCAGAGGCAATAAAGTCATTGTTGCTTCACATTCATGCATTATTTATTAATTCATCACACAAATAGGGGGATAACTACCAAGGTAGCCCAGAAGGGGTGGTGGAGGGAGGGAGGGACAAGGCAACACAGCACTTTAAAACTTTAAAACTTATTGAATGCCAGCCTTCTGTTACTTGGGCAATCCTCTGGGGTGGAGTGGCTGGGTGGCCGGAGGCCCCCCCCACCGCGTTCTTGGGTGTCTGGGTGAGGAGGCTATGGAACTTGGGGAGGAGGGCGGTTGGTTACACAGGAGCTGTAGCAGCGGTCTGTGCTCCTGCTGCCTTTCCTGCAGCTCAACCATACGCTGGAGCATATGAGTTTGATCCTCCAGCAGCCTCAGCATTGAATCCTGCCTCCTCTCATCACGCTGCTGCCACCTTTCAGCTTCAGCCCTCTCTTCAGCCCGCCACTTACTCTCTTCAGCCCGCCACCTCTCCTCCTGGTCATTTTGTGCTTTCCTGCACTCTGACATTGTCTGCCTCCACACATTCGTCTGTGCTCTGTCAGTGTGGGAAGACAGCATGAGCTCAGAGAACATTTTATCGCGAGTGCATTTTTTCACCTTCTAATCTTCGCTAGCATCTGGGAAGGAGAAGATCCTGTGATCCTTGAAACACATGCAGCTGGTGGAGAGAAAAAAAAAGGGACAGTGGTATTTGAAAAGACACATTTTATAGAACAATGGGTGCACTCTTTCACGGTAAACCTTGCTGTTAACATTACATACATAGCACATGTGCTTTCATTCCAAGGTTGCATTTTGCCTCCCTCCACCACGTGGCTAGCCCTTCCACCCTCCCCGTGGCTAACAGCGGGGAACATTTCTGTTCAGCCACAGGCAAACAGCCCAGGAGGAACAGGCACCTCTGAATGTCCCCTTAAGAAAAGCACCCTATTTCAACCAGGTGACCATGAATGATATCACTCTCCTGAGGATAACACAGAGAGATAAAGAACGGATGTTGTTTTAATGCCAGCAAACGTACACTGCAATGCTTTGTTCTACAATGATTCCCGAGTATGTGCTACTGGCCTGGAGTGGTAAAGTGTCCTACCATGGTGGATGGAATAAGGCTGCCCTCCCCAGAATCCTTTTGCAAAGGCTTTGGGAGTATATCCAGGAGAGCCACGAATGCCAGGGCAAGTTAATCATTAAACATGCTGGCTTTTAAACCTTGCATAGTATTTTAAAAGGTAAACTCACCAGAGATGCCTTCTCCGCCTGGTGGGTCCGGGAGGTAGTCTTGGGTGGGTTCGGGGGGTACTGGCTCCAGGTCCAGGGTGAGAAACAGTTCCTGGCTGTCGGGAAAACTGGTTTCTCCACTTGTTTGCTGTGAGCTATCTACAGCCTCCTCCTCATCGTCTTCCTCGTCCCCAAAACCAGCTTCCGTGTTGCCGCCATCTCCATTGAAGGAGTCAAACAACACGGCTGGGTTAGTGTTGGCTGAACTCCCTAAAATGGCATGCAGCTCAACATAGAAGTGGCATGTTTGGGGCTCTGACCCGGAGCAGCTGTTCACCTCTCTGGTTTTCTGGTAGGCTCGCCTCAGCTCCTTAAGTTTCACGCGGCACTGCTTCGGGTCCCTGTTATGGCCTCTGTCCTTCATGCCCTGGGAGATTTTCACAAATGTTTTGGCATTTCGAAAACTGGAACGTAGTTCTGATAGCACGGATTCCTCTCCCCATACAGTGATCAGATCCTGTACCTTCCGTTCTGGAGCTCCATGCTGGAGCTCTTTTGCGATTTTGGGACTCCATCACGGTCACCTCTGCTGATGAGCTCTGCATGGTCACCTGCAGCTTGCCACACTAGCCAAACAGGAAATTGAAATTCAAAAGTTCACGGGCCTTTTCCTGTCTACCTGGTCAGTGCATCTGAGTTGAGAGTGCTGTCCAGAGCGGTCACAATGGAGCACTCTGGGATTGCTCCCAGAGGCCAATACCATCTCATTGCATCCACAGTACTCCAAATTCGACCCAGCAAAACCGATTTCAGCGCTTATCCCCTTGTCGGGGGTGGAGTAAGGAAATCAATTTTAAGAGCCTTTTAAGTCGAAAAAAAGGGCTCCGTCATGTGGACGGGTGCAAGTTTACATCGATTTAACGCTGCTAAATTCGACCTCAACGCCTAGTGTAGACCAGGGCTATGTATATGGTGGAAAGGTGGTGGGAGCACAACCTGTAAATAAAAACACCAGGCGAGCTCTGCACCAAGGTCTCTGTGCGACTCTCTCAGCCCAGAGGGGCAAGAGCCAGGAGGGCCCTGCAGGGACCCCGTTACAGGGATACAGAAAGGGCCAAAAGCAACAGTGTTAATTTTCCAGAAGGGAAGCTGCTACCTCTGCATTTCAGTGTGAGCAGAAACAGGAAGGTGCATCCAACCTGTTTTTGCCACATTTCCAACCCACATTTGCAGCATCAAGTTTGACCAGGTTGCTTCTGGGATAAACTATATCCTGGTGCCCAATCAGGAGTATGGCAACGAAAGAGCAATTATTTAGCTGTCTCCTCCTTGAAGCAGGGCACCATCTGCAGCACCGGGAAGTAAATTACCAGGGACAAATCAAACAGTCGTCCCACACCAGGCTTACCTTCCCCCAGGGGAGGCAGCAGTTTTAGGCCATTCCTGGCCCTAGCCCAGCCACTATCACAAAGTGAGAGATGAAGATCTGCTCTCCTTCCCAGTCAGCCCCCAACTGGGCAGTGTGCCCCACCTCTAGCACCTCTCTCCAAGTCTGACACCTACTGCCAGTGTAGGAGGGCAGGGCTGATTGACCCCACGGCCACTCGTTAACCCTGTCCTGGCCAGTGTAAGGTTTGCATACCCCATCATACCCAACGGTATGGATAGTTTGGAGAAGCTATGGTAGCTAGACATTAAAGTGCTCCCCTGCTTTCTTCTCTGACCAGTTTACAAATCAGACACAACTATCAATAATAGATTAGTTAATAACACATTAATACAGATGAATTTACTTGGGATCTTAAGCTGGCTCAAGACTATGTTCCTTTCCCCAACAGGAAAGAGATAACTGAGACCCACAAAAATATATATCATTAATATTGTTTCCCCATCCTTAGCTATATTTCAGCTGATGAATTACAGGATTAACCCATAAACCAAGGCCGCTCAGATCGACAACACTCAGTATTGTTCCTCAGGGCAACCTTTGAATATGTAATTTGTTTATCATTAGAGTTGCATGAAAAATCCTCACCGCTAGCAAAAGAAGCAGAAAATCGGGTGTTCACGTCTTCATGGAGAAAAAAATAATAATAATAACGCCTGGCTTCTTTCAGGATTTTCTTCCTTTCTATGACAAAAAAAAAAAAAAAAAAAAAAAAAAGGAGAATTTATGAATATATACAATCTCCCCATGGAAAGGCCTGCTTTTTGTTTCTGCCAATTCTTCCTTTCTGTATTCATGCAGCAGAAAGCCATTATTTTTGTCCCTACAATGAGGCAGACTGGATTTGCAAAACTTTCCCAGTTAATGAGGGCTTGTCTATAATGGGCTAATGCATCATGTTAAAAACATGCCTGTTAAATCATTTTTATAACATGATGCATTTCCCTGGAATAGACAACTCTGTAGTATGGGAGATATTTTTTTTACAAATCCAGTCTCCCTCTCCGTCCCTGCTAAGCAGGTTAACTAGCCTCTTTTCCAATACGGGATCTTTTCCCAGAACAGACAAGGCAGAAGCAGTAATCTTCATTGTGGTAGAGAAGTAGGAAGGGAGGAAATTAGATCTGGTGATAAATAAATCTCTAGAGTCAGAGATTAGATTCATAAATATTAAACACAGAGTAGACCATCTAGTCTGACCTCCTGCATAACAGAGGCCATAGAACCGTACCCAGTAATTTCTGCATTACGCCTGTATCTTCTATTTGAGGTGTAGAATATTGCCATGTGATTGCTGCCCCCGTGTACCTCCTCCTGCAGGATTCAGTGCATAGCCCCTCTGCCTCAGTTTCCCCTCAACCAGATTTCCAGCCCACTCTGGTAGCTTATAGTTCAACCCTCTGGCCAGGTCCTACAAAAGTTCAACACCCCTCCCCACTCCAGTACACACCTTCCAAGACAGCAGAATCCAGAGTCACAAGTCCAAAACAAAGGAATCTTTATCCCACCTGGGCTTAGTTCACAGCCCCTCTGAGTTATTCATCTGTTCACCCTCTGGGCTCAGTGCTCAGACACAGCATTTCCCTTCAGGCAAGGCACCCTACTGTGGCCCGACTTAACAACCGTTGCCAGGTCCCTGATAAACCCAAATAGTTAAACATCACCTCCCCTCCCGGGAGCCTCAGATCAGCCATTGTCCTTCTCAGTTCCTAGCTCTAGCCACGCTTTTCACCTCAAGTGAGAGTAGATGGCCTGTCTCTGGGCTATATGGTCCTTACACTCATTACCTCAAGGGATTTCACCCCACCTTCCTCAGTAGCTGGTAGGGAAACACAAGCCCTCTCTCTACTCTGGATTCCAGCCTAGGTATCCTGTGGCTGACAGTTAAGGTCTACTCCCTCACAAGCTTCACTGGACTGCTTCTGATCTTTTCTATCCATCTCTATGAGTAACTGTTGAGTCTTTCTCTGCAACCACTTTCTTCTGCCAACTTCCTGGCTTTATAATTGCCACCAAGCCGCTCCCCAGCTGGGCATCATTATCAATTAGGCTTAGCTTTCTCTCTCTCAGGTGCTACCAGGTATATAATTGGTCTCTCCGACCCACAGTAACCCTTCATGGGCTACATACCCCATCACAATAGGATATGTCCGCACTTCAAGCTGAAGGTGTAATTTCTAACTCAGGTCAATGTATTCATGCTAGCTTTGATCAAGCTAGCACACTAAAAATAGAAGTGTAGAGTACAATCCTACCCAGGACATTAGGCACTTCCTTGGGAAGCTAACTGTCCCATTGCCTATGCCAGTGTGGTTACACTGGCTTCTAACACCCTAGCTCAATCAAAACTCAGAGTGTAGGAGTATCCTTACAATCCTGACACCCATGACGGGTGTAATGGGCAGGGCTGATTGTGCTCATCAGTTCTTTTGCCTTTCCAGCTCATATGGAGTATGTATATCCCATCACATGTATCTTTTAGGAGAAAAATCCAGTCCTGATTAACAGACTGCACATGATGGACAATCCACTACGTCCCTTGGTAAACTGTTCCAGTGGTCAATTAGCTTCACTGTTTAAAAATTGTGCCTTATTTCTAGTCTGAATTTCTCTAGCTTCAGCTTCTAACTACTGAGTTTCATTATGCCTTTTTTTTCCTAGATAAAAGAGCCATCTACTCTGAGGAATTTCTTCCCCATGCAAGCCTTGGTAGACAGTGATCAAGTCTTCTTTTAACTTTCTCTTGGATAAACTAAAGAGGTTGAGCTTACGTTTTCACTGAAAGTCTTGTTTTCCAAACCTTGAATCATTCTTCCCATTCTTTTCCAAACCCTTTCCACTTTCTAACATCCTTTTTGAAATGTGGACACCAGAACTGGACACAATATGTCAGAAATGGTCTTACTAATGGTAAATACAGAGGTAAATACCACATCCATACCTTTAAGAATTTACTTAAAGTTAAGCATGCAAGTAGCCCCACTGAAGTCAATGAGAATGCTCATGCCTTTAAAGTTAAGCATATGCTTAAGTGTTCCACTGGATTGGGTCAGAGTGCAGGGCTCAAGTCTCAGTTCATTACACCAGTTCTCCATTTGTGCTGGAGTAGTGGCCTTCTATCAGTACTGAACGGTAGAGCAGAATTCAGAACAGTAAACCTATTGACCTGCAAAGACATGTTCATCATAATAGATTCCGATGAGGAATTCCAGAAGAATTTCCCAAATAAGATCCAAATGCTGCCCTAGCATGCACACATGGATCTCCCATACGTTTTCTGGAAACCATTCAGTCTTTCTAGCAAAGTCTCTGATCTAGACTTTCTCAATTCCAAAAGGGCTGATTAAAATTTAGAAGCCCATGATGTTCCCTCACTCTTTAGATTGATACTAATGAAAGACAATACCCCATTTACTGAGATTTGCATAATCACAGTAGGCCTGAAATCCCATAAGCCCACTTTGACTCTAGAAGGAACAAACAATGGTCACTTTGCCTTATTCACTCATAGGAGGATTGATTTTGCTCATGTGCTTAAGTCCTTGAAGTTCCTTTATTGTGTAGAAACAAAAGGATTGGGGGATTGTCCATTCTTTTTTATGTAATGACACTTCACACACAATACATTCAGTGGATATTTTCCACAATTGCATCCTTATTCTTTTTGATACATATTTGTTTATTTTATTTTATCTTTCACCATGTTCAGGTGGAATTGGGCATTTTTTATTAAAATGAGTACCTTTCATGTACTCCTTTCTACTTCCTTTATGATATCTGATTTGCTGTAGTAGTCAAATGACTAATTTAAAATGCCCTCCTGGAATGTAAAGGAAATTTTCACTCCAGTTAAATGTAAAACAGCTCTCTCTGTTCTAAAGAATGGAGGACTCATGTAGTTTCCTACATGAAAGATCTCACTGGTGTAGGAGGCTGATAAATGAATAGAAAATTGGAGTTCTTTGGTCTGTGCCCCCCAGTTTCTCTGCAAAAGCACAGAGATTGTCCATTTTAGTGAATGCACAAATAAATCTGCCACTTTAGGGAATGATATGTGACAATGAGAGCAGACAAAGTGTGGACCTTGGGGAAGTAGTACAAAAGCAGACCACCCTATGCACCATCTATACCCTGAACAGCACTGGCATGACATTGTTTAGTAAAACACTAAGGATGAAAGTCCAGACTCCGTTGAAGTAAATAGAAATTTTGCCATTGACTCCAGTAGGACCAAGATTTCACCCTAAAAGTCCGGTCTTCATACCCTTACTCTAAAGTTCATATGTGCAGGACATCTTGGGATCTAGTCTCCATACAAGTGTAATTTGCGTTAAGATACGCATATAAATCCCTTCAATGAATGGAAACATACTTATTCTTATAGATTCTACAATGACTTCCTGTGAGACTCTGGCAAGTCATTTAATCTTGCTGGGCCTCCGCTCCCCACCTATAACTTGGAGCTGATGACTCTTCCTTGTCTATTCTAAAAGATATGCTCTAGGGATTATTTTGGGAGAGTTCTAGGGCCTGTGCTAGGCAGAAGGTCAGACTAGATGATCACACTGATCTCTTCAGAGCTTGTAATCTGTGAACTTGTTTACACCTTTCCCACATACTTTCCAAAAATGATCTCAGTAATCCTCTGAAAATGTTAAATTGCTGGCGTAGTTTTGAAAGTATCTTCCCCCCTTCTGTTCAAAATACTGAGTGCTCACAAGTTCTTTTTGTGAACTGTTTTTATGTCAGAACATAGTGCTTTCTTTATGGAAGGCAAGAGAGCTACTTTAGTTCAAGAAGCAGAGACTTATGTTTTCAGTGCTTAAGGTCGTAGGTTCCAATCCCACAGATGACCAAAGCAGGGGGGGCATCACACACATAAATGTGTTTACACTTATATGCACCTAACCTAGAAAATCTGGCCCTTAGTAGGGATTTAAAAGAAAATGTATATATGGCGGTATGGAGATTTTTTACATAAAGACAGTATGGAATAAGACTACACACTTTTATTTGCTCTAAAGAACTAATTCATTCATTCATTCTGGCATGAAGAGTTGGTTTGGCAAATAGGGCCTTGTGCTAATAAGAGAACCTGTCAAAAGTCATTTATCACTCTGGAGGGTCTGAAGTTATAAATTAAAAAAAAAAATCATTTTCCCCCTCCCAGCCCTCTGTGGGGCTTGGTGTAGAGTAATTTAAAAAGGCAGTAGGGGTGACAGGAACAAGTTAGACCTTCCCTAAAAAGGAAGTGTTCATCCTCAGAATTCTATCAAATCATTCTTTATCCTTTCCAGGAGGTGATCCGTTTAGTTAATTAAATAGGCTGCAGGGTAGCAGAAAGTTCAGTCTGCCTCACAAGTACTCCTATTTCAAAAGTGCATTCTCCTGCTTTGAACTTCACATTAATAGTCCAGAGGACGATGCCAGGATTGCAGATAATAGCCCAGGCCTGGTGTGGTGAAATTCACTGCAATAAACAAAGTGTTCCAACCAATAAATAAAGGATGTTGCTGTTGCTCTGTTTCGATAAGTAACTTAAAAAGGAAATGAAAAAAACAAACACAGTGATGAGCTTAAGATTTAACCTAGAAAACAGGAGTAGGACTAATGAAATGTACCAAATTAGCATTAATTTGCCAGCTATCTAGGCACTTTTATGGCCCTCTGATTGCAGTATCTGAGCACCTCACTAACTTATGTGTTTATCCTCAAAACAACAGTGAGAAGAAGGGAAGCGCTATTATCCGCATTGTACAGATGAGAAACTGAGACACAAAGAGGCTAAGTGACTTGCCCACGGTAACACAAGAAATCAGTGGTAGAGCCTGGATTTCAATCCAGATCGACTGAGTCCTTTGCCAGCACCTTAACTACTGAAGCAATAGTTGGTACAATAAAAGATATTACCTCACCCACCTTGTCTCTTTAATATTTTGGGGCCGACACAGCTGCAGCAGCTCATCAAATAAATGCATATATCACTTGTGAATAGATTCTGAATGCTTATTTGCATGTCTGCCCTGGTGATCCCAGGGCAAGGCCACTAGCATGACTCACTCTATGCTGGGTGTGTTGTGACTTCAATGCAGGTGTTAACTTGGATTTGGCTGCCATGGTGATGGTGGTGTCTCTCATGATGATGCGTATGACAGCTTTGGAAATGCCTGTAATGATTCTGTTGCTGAGACTGATACAGATTCTATCATTTCTTTATTTGGTGCTTGAGGAATCAAGAGTCCACCTTTTCCTTCTGTGGAAACAGATATATGAGAAGTCTATTGTTTTAATTGTATCTTCATGGATCTGTTGTACAGGGCTAATGACTTTTGTTGGCTTCTAGCTGCTATGGTTTACGATAGACTGGCTGTCAGGCTGCATAGTGGTTTTGCTTTCCCTGTACAAATGAAACTACATCTGCTGCTTGCTTATATTTAAATTATGAGATCTTGTAGGATGCAAAAGCTTTCAGGAGAATTCACCTCTGACATGTATAGTGTCTAGCATGTTATAGGTGCTACTTCAATATTAATGGTGAATAATTACATAGGTATGCACATATTTTATTTTATGATCATATGCACAACTTTAAAATGTACATAATAAGAAGAAAACCAACACACACCAGCTGCTGCTATGGCTAGAGTAAAAAAAATAAAATAAAAAAAAAATCCCCAAACCTGTAGCAAGCAAATCTAACACCACAAACATATACTCCAAACAGAATTTTTAACTCTGAAAAAGGTGGTGAACCAGAGACTCCATGAAGTCCACTATGGACTTTACTATTGTTATTGATTTTACATGAAAGGTACTCAGATGCTATGGAGATGGCCAGCAGTATCAAACTCTATGAAAGAGAGAGATGTTTTGAGGGCTGCTTAAAAGGTATTGACTTTGCTGCCTGCACCTGCTATTCTGGCCCTTAATGAAAAGCTGCTACCAAAAAACAAGTGATCATTCAAAAGCCTAACAAATATGGAGGCTTTGTTTTTATTTAAACTCACTTTGCTACTATATCTACTACTAATGGCAATCAGCAGACTGGTTGTCAAAACTTCTTTATAGTGGGAAAAGGTTGCTTTTATCTTTAAAATCACTATCTTTCAAACAGTTTATTTAATTAAAGCATGTTTAACAGCTCATCGAGGCGGATTTTGTAAAGAGTCAAAACCATGCAAGCCAGTCTTCCGTTTCAATTACTTATGCTTGCCAAGTCTCCTAATCAGCTCAGCTTCCTGCTTTTAAGAGCAGGGTGATATTATCTGCTACAGCTAGAAAAAAATGAATTCAATGTGTGTGTTCCATTTGGGAAATCTAGTCATCCACTATAGCTGGTTGAGGAACATAGACAATGCCTTAATAAAAGGACGTTATTGATAGAGCCCTGCAAATCTGCGGATATCCACTTTATGCCCGCAGATGCGGTTGCACTGTTTCCCATCTTTGCAGATTGGATGCAGATCCAAATTTCTGTATCCGCACACGGCTCTAACAGTGAGATAGCGTGCTGGTGTGGATACATATAAAGGTGGAGTGCAGATTATAGGTTGGATACAAGTTAATTGTCACGGATGCGGATCCAAATTTTTGTATTTGCACATGGCTCTATTTACTGATACATGGTGCTTCCATCCTGTTTGCAGTTAGCCCTTGCATCCCACGTACATCTGCTGAGACTGCAGGGTGGCTACTACATTCCTTGGAAGGGGACTCCTCTTTCTATGGGCTGATCCTGCTGCCATTGAAATCAATGGGAAGACTCTAAAAGAACCCTGCAAAAATGGAGCATTATTGGTTAATTTTGTTTTAGGGCCAGCATTCCCAAACCCCATCTCTGTTTCCTCCTGCTGATGAGAAAGGAAAAGCTACAGTTAAATACACCAGGGAGGTTCCGATCCACACAGCAGAATTAAAAAATACATACTTGATATTTTTTATCACCTTCATGAACTTAGAATCATAGAATATTAGGGTTGGAAGAGACCTCAGGAGGTCATCTAGACCAATCCCCTGCTCAAAGCAGGACCAACCCCAACTAAATCATCCCAGCCAGGGCTTTGTCAAGCTGGGCCTTAAAAACCTCTAAGGATTCCACCACCTCCCTAGGTAACCCATTCCAGTGCTTCACCACCCTCCTAGTGAAATAATATTTCCTAATATCCAACCTAGACCTCCCCCACTGCAACTTGAGACCATTACTCCTCGTTCTGTCATCTACCACCACTGAGCACAGCCAAGCTCCATTCTCTTTGGAACCCGTCCTTCAGGTAGTTTGAAAATCTCATTTTATGGAAGATTTCTTAGGCCTCTCTGCAGTCAATACAATCACCAGACAGGGGCTTGCTTTAACCCATCACAAATGCCTAATTGTATGCAGGAAAGCTGCAGATGAGCAACTTCTATCAGGGGGAAAGAAATATTGGTTGTGAACCTATTTGTAAACTTCAAAATCCCCCATAGACTAATAATGAAACTTGGTCAGGTTCTCTCATCTGCCTCTGCTTTTTTCTGTACTTCTGGGGCCCTTCAACTTTAAAACCCAAAGATTTGAAGGATTGTCAAATGTCATCGCCAACAGCCACATAACATTATCTGCATTATAGTAGTACCTGGTGGCCCCAGTGCACTAGGCACTGTACACACACCTAGTAAGCCTGCTCTAAAGAGCTTGCATTCAAAATAGACAAGACAAAGAAAAGGAAGGAGCAAGGATGCATTATTTCCCCCTCAGTATGAGAAACTGAGGCCCAGAGAGTCTAAGTGACTCTCAGCCAGCCAGTTGCACCCAATTTCACAAGGGATGCCCCCCTGAGCTAACTCCCCTTTGGGCAGTTGGGCAGGTCAGAAAAGAACCCAATTCCTCTACCCAAGAAATCACCAGCCCCAGAAGGAGAAAAGGAGCCTCCAGACTCCATATCTAGAGGGAGAGGATCAGTGGCTTGCCTCACCTGTTAGGCCTCTTTTGGTTGGGAAGCCAAGGGAAGGCCAAGGTTTGAGCAACCCAAGGTTTGAGTTTGTTATGTTCACAGCATACACTCAGAGAACTTAGATAAAAATACATACTCTTGCTGGAAACTTACAGTGTAACGTGACTTTATTTCTTAGAATGATAATACACAAGAACCCAGAACAAAGAGGCAGAACTCACCCCACCTTACTCAAGGCTGTCTGTCTGCAGATTGACTGTGCTCCTACATTGCATGCTTTCCTACAAAGCCCCTTAGCCCGCAGGAAGGACTAGGAACCCCCTACTCTTAAAGTGATAGCTTGGAATTCCAGCACAGTCCTCAATATACCATACTAAGGATCTGCTTCAACCAGTGAAAGATCTGCATATTGCCTGTCTCACAGTGCAACATCATAAGAGTGAGTTCTGCTTGGCTTCCACACATAGTTAGCAAGCAAAGGCCTTGGGGGGGGGAGGAAAGTCGTGGTCAATGAGTACACAGGCAAGTGAAGGCTAACCCAGAATTGAAGGTGTGTGAGGCATCATATTACACACAAGTAATGGTCAGGCCTGCATTTTTGTTGTTGTTCTATATAGACTTGCTTGTATTCAGTCAGCCCTAGAGAACTCCAACACAAGTACAGTGTATACACCAACTACCCGGGACATAAGAACATAAGAACAGCCATACTGGGTCAGACCAAAGGTCCATCAAACCCAGTATCCTGTCCTCTGACAGTGGCCAATGGCAGGTCCCCCAAAGGGAATGAACAGAACAGGTAACCATCAACTGATCCTCTCCCTGTCACCCAATCCCAGCTTCTGGCAAACAGAGGCTAAGGACACCATTCCTGCCCATCCTGGCTAATAGCCATTGATGGACCTATCTTCCGTGAATCTATTTAGCTCCCTTTTAAACCCCGTTATAGTATTGGCCTTCACAACACCCTCTGGCAAGGAGTTCCAGAGGCTGACAGTGCATTGCATGAAAAAATACTTTCTTGTTTTTGTTTTAAACCTGCTACCTATTAATTTCATTTGGTGGTCCTGTGTTCTTGTACCTGTGGGGCAGCTTTGGGATTGCAACATTTATTTTTATAGCAAATGGGATATTAAAAATATGTAGTTATTTGAGGAATATTTTTTATTTGAGAGGGGAGTCTGATCATTGTCATGGTCATCGTTCATTTATCTGTTCCTCCTGGTCCCCTGGCCTTTTTCCTTTACCCAATTCCTTACCCTTCTAAGTTAACCCTGTCCTTTCTGCTAATGAAGTGTTGGTTCCTTTTTAAATGTGTTTAGTCCTTGATTGTTTTAAATTTGTAATTAGTTTTATCATGTGGTAAGAAATATGCTCCTCTCTTACCAACATTTTTACAATCATGCTGCCTTTCTGTAGAGGAGGGGACTGATTTAAAATTAAAAAAAAACAAACAAAAAACAAGTGGCTTATCAAATGCTTATTAAAATAGCCCCTGCGACCCATCATCTTCCAGATGATTTGCTGACAACAGCAGTGGCAGACAGAACAAGAGCAGTGCTATCATTGACATTAAGATTCTAAGCTAAATCCTTGACTGGTGTCAATCAGTAGCATTCCATTTGAACTGTGTCTACTTATATCACAAGAGGCTCTGTGCAACTAACAAATATAAAGTTCCCCACCCTTTCTTTGCCACTGTCTATTGAAAACAGTATGTAGGAAGCCCTTATGCTATCTAGGGACATCAGCATTGAATATTAACACAAAACCATTAGCAATTGATAGGAGATTTGCATAATGAAGAACTTCAGCTTGTTAAACAGGGGGAAGTTCAAAAATGTGAAGACCTTTCAGGGCAAAGAAGT
The DNA here is from genome assembly GCF_009764565.3 of Dermochelys coriacea. Taxonomy (NCBI): domain Eukaryota; kingdom Metazoa; phylum Chordata; order Testudines; family Dermochelyidae; genus Dermochelys; species Dermochelys coriacea. The sequence continues at coordinate 119,915,600 of NC_050072.1, forward strand.
AGCTTCCAAGCATCTATTGAGAGTGGGCCACACAGAAGAGAGTGCTAATAATAAACAGGAAAAAAAATTGCTAGCTAAAGACAGGCAATGTTGGAATTTTGGCAGGAGCTTTTAAGAGCAGGAAAGAAATGGGTTTTTAAAATAAGTCATTTCTTTATTTCTCATTCCCTGTTTGAATTAATGGAAAGTTGTGAAGCAGGTTTCTTTCTCCCCAGAAGATAATAAGGAGCTAAATGGTTTACCAGAGTGTTTTTTTAAAATATCCTGATTTAATTTTACAAAAAATATGCAAATATAGATCTAAGCCCCGTGGGGCAGGGACCATCTTTTTGTTCTGTATTCATACATTACTCCTCACAATGGGGTCCCGTTCTATGACAATGGCCCCTTGGTGCTATGGTAATACAAATAATATATATATTTTAAAATAAGACATCTTACCTCCTACCACTGGAAGAAAAGCTTCATTCTCCACCTGACCTCTACAGTGGATGTGGCATGACCAACACAGACCAAGTGTTGGTGGTGGGTTCACAGTAGACCACAAGCTAAATATGAGTCAACGGTATAACACTGTTGCAAAAAAAAAAAGCAAACATCATTCTGGGATGTATTAACAGGAGTACTGTAAGCAAGACAAGAGAAGTAATTCTTCCGCTCTACTCCACACTGATTAGGCCTTAACTGGAGTATTGTGTCCAGTTCTGGGTGCCACATTTCGGGAAGGTTGTGGACAAATTGGAGAAAGTCCAGAGAACAGCAACAAAAATGATTAAAGATCTGAAAAACATGACCTATGAGGGAAGATTGAAAAAAACAGGGTTTGTTTAGTCTGTAAAAGAGAAGACTGAGAGGGGACATGATAACAGTTTTCAAGTGCATAAAAGGTTGTTACAAGGAGGAGGGAGAAAATCGTTGTCTTTAACCTCTCATGATAGGACAAGAAGCAATGGGCTTAAATTGCAGTAAGGGAGGTTTAGGTTGGACATTAGGAAAAACTGCCTAATTGTCAGGCAGTTAAGCACTGGAATAAATTGCCATGGAAGGTTGTGGAATCTCCATCATTGGAGATTTTTAAGAGCAGGCTGGACAAATACCTGTCAAGGGTGGTCTAGATAATACTTAGTCTACCATGAGTGCAGGGGACTGGACTAGATGACCTCTTGAGGTCCCTTCCAGTCCTATGATTCTATGAAGTTCAGCTGTCCCTTAAAATAGAAGCTGGTGCTTTGGATGCTAAGACATATAAAGCCATAGGTGCTGAATGCACCCCTTATGGTAACTTGTCAGGAGATAACTTCAGCACAAAGTTCTGAAGATTCTGGATTTGTGTTAATCTTATTTACAGGTTACCTTTCAGTGTGGTGGATATTTCTTAGCTGAATATAGAAAGAGACCAGAGAGGTTAATAGAAATGCAAAAAAAAAAAAATCTACTGGAAGAATTAAAAGATTCTGTATATGTGCCAAAAAATTACAGCATACAGGATCATGTACTTTATGGAGCACCAGTAGCATTTGCATTTAAAGGATCAGAACATCAGCTGAAGAAAATCAGCATAGATTCAGGGCCAGATTTAGGGGCAGGTGACTCAGGTGACTGCCTGGGGTGCTCGGCTTGAGGAGCACCAGGCTTGGAGGGCTGTAAGTTTAACGAATGGACATGGGGAGGGGGGCACTGAAGACACTCCTCGCTTGGGACGCCATTTGGCCTAGGGCCTGCCCTGCATTGCTATATTGCTTCTGCTGATTTACCCTAGCTGAGGATCTGATCCTGTGCATTTAAAGCCCATTACTATTGCCCTCATTCAATCAGTGAGAAAACTCCCATGATTTTAATGCATGCAGGATCAGACCCCAAGTGCTAGTGTTGCTGAAGTTGGATAATGTTATAGAAAAATTAGGCATATTTATAACTTTTTTTAATGCATGAAAGGACAGCAGAGAATTTTACTTTATACTTTACCTTTAAGGAACAAAATCAACACTCCAACAAACATTCATTTCTCAATATTTTATCAAAACCCAGAACAAAGTCTGAGTTTCTGCTACTCAAGGCAGACTCGGGATTCTTATGGTTGAAAAGCACATACAGGCACAACTAGATCCACCGTCCGGTCCTGCTTGAAATTGAGTCACATTGGGTGGACTCATGAGTTGTCCCAAGAAGTCAATGGGACCACATGGATGAGCTAAAGCTTTCCACTGTGTATAGGGCTTCCACAACAGAACCTATAATATATTATCTCATTTTCTTTACCCAGGTCATATTAGGAAAGATGCAGGAAGAGAGGAAATTAGTGGGTAGAATTTCAAAGTGCTCTGTGCAACTTATTTTAAGAGAGAGGTGTTGGGAGAAGGCTGGTTTAGAACTCACTTATCAAAGATAAGTAACAATGTTGCTGTATAATGGTTATGTGCTCTTACAGTGCCTGATTTACCTGGTACACCCAGGAAATTTACACCTTTAAGCCAACCAGACCTTTCTGCTGTATCATTGTCTTCTGTTTGTAGAAACACAAAACTCTGATATAAACATGATCTTGCAATCATGTGAATATGACTGAAGTGATTGGCTATTCATCGTAATGGTGCTGGTAATTATATCAGTCAACCTCCTGTTCTTTAGGAGAGTAAGCTTTCAGGATGAAGACAAAGTTCCAGATGTATTGAAATATGATGTACTGCAAAAACTGGAAGACTTGTTTGAGTGCAAAAGGTTAAAAAGAGTTACTCAGCGAACAGAGCAACCAAAAGAACCCAGTGGAAGAAGAATTGTATGACTATGAAGTGATTCCTCTAAGAGAGGGGAAAAAGGAATGGTAGGATTAAGGCCTGTGTAAAGAACATTAAGTGGGCATCTGTTCAAAACTAGAAATGGAAGGTGAAATCCTGATTCCATTGAAGTCAATGGCAATGCTGCCATCGACTTCAGTGGGACCACTATTTCTCCCTGAGCCTCTGAAGCCATACTTGGGATTCATCTATCTTCTTGAAATTAGGGTAATGTCCACTATTGTAACTTTTAACTTTCCTTATCTACACTCAAGGGTTTGTTGCACTGGTTACTGATAGCTGAGTTATCTTCCCTTGGGATTAGCCCAAAGCAGTCGTTACATTTCTAAACTAAATCTGGAAAGATCATTAGAACTAAACATACTGACCAACAGTTTCAAATTCATTTCAGGGCACATCCTGCCCCCCCCAATCTCCCAACCTCACCAATACTCATCTACACTGCTAACCCTCCACATTCCCTCTACAATACCCCTTCAGCCCCAACAACAACCCCCTGCCAGCCCATTGCCCCCTACTAATAACTTTGTTCCATCTTCCTGCTCCTCTCCTCCTGCCCACACACAGCCCTATGTACATCACACACCAAGGTGACTAGAACTGCAATACCACCCCACCCACCCACAGAGTGCAGGGTCCCATCCTAGCAGGGACACAGAAAGCCCAGCCATAGGCAGCATCTGGGGATACAGGGCTGCAAATACACCCAGGGAAGTAGAAACAAGACGTTGACGCTCAGCAGGGTGTTTGCAGCAGAACAGAACCGCATGAGCCCGGCCTCTCCCTGCTGCATTAAGTCCCGATAGAGGCAGAAGCATTATCTCCCAATCCCTCTCCTGCTGTACCCAAAGGCCTGCAGAAAATGGGACATGACTCTGTTGTATGATCCCTGCTCCCCACTGCCCTGAGTCCCTGGATGAGTGGGGTTGTTTCCGTTTCCCTGAACCCTCCCATCTATCCCCTGCCTGATACAGTCAAGGCCTGGGGAGAGAGGGACATGACCCCTCCCTGACATACTGACCAACCTGCCCATCTGCTCGACTCCTTACGTGCCTTTGCCTTGATCTGCCCTGGCTCTGCACCATTACCACAGCCCTGCACTTAAAATTTACCCCTCCCAACCTGCCATTGGCTGCTGAGTCAGGCTTATCCCACCCTTCTGACATTCACACTGTTGGAAGCAGAAGGAGAGAAGACGACAACTACATTACCCAAAATCGGGAGTTTTTTGGTTGCAAATGGGAATCTCCCTGACATACTGGGAGACTTGGTCAGTCTGGAGGTGAGAACAATGCAATCTGGGCGAGAGCCAGATCTGAACTTCTGCATGTCATTGCTCCAGTTCTTCCTGTTTCCACCATCATCCCTATAAATAGTTCAGCCTGCTCTCTGAGTCCATTTCTTACTTGACCTTAATCTCAGTTGCAGTTAAATTACAGTTTTCAGAAGCTGGAAATGAGAGAACAGTATAATTACTGCTGCAGTCACGATGGCCATGCAGCTATGATGGGAGGATGACAGCTGGAGTTTTCAGAGGTGGAAAGGAAGTTAAGAGCTGAAACGGAAATAAGGCATCTCGAAGGAAGAAAATTACAAGAGCTAGGTGTCATAGTTTGGGGATAACTGCACCTCTGACCCACTCCATGGACTGCTTAAGGGATGTCCTCTCCCGAGGTCTCAGGCCTCTAGCCATCCTCTCTCTCTGGGCAGAGACCTATGTCTCTCGCCCACCAGCCTGGGTAGTTAGGCAGCAGCCCCTTGCAATTCACTGATTATCCAAGAAGATCTGAAATGAGCTCAGATACTGTAGTTTTGCTATCTCTCAGGGGCAAAGTTAGTGGTTTACCAGAGGCCAGACAGCTTTACACAGAGGACAAGACTTTTGCTTTAAGACAAAAGCATTGCAGAGTAGACATACCATAAAACAACAAACAGCCTATATGCTTACATATGCTTCCCTGGTCCCCACTCCTCCAGATGGAGACCATGGCAGATTCCAGTCCTCAAAACCCTTCAAGTAGGATTTGCCCCCTTTGTTAAAGGTTCATGTGAGTTTCTGGATGAAAATGTGGGGGCCCCCTGTCAGTTCAGGGTCATAGTTTTTATACCAAATGGCTTTTATTTGTCTCTTGAACCTGAGCTGAACTGGTATGTGCAATTCACCCCCAGGGGAAGTACTTCTCTGGAGTGGTTTATCAATTCCAGGGCCTGCAGCAGTTACCCCCCCCACACACACACACACACTGACTACAGCTCCTGGAAGGAGTCAGCAGCCCTCCCTGATGTCCAACATACAATCCCTGGCTCACAGAGACACGAGTTGGTGCAATAAAAAAATTTAACTCAGCCGTCTTGTCTCTCGTAGAGATACAGATAACAGTTATAATGTAGATACAATAAGCTCTAAGTAGGATGACCAGACAGCAAGTGTGAAAAATTGGGACAGAGGGTGGGGGGGGGTAATAGGAGCCTATATAAGAAAAAGACCCAAAAATCGGGACTGTTCCTATAAAATCAGGACATCTGGTCACCCTACATTCTAAGACACTGCACATGTCTGCAACACCTATTGCACTATGTGAAATGTCCTTAGCAGAATCTGAAAACATACAAGCCTCACCCAAGTTTGGCTTCTGTTAGCAAAGCCAGTGTAAATATCAGGTTTGTAAAGTTCATGAAACTCCAACACTGCACTAGATTTGGAAATGAGGTCTGTGATGGGTCCCCCCCACGGATGCCACCTGGAATGAGGTAAAGCTGAGCCCTGTATCTCACCAATCTGAGTTCCCTCTCACACCCTAACATTGTGACAAGCTGCAAAGCCCTCCAAGCTTGCACTCAGACCAACATCCACAGGCAGGGACCACACCCAGTTGTGTTCATGAATGCTCTAGCCAGCCACTCATGAACCCACAATAGAGAGGCTATTGCCAAAATACTTCCAGCTCCCCAGCCTAAGACATCAGAGGTGTACCATCCCGCACTGATCAAAATCTGACCAGTATGAATTTATTTCCCAGTCCACCATTTCTACAAAGGAAAGTGGACAACCAACTCTTGTTCATGAGCTGAGATTTATCCCCTTTGCACTTCAAACAACAGTATTCTAGGGAAAATATGAAATAGATATAACTACAGAAAGATAGCTTTTAAGTGATTATAAGTGATAGCGAACAGATCAAAGTAGATTACCATAAGAAATAAAACAAAACCACAATCTAAGCCTAATGTACTAGTAGGTATTTGAATTAAGCAGTGTCTCACCCAGTTAGATAGTACAAGACGGTTAGCTTTTGCGTATACAAACAGGCTTCTTTGTTTCCTGCCTGGGACCTCAGCACTTCCCCCCCCCACTTCAGTCTTTTTTCCTCCAGTCTTTTCAGGTGTGTTATTGCAGGAGATTGAGGTCCAGTCATGATGTCATTTCTCCCTTTTATATCTTCCAACTTGCTGGAAAGCTCTTTTGCTGTGACCTGGGTTAAACAGTTCCCATTGTGTAGTGCCATCTCTGCGAGGTTTCTGTTGTACCCAGTTCCTGGGGCAATCCTTCTGCTTGTGTGCATTTCCTCAATAAGCCATTCACACTGTTTGGCCTTTTTAGGCTGAAAGGCTGCTTGTGGGTGTTCTCGACCCCACAACATGTTTCAGTCACACATACATCATAGCCAAACTTCATAACTTCACATACGATGATAGCACATATCATCCAATGAGATATTACTGTCTAGCAGATCAAGACTTTTAGAATGATATCTCACAAGGCACACTTTGTACAAATCATATCCTAATTACATGACAGTGGTGAATATGGGGGTGCCAGGGTATCACAAGCTCCCCTTCTGGTTTTGAATCCATTCTGAAACCAAAACCATAGATGCATATTTGGATCCAGGGAATCAAGTATAGATGCCTTGAAATGTGAAGCTGCTTGGATTCAAGAGAACTACTTGCTTGTGTGAAATTAGAAATAGGTCCACATCACATTAGATATTAATATCCAGACTATTGTGAGGGAAGGGCTGGAACTTTGTGATCTGTCACATGACAGATCGCAAGGGTAACATATGGATAAGGGAAATGAATGGTCAGGAAGGAATGGCACGGTAAGTCATAACTGAATGGTATCAGTCTTGTTTTGAAGAGCTTGGTCTAGTATTTGTACGGCACTGTGTGAAATGAAATGTGGAGGGCCCCATGCCACTTATTTGTGTGAAGGCGGCATTTGCTGTCTTGGCAAGGGATTGACATGCTTGTCATTAGAGAGTTGGGGAGAAACAAGGTTAGAATAATAATCAACTCTTACACAGTACCATGGCAATAGCTGTTCCTGTCCCTATGGGCATGAGGGCCAGAGTAAGTCAGCTTCAGCTGATGCTTTTATATTTGGGACCACTTAGGCACAGCTGCTTGAAGTATCATAGCTTCAAGCAAACAACTTGACGCTGGAAAATGCTTGGAGTGGTCCATTAATAAAGGTGGCCTCCGACTGTCACAGGAAGGCTACAGTGAAAAAGGATGTGCTAAGATGGCTCAGAAAAATAAATAACATCTTTTCTAATGTGTTTCATTCTGAGCTCTCAAATCACTTGTTAAAGGTAGGCATTATCATCCCAGTTTTATCAGAGGGAAACTGAAGCATAGACAGAGGCACTGAGTTGCCCATGCTCACAAAGCAGGTCAGTGGCAGTGCTGGGAAGGATGCTTGCATCTGTACTAGAGTTCCTGGAAAAATGCTAACTCCTATTGATTCCCTTTTTTCTTTTGATGTCAGTAGCTGAAACACCTAATTCCTGTCATTAGATTAGTTTCCTAGTTCTTATGGAATCATAGGCAGAAAAAATAAAACTCTGATAGCCAGTGGGAAAGGACTTTTCAAGACTTTAAAATCTCCCTGACCTCTTTGGTTACTAATATATTTTTTTAATTTCACCATCTGCTCTGTTTAGATATACATATGATGTGTATATAAAGAATGCTTTGCAATTAGATTGATTCTGGAGGGCTATGTTTTCCATTACCACTTTACATTTTATCTACTCCTGCTGCTAAAATAGCTTTGCCAAATCACCCTCCCCTTTCAATCAAAATGAAATCTTAACAACCACAGCAACAACCTTTATATACCGCTTTCTGGGTAGGAGGTATTCATATATATTAAAATAATTTCTCTCTTCTAGGAGACCCAGCAGAAATGTGCCATGTCTTATAGAAGGTGAGTTAATAGTTGTGAACAGCCATGGGAAAAATTGATTTGGCTCCATAAGTAACATGCAGAGAGAAGCCATTATATTGTGTTTACAAGTTCAGAAACAATGAAGTGTTTTGTTTTGTTTTTTTAAGGATGGCAAACAAGGTCACTTTGAAACAGGCTTGTCTCATCTCATATTAAATGTGTTCAGTAAGAGCTACGGGGATGCAAGGAATATAGATACATGAAAAGCAGGCAGTCTCCTCAAAGCACTAAGGACACTGAGTATTTGAAGCTAGGATTTAGTAACAGATACCAAGCTTCCATCCAATGCTTTGGTTTTCTGGACATGGAGAAAGCGCCAGACACGGCTGCATAACCAGCACTGTCAGCAGAAAGACGGGCAAGGGATCACAGTCACTTAAGCAAGGGAGGGCTCAGGGCTTGCTCCTACACGCACTGAAGTCAGTAGCAGAACTTCCACTGATTCTAATGGTGCGCTAAAGGAACATCTTTTTGTTACATGTGTATACAATGCTTAGCACAATGGCACCCTTGTTCCCTACCAGGGCTGCTACGTGCTACTACAGTACATATAATAAATAGTAATAGGAGCAGCAACAGTAACGAGCTTGCATAGGGAAATTCTAGTGGGAATTTGGGTAGGTGTGACAGAAAACACTCCTGTATTCACATCCTGCACACTCTTGTAATAATCTTTGTACAAGGCTCATCAAACTCATAACCCACTGATCAATAATATGGTGAAATGTGTGTAGCAGCTTTGTGGCTAAAGTTATACATTTCCCCTGTACAATGTTAAAAATACATGTTCAGACTCATAGCACCAAACTGGTTAAACAGACCTGTCATGGACAAAGGAGAGTATACTGCTTAAATGCAAATTAAGACAAGCAAACAGAATCATCAAGCAGAAAGGGGGAAGGGAGGGAAAAAAAGGAAGTTTACACAGGTGAAAAAAAAACCCAGCAGGGAACATCCTTCCACACCGACCCTGTCTCCTGGTTCTCAGCTAGAAGTGCTTTTCAAGAGGAGGACTGACACTATAAAAAGGAGGGACAAGCACTAGAAGAGCCCCCGCCTCTCTCTCTCCTTGCCCATCTCACTATTTGCACTTGAGAAGACAAAAGAAGCAGCATTGGACCTGAGGGAGGGATCCTGACCTGAAGAGTTTGGCCAGTAATGCTGTTGGGGGGAGCATATGGTAAGAAACTTTGCTTTAAATCAGATATGGTTTTGTTAAATTAGGACTAGAAAACATTTCATCTCTATTTTTCTTGTAGCCATTTCCGACTCTTATGCCTCATTGCTTGTACTCACTTAACATCTCTTTGTAGTTAATACACTTGTTTTATCTAATCTATTGTGTTTAAGTCAAAGTCTCTGGGTATCTCTATTTAAGGGAACAAGCTAGTATCTCTTATTCCCTCAAAGGAATAATGTACTTAATACGTTGAACTATCCAGAATAGGGCTTGGCAGTACAAGACAAACATTTCTGGGAGAAAAATCTGGGACTGTGTTGGGATCACCCTGCCATATAACCAGGGCTGGTGAGAGCTTAACCCGAGTGTGGCGGGCAGGCTGCAGTTACACACAGACACTCAGGGTGTGGCTTGCACGCTGGAAGGCTGTTTGTGAACAACCTAGGTGGAAGCTACTTCAGCAAGGCATTGTGAAGCACCCAAGCTTGCAGGTTGGGGTGACACAGCTCCTCACTGGTCTGGATTGCACTCCAGTCTGGCACAATAGGTAGACTGGAAATTTGCAGAAGGCCTTCTTCTGAAAACTGTGCTCCAGGATTAAACCTTCCATGTTAAAGAAGTGATGGTTTTGATGTCTTAAAGGGGATTTAGGTCATGCACAGATCTTTTGACAAATTTCATGCACTGGGAGCAAATATATCTTGGGAAATCAAAACAAAAATATAATTAAAAAAACACTGCACACATCTGAGAGACTTCATTCTGTATAGCTGTAGCACGAAAAAGGAATAAAAATCCACCTGATATTTCCATTCGTTTTGTTGCAGTGAAAGTTGGACCAAAAGCCTCACAGACAAAAAGGGAAGCATTCATAAAACATCACATTTTTTCATAAGACGCTGTTAGGCCTGGCTAACCTGAATCTGGAGAATGACGTCAAACAATGTAATTGCTTCAGTTCACCAACACCTCAGTGCAAAGTGTATGATAAAGAATTATTTTAGTTATGGTGGCTTTGTAGTTTGTAGGACATAACAGCCCATCTGCTCCTGGAAAGCAGCCAGTTATCCAGCTACATTGTAAACCACTTAGATATGGCATCATAAAACATTTTATTTCAGCTGGGGTTGTTGAATGCTTCTAATGAGTGTATTTTTCCCCTCAAGCAGGTTTGCATGAAGTTCTATGAGGGTATTTTTTTTTTAATCTTCAAGTGAAGCCACATGCAGCTACATCCTTAAAAAACATAAACAATGTTAACGATTCAGCATATCAAATAAGAAACCTAACCAGAGGGGGGAAAATGCACATCAGAAGGACAAGTGGGTGCCCAGCCTTTATTTTTTTTCTTTTACAGAAGGTTAATGCTTTCGGCTCTTTCAAGTGAACGATTCACATGACATTTCAGGGTCTATTTTCAAAACAGTATGTAAAATTCACAATGCCTTATTGAATCGTGTACACACAGCTTGCATGCTGTTGCTTTCAAAACCAGTGTTCTTGGATTTGCATTGACAAGGGTGAATCCAATGGCAAAGCATGGAATCTAATGTCCATTGAAAAGTTACTAGAGCTTCAGTAAGTTGTTTGCTCCATCACTCAGAGAGAACAGCCATTTAAAGACCCTCAGTTCTCTAACTAAAGTATACAATGGATATAATCACTTATGCTTAGGGAACATAAGCCAGTTACTGCTGTGCCAACTACTGTCCGAGTTTAGGAAGAACCTTCCTCTGTAGTCATATGAATATGTAATAGCTCATTATGAGCCCTGTACATCTCCTACATCATCTCCAAAAACTGCAAGCCACTGTTGGAGACAGGATACCAAACAAGCTGCACCATTGGTCTGATCCAGTATGGCTATTTTGTGTGCTCACCTGCAGGTTTTGTTCTCTTCACATGGAGCAGAAACCACCATGAAACTGGCAGAATAGATCAAACAATAAAGTAGTGAAATGAATTAGAGAGACTGTGAAAAATGGAGTGGGTGAAGGGTAGGGAAATTCTCTCTTCCTCTCCCCCCAGCCCAGTACCTGCTAATTATATAGGGCACCCACTGGTGCCATTCTTCTTCCCTCGTACAGTATCGAGGCCCAATGTATTGTGTGGCTCATTGGTGATGTTGAAGAATCAGAGACAGATGTGGGTTGAGTGGGCAGAGAATAAATCAGGTCCTACAGTACCATGTTTAGCAACAATGGAGAAAGTTTTACCTAATTCCAAAGCCACTGAAACATTTTGGGGATCTGCAAGTTTGACTCACCTCTGAACATTGAGTTTAATCTTCTACTTATGCATGAGCATGATAAAGGGAGCATATACCTAATAGAAAGTCCCATAGAATTGAATAGGGGTAAAACCAACTGGGCTCTGTAAGAAATTACCATAGAAAACCTATAGAATTGAATAGCAATGCAATTCATTTCTCTAGGTTGTTCAAACCAACTATATAATTTGTTAGCAGGGATATAAATCTCGATTCTATTTTACAGAAAGGTTGAAACACAATGGAAAGGATATAATTTTAATTGAAGTCTGTAAGGCTGTTCCAGAGGCTGAGAGGGGCCAGAGAGAAGTCTCAATTAAAAACAGAACAGAGCTCAGACAGAGTGAACAATCAATACAGAGACACTGAAAAAAGGAGTCAAGAGAGCAAGAAAAATTCTGATTAAAATAAATCTAGTATATCAAGTCACTCACTCATGCCAGCTGTACATTATGGGCAGTTCTCTCTTTCCTTTATATATAGCATAGGTTTCCCTTCTAGCTAGGAGCTGCTGTCAATGGTCCTCTGCAGAAACTACAACTCACATCCATGCGAACTATGAGTGTTCTACACTTCTCTGAAATCAGACTGCTTATTAGGTGCCTAACTTTAAGTACCCAAGTTTGAGAACATTGGTCTAAATGGGAAAAAATGCACACACAAATGCATTTATTCATTGGAATTCAGAACATTTTTCCTCTTTTCCCCCCCAAGGGATGTGCGTTAAGAAGGGAAAGTCACTGATTTTTTCTATTTGCATGGATTTATATTTCCTAGAAGCAAAGCTTTAGAATGGCTCATTTTTATGGACTTAGATTTGTAAGGGAGCTTCATGCAAATGAAGAACTTACAGTTATCAGAAGGCTGCCATAAAGAGATACAGGGGGAAAAAAATGGAAGTGTCCTTAGCCCTCCAGTCAGGGTATTATGAATCAATCGTTTCACTACCACTGAATCAGACTTTGTCTATATTAAAGAAGATTGGTATATTGGAAAATAAAGTAATTTAGGATTAAGTATTGCCTTTAATTTCAGATATTTTTATTCTTTGTACTCTGTTTCCTTATCTATAATATTTTAGCAATTAAAAAAAAAGGTTTTCCTGTTTCTGTGAAGTTTTTTTCCCTCAAATAGTGCTTTGTATTTCGCCATCCCCCCGGTAACTAATAGTGACCTGATTAGAAAGATTTATTTTCTGCACATAAGTAGCATGTTGGGCTTTGCTCTCTGTTTCATGGTCTGTTCCCTGCAGGTGGCTACAGTCTGTTCTCAGGCCTAGTCTGCTCTTAAAAGTTTTGCCAGCAGAGTTATGTGAATTAGGAGTTTAATGGGGGGGGGAGGGGTTGGAAATCACACTCCTAGCAGAGGTCATTTTGCCAGTACAGCTTATTTCCTTTAGGAAACTTGTTTAGGCTATACTGGCAAAGAGCACTCTTCCCAGTTTAAACTGCATCTCCATGAAGAGGGTTTGTTGGTACGGGTATATCAGGATACACACTGGCAAACCCTTTCTAATATAGGCACGACCTCAGTGTGCAAATCCAGTGATTTATGTAGACCACTCATTAGAGTGGCCAAACCATTTAATCAGATATGTTATGGATAAAACAGCTCCTAGGTTTCTTTGGTTTGTTAAAGGATACACAGATAGTGGCATGTGAAGCCTTTCAAATGATAAAATCAGGAAGTTATAAACTGTATTACCAACACCAGCAGATGTCATGCCTCTTTTTCGAGTGTGGCTATGCCAGCTCTCTCCAACACTGCCCACACAGAGGTAAGGGGCGAGAGACTGAGCTATGCTTTTGAGAAGTACAGAACGGAACTCACAGCCTGGGGGGAAGCTTTGAGCTGCATTTACAACCTCCTACTCATGCACTGGTTGTTCCAAGGACTGGAGAGGTCTCTGGCTGGAACGTAGCCTTGGGACCATAATATGGCCCGAACCCACTTCCCATCCGCATCCCTGCCCAAACACTATGGCAGGGGCGGCCAACCTGTGGCTCCGGAGCTACATGCGGCTCTTCAGAAGTTAATATGTGGCTCTTTGTATAGGCACCGACTCCGGGGCTGGAGCTACAGGCACCAACTTTCCAATGTGCCGGGGGGAGGTTCACTGATCAACCCCTGGCTTTGCCACAGGCCCTGCCCCCACTCCACCCCTTCCCACCTCCTCCCCTGAGCCTGCTGTGCCCTCGCTCCTCCCGAGGCTCCTGCATGCCACAAAACAGCTGATGGGGAGGGAGGGGGAGGTGCTGATCTGCAGGGTTGTCGGTGGGCGGAAGGCACTGGGAGCGGGAGCTGGTCGGGGGCTGCTTGGGAATGCACATTGGTAAATTCTGGCTCCTTCTCAGGCTCAGGTTGGCCACCCCTGTACTATCATTACATAGGCAGCCTTATTTTCTTGTCTTGGGTTCTCATGGAGGGCTGTGTCCCTTTATCCAAAACGGCCCCTTCAGACTGCCAATTGGGCTGGGGAGATGTGTACCTGTGACGGGGTCTGGACTCACCACCTCAGCGTCTCCCACTGGCACCTCAGGCAATTAGCTCTGTCCAGTGCTGAGTGCCCTCTGCTGGTGGTGTCCCATCCATCTCTCACCCTGCTGGCATCTGGACCTGCATTGCTTCTCGCTCAGCGGCGTCCTCTTCAGGACACTGCCCTCCGCACTGCCCACTGCTCCGGCTAGCCCCCTTCGGGGGTTTGGTGTTATCAGCAGTCCACGATCTGCACCTGCTGTAGTGGCCGGCTGCAGCCTCAGAGTCTAGATCCCTTGTCGCAGGGACCAGCCACAGCCTGGATCAGGCCACGCTCCTCTTCAGCCAGGTGTAGTACAAGGGGAAAGGGGGGGGGACCCAGGCCCACCCGCTACTCTGGGTCGGGACCCTCTAGCGGCAGCCTCTCTGCCCTCCTTCTCTCCCCTTGCCCTGCTATTGTCCCTGGGCCGCTTCCCCTTTGGCCCTATGCACCTGCCTGGCCCTTTGTAGCTAGGCCGGCAGCTTGACCGGAGCTCCCCAGCTCCTTCTCCCCTTCCCCAGCACTGCCCCGTCCAAGGGGCTACCTTTCAGCTCAGGAGCCAGCCCTCCTCCCTTGCCCTTTGTGAGGCAGCCTTTAAGTAGGGCCAATGCCGGCCCTGACTGGCTGCCTCTCCCCCTGCCCTGATTGGCTCTCCCAGGCCTTCTCTGATTGGCTGCAGGCCTGCACAGCCTCTCTGGCCTGGTTCAGCCCTTTTTCTCAGGGGGGTGTGGCACCGCCCCACCACACACCCTCCCCCTTAAGAATGCTCTCGGGGGCGAGGGGGGGGACGACAATCCCTATTGCTCCAGTGCTCCCCGCAGCTGGGCCCACAGGGAATCTCTCTCACGTCGCAGGCTCCCCACCATTGGAACAAACCCGCTCTTCTCTTCTAGGGTTTGGGTTCCCATCGTAGCCTGCTCTGCTCCCAGCTAGGTTCCCCCTTCTGTTTGGGTTCCCGCTGTAGCCCTCTTGACTCTTCTGTGGGTTCCCAGGATTGTCTGAGGCCCCTCTGTCCCTGACTGACCCATGTTTAGGGTTCCCACCTTCCCTGGCCCTTCAGTCTGGTCAGGTGTAGGCTGGGCCCCTTGGTCGGCACTCCCTCTTCTTTCAAGAGGCAGTGTCTTTGTTCGAGTGCTCCCCCTTCTTCTTTGTAAATGGCCCTTCAGGTGGCATTGGAAGTACCTCGTGTCTTCCCTTGGCCATGGCCCTCCCACAACTTGTTTTGGGCTCAGCCCTTCCCTCAGAGCTAGCTTGGGCTCTGTGAGTCCTGTAAGGGCACTCCCTTTTTATGTGCCCAGTCTCTCCACAGGCCCAACATGTTTGGGGCCTCCATGTTGACCTCACAGGGGGTATTGTTGCTAAGTGGGGCCTCCTTGCTCCCTCCCAGTAGGGACACTCCCTCCTGAAGTGTCCCAGTCGCCTGCAGGTGAAAGAGTTCTTGAGCCCAGGCCCTGACCTCCCGTCCTTGGCACCTGGTCTCTTATAGGGCCTGGGTGCCCACCCCCACAGCAGCCAGAGCAACCCCCTCTGGTGCTCGGCAAGCTGGACTGCCCAGGCCCTCCAATAACAGTCCCTTTTCTCCACCCTCATAATCTCTCTCTGATCTGGGCAATAGTCCACAGTCCTTGCCCTGCTCCTTATATCGGGGCGGACCACAGGGCCCACATTCTCCACTACGTGTGACGGGATCTGGACTCACCACCGCAGTGCCTCCTGCTGGCACCTCAGGCAATTAGCTCTGTCCAGTGTTGAGTGCCCTCTGCTGGTGGTGACCCATCCATCTCTCGCCCTGCTGGCATCTAGACCTGCACTGCTTCTCGCTCAGCAGCATCCTCTTCAGGACACTGCCCTCCGGCAGTGCCCACTGCTCCGGCCTAGCCCCTGTTGGGGGTTTGGTGTTATCAGCAGTCCACGATCTTCACCTTCTGTAGTGGCCGGCTGCAGCCTCAGAGTCTAGATCCCTTGTCGCAGGGACCAGCCACAGCCTGGATCAGGTCATGCTCCTCTTCAGCCAAGTATACTACAGGGGGGAAGGATGGGACCCAGGCCCACCCGCTACTCTGAGTCGGGACCCTCTAGTGGCAGCCTCTCTACCCTCTTTCTCTCCCTTTGCCTTGCTATTGTCCCGAGCTGCTTCCCCTTCAGCCCTATGCACCTGTCCGGCCCTTTGTAGCTAGGCCGGCAGTCTGGGGTTTTTCTTGGCCGGAGCTCCCCAGCTCCTTCTGCTTTGTCTAAGGTGCTACTTTTCAGCTCAGGAGCCAGTCCTCCCCCCTTGCCTGCCAGGGAGAGAGTTCCTTGCTCTTTGCTAGGCAGACTTTATATAGGGCCTGTGCCAGCTCTGATTGGTTGCTTCTCCCCCTGCCCTGATTGGCTGCAGGTCTGCACAGCCTCTCTGGCCTGGTTCAGCCCTTCTTCTCAGGGGGGTGGGGAACCCACCACAGAGCTGGCTCTCCCCCAGACCTTTTCCACTATATCACCATGCTTATAGTCTCCTCTGCTGCATAGTATAGAAGGCAGCAAACACACACTAGGGTGAAATTTATTCCTGTGCAGAGAGCCAGCACAGGGCCTGTCTTTCTCAAGGCCTTATAAGAGGGCTTAGGAGAGGCTAACCTGGTGCCTAGTGGGCTGCCCTGTGGACAGAAGTGAGTTTCATCCTTCATCTGTATGACAGTACATAAGAGTTATCTTAAAATGTACATCACCAAGTAAACAAAAAGGTTACATCATTTCAATGCACTGTGCAAATGGAATTACTTTCATATTCTCTTTATTAAGATCTTAATAATTTGAACACCACCACTTATCTCTTGAGGGAACAATAAAGTAATGTGGTTCATGCCATGCAGCAGAAGTAAACAGATCTACTATTCCTCTCCTAAGAGATATCATTAAGAAATGTGAGATATTTTCAAAAGGACAAGAGGCCTATCATTTGGGCAAATCCTTCAATGTAGGACAATTTCACCTTGTATCGAAGACCAGCACAACATCTGTGCACCATTTATGTGACGTCCCACTTACGCTCTCAAGGTACAGTTTAAGTTTTGAATTAGGCCTTGATTACTACTTGTATAACAATAGCACCTGGAGGATCAAAATGAGATTAGGACCCTACTTCACTTAAATGAGTAGTTTGTCTTTATTATTTTTTTTATTATTTATTTGTACTGCAATAGCACCAAGCAACCCTCCGTCAGAGGCCAGGACCTCTGTGAACACAGGTAGGGAAGAAGAGTGCATATTTGAGTGTGTAAATGAAAGAAACAGACTATGAAAAGCAATAGAGTGATATCATTTGAAACTGGAGAGCATGAGTGGGATGGGTGCGTCATAGGGTCCACTCACTGCGAGGCATGCCTCCTCCTGGTCAGTCAGGGGATTAGCTCCTTCCAGGTGCTGAAGCCTCCACCTGTCATCCTCTCTCACCCTGCAGCCCCTCACGCCAGGAGCTATAGCTTCCTCTTTGTGACTTGGCCCGCCAGCCAAGTCAATAGGGTCCTCCCCTTTGAGGATATCAAAGTATTTCAGGGCAACCTGTCCCAAACAGTCTGCTCTCCATTGCCTACTCTGGGCCACTTCTCTGGCAGCTAGTAGGGTAACCAGGACCCACTCTCTACTCCAGCTTCCAACTCAGGAGTCCTCCCATCAGCAGCCAAGGTCTGCGCTATCCTATGCCTTACTGCTTTTCCCCAAGCCTTCTCCTATGTTTCTGGCTCTCCCCCTTCTCTGGCTTTGCCAGCCACACAGCTCCTTCCTCCCAAGGAGTAACTGTAGTCTACTTGCCTCTGCAGCTCCCAACACATTTCCCTTCCCTGCAGCCCTCAGCTGTTCTCAGTTCCTAGGCTTTATGGAGGGCCCTCCTGTTCCTGGCCATCTGAGACTCATCTAATTAATCCCTAATCCCCAGCTCCTCCTCCTGGTGCAGTTGATTGACCCACCTAGCCACCTTAACTCCTTCTGGCCTTATGTGAGGTAGACACCCCATCACAGGGTGCTTTGCTCAAAGGTAGAGAGTCCACATATCCTGCAATCCGCAGAGCAATGCTCCACAGTGATACCCCATGCAGCAGTGTGCAAAGAATTTTAGAAATGTGGCAGTGGCTGGTGGGTCCTAAAGTCCAGGGGGTTTAGTAGGAATTACAGAGTGTCACAATGGGGGTGCGTGCCATTCTGTTGGATTGTGGGCAAGGAATCTCTCCTGATTACTTGGATTTTGCAGATGGAACCAGAAGTGATAGAAAGTGAAAACAAAGAGCTCTCCACAGTGTTGATTCCTATGTAATATAAATATATTTCTTCACAAAAATGTGTTTAAAATGGAAAATTACCCTGAAGACAACACAGCTGACTGGGTGGGAAGTCACATAGCAAACTTCCCACATATTATAGAAATTCAGCTTGTAATGAAAGGCACGTGTGTATTACTGTGCAGGTCCCAAAGCAACACAGTGATAGGCGAGTTTAATTCAGCAGAAATAAATTCAGACCCAACACAAGCACTAAAGAATTGTGTAATTCTGGGAATGGTGGAATGTGTGATTGGTATGAATGAAAGTGTCTCAGATACTGATTTTAAAATGAATGAGGGCTCACATATGCTAGATAAGTACCTGCCAGTAAGAGGGGGAAATAAGCAAAGATTAAGTAAGAGGCAGACAAAGGTGAAATACTAGGTTTTCCATAGCAAGTTTGAAGAACAGAATGGTTTACGTGGAATGGGAAAAGTGCTTATTCACAGCAGACTTCAGTAATTACAGTTACCATGAAATAGAACAACTTCAAGACAGCAAAAATTGTACTTTGTTGGACACAATACATGGCATAATCATGGAGAAAAAGCAAAAGGAGATAAAAATCACACAAGAGGACTCTATTTTATAATATCATTAACTCTGAGAACTTGTATGACATATGGATTTCAAATAAAATTGTCTACATTTTCAAAGTGACTAAGGATTCTAGGTGCCTCATTTTCAGATGTGGTGTTTGAGATACCTTGAGAGGGCCTGATTTTCAGAGGAGGCACCCCTAGAGATCAGGCCTCTTAAGGTGTCTCAAGTTGGGGACCCAAAAATCATTAGTCACTTTTAAAAATTTAGGCCAAACACATTGCCATTTACCAAGAAATCTACAAACAGACAGTTTGGCTGAAAAGACAAGCACATATAATTAAAAAGCTACTGAAGACAGAAAAAAAAAGATATGATACTATCACAGAAGAATGAAACACTCGTCCAAAAACATCTCAGAACTACAATACTGATAAGCAGGAACATATAAACCAAGGTCTACCCAACAGCTGCCAAGTCATGTCACAGAAATATCAGACCCCACTAAGAATGAGTGATAAAATCAAGCAGACATAATTCACAGATGCAAAACAACATCTCTGCTGAAGTACTTTCTCTATTAAATATAGAGTAGAAGGCTTTGTTCTTGTACAAAGCTCAAGTGGCAAATAGAAGCCCTATATTCTGAAATGCACAACAAATACATCTCATAATTGAAACAGCCAGGAGGAAAATGCTCAAATGCAATAGGTAACACGTGATTAGAAAAAAGACAATTCATTTAAAAAGAATAGAAGACAATAGGGACTATGCTCAAGGCCTGGTGCAACCCACAGCAAGGTCGACATAAAGTTTGGGGCAAGGAATCTCTGGATTCTGCAACATTCATTGCCAGTGAAACACTCCAGTAAATTTGGGCACCTGTGAAGCTAACCTGCCAAAGCGAATTAGCAGAACAGCAAGGCAGTTTGGTATAATGGATAGCACACTGGACTGGGTATCAGAAATGATGAGTGTGACTCCCACTTTTGCCAGTGCTCTAGTGTATGACCTTGGATAAGTCACTTCACTTCTGTTTCCCCCTGCCATCCTTTCTCTGTCTTGGCTCTTTAGGTTGCACACTCTTCAGGGCATAGACAGTCTCACAATGTGTGCTGGTGTAGTACCTAACACAATGGGACCCTGATCTTGCAGTGCAGTCCTGTACTGTTAATAATAGTGCTGAGAACAGGGAGAAATGTGGCTCGTGCCCATTAAATACCCCATTCTTGTGTAACCTAAAAAAAAAAATTGCTGTGGTGGTTTCTGTCTCTCTTTCACCCTCCTCCAACCCCCAGAAAGTCATCAACACTGGAATGTGCAGTTTGCGAAGGAGTGGTGTCATTAGAGAATACACATGGGGAACACGTTCTCTAAGAACCCTCTTGAAAAACAGCGTGGTGGTAACTTAGAGGAAACATCTCTGCAATGCGCATCACAGCACTGATAGTATAGAGAGGAAAATATAAAACAAATGGAGATGCCAGAGGAATGGAATGATACAAGCAAGCTCAGGGGAGCTCTTGATGGGCATAGCTTATTAAAATCACATTTCCCTGGCTATAATTTTCTCTTCAATCCATCTGAAAGACAGTAAGCCAGAATTCTTGCTTTGTCGGCAAGCAGCACTCTTCATATACACCATTAAGGGAATAAAACCAAAAAAGAATTCTTTATGTGTATCCATAAAAATAGTGCTTGAAGGAGTAACAGATGATACAATGTATTTGGACTTTCAAAAGGCCTTTGACAAAGTTCTTTATAACAGGTCATTAAAGGAAACAAAATAGTCCTGGGGTGAAAGTTAAAGTGCTACCATGGATTGGAAACTATGAGACTGATGGTGAAATCCTGGTCCCATGGAAATGGTGGGAGTTTGATGTCATTGATGTATACGGGGACAGGATTTCACCCAGAAAACCAGATCAAGGTTACATGATTGTTTCAACATGGCAAAAGTGTCACAGCAGGGTGCCCCAGGGATCCTTACTATGACCAGTTTTGTTTAGTATATTTATTAATGATCTGGAAAGGAGATGAACTCAGGTGGCGAATTTGACAGATCACACAATATTAATTAATTTGGACTAGGACAGAGAATTCTTTGAGGAACTCCAGAGACACCTAACAAAACTAGATGGATGTACATCAAGATGGCAGAAGAAATTTAGTGTTAAATACCAGGTAATATATATTGTGAGGAATGATATGAACTACTAATACGCATTGCTTGATTCTAAATGTACTAGAACTATTCAGAAAAAAAATGACTTACTGTCATTCCATGAAAACATCTGCTCTATCCTTGCATGTCCTTGCATATAAAAAATCTCTGTTTGCTTTTGAACCAGTGTTTGTGAATACTTTCTTTGCAATATTTATCCCAGTCTCTAGTCCTATTCCATTAAAAAAAGTCCATTAAGTGGGCACTAAGATTGCAAAGTCAAGAAGCACTAAGAAGTTAGGAAAGGCCAGAGTTAGGCCATGGCCTGAGCTGGATTATGCTCATTACACATGGAATGTTTGGCGAATTTTACTGCCAGCCTGTACTGCACCTCCACTGAATATGTGTAAATAGTAATTTTCAGAGGTTTACAATTCAGCCAAATATGGGTGGATTTTCACAGAGATGGCAAAAGACACATTCCTGACACCAGTGTGCCTTCCTTACCAACTTTCAAGTCTGTGCTCCAATGCATGGAAGTGCTAGAGATTCTCAATGAAACAGCTGTAAGAATTTGAAACATTGGCAAACAACCTACTTTCCCATAATTTTGTTTTCAGAAATGGTTGAATAATTTTAGCTGAAACTCTATGAAAAATAAATTCATGAGTCACCCCACAGGAGAAAAAAGCAACTGAAACCAGGGTTTAATAATGGAAAGTTTAAGCACCCTTAAATATAGGCAGAGCTGTCAGCTCTATGTGTCTCAAAGCTAATGAAGTTTCCTTCTTTTCTCAATAGCAGGATAGCTGTACTTTCAGAGCAGGAGAACCCAAATGCCATTCTGAAGTGGCTAGCCATAATGTGCATCACGGTGACAACCATGACATTCCTAAATTGTTGCAGACTTGTACTACACAAGTCTGCTTATTTAATATGAATGTTACTACAGATATTGGTGCTTGTATTTCAAGTATCATTTCACACATAGATATATCTGAATGTGTGATATATCAAATGTGTGTGTTTTCCTATATTTGAACTGATTGCACATTCACTGCAAGTAAACACAGGTGCACATAGTTGAAATATCACCCATTCAAGCAAATGCAGGTGTGTTTATCTGAATGTGCAAACATACCAAATCTCTGAAAGCAGCCATTCTGAAAACACTTAAAACATATTTTTAAACATGGGCATCTTAAAGAAAAGCACTTAAATCTATGTGCAGACATCTAAATGGGCTAAGCTGTGTAAGTTGAACAATCACAAGTCCTCTCAACTCAACTGGCATCACACTGTGTACTGAGGGACTGCCTGTGTGGGTTCAATACCATGGTTTTGCAACTAAAAGGTATAAAGCATCATTCACACTGAACCTACATTGATTTAAACTAAACCGTGTGTGGTTTGTCTACACGAGGCTTTTCTCAAAGTTTCCTACTCTTACTACTGGTGGGGTCAGCTCCCCAGCTTGTAGCAATGGTGGGATATCAGTGTAGACTAGTCAGGGATACCTGCTGATATCTTTTCAATTATTGTTTTGCCTAGACCTCCCTCTAGCAGGATTAGGTGACACAAGGGTTAACATACTGGCAGCTGATCTACATTAGGGTTCCCACCATTGCCAGTCTATACTGGTGCTCTCACCATTGTTTCTATGGTGCAACTTTGCTGGACCAGTAGTAGTAGCAGGGGGATATTTTCAGGAAAAAAAAGTCCCAGCTGTAGTAATCTTATGTGAAACACAATCATGCTCTTAAAGCACTCTACACCACTGAAACAGGTTCTTTTAGAATGATTGTAAAATAGCTCGGAAAAGTTGTAGTGAGGGTGTCAACTGTGTTAACTACTACTTAGGCAGGGTCACTTTCCTGACTTTGATTTAAAAACTGTAGCTTGGACAGGTTCTCAGTGGCTCAGTTAACCCTAACAAAGAAGGCAAGAATTGAATTGTTACAGAAAGCAGTGAGTCATTTGAGTTTCACCTGCAAGTTGATTCCAATAGCTAACATATTTGTATGACATATAATAGCTTGATCTACAGGGATATACAAAAAGATCCATTGTTTATTAGGATAATCAGGCAGCTAAGAAAAGACCTTGACATATGGGTAATGTTTTTAGAGAATTTCATTGGTGCAATTATGTGGCAGATGCAATTAGTGTCTAACTAGGTACTAGATTTGTTTACAGACCCATCAGGGGAAAAGATTTTGGAGCATATTTTCAAGGCTAATGGCTAATATTTGTGCTGAATGTTGGAGATTTGAAAGGTGCCACAAAATATGATATTTCTGAAACTCTTTCATAGGTGTGGATCTGATTATGTGGAGAAAGACAGAGAAACTAAAGAATTATAGAGCTTTGGTTTTTAATGGCCAACAATTTGGAAGTAGTTCAGGCAATTAATAGGCAGTCTGCTGATTCAAGAACATACGAAAAATTGCGAAACACAATATGCTCATTTGGGATTCTGAAAAATAAGTCCCATTGTTACTAATTTGGACATTTATATGGGGAAGCAATAAACATAACGCTGGCATCAGCTAGTCTCCTGATTGAAAAGTTTCATTGAATGAAGTTCCCACATCAATTTTAATGCTTCCACTGACTAGCACTGAGAACATGAAACAACTCAGCCCTGAATACTAAGTGCTGCAGCAGATGAGACCTGCACAGTGAGGCTGTTAATGAAAAAGAAATGTTTAGTCTGTGATGAGAACCCCACTTCTTTACTAAAACTGATTATGCTGTACAAATTAAAGAGGAAAAAAAGCACAACCACATTCCCAGTACCCACAAAAAAGCCTACACCAAACAAAGGAATACATGTGCCCACTAACCAATTCATTTAGATGTGTGTGTTTTTTTAATGTTTGAAAATTACAAAAGACTCACCCAACCGTGGAATTTGAATGGGTTTCCATGCATATTGGCAACAAGAGATTGTTATTTTCCAACTATTGTTTCATTTTTGGTTTACATCACTATTACTTATTGGTCCAAAATTTCTTCTAACAGTTTGAATGCAAGATTCCATTTTACAGGTGTTAATGTACCATTTAATTTGTTTCTCCATCTAAATTATTTTTCCAGGTCAACATTTAAAAGGCGGGAAACATATCTCCTTCTTTACTATACCATTTAATGTTGTCTAATTTTGTCTATTCCAAAGGACAGGGTTTTAAAATGTCACAAATACAAAATAAAGCATTTTAGGGAACTAGGAAAAGTTTAAGGAACATATATTTTTATATTTCACAGTGGAAGAATATATGCTAATTGGATAAGGCAGGATGTATGGGTGCTTGTAACATGGGTTGGAAAATGTCATGATCTGACTGCACTGTCTAAGACATTCTCTATATAGGTGTAAATGTAGCAGGTGGCTACCCACATGTTTAAACTAAAGATGGGCCAAGGAAGCAGCATTCAAATCTGGATTAGATTTAGACTATGATTTAGGATCAAGGCTGAAGAAGAATTACTAATTAGATTTGGAGAGTGCCTCAATACCACAGTGTTGGAGAAGTACCTAAAATAGACAGGATGTGACCACACCAAAACTTTGCAGGATGCTGTCATAAATATAAAAGGAGGGGGAAACACCTTTAAATCCCTCCTGGCCAGAGGAAAAACCATTTCACCTGTAAAGGGTTAAGAAGCTAAGATAAACTCACTGGCACCTGACCAAAATGACCAATGAGGAGACAAGATACTTTCAAAGCTGGAGGGGGGAGGGAATAAAGGGTTCTCTCTGTCTGTGTGTTGTTTTTGCCAGGACCAGAGCAGGAATGCAGGTCAGAACTCCTGTAAAGAGTCAGTAAGCAATCTAGTTAGATATGTGTTAGATTCTGTTTTGTTTAAATGGCTGATAAAATAAGTTGTGCTGAATGGAATGTGTATTCCTGTTTTTGTGTCTTTTTGTAACTTAAGGTTTTGCCTAGAGGGATTCTCTATGTTTTTAATCTGATTACCCTGTAAGGTATTTACCATCCTGGTTTTACAGAGATGATTCTTTTACTTTTTCTTTAATTAAAATTCTTCTTTTAAGAACCTGATTGCTTTTTCGTTGTTCTTAAGATCCAAGGGTTTGGGTCTGTGTTCACCTATGCAAATTGGTGAGGATTTTTATCAAGCCTTCCCCAGGAAAGGGGGTGTAGTGCTTGGGGGGATTTTTGGGGGGAAAGACGTTTCCAAGTGGGCTCTTTCCCTGTTATTTTTGTTAGACGCTTGGTGATGGCAGCAATAAGGTCCAGGGACAAAAAGTAAAATAGTTTGTACCTCGGGGAAGTTTTAACCTAAGCTGGTAAAAATAAGCTTAGGGGGTTTTTCATACAGGTCCCCACATCTGTGCCCTAGAGTTCAGAGTGGGGAAGGAATCTTGACAGATGCTTTCGTTAAATATTGGCCATATGCAAACAGAACAGAAATAGAAAGTAGGTCCTTTGGGTTCAGATCCAATGCAGAACAAATAGAATAAGGGGGGGGGGAAGATGGAATCCTTACTCGTGAGCTCTCTCAGATATTTCATCATCTTGGCATGCAAGGACCCAATCCAACTGCCATTAAAGTCAATGGAATGATTCCCATTGACTTCAGTGGGAGCCAGATAACTCCCTAAAACAAAGATTCTGGTTGTTAAAACTAGGTCCATCGTGTTACCTTGATCTAAATTTGCATATGCTTGTGTGGGGGTGAATGGAACATTTTGCACACATTCCAGCTCATATTTGGGGGAGGAAAGACCTGTTAAACACAATCAGAAGCTAAAGGTACCCGCACTCACAGGCCACTTGTATTCTAGTCTGCACAAAACAAACACACAATGTGCTTGTCTGGAAGTACTCAACCCCTCATTAATGGATTTACAAAGCAGCAGCAGAGGCCACAAAAAGATGCTGGTGTGTCATTGTAATTTATTTTAAGTGTGCCTAGAGGGTACACAATAGGTACATTATATAACATCTTGTAAATAAATAACTAGGTGACAAGCCAGGGCTGCAATTACCTCTCTGCTATTAGGAATGGATATCCTTCCCCCACTACCTTTCCTGTTTCTGATAGGAGCGGATAAGGTGGTGATGTGATAAATGATGATTCATTAAAAGGAATTAATGGTAGGGATGGCACTGTACATATTTCATTGATGCTCTCTTGAGAACATATCAGACATTTGCACAGTTCCTGCAGTTATTTGATACTGGACTCATAGTGTTGTCTTAAAGTGGCCAGAGCACCTTTGGAGAAACACAAGTGAGGAACGAATGGCATGTGTTTACACCAGATCAGACGGTGCCCAGAACCATTCACTGTAACAGAGCTGGAACAGACCCTGCGTAGCATCAAGTGTGGAACAGCTGTGGGCTATGACAACATATTTCCAGAATTCCTGAAAAGCCTTGGCCCCCATGCTCGGCTTTGGCTTGTGAAATTCTTCACCAGGGTCATCAGTGAAGGGAGGCTACTGAAGATATGGTGCACTGCAAGAGTCACTGGCCTCCTAAAGCCTGGAAAGGACCCAAGTCAAGCATCAAGCTATCGTCCCATATCATTATTGTCAGTGTGCTTCAAGGCACTGGAGCGCTTGGTCCTACAGCACATATTACCCAGTGTGGAGAGAATTTTGAGCCCTGACCAAGCCGGCTTTCGCCGAGGCCATAGCACATGCCACCCATGCTGACACATTTGTTGAAAATGGCTTCCATAGAAACTTGAAAACAGGTGCTGTTTTCATCGACCTAACAGCAGCGTATGATACGGAATGGCACACTGGCCTGCTCGTGAAGGTATCACAGGTCCAGGGGTCGTTGAACTTTTCTCTGCGATAGGCAGTTCAGAGTCCATATGGGGGAGAAGACAAGTGATTGAAGATGACAGAACAATAGGTTACTCCAGGGCTCTGTGCTTTCACCAATCCTGTTTAACCTTTACATTAACGACCTGCCAACAATGGAGTCACGAAAGTTCATTTACGCACGCATCTGTTGCGGTACCCTGCCTGGACGTTCCATGAGCTTGATGCCACCTTTAAACCGGACATGACAAAGTTAGCTGACTACTGAAAGACTTGTGTCTCCAGCGAAACGTCATAAAAACAGTCTCTAGTTTGTTCCATCTTCATCACACCAGCACAACCTGAGAACTGAATGTTTATCTGAATGTTCAGAAGGTGAAGTATGAAGTAGAACTGGCCTATCTAGGTGTGACCTTAGACTGCACACTGAGTTACCATGCCCACCTGAAGCAGACAGCAGGTAAAGTTAAGATGTGCAACAATCTTCTTAGCAAACTGGAGGTTCATCAAGCTCGCGCTTCAACTTTGCAGATGTCAGCTTTCGCCACCTTGTATTTGGTGACAGAGTACTGTGCACCAGTATGGAGCCGATCGTCACACACCAGACTGGTGGATACGCAGTTACATGCCTCCATGTGTATCATCTCTGGCACTCTGCGTCCGACTCCACTCCCATGGTTCCCAGTTCTGAGCAATACCGCTCCTCCTCATAGCAAACGAGAGGTTGCCACTGGCAAGTTACTGGAGAAAGTACGCACAACTGAAGCCTGCCACTGCACAATGACCTTTTTAAACCACCATCTAAATGTTTGCCATCACATTGCCCATTATGGTCCCATCTGCCATGCCAGGATGTTAGGGCAGAAACACTCTGGCGAGAGGAATGGATATCTGTTTTAATCCCCAACCAGTCCCTCGTCACCAACCCCACAATTTGCCTGCCTGGTTTTGACCTGCCGTGTCATCAATGGTTCCTGTTGAACAGGTTCCAGACCAGGCAAGGTCTCTGTGCAGCCAACCAGTATCGCTGGGACCTTCGTGACAGCCCTTTGTGCAGCTGTGGTGCAACACAGATGATGATGCACATTGTTGATGAATGCCTTGACTAGGTTCAGTGTGGCCTAGAAAAAGTGCATCACGCCACTGAAGATGCCATCACTTGGCTAGACGAGTATGCACATGCTAAATAAATAGTGATGTCTCTAACTAAGAGTTTTAAGGTTGAACATGGTTCCACCATATATGCTAATGAGTGTTAAAACACACTAAACAAACAAGTAAGACCTGGCTACAGTACCCCATTTAAGAATGGAAAAATTGCAAGATTCTACCCCAAGATGGGTATCAGCAAGAGGACTATCACCTGAGCTAGTGTTTGCAGAGAGACCAGAAAAGGACAGACGTGCCGCTAACCCTGCACCCATGACACTGATGTAGCAGAGGGATCTCCTCTTACCTATCTGTCCCATCTCATTGTCCCCTATTGAAAAGACCTTAAACCAAAATAAACATACAAAATATCCCCACCATCCCCTAACCAGGCCAACATACAGTATTAACAAATTATTACAAAAACAGCAATATATTGATCACAATTGTTTTGGGGTGTTGGGCATTTGATGGGTTTATCTTTTTCATGTGTACTCCTTAAGGCATTTAATCAATGACTAAAGTGTAGCATATGCATCCAGGAAACATAGTCCCTCCCACAGCAGCCCAGTGTATGGTGGGACTGCACCAAGGAAGAAGGAAGAAGTGGGGCCGCTTAACACTGAGGATGGAGCGGAGGTTAAAGATAATCTAGGCATGGCCCAATATCTAAACAAATACTTTGCCTCAGTCTTTAATAAGGCTAAAGAGGATCTTGGGGATAATGGTAGCATGACAAATGGGAAGGAGGATATAGAGGTAGATATTACCATATCAGAGGTAGAAGCGAAACAAACAGCTTAATGGGACTAAATCGGGGGGCCCAGATAATCTTCATCCAAGAATATTAAAGGAATTGGCACCTGAAATTGCAAGCCCATTAGCAAGAATTTTTAATGAATCTGTAAACTCAGGAATAGTACCGAATGATTGGAGAATAGCTAATATAGTTCCTATTTTTAAGAAAGGAAAAAAAGTGATCCGGGTAACTACAGGCCAGTTAGTTTGACATCTGTAGTATGCAAGGTCCTGGAAAAAATTTTGAAGGAGAAATTAGTTAAGGACATTGAAGTCAATGGTAAATGGGACAAAATACAACATGGTTTTACAAAAGGTAGATCGTGCCAAACCAACCTAATCTCCTTTTTTGAAAAAGTAACAGATTTTTTAGATATAGGAAATGCAGTGGATCTAATTTACCTAGATTTCAGTAAGGCATTTGATACCGTGCCACATGGGGAATTATTAGTTAAATTGGAGAGATGGGGATCAATATGAACATCAAAAGGTGGATAAGGAATTGGTTAAAGGGGAGACTGCAACGGGTCCTACTGAAAGGCGAACTGTCAGGTTGGAGGGAGGTTACCAGTGGAGTTCCTCAGGGATCGGTTTTGGGACCAATCTTATTTAATCTTTTTGTTACTGACCTTGGCACAAAAAGTGGGAGTGTGCTAATAAAGTATGCAGATGATACAAAGCTGGGAGGTATTGCCAATTCGGAGAAGGATCGGGATATTATACAGGAGGATCTGGATGACCTTCTAAACTGGAGTAATAGTAATAAGATGAAATTTAATAGTGAGAAGTGTAAGGTTATGCATTTAGGGATTAATAACAAGAATTTTAGTTATAAGTTGGGGACGCATCAATTAGAAGTAACGGAAGAGGAGAAGGACCTTGGAGTATTGGTTGATCATAGGATGACTATGAGCTGCCAATGTGATATGGCTGTGAAAAAAGCTAATGCGGTTTTGGGATGCATCAGGAGAGGCATTTCCAGTAGGGATAAGGAGGTTTTAGTACCGTTATACAAGGCACTGGTGAGACCTCACCTAGAATACTGTGTGCAGTTCTGGTCTCCCATGTTTAAAAAGGATGAATTCAAACTGGAGCAGGTACAGAGAAGGGCTACTAGGATGATCCGAGGAATGGAAAACTTGTCTTATGAAAGGAGACTTAAAGAGCTTGGCTTGTTTAGCCTAACTAAAAGAAGGTTGAGGGGAGATATGATTGCTCTCTATAAATATATCAGAGGGATAAATATAGGAGAGGGAGAGGAATTATTTAAGCTCAGCACCAATGTGGACACAAGAACAACTGGGTATAAACTGGCCACCAGGAAGTTTAGACTTGAAATCAGACGAAGGTTTTTAACCATCAGAGGAGTGAAGTTTGGAATACCTTCCAAGGGAAGCAGTGGGGGCAAAGATCTATCTGGTTTAAGAGTTCTACTCGATAAGTTTATGGAGGAGATGGTATGAATGGGATAATGGGATTTTGGTAAGTAATTGATCTTTAAATATTCAGGGTAAATAGGCCAATCCCCTGAGATGGGATATTAGATGGATGGATCGATTTACTATAGAAAATTCTTTCCTGGTATCTGGCTGGTGAATCTTGCCCATGTGCTCAGGGTTTAGCTGATTGCCATATTTGGGGTCGGGAAGGAATTTTCCTCCAGGGCAGATTGGAGAGGCCCTGGAGGTTTGTTTGCCGTCCTCTGTAGCATGGGGCATGGTTGACTGGAGGGAGGCTTCTCTGCTCCTTGAAGTTTTGAACCATGATTTAAGGACTTCAATAGCTCAGACATGGGTGGGTTTTCATAGGAGTGGGTGGGTGAGATTCTGTGGCCTGCGCTGTGCAGGAGGTCCGACTAGATGATCGAATGGTTCCCTTCTGACCTTAGTATCTATGAATCGATGAAAACCCCTGACCATGTCACAGTAATGCACCTCACCACCCCATATTGTATATGTGGTATATATATTAACAGCTATGACTTAGCATTTCCTTCTAGGTCTCCCTGTCCATTCCTGTGAGATCTTCGCAGTGCAACTGCTGTGGCTTTGGGGGAGATTGCAGAGGGTGAAATATTTCCTTGATAGAAACAGAACTGTAAAAAATTGAAGGCATTGATTCTTGTTCCGTGCTGGCATAATGTGTTCCAGGCAACCAGTTTCTCTGTTTTTGTCATTTTATCTCATTGTGCACTGATGGCAGGTGCTGTGGGTTATGATTAAACATGCATTAAATATTATGGCATTGACGAAGTCTCTGTTTAAGAAGGCTTCGATGTTTGTTTGTTTGGGTGTGTGTTTTTTGTTGTTTCTGCACTTTGTGAATTTGAGATACAGGAAGATTAACGGATGATGCCACGTTTATTTGGTTTGGCTTTAAATAAGGGTTTACTTAATTCAATGAGTTCCACACTATTTGCTACTTACTTTAATGATAGCAGTGACAGCTTTTCCCCTCTGAAATGAAGGATATGTCAGCATTTCCATTATAAACTCCTATTATCCAGGGTTTAGAAGTAGGCCATAACAATTCATGCTGTGCTGAAACTTACTTAGCGCACAAAGTATCAGCCCAGACACATTTGTTTCCAAGTTTCATAGTTAGCTGTTTGGGTTTGGCATTGGGATTTTTAATACATACAATTTCACATTAAATATAACATTAACATGACCATTTCTTATGATTCTTAGTGATTCTGCAATGACTCCTAGGCGCCTCAGTAGGGACCAGGACCCCACTGTGCTAGAAGCTGTAGAAAAATAAAACAAAAAAAAGAGACTCAGATTGCTTTCTCCTGCTCTTGTTTTTTAAAGTACATTTTTCATCCCTGGGTAACTGCGAGGACCCTATGTGTCCTTTTGCTTTACACTGCTCCATCCTTATGTCTCAGGATCAAAGCCAATGAAAATTAGATAGGGTTGCCAGGTGTCCAGTTTTCAAGCAGAACGCCCGGTCAAAAATGGACCCTGGTGGCTCCGGTCAGCACCACTGACCGGGTTAAAAAAAGTCCAGTCAGCGGCGCAGCGTGGCTAAGGCAGACTCCCTGCCTGCCATGGTTCTGCACGGCTCCCAGAAGCAGCGGCATGCCCCCCTCTGGCTTCTACACGTAGGGGCAGCCAGGGGGCTTTGCATACTGCCCCCTCCACAAGCGCCAACTCTGCAGCTCCCATTGACCAGGAACCGCAGCCAATGGGAGCTGCAGGGGTGGCAGCTGTGAACAGGGCAGCACGCGGAGCTGCCTGACTGTGTCTCTGCATAGGAGCTGGAAGGGGGACATGCTGCCACTTCTGGGAGCTGCCTGAGGTAAGTGCTGGCCAGAGCCTGCATCCCTGACTCCCTCCTGTGCCCCAACTCCATGTCCCAGCCCTGATCCTCCTCCCGCCCTCCAAACCCCTCAATCCCAGCCCAGAGCACCCTTCTGTACCCCCAATCCTGTCATCTCTGGCCCCACCCCAGAGCCTGCACCTCCAACCAGAGCCCTCACTCCCTCCCTCATCCCATCATACTGCCTCAGCCCGGAGCCCCCTCCTACATCCTGAACTCCTCATTTCTGGCCCCACCCTGGAGCACGCACCCCCAGCCAGAGCCCTCACCCCCTCCTGCACCCCAACTCCCTGAACCAGCCTGGTGAAAGTGAGTGAGTGAGGGTGAGAGAGTGAGCGACAAAGGGAGGGGAAGGGAGTGAGCAGGGGCCGGGCCTCAGAGAAGGGGCAGAGCAGGGGTAGGGCCTCGGAGGAGGGATGGGGCAGGTGGCGGGGCAAGGGTGTTCGGTTTTGTTCAAGTAGAAAGTTGGCGACCCTAGAAATGTATGAAGCCCATCAGTTCCACTCCTTGACTGGCTAGGGATGCCACTGCTGAGTAACATTGGTTCTGAACATCTCAGCTAAGGATGAAACTGCCAGACTACATGTGGAGGTGATGTGCAAGGTGACGGTGAAAGTTACATACCTGTAAGTGGATATGGGTCTAAGTGAGAGTGTGGGCATCTCAGCTGGAGTAACACCAGGGGTGAAATGGTGGCCCTGAAATCAACAGCAGTCACCCTTTATGCCCAGGGGCCAGAAGAAGTCGTCAGTTAAAGGCAGGATTTATGCCTTTTTGTATTTTTTACCTACAATTTCTCACATCCTCCTGGTAGTTGCAATTGTCTCCTTCCAGCCTATTTGCATGTAAAGTTAGGCTCCTTAGTCCATATTTAAGTGTTCAATTAAGTGGCTTGAATTCCAAAAAGTGCTCACTACCCTACAGCTCCCACGAATGTCAATGAGACCTGCTGCTTGCTCAGCATTTTGAACAGAAAAAATCAAGCCACTTTCTAAACACCCCCAACATAGTCTAAGGACCCTAACTTGAGACTCCCCTTTTCTTTTTAAATCTTGGCCACTCTCTTTAAATTTGGCCTGCTGTCTGCTCAGTGCTCTAACCCACAGCATCTCTGGGACTCAGCTAACGATAGCGAAAAACCATATTAAGGACTTGAATTCAGGTCTGTGTTACATTCCAGGCACAGTACTCTCGAGAACACCAATATAACAACAACAGCTCCATTTTTAAAATAATGCGTTGGCACTGAGCAGTGAATATATTAAATTTAATGAGTCTGTGTTTTTAGCTATCCAATGTTAAAAGCACGGTTTACATAATTTGCTGTTTGCCTTAAAAGACACGGTCATTTTCATGTTGTCATTTGAATATGTATTTAAATGCTCAAATCACAAGACAATGTGGAATTC
Organism: Dermochelys coriacea; assembly: GCF_009764565.3. Classification (NCBI taxonomy): domain Eukaryota; kingdom Metazoa; phylum Chordata; order Testudines; family Dermochelyidae; genus Dermochelys; species Dermochelys coriacea. Next base: position 119,949,068 of record NC_050072.1, read on the forward strand.
GCAAGTTTAAAAATCAAAATTTAACTTGGAATCAATGAAAAAAACAAATATGTCTCATTAAAAGTCCAAGTTATTTCTTTCTTCTCTTTCTGTGTTCTCTTGTAGAGCTTTTCTTCATTTTTAATCCTAATGTATAAAAACATTTAAATAGAAAATGTTTAACCCTTCAGTTACCATGTCTTTGGAAATTTTCCAGGTAAGAGCAAATAAGCAGAGCTGTAAAGAAAGGAACTGTACTGGTTATAATAAATATGAGGCCAATTTAGTCAGAGCTTGTGCACCTACATCAAAACAGTTCAACTGGATTTTGCCATCAAGGCCCAAGATTCAGTGTATGACCCTTCTTTCCTCTACTCACACATGCCCTAACCTACCGTGTGTCACCTGCTTGGAAAAGGCACACCACTGAGGAGGGAGAATAGGTAATGTGTTCAAAACTGGGATGTGTGTTTGTGAAAGGAGTTGATGGGTGGTGGCTCACCAAAGGGTTCTCAATCAGCATGAAGTAGCCCATAATCCAGGAATGGTCCTGAGCGCTACTGGCACCATGCTATTGTAAAAGCATTTCCCCGCTATACGTGAAAGCATCATAAACATTAATTTATTCATTGGGCACTAATTTATTATACCCTTGCTGCTGAAGCTCACTGGAGAGTTTGCAGAACTCCAGCATAAGTCACACTTTAGTCATTAAAAGCTCATCAATTCTCTTTGTCTTTAGATCAAAGTCCCCAAAATGATGGTGGCAGTCAGTAGGCGAGCTGAACTTGAGACTCCTTTTAGTCCCTCTCAAATGATAAGCCTGGACAACACTAGATGACCCTTGAGGTCCCTTCTAACCCTATGATTCTACTTGGCACCTGCAAGAAAACTTCCCTTTGGGAGTCCAGGATGGGTAGCTGATTAAAGTGACTTGAGTTGTATCAAAACAAAGGTATTATTTATTCACCCAAAGGTAGTAGCAGTCAGGGCAAGGGATAACACTATTAAAAGGCCTATATACTTGGTTCTTACCTAAACATTATTCTTTCCTTGCCAGTCTTGGGTAAGCACAGCTCAACCCAGACATCCCTACTCCAGGGCTAGCAATGACAGACAGCCCCTGCAGCATCCTTTGTTTCTCCCTCTGCCACAGTCTGCTCTCCAGCTGCTGCTGCCTGTTCACCTCCCTTTCCTCAGACCAGGGACTTTTAGTGATGTCCTAGCCCCTTTGATCCCAGGTTTAGGTCTAAGACAAATAAATCTCCCTAACCTAGTCAGAGCCAGGCAGGTGGATATTCCCCAATTGTTACTTTCCTCAAGAATCCTCTGCTGATACCTTATCTTTATCCATATTTAATTTTCTGTTTGTTCCCCACCCGCTCCCCCTCAACAGCCTCCTTTGATTTAACTCATTGCAGTCAGGCAATAGAACATCAAGCAGGTAATCTGAGGTGCACATGACATTCATAAAATAATACTGATAACTCTTCATTCTTCACAGGTGGGCATATCACTTTCTGGTAGCACAATACAGCATTTCACCTCAGCACAAAGATTACCTCTACCTAATTATCCATTTAATCCCTCTATATTTTCAAAAAGCTTTAATTACTTAGATAAATTTGATGTTTTAGAGGAAATCTAGAAGCATTTGGCATAAGCATAAATATTTTAAAGAGGAAATACACAAAATGTAGCAAAATTAAAGTTTTTGCGACTAAGTGTAAATATGAACGAGAGTTGAGTAATTATTAGTAATGCATTTACTTAAAGCAGATATGCGGTAATTAGTGTGTAATTCAGCCATGAAAATTAAATGGCACATTAGATGTTTGCTTTCCATTTGCGGTGACCATTAACTGACTCCAGTAAACTTGGAATTTTCTGCATTGCACACATTTGGAGACTTGATAGCTGTAGATTTACAAACAAATTTCACTTGGAGACTGGAAATTCCAGTTCTGATATATATTGATTCTATACCAGAGATCAAGTCATTAATTTGTTAGGACAGACTATTAACAAGAAGGGGCTTCTTTGATTAACCAGGATGCATACCCATATTAACTCTTAGCATACTAAGGACAGCATGCCCACTGCTCCAGTGCTAGCCTGTCTTTACAAGGGCCCAAATTCCTGCCCCTCCATCTGCTTTACTCACTGGCATCTCACTACACCTCCCATGGAAGCACTCCATCCTCCCCCCCATCCCATCTCCGGAGCACCTCTGCTACTCTCATTCCACCATGGCTCTATCCTACAAGCATCTGAACTGATCTCCCCTCTAGACGCTAAACCCTCTGTACCACAAGTGACTAGTTCTGACCATCATCTCAACAGCTGAACTCTTCCTGAGGATATGCTAATGACACTATAAAAATAATACATTCCTCCATGCACAAGCTGTGAGCACAGCTCCAAAGCATGTAGGAACTTCTCTTGAGCTCAAAGGTGTATAGTCCAATCAAATGCACACTAGACATTGGTTTCCCCTTTATTTCAAAAGCAATCTTGATTTAATATAATTAAGTTTGGAATGGCATGTTATAGATTCTCAGACTTGCTAGCTTATAGAAATTAACCTGTTTTCATATCTAATGAACATTTTCTGCAGTCTGCCAATGAATAGAAAGGGAAAGAATTGCTAGGATGCATTTTTGTATAGATCTGTTGAATAACTTGTGATTTCATCCTAGGGATCTTTTCAAGGTTTCCCTGAAAAAAGAAACTTAAAGGTCCCCAGAAACTGAAAGCCTTTATTTAACTGCATAATAGCTACAGCCACTGTCTCCATGGCCCAATCAAACACTGGTGCCAGTCAATGTCAATGTGATGCATAAACCTTTGCTCTGGCAATGGTACTGAGAACACCAAGTCATTACAAACATGCCACCTAGCTGTCATCAGAGGTTTATGGCTTTATCTCTGGAACTATTTTTTCCTAGTGAATTATTCAGCTATTTTTTTTAAAAAAGCATTTGAAGACCTCCATTAAATACCTGTTATATATTTATTGCTACAGTACTCACTAATTTATATCTTGAGAGAAGATGAATGCCAGTTTGTATTAAATCGAAGAGAAACCGTAAATCTATACCTTATTGAACATACATTATAGTTATATTTATTTTATGTTATCATGCTATATCAAGGTCCTTTTCATGTACTGGGCAGGATCTTCAGTGTTGCAAATGTGTGGTAAATCCAATTGATTTCAATTTGCACAGACTGAGGATTGGTTCTGTGTTCTCTGTAGTCTTTCATCTTAATTTTGCAAAGCACATAATACCAATACCCAGGTTGTAGTGCTCTTCATCTGCCAGATGCTTTTTCCCCATAACTGACCTAATTCGAAAAGTAGTATTGAAAATCATATTATACACTGTCAGTGAGAGAATACATCAGGACTGTGCATTTTAACAGTACACCTCTTGTGATTCTGATTATTATTAGGATTACGGTCCAGCCCAAAGGCATCAACTGAGATCAGGGCCCCAATGGGCTAAGTGCTGCACACACATAAAAGAGACCGCTCCTGCCTTGAAGAGCTTATACTCTAAATAGAGAAGAGAAAAAGTGGTAAGGGAAACAGGCATGGAGCAGTGAAGTGATTGATCAGGGGCTATACTGCAGAGTTGATAATAGAACTCAGGTCTAAGATCCAGTCTAGTGTTGTGCCCATTGGCCCATGATGCCTCTCATTGAGACTTTTCATTTCAAATAATTGAATTTCAAGTAAAGTTACAAGAGATTAAACCCTGAGAATTTAACATCTAGGGGAACGTTGGCTACCTAATTGATGAGGTTTAGGCATCTGAGCCAAAATTTTCAAAAATGGTGCCTAAAGCAAGGCACCTTTCTGTCTGTCATGCCCCGTTCTGAGTGGCTAGATGTTCAAAGGTGGTGAGCGGCTAAGAATGAGTGGCTGCATGCTCCGCATTTGTGAAAAATCAGGTCACTTATGCATATGCCTTATTATTGCTTTGGGCCCCATTTTTTTGAAAATTTTGGCTGAAATGCCTAAACCATATCAATTAGGTAGCCACGTTTCTCTTTGATGTTAAGTACATACTATAACTTGGCAGCCATCCTCACAAGTCTTCCCTATGCATTAGAACCTGGCAACTCTGAACAGTTTGGTCTTCTTATGGGTAACAGTGTCCAGCAACAAGGGGGCTCTGTCATTACTTCCTAAACAGCATCTCTAGTTCCTGGCCTTCCTCTGTCCACATAGCCAAAACTCTCATCTAAGCCCTCATCGTTTGGTGTCTTGGCTAATACAGCCTTCTCCTTTCTGGCCTTGACTGTGGCAATGATAATACCCTCCAGTCTTTTCAAAATCCTGATTGAAAGACCACCCCTCTTGGCTCATCACTCTGGCTCCACGAGCTTCCCTCTGGCTCCACCTTCCTCTCCACATCAAACACAAGCTTTTAAGGCCCTTCTCTAGTCAGCCTCTCCCTACACTGGTGATCTAGTAATGTTTTGTGATGTTGACCCCTTCCCTTTGCTCTGCCAATATTCTCAACCTTAACCACTCACCAATGAGCTTCTCCTTTAAATACTTATGCTGCATCTATCTCATGCATGGAGGAACCCTCCCCCATTCCGCAGTACAGCCATTACCTTGTTCTCTTTCAGGTACCCCCTTAGGTCTCACCTCTGCTACAGTGCCTACAAAACCCTGTCTGCTGATTAGGCAGGTGATGGGCTGTGACTGTCTCTCTCCCCCCACTTCTTTCCTTGTCCTGCTCCCTGACTCTGGTAACTGCCCCATTCCTTCCATTTCTCACCCTACCTTTACTCCCCATTAAAAAAAAGCAAAACAGAAAATGCCACAGCATAGAACTAACAGTGCTGGGCCAATCCTTCACCATACTAATTTGCTTGTTCCCTATCCTGAAAGCTTTCTGGGGCAGGTATTGTCTCTTACCTGTTTGTCCAGCACCAGGCACAAGTAGGCCAGTTGGGGAACTGGCATAACATACACGTTTGCTACCACTAAAGTCTAGTACATTATTGGTCTTTTTACCATTCTTAATTTTGCCTGAGCTTCCTGGCTTTAGAAAAATAGATTAGATAAAGAGAGTGGCATTAGGTGATGCAATATCACTTACATTAAGTTACAGAAAGAATAGTGCCATCACAATCCTTGAGGATGCATTAGAGTGGATTACTCTAATATCTGGAGGGTCAAGATCAGCTTTAAACATCTTATCCTTTGCCATGTGTTTGGAGCAAGCCTGTGGCATGATTTCTTACTGAAGTAGAAAAAGAGAGACAGAGAAAGAAGAATTCCAATAATCCAGGGATGACTGGCAAAACCATTCTTCAGCCTCTGCACTGAAGACATATAAAATAGTGTAATTATGGCTGAGAAGGGGAGACATTGACAATCTTCTGAGTCACTAAGCATCCACACCTGCTATTGGGAGGTTTCAGTCCTAACTTCTTCATACCCTCAGCTTGTGCTGGGCTATTCCGTTGCTGATACTTCACTCACATGAACAGGATTTTGAAAGCATCTCCTCTGAACCAAGAGTGAATCTCTCATCTTGCACTGATATTGAGGTTGTGCAGCCTCTCTTCCTCTGTGTCCTAAGCATACCCATTTAGCAGCCAGGTGGAATTGTGATCTGATATCAACTGAATACTAGAAAAGGAAGCCGTTCAATTCAGTTGCCAACACTACCTCAAAGGGCAACTTGGGGGAAGAGAATGTCCAGGTTCTATTCCCATACGGGTCTGCTGGCACCCAGAAGCAGGCCCCATTTTTGATCAGCTTCAGTGAATATTACTGAACTATTCTGCTTGTAACTACACAGGCAGAAATATATAAGGAACCTTTACTCAGAGGCTACCCCATTCACTCCCTTCTCCTACCACCTGCAGAGTGCCTCTGGCAACAAGACACATTTAGCCATGTATCTCTCTGGGGTAGACAAAAATCACATTGATATGGAATATTTTTATAGGATCAGATACAAAAATATATATAACCTTTTTTATATCATACTGGGAAGTTTATCTATCTTCTGATAGTAACCAAGGCTACTACACAATGGTTTTGTACCTTTTTAGTGACCTAATCTGTAAAGTGGGAATTTGATTCTATCTACCATGCAATGGTCTGAGAGGTTTCTGCCTCCAGATCATCTACAGTAGTGAAGCTGTCATTGGTTTGAGGGCTTTGAGGCGCACACAAGAAACAGTCCATGATGTGTTCTCTGATGTTATAATGTTATGAACTTTATTAGCAAAAAAAACAGAATCACAGACACAAAAAAGATAGAGCCAATTCTTATTGTCCAGCACTTTCATTACTCACATCATCCATTGTGGGGAACCCCAAAGTAGGTAAGATGATCCATGCATGCTCATGAGGCACTGTGTTCCAATATATCCTACTGTCCAGAGGCTGGGTACTGTATAAGGGGTTATGCTGATACGCACTGTGCTTTACACATGTTCAGTCATGGTTTCAGCCTCCTTTCCTTATATGCACTTCCACCCCTCATTAATATTGGGGTTGATAACTTTGATTTATATTGTATTCATTAGCATTTACACCAATTAGTTGCCATGGTATGACTCACAGACTTTAAGGCCAGAAGAAACCATCATAATCATCTAGTCTGACATCCTGCACATCACAAGCCACAGAACCTCACCCACCCATTCCTGTAATAGACCCATAACCTCTGGCTAAATTACTGAAGACTTCACATTACAGAGAATCCACCATTTTCCCTAGTTTAAACCAGCAAGTGACCCATGCCCCATGCTGCAAAGAAAGATGAAAAAACCCAAGGGTCTCTCCCAATCAGACCTGGGGGGAAATATCTTCCCAACCCCAAATATGGCCATCAGTTAAATCCTAAGCATGCCAGCAAGACTCAACAGCCAGACATCAGGAAACAATTCTTTGTAGTAACTCAGAGCCCTCCCCACCTAGTGCCCCATCTCCAGCTACTGGGGATATTTGCTGCGAGCAGTCGCAAATGGGCCACATGCCTGTGTAGGCACTCTCATAACACCATCCCCTCCGTAAACTCATCAAGCTCAGTTTTGAAGCCAGTTAGGTTCTTTGCCCCCATTGTTCCCCTTGGAAGGCTGTTTCAGAACTTCACTACTCTGGTGGTTAGAAACCTCTATCTAATTACAAGGCCAGTTTATATCCACTTGTTCTTGAGTCAACATTGGTGCTAACTTAAATAAGTCCTCTCCCTCCCTGGTATTTATCGCCCTGATGTATGTACAAAAAGCAATCATATCCCCTCTCGGCCTTCATTTGGTTAAGCTAAACAGCCAGGCTCCTTGAGTCTCGTCTTGTAAGGAGAGTTTTCTATTCCTCTGATCATCATCGTAGCCTTTCTCCACACCTGTTCCAGTTTGAATTAATCATTCTTAAATATGGGACACCAGAACTGTACACGGCATTCCAGATGAGGTCTCACCAGTGCCTTGTATACTGGCAATAGCACTTCCCTGTCTCTACTGGAAATATGTCAGCTGATGCATCCTAGGATTGCATTAGCTTTTTCGTGGCCACATCACATGGTGGCTCATAGTCATCCTATGATCAACAAATGCACCCAGATCTTTCTCTTCCTCTGTCGCTTCCAACAGAAACATCTAAAGATTATAGCAAAAATTGTTGTTGTTAGTCCCTAAGTGCAAGACGTTGCACTTAGCACTATTAAATTTCAGCCTATTTCTATTGCTCCAGTTTTCAGGTCATCCAGATCTTCTTGTATGATATTCCAGTCCTCCTCCATTTTGGCAATACTTCCCAATTTTGTGTCATCCACAAATTTTATTAGCACACTCCCACTGTTTGTGCCAAGGTCATTAATGAAAATGTTAAATAAAATTGGTCCAAAAACCGATCCCTGAGGAACTCCACTAATAACTTCTCCTAGTTCACCTTTCAGTATGACCAGTTGTAGCCTCCTCTTTTACCAGTTCCTTATCCATATTTCAATTCTCATATTAATCTCCATCTTCTCCAATTTAACTAATAATTTCCCCTGTGGGACTTTATCAAATCCAGGTAGATTAGATCTACTGCATTTTCTTTGTTTAAGAATATCAGTTATCTGCTCAAAGGAAGAGATCAGGTTGGTCTGGCACAATCTACCTTTTGTAAAACCATGTTGTATTTTATCTCAATTGCTGTTTACCTCTATGTCCTTAACTACTTTCTCGTTCAAAATTTCATCCAAAACTTTGTATGCAATTGAGGTGAAATTAATGACTCTGTCGTTTCCTGGATCACTTTTTTCCCCTTTCTTAAAAATAGGTACTATATTAACAATTCTCCAGTCAAAGGGTAAAACCCCCAAGCTTACAGATTCATTAAAATATGCTTGCTCTTGGGCTTTCAATTTTGTGTGCCAGTTCCTTAATATTCTTGGATAGAGATTCTGCGGTCCCATTGGTCCCATCACTCGCTTTACCTCTTATCTGCCTCCAGTGCTGATACACTACCACAGGTAAGTGTAAAGGGATGCAACTACAGCCTGAAATAAAACAACTGAAAAAACACAACACAACACAACAGTTCAACATTTCATAGGAAGCTGGATGGTTTTCTCTTTCTGCCCTAGGATTTTTGTTACATGGTGTGCATACCCCATTTAAGCTGGTATATAAACACTGACTACTATAACCCCCGTCCAGTAAAGCACTTATGAATGTGCTTAACTTTGAGCATGAGAACAGTAATGACAGTGGAATTACTCACATGCTTAAAGTTAAGCACATACTTAAGTGTTTTGCTTGGTTGGGGTCTATATAAATTACACCCAAGGAACTACTGAATCCATTTTGTGATATGGTTTAAATAAGAGTAAAACCACAGCATCTAAAAACCATGACTCTTTTATATCTAAAACTCAGCCCTTAAAACAGTTTTTTTCTATAGCTTAGTAAAAGATCCAAAATGCTAGAGTATCTTCCCTGGCTCGCCGACAACCATGTGGCCCTGTTCATATAAAAAGCAGCTGCTCTGAACATCTCTTTTGTAAGTGTTGCAATTTGATTGGACTGCAACCTTGTCCCTTTGAAACCTTCCACTGGCTTCCCCCACCATATCAAGTTTATTCTTGCCTACAAGAACTTGCTCCTCCTATGTATCTATGTCCATTTCTGTTGCCTTCTGTTCCCTCCACTCCACCAGTGACATCAGATTAGCACCCCATTTGCCCATTTCATCCGTAATCACCTACATAGTGTCCCCTAAGAATGAAATGTCTTTCATCAGCTGGTCCACAAGGCCACTACTATCTCTACATTCAAATACCCATCGAAGACCCACTTCTTCCATCTCTGTATAAAAATGACTTTTAAAGACCCTCTGCTGCCACAATGCCTGCGAAAGAAATTAACTGGTTGATCGTGGAAAGGTGGGAGAGTACATAGGGGGAGTTAATATATTTGAAAGAAAAGCATTGTTATAGTATTAAAACATTGTACGACCAGAACACAGTCAATTATCTGAACACTCCTGTATATATATATATTGCATCCCTTTCCTCTATCCCCACTTCTGTACATTTTGATCAGAATATGATTTTTTTTTAAATCCAAAGACAGAATACCAAAGGGTTATTTTTTCCAGTTTTCAGCAACCGAAACACCTTTCATTTTCATTGAAAATCGAAAACGTTCTGGCAAAAATGGATTTTTGATCGCAAAAGTTTCTAGTTCATCAGAACATCATTTTTCTCCTGAGTAATTTTTTGACCAGCTGTACTGTTTTATCTTTTAGCAATGTGAGCTGTTTGGGGCAAGCACTGTGCCTCCTTTTGTGTTTCTGTGGAACCTAGCATGTACTGGCTGCTACTTGGAAACAAACCATAAACAAGAATGGAGATGACCAAATCAGATTCCTGCTATGGGAAAAGGATTTCCAGCTTCACTGATATGGACCACAGCATGTTTCTACATGCTTTCATGTTCAAGAACACAAATGTCAGAAGATATACAAGCTGAAATTATTTTCAGGTCATTCATTGTGCCTAGTAAATTAATTAGTATAAATCAGGAAAATTCTAGACTGTTGGAAAGGCTCTGATGACCAAGTTTTGAAAATCTATGGGGGATTTGTCGTGTTATTGCTCATTTCTGGTTTAGCAACAAACAGAAAATTATAGTGTTCTAGGTATTCGATTTGCTTTTGATTCCCTCAGTTCCTCTCAGGTCTTTAGACTTATGTAATTTGTATAAACCATAATGAAGATCTATGTCCACATTGACTTCTTGCTGCCAAGAATATTACTGTGAGGGCTTGGTAATGATGCACTCATGTCAGGCAGTCTGAAAGGCTAGACAGAGTAGTATTTCTCTTGATTGTGGACAAACTATGACAAGAAAATTGTTGGATCCACAAAATAACACAAAATCCGAGATCTAAGAGGAGAGCCAAAAACCCTGCTTCCTTGTCCCACTTTTTTCATGGTTACGTGGTAGGCAACTTCTGTTCCATCCTCCCCGCAAGGGACTGATTTAAAGTTCACTGAAGTTTAATGGTGAAATCCTAGCGGATCTTAAACATAAAAAAGAAGCTTACAAGAAGTGGAAGCTTGGACATATGACCAGGGAAGAGTATAAAAATATTGCTCGGGCATGTAGGAAAGATATCAGGAGGGCCAAATCGCACCTGGAGCTGCAGCTAGCAAGAGATGTCAAGAGTAACAAGAAGGGTTTCTTCAGGTATGTTGGCAACAAGAAGAAAGCCAAGGAAAGTGTGGGCCCCTTACTGAATGAGGGAGGCAAGCTAGTGACAGAGGATGTGGAAAAAGCTAATGTACTCAATGCTTTTTTTGCCTCTGTTTTCACTAACAAGGTCAGCTCCCAGACTGCTGTGCTGGGCAACACAAAATGGGGAAGAGATGGCCAGCCCTCTGTAGAGATAGAGGTGGTTAGGGACTATTTAGAAAAGCTGGACGTGCACAAGTCCATGGGGCCGGACGAATTGCATCCGAGAGTGCTGAAGGAATTGGCGGCTGTGATTGCAGAGCCCTTGGCCATTATCTTTGAAAACTCGTGGCGAACGGGGGAAGTCCCGGATGACTGGAAAAAGGCTAATGTAGTGCCCATCTTTAAAAAAGGGAAGAAGGAGGATCCTGGGAACTACAGGCCGGTCAGCCTCACCTCAGTCCCTGGAAAAATCATGGAGCAGGTCCTCAAAGAATCAATCCTGAAGCACTTAGAGGAGAGGAAAGTGATCAGGAACAGTCAGCATGGATTCACCAAGGGAAGGTCATGCCTGACTAATCTAATCGCCTTTTATGATGAGATTACTGGTTCTGTGGATGAAGGGGAAGCAGTGGATGTATTGTTTCTTGACTTTAGCAAAGCTTTTGACACGGTCTCCCACAGCATTCTTGTCAGCAAGTTAAGGAAGTATGGGCTGGATGAATGCACTATAAGGTGGGTAGAAAGCTGGCTAGATTGTCGGGCTCAACGGGTAGTGATCAATGGCTCCATGTCTAGTTGGCAGCCGGTGTCAAGTGGAGTGCCCCAGGGGTCGGTCCTGGGGCCCGTTTTGTTCAATATCTTCATAAATGATCTGGAGGATGGTGTGGATTGCACTCTCAGCAAATTTGCGGATGATACTAAACTGGGAGGAGTGGTAGATACGCTGGAGGGGAGGGATAGGATACAGAAGGACCTAGACAAATTGGAGGATTGGGCCAAAAGAAATCTAATGAGGTTCAATAAGGATAAATGCAGGGTCCTGCACTTAGGATGGAAGAATCCAATGCACCGCTACAGACTAGGGACCGAATGGCTCGGCAGCAGTTCTGCGGAAAAGGACCTAGGGGTGACAGTGGACGAGAAGCTGGATATGAGTCAGCAGTGTGCCCTTGTTGCCAAGAAGGCCAATGGCATTTTGGGTTGTATAAATAGGGGCATAGCGAGCAGATCGAGGGACGTGATCATTCCCCTCTATTCGACACTGGTGAGGCCTCATCTGGAGTACTGTGTCCAGTTTTGGGCCCCACACTACAGGAAGGATGTGGATAAATTGGAAAGAGTACAGCGAAGGGCAACGAAAATGATTAGGGGTCTAGAGCACATGACTTATGAGGAGAGGCTGAGGGAGCTGGGATTGTTTAGTCTGCAGAAGAGAAGAATGAGGGGGGATTTGATAGCTGCTTTCAACTACCTGAAAGGGGGTTTCAAAGAGGATGGCTCTAGACTGTTCTCAATGGTAGCAGATGACAGAACGAGGAGTAATGGTCTCAAGTTGCAATGGGGGAGGTTTAGATTGGATATTAGGAAAAACTTTTTCACTAAGAGGGTGGTGAAACACTGGAATGCGTTACCTAGGGAGGTGGTAGAATCTCCTTCCTTAGAGGTTTTTAAGGTCAGGCTTGACAAAGCCCTAGCTGGGATGATTTAACTGGGACTTGGTCCTGCTTTGAGCAGGGGGTTGGACTAGATGACCTTCTGGGGTCCCTTCCAACCCTGATATTCTATGATTCTATGATTCTATGAAGTCAGTTGAAAGATTCCCATTGAATTTAAGAGGCTTTTAGTCTTGCTTCAAATTTCTGATGATAACGTTTTCTTGAGTGAAGGAAGTAGCTGAAGGCTAGATTGATCCCTCATTGTGGACAGGCAGGATTCAAATGCTCTGTATGTTGTATTGCTGTTTCCAGTATTTGAAGGTGAAGCACTCTGGGACTAGTATACTCCAGGGACCACAGAGCTAGTCTGAAACCCCAGGCTAAAATTTAAGTTTAAGTTCCTTACAGTTTTGTTTTGGGTTTATCAGTGGCTGGGAATTTGGGGGGGCAATTTTGTCTTAAATTGCAAAGTGCTTTTGTATAATTTATCTTGTGCTTTTGAAGACCAATTTCAATAAGAATTCAATACAGAAAATAAGATGCAGGTTTATAACTGCAAAGAGATGATGCTCAGCAATGCATTTAATAAAGGCACTCTGAAACTAACAAGCAAGTAGCAAATTCTGTAAAATGAATAGTAACATCACAATATAAGCAAGAATAAATTATTTTGGGTACATAAAATTCAGATACCTTCCTAGAAGTAGCAAGATTCCTTACTAGGGGAAGCTATTAATTGCTCCCTCAGTGTTATCTGAGATAATTCAGTGTGTAACACTTGCACTTTAAAGTTAGCCCTGCTCTCTGTGAGTTGATTTAGGGTTGTGCAAGGGTATTAATAAATGTAACAGGATGAAACTCAGAAAAGGAAAATTCAGACTAAATACCAGGCAAAACTTTCTGACAAAGCTATTAGGATAGTCTCTCAAAGGAAGAAGTGAAACCCCTTTATCTGAGTCATTTAAAACTAGGTTATTTTGCAATGTTCTGGAGAGAACAATCCTGCATTGACAGAGAGGAGGACCTGTGCTCCTGAGGGTAAAATCCTGGCTCCATAGAAATCAAGGGCAAAACTCCCAGTGACTCTAATGGATCTAGAATGTCATTCTTGGCCCTTTAAAATTCCTCTTGCCCTGAAGGATTTCCTTCCCGACAGGGTGAATAGCACTGCATTCCTAAAAGAGACACTCTTTTACTGAAGTGGAAACCTTAAAGGGTTGGGAATATAGTATTACCCCCATCTCTCATATCTGTGCTTCATTTCCATTTCCAATTCAAAAATAGACCAACCATTCTTTATTGTGAAGCATTTTGCTGGTAAGGTGCGTACATTTTTTCAGCATCCAGTACTGGGAAAAAGTCACAGCTTCATCTACTCATTTTAAAGACAACCGCCTTGTCCCACTTGGGGCAGGTCACTTTGAGACGTGGCCCATTTCAAAATTCAATTAGGTTCTTTTTAATTAGCTAGAATTTCAATAACCCATATTAGATCCCTTGAGAAGTTGTACCGATCCTATAGTGGATCTGGTGAGAGTTTCAACCCTGGAGAATGCTTTATAGCAGTTATGCAGGAGATCAGATTGAACAGAATTACAACACAACACAATCATTTAAAAAGACACTATCAGCTTTGAAATCACACTTCACAAGCACTTTTCCTAAAGTGTCCTGAATCCAAACTCCCTTCCTCTCCAACCATGTGTAGGAGGAGGGAGGTAATTTTATCTCTCTAACAGCATTCGTGAGACTGATACTGGTATGCAGCGTCCAGTCCTGGTGTCCACATTTTTAAAAGGATATCTTTTCCAGGCAAAAAAATTATTCAGGAGGTGGAAAAATGCCTTATTGTAATAGAGTTAAGGAGCTCAATCTGTTCATCTTATCAAAAAGAAGATCAAGAGGAGACTTGACTACGGTGTATAAGTATCTTCACAGGAAGAAAACACAGAGTACTCAAACAAGCCAAGAAAGGCATAAGAAGAACCAATCTGGAAATTAGAGCCAGACTAATTCAAACTGGAAATAAGTCACAATTTTTAAGAGAGGGTGATTAACCTTTGGAACAAACTACCAAGGGAAGTGGTGGATTCTCCATCTCTTGAAATCTTCAGACCAAGACTGGATGACTTTGTGGAAGATATGCTTTAGTCAAACAAGTTATTGGGCTCAGTAGAGGGGTAACTGGATGAAATCTATAGCCTGTGTTATACCTGAGCTGGGTGAATAACTCATTTTTTTAGTTCGCTGGCAGATGTGAAAAACAAACAAACAAAAGCCAGTCAATTTGGCCTGAACCAAATCTAAAAATTGTGAAGTATTTCAGAAAATTGAAAAAATATTAATGATTATGATGTGCTACTATGAATTACAGTGACTAGTGATAGGACCAGAGAGAGAAAGTGAGAATGACTCTATAGCTTCTTGGTTGGGATACCCACCTAAGATGTGGGGCTCCCAATTTCAAGCTCCTGCTCCAATGGCTCTTTAATGATTTATTCAAAACAGCTTCAACAGAAGAGATTGAGAGAATCCTGATCCAGCATGGCCCAATGGTGAGCACACATCTACAATATAGGATGTGCTGGTTTAAATCTGTTCTCTACATCAAGTGGAGGTGGGAACTGAACCTGTGTCTCCCAAATCCCAGGTGGATGACCTAACCACTTGGCTAAAAGGTTATATGGGAGGCTAACTCCAAATCTGCTTCTGATATATGCCCCAACATTTGTTTTGTGAGGCTGAAACTATGTGACAAATTCATATTAAATTCAAGAATACTTTTGGGTTGACCAAAACTGCATGTTTGGGTGAATAAATTATCCATCCTTAAAAATTTGCCCAGCTCCAATATTCTACAAGAGGTCAGATTAGCTGATCTATTAGTCCCTTCTGGTCTTCATAAAATCAATGAATCTATGAACAGATGAACCCAGTGTATATAATATGGATGAATGACCACTTTTGGCACGAATACAGATATCTAAGGTTTCAGAGTAGCAGCCATGTATCTCAAAGATAGCTGGGAGTGCTGGGAGTGTAGGGCCTGAGGA
Organism: Dermochelys coriacea; assembly: GCF_009764565.3. NCBI lineage: Eukaryota > Metazoa > Chordata > Testudines > Dermochelyidae > Dermochelys > Dermochelys coriacea. The sequence goes on from NC_050072.1 coordinate 119,964,462, forward strand.
AAGAGTCCACATAGCCAGACAATCCTGCTGTTAGGGTGCCAATGCTTGAGATGATGGGGCGTCCAGGATTTCCAGGTTTATGGATCCTGGGTAGCAAATAGAATACTCCCGACTTCGAGACATCACTGACTTCCTGAGGAAACTACAATCCATTGGTGATCTTCCAGAAAACACCATCCTGGCCACTATGGATGTAGAAGCCCTCTACACCAACATTCCACACAAAGATGGACTACAAACTATCAGGAAAAGTATCCCTGATAATGTCACAGCAAACCTGGTGGCTGAACTTTGTGACTTTGTCCTCACCCATAACTATTTCACATTTGGGGACAATATATTCCTTCAAATCAGCAGCAATGCTATGGGTACCCGCATGGCCCCACAGTATGCCAACATTTTTATGGCTGACTTAGAACAATGCTTCCTTAGCTCTTGTCCCCTAAAGCCTCTACTCTACTTGCGCTACATTGATGACATCTTCATCATCTGGACCCATGGAAAAGAAGCTCTTGAGGAATTCCACCATGATTTCAACAATTTCCATCCCACCATCAACCTCAACCTGGACCAGTCCACACAAGAGATCCACTTCCTGGACACTACGGTGCTAATAAGCGATGGTCACATAAACACCACCCTATATCGGAAACCTACTGACCGCTATTCCTACCTACATGCCTCTAGCTTTCATCCAGATCATACCACTCGATCCATTGTCTACAGCCAAGCGCTACAATATAACCACATTTGCTCCAACCCCTCAGACAGAGACAAACACCTATGAGATCTCTATCAAGAGTTCTTAAAACTACAATACCCACCTGGGGAAGTGAGGAAAAAGATTGACAGAGCAAGACAGGTACCCAGAAATCACCTATTACAGGACAGGCCCAAGAAAGAAAGTAACAGAATGCCACTAGTCGTCACCTTAAGCCCCCAACTAAAACCTCTCCAGCGCATCATCAAAGATCTACAACCTATCCTGAAAAATGATCCTGCACTCTCACGGATCTTGGGAGACAGGCCAGTCCTTGCTTACAGACAGCCTCCGAACCTGAAGTAAATACTCTCCATCAACTACACAACACAAACACTAACCCAGGAATCTATCCTTGCAACAAAGCCTGATGCCAACTCTGTCCACATATTTATTCAATTGACACCATCATAGGACCTAATCACATTAGTCACACAATCAGGGGCTCATACACCTACCAATGTGATATATGCCATCATGTGCCAGCAATGCCCCTCTGCCATGCACATTGGCCAAACCGGACAGTCTCCACGCAAAAGAATGGACACAAATCTGACATCAGGAATCATAACATTCAAAAACTGGTAGGAGAACACTTCAACCTCTCTGGCCACTCAGTAAAAGACTTAAGGATGGCAATTTTGCAACAGAAAAGCTTCAAAAACAGACTCCAATGAGCGACTGCTGAATTGGAAGTAATATGCAAACTTAGATACCATTAACTGGGGTTTGAATAGAGACTGGGAGTGGCTGGGTCATTACACATATTGAATCTATTTCCCCATGTTAAGTATCCTCACACTTTATTGTCAACTGTCTAAATGGGTCATCTTGATTATCACTACAAAAGGGTTTCTTTTTCTCCTGCTGATAATTTTAATTAGTTAGCCTCTTACAGTTTGCATGGCAACTTCCACCTTCTTTGTATGTATATATCTTCTTACTGTATGTTCCATTCTATGCATTCGATGAAGTGGGCTGTAGCCCATGAAAGCTTATGCTCTAATAAATCTGTTAGTCTCTAAGATGCCACAAGTACTCCTGTTCTTTTTACACATATATAAGTACATATACCTCATTGCACATGGAATATGTGTTTGTACATGATTACTGACATATGCATGATTAAAAGCTCCTCCCAAAATACTTATTTCAAGCAAAATCTAGTTGCATTAATGTTCAGAGAAATGTAAATCAAACAACTAAAAACCTTGTTGGCTTATACCACAATTTGAGTTTCAAGGAGCAAATGCAGTACCATGTGATGCAGATTACCAATCGCTGAGTTTGAATACCAAATCATCTCAGGAATACTCACAGAGAATTGTCTGTAAGGAACATATAGGCTGAAATTTGTTTGCACTTGACCGACACTTTTGCATAAGGATCAAATTACATTTGTTGACATTTCACAAATAGAAAAAGGGAGTTCACCTAGCTGTGATCATTACATTTAACAGATTCCTTGAGAGACATCATAATTAACTGACCATTTCAATGAGACCTGATTAAGTGGTACGTACTGTATTCAACCTTCCCCCTCCCAAACAAAACCTATTGTCTGTGTTACTAATAAGGCCTTATTTTATTAAACATGAAACTGTTTTAAAATCTGATTTCTTTTTCACTGTTATTCTTGCTGTTTGTTTACCTTTGTTTATATTCATCTTGGACCATGACATTAGAGTCTTCTCTTGCTAGCTAGTTTCAGTTTATCTGACTAGAGGGGTAAATAAAAGTCATTCCAATTCTTGTGATTCAGACATAAATTAACCTCTCACAATTCTGGAAAACCTTCAAAAGGCGGTGGGGGGGAGGATTTCTCTGCCAACTTTGCTTTCCATCATACAAGCATCATACACACAGATCTAGCTGAACCTCGATAATATGTGATGATCTGAACTTTGTCAACCCTAGGGTATTTTGTTTGTTTGTTTGTTTTTAAAGCAAGGCGGTGGTGTTTTATCCTGGATTCCTTCTCTTTCTCTCTCTCTCCCCCCACCTGGATACAAGGACACCTTGTGCAGAGAGATCACTAAGCTGAAAAACACTAACAAGCTGAGGTGGAAGAAGCAGTGTTTATAAATTCTATTTTTTCCTCTCAGTTGCTCTTATTTCTGGACTTTTTCTCTACATCAGGCCTGGCTGAACTGCATAGAAATAAATAAATAAATAAATAAATAAATGGAAAGCTCTCTCTTCTCTGGGAGGACTGAGACCACTTTTATTCAGCCAAAATTGAATCATGCTAACTTTACTGAGATGCTTCGGTCTCTTTCATTTTTGATCTGTGGAGCTGACTAAAGAATCAGAGTTGCAGGTGAATTGACGAGCCAGCACTACCAGCTTGGCTGAACGCTCTGGGATTTTTTTTCTTTAAAAAATGAAATGAAATATGTGACGGGAAAACAGATGAGGGGGATACAGGCACAATAAATGAAAGGCAAGGGAGGTGCCGGGGAGAGAGGAAAGGAGAGAAAAGATCACAGTCTTACAAAGCCTCAGCCAGAAAGACCAAGAATCAGGCAAATCACATTCGGCTACATTTTGCAAAAGCTGGGGTGCGGGACTAGCTATCTGGGTGCCATCTAGGGGCTCGGGTTGGAGTAGGGCAACCAGATTTTCAAAAGAGGAATTTGGGTGCACCCAGGTTGTCTGAGCACCAAGCGGCCATAGCAACCAAAGGGGCCAAGGAGCAGCCTGGTCCAAGGACATAGGTGGATGTCAGACAAAATCTGCAGAAGCTCCCAGGAGCTGCCTCAAAGTCAGTCATGTCAGAAGCACAACCTAGCTAGGAGTCACCCATTAAAGTACCTGAACTTCATCAGCTGCTCTCTCAAAACAGACAGCAACTGGAGTAAGTGTTTTTGAATGACAGCGATGAACAAATAGGATTCACTGAGGTGAGGGGTTATGGAATGAGAACAAAAAGAAAAGGAGTACTTGTGGCACCTTAGAGACTAACAAATTTATTAGAGCATAAGCTTTCGTGAGCTACAGCTCACTTCATCGGATGCATCCGATGAAGTGAGCTGTAGCTCACGAAAGCTTATGCTCTAATAAATTTGTTAGTCTCTAAGGTGCCACAAGTACTCCTTTTCTTTTTGCGAATACAGACTAACACGGCTGCTACTCTGAAACCTGTCGGAATGAGAACAGAGGAGCAGAGTCAGGTTAGGATGGGGACAAGGAGGAATGAAGGTGGAAAGGGGTAAGGGCGTTAATACAAGGGCTGATGGGGAAGGGAGCATGAGGAGGGGCAGCATGAGTCCATTGTCACATGTATGCTACTTCATGAGACACCTCAGTGAAGGGAGGTGGCAGGAAAAGCAGACCAAGTCTCAGCAGAGGAGGGGCCCGTACCCACCCAACAGGGCCTCTGAGCCTCAGAGCATCTTTCTCTACCTCACTAAAGCATAGGTCATGGAAAGATTCAGACTCCTCCCTGAGGATACCAAGGCCATGAGAGATTACTGGGAGGAGAAGGGAGAGAGGCCATCTGAGAGGAGCCAGGCTCTTCCACTTCCCAATCAGAGTCAGCACAGACCTCATAACCCTTGTCACTGGGTCCTTTTGGTGGATCTTCCACTCGTATCAGCCAGTCTGCTGCCTCTGTGTACCTAGAGGACGCCCTAGTGTTAATGTTATAATCCACAGGGTGACAGACCACTTTAGCTTCTCTATAGATAAAGAGAGTAGACATCAGATTATGCAGGAATTCTTTGCCATAATGAAATTCTCCTCTGTACTGGGTATGGCAGGTAGCGCAAATATCCCCCTGAAGGGGCCAAGAGGAAACAATGCAATGTATAGAAACAATAAACATACCAAGCCCATGAATCCTGGCAGCTGTTTGGCTCACAAAGATGGTGTCCGCAGTTGTGAAATATCCAGGACCCTGCCACACAACTCTTACGTCCTGCCAATGACCCCACCAGCACAAAGCTCATGCTGAGATGGAAGGATTGTGAGCACTCCCTAGCCAGCTCATTTTCAAGGCCGGGTCATAGCTGTAATTAAGGCATCATTTTCTGGGTCAGTCTAGCTGTTCTTTCCCTTGCATTTTTCATTCAGCCTCTTTCCACTTCCCATATAACCTGTGCTTGCCCCAGTTCCTGTGGATATGCCACTCCCCCATAGTGCCTGGGAACAACCTGCTTTTAAACAGCTTGCCACAGGAACCCATTAGCACATGTACATCACTAATTTCCACATGCTAATATCACTAATTTCCACATGCTAATATTGGGCATTTCTGCTTGGCAGCCAAGATATTTGCATGGGTTCGTCTGAAAATCCCTCTGAGTACGGGGTGACTGAGCAATATGAGGCCTGATAAAACACCAACTTTGAAAATCCTCTGGGCAATCAATTCACACTTCAGGATGCCCCAAAAATAGCTATTTGTGCTTCCCTAAGATTTTGGCCATGTGACCATGTTTTCAGAGATTGAGCACCACCTACATTCTGCTTTGAAAAGTCCCTTTGTTTTCAAAAGAGACTGATGGTGGGGGACAAAATCCTCCACAGAGCTTCCAACAGAGGCCTTTTGAAAAGCTCCGTGTTATTCTCTTTCTGGTACAAAAATACTTATTCAACTCACAAGGCCATTTGCAAGGGTTAATTACCCCACATTTATCTATCTATTTTATTTGTCCTTTATACATTTATACTAGGGCTGTCAATTAATCACAGTTAACTCATGCGATTAACTAAAAAATTAATTGCAATTAAAAAAATTTATCGGGATTAATCGCACTTTTAAACAATGAATATCAATTGAAACGTATTAAATATTTTTGGATATTTTTCTACATTTTCAAATATATTTATTTCTATTACAACACAGAATACAAAGTGTACAGTGCTCATTTTATATAATTATTTTATATTACAAATATTTTCACTGTAAAAATGATAAACAAAAGTAGTAGTATTTTTCAATTCACCTCATACAGGTACCATGCTAACTTACATATATATATAAAACACACACACACACACACACATTTTGTTACATAACTACACTCAAAAAAATAAAACAATGTAAAACTTAGAGCCTACAAGTCCACTCAGTCCTACCTCTTGTTCAGCCAATCGCTAAGACAAACACTGGAGATACTGCTGCCTGCTTCTTGTTTACAATGTCACCTGAAAGTGAGAACAGGCGTTCACATGGCACTTTTGTAGCTGGTATTGCAAGGTATTTACGTGACAGATATTGTATGCCCCTTCGTGCTTCAGCCACCATTCCAGAAAACAAGCTTCCATACTGATGATGTTGGTTAAAAAAATGTGTTAATTACATTTGTGACTGAACTCTTCATGGAGAATTGTATGTCTCCTGTTCTGTTTTACCCATATATTACCCATGCCATATATTTCATGTTATAGCAATCTCAGATGATGACCCAGCATGTTATCATTTTAAGACCATTTTCAATGCCGATTTGACAAAACACAAAGAAGGTACCAATGTGAGATTTCTAAAAATAGCTACAGCACTCAACCCAAGGTTTAAGAATTGGAAGTGCCATTCAAAATCTGATTGGGACAGGGTGTGCAGCATGCTTTCAGAAGTCTTAAAAGAGCAATCCTCTGATGCGGAAACTACAGAACACAAACCATCAAAAAAGAAAATCAATTCTGCTGGTGGCATCTGACTCAGATGATGAAAATGAACATGCGTCGGTCCACTCTGCTTTGGATTGTTATCGAATAGAACCCATCATCAGCATGGATGCATGTCCTCTGGACTGGTGGTTGAAGCATGAACAGGCATATGGATCTTTAGCACATCTGGCACGTAAATATCTTGCAACACCGGCTACAACAGTGCCATGTGAAAGCCTGTTCTCACTTTCAGGTACCATTGTAAACAAGAAGCAGGCAGCATTGTCTTCTGCAAATGTAAACAAACTTGTTTGTCTGAGTGATTGGCTGACTTTTATGATAAAGAGATTGCACTACAGCAATTATATTAGGTGAACTGAAAAATATTATTTCTTTTCTTTTTTACAGTGCAAATATTTGTAATATAAAATAATTATATAAAATGAGCACTGTACACTTTGTATTCTGTTGTAATTGAAATCAATATATTTGAAAATGTAGAAAACATCCAAAAATATTTAAATAAATGGTATTCTATTATTGCTTAACAGTGCGATTAATCGAGATTTTTTTTAGTTGCGTGATTAATTGTGATTAGTTTTTTTAATCACTTGACAGTCCTAATTTATACATCTATCTATCTATCTATCTATATATCTATCTGTAATGAATTCTACAGGATCCCTGCATATTACCAATTACAGAATCAGGACTGATGGCTGAGCCAGACCTAGAGCCAAAAATCTGAGGAAGTTTGCCTCTGTTTGTGAACTTTGCAGTTCACTTATGTCAAGGCTGAATCCACACTCTATCACTCCAAGTGCAGAAAGTGAGGGACCGCAAGGATTCTATAAATTAATACTTGCCACTCCAGGCTTGTATTAAACTCCCAAGGTTACAGCTTTTCTCTGATCTTGGCTTGGTAAACACTGCCACCACCCAAATGCAAAAAAACCCCTTTGAATCCAGGAAGGAGCACTTGGGGTACCCTCAAGCCCTTTCACCCACCTCCGGGGAAGAGCTGAGAAAGAAAACAAAAGAATTAGCTGTGGCCATCAGCTAATCAAATAACATATGCACAAACCTCTTAGGACACCAAAAATCCAATTCTGTTCTTAAAAAAGGGTAAACTTTATTAAAAACAAAAAGGAAGAAAATGCATCTGGAACTTAGGCTTTTGCTAGATTTTAAAAGAGCAATTCCAAAAATTAAGAATCCAAAATAGCTTTCTTGGGGTTTCATCTTAAAGGTTACAAGCATACAAAAACATCTTGGTTTAGCACAGAGGAGTCCACAAGCCAATAAGAAATAAAAGAAATAACCCTAATTGAGTCTTTTTAGACATTCCCTAATTTTACTTACATATCTGAGGCTCCAGATAAGTAGGTTCGAGGTCTGAATTGATAATCTATAAACATACCTGCTTTAAAGCTGTTTACAGCATTACTTCTCTGTGTCCCTGCAGCCCAGAGAACAACAGAAAAAGGGAAAGTTTCTTTCCCAATTTCAAAAAGTTCTACCTTCCCATTAGCTCTTCTGGTCAGGTGCCCACTCCTTTTCTTTTACCTGTGAGCTTGTTAACCCTTTACAGGGTTACAAGCAGAGAACAGATCAAAAGGGATTTTACAGCTAACTGGCTGGCTGGGTGTCCATCAAAGGGAGCTACTCCTCCCTACTCCCACTTCATGTATCATAACTTCTTTATATAGAATTTTAAGGTTGTTGGATGAAAGTTGCTATGTATTATTAATAGTTGCACAGTATTATTAATAATAATAAAAGCTGAGACCATGGTGTCAGGGTTGCTGTCAAATTATGGTAAGAAATACTTCCCTATTTCATCTCTGAAACAACTTTTTGAAAATAATGGGATAATTAAGCACCACTTTGTAGTACAGGGAGGAAGGCTAAAATCCCAAGAAATGCCCTTAATTACCTTAACGTTCAGGATGTGGTCCTGTTGAGAATGAGGCTTTCTGCTTTTTATTAGCGGTGAGTAATTTTTTACAATGCACAATCAATCAATCTGGTTTTCTTCCCCTCTCTCAAAATCATAATCTGATTAAGAGAACATTTGTATTTTTGTAAAATTAATCTGTTTAGGCAGACAGAGAGTTTAATTTCCTTTGTATGCAATGATCAAAACTCTAGAGGAGTTCCTTCCCCTTTCCCTGCGTACTACACTTTCAAAAGGGTTACAATTGTTTTCTGCTGACTCCTTCTATAGGGAACATCATATTGGCCTCCTTTGGCAGTAGTGTAGTCAAAATCTGCATTTAAATGGATATATTTCAAAAAATAAAAACACATGGGAAGTTGGAACTATTGTGTTTTTTTTTTCTTTCAATGAGGCATTTTATAGACAGATTTTATTGAAAGTATGTGTGGTCTGTCTAAAATAACAGAGGTTTCAGAGTAGCAGCCGTGTTAGTCTGTATTCTCAAAAAGAAAAGGAGTACTTGTGGCACCTTAGAGACTAACAAATTTATTAGAGCATAAGCTTTCGTGAGCTACAGCTCACTTCATCGGATGCATTTGGTGGAAAAAACAGAGTAGAGATTTATATACACACACACAGAGAACATGAAACAATGGGTTTATCATACACACTGTAAGGAGAGTGATCACTTAAGATAAGCCATCACCAACAGCAGGGGGGGGAAGGAGGAAAACCTTTCATGGTGACAAGCAGGTAGGCTAATTCCAGCAGTTAACAAGAATATCAGAGGAACAGTGGGGGGTGGGGTGGGAGGGAGAAATACCATTTCCCCATGGTATTTCTCCCTCCCACCCCACCCCCCACTGTTCCTCTGATATTCTTGTTAACTGCTGGAATTAGCCTACCTGCTTGTCACCATGAAAGGTTTTCCTCCTTCCCCCCCCTGCTGTTGGTGATGGCTTATCTTAAGTGATCACTCTCCTTACAGTGTGTATGATAAACCCATTGTTTCATGTTCTCTGTGTGTGTGTATATAAATCTCTACTCTGTTTTTTCCACCAAATGCATCCGATGAAGTGAGCTGTAGCTCACGAAAGCTTATGCTCTAATAAATTTGTTAGTCTCTAAGGTGCCACAAGTACTCCTTTTCTTTTTTAAAATAACAGAAGTATTCTTATGGGGACCCAAATGCAACTACACCAAATGTAACTTCTTTTCCCTCATTGTAAGTATAATTTTTATGTTTGTTGTCAAGGTGACATTCTGCACTTTTCATAGCCACACTTTGCACTTTTAATCCAAGGCTCTCGAGTAATTTACCGACTTTAATGATCATTCTTAGTGTTGTATTATGGTAGCACCTAGAAACCTCACAAAGACCAGGGGTAAAATTTTCAAAAGCCCCTCAGTGACTTATGAGCCATGACACTTCTCAGGGCACCCAGGGCTGTGTGTCACCTTGCTGCCATCTGCCTCCAATATGAAGGATTTTGCTCGTGCCAATTGGGTGTTAGCTCACTAACACAACCAGCCTGTCAGCACTCAAGCACTCTACTTTGGGCTATGCCAGCCCTGCCTTTGCCCTGCAGGTTGATGATAGATTGACCCAAGCCCCTGAGTTCCCTCCAAGTGTTCCCCTGTGGTATCCAGCCCCAATCACTGAATACTCACAGAAATCCCAGATCCTCCATTCCTAAAGGAACGGTATACCCCACTTTACCAGTTTTATCTTAAACCGCTGCTCCTATATCACCCACTGCACTTAAGTTCAATTACAGTCAAACATAATTAAATATACTGAAGAAAGAATCGAGATTCAAACAGAAATGAGTGCTAGTGATGGAAACAAATGGCTACTTATAAAACAAAGTATAAAACGTGAACTAGGGCCTACCCTTATCAATAGCTACCTATCCTATCTAATAAAATAGATTTTCACCCCAAAGTTCAGTCTTTTGCAGCATTTGCTGGCCCAAAGGAGCCAGGACCCAGTCTTTCATGAAGCACCCACTCATCAAGGTCCCTCTCAGTGAATAGATGCAGAGTGTCTTTTCCCATCCTGTGATATAGTGTGTCAGTCTTTTGTCTTTATTCACAGACAGGGCTTCGTTGTCGTATAATTCCTTTTCAATTCCAAGTGGTTTCACTGTTTATATTTGATGTTTGATGGTTTTCCATTGATTTTCTGGGTTGGTGCAAAGGTAAACAATTGAGCATGACATAATCAGCTCGCCAGAGAGGGGTGGCAACTGCCTCCTGCTTCATTGAGTCATCAATGAGACATTGTTCTTCACCTTCACTCCAACGCCATATGGACATAATTTTGAATATAGTTACATGATTCCTTAAATATTACCTGTACACACACTTCACAATGATGATGAGAAAGTCCTCTCTTAGGTGTAGTGAGTTTATCAGGTCGGAGACAGAAGTTGCTTGTAAAGCACAGTGAACTCTGCCAATTGGCCCCAGTGTGTCTGTGTGTCACATGAGCCTAAATCCCACTGAATTTCAATTAAACTTAGGCTCCTAAGTGCCTAGGATATTTTTTAAAATGGGAGTCCCAGCTGCTTTTGAAAATGTCACCCCGTTGTGCTATGAAGTGCACTGTACATATCCAAAGTAATAGTCCATGCCCTGAAGAATTTATAATATAAACAGGAAAGACAGAAAAAGGGTGGGAAGAAGGAAGTATTAGTATCATACTCATGTTTACAGATAGCAAAAATTGGAATTTCTGTCCTGAATTGGAAAGATATTCTGTGGAATGAAATATTTTAAAAACATTAATTCTGAAATAACAAAATGTTTTGTTTCAGCGTTTTGGACTGAAAGGAAACATCTAGGTGTTCACAAATCAAAACGTTTTCTTTTGCTTTGTTGGACTGATATAAAACATTCCCTTTGGAGCTAGGTTAGTGAGAAACCATATTTGCCACATTGCCTCATGGGAGTTACAGTTCAGATCTGATGTACTGCTGGAAATTTCAGTTTTGCGAAAACTCCATTTTCATCAACAAATCATTCCAATGGAAAATTTCCCACCAGCGCTGCTCATCTTACAGATTGGAAAGTGAGGCCCAAGATAGTAAATGTCTTGTCTAAAGTCATACAGGAATCCTCAAACAGAGTTGGGAATAAAACACCAGGTCACTGAGGTTTAGTACAGTGGCTCAGCTACAGGACAGTCATTCCTACCACTCTGCTAATTAATGAAGCTTCAAAACACTTAGATGAGGTAGGTCAAATATTTTTGTACTCTTTTTAAATAGTTCCAGAGGAATGAATTACCTACCCAAAGTCATACAGTAAATCAGTGACAGGCTGACTGAATGAAGGCCTGATTTCTCATCCCCTGCTCTATCCTCTAGACCACAAACTACTTCCATTTGTGAACAAACAAGAAGTGTGAACAAGTAGTAGAATATCCCAGTGTAAGTAGCCTGGAAGGGGACAGTAGGCAGGAGAAGCTACCTGGTAGCTGACTGCTATATGTGTTTGTGTGAACATTCATGACCCTTTTCCTTTCTGCAAACTTCCCCATGAACAAATGCTTCTGTGTATGAATGTCCGGGGCAAGCAAATGTAAAAAAAACATTGTGTGCTGTTGAAAAAAATTCACAGTTTTTATACAAATACATGTTCCTTGATACTTCAGCACATATTCACCCAGCTCTGGTCAGAAACTACAAAGACAGATGCTAAATATCAATGGTCACCCTCAAAACTAAAAACATTTTGAAATATTCCTATGGTTTACTATGAAGCGAATCCCCAACCTCAACACACACAGGCACACGACACTAAAGGATTATTTGTCACATGATTCTCTCAAATATTCTGCTGAATTACTCTTTGGAGGTTTTGTAAAAAGTCTTTGTCATAAGAACATGGCTCTCAAATCCCTTGCTTTGTATGTCAAGATATTTTGCAGTACTTTGGTACTACCATTTTCAGGTCAAGCTGAAACCACTAAGTTTCCCTCCCCCTGCCACAGAGTCAGTCTATCCCATCTTATGAGGAAGACTCACAGATTTCCCAGAGTCCTTTTATGGGAGTGGAGGTCACAGACACTCCTTGCTCTTCCCAACCCTTCTTTGAGAGGGGCTAATACTGTGTAGAACTTGGGAAACACACACACTGCAAAAGAAAGGAAGGAAAGTATCAATATCTTCAATTTCACATGGAAAAACTATAGAGAGAGAGGCAAAATGACTTCCCCAAAGTCACAGAGCAGATCAGTTGTAGCTCTAAATGTAGCACCCAGATAGCCCGACTCCCAATCCAGTGCTTTCTTCGTAAGATCCCACTTTCTCCTGATAGAGGAACTTTGTATTTGTACTATTGTAGCAGATCAGAATTTTCTATTTAGACTCGCATCTATTTTTCCAATATGTAATTTATAGCCTGCCTCTTCTTCCATATCACATTTAAATTTATCCCTCTCATATAAGGGAGTCTTACTGAATATATGGAAGTCTAAGTTACGATATCCCACTCCTGGGTCAGAAGAGATGACCTAGCAAACGAAAGTAACTAACAATAAAGAGAACATTGAAGCAGACCCCTCTCTACTTCACCAAAATGTCTCCTCCACATTATTGGATGGATTTTAATGGTTCCCAGGAAATCTAATTCACAAAACCTTAAATCTGACTCTCAATTTGTCTCTTTGCCTCAGCCCAAAGAACAAGCGGTCTCAAAACAAAACCCCAACATTGAGATCTTATATCAGTGGACAATGTAATTTTAAAATTGATAGCCAAGATCCTCAGTTAGTGTAAATCAACATAGCTCCACTGACTTATATCAGCTGATGATCTAGTCAAGTATTTTGGTATCACAAATGTCTCTGTTTTGTGAGCCTCTTTTAATGCAGGTTTCCATGATAATTGGTGGTTGTTTTAGGGTGGTTTTCTTTAATTTTCTTTGTCTAGACATTTTTCCATGCTGCAGTGACACACACCTTTGATTAAAACTGCCTTTTGTACCACTTTTGTACCACTTAAATCTATAAAGAAATGACATGAGTAGCAAAAAACTGCAGAAAAATAACACCAACTCAAGATGTTAAGTCCATTGTTGCCTGAAACAGCCCAAAGAAATCTAACAAACATTTTACATATTCTTTATAAAGTGCACAAAACAAAGACAATTATAGAAAACCATGAACTTTTTCCTAACATGATAACACACAAAATTTATATTATCTTGGCATTCCCTTGACTGCTATAGGATGTAACAAGGGCTTGGGTGAAAAGTTCAAACATTAATTGGAACACACTGTAAAAAACCAAACCGGGGGAAGAGAGTCAATTGGTTAGAATTAGGTGTGAAATTGGGATCAGAACAATCTAGCTTGAAAACAGGCCAAGACCACCAGCTAAATCTTCTTTGTTGGAGCCTACTTTTCTAAACTTTTTAATTAACTTAAACAACCCACATGACAGTGCAGTATCCATTACTCAATCTTGTGAATATGCTAGTCTGTACCAAAAGTTATAAAACACAAGCTGTATGATTTGATTAATGACAAAATTGGGACGGAGAAGAGTGTCCTAATGAACCACATCTTTTCCACTCAAGTTCACTGTCATTTTAATGTTCTTTACAACATTTCTGAGCTAAAGGCTTTAGGTGCTGCACTGCCACTTTAGGCCCCACAGAGATCCTCAAAATCCTGCTCAACTACTGCCTCATTCTGTGAGCACCTAAAGTCCCCAGGCACCTAAATTACCACTGTTCAAGTCCCGTAGGCACCTAAGTTTCTGCCAGTGACCATATGAACAGCTGCTTCTGTCTAGGGACCCAAGCACCTATCTCACACCTAAGCCTTCACCAGATCCATTCCAGTGTCAATCTTGCCTGTGTAGGCATTTTCAGACCACATCTAAACCCACAGAGGTGGCGGAGGAAATGGGAAGTGTCTCCTTATAATTTTAGCTTAGTGTTACATCACTCATCCCAGATGAAAAGTAGGACAGCTTTAAAAAGAAAGATTGACCTAGGATGACCAGATGTCCCGATTTTATAGGGACAGTCCTGATATTTGGAGCTTTTTCTTACAATAGGCACCTATTCCCCCCACCCCCGTCCCAATTTTTCACATTTGCTATCTGGTCACCCTATGTGAAACCCACCCTGGGACACCCGAGAGCCCAGTGATTAAGGCTCATCTGGGAGCAGGAAGACCCAAGTTCAAATTGCTGCTCCATATCAGGCATAGGATGGAATCGAACCTGACTCTGCTGCATCCATGTTGAGTGTTCTAACCACAGGGCTAAAAGTCGCAAGGGGAGGCACCACCTTGCACCTCATCCTCCAGCATTTTTTTTTTTCAAAATAATGACTTAGGTATCTAACTCTAGGAAATTTTTATAACAATAAATCCCAAGCGGAGATAGGCACCTCTTTCTAGTCCACACTTAGGCACCTAAATCTCGTTGAGGCTTAGGACCCACCCCTCTCCTTAATAGTTCCTGTTGAGTAACTTTGACTGCTCCCTCCCCCCAGCCCCAGCATGCTGGCTTTTGTGGATCCCATGCTTAGGCAGCTGGCTCTCCTCATACATTGTATATAGCCTAGGCCGCTACACCAGGGTTGAGGATTCCACTGAGTGGCAAGGTGCCTAAATGCCAAGCAGTGTAATGCTGAGCACTGCAACATCTAAATGCCCTTTCTGAATCTAGCCCTACATGCATCCATGCAAAGGGAGTAAAGACACCCCAAATAAACCCCTGGACAGATTACCCAGATCTTGGGTACAGAGGTATAGCAGCAGGTGTTCCATGCCCATTCACTTACATGATTTCTCTTTTTCCTTAGACTCCATCACTTCTCATAGTCTTTCCTGTCTTCTCCTCCTCATCAGTAATCCCCTCATACTCCCATATTTGATCTGATGTCCTGCTGCATTGCCTATATCTGTGAGACGATCTTGCCTTTATTTTTTAGAGCACTGCACTTTTAAATGTCTGTATTCTAAGAACCTGCACTGGAGCAGCCATTTTATTCTGGATTTTGCTACCGTCTGTTACACACACTGTGCTCTCTCTCTCCTGACTTTTGTGCCTTTGCTTTGTCATTCTGTCCTTTCTTCTGGTTGTTTTTCTTAATTCAAAAGAAGAGTCATCCACACACAAAATAAAAGGTTGCACTTTGTGAGTGGAAAAACATAATGCTTGTGCCCGGTATTAAGTTTGTCTTCTCTTATGACCCAATCATGCTCCCTTTGGAAGCCAAAGGGAATTTTGCCATTGGCTTCAATGAGCTTTGGATCAGGCTCTCAGACTGTGAATTCTGTGGGACAGGAAACATGCCTTACTCTGTCACATCATGTGCAGTATTATAACAATGACATGTAATAATAATCAAATTATTTTTTAAAATGTTATTTTTCTTCCTTAAACAATTCAGCAGCAGGTTTTTCTTTGGGATAGGAAAAAGGATTCCAGAAACTTTACTTTAAAGTTGGTTCCTAGGGACATTGGTACCTTAGGCCTGGTCTACACATTCAAGATGGTTCCTAGGGACATTGGTACCTTAGGCCTGGTCTACACATAGTTTTTGTGCTGGTATAACTATGTTGGCCAAGGGGCTGATATTTTAGCAACACGGTTATACCTGAACAATCACTAGTGTGGACACAGTTATATCAGTTTAAAGGTGCCATATGCAAGTATAGCTTATTCACCTTCCTGTATATGAACAGCTGTATTAGTATAAATCACTTTACTCCAGTATAACTGAGTACACTCTAAGGGACTGTACCACTTTAACTATACTGGTGTATTTCTAGTGGCACATCTTCTATGTGTAGACAGGCTCTTAACTCAATGACTGAACTGAGAACCTATGGTCTCTAACATGAAGAAAAAAATATAATCTTATTATATAATATATATATATATATATAATATATAATTATATAATCACACTAGCTGCCACTGTGCTGTATCGGAGATGCTGTGGCATCTGACACAAGAAATGAGGAGGCCCTGAGGTACATAAGAACATAAGAGCTGCCACACTGGGTCAGACCATGGCCTGTCTTGCCCAGTATCCCATTCTGACAGTGGCCTGTGTCAGAGCTTCAGGGGGAATGCACAGAATAGGGCAATTATGGAGTGACCCACACCTGCCTTTCACTCCCAGTTTCTGCCAGTCAAAGGATTAGTATTACTCTGAGCATGGGGTTGTGTCCCTGACCATCTTGGCTAATAGACACACATCGATCCTGAGCTGATATCAATTGATGCAGCTCCACTGATGCATGGACCAACTGAGGATCCAACCAATTTTATCTTGCCAGATAGCTAGGAGAAGATGAGCTTACAGTCTAACAAGATGCCTGGTATGTTAACACACATACACCCTATGCTTTTAGAGAACTAAATAAACTTCCATTTGAAAATGTCTAAAATGTGGAGGACATCCACACTCTTATATTAAGTGGGTTACCAACAATCCCATTTCTGCTCATGCCGTGGGTGTTAATTTAAAACAATAGGACGATTAAGAAAAAATGATGGTGGCTGCCAATTGGCATAGTCAGTGGTGAGCTGGAGCTGGTTCGCACCGATTCGCTAGAACTGGTTGTTAAATTTAGAAGCCCTTTTAGAACCAGTTGTTCCGCGAGGGACAACCGGTTCTAAAAGGGCTTCTAAATTTAACTGGCCAAAAGTGGTGCCTTAGGCGCCGAATCCATGGGTGCTCCAGCCCTAGAGCACCCAAGGGGAAAATTTGGTGGGTGCAGAGAACCCACCAGCAGCTCCCCGCCCCGCGCCCGGCCCCAGCTCACCTCCGCTCCGCTTCCTCCCCTGAACGCGCTGCCCCGCTCTGCTTCTCCGCCCCCCCAGGCTTCCCGCAAATCAGCTGTTCGCGCAGGAAGCTGGGGCAGGCTGAGAAGCAGGCAGAGGCTTCCTGCTCAGGCCCAGGGAGGCGGAAGTGAGCTGGGGTGGGGGGCCGCGAGGAGGGCCACCCGCGCCGCAGCAGGTAACTCAGGGGGTGGGGGCATGCAGGGGAACCGCTCCCCGCCCCAGCTCACCTCCACCACCCTGGGCCTGAGCGGGAAACCGCCACCTGCTTCTCAGCCTTCCCTGGCTTCCTGCTGAACAGCTGATTCACAGGAAGCTGGGGGGGGGGCAGAGAAGCAGGGCAGGGTGGCGTGTTCAGGGGAGGAAGCGGAGCGGAGGTGAGCTGGTGCCGGGTGCGGGAAGGGGAGCTGCCGGTGGGTGCTCTGCACCCACCAAATTTTCCCCGTGGGTGCTCCAGCCCCGGAGTACCCAGGGAGTTGGCGCCTAAGGTGCCAATTTTGATGTGATCAGTGGAGGAGCGGGCACTCCTCCTGCTCCCCCCCAGCTATGCTCCCCCGCCCCTAGGAGTCAGAGGGACCTGCTGGATGCTTCCTGGGAGCTGCCCCAGGTAAGCACCTCCGGGACTCTCCACCTCGCCCCCTGGCAGGTGCCTCTGGCTCTTAGGAGTGGTGGGCACTCACTACGGTGGCCCACGAGACCCTCCTGCCCAGCTCTGGGGGAAGTCAAGGGACAGGGGTGGATGGGGCAGGGGTTCTGGGGGGGAGCGTCAAGGAACGTGGGCGGGTTGGATGGGGCAGGAGTCCCGGGTGGCGGGGGTGGGCAACAACCCCCTCGTGGGGTGAGGAGGGAACCCATGGTTAAGATTTTGGCAGCTCATCACTGGGCATAGTTCACGAACGTCAACAGATGCTATGTAGATTTATCCTAGCGGAGGATCAGGCCCCACATCAACATGTTAAGACAATACAGAAGAGACCTAACCCACCCACCCAAAAATATATATGATTGCTGAATCAAAAATAATACTTTTTGCTTTGAGAAACTGTACTAGTTATGCACCAGTGAAAGCCCCTCTCACCGTTCTATCAATGAGGTAAACCTGCCAGGTTTGCAGCCTGCTCATCTGGGGTGCATGCCATGTGGATAAACAGAAAACATTCATTTTTCTGGCTGGCAGACCCTAACCTTTGACAAGCATTAAATTAATCACAGACATTTAATTGGGCCTGGCCATATGATTATGACTATAGTGCCAACCTTGGCAATAAAGAAATGACAGAACAATTCATCACATACGCTGTTGGTATTTAAGTCACTTTGTTGGACTCCCTATCATCGCTTTCTTATTATCCCAATAGCAGTATGTGTCAGCAGTATCCAAAGATACCTATATTTGCATGGAATTATGAGCTTCATTACTTTTCTTCAGTCACAATCACACAGTAGGGAATATCATTAAGTATAAACGACACTAAATTCTACCATTCAGTAGCAGAATAGTTATATATACAAGAATGTCCGTGTGTTTGTGTGTATACATATACATGCATATATGTGTACACACACATACACACACTCTCTCTCTGCATGTACAGCACCTTGTGAATGGCAAAACCAAGAGTGAATGAGGCAGGTCAGCCCAAATGAGCACTGATCAAATCTGTACACCATGTGACAAAATAATGTATTCTATATAGGACGAGTTACTCACAGACTGACGGCCAGATTGTAGTTTAACAAATCTTCCTTGTCTAAGGGGCAGCACATATCTGCACTGCCCTAGAGGCAGAAGAGAAAAAGAATCTGACACAGTCATAATTCATCCCTTGGTGGCTCCTTGCTCACAGCATAGACCAGTATCAGATTACTTCTCCCTGCACTGTGTCTCCGCTCTGCTGGTTGGCTCTTGGAGGGCAGAGCCAAGATTACATCTGTTCCCTGCCCACCTGAATGGGAAAGGAAATAGTGGCCCTGAGGAGACTGCTCTCTGCACTATGCTGTGACTTGCATGTAGGGCAAGAAACCATCTTACTTTATGAATCATAGACTTAGACATGCCTTGGTTGTCAGCTCCTAATAGGTTCCCTTAGTACCAGTCCACATTCTTTTATCTCCTTTTCACCAGCAGGTACGGAGATGCCTTCCCTATAGCCTTTCTTTCTGGTTTGCTCCACACATTGCACTGAACTCGGATGCCCTTTGCTGCTCTGGCCTGGGACATCTGATCCTCCTTTGTAAAATGCTTGAAAAGCGCTTTATGAAAGCTAGATATTACTATTATCATAGCACATTGTCTCGTATCGACTGCACATTTCCAGAAACACCACTTGTGCAATCAGGAGAGCACGGGGCACATGCAGTTCTGTACAGGCCTGCTGTACAGGTAACCCACTGGTCAGTGTGTGTTCTGTGTTCCCTTCTGTTCCTGACCCACAGAGGGCATGGGTCAGTTCCAGCTTTTAGCTCAAACTGCAAAGACTCGTACTTTTTGCTTTGCAGGTCCCCAATCTGATCCCTGTTGTGTCATCTTAGAGGGTGACTGTCATATATACACCTACTGTAAGTCCACTGCACTGTCTACCATCCACAACTAAACATTTTCCAGACTTTTGCTCCTGCGTTTTCTGCTAACTGATGGGCCTTCAGTGCAGGCACATTTACTCCCCTTTGCACACCTGCATACAGCCACACTTTGTCTTATGCAAAAGGTAGGCCAACCTTCTCTTCCTACAATTAGGCAAGTAAAATAAGGGGCAGGCTTTCACAAGTGCTGAGTGCCCACAACTCTCATTCACTTCAGTTGTAATTGTGGGTACTAAGAACCTCTGAAAAATCAAACCACTTTGCGGATGCTTTAATGTGAACTAAGTATGAAAATGTTGCCCATAATGTCCTGTCCTAGATGTAATCTGTGCATATAGATTAAAGGCCCAGACTATAGCGTGCCTCTACAAACCCTCCACAGTCCTGCCTTAGGTAGTTCAACTAAGTAACGAAACAATGTGCCCACAATTTGCACGGAACATTATGATTACCAGAAAGATAGTGGAAGTTCAGAAAAGGGCAACCAAAATGATCAGGAGCTTAAGCGGGAATGACTTATAAGGAAAGATTAGAAGAATGGAATATGCGTAACTTGGCTAAGCAACAACAAATGGGAGACAGCACAATGACCTATGTGTATTTGAATGTGTAAACACCAGGAAGAGAGAGAAAATATTTAAATTAATACAGGGGAGAATAAGTGCAAGTAAAATGATGCAGTTAAGACAGGAAAAACATCAGAACAAGCTTCAGATCCAACGTCAGGATCTGACGACAAAAAGGGTGTTGTCCAGCCCACCTCCCATGAGGCATTTAAACTTAGTCTGTACAAAGCATCAGCAAATACAATAGGCACGGTGCTGTACTGGCAAGGAAAGAATCAGCTTAAACCAACCAATATGTCTTTTCATCTCTGGTTTCAATGCTTCTATAACTCTACCTTTCTATATCCACTTGCAGAAGTGCCAGTAACTAGTATGGAACCCTGGACCTAAATGGGGCTTGTGGGCACTTCAGTAATAGAAATAATGCTGTGAATAATAACTGAAAATAAAGCTGTCAGCTGAATCCTTCAAATATAAGAAGTGTGAATGAATAGCTGTGGAGATACCAAAATATAACCTGCAGCATTTGAAGCATTTTCTCTGTGGGTTTGCTCTAAGGTGCCACAAGTACTCCTTTTCTTTTTGCTTGATGTCCATTGTTTCTGTCATGGCTGCAAAAAATACATTAGACTCAATTTCTTCTTTGTCAGGAAGATCATGGAACTGATTCACCACAATGCACCACTAGTTTTACATGGGTGTAACTCCACTGGCATGTGAAGAGATTTACTGATATTATCTCAAAAGGTGTAATTCACAAAGGTATTTAAGCACCTAATGCCCATTGACTTCAATAGGAGTGAGACGCCTAAGTACCTTTGTGAGTCACACCCAAACTTTTTCCTCCCAACCCTC
The DNA here is from genome assembly GCF_009764565.3 of Dermochelys coriacea. Lineage (NCBI taxonomy): Eukaryota > Metazoa > Chordata > Testudines > Dermochelyidae > Dermochelys > Dermochelys coriacea. The sequence continues at coordinate 119,985,594 of NC_050072.1, forward strand.
TTGAGCTTGGTGTAGTAATGCAAAAGAGAATCAGGCACCAAGGGTATGTTTCTCACGCTGATGTTAAGCTTCCTAAAAGTGCCCTAACCAAACTTGGTTCTCTTCTCATGGCTCATCTTTTTTTTTATACTATTGGTTTATACCTAGCCTGTATAGTTTGGTCTTTCTGGCTTGGCCCACCTAATTGTTATACTGTAATTGTAATACACCTGTGCTTTTAGTTAGACTGGAGTAACTCCATTGGCTTTGAAGGCAAGTGGATACCGCACTGGACTAGGTGCTGTTCCTGGTTCTGCCACTGGCCTGCTGGGCAACCTTGGGTAACTCATGTCACCTCTCTGCAAAATGGGGATAATGAGACTGACCTCCTTTATAAAGCTATTTGAGATCTACTGATGAAAAGCACTACATCAGAGTTAGTTATTATTACTGTTTTTCAGGGGAGTAACTTCCAATTTAGGCCAATGAACCTTGTAGCAAAATTTGGCTGAAAATCTTAGACAGGTTAAAAAAAATCCTCAATTTTTACTATTTTAGATAAATTATATCATAGGCATTGATCTGTTAATTACTAGACAGTCAGGTAAGTAGGAGTTAGATTGCTTGACCACAAGGCTGCCCTATAAAGGTCAGATGCTTGGCTACATATGACTTCAATGGGTCTTTGCAAATATACACTGCATGACAGAGCAAACCACAGCAAAGGCGGTGGGAACCCAAAAGGTGGATGTGTGAAAGAGCTAATTCAGAAGTATATGTTAATTGTATTAAAACTCCTTTCACTGAGTGATATGTAAAGTCCAAAGAGGAAGATAAGGAAAGAAAACCCAACTGCACACTGCAGAGTGCACACTGCAGAGCCGGCTTCTTCCTCCCTTCTTCCAACTGGGCTCAAAATGCAGGAGACCTGAGCATCCTTATCTTTGGGCAGTAGCTTTGGTCAGTTTTCTCTGAAACAAGGAGAAACCAGAATCAGTTCTCAGTTGCTTTTGGACTCCATTATAGATGACTGGGGGGAGCGGTGCCCGCAAAGTGCTCTTGTTTATACTTTTACACAGCACCATCTGGTGTTAGCAATTCGGTGTTGGAAGAAAGGCAGCCCTGCAGTTTCCTATTGTGGAATAGGAAATTGTGTATATTAGCAAACTGGTCAAATTCGGGTTTGTTTGTTTGTTTGTTTGTCAAGTGGGTGGTTTGTTGGCGGTGGCCACTTACTTCCTCCTAACCAAAGGAAGTAAGATGGAGAAGTGTTTTACAGGGAGAAAAATCCACACACAAGAAAGGGGTAGGAAGGAAAAGAAAAAAAAATCTAATTGGATGACACCAAAATGGGAACTATAAATATGATATCTCCATGGCTATTTATTCAGTCTAGAGCAAGGCAAATTTCTGATTAGAAACTAGTTATTTCAGTCACATTCCTATATGCCCTTTTACATATATTTTAGGAAGGGGGTGACTTTCCCTTGACTTTCACTTGGTTACTGGGTTTTATAAATCAAATCATAATGTTGTTGGATTTTTTTATTGGATCTGAACTCACAGTCCTGCAGTTTTTATGTTTACAAGGGACTCCTGACTTCTTTCTGCCCTTCCTTGCTTCATTATTTCCATGAATCTACAACCCATAGGTCCCATGCTGCCACTGTAGAGTGACACATCAGATGACCCAATAATTAAGTTATGTTTTGAAAAATTCCTAGTGTTTTTTTAACCTGGCCAAATTCACAGACAGCCCTGTACATATATATTTTTATTCATTTATGGAGTCTATTGTCCCATTCCCCTCAGTTCATTTTTAAAGCAATTTGAAGATGGATACTTTCTTTTTACCTGAAGGTCATTACTGAATATACATTGCCTATGCAGGTATCGAATCTCAACACTTGGGCTGCTTCAATTATAATATGTTTTTATTTGAAATACTGGTGTCATGTCCTTGGTTATACTGAAACTTATTTGCTTATATCAACATTATGTTTTCTCCTTGCATCTTTTGTATTATATTGTATGTTTTTTGTGAGTAGGGCAAAACAAACAAAACATAAGTTCTGCTATCTTACCGTAAAGGCTAAGGGGTGACTTGTTTAATATCTATAAGTATCTACAAGGAGGAACAATTATTTAATATTGGGCTCTTCAGTCTAGCAGAGAAACGTAGCACACGATCCATTGGCTGGAAGTTGAAGCTAGACAAATTCAGACTGCAAACAAGGCATACATTTTTAACAATGAGTGTGATTAACCACTGGAACAATTTACCAAGGGTCAGGGTGGATTCTCCATCGCTGACAATTTTTAAATCAAGGCTGGATATTTTTCCTAAAAGGTCTGCTCTAGAAATTATTATGGGGAAGTTCTGTGGTCTGTGATAGACAGGCGGTTAGACTAGATGAGCACAATGGTCCCATCTGGCCTTGGAATCTATGAATCTGTAAATATAATGTAGTCAACTAACTATGCCACATTGCTTCAAAAACTTTTCACGTCCACTAACCAACCACATTGCAGTAGAAAGACCAGTCGCACTTATGTCCTATTCCTGGAAAAATTCCCCACTAATAGAGATTGTCAGAGAGTTAGTGGAAAATGCTTTATATTCCTCTTCATCTTATTAGTTAACTCTGCAACCTAAAGGATGCTGAACTGGTGTTAAAGCTGAGTCACACTTGCCTAGATTTTCCAAAAATTTCTTCTGTTCATGTTACAAGGGCAGTTTGTGTGTGACAAGTGTATTTGAAAACAATGCTGTGTTTTCAAATATTATTAAATTATGTGTGTGTCTTGTTTATTTCACCTTTAGGAATAAATGGTTTTCATATCCTGACCTATCTTTTAGAAGTGGAGTAAGTTATCTAAATGGATTATCTATAGCTCCTCAGACTGATCTGACACGTACTATGTTTGATCAAAATTGCAGCTGCTCTTGCAGCTGTGACTCAAAAGCAAAGCAGCTAGCCTAGCTGTCTGAAGAATGGCATGACTCAAATATATGCTTAATTAGCCTATTGCTAAACAGGTCACAAATGAAAGGCTGGGACTAAATTTTATGCTAGTGTGTAAATAAAAGAAGCTCTGTTTAAGCCAAATGAAGCAGTGTTCATTTAAAGTAGCCAAAAATTAGCTCCCTGGCCCTGGGTTACCTGGCTACAGCCAAACAAAATTGAGGTTCTAGGACCCCTAGTGGTGGAAAGTCCACACTCTGGGGAAGAGCAGTGCAACATACTCACAACCTCTACTCTGCTAGGGGCATGGAAGCTACCAGTAAAGTCTCAGTAAAGGACCGTGTTGGGCAGTAATGGACATGGCCCAGACAATCGGTGGATGTAGTGATTCAATGCATTCCCTGGGTGGCCTCAACTGGCCGAGCACTTATGTGCAATTTAAAGGTGCCCTTTCCCATTGAAAGCCATGGGGAAAGAGGCACAGTAAAGCATGACTTGCCTTCTGCCAAGGGTGAATTTTCATTCCTAATCCCACGCCTGTGTTCTTCAGCGTGCATGGAGGTGTAATTTCTACCTGCCAGGAGGTACGGTATTTCTTTTACTACTGATAAAGCTAAAATTGTATGGCTTTAGCTTTCTCAAATCTTCTTACAGGGATAAGAAACTTCTGTCTTCCAAACAGTACATCTACCTCAGATCTGTTCCTTGCTGAATGACAACCGGAGTAGCTGTTACTCAAAAGCAGCAGAGAGGGCAAGAAGGATGAGGATGGAGTAAGAAGCCCTGAGATTTAGCCATCTGAGACCTTGATGAGAGCAGTTTCACTGGAGAACAGAAGGCAGAACCCAGACTGAAGGCAAGGAACTGAAGGCAACAGTTGTATATTACTCCTTTGGGACCCGATCCAGCAAAGCATTTAAGCATGTGTGTACTCCCATTGAACTACAATAAGGGAAAAGGAAGAAGGGAAATGGGAAGTTAGTTGAAGAGGCAGGCAGGGCTGAGGGATGGAGTTATTAACAGTGGAGAAGATTGGACCATGTGGGGATGGAGCTGTGGGGGGTAGAGCTGGAGCAGAATGAAAGTTTACAGAGAGAGGAGGGGTAAGACTGAGGACAAAGGAAGTCAAGAGGTGGGAGATAGGGTAACAGTTGCAGAATGAGCACAGGTGGGAAGTCTTAGTGTGGGTGACACAGGAGAAGTCATTAGGAGGAGGGGGAAAGATGGGAGGAGATCAATTAACTAAGTCAGCTAATATAAGAGGGAGAAGAAAGAGCGTATGGATGTGAAGACAGGATTGATGAGGCAGTCAAAGGTTGCAATAAGTCAAATGAATTGTGGGCATGGGGACATCAATGAGGGAGGTGGGAAGTATTCTATTCAGGTTATTATACAAGAGCTCAATGCTCTACTGGAAAACACTCAGATACCTCTACCATCTGGGTACCTGAGTGTTTTCCAGTAGAGCACTGAGCTCTTGTCACGTATGGTGTTGTTCCTCCCTCTGGGAGGAAAATTATGTGTGGATATTATTTTTTTATTAATGTATGCTGTGCTGTGTGCCTTTATTAGTAAAGACACTTTGAAGTAGCATACCTTGAATTTGGAATGGAGGGTGATGAGACATGAGCTAGTTCTTAACAAGCTGCAGCTGTTGGTTTCATAGTTTTGAACTGATTCATAAAAAAAACCCCTCTGTTTATTGTGCTTGAGAAGCAGAGGTGTGGACCATGATTCTCTTCACAGAGCTTTTGGTGGTCTTTCAGATATCCCAAGCACAAATCATTAAGCACCTTAAAGATGGTGGCTGAAATCTTTTAGTGCTGAAGGACAAGGACGGGGGCAGAGCTGAAAAAAGAGAACATACTTGAAGTGGAGAAACTCTGATTGGCAAAGGCACAGGCAGTGAAACTCAGAAATTGGGGCAAGTATGGGTCCATAGTTGGCAGTGCCCTGTCTGTGGCTTTTCTTGTGGAATGATATCATTGTTGTACTTGTAGGCTTTTTTTGTTTCTTTTTTCTGTATGATCATCAGTAGCTTTGGAATCGCTCAAGCTGCATGCTCTCCCCTCTCCTTAACAGCCCTTGCTACTTCATCTCCACTGGGACTAAGATTGGAATTTAATTCTTGATTATTATGACACAGATTTTCTGCTCCCCTTCTCAGATCACTTCTGTTGGCAGTCCTAGTGCTCTCTTGTTTTGATTAGAATCGAACTGCACTTTTCCTTCAGGGGAGGCTAGTTTTTATAGTTGAAGTTATTGATGTGGAAATAAAAGGCTTCCACCCTTTCTGCTACCTATAACATGTATGTATGGAAGAACTAATCTCTTGACTTTTCTTCATCCAACAGAGTCCAAATCTTCAGGGTGCACTGCAAGACCTGTTTCTTCAAGGTTTATTTCAAAGGACAGTTTGAGGGGTACATACAGCAGAGAGGATTTTATTGTTAATATGTATATTCTGTTGACAATATTTGTACATAAATCATAGTTTTTGGAATAGATTAGTCCCTGGTGAAAGTCCATTCACTTCAGTGGATGGATTTCTCCTGTTCTATTGTACATATTCCTACAGGGCACAATTGGCACATTGCTATACATTAGAAGAAAATAACTGTAATTCCTTTCTTTTCACCCATTAGATTTTAAAAGGCTCAGCTAACTTGGATTTATTAGGACATGCTTTCATTTCCATCTAAAATGAATGCCTTTTAAAATTCCATTCAAGCATCCAAAGAAGATCACAAGATTAAAATTTTAATGGCTGTTAATTAGAATGGGTTAATAGGAATATTACCATTTCTGATTCTCATTAGATTCCTTGTTATAATGAGGAGAAATTCGCAATTGTGCCAAGCTCTGATCTCACTGCAATGTTTGACAAAACAAAGAGGCAACAGAAGTAAATATATTATTAAAATAATACTTAATTTTATATATCTACACAGATGTCTGCAAGGCCCTTAACTAAGATGCATAAATAAAATTTCTGTATTACAGATTGGGAACTGAGAGACAGAAGTATCAAACAGAGTCTAAATGCAAAACCATCATAGTACTCAGGTCCCCAAACTCCCACTCCAGTACCCTATTCAAATGTACTCAAATTCATGTACTATTGTTTTTCTACCTCCACCTTCTTTAAAGGGGAAGAAAAAGAGTAGATAGTTAAACTCTTAGGGGTCAAGTTCCCCTTGCCTTTAATGGTACAGGATTAGGACCTTTATATGCTGAAAGGAAGAACGATTAGCCAATCAAACTAAAAGGCAGTTTTAAAACAGTATAAAACATGGAGTCTTCCACAGTCTGTTAGAGTTTGTTCTCATACCTCACCCAAAAGAGATATAAACCCTGTCTGTACGGTATCCCCATACATGTTCTCTCTGTTCTCCATCTATTAGTTTTTAAAATGCCTAATGATAAGGGAGCCAAAGAAAGGCAGGCTTTCAGAGCTGTTAGCCCCAAATAACAAGATTAAGGTACAGTACCTGTATCATCAAAATACACACACACAGTTTAACTTTTAAATCTATAAACATAAGTAGGACCCTACCAAATTCACTGTTCATTTTGGTCAATTTCACAATCATGGGATCTTAAAAATCATAAATTTCAGTTTCAGATATTTAAATCTGAAATGTCATGGAATTGTAACCATGGGGGTCCTGCCAAAAACAGGGTCAAGGATGGGAAGCAAGCTATTGCAGGGGGGTTCCAGTATTGCCACCTTTGCTTCTGTGCTGCTGTTGGCAGTGGCGCTGCATTCAGAGCTGCATTTCCAGCCAGCAGCCACAAAGCTTTCTGTAGCCAGTAAGGGGTCTGACCCAGCCCCGGGAGCAGCCTGTGCAAAGGAAGAGGAAGTTCTGTCCCCGCCAGACTGTCCAGGACTAGCAGCTGAAGCCAGGCACACAGTAGGAGCCTCCAGCTGGGACACCCCCAGCCCTGCCCCTCTCCAGCTCCAGACCCAGCACTTGAGGGCTAAAGGGGCCTTAGGCTGGCTCTGTGTATGTGTGTATGGGAGGGTGGGTGGGGGGAGGAGACCATGGTGCCTTCCTGACCACAGGGCCCTTGGCAGTTACCCACTCGCCCACCTGTAAGACCAACCCTGCCCCCTGCTGAATTGATGACACCCCCTCATCCCACCCTCACCTCTGCGCTGCTGCTGGCAGCGATACTGCCTTCAGAGCTGGGCTCCCAACCAGCTAGGATGACCAGATGCTAAATCCAAAATATCGGGAGTGCCTTTTCAATTGTTACACTCATCCGGCACGTTCGGCAGCGGGAAATAAATCTTACCGACAAAGAAAGAAGAACTCGCCACCGAAACGCTGCCGAAACGCTGCCAAAGCCCGTCAGCAACTGAAGTACGTGTCGTCAAAGTGCTGCCGAAGACCCGGACGTGCCAGGTGAGCATAACAATTGAAAAGGCGCTCCCCCTGCCTGCCACTGTTGCCTAAGCAAAAATAAATAAATAAAGGGGGGGAAAAAAGCCTGCCACGCCTGAAACAAAATATCGGGACAAATGACGTCCTGACCGTACTTCAGTCGGGACGTGGGACAAACTGCTCAATATCAGGATGTCTGGTCACCCTATAACCAGCAGCCACAGCTCTTTGGCCTCCCAACTGCGTGAAATCTGCTCTCCCCTACAATAGCCAGATTTCACAGGGGAGATCACATTTCACAGTCCATGAAAAACATTTCACAGGCATGAATTTGGTAAGGCCATAAACATAAGTAAACCTGTCGACCATTTGTAACTGCTTCCCACTGTTGTCTGCTAGTTTAGATAGCATTATGTTGTACAGGAGTATGTTGGATAACAGTATATGACTGCTATCTGCTTACGATCTCCATTAAAGTGAGTAATGCTTCCACAAACATCACCACCAGCATGGCAGTGGGTCAGAAGAGGCATGTGAGAAGATGAACAGATTCATTCAGATGATACTTTCCCATGAGATTTGAGTTGGAATTGAGCAATGTCAGTTATGATCCTCTTTCTAGCAGAAGTACTGTTTCTCCCCCCCACAAGAAATTTTCTGCATTTCCCTAATAAGAGCTATTGAAATCCTTGGCTGTATAAGCAGGAGAGTAGTGAGTAGGAGTATGGCGGTTATTTTACCTCTGTATATAACATTGGTGAGACCAGCATTTGAATACAGGGAGTCCTTGGACTTACGACACAATTCGTTCCTCAGAATTGCATTGAAAGTTTAAACATGGTAAGTCAAAACCCCTTTTCCCATAGGAATCTATGGTATGAAGGGGGGATTGGTTCCTGAACCAGGCTTTATGCACTATTTTCACTGCAATAATCCAGATTTTTGTACTAAATGAATTATAGATGACTAATGTTGCAACATCAATGTATTTACTGTACACCGTATTTTGTAAACGGCATTTAAATGAACATATAAACTCACATATGCTGCTCACAATGCCGGCAACACAGGCTCAGAAAGCCAGGGAGAACGACACAGATGCTGAGCCTCAGCCAATCACTGTTCAAGCTTTCTGACTGGCTGAGCCTGGGTCCAGGAGTCAATCAAAAACCAACGGCAACAAGCTACCCTGCTGCCTCGGAGCCAATCAGAAGTGACCCCTTCCAGCTCCATACCAGTATAACGCAACCAGCAAGTGATTTCAAGTGAACTTTATGCAAATCGAGCATCATAAGGGTGAAAAAGTGTCATAGGGGTGAAAGAGTCAGTCAATTGAAAAGCATTGTAAGTGGCATCTGACGTAAGTCAGGCGCCGTAAGTCCGAGGCCTCCCTGTACTGTGTACAGTTCTGATGTCCGCATTTTTAAAAGAATGTTGAAAACTTGGAGAGGGTGCAGAAAATAGCCACAAGAATGATTCAAGGGCAATGGAAAAACTGCCTTACAATGAGAGATTCGAAGATTTCTGTCCAGTTTATCAAAAAGGAGGTTGAGAGGTGACAATGAGGATACATAAGTAATTTCACAGGGAGAGAATACCTACTACTAAAGTTAACCATTGGAATAAATTACCAAACTCTTGATGTCTTCAGATTAAGAATGGGTGCTATTCTAGAAGATATGATTTAGTTATGATGAAATTCCATGGCCTGTGTTAAAAAGGAGATCAGACTAAATAATCTCATGTTCCCTTCTGGCCTTAAAATCTATGTATACCCCAATTTGGAATGCAAAGGAAGGAGGTGAAGGTGCCAAGTAGTTATACTGAGCGCAGTGTATTTTGTCCAAACTGTGTGGACAATGCATCTTGGGCTTAAGTAGTGCACAGGATATAGGCAGGTGCTCTGCCCCAGTGTGAAGTTCACTCCCAGTAAGCACATGTGTGCATGTGCACATTTCACTTCCACACTGTAAAAAGGCAGGATCGAGTGCCTAGTGAGTTTCTTCTGAATGGAAAAAAAAGTGCAGTTTCTGAAAATACCATTGATCATGTAAGGAGAGAACAAAGACTCGAATGGAGAGAACAAAGACTCCAAACCACTGGCATCACTGAAAACAGGTGCAACACCACAGAGTACAAAAGAATAAGTTAAGAGTTGGTCCATGAATGTTCAGTTTAAAAAACTTATTATGAATTTTTCTCATGACATTTGTTACCCTCAAAGTTTCTGGAGTTTGAAGAAAACCTACAGATTGTATCCTGAAGCAATCTCATAATGTGTTGTCACCGTTGGCTTCCTCTTGATTGTGGAAGTCATTCAGGGTTAAGGACCTGAAACGGACAATATAGCTCAATATGAGAAAAAATATATATCAGCAGCTGAGTCGATTTCAATTTGCTTTCCTTGAGGAAAAGCTCATTGGATGAAATTTTACTCTGTTGGTATTGCCTTCCTTCCCTCTGGCATGTTTGTGGTTGATCACTTAAGATGGAGAGTCCAGGGATGATTCCCATCAACAAACTTGGAAAGCTTTTTAGTTCCTGTTTGTGCTGTTGCTAATCATGCCCCTTCTATTTCTACTGCTTGCCACTTCAAACAATTTGTTCCTATTTTCCTTCCTCTGATGCCAGTATCATATATTAGTAGGCTAAATTTTGTCTGATTTAACTGAAGCCCTATTTGCTTAGAAGTATCACTACACCAATATTTTCCCTGACCATTTACCGATATTTTCTTGGTACTCATTCCTGTTCAAGAATCTAGACTGTGAACATTGATCCATTAAACATGACAAAACCACTTCACCTTCCTCTGCTGGATCTGGCTCATGAGACAAGTAATGAGTGTCAGGTGATCTGTGGGAAACTACCAGTGTAAGAAAATGTCTAGAACAAGAATTGGGAAGTGGATAGAGGTTGTAAGTGTTCAAATGAAAACCTGAGATTTTCATGAGTATTCAAAGGCAATTGTTAATTTGTTTCTGGACAAAATGTTACAGTTTATTCCACTGAAAAAGAGATGATAAGACTTTGCTATGACAAATGTGAATTTTCCTGAATTTTCCATAACTTAGTGAAATCTAACCATTTTTATAGAACAATGTTCCTTTTCTTTCTCATCCCCCTCACACATGCACAGCAACTTTTGTGATGTTAATTTGGTTTTATGTGATCATTATTTTCTGCTTTTCACAGAAATCAGCAACCATCTGAGATGATCCTGCAAATTGTGAAAATATGTTTTGTGCAGTGTTTTGCTAGCAGTGAGCCTTTTTCTGCAGATTTAGTGTGTACCAAACTCAAACACTGATAATGAACTCTGTGGTTAGCTATACACAGAGAAACATCTTCAAGGACTCATCTTTCCTGAAGCATAACTTGAATAAAACTAAAAATAAACTAAATATTGTAAGTTTGAGATATGTTAGATTCACACCAGCAATAGCATTGTAATGTCTTACTGACAAGCAAACCTTTTCTTAGGAAAGAAACTATGTACAGAAATAAGGTAACAAAACTTCTCTAACTGCAACCTGTGACTATGCCTCATCCTGTACACTTGTTTTGTTCCTATTACCCAGAATGCAGTGCAAATACCTGCATAAATAGTGTGCAGGATATAGAAAGTGTGGCATCTCTACATTTCCTGGAGGACTTACTTTACAGGACAGACATGACCGGTTGAGGTGGTCACTCCAAATGTTTACAGTTTTTACTTAAATTAGAACAAGGGGTCATTCTTAGCTGTTCTAAATCAACATAAGTCCATTGATGTCAAAGTAGCTCTGCTGATTTACACCAGCTGAGAATCTAGTCAAACTATAGCAATTAACTATGTCTTAAGCCCCTGTTCACCACTGGGAACACTGGAACTGTGAATGTGATATAACGTGCCTAGTTTGTTGTAGGATGTTATTGTTTTTGTTTTTTTCTGGGGGTGGGGTGGGGAATTGATTTATTTATTTAATGTTATGCATCATGCAGTCTGTCACTACTGTTTCCACAAGCCATTATGGGCTGCTTCATCTACTGCCAGATGAAACCCATATGCTGTGTGACTGAGCAAAGTTAAAGGGCAAGATAAACAAACAGATAGACAACAGCATATGGTCCAGTATCTCCTCTGATGAATGCATTTAAAAAAATGATCATCCCACTGCTAGTCAGCTTTAGCTATAGTAAATTAATTGCTCTCCCACTTTCAGTGTAATTTAAAAAAAAGTAATGCAACCATGACAAATGCCCATTCCAGCTTCAGAGCAACTGGTGCTCCATTTCTTCGGTGACAGTTGTTAATTGTCCTACAGGCTGTGAAGTAATCAGACCAGAGGGACTTGGAAAACCCCTGACAGATTTGTGAGGAAATGGTGACATACCGGATGTTCTTGCTGCGATTCCTTCCATGACAAGGTTCTCCAAATCAAATCCTATCCATGCATGCCTCTACTCCTGCAAATGCTCACATCAGCCTTTCTAAAACGTGCATGGAGTGACATGGAAAAGACTGTGATTCCAATGGGACAATTTTACAGTTACTTTAAATCATCCCTTGCATGTAAAGTGAGGTGTGGGATGATTTGTATCAGTTCTGTGCTACTTCCCAGTTTTCTCTGTCTCCCTGATAAACTGCATCTGAATCACAATCTCTAAACTCTTCTCCGCTTAACTACAACACAGCTGAGATATGGACAAATTCCTAGTTTGAACTTATTTTCTCACCATTTTTGACAGACTTGGCCTTTTTGAAGCCTCAACACAGTATGCTTTCCAGTTTTCTCTTACTTCCTATGGCACCGATGCAATATGATGTCTTCCACTGCTGTTTGTTGCGCTGATGTGCATTTTGGTACGTTTTTGAGCAATGTTAAAATTCTCAGTGGATCGTCTCTTGCTAATGCAACCTGAACAACTGATATATTCTGACTTATTATGTTTTGTTGTAAGTAAAGCAAGCCACAGTTAAATAAGAACTGTATGAACCATTTTCATATCAATAAGTATACAACAACCTCAATTATCTAGATATTGCAGGAGACAGCTAATTCAGATAACCAACTTTTCAGATAATTGAGGAAATTTCTAATGTACAGGGATTAATTGACCAGAGAGGATATGATCTTATTTTGGAGAATAAGTGGTCTAGATAATTGAGGTGATACTGTAAGGCTTTTTGGGGGTGGGGGTGGGGAGGCTTTGAAACCTCTAGGGCAAAATGTTCTGTTTAGTTTTTATAATATATAATTGGAAACTTACATAACGCCATGCAATATTAAATAAATGATAGATGAAACAGGTCTAAGTGATTGTATTCGAAAAAGCATTGGAAGTAGAAAATTCTCCCCAGTGAGGTAGGCAGCAACCCAAGCTGCCTGCAACCTTTGCACTATTGGAAAATCTGGAACTGGCCAAAGGCAACTCAAAAAGGACTGGGGCTGGCCTGGGATATGATGAGGCAAGGCACACATGCCAGTTCTCTCTGTATCCTCCTTTGGAGCTACTGTGGAATCCCAGATGGAGCTCAAAGCTGCTTCCATCTGATGGAAGCCAGGGGGAATAAATAACTGAAATGGTTCCAGTGGCTACCGTCTCCACGTGAGTGGTTCATCTGGTCCAGCTATCCCTGAAAGTGCAAGACTGTGTGACTAATTGTCTGTATCAAGGTGGTTTGTATTGTGCATGTTCCTTCCCACTCTCCACCTTCCCCTGCCTCTCCCTAAAAACTTCATTAGCACCCAGGTTAGGTTGCATCAGTGGAAAACCCACCAACACAAACCCATCAAAGCAGGAAAATGAACAGAGAAGGAGACCTTCATTTGCAAACCTTGACATCCTCACATCATACTAGCCACTCACTGACACTCCTCTCCAAAGAGCTCACTTCCAGGTCAAAAAAACCACCCAATTCAACACAAAACCTTAACTCTGAATTCAGTAACAGCACACACGTCGCATTCACGCATGTGCGCCAGGTAAGTGCGATATCTTACAAACACATGTCACACATTTGACCAGTGCAAGTCTGTGAACAGTAAGTATATATTAATAGGTAAAGTGTTCATGGAGTTAATGTGTTGTATTACTGGAAAAGATGTTTCAGAGTAGCAGCCGTGTTAGTCTGTATTTGCAAAAAAAAAAAAAAAAAAAAAAAAGGAGTACTTGTAGCACCTTAGAGACTAACACATTTATTTGAGCGTAAGCTTTCGTGAGCTACAGCTCACTTCATCGGATGCGTTTAAAAAGATGTAGGTGCTTTCTTTCTACTCTCTTAGTTAGGGTCTGATTTTGCATGGTGTTTTTGCACTGCCTGCAAGATGCAAAGGTCCAGATTTTAAAGGTACTTAGATGCTGGTGCACACAACATAGCAAATCCCACATTTCATTTTCACAACTGATTTAGGCACTCAGGAGCCTAAATCCCATTGACTGTCAATGGGATTTAACCTTCTGAGTGACTAAATCAGTTGTGAAAATGATATAGGCTTTGAAATGCTGAGTACTGTAATGCCTAAATACATTTAAAATCTGGCCCCTGAGTGAAAATCCCACCAAGCACCTATGTATATTTTTGGCATTGAAATACCTTTAAAAATCTGGCCCTTAGTGACTCATAGAGCACAGTCAGTACCATTAAGGATCTGACCCAAAGTGTCTGTAAACTGCTTTGAAGATGTAAAGCACTATATATGAGTGCCATCCTTCTGTATCAGTACTATTCTATTATTAATAATGCAAACTCAAAATGAGATTTGTGCTGCCTATCTGTACTCCTAAGCTCTTGCTTACAACATCTTATCAGGATCCTAAAAAGTTCAGGGAGATGCGTTCACCCTTGCTCATTAACATACATACTCCATTCTAGCTGCCCTTTTACTGTCCTTGCGACAGCTCTTTTATCCTCTTCATTCAAACAAAATATGACCTTTAAAACTAGCAGCTGGGGCCGGCTTCTCTTTTAATTAATGATGCTGAGCCCACCATGTTTTTTTTTAACATAAAAGATGAATAATTTTTGCTCCAACTCCCCTGCAATTTCGCACAGACGTTAGCCTTATCACACATAGAGTTCTGATTTAAAAGCCCTTATGGAAATGTCTTAGAGAAATAAATAGGGATGAAACCAATTGGTCTCTTTAGAAATTTGACAGGAAAAATTATTCTAAAATCCTATAGAATTTAAAAGAGAACAACATCCCTGTGTCGAGAAATTTTCCAATGGCATAGGGCTGCTATAATAGTTCCTGTGCCCAGTTTCCAGTGTAGCGGGTGTTTCTAGGAGAAAGGGGACATAGGCAGCATAAACTACACCCAGCTGATTACTGACTGCTGGCACAGCTCTTTAGGGCTGTGAGAAGCTGGACATAAATTAGAGCAACTTCATGGTTACTCCAATTAATCCTGGAGACTAGTCCCAGGATGGGGTGTTAGGTGAAGTGGAGTGTAAAATGGCTTAAAGTCTTCTTCCAGTCCAAGCACAGTGGAAGATCTAGCCCTGTAATTTTATATGCAAGTTACAGTAAACAAAACATGCATGCAGACGTAATTTGATCATACAGCCAAAGGAAGTCAGGTCATTTGAAAATTTGAAAAGGCCCATAATATCTAGCATTGACGCACACAAAATAATGTTGACAAAATTTATCCAGATATCTTGAGTTGCTTTTAAACAAAAAATAAATCACATGCCAGATCCATTCTCAAGTGTCACCATTTTAAATTTCCCAGAGTTAATGGAGCCTTGGGTTTCATAAAAAATACTTACATTTTCACCTCCTTTCAATAACAAAATTAATTTATTTTAAAATCTACTCTTTAGAGAATGGGGAATTGCATGTATTTAAAAAGCACAATTATTATTGTCACTAATGCAGTTCAGGAGTGGTATGTACTTACACAGGGAAGCTGAGTATGATCATATTAAATCAATATATTTTTCACTTGATTATTCTTTTGTGTTTGTCATATAAATTGGAAGGAGGGAAATAATTTTCTCTGCTGGAGCATAAAACAAATTAGACATAATGGCACATAAAAAGCAAACCATAATCACCCTCTTGAAAACTAATGCATTTTATGGGATATGTAGCCATTAAGGCAGTCACAACATTTTAAACCTACTCCACTTCAACACTCCCTCAATGTATTCCCTTTCTGATAGCAGCATTTTGTGAATGCTGGCTCTGATAATTAAATAAATAGTATGACGGAAATCCTAAACTTATCTTGCATGGCAATATGCCAGGCTTTTTTCTTCTTTTGTCTAGCAAATTAAAGTATCATTGTGTTTTTCCACCTGGCGCAGGGAAATGTATTTCACTGACTTTTTAAATTCATTTCAGAGCCTTTTGGATAGGCATTTATATGCAGCATGGCTGTTTTCATTTTATACTGCATACATGGACATGTATAGGTAGACACAGAATGGTGGTTTGGTGTTGTAGAAAGGATCTATTGACTTGTGTTTGTGATGACTACAATAATAAAGTGGTGAGGCCAAAAATGCCTTGTGCAAGTCATCTTACAAAAGCACCAATAAAACCTTTACATTATACCTCCCATCACATATTCCAGGTATGTCCATGTTTCACTGAACAAATATTTCACATTATTTCTATACTATTTTTTTGTGTCCTTTCACCGATACGATTAAGCCACCTACTGCCCTAGGATTCTCTTACCCCCCCCCCCAATAACAAGGACATTGCTACTCTAGACATATGGGCTAGAACCTAATATCTCTATTGTCTTCAATGGACCTATGCTCATATATGCAACACAGATTCCCATTTCAGTTAATGAGATGCTGTGAGGGAATAAAAACACCTCCCTCACTGATCATTTGGCCAGATCAGAAATTAGGCTCTCATTGTACAAAATGCATGCTTAACTTTATGAACATTAGTAGCCATGTTGAGTTCCATTTCTTATGCATATATATAAAGATCTGCAGGACTGGACCGTCTTGCCTGGATTCCAAGGGTGAAATCCTGTCTCCATTGAAGTTGATGGGAATTTTGCTATTTTATTTCAGTGGGGTCAGGATTCCATCCCAACTGAACACACCTCTGGAAAAAAAAACAGTCAATTCTAACTAGAACATTTTGGAAACATCTACAAAGTGATCTGAAAAGTGATTTTATCCATAATGATGATGATGTTCTTAACAACAACAACATTACTTTAGAGCCTGCTTAAAAGCCTACTGAAGCCAATTGGAGACTTTCCATTGAGTTCAGTGGGATTTGGATCAGACCCTTAGACCTTATCTACACAACAAAGTGGCCCCCTTTAATTATAGTAGGGGTTCTCAGACTTTTGTACTGGTGACTCCTTTCACACAGCAAGCCTCTGAATGCGACCACCCTTATACATTAAGAACATTTTTTGTATATTTAACACCATTATAAATGCTGGAGGCAAAGCAGGGTTTGGGGTGGAGGCTGACAGCTTGCAATGCCCCATGTAATAACCTCATGACCCCCTGAGAGGTCCTGACCCCCAGTTTGAGAACCCTTGAATTATAGGGACATAGTTAAAGCAGTACAGCATCCCTAGTGTTGACACAGTTCTATTAGTATGGCCTTTTCCCATATGGAAAGGGGAATGAACTATACCAGCATAACTGCCTCCACGCTAGAGGTTGTACGGAAATAATTACATCAGTAAAAAAGAAAAAAAAATCACCTCTGTAACCAACAAAGTTATACCGGCGTATAAACAATCTGTGTATAGACCAGGCCTTAGAAAAACAAAATGGAAAATCAAGTAAGATGAAGTAATTTTGGAATAATAGGGATGAGATACCAACAGAGAAAGGACCATCACATTCTTCCGGATTGGTGGTTATTGTATTTGTTAAGCTTCTTAGTTAAATGTGGAAGACAATCACCTGTATAGAATAGTGAGACAGAATCCCAGCTTGCAGTATAGATGGATCAGGATTTTGTTAATCTCTTTATCTGATAAGAGATAAGGGGGGAATTTTCAGGCTGGAAAGAAATAGGAAATTTGGGAATCTGAAGGTAAAAAGATTTATATCTTTCCTAATCTGAGTCCTATCACTCAAAGTGGAAGGAGAGATTTTATTCTGATAAAAGAAGGTTTTACAGAGGAAAGATCTAGAGCTGTCTTTTTATTCCCTGTTAAATTTATTTTGAAATATCAAGATGAAACCTACCTTTGCTGGCATGTAAAATCTGCAACTCGTTTTCTGAAAGAAGAATAAAGAGGACAAGACTCACTGACAACTTTGACATAGGCTTTGATAATGACTGACTGTGAAATGTTGCCTTCTCTGATGTTATTGAGTTACCCAGGTGTTAGTTGAATTTTTGCAGTGTACGATTTTTACCTTAAATAAAAAATTCCACTTTTTGTATTATTATGAACAATAAAGTATAAAAATGTTTAAAAGCACTCAGAAGAGAAGTAGGTTACAATGCAATTTAAGACAAATAACCCGCAGGCTACACTTTTACAAAATGTTTTTTTAATTCTTTCAATCTACTATTCTTTTTGAATAAGCTATGTAAGTAACTTCTTCCTTACCCGTCTCCCACCATGGTAACAGAGGACACATTTTCAAATCACTACTATAATTACTGAGCTAGAACCATAGCTGGTGTAAATTGGTGGCACTCTATTTACTCTAAAAGATGAAAGACTCATGGCTGAAGGAAATATGGGGCCAAGGTGGTTTTAAGATCATATTTGTGCCCAATCCTGGGCTGCTCTGAGGACTGAAGTGGCCCTTGGCATAATTTAGAGACCTCTGGAAGCCTCCCATGACTGCCCTATGGGTTGCCATTGGAATCTCCACAGCATTACATGCTAGAACCCTTCCCCTGACACATACTCTCCCATCCCCATTCCAGGCATGTTCCCTCCTCCAAGGGCTTGTGAGAGAGATCCTCAGAAGGCAGGCTTAAGGATCTCTTCTGAATTGCCTACATCAGGGAAGTCCCCTCCCTGGCAGATATAGGGTTTTTAGGACCCCTCAGACTGCTCTGGTCTTTTTCCCTGACATAAAGGAGCCAGAGTAAGGGTAAGGATCTCACCATGATTAAGCAGAATTCAGGAGAGGTGGTGAAAAGTACATGAGAAAAAGGAGTTTATTTATTGCATGCATCTGTGCCACATCTGTGCATATATAATAGGCGTGTTAAATGTGAGAGAACAGGTTTATTCAGGTGAATTTTGCAGATAAACTCTGAAAATGCTCATTTGACTATTAAAGCAAACACCCTCCAGCAGTGTGTGCACCTTCATTTCTGTTTGGTTGTTTTTGATGCTTTCCGCATATACTATAGTGAACACATTTAGTGGCAGGCTGAAATTTCATATTGTGAAAGAATGTTATTAAATATTCAAATAATCAAATTTTGGATGTATACTCATGACTAGAGTGGGGCAAAACTTTTCAAAGTTTGGTGACAAAATTTTGCTGTACAAAATGAAACATTTTAGTGAAGTTTGTGCAGACATTTCACTTAGTTTTTTGACCTGCTGTTGAGTTTATTTGTTTGAATGAAAGGCTGTTGAAACCTATTGTTGAAATTTCAAAAAATTGTGTTTTCAGGACCACCTCTATTCACAAGCATTCACCTTGGGAATCTAATTCTAAAAAGTACAGGTGAGATTTTCAAAAATGCCTAAGTGACTTAGCAGCACAAGTTCTGACTTTCAAAGTGATATTTGCTCTTACATCCTTTTTGAAAATCTCACCCTATATTCATTTAATTAGAGAATGTACATGTACCACATCAGTGGGGCACTTTGTGGGCACAGGAATCTACAGTATTTACATGGAGCGCCTTCAGGGGTGGAAAGTTAAAAGAAGCTAGGTGGTCAAATCTTGGCCCCACTGAACTCAATGGGAGTTTGCCACTGATTTTAGTGGGGCTGGAATATCACTCCTCAAGGTCTGAATAGTAAATAGTTGTAAAGAATGGTTTAGAAGATCAAATGATATTTCTGGAAGCTGTTCTGTGAATAATTTTGAATTACAAATGAAACTCAGAAAAGCCATAATTAGCTGGCAGAGAATTTGCTAAAAAAAAGGAACAGTCTCAAATACACTTTTCATTACAAATTATTTGTGCAGCTTAGATAAATAGATGCATATAATTTTCTAGAATTGTGTGTGTTAATTTAATTTGACATCATTTATTTTATTTTATTTTATTTTTTGTTTTGGTTGGCCTTAACTATAGATTTCAAAGGTTGCCTTTGTGTAAATATTTTATACCAGTCTCATGCAGGCAATTTCATAATGGCTCCATTGGAGAGCTATATCCTTCTGCAGAGCTGGACTGAGCAAATCTTAGGCACCATATTGTACTTCCTTTGTAATGGGAGAACAAGGCAGATTTATCTCCACATTTCCTTCTTATATGTTACTGTCTAGTATTCTGTCTCCCACTGGTATATTTTTAATGCATTGGCCAGCCACAGGAGTGATGCATGTGACTGTTTAATAACCCCTTATCTCAGGGATTTCACTGCCCCTGGGCCTCGAATGCTACACACCAGACTTGAACTCATGCTTGTGAGTTCACAGCACAGCAAAGGGAAAATATGAGACTGGGTTTGCTTTCAGAAATGGTACTTTTAAGGGGTGATGCAGTTACAGGCATATTAGCTTTGGAATACCTTAGTTCTCTTTATTACCAGGCAGGTCGTCTTTGTTCACAACTCAGCTGACCCACATCATTGAAGCAATACAGTATTTTGATTAATTTGCTGGGTTTTTTTTTTATATACCATAAAATGTCATCCAACAATAACAACAACAACAAAGTATAGTGGGAACATGGTCAGTACTCTGGGTTTACGCACTAGTCTTTCATCACTGGAGAATTGGTTATAAAAGTATCTGAGCCATTGACTTCAGTGAGACTAGACAAAAGTAAGGCAATCAAGATTTGACCCACATTTTAGCATCAGAAGATGTTTACGTAACCATTCTGCCAGTCAGAGTTGGCTGCGACAAGGGCCGGGTTCAGTATCTAGGGGTTCCTTTTCAACAATACAATGCAAAACCAGCTCAAGCCCCCACCCAGTGACCTGGGACAATTACACACCGCCTGCTGGGTGCCTCTAAGAGGCAATACTTCCCCTCTCGCAAGCACAGAGTCTGAGTGTAGCAAAAAACTTTTAATAAAAGGAGAGAGGTGACTCGGCATTAATTTGGAGAAACACTGCAAACAGGGCTCATAAACATAAACCATGAGTGAAAGACATAGCTCCAAGTAAGTTGGGCAGTGTCCTTTCTCCCTCAGGTTCTTAAGTCCAGCAAACCAAAAGTCCCTTTAACGTGCCCGTCCCTTCTCTGCACCCCACTCACAGTTGCTAATCTTGAACTCTGGCTCTCTCCGCCAGCCACCCTGCTGGCCACCCCTCTCTGCCAGCTACCCCGCTGGCCGCTCCCCACGCCTCTCCACCAGCCACCCTGCTGGCCTCTCACTGAGCCTTTCCGCCAGCCGGCCTGCTGGCCTCTCACCGAGATGTCATCAGGGAACACCACTTAACATAGCTCTCAGTGATTTCAGCTGTTCGTGGGGGAGCCTCACTGCTGGTGCACACTGGGCAGTCTTTTGCACTGTCCCAAAGCAGGTCTTATACTTAGATCTAGGTATCAGTGATTTCAGCTCTGCAGCGTGTAACAAGACTCTCAATTGAGTCTAAATGATCTCTGTTATTACACAGTGGAGAGAGGAAGTGTCTGATAGCATCTGGGGTCCTTAGGCAGGGTCCACATCACCAGGTACAAGTACCTGTCCCCACCCTCTCCCAACTCACAGAGCTTTGGAACCCATGTCCCCTGTCTAGTGAGTGCCATTTAGTTGAGGGTGAGTCCCTCAATTGGGTTATGCCAAGTACAGTTCTGCTGCCTTGGATTCACACAACAAGGATAACAACACTTTATTACTCCTGCCTCAATAACAAGGAAACTGGGGATCTCACACCAGCCAAAAGTGACCAAGCAATTCCATCATGCTGAGCACTTAGGCAGGATGGGTATGCCCATGCAAACGAGATCAGCTCCTGAAATCCTCTTCCACAGGGTTGGATGTGGGGGGAATTAAATCACTCCTAGACTAACCTGATAAAGCAAGTTTTTCAACAGATTTGCCAAAACATAACCCCCTGGAAATTGGCTTATAATGGAAATAGCATCATACCCTTAACCTTAGCAGTAAAAATCTGGCTTCCACACTCTTGCACTGGCTCCTGTGGAATGGAAGCCAGGCATATTTCTGTGGGTTTTGCAATATTAGTCTATCATAACAGTCCAGAAGTCTCTCCACAGGAGTCAGATCACTGTGATTTTCATTTTGTTTTTATTTATGTTGGTTGCAGGTGGGGGGGAGCACAGAATGAAGAAACAAAATTGTAAATAACACTTAAGAAATTCACATTTGGAGTATTCCCTAGAGATGGGCCAGAACCAAATACACAGATGCAAACATCTCCATACTCTGGTGAGATTCAAAACTGAACCTGGTTCTGAATCCCATCTTCACTCTTATCCACTATGGACCAATTCAAAATCTGGGATCCAAACACTCCTAATTTGGGGATGTTTGGGTCTTAATTTGGATCCAAACTTTATGGCTCAGACCTATCTCTGGCATTATTACATTGCTTCTGCAAGTCTTTCTCACAAGAGTAGTCCCACTGCTTTTTATTGACTCCTAAGGGACATATAAGAATGGCCATACTGGGTCAGACCAAAGGTCCATCTAGCCCTGTGTATCCTGTCTTCCAACAGTGGCCAATGCCAGATGCTTTAAAGGAGACGAACAGAACAGGTATTCATCAAGTTATCCACCCCGTTGCCCATTCCTAGCTTCTGGCAAACATTAGAAAGGGTTAGAGGATTGGATCCAGAGGTTGCATTCCAAAACTAGTAGACCAGTGTATCATCAGACAAAGGGAAATTAGGAACTCTGAATTCCTGTCCAGGAGTCCTTGCAGTCACTAGTTCCTGTAAAAGAAGAAAGTGTGTAGATTGCTTTTCCCTTGCAATGTTCCAGTTAATAGTTGGACATTGACTTTTTGGCTGCTGTAGATTCACTTTAATTCCTGTTTCATTTCTACCCCGCTCCACACACATTTAAATCTGAGGATTTTTTTTAAGATGCTGCTGAAAATGATATTGAACAAAGATAAAAAAAAATCTAGCACTCCCCCAATGAGGCCTAATTAATTTCCACTTAAAATCTACATAATACACATCCAGTGCTCCCATATGAGAAATGATACTCAGTACTTGTGGTAACTTATTCTACTTGCTGTATAATAATAGCCTTCTTACGCACAGAGTATTTTGTATTTATGGTGTATCAGCTAACTCTTTTTATGTCATTGACAGAATGTGGGCAGAGTGTTGTTCCATCTGTTCAAGACAAAAATATACATGTACTGATCTTATTCATACTTATTTGTGTTTATGTTATAATAACCTTACATTAAAGTGTAATACCCAAAAGAACAGCTCTTGGGATGTACAGGTATTATGTGCCATAGCTGAGCAGTCTATCTTGGATTCAGGAAGAAATCCAAAGGCTTGATCCTTTTCCGCAAGGTGTGAGTAATTCCAATTCACTTTATATTTGGAATTGAGTTGAACTATTTTAACCTAGTTGCTGAGGTCAGAATTGGGCCCAAAGACATAACACTAGGGGCAAGATTCTGACCTGAGTGCCTTGAAGCATGTAATGTTTAGGGGCAACATCATGACTGTACCCTCCTTCACCATCAAATATTCTGGCTAATTTCTCCTAGGGGCCCCCCCATGGGCAATGCTACAGCTGGTACTCTGACTCTTTTTGAGGTCCTTCCTGCTTCACCACTTAATGACTCTGCTACCTGGCGTGCAATGGAAGAGACTGGCCTTCCCCATCCTCTCCTGTTCCCATGTGGGCTGTAGCTGAGAGCAGGGATTATAATAATTTAATGGCAAAACTATGTTAACACAGAATTAAGATTGCTTGGAGTCTGTAGTCCCCTTGCAGAACATTAAGTTGAGCAAAACGCAAACTTCTGAAAACCAGAAAATGCACAGTTAAGGTTGCACAGGCAACCTTAACTCTGCCCTCTTTCAGCAATGCCTCAATATGCCCCATTAACACACATACCTTTACTCTGTCAAGCCTACAATTGCTAAAATGTACAAGCTCTTCACTTCATTTTACAACCCATTCACTCTCACCCACAAGATTCCATCCGTATCTAGGTGCCCCCATCACAAGCAGGGAAGGCATCTTCGTGAAGTCTTCATTCCCTGGTATACACATATTTCTACTTCCATTACATTCCCCTCTGCCCCCCTCCCAACTCCCCACAACCCAATTTATATGCAGTGCCTGGAGCAAAGAACAACTATGTTACAATGGAATGGTTTTCCTGGTTGTGTTTCAGAATGGCTGGAGGGCTTACAAGAATAATCACAGACTGGGTGTCTTTTCCAAAATGTGAACAGTTTTATGTTTGAGAGAAAGATCTTCTGACCCCTCAGCAATAGATATCCCTCATCTCTGAGCAATCATGAGGTGTCAGAGCTTGTAGCATTTCTATGCCATGCAGTATACATTTTCTGGTAGGCCATGAACCCTCCGGTCTCCCGATTAATGTTCTTCCAACACTTATTAATAGCTTTCATATTATTCTCACTGCAAAGTGACTGATCAAGTATTATTATTTTATCAACTACGATTGGTTAATAACATCGTAGAAACATCCTGACTGGTTAATAACTTAGACTGGTTAATAATTAAATCTCACACTGGTTTAATATCCTGTGCTGCAAAGAGCTGCAGGAGACGCATTAAAGAGCCACTTTCAGCTCCTGAATCTTAGTCTGAGTATCAGTGATTTAAAGACTTCAAGTTATAGAAAATCTGCCGTTTATACTAGTTTAAACCTAGAAGTGACCCATGCCCCATGATGCAGTGGAAGACAAAACAACCCCAGGGTCTCTGCCAATCTGACCTTGGGGAAAATTCCTTCCAGATCCCAAATATGGTGATCAGTCCTCTATCTCTGGCTCCTCTCCACCCAATATAAGAAAAATGGTGGTTAGACCAGCTGCTGAATACTATGCCATGTTCACAGTAATCCTCTCCATAAAATAAAAGCATGTTACAATGTCAGAGGGTGGAGATGGATGGCAGGAGAGAGATCACTTGATCATTACGTGTTAGGTTCACTCCCTCTGGGGCACCTGGCATTGGCTACTGTCAGTAGACAGGATACTGGGCTGGATGGACCTTTTGTCTGACCCTTTATGGCCATTCTTATGTTCTTATAATAGTCAATTTGCAGCAAGCAACATGAGTTGTTAAATCTTTGTTGCACAGAAATACAAAGGTTCAGGCTGGAAACAAAGTGGTGGGATGCTCATGAGGACAGTGACATTGGCACATTCCATGGGCACCCAGGCAAGCATGAAACGGCAGCACAAAAACCATTTCATGTTTTATTTTCTTCATTGGCACATGCACACTGTAATCCTTCTAGCCTGCACATGTATACAAACAAGGAAGTGAACACATTCTTGAATATCGTTCTCAATATGGGTCCTCCAAAAATTTAGCGGATGCCATGCAATACCTTGGGTAAAACTTGACTCACTGCAGCTCCAAATCCCTCAACTTCTATTCTCCTTTTCCATCACCCTCTAACACTCTTCCCCTCCAGGAAGCATTCACATGCTTAACTTTATCTCCAAATACTTTGATTACTTTCCCCCAATAAATAAAATTCCCACCCAAGAATCACAAATGGTAGCAACCTTCAGCCAGTTTGTCCAAAACTCCTTTTTTCTTAAGTGGGGACTTCTGATAAAACTTTGGGAACCCCTCATTTTTCAACTCAAAAATGACTTTATTTTGACATTTACTTCAAACACACACACACACACACACACACACAGAGATTATAGATAAAATATAGCTATATATTAAAAGATTAAACCCACCTTAAAAACTATAAGAAACATTTCATTCAACCCAATTTATTATTTTATTTTTTATTTTGCAGAAAAATTTTAGATTTTTTTTCATTTAGGGGCCACTCAAAACACACACACACACACACACACACACACA
The DNA here is from genome assembly GCF_009764565.3 of Dermochelys coriacea. NCBI lineage: Eukaryota > Metazoa > Chordata > Testudines > Dermochelyidae > Dermochelys > Dermochelys coriacea. The sequence goes on from NC_050072.1 coordinate 120,011,037, forward strand.
CACACACACCATTTTAGCTATTTGATAGTTCTAGCAGGACTATGTGAGGGCAGAAATGAACCTATTGTGTAGTAAAGGTTTCTAAATTGAGTAGATATTTTTAAGATATGTAAGCAAGGCTGGCCATTACCGTCAAGTCAATAGGAGTTGATGGCACTCAACAACGAGGTGCTCAGTTTTGGGCCAATTTACAATAGTGCAGTGTATCTACATTATGCATTTTCACTGGTGCAGCTACATCAGAGTAAGTACAATGATGCTAAAAACTTTGGGTATAATTCTAGGCATATCAAAGTCAATGGGCATTTTGCAATAACTTCAGTGTGACTAGGATTTCATCGTTAGCATAGGCAAGGCCCTATTTTTTTTATTTTGTAAAGGAGATTGAAAAAACAAGGATGTCATATTTAAAACAGTTCAGTTTAGATCAGTTGCCACCATCACAGCAGTTAGAGGGACAGAGTCAGCAAGGACCAGATTTATATGAGCCCTGCATGTTAAGTGCTGAGGATTTTTGAAACTCTGGCCATGAATGCCACAATGGTAGCTGCTGGGCACTGAGAATCTTTGAAAATCTCACTACATTTGTGAGTGCTGAACAGCTGAAAATCTAGTCCATGACTCTTTTTGAAAATCTGTCCCAAACCCATTTAAGGGTCCACTCATGCAAGGTCATAGATTCCAAGGCCAAAAGAGACTATTGTGAACCTTTAGTCTGATCTCCTGTATATCAGGCCACAGAATTTTCCCCAAAACATCTTGGAGAGCTATCATGGTTTCCAGCTCTTAGAATGGTTGTCTGGAACATGATTCTTGGAGATACGCCTTTGTAACAGCTGCTACATTGGTCTTTAAATAAAACAAAGACAAGTTAGCCACATGTAATTCATTGGCCAGCAATAAGAGCTGGGTTCAATATATCTAGGGTACCTCTTGAAAACTGAACTAGCTCAACCCTCACCCCAAAACCCAGGAAAACTAAATACACCCTCACTGGGTGCCCTGAACAGTTAGAACTTCGTCCTTCAAGTACTCCACCACTGTGTACAAACAAGGAAATCTTTCTTAGGGGAAAGGGAACTCATCCATAAAGAAAAACTCAGTAACTGAATATATATGCAAATAGAGTAAAATATCCCCTCACCTCCAGTAACTAGCACTAGTCCATCTAACTCTCTTCCAATCCACCAGTGAGAATGTCCACAGATCATAGTGCCTTGGCTTCACTACCTCACTCATCCCCCAAACCCTGCTTGTGGTTTGGATCAGCAGGTAATAGCAGTCCAGGTGTCTCTTTCTGGGTCTGTTTGCAGGCTTGACTGGTCCTACCTGGAGGCACCATCACCAAATCCAGCCTAGTGATTCAGGTTCATTAAGGTGCTGGTTATGCGGGGCCTCATCAAACCCCACTCAGTTCTGCTGCTCTCCTCTCAGTCATATGTCACTGCAAAGTCCTCAGCCTGTGTTATCTCTTGCAACAGTCTCCATGCGAGACGAGCCAAGAGCACTTAGGACCCTGCAGTAGAATCTTAGCTTCTTGGAAACAAAATCTTTGCCACAAAATAAAAACTCGTTCCCGATCCACCCTACCAAACTTCTCTGGGAGCCCAGTACTCTCCCAAATCTTAGTTCATATGCACCCCAAGTGCCTCTCAAGGAACTGTAGCTCGGTAACCTATGCAAATGAAGCTGTCCATTGCACCTGTAGAGGGGAGCGGAGAGCTCTTTTCCCTTAGCCGTCCACCTTTTATCAATGTCATCAAATACATAGCACCATCGGGACAGAAATAGAGTTGCTACGGTCAACTGTGTCTTAAGTTTTACTCTCCTAACATCATATGTGCCAGTATTACTCCAAGCATATTGCAGATCTGGCTCAATTTAATGCTATTGACACTGATTTGTATATGCTAGCAGCATGCACCCAAATTAATCAGAAGGGAGTGTAAAAATAGAGGATGTTGGTTCTGTATTGGTCCATTACCACCAAAACGCAAAATAGTTATGGCAGGTGCCACCAGGTGGTAATGTTATATTTAGTCAGAGTTCCTTGGTGTGAGAGTGACTTTTGACTCTTGGGAAGACATTAGCTGTGTGCTTTTTAGTTTTGGGTTATACAATGATTTTTGTATGGCAGAGAGGGAAGTGTGCAAGCAGCAGGGGAGTTTGCTCTTTGGTTTTGGCTCTGTTTAGAGTCAATTCTTGAAGCAGAGTGGCAACCAGGAATCAGTATTGGATTGAGATTCCTGGAAGAAGGGATTGCTCTGCATGCTCTTTGGCCATCTCATTTCAGAACTGAGGTATATGTGCAGACAAAGGTAGTTACACTCAAAGTGTTCCCAGACTCTGAGTCACTGATTTCTCACTCAATGGGTTGGAAGTCAACCTACAAGGCTAGGATGTGCTACCATTTGGCAGAGGGATGAAAGAATGGATGTCAGAATGGGACATTGGTGTGAGCAGGATGGGGAACAATGCATCTAACATTTTTCCTTTGTGCCACTCCTACCTCTAGTGTATTGCCTGCCTTATGAGAAATGCAATCCTATCTGGCTCCTACGCAGGAATAATCCAAGATACAGATAAACATGAAAAAATGCATAATTGTTTCCTGAAGTGGGGTTACGGTCCTTCTAGATATTCTCTCAGTCCATTCAGCTGTTATATCTAGGATCCTTTAGAGAGAGAGAGGCCAGATGAACATAGTCTACTGTTACCAAACGCTCTTCTGTCTGCTGCCTCCATTTATACACCAGCTGTTTGCCTTACCTGTGGTTATAATGAAGACATCTCTATTTACTTGTTTTCATTGTCCTGCTGAGCTTGCTTTAGTGGCTGTATAATGTCAGAGAGGCTGTCAGGAATGTGCTCTGATGTATATATTAAAGATGAGGCAGTGCTTAAACAGTTACTGTTCTTTATTTTTATTCTATAACAGTTTTTATACCACCCTCATGAGCGCCTTCCTTTTGTGCAATAAGCGACATGACTAACATCTGTTATGTGTGGTTCATTCTCATTCATACTCTCCCAGGGCGAAAATTGTATGTGCAGCGTAGTTGTTTATTTTGGTAGGATTTTCTTTGCTTCAAATGCACACAATGGGATAGGATACCATTTCAAAAGTCCCTCTTGCAGGGTCAGCCCCAATTTGACACAGGCTCAAATGCCCTGTCTATACAAGGGAATTTAGTAAAACATTCTCCCACCAGCAGTATCACAAGAAGGATTTTTCTTCTACATTCCTACATGTGGGCAAGACCAAAGAGTCTAACTATGCCCTCACTGTTATCAGTTTTAAAACAAGTGTGAGCCCATTGACTTTGGAGGAATTATTTCAGATATACACTGGTGTGAGAACAGTATCAGATGACATTGCCAACACCTGTTTCCCATCATCATGCCAGCACTACACCATACAAAGGCCAGCTGAGAAAACTAGCTTCTTACAATTAGAATTTCAATTCAGAGAGGAGGAGTTTGATTCTGGCAGGAGTTTACCAAGCCACTGCAGGCAATTTGAGAATGATGATAAGAGTTAGTATGAGACTGAAAGGGTAAAAAGCAACCTCCAAGAAGCTTAAATTCATATGCTGGCAGAAGGACTATGTAAGAGTCTGGGCACCACAGAACTCCCATGGCACACGTGGAGTGACCATCCAGGAAAGCTTGTAATATTGTCCTGCTATACTTTACCAGAAATGGATCTGGATTACTTAGTTGATTTGCTTTTGGCATACTTTACTTTGAAAAAGTTTATCAGCCAATTCTGCATCCTCTGAAGTCAATGGCAAAGCTCTATTCAGCTTCCATGGGATGAAATCTGGGTTCTTAATTACTTTATTTACTTGGTGAGGAAGATGAAACCACAAGTAAATAATTTGTCTTTACAATTTAATTTCAACCATTTACCACCATTACAATTAATTTGGTAGGAAATGCAAACAAGCAAACAGAAGGCAAAGGCAAAAAAGGGAACAATGGTAAAGAGAGTCACAAAGAAAAAAGAGACGAATTTCTCTTCTGGTTAGCAGTCCAGGTTTTGGGATTTTTTAATTTTGACCCCTCTCCTGATTTTCCTCCTCCCCTTGACCATCCATCAATGTAGCTGCTTTTGAAAAAACTGCCAAGTCCAGTTAACTCTTTAGTTCTTTCCTCCTTTTTCTCTACCCTAAAGATGCCAGGCAATTATAAAAGACTATAACAAATCTGAGTTTAGGGAAAACTTTAAAAACATTAGTGGATGCAACTTTTTAGCAATAGCCTGGTGCAAATTTCAGAACTTTCAAAAGTTTTGGAAAGTTTTTCTGCAAAAAATGGTTGCTAGTTTTTTGTGGGGGAGGCAAGTTTCTAGACTGGCCAACGTTGTTTTTAATTACAAAAATGTTGATAAAAATCTCCATGTAAGATTTTCTAAAAAAAAATGTGATATTGTTCTCAACCAGTTTATTTTTAGCTGAAGACATCAGACATCAGCTCAGTGATTTAAATGTAAGTCTGCAAAAACACACTGAAAAGGTTTTAAACAACAAGCTTGGTTTCTTTGTTACTGCTGCTCTTCTGAAATATGGTCCAATGATTAGAGTGCTAGCTTTGGACTCAGGAGATTTGGGTTCAACTCCCTACTTTACAGCAGACTTCCAGTGTGACCTTAGACAAGTCCTTTAGTCTCTCTATGCCTCAGTTCCTCATCTGTAAAACGAGTCATTAAGATATCACAACATCTATATGAGGTAGGGAAGTTAACAAAAAACATTAAAGATTGTGGTACTCTTTGATTCCCCCACTTCTTGGGCTGAGTGGCATATTTTCTTCTACCTTAGATCGATGAAGAAAAATTGAAAGATGGTGTCACACACCTGATTACTTCAAGACTGCCTCTGTCCCCATGCCATGGTGCCACTTCTGAGATCAACAGAGAAGCTCAAGCTGGAGCTCCTTGATACAAAAGGCAAAGCATTCCAGTGAAGGTCTCTTGGCTTCCAGATCTGCTTCCCCTCCCCCTTGGTCAGAAATAGCCAGAGAGTGTTGACATTCAGGACATGCTGTAAGACAAATTCTTTTTACTGGGATTTTGGGACAGAGGAAGGTGAGATTTTGAGAGGGGGAATAGATTGTGTTTGTTCTGTGTTGTGCGGCTGACCCAGCTATTGTTGTGTAGATTTCAAACCCAGATTAAGGGACAGATATGACCACTTGGTCTGACTTCCTCCATAACACAGACCATAGAACCTCATCCCATATTTTCTGCATCAAGTCCACAACTTCTCTTTGAGCTACAGCATTATCTTTTAGAAAGATTTTCCAGTCTTGATGTAAAAACTCCAAATGACGACTCCATGTCCCTAGTTAAATCCACCACATCCACAGGTCCCTAGATATATTGTCAGCACAGTTGTTGGATTCTATCTTTTTCCTGTTAAAAGGTCCCTAGAGTTTGATGGGCACCTTTTTTTGTTAGATTAATAAATGCAAATACATCAATGTTATTAATTACTTACAATACAGTATCATCAGAGATCAAGACCTCCTGGTGCTAGATGCTGTCCAAACATACAGCCAAGAGACTGTTCCTATGCAGTCTAGGGATGCATTCCTGTAGGCACTTAAGGCAGACAGTAAAGATGCTCCCTGAGTAGTCTTATTGAAACCAGCATAAATAACTTGACTCACACGCTGAAGAAGTGTTTGCAGAATCAGGCACTAGGTTGGGAAGAAATTTGGATGTCATAGTACAAAAAGATGAAAGGCACAATATTCATGTTATCTATTACAAAATTTTAAACAGCAAACTCCGAACATATGACACAGTTTTAAAACTGGCCTATGCTGTCCTCGCGAACATGCACAAGCAGCTTGTCTTTCTTCAGCAACAATGCCTGGCAGCAGTAAATTTTCATGCAATTGTGTAGTTTCTGAAAAGCTAATTTTATGAAAATTTATATGCAGTCTTTCCATGTCAGTCCACTGCAGACACTTGGTGGAAGGTTTTAAATGGATCTCTATAAGAGAGGATTATACAGTCTTCAAACTGCAAACCTGAATCCTTTGTTAAGAGAAAAAATAGAAAGGTAATTCCAGATAATGGAAAAAAACTCAAATGTCAAAGCAAAGAGAGAGCAAAAGATGAAAGTAAATTCTATGAAGTTTTGGAATAAAATATATGCTTTAAAATCCTGTCGGAGATAAGCAGTAACATTCCGGGTCACAGGCAGACAGCTTTAATATTTGTTGGAATTCTAGCTTTGTACCTTAATAATAATTAAGAATTAGGCCCTCACTCAAAAAAAAATCTCCCTTTTACTGCTTCGCATAACTTTAACATGTTACTATATCCTATTCAACAGGCCTCTTCTACCTCTGTACCCGAGATGTCTTCAGATAGAATGGTATGAACAGGAACACTGAGGGCAGGTGAGGGCAAGCTATGGGATGTGTCAATGGACCCATGCTTACCTTCATCCAAAGAAAAGTTCAGAAAGGGGTGTAAATAGACCTAGCCTAAAATTCTGATGGAATTTTTTTCTATTGGGAAGGACTGCTTTGAAAAAATCAAAATATTTCACAGTAACATATTGATTTAATCAATTTTCAACAGGAAATTATTGAGTTGTTTTGTTTCAGTAAGGTCAAACCATTTCAATTTGATGTGATTATTTTCACTATTATCAATACAGAAATGTTTTGACTTTTATAGAATATAAATGTTTAAATAATAAAGATTAAACATTACAATCTTATTGAAAGGAAACATTTAAATAAGATCAAAACAATATATCTTGGAATATTTTGTTTTGTGAAAAAGTCTAAGACTTCTGCTTTTCATCCTGGCTTTGGATCAAAACAAAATTTTGAAATGTTGGAATTTCTTGTGGGACTGGAATTCCAGTTTTCAACCAGCTCTTGCTATAAACTTTCATGTTTAGAAGCATAAACCAATTACTAACTGAGGAGGTGATGATATGATGGCACTACTTGCCATGGCATGTGTCCCATCTGTGCCTGCCAGTAGCAAAAATCCCCAGCTGCTGAAGGCAGGACTCTAGACGGAGAGGGCTCTGAGTTACTACAGAGAATTCTCTCTCAGGTATCAGTCTAGTGGGTCTTGCCCACACGTGCAGGGTCTAACTGACTGCCATATTTAGGGTCGGGAAGGATTTTTCCCCCAGGTCAGATTGTCAGAGACCCTGGGTTGTTTTGGTTTTTTTTTTTGCCTTCCTCTGCAGCATGGGGCACAGGTCTCTTGCAGGTTTAAATTAGTGTAAATGGTGGATTCTCTGTAACTTGCAGTCTTTAAACCATGATTTGAGGACTCCAGTAACTCACCCAGAGGTTAGGGGTCTATTTCAAGAGTAGGTGAGGTTCTGTGGCCTGCAATGTGCAGGTGGTCAGACTAGATGATCATGTTGGTCCCTTCTGACCTTAAAGTCTAAGAGTCTATGAAGTTAGAAAGAGATTTCTGGGTGCAGGTTATTCCGTAATTGACTACTTCAGGGTTTAATGGATCTTCATCTGAAACAACTGGTACTACTGACAGAAACAGAATACTAGACTGGTATAGCAACTCCTATGTTCCTATGAACCCAAACTCTTTCCTCCCCTAATTATTTTTCATTTTCACATATCACATACTCTTCCTGGCTTCAGCTGACACCCTAAGTGGAAGTGCTGAAATACTGCAAGGAAGGTGTAGTCATAAAAGTTATAGTCCAATTTTGTAACTTGAAAGGTTAAGTTTAACTTGAATAAGCATCCAAAGCGAGCATTTAGAGATTAGCCCATCTCCAGTTATAAGCGCCGTTTCCTGTACTAAATTATTCTCCTCTGCTTGGAATCAGTTTAATTAAGGAGAATCCAGTGAAATGAAACTATAAGGATCTTTTGTCTCACTGCAAAACATCAGCTCATGCCACTGGAAATCCAAGCCAGAAGAAAGTTTGTGTTCTAATGCAAAAAAAAAAAAAAATCTGAATACTTACTTTGAAGAATCCTGTCTCTGTATAACTGGCTGTGAGCAGCAGAGCTGTTAAAAATGGGATGTTTTGATAAAGGGAGTGGGCACCAAAATTTGCATCTTTTTTATTGAAAAATTTCAAAATTTTATTATTTTTGACCAGCTCTCATCAGTAGTTTATTGTGAGTATTAGAATCTGAAATTTGAACTGAGTTGGTCAGTTATGATTGGACACGGAGGTCATATAGTATTATTTTTTTACCCTGACTGGATGAAAGTAACTCCTAGATTTCCGGCACAAATGCTAAATTTGAATTCAAAATTCACTTTCCACAAATCTATTCTAAAGTGCACTTAAAATTCATTGTTTTCCCAAACATTCCTGCTCATAAAGTCAATGACTAGGATATAAACAGAGAGAGAACAAAATAGGACCACAAACAACTGAAGCAAATCCAGTTTTAAACCATGAACATTTTTGTAGAAAAATACATTGAGGAATCCATTCAGTTCTACTAGTTATCCCCCTACTGAGGTAGATTTTTTCACATTACAACCTCTGAGGGACAATCCACCTGGCCTTTTGGACAGGAAGTAGAAAATATAATAAGGACTGGCAAACACTAAGATTACTAGCCGTTCTTTGTGAGTAAGAGGTAATGAACCATTATTTATTGTAGAGGGTGCCTAAAATTAGGCTTCCTATGTTTGTATCGGGTTTCAGAGTAGCAGCCGTGTTAGTCTGTATTCGCAAAAAGAAAAGGAGTACTTGTGGCACCCTAGAGACTAACAAATTTATTAGAGCATAAGCTTTCGTGAGCTACAGCTCACTTCATCGGATGCATTTGGTGGAAAAAACAGAGGGGAGATTTATATACACACACAGAGAACATGAAACAATGGGTTTATCATACACACTGTAAGGAGAGTGATCACTTAAGATAAGCCATCACCAGCAGCGGGGGGGAGGGGGGAAAGGAGGAAAACCTTTCATGGTGACAAGCAAGGTAGGCTAATTCCAGCAGTTAACAAGAATATCTGAGGAACAGTGGGGGGTGGGGTGGGGGGGAGAAATAACATGGGGAAATAGTTTTACTTTGTGTAATGACTCATCCACTCCCAGTCTCTATTCAAGCCTAAATTAATTGTATCCAGTTTGCAAATTAATTCCAATTCAGCAGTCTCTCGTTGGAGTCTGTTTTTGAAGCTTTTTTGTTGAAGGATAGCCACTCTTAGGTCTGTAATCGAGTGACCAGAGAGATTGAAGTGTTCTCCAACTGGTTTTTGAACGTTATAATTCTTGACGTCTGATTTGTGTCCATTCATTCTTTTACGTAGAGACTGTCCAGTTTGGCCAATGTGCATGGCAGAGGGGCATTGCTGGCACATGATGGCATATATCACATTGGTAGATGTGCAGGTGAACGAGCCTCTGATAGTGTGGCTGATGTGATTAGGCCCTATGATGGTGTCCCCTGAATAGATATGTGGACAGAGTTGGCAACGGGCTTTGTTGCAAGGATAGGTTCCTGGGTTAGTGGTTCTGGTGTGTGGTTTGTGGTTGCTGGTGAGTATTTGCTTCAGGTTGGGGGGCTGTCTGTAAGCAAGGACTGGCCTGTCTCCCAAGATCTGTGAGAGTGATGGGTCGTCCTTCAGGATAGGTTGTAGATCCTTGATGATGCGTTGGAGAGGTTTTAGTTGGGGGCTGAAGGTGATGGCTAGTGGCGTTCTGATATTTTCTTTGTTGGGCCTGTCCTATAGTAGGTGACTTCTGGGTACTCTTCTGGCTCTGTCAATCTGTTTCTTCACTTCAGCAGGTGGGTATTGTAGTTGTAGGAATGCATGATAGAGATCTTGTAGGTGTTTGTCTCTGTCTGAGGGGTTGGAGCAAATGCGGTTATATCGCAGAGCTTGGCTGTAGACAGTGGATTGAGTGGTATGATCTGGATGAAAGCTAGAGGCATGTAGGTAGGAATAGCGGTCAGTAGGTTTCTGATATAGGGTGGTGTTTATGTGACCATCGCTTATTAGCACCGTAGTGTCCAGGAAGTGGATCTCTTGTGTGGACTGGTCCAGGCTGAGGTTGATGGTGGGATGGAAATTGTTGAAATCATGGTGGAATTCCTCAAGGGCTTCTTTTCCATGGGTCCAGATGATGAAGATGTCATCAATGTAGCGCAAGTAGACTGATTTTCAAGAGTGCTGAACATCCAGTAGTTCCCATTAACGTCAATGAAAACCAGGCCCGTTATTTAGGCACCTAAATAAAGACTTAGGATCCCTAGAATTTTATGCTGCCATTCTTCAAACCTCTTAAACTGTATGTCTAAGGGCCTCATTGTTCTTCTTTCATGTATTTTTTGATCTAGTCATAGCCAGGTTTTATTAAGAGAAACTTCTCTGCAGGGCTGATATGAAAATATCATTAGCTGATATGACTTGTAGCAATACCTAAAGCTCAATTATTGCTTTAAATATAAAAATAGATTAACTCAAAATAATCTAGCAGCAGCAGGAAACACAGCTGTGATTTGCTAGAGGCTTCTACCTAATTTGCACCTGCTCGGTCAGATTTGTTTTCAGAATAGATCACCAATGAACATGGCCCAGAGAGAGATGCTCGTTTCCAGGGTCTTAATCTGATTTTTGTATAAGAATACAGATTAATATGAATATTGCCTCTGCCTTCACCAGATTAAAACCTACATGCAAGGCTCAAGACCAAGATTAATGAGATTTGTGCCCCTCTAACTTTCACCTTACGTTCATAGGCCTTGCATAGCTACAAAAACATCATGGGGTGAGAGTCGATTTTCTACTCCTCTGGGTTTGGCAGCTCATTGAAATTGCCTGTGATCTAATATAAAGATTTCTATCATCCACCTGGCTGGTGCTTGCCCAGGAGCAATATGACTGTAATTTGCATCCAGCTAATAACCTCATTGTCAAACATGTGTTTAAATAAAGTTGTTGGACCCTAAAGTCAGCCCTAGTGTCTTCCCCGAAGTTGTAATCAGCCACTTCCCCCAGGAAGCCATTGGCCAAATATAAACTGCAGAAGGTTCAACACTGCTATTTTATAATTTTGTGGGGCTTCTACATTCAAGAACTACCCAAGGAAGGGGCACAATGTGCATTAATATATAACTAACCCTGGTGTATCAAGTGCAGCCTTCTCAACCTATTTTTCATTTTCCTTCTGGCTAATAATAGGGCAAATGTAAGAGCAAAAGGCAAGGCCTACAGGCCTCTAAGAAGTCAGAGACATCACAGGTAGTTCTGCTGAAGTCGGCACAGGACTGCAGTGGACTGAAAACTTTATTTATCTAGTGTTCCTCTGCTTGCTGTCTTGCTTTTTTTTCCTGTGTGTGTGTGTGTGTGTGTTAAGGTTGTATTTTGTTCTTACTACGAGAAATCTCATCATCACATCCCACTAGAAGAAAACTGCCTTTTACTATACAACTACCCAGTTGGGGTAAAAATTCTAACTCTCTGGGCTCTAATTTGGAGGCCCACAAGGGAAGCAACCCTCACACTGTGTTTAAAAGTGTCCAGCAAAATTCATTTAAAAACAAACAAAAAAAAAACGAACTATGAGTTTAGAGGCAGGGGAAAGCCCGCAAAGGAAAATCATGCACCTAACAAGCACCAACAACCTCACTCTGTTCTACATGGCGAGGCTGTCAGGGAAACTCTGGGCAACTGTGTGTGAATGGGGTGGGGATTAGAAATACAAATGAAAATGATTGAAAGGAGGAGGGAGAATAGGGAGACCCTAAACAGCTGAGTCCTTAAAGCAAAGACTGTAGCAGCTGGAGAAGTATTTCAGGAACTGGGACATGAGAGACAACCTGAAATAAACCTCCTTGATTAGGACTGGGAATTTGAACTTTACACTAGCTTTGGTTTTGAAGAGAGTAAGAAAAAAACCCCAACCAGCTGAGCTACTTTAAAAATCTCCTGATGGCAGCTGCTGCCTAGAACCCCATGAATGCTACTGTTTTAAAAATTAGTTCACATTTTCCCTTGCCATCTCCCATTTTCTTCCAAACCTGCTGCTGCTGGATTTATAGTAACCTCACCTCATTTCAGCATATAGAGCCCAAACTCAGTGGAGCAGACTGCATGAGTCACAAGCAGGAAGTGTTATATACCTTACTCACAAGATAACCACAAGAGTCCACCCTACCCATGGCTTTCTATCTCAAAGCATGCAAATGTTTTTTACTATTTTAGCAAACAGGCCCCTAGACATCTGTGGGTTTACTCCTGTGAGTAAGGCATGAATATCGGTAATGGTGGACTCTTGCTGTGCAAGTGTTTTCTAAGTTATGCAATTTCCTACCCTCTGGTTATGGTGCATGGTTTTAATGATCTCCACAAGGTTGATCCTCAGTTCTGCAGTGGGGGCAGAATTTGAGGCTCAGTACCCCCTGATGTCCATGAAGCTCCCTGCTCCCTAGAGCATAGGAGGATTAGGGGTCCACAGGAATGTAGATTCACTGTCCATCCACCCTCATGGATGCAGCCCTAAAATTGCATTAATAGCAGAAGAGTGGCTCTGTGACTGGTCCATTGATAAGGTAGAAGAATTAATCCTATCTCCCTGCCTCAATGCCGGCAGACCTCCTTAGTGCATAACCCATGTAATCAGGCTGTATTCTGATCACAGGGACGGTCTCAATGACAGGTTATACAAGGCCAGCCCTCAGACACAATATACCCAGGCCCTCACATCCAGGTTTTGCTTCAGATTAAAAATCTTCAATTACAGATGAGGACCAACATTGGCTTTACATGGTGCACAGGCCTTGGGTGCTGGTTTTCTGCACCAGGGTGAATCTTACTCCATTGGAGTAAGAATTGGAGGATCAAACTCTTGGAGCCCCCTGACCCTTCTACTCTAGCCCTTCCCAATACTGCTTCAGAGTGAGCTACAGATTTCCCTACAATCCACATTTTGCTCCTGGGTACTCCCTAACATCTCTCTGCTTTTAGCTAGCTTCTCAGAGACTCTGCCACTGTTCTCAGAGCTATATTTTCTTTGCTGGGCTGCCCTCCCTTTGCTTTCACTTCCCATTCCCAGCTCTCCCCAAGAAGTTCTTCAAAACAGTCTGGGTTTGTCTACGCCATGCCATAGTATGGATTACAGGGGGCTGAACTGCAGCATGCAGCTCTGTTATGTTTTAACTGCCCAGTGTGGACACTGTTGGCATGAACTCAAAAGGTGCCTAGTTTGCATTAATGTAGTCCTGCTTGAAAAAGATGCTGTCTTAAGCATAGACTTTAGCTCCAGAAGAGCAATGTGTGGATGAAGCTGAAGCTTAAGTGCCTTCCTTCACACACTCAGTCCCTTTCACCAATAACTGATATGGGTGTGCAAATAACATTCAGCTAACAAATTACAGAAGCTTGGTGTATTCTTAAATCGTCTGGGGGGTTCCTAGAGCTCAAATCCAGTAAAGTTCCTGTACAACACAGCTGTATGAAGCTGGAAAAGCACTTTAGTTATTAGCATCCTACTGCCTATGACAGTCCCACTTTACGTCTAGAATTCCTTTATCTGGCACTGTTCCAACGTGTAGGTTATTTTCTAAAGTCATAAATAATTCACCTAATTAATTTTAGGTCTTCTGCTTTCCTTCAAGTTTCAAATATAATAAATGCCTTGGCTCATGCACAGAGAATCCATAGGAAACTTGCCTTCCCCAGAGAAATACTTTTATTATTAATCAGCTCCTAAACTGCATTACAAAAAATAGTAGAGTGAATTAAAGAAATCAAATTAATATGGTGATGTAGTTCATAGCAAAAAATATATTGTATCAAAGGGCAATGTATTTGTACATGATTGCACATCAGGCAATCGGTCTGACTGATGTTTTGTATACCTCTGGCTAGAAAAAATAGGAAAGATTACCAGGCACGGAAAAAAAAACAATACAGTGGAAATTCATACATCATTCTAATTCTCATATGCAGGAAAAATAAAAATACCGGAAGAAGGGAATGAAAGAAAAAGGCAATAATATTAATCAGAAGTGACTTTGTAAGTCCAGTCTATATATCATTGTTTGTGCCAATCCAAACTCCTTTCATTAAGATCACATTTCGACATTAACCCTGGTTTCACATGCTCACAGTTTCCTGATGAAACAGTTGACTTCAGTATTGATTGGCTGTCTTCTGGAGAGCTGCAGAAGACACACTTTGAAAAGTCTGCAGAAGAGCATGCAGCTCTGTTATGTTTTAACTGCCAAGTGTGGACACTGTTGGCATGAGCTCAAAGGTGCCTAGTTTGCATTAATGTAGTCCTGCTTGAAAAAGATGCTGTCTTAAGCATAGACTTTAGCTCCAGAAGAATGGAGCCAGTCATTTTCCATTCGTAGTCTCTATTTTTTTTTAACTTTTGAGTCCAATTCCCACCAATCATTTTAGAGTTATGAGAAGGTACAAAACAATTCAATGTTCCTATTATTTAAAAAGAAAATATGACCATTTTTGAGGTAACCCAGAAAAGACTGAAATTTGAAACTTAAAAATTAGTTTGTCATTTTCACCATGGCCTTTGTTACAAATGGAAAATTTCCCCAAAGATCTGGAAGTTTCCAAAATGCAGGATTAAGCATGTGAAGTGGAAAATGATATTAAGGTTAAAGATGGATGCAATGGACATTTGTCAGCACAGTCATTTAATTGCACAGCTAGTTAGTTAACAGGTATCTACAAGTTTAGATACTGTAAAGGGAGATTGTGAGGCTCTGTAGCTACTGGAGTTTGTAAGTGCAATAAAGTATCTAGATGTGAAAGTGTTACCAGTTCCTCCAAATTTATTCTGAGTCTTGAAATATTTGGTGGTTGTTTTAAAGTGCCAGCTCCTGGTCTGATGTTATGTGTTAAAAAAAGGTTTTAGCCCTCGTGTTGTGTATAAAAACCTTAAAACATGAAACCTAAAGCAGAAGAAAAATAAAGAGAAACTAAAATATACTTTATTATGATTATTAATTATTATTATTTGCAGTGTTGTAGCTTTGCTGGTCCCAGGATCCTCGAGAGACAAGATGGTGAGGTCATACCTTTTATTGGACCGACTTTTTCAGTGACAGAGAAACACTTGATCTTACACAGAGGTTTTTATTTTTAAAAGAAAACTCTTGTGATTTTTAAGCCAATCATGATTTGGGGTACCCGGTCTCGTGATTTTCAGTGCTGGGGAGTTGTAATACTGTGAAACATACTAGTGAAACATGTTGTGCCTGTTGGATCATATTAAAGACGTTCTGTATTAAAATCACAAATGAGTTTGACTCCCCCTAGTTTAAATTCCAGGGTATTATTAATTAAGAGGTCTCTTGGTTTTATTGTTTCTCTCCTTCTCTTTGTGAACTTGCAAGCTGCTAATTGTGTTAGTACATCCTAAGACAGAGTCTGTTCTCAAAGCAATATTTTGTAACAACAACTACTCACAGAGAGAGAGACTCAGAGCCATACTTTGTAACGACAGAAAGAGCACACAGAGACTCCCCGCCCTTTTTTTGTATTTATCTCGCTTTGTTAACAATTGTGATTAAAATAGAGATAGAGGATGCATGTGGATGGATGCTTGGTGTGGATAATAAATGAATGATCAGGGAAGCGCCAGCTTAGAAGTTCAGTATTGATTGGCTGAAGAATGCACAGAGTGGAGACAACTAGAGGATCACCAGAGGGAAGACTGGAATCCACCCAACAGCCTCAAGGATGGGAGAACCCAAGAACAAGATAACATGTGGCAGCACGGAGCCATCAGGAATGTGTCATCTGCTGATTGATTCAGCTACAGCATGATGAAGCAATTCCCATAGACTGGCATAGGAAGAAATTCCTATAAAAATGGACTCTAGAAACTGAGAACTTTGGGGTCTGATTCTGCAAACCAACTTCCAGGAGCATCAGATGAGCATCTAGCAAGGCCCTGCTACCTCCTCTTGTCCAGGCTACCTGGCCAGTGGCTTGGCACGAGCAACTCTAAGGATGGTAATTATGATAACAACCTTGCAGAACCTGTGTGTGTTTATGAATGATTGTGTAAATAAATATGAAATTGAATGGCATCTGATAGCTATAACTAACTGCTTACTATGATTTTCTGTATTCACAATAATTGTGGCATTTTGCTTTATTCCCTTTAATAAGATCCTGCTGGGTTTTATTTTATTGGTAGAACATGCCTCTAAACCATGCAAGCCAAACAGATGTAGTTTAAGTAATTTACAAGTTCATTCGCAAAGCCTACAGAATTTGCAACCGGCACCAAACAAATAGCTCCTTCTTTTCCTTACAAATCAGGGAAATTGAATTAAAAATAGGATTAATTCAAGCTTGAGGATGATCCTGCAAACACTTATGCACACGCTTAATAACTCAGTTCATTAGAACTATTTAGGTACATAAAGTTAAGCATGCATGAAAATACTTTCAGCATCAGCACATATATTTGTTTAATTCAACATCCCAGAGTCAGAACATTCCATAAATTAAGGTTCCAGTAAGCACATTAATTTAGACATATTGTACCTGTATAGAATTTCCTATTTATATTCTGACATTTCCTGAACTTTTGAGTGCATCCTTGATTAGTGCTTAGTCTGTCTAGCAATGGTCAGATGCTCCAACTTTTTACCTCAGTAACCCCACTGAAGTACCCCACACTGAAATCAAAATACATTTTAAAAGTTAAAAAAAACCTATGAAACTGCAGAAAATGTTGAGCTGATGGAAAATTAAAGGGAAAATGAGTTAATAAAAGAGTCAATAAAGAAAAGCTATAAAATATGATTATGGAGGTAATAACATGCATGAAAAGAGATACCCAAAGAAATTAAATTTCTAAAGGCAAATTCTCCATTAGCTAAGCAATATGGACCTCTCTGAAAAGGGCAACCTTAACGGCAAGCAGCATCTGTTTATCACCAGTCTTCAATAGGAGAGTGAGTTGATGGCTTTCCTTATCCTGAGTATGTACATGAGAGCCCACAAAGACTCCTATTGCAATGAAAGGGGAAGGCTTTGTCAGACTTCTAGCGACCATCCCGACCTTCAGAATCCCCAACATGAAGCATGAATTAGATATTTGTCCTCCAAAAAACCTATTTCCTTTCCCTTCCTGTTCATGAGTAATCAAGTATTTCACAAACCAAACAGATTATCTCTAGTTCTGTGTGTCAGAAATTTTCCACCTGGGATCCCTGCCGTCCACAGTGTGGAACTTATGATGCTCTTCATTGGGAGAAAGGGTTCATCTGAAGCTGTTAGCCAAGGGTTAACAACAGTCAATAGCAGAGCTCCCGATGACTTCAGTGGTGCAACTTCAGACCCCAAATTCAGGAATGTCACTTCCACCAGAGGCGGCTGGATTTAGGATGGAACACACACATGAAGGTGTATTTATCCTTATCTTAGGAGTGTTGCATCTCAGCAGTAACAGTAAATCCCCAGGCATCAAGGCGAAAGAGCATGTGGTTTTGGTTTAAGAGATGGAATGGAACAAGAGCGTATTTTTAATTGTTTAGCTCACTGAATTTAGCAGGTGGCTAAAATCCTCTATTCACAGAACAAGTCCAGTTTCTACACATGCAGTCACAGTTCAAGTTTGCCCATTCTGCCCCACTCTGGCCGAGAGAGTCTACTTGAAGGGGTGAGACAAGATGGGTGAGGAAATATCCTTTATTGGACCAACTGCCATTGATGAAAGAGATAAGCTCTTGAGCTCCATAGAGCAAGTTTCTTGCAGGGATGAGAGGCCACTTTTGAGAACCAAGGACTCTAGTCCTTCATTTCTCTGAGGAGACTGCCAACAAATAATCAACCGACTGCCAGTTGTTGACAGTGTTCTTTGTGATATTGACATCTGCACTAGGAAATGAACAGAGACCAGCTCAGTTCATACATACCAAACAAGCATCCAGCAGATGGCAATAGCTCTCAACCACTACCAAAAAGGAACAAGGATTTGAAACTGTGGCCTTGGCTACACTTGCATGTTATACCACAGTAAAGCCACCCAAAGTGCTCTAACTCACTCCCCATCCACACTGGCAAGACACGTAGAGTGCTCTGACTCCCTGGCTAGAGTGCTGCTGGTACTCCATCTCCCTGAGAGGGATAAAATTTGTTGCATATTGGGTGAGATGCTACAATGTCAGTGTGACTGAGGAGTTACGTCACAGTGCTCTGATTGCCCTCCAGAAATGTCCCATAATCCCATGAACTGAAGTGGCCTCTCTTGTCTTTGTTGTGAACTCGGGAGGAGTGCGGAAGTGGCCCTTTGGAGTGCCGGCTGCTTATCAGCTCCAAGAAAAAAAAACAAACAGCTAATGTTTGCTTTGAGTGAGTGAGAGAGAGGCAGGAGATGGAGGGGGGTCTGAACTTACAAGACAGCATGCTGACACACTCAGCACCCCAAAAACCCACTCTCTCCCCCCACATACACACAACACACTCCACCCCACCCCCTCTTTGAAAAGCACGTTGCAGCCACTTGAACGCTGGGATAGCTGCCCATAATGCACTGTTCCCAATGCCACTGCAAGTGCTGCAAATGTGGCCCCGCCAGTGTGCTTTCAGCTGTCAGTGTGGACAGACTACAGTGCTTTCCCTACTGCGCTGTACAAAGGCTGGTTTAACCCAACGTGCTCTACATCTGCAAGTGTAGCCAAGCCCTGTGTCAGACAGAGCAAAGGCTTTGCGTCACATTACTAGTTCCCAGATCGATCTCACAAGAAGCTTGATCATCAAAGTTTTATGAGTTGATTGCTTTCAATAGAAAACTATCCTCTGAACTATCACTAGGTATACAGACTAACACGGCTGCTACTCTGAAACCTGTAGGTATACAGAAGAGCCACCCCAAGATGCATTTCATACAAGTGCACCAGCAAAATCATTTTTGTCTGGCATCGAAAATATTGAACTCCTTGAGAAGGCAACTCAGAAATAACTTGCATATATCAAAACATTTCTATTTAACAGCATATTTTGTGCATTCTTGAATCTTTAAATAAGGTGCAACAAAATGTAGTTGGATTAAAATTCAGAATGATTTTTCCCCATTCTGTATTCATTTTGCATTCATTCAGTAGCTATTTAGGCTTAATTATCCTTTATTCATTTTTAATTTGAATCTGACAAGGTGCTGAGGTTTTGCCTGTTCATTACTTTTTGGATGCTGCATGTTACAAACTTTCAGACAATATATTTTCTCACAAAATCAGGAACCTTAGTTAATATTTATTAAAGGTAACGACAGGAATCAATGGTACAAAACATATTAAAATACAAGGATTTAATACTTAGCAGCTCAGTGTCACAAATTGTATCCGTCACTCTTTTGTTTTCAATTTCCAGAACCTTTGGAACAGAAAAACCAGCTTACACAAGAACTGTAGTACTTACCATGAGCATTTCAAGTCCTTCATTAGCACCTGTAATCTTGTCTGCATGTGACCAGCGGAAATAAATCAATGAATACAATGGTATTTGATGGATGCTTAGAAGAGACTTTCACTATTTTTACCCTGATAGATTAAGTGCAAGGCACAACAACACAAAGCTTTGATTTTTGTTGTGTATGTCTGTTTTGATTAAAATCCTACCCCTTTTACCCATGCTGAATTGTCAAAAAGGGTCCTTATGTAATATATGAAAAGCTTCAGTAGGAGATCCCCAGCCTAGAGGAGGAGGCAAAAATGACTCATTTCATACGAACACACACACACACACACAGTTTCATGGTCTGATTTGATTTTTCTGACTATCCGCTTGGCAGGAGTCATAACAGACAGAAAACAAAAGTGACAGCAGCCTGAGGCTTTTAAAAAAAAAAAAAGTCAAACTCTTCCAAACAGCTGCTGTATACGACTCATTTTTTTCTTTATTATTTGATAAGAAACTGATGTTTGGATTAACTTTTTTTGTAATGTTTATCCAAAATACACTGTGGTATGCACTGATCAAAGCCAAAGCCAACTTGACTAAAACAACAACATATTCCATGCAGTTACTGAGCTTCAGAGAGAATTAACTAAGACTGCCACCTGGTGGAGGAATTACTAGCAGAGCTGGAGGAATGGGACCTTTTAACCGCCTTGGGCTGGGTCTTGAACATTCATCATGGGTGATGGCTTTCAGATGCTAATGAGTAATCAGGTGCCCCTAGGACCTAAAAAAAGTACTTACCACATATTTGGTACCCATTTTTAGAGGGTAAAACCCTTCTCATCCAATCATATCAACCTGTTTTTGTACCCAGTATGATGGGAAAAGCCCACGATAATATATAAAGAGGAGAAGATCAAAAGAGAGCAGTGAGAAGGAAAAGAAATATGTACATTTATATGAATTTAGGAGACAAGTTTGAGAATGCAAACTGAATTTTTCGCTTTATGAAAATGTCTTTTTAGTGATCTAGTCTGCAGTTACTGAGAGCTGAGCACCAGGTTAAGAACCAGATTCTCTGGCCAGGCTGAGCTGGGAATGATATGTGTCCAGGCTGGGGTGGAAGTTAACGTGGCTTTAAGACACTTTTGTGGTCTCCTGATCCTGAGAATCGTTGTTCTATCTTACACCACCTGCTGACAGCCAACGGGGTCTGTTCTGCCAGCCGGGGATCAGCAGGATGTCGGGGGCCCTGGCAATGTCCTCTTTTCCCTAGTCACAATCCCTATCTTGTGCACCAGAAAGAGGAACTGGTGGAGAAGTCACTATGGCCCTTTTCAACCAGAGAATTCTCCTATGCAAGGGGAATCCTTCCAGGGCACTAAACCAGGGTCACGGCAACTCTCTGCTGCCCAAGTACTACAAAGCAGCCAGAGGGCATTGGATTGTTTAGACCCTGATGTTTTCCATACTCAAAGGTCATCATCATGTATTGCCCATTTTGTGATGGTTGTCTGTTGCCCAAAAGAAATGTGCTAGGGGCGTTGTGAATTTCTTATCTCAAAAAGATCCTCATCCTGACCTGTTTTAAGCAAACGTACAGGCATTTTACATACACTGCATGTGGACTAGATGTGGCACTTCTACAGTGTATGTTGCATTTCATTCCATATTGCAGTGTTTTATTCCACATTTCTAGCTAGCAGGAGGTTTTGATGACCCCCCTCCCCCCCACACACACACACTTTCATACTACACCAAGAGTTCTCTATGTCCAGTGGATCTACAGAAGATTCAGTGTTTGAATCAAAGCTACCATAGCCGAGTTTCCAGTTGAGTTTCTTTTGATTCATCTTTCTCAGTAAGTGGGTATCAAATTGTTTGGATCATTGATGGCATCTGCTACCAGTGCTTCAACTTGTATTTGATTTACAGTAGCTCCTGGGATTAATGGAAAAAGCAAAGGGAAAGGAACAAGTCAGTGTTCTATTCACTAGCATCACTGGGGGTTTCAGCATGGCAACAGACAGCATACTGACATTGCTCCATTGCTTTTAGACTGGGGCTGTGATGCATTGTAGACTTGTCAAGGGGCTTTCCTAAAACAGAGATTAAAAGCCAGGCTATTCAAAAACAAACTTTCTTTAGTCATATTTTTAATGAAGTAGAAAATAATTTACTCATCCCGGTAAAGCTCCACCCTCCCCCATTCCTCCGCCAATAAGGGCTTAATCCCACTGCCAATAAAATCAATGAGAGTCTTTTAGAGAAGCAGTTTAGTTCTGTGGGATTGATCCTGCTCCCACTGAAATTGATGGGATTGTTTACATTGTTGTCAATGGGAACAGAATCAGGCCCTAGATAATTTTATGGCCATCCTATGCACTTCAAACTCAATGTTTAGAGTTGGAGAGCTAATTTGGTATTATTTAATTAAGCAAAGGAACTTCTTTGCCTGTGAAGTTGGGAGGAGTATTTCTGTTTTTCAGACTCAGCATAGTAAATTGGTACAGCAGTCTCTGGGAGTGAATGGAAAGAACTCAGACTAGGAAGACACATCTGACATGATAAAGAAAATAGTAAAAAAATGAAACAGCATATTAGAGCCTATTTGTAACAGCAGTTGAGGCACTAGATCTTGTTGGGATGTACTTCAATAATGCTTAGTCAGCAGGAGCTCTCAAAAGAGAGAGTTGAAAGTCAGTTTTCTCCTAAATTAAAAAGGGGGGAAAGTGGGCTATTATCACTCTTCTAAACAAGAACGAACGGATGCAGAGCTTTAAAGAATTTTTTTTAAATTGATGAAAAATGAGAGGGTTTGAGATTTTAACCTGAGGGTTTGAAGTGATGAATTCCCCCTTTCTCACTTTGAGTTAGCATGAAACTTTCTAAACATTAAAAAGCTTCAGGTTTGTTTTGAGGATTGATGTCAAAGACAATCAGTGACTTGTTAAAGTCAATGGGTGTTCCAAACACACATAGACTAAATAAAATGAGCAATTAGGCTCCATTATCATGTATTTGTATCACACAACAGAGATAGCTATGAACAAGAGACTGACCAAGGAACATGACAGGTCAGAATTAAACTTCGGGGGCAGGGCGGAGGATTTCCCTGACTGAAAATTCAGGGGAAAAAAGAGACGAGTTTTGCAGCCTGTGTGTGTTAGAGGCAAAAAGCCAAGAGAAAACCTGAAGAAGCAGTTGTGAGTGTGATCCTCAAAGGAAGCAGAGACAAGGTTTCTTGGGCACAGAGCACACCATAATGGTAGAGTTGGGAATTGCTGAGCTAGGAAACGGCCTGTTGTACTTTGTTTCTACTGTGTTCAGGAAAACAGGACTTTGTATATATTTTTTGCAAATAAATAAGATTTCATCAAAGTATATAAATCAAGGATACCAGTCATACTTCATCCTAATGGAAACAACCCTGCAAGACCCTGATCATTGACTATCAGCTCAGACCAAGAGGGCAACAATATTTTGATTAAGAATTTGAAAACTTACACAAGAGACACGATAATAGGAACAGATACATACAGTGCCTAGCTCAATAGGGGTCTTGTCCATGATGGGGGCTTCTAGGTTCAACGGTAACAACATGCATAAGGTAACAGAGTTTTTATATAGAGTCCTGATTTCTATTATATTTATGGTTATATATGAATAGTATATTAATAGTTTATTGAAAAAATGGAAAGATATTTTGCAAAATATGTTTTTTTCAAAAAATTCAAAATTTAAATGAGATGATTTTTTTGTGAAAAGTTGTGCCAAACCTATGTCCCCTTTTTGTCAATTTTTTTTTGAAATTCAAAGTTTTACCACCCGGTCTATTTAATATTTCTGACCAAATTCTTGTCATCTTTGGACAGAATCAAATTATATACATAAAAGATTAGATGATTTAGAGCCCTATACATTTTTTGCAGAGTTTTAAAATTTATATGTTTCTTCTCTTGAAAAATATATCACATTTCTTCCCATTTACTCAAGCCTATGTTATATATCCATCTCATTTTCCCATCTTGTACGAAGAATAAAATGCTCATTTGGAAAAGGACAATCCTCAAAGAAATAAAGTTTAGAAATTAAGCGTACCTGCTACTTTTCTGGACCAAAAAAAAAAAAGAAAAAAAGAAAAGATGTCCTCACCGCTCTGAAGTCAAGAGCAAAAATCCCATTGATTTCAGTGGGGCCAGGATTTCACCCATAATCTGAGAAGGTTCTCAGTGAATCTCTACTACTTGTCAGCTTTTAGCAATCTTCTTCGTTGGCTGGTGGTTATTAGGTCATGTACAGACCGCAAATGATTTCTTGTATTCAGCTGTTCATGGATAAGAAGTTTGTATGTTCACAAGTATCATGTTTTCCCAGACCAAGTCAACAAGTCTCTAATTGAAGTACCATAATCCTTGCATGTGTGGAGATATGGATATATATTTTACACACACACTCTCCACCCACCTCAAATATAGTTTATCATGAGTCATTAATTACATAGTATATTATAGAAATCAAGAGGATATTGCAAATTTATCTACAGATGAATTATTTCTCTCTATATCTTTTTATATAGATCCAGAGCTTGGTTTCCACTGGCAGAACCTGTGGGGCCTAATGGCAGAAATTCTGTAGGCAAAGTGTCTACAAGTAGTCTTGCTTGAAAAGCAGAATTTCCATCAGGCAGGAAATTCTCAAATTTCCACATTGTCCCAATTTGAGGGGAAAAACCACAGTGAAAACAACAAAACTTGGGGCAAAACAAAAAAATTAGAGAAATTTCAATTCGGAAATATTTGTTTTGCTTTGATATGAATCGGCATCCAACTGACCTACCATGGTGCCTCATGACCACATTCTCAACTACAGACCAGGCACACTGGCCAGACTACATTTCCCATGATATACCACAGTCTCTGATGTGTACCATTAGAGCCCCAGGACTGCAGTTCGTTATGGGAGATGTAGCCTGGCAGAGGAACCCTAACCCCATAGGGGATAAAAGGGGCACAAGGAACCCAAAGTACAACTCTCACAAGACAACCAGTAGCTCACAATAAAGTTTGAACTAATCTGAAATTAAACATTTCATTTCAGTTTTTCCCAACAGAAAATTTTAAAAAAATGTAGCAAAAGATCAAAATTTTCCAAGTGAAAATGGCAGTCGGGGCAACCACAAATGGAAAATTTTCTACCTACAACCCACTCTCTGTGGAGATCCCAGAGCTGGCCACCACACTGCATTACCATGGCCAGTGTAATGATCAGATCATCCAGGAGACACAATGACTTAAAGTATCCCATTGACTCC
This sequence comes from Dermochelys coriacea, assembly GCF_009764565.3. Classification (NCBI taxonomy): domain Eukaryota; kingdom Metazoa; phylum Chordata; order Testudines; family Dermochelyidae; genus Dermochelys; species Dermochelys coriacea. The sequence continues at coordinate 120,035,720 of NC_050072.1, forward strand.
CGGGGCCACACAGTTCCTATGCTGCTCCAGCTGTACTTCAAAGTTACTCTCCCCAGTCAGAGCCCACTCGGGAGAGTGGGAAAACAAACACCTCCACCTTCTCCTTTGGGTGGATCATCAGTGATTCCAGTTGGTGCAGGGGTTTACTGTATGTTCCCCCGGTGCCTGGCAGAGCAAATGAAGGTACCACCACCTGGAAAGAGTTGCATATACTGGTCCAAACTGGATTCTCCAGACCAAGAAAGGATTTTTGGATAATCGTGAATTTCACCTTAAGAATAAATGGGATTGCTCATAATGATTGCTCACAAAGTGGTAACTAATAACTGCCGGCAATTACACTTGTTCATACCATTGGAGACAAAGCAAAGCACAGATGCTGGCCTGTTTAGGTAGTCAATCTTGCTGGGAATATCACAATATAGGGAGAGATCTGTGCAACCTAGAAAAACCTCAGCCACGAGAGAGAGAGAGAGAGGCGGGTCTCCACCTAAGAAAGGGATGGCTGAGGAGCCAGGAGCCTAGTGTAGATGCCCTCGAGGGACCACGGAGGGGAAATAGAGGTGCGGTTGCCCTGAACTGGAACTCTCAGCTCCAAAAGATTTAGTGTCCTTGCCCCCAGCATTTAAAATCATTAATTTTGCATACTGCTGTCAACCTCCCAAAGCCCAAGTGCAGAAATGTGGGATACACACATAATATGAATGTGCTTAACTTTAAATAATATAGTTTCTTTAGAATAAAGTACATGAGGCACTAATTTCACTTCCAAGGTTTTTCCATTCAAATGTAAATTATTTAAAGTGAAATTCAGGGCAGTCTCCAACTTTAGTAGAAATAAGAGGATAGTTGCAATATGATAAGGGAAGGCCTTGAGATGAAGGCACCAGCCTGAGATTCCAGAGACCCAGGTTCTGGCTCTGCCACAGACTTCCAGTGTAATCTTGGGCAAGTCACTTCATCTCTCTGTCTCTCTCTTTCCCATCTGTAAACTGGGGATGACATAATAATTTTCCCCTCACACTTAGTCTGTCTTCTCTATTTAAACTGTAAGCCAACGGGGCTTAGCAAAAATAAAGCCCCAGTTACAGCACTGCTCTAATACATGTCATAATAACAAAGAATAATAAATAGCATGATGTGACATGTGGGAGGCTCGTGGCCCTTTGGAGAAACTTTATGGTTACATGCTGGTTAATCACATAGTGGAAAAAGTGAATATTTATTTGAATTCCTAATTGAGATGTAACTCGCTATGTAGAAGTTCAGAGCCGGATAAATAAATAAATGAATAGTGTGACACAGCTGGCCCTCTGGACCTTAGCACCCCCTCCTGATCTTCAGCAAAGCTAAGGATCTTGGCTATTGTTTTCTTCTCACTCCTTTCAGTGCATTTCCTACCTCCTTCCTTTGCTGTTTTCTTTCTTTCCTTTGACTTGTATCTGGCTAAAGGAGGAAGAAACAACAAACAACAAAACAGCTCTCTTATTCTTTCAATCATTTCCCCCCCTGTGGCAACAGTCTGGGCAAATCACTTCAGAGCTGTCTGACAAATTCCTCTGCTCAACAATCAGTTCTGCCACCCAGCAGTCAGTGTAAACTAATCTCAAGGGAGGAATTAGCATGGCACTCCTGAAGAAAGAGGAGAGCGAAAAGATCTCACTAAGGGGTGGAAACAAAACAGCTTGGAAAATTGTAAGGCTAGCAGGTGCTAGTAACTCTGCTTGAAGGGTGGTCTGGTGCACAGACACCAGCCATAAAAAAAATGATTGGCCACGCTTCTATAAAGAATAATGCATGTCGTTTTCTTTCTTCCTGTGTTCAACCACAGAGCCCCACAGTTTTGCAAAGATTACCATACCATCTCAGGTTTCAGAGTAGCAGCCGTATTAGTCTGTATGCGCAAAAAAAGAAAAGGAGGACTTGTGGCACCTTAGAGACTAACCAATTTATTTGAGCATAAGCTTTTGTGAGCTACAGCTCACTTCATTGCATGCATTCAGTGGAAAATACAGTGGGGAGATTTATATACACAGAGAACATGAAACAATGGGTGTTACCATACACACTGTAATGAGAATGATCAGGTAAGGTGAGCTATTACCAGCAGGAGAGCGGAGGTGAGGGGTGGGGAGACCTTTTGTATTGATAATCAAGGTGGGCCATTTCCAGCAGTTGACAAGAACGTCTGAGGAACAGTGGCGGGGGGGGGGGGGGAGATAAACATGGGGAAAATAGTTTTACTTTGTGTAATGACCCATCCACTCCCAGTCTTTATTCAAGTCTAAGTTAATTGTATCCAGTTTGCAAATTAATTCCAATTCAGCAGTCTCTCGTTGGAGTCTATTTTTGAAGTTTTTTTGTTGAAGGATAGCCACTCTCAGGTCTATAATCAAGTGATCAAAGATACTGAAGTGTTCTCTGACTGGTTTTTGAATGTTATAATTCTTGACGTCTGATTTGTGTCCATTTATTCTTTTATGTAGAGACTGTCCAGTTTGGCCAATGTACTTGGCAGAGGAGCATTGCTGGCACATGATGGCATATATCACATTGGTAGATGTGCAGGTGAACGAGCCTCTGATAGCGTGGCTGATGTTATTAGGCCCTATGATGGTATCCCCTGAATAGATATGTGGACACAGTTGGCAACGGGCTTTGTTGCAAGGATAGGTTCCTGGGTTAGTGGTTCTGTTGTGTGGTATGTGGTTGCTGGTGAGTATTTGCTTCAGGTTGGAGGGCTGTCTGTAAGCAAGGACTGGCCTGTCTCCCAAGATCTATGAGAGTGATGGGTCATCCTTCAGGATAGGTTGTAGATTCTTGATGGTGCATTGGAGAGGTTTTAGTTGGGGGCTGAAGGTGATGGCTAGTGGCGTTATTTTCTGTTATTTTCTTTGTTGGGCCTGTCCTGTAGTAGGTAACTTCTGGGTACTCTTCTGGCTCTGTCAATCTGTTTCTTCACTTCAGCAGGTGGGTATTGTAGTTGTACGAACGCTTGATAGAGATCTTGTAGGTGTTTGTCTCTGTCTGAGGGGTTGGAGCAAATGTGGTTGTATCGTAGAGTTTGGCTGTAGACAATGGATTGTGTGGTGTGGTCTGGATGAAAGCTGGAGGCATGTAGGTAGGCATAGCAGTCAGTAGGTTTCTGATATAGGGTGGTGTTTATGTGACCATCGCTTATTAGCACCGTAGTGTCCAGGAAGTGGATCTCTTGTGTGGACTGGTCCAGGCTGAGGTTGATGGTGGGATGGAAATTGTTGAAATCATGGTGGAATTCCTCAAGGGCTTCTTTTCCATGGGTCCAGATGATGAAGATGTCATCAATGTAGTGCAAGTAGAGTAGGGGCATTAGGGGACGAGAGCTGAGGAAGCGTTGTTCTAAGTCAGCCATAAAATGTTGGCATACTGTGGGGCCATGCAGGTACCCACAGCCGTGCCGCTGATTTGAAGGTATACATTGTCCCCAAATGTGAAATAGTTATGGGTGAGGACAAAGTCACAATGTTCAGCCACCTTGTTTGCCGTGATGTTATAGGGGATATTGTTCCCGACGGCTTGTAGTCCATCTTTGTGTGGAATGTTGGTGTAGAGGGCTTCTACATCCATAGTGGCCAGGATGGTGTTTTCAGGAAGATCAACGATGGATTGTAGTTTCCTCAAGAAGTCAGTGTGTCTCGAAGATAGCTGGGAGTGCTCGTAGCCTAGGGCCTGAGGAAGGAGTCAACATAGCCAGACAATCCTGCTGTCAGGGTGCCAATGCTTGGGGATCCAGGATTTCCAGGTTTATGGATCTTGGGTAGCAGATAGAATACCCCTGGTCGGGGTTCCAGGGGTGTGTCTGTGCAGATTTGTTCTTGTGCTTTTTGAGGGAGTTTCTTGAGCAAATGTGGTTTCTTTTGGTAGCCCTCAGTGGGATCAGAGGGTAATGGCTTGTAGAAGGTGGTGTTGGAGAGCGGCCTAGCAGCCTCTTGTTCATATTCCAACCTATTCATGATGACAACAGCACCTCCTTTGTCAGCCTTTTTGATTATGACCATCAGAGTTGTTTCTGAGGCTGTGGATGGCATTGTGTTCTGCACGGCTGAGGTTATGGGGCAAGTGATGCTGCTTTTCCACAATTTCAGCCCGTGCACGTCGGCAGAAGCACTCTATCAAGCATTCTTACAACTACAATACCCACCTGCTGAAGTGAAGAAACAGATTGACAGAGCCAGAAGAGTACCCAGAAGTTAACTATTACAGTACAGGCCCGTAAAACTATTTCCCCATGTTTATTTCCCCCCTCCCCCCACTGCTCCTCAGACGTTCTTGTCAACTGCTGGAAATGGCCCACCTTGATTATCACTACAAAAGGTCCCCCCACTCCCCCGCTCTCCTGCTGGTAATAGCTAACCTTACCTGATCACTCTTGTTACAGTGTGTATGGTAACACCCATTGTTTCATGTTCTCCATGTATATAAATCTCGCCACTGTATTTTCCACTGAATGCATCTGATGAAGTGAGCTGTAGCTAACGAAAGTTTATGCTCAAATAAATTGGTTAGTCTCGAAGGGGCCACAAGTCCTCCTTTTCTTCATATCATCTCAGTAAAGGGAAGAACATATGCATCATTTTATCCAGTTCAAGGTCGGGAGAATCACCCAGTCTAATGAGGTTTTATAGTAACTCCTTACCGCTGAAGATAAGAGGCCAGAAAATATTCAAGAGGACCAAGGGCCTGATCCCATCATGACTTTATTCAACGCTGGATCAGCCCCAGGATAAGAAACATGAAGTACCTGATTCCTTGATCATTTTCATTGATATAAATAAGAACTAACTATTAACTCTGTTGAGGACAAGAAAGTAGTAGAAAGTGAGGCACTCACAATTTTTCTCTCATGATCAATTTCTCAGGAACATTCTACTTTTTAAAAAAAATGTAATGTATGTAGAATTTCAGGTAGATTCATTTAAGATTTGGGAAAGCCATAAGCCATGTTATAACATTATAGATCACAAGTAAATCTAGAGACCTGGGGACAGATTTTCCGTCAGCATAAATAGGTGTATTTCCAGTGTAGCTGTATCATTTTACAGCAGATGTGGATCTGATCCATGAATATCAGAGTATGCGTGTGTGTGTCTCTCTCTCTCTTTTTTTTTTTTAAGGCATAGTTATAGCCTAAATCAGACCTATTTGAGCATTCACTTAATGGCAGTGTAGAGATGGACCCACAACAAGCACCCAGATCAGAATACTCCTGATTCTTGGGAGGATCAAGAATCCAGACAAACATTGTGACCTGGGCCACATCTACTCAAAGCAAGTTCAGAGAGACAGTGTTGTACAGTGGTTAAAACACTAGACAGGGAATCAAGGGTTCAAGATCCTTGTCTATCATTAACCTGCTGTGTGATGGCAAGAAAATCAATTTGCTGACCTATGCCTCTATTTCCCCTACATCTGTTCTGTCTATTTAGAATGTAAACACTTCCGAGGAGGGGCTGGCTTCACACTATATGTATGTTGTGGCCTCTAGGCATTATTGTGGATAAAATAAAAAATGGTTTTGTTTTTTTTTGCCAACCAATTTTTCTACCCCACCCTGTTACTTTGTAAATTTCTATAACTATATTATGCATGAGTAGCTTAGCACCCAGAAAATTAACATGCAAGGAAAGTGGTATCAAACAACACAAAAATAAAATGCCACAATCACAAAGTGAAAGTGTAAAAGCAACCTAAAGAGCCATTTTGGAGGAGAACAATTGTCTGGAATGACATCAAACTTCCTTCTAATGTTTGACTGGCTCCTCACACGATACACACTTTCTGCATGTTAAATATGAACAGAAGAGGTACTGAAAAAAGTAAAGGTAGGTGCATGAATTGTTAATACCTGCTTCTGTTCACGTGTCAGAGAAAGTCTATTTGTAAAAGTTTATAGTGTGTTGGCTTTGGGGAAAGACCCAGGGAATTTTCACTGTTTATTCAAACACAAGTTTAATAAGAATTATTTCTTTCCTTTTGTTTCAAGGCTGGACAATAGTAATCATTTCTATGTTACTTAAGTATTTATTCATTTCCTTGAACTAAAATTTTTTTTGCACCAGGGGTCCAAATCTGATTGCAGAGAAGATATATTATGTGATTAGTTGCCACTAATGAAACAATTTTGACAAATATAAACAGCTGCATTCTGCATGTGATTCAATACTACAGCATGCCAGAAATATTGGATGTCTTGATAATAATGGTTTCTTATATCTGAGGTGTGGGTATTTTAATGGATGGAAGCAAAGTTGCTCTCAAGTTCTATACAATACTTTGAAGAATGCTAATATTTTTAAAAGCCATTTTGAAGCTGTTCTGCTATTTTTTTATCCAGGCAAATAATGCATATTGGTGCATGGATTTTATGGCATGTTGCAAAAGATAATTTTAGAACAATTTGAAAATTACAAGAATGTACTGTTTGATATGAACATGAGGAAGATAATCCCTTGTGTATAAACACCGGCTAAGGTCCCAATCTTGCTCCTATTGAAGTAAATGGTAAAAGTCCTATTGAATTCCAAGGCACTGGATAAGACCCCCAGAATTTATTTCCTGAAAGACCAGACTGTCATCTGACAACTCTCAAGAGTGGGGAAAAAAGCGCCCAGGTAAGCCAACCAAAGAACCAAGTGTACCTCCAGTTCATAGAATATCAGGGTTGGAAGGGACCTCAGGAGGTCATCTAGTCCAACCCCCTGCTCAAAGCAGGACTAATCCCCAATTTTTGCCCCAGATCCCTCAAGGATTGAATTCAAAACCCTGGGTTTAGCAGGCCAATGCTCAAAACACTGAGCTATCCCTTCCCGCTTTAAAAAAAAAATTAGAATATCAGGGTTGGAAGGGACCTCAGGAGATCATCAAGTCCAACCCCCTGCTCAAAGCAGGACCAATACCAGTTCCGGCAAGGGCAGATAATTGGATGTAATAACCCTCAGAGCCTCACAATAATGTAGGGCTTGATGTGAAAATTCACAGATTGCAAAGCCATGTAATCAAAGGGTAGCAGGCACCATTGACTAATTGTCCCTTAGCCCACTAACCCATTTTCCCTATGATTTACTCTGGCATTCCAAGCTTAGCCCAATTTTCCTCCTCTTCCTGCCCCAAAATGTGATTTTTCCCCCTCAAGTTATTTGAGGCCCAGAAACAGCAAAATTCTGCTTTGTGCCTGTGACGACTTCACACACACACACACACACACACACACACACTTACATTTTAAAAGTCCAATCCAATATCTCAGCCCCAGCACAGTACAAATTTTAGCTCTATCCCACTGGAGAAGGGAGATGTTCAGCATTTGCATGCAGCCTGTGGAGGCTGCACCATAATGGATAAATTAATTAATATTTGTGAAGGGCTCGGGTACTGCCATAAGTGCAGTTGAAAAGTTTGCATGTTAGGATACACCCATACCCATTAATCCAACTGCAGGATAAGAGAGTATTGGTTGAAAGAAACAGGAAACAGGATTGGTTCCAAAATGGCCACTGGGTTGGTATTACTGGATAAAAATCTCAGATTTGTTTTACACAAGAAAGTAGGAAAGTTAAAGTATAAGAACTTAACTTCAATACTGTAAGTATCTTTGACATGAGTTTTTATGTGATCATTACATGGATTATGAAGTTAAAAATGGAAATTTGTGTTTCAACATACCAGCACACTGAAATATTGTAAACAATTTGTGGTGACCTGGTGACCTCCCTTTTTGTTATTCGATAGGACTTTGCTAAGATTCATTAGATTTAAGGTGTCAGGACAACATAGTCTTTTAGAGTGTTCGATGATATGTAAAGTGCAACTGGAAGATTTATAATGAATTTTCTCAGCACTTTCTACTGCTGCCTTTAAGCAGAAATATCTGAAATGTCTTTGAATCTGTGGAGAAATCATTGTGTTTTAAAATATACAGTCAAATCCAAAGACTAACCACTCACTGAAGCTATTGTGTTGGAAGTTTGATTACTGAAAAAAAAAAAAGGTGTAGACATCATGAGCTCTAATGGTAGTAATGTGCCAGAAACGATAACAGGCCTAGATTTAGATCTATGTAATATTTGTGCTTTTAGTAACCTGCCTATAGTTCTCAGTTTCATTGCACTTGCTTCATTTCTTAATTTTTTTTAAATGTCAAATCATACAGAGACTATGAATACAATATTTCTATGGATAGCAGTATAATTTTGATATGAATTATAGCCAAAATCTTTAAACCTGGAAGCCCAAAGTCAGGCTCTAACAACTAATTAGATTACAGCTGGCAGGGACATAGCTTTCCTATCCTGCAAAAATAAATAAATAAAATAAATAAATAAATAAATAATTGAGATATCAAAATTTGTCCTGTCCCAAGTCAGGACAAATAGTTGAAAATTCAAATTTAGAGAATCAAAAATGGGGGGGGGGAAATTGGTTTGGATGAATCAAAATATTTTTATAATTTCAAAACATTTCCAATTTCAACCATTTTAAAAAAAAGTTACTTTCATTAGATTAAATATCAAAAACAAAATAGTAATTTCAAATCAGAAAACTGTAATTTGTTTCAAAAATATATGAAAGAAATGTTTAGACAATTCCAAAAACTTTTCAATGTTTTTCAGGTCAAGAATTTTTTAAAAAATTAGAGGGACCTTATTTCCCTATGCTGTATATGGGACACCTGGTAAAATTACTCTTATTCTAGCAAGTTCAATGGCAATCAATCAGAACTATGTAGTACAAATGTTCAAATTAACATCAAGTTGACTGAGCCCATGTTAAAAAGAAATTCTGCGTACCTAGATTCTTTTTATTTACCTTTTTATCTTTAAGGCTTTAGGGTTCACACGAGAGAGGTGACACATACCCTCCTATCAAACACACACACACACACACACACACACACACACACCCCCTCCCAGAGGATTCACAACAGAATGTGGCCAACAGCAGCCTTTCAGCACTGTGCGTGAGGGAAGGGATGGGAGCTGCTTCCAGTCACGGGGTGGGAGGGATGACCTGGCCCTGGCCCGTGTCTTTGCTGAGCTCACCTTTCCCCCCACATCCCAACCCCCTGTGGCTGGAAGCAGCTTCTCTTGTCCCTTCCTGCCTGGCAACAGGACGTGGGGGGTGGGACCTTGCTGACCGAGAGCCAGAATACAGCAGGGGCTGCGCTTCACCCCACCACCAGCCTTGCACACCCACCTCCATTGTCACCCGGTGGGTGAGTGGTTGGTGAGCAGGGATCTAGCCAGCAGCAGGACCTGCCAGTACTGATAGGTGGGGAGACAGAAAATAAGGGACAATTTGCCCATTTTTAAAAAAAAGTCAGGACATCTGCAAGGAGCTTAAATACGGGACTGTCCCTTTAAAATAGGACATCTGGTCAACCTATTAAAAACAAACCATTTCCCATTAAAAGTTTCAAATTTGATGAATTGCCCTTTTTGACCCTCCCCTCCCCAATATATTGGTCAAAAAACTCCAGCCAGATCTAAATGACATACCCACATAAAAGTAGCCTGATTTTCTGAAGTCCTGAGAGCCCTCAACTCCAATCCAGACAATGGGAAATGCAGGCTAGTTTTACTTAGGTGCTTAACTTCAAGTTTGATAATTTTGGCTTATATTTGTTTTTACAGTTACCTTTTAAATAGTGATACATGAACTGAGCTTGTTAAAATGGATAGCAGACTAGCTAGTAAGAAGTGCACAATGCAGCAAGAATAATCACTGAAGGAAACAGATGAAGAGCAGACATTTGGATAGATCTTGGCCATCTGTGACCCAGGAAAATACAAATGCATGTGGGTATCATGTGCCCTGGAAATGCCTTCAATTTGTAGCACACATAATGAAAGCCAGACTTTGCCACTGTTACTTCCTGTTAAGTAGTATTAACTCTGCAAATAGCCCCACTGACTTCACTGGGACTACTCAAAGTAAAGTACTATTCTAGATGAGAAATGATTCTAACATCTGTGCTTCTTCATTTCTTATTTTCTTAATTTCTGGGTGCTGAGCTCTAATGGTACAGAACACAATACTCTTTAAAAAGGTATTTCCCCATTCTATTCCTTATTGTAAGGTCCTTTCAAAGCAAACCATGAGGTTATCTACATTGCAGCTTGGAGGTGTAACTCCTAGCTCAGTAGACATACATGACAAAGCTACTGCACTAAAAATAGCGTGGTGGTGGTGGTGGTAGTATGGGTTAGCTACCCAAATATATTCCTAGAACCATGGAGAGAAGAGAATTACCCCTTCCAGCTGCAGTCTTGAGCCCTGGCCCTTTAAAATCCCTCCTTTTCTGCCGGGTTAATTCCACTGCATAACACTGAAAAACAGAGAGCACTGGAACCGAAAGGCTCTAACAGAGCCAGTAAGATACCAGGATCCCTCTCGGGAAGCACAGTGCCTACTCCTGGCTAGCATCCCTGTGGACAATAACCGCAGGAGATGGGTTCGGAGGGCACTGCCTAGCAGAACACAGAGCACTGGAAGCTCCAAACTAGCCAGCTGAGCAGGTAGCATACTGCACCTCTCCAAACATAGCAGACCTCCCTCACTGGTGTGCCTTGTTGACACCTTCAACTACAGCAAAGCGTCTCCTTTCCCCTTCCCCCAACACCTTTGCAAGTGCAACTGAGGTTTGCAGGGCAAATCTTGCCCGAAGAATTTATTTTACTAGGAGGAACAAAAGATTAGTAAAGGAGAAAGCAGGGTCTCTCGAAGAATTCAATAGACCGAAGAGCCACAGTAGACTGACAAAGTTATTCTTGGCAAAAATGGAGGTGGGGAAGGTACCTGCTATATGAAAGCAGTACACATTTCCCAGGGGAGGATGACAGAAATGGTATCCTGTCAGAATAGCATATCGTCAATTTAGGAAGCTGAAGATAGATATTGACGCTCCTGAACAAAACGTGATCCACCTCAAAATTCCAATCAGAGCAGCTTCATTCATTGATTTAAAACTTCATCGTAAGCATAGGAGGTGCTAGTGAAAGTTATTTTCATTCCGTACTTAAAAAATATATCTAATTAAGACCCAAGAAACTATACATTTGTAAAATTTGACTTCAGGTGTCCTACAGGAGCTGCCTCCTATGGACATCTGACAGAGTGCAGTACACACAAGATCAATAAAGAGGAAACAGAAGTGATCTTAGTGTTCCCAGTGGCCCAAATAGCCTTGGTTTCCAAAATTCGTGAACATGTCAGTGGAGCCACCATTGCTCCTGAATCCAAGCCCAGATTTGTTATCCTGGGGTCCAGTTCTTCACCAGGATGCAAACAAGTTAAATCTAGCAACTTGGCATTTGAAAGGAAGCTTCTAGAACAAAAGGATTACTGTTCTGGTCTCCTTGAATTTGTTACAAACTAGGACAAAAATCAACAAACAGGGGTTACTCAAGGATCTGCTCTAAATTCAGGGCTTGGTGTAGAGTCAGACACATTCAGCATCAAGTAGCCAAAGCGTCTCATGTTCTGGAGTTTTTACAAGATGGTTTTCATATCTGGTTAAAGACTAATATCTTAAAAGTACACATTGCTGCGCTGTCTGCACTTTTGAGTGTATCCAGAAAAATCTTCCTTGTCTCACTACAAGGACATACATCAATTCATTACAGTGTTTCAGCTATTGAAGCTCCTACAGTGCATAGAGCTCTGTATTGCAATTTGAACATTGTGCCCAATATCTTAACCCAGGTGCCCTTCCAACCTATGAAATCAGCTTAATTGTATGACTTGACTATCAAAACCATCTTTTTGAACACTATCACTTCTGCAAGAAGAGTGTCAGAGATGCGTCAGTTGATCGTCCTGCTGCATCTTTCATAAAGACAAGGTGGTTATTGAGAACAGATTTAACCCCAAAGCAAATTTGATTTTTCTTCAAGCACAAGAGATCTCATTGCCTTCTTTTTGTCCACATCCCCCAGAGGAGAAAATATGGCATTTGCTGGATGTAATGCAAATCTTAAAGTTTTATCTGAAAAGAACTCCAAGGATAAGACAAACAGCTTGAATGGTCTTATTTCATCCAAGAAGGATGTGCGAAGGCATCTAAATCATCCATCTCATGGCGTATACACTGATACATTGCAGAGGCGCATAAAATGTTCCGCATACAGGTATTAAAGGACTCAATCCTCCCTTGGCACCAGAGCTCACTCAGTACAAGTGATGGAGGGTGTGAAAGAGCAAGCACTTTATGATGAAAGCTGTATAGCTCCAGCTTGGTTATTCATACATACATTTACCAACTTTTACAAGACAGATGTGGAATCTTCAGGTGATGCAGCCAGGTCCTGCCTGCTGTAATTCCTTAGCACAAGGAAATCCTTTCTCCCAGTGACATAATTCCTAGTGAGGGAACAAATAACCTCATTGTTGAGAAGTTCTCACATGGAAGATCTGTGGACCAAGGCCTGAGTGAAAATAGGAGATTTTGTGGTGGCTTAGCTGAAATTTTTTCCTTCTTCAAAGGGATAGGTCCACATAACTGGCCCTCCCTGAAAAGGGGGAGATCTGTTAAACTTATGGTTAAAGTACTCTGCAGAAGTTACATTTTTCCTATTATTAATAATGTTCTCATGAGTATTATTTTTGCAAGGTTCTGATGCAGGATGAGAGATTCATTTTTTTATTTCACGGTCCAGAGGAAGCATATCAAAATGGGGTTTCTCTGGAAGGTGGGAGTCAGTCTTCAACAGATGTTGAAAAGTTGACTTAGGTATTTAAAACAGCATTAAACAGGAATTTTAAGAAGCCTGTCATTAATACAGAACTATAAACATCAGTACTGGGACTGGTTTTATCTAGATAGCATTGACCATGAAGAAGGACCATGCAGAGTTAGCTGATGCTATAAACCTGCAAGTGGGCAGGTGCTGGAGAAGTATGACCAGGTAAATTATTTGTTTATGCAAGAAACATTCATGGCAATATGTCTGGGGTGAAAATAATAACAAGATGCCAGTAATCATGTATTGTGAAACACTGACTTAGACTGCAGTGAATAAAACTCAAATATTTGACAGAAGGTACAATTTTTAAAAGCACCTACATAACTTAGGCATCTAAGTCCCATTTTCAAAAGGAACTTAGGCACTGTGATGGGGTAGCTGGCCACTTAAGGGTATCAGGAGCTGGTCAGTCCACACCGTAGCATGCTCCTTTAGGGGTTTGAAAGGCCAAATAGATGTAGGGGCTTGAGGTACAACTATGGGGCGTACAGATAAAGGAAGCAGTCCCTGGTATGATGAGAGAAATATCCCATCATTATATTGTTATGGGTCCAGGGCCATAGAGGGTGGGGCAAGGCTTGTCTCTCCACCGAGCTAAGTGCAGATGAGCTAGGAGAAGAGGACCTGCAAAAAGGCAGTCTCCTCTCCCACAGCAGAGCAGACAGCAGGAGACATTAGCAGGGAAAGGCTAGCTTGCTGAACAGGCTGAAGCTGGACTAAGAAAAGGGGGCCTGCTGAGGGAGAAGTAAGCCAAGGCTTTAGATCTGGCTAACCCAGAACTCAGCTCCAGAGAGGAGAGCTGAGGGCTCCTGCTTAAAAAGGAAGAGAGAATCTGATTAACAGAACCCAGCTTCCGAGAGGGCAGCTGACACCAGTTTAAGGAGAGAGTGAGGGACTAGTTCTTAAGCAGCAGCCCCAGCTCTTCTCTCTGGTCTGGAGCTGGGTTCTAATGAGGGACTAAAAGGAATAACACAGAGATGGAGCAGGGAAAACAGGCACTATTTACAAGTTTAGGAAATAAGAACGTCCTGAAGGAAGGCGCCAGAGACTGCTCGCTGGACTGAGCCCAAGGTTATGAACATCCCAATGTGTATCTGAGTGAGCTCCTATCTATGTATATGGCTCTTGTGAAGAAATGAGACCCTGGAAAGGGGGGTGCTCTTTGATTGAAAAGGTCTGTCTGGGTTAAGGGAAGTGAGGTAATGCTCACCCACACCCCATGCCTGACTGGAAAGGAGAGCACCAGGGTGACCACTACAGTATTTAGGCCTAGACTTGTAAAGGTATTTAGGGTGGCTCCACTCAGGGCTTAGGAGTCAACGTTTCATTGAAATTTAATGGAATTTCAGCTCCTAAGGGACAAATTTTCAAGGGTATTTTGGTGCCCAGTAGGAGTAAGGCACCTAGGCATTTTTGAAAATTCCACTAGGAGACTCTCTGCATCCTTAAGCAACTGAATACCTTTGAAAATCTGGCCCTAAGTCACTTCTGACATTGGCACTTACATACTTTCGAAATTGTAATCCTTCAGTGCTCAAGAGTGATTTAACAAAGGAACCAACATTCTGGTCTGCTTCAGTAAAGGTAGGAATTTACTTTAGCATGATCTATTGGCATACTGGGCTCTCATTTGGAAAACTGTACCCCATATTATACAAAAGACATATTTTCAAAACTATGCAGTTGTGACAGGCAGGGCTACCAGCTGAATTTATGGAGTGATTATATTGATCATGGCAATTTTAGCCCTAAGAATTGGATGGACACCTATTTGAAATAAAACGGATAGCCTCTCAGTTGTTGATTTTTATCTAGCTGAGCAACAGTTGGATTAATCTGCTCCTTTAGGTGCAAAACTCACCTTCAACTGGGTGGGTAGGCAGGCCCATACCATTCTCCATTTTTGTTCCTCCTTTCATTTTCTATATTGCACAGATGATCTTGACATGGAAAATCAGCTTATTTTCGTCAACAGCTGTAGGATGCTGCTGTGGAAAATGGCTGCTTATCTGTTGCTGCTAGCAGATCCTATTATTTGATTAAATATCAACTGGCTATTCTTCACTCCTGTGACTGCCTGTGTGCACTACATCCATCTTTCATCAAGGCTTTGTTACACACACACACACACACACACACACACACACGGGGAGGGGTAGAAAGGGATCCTGGGGAAAACAAGACAAGAAAGCCTTTAAAAACACTACTACTCTCCCTGGCAGAGATTGTTTTTTAATTTCTTATCCTATTATTTTGTTCATGTGATCTACTGAGCGTCTAGATGCAGTTCTATTCCTTGTTCATTACACCCTTTAGTACAGAGGTGGGGGAATGAATCCAGGAGTTTGGGTTATTTAAATCTGGAGACATTGCATTAAGCTACTGCTTCTAGCAGACAGGGTTTTTCAGGTAATACCTTGATTTGCCAAATATCAATCATGTTTCTGCATACACATTGCACAAGTCAGAATTGGTGATCCCTACCCAAACCAAGGAAGAAAAAGCTGCAGAAAATTACCCTTTCCTATAGCATGATCTTGCCCTTCACCCCATCACACAACACAGCTAGTTACAGACTCATTATTCTCCGTCAGCAAAATGGAACGTGCTTCTCATTCTCCTCCTGTTCTCATACTAATATAGAATTTAGAACAAATCCAGAATTTACATCAGATGCTAAAAATGCAAGATTGCCTGTCTTATAGCCAGAGCCAAAGTGAAACGTCATAAGAAGATCCGAGGGTAAAGGCCACACCGTGCTATGCCATCAGCACATGTGTGGATAAGTGCTCTAAGCAGGGCTATGCCATCTACTCACAAACCTCTTGATCCACAGACTTTGTATAAAATGCCATATTGTGGCTACTTTGTCCTACTTAGGGTTTTTGCAAGAGCTGACACAGACCCTAGTGCAGAGCCTTCAAAGGCCATGAATGGGGTTGTTTAAGAAGTCAATGCCCACCTAACCTCTTTCACCAGGGCTTTGGTTGAGAAGAGCCCAAAGATTGGTCTGCAGTGACAGGGAGAGGGTATGATCAGGGATGTACTGATTTGATCCATCCCTTCAGCAGTAGAAATTAACATGGCTTTTTTCCCCTCTAATGAAAGAGACATGGACTTCATCCAATCTACCGCATCCATCACTGGAAAGCAGATGATATACACAAAATACTCAAAGGAAGAGAAGACCCCAAACGTTTAGTGGTACCATTACTTTTCCCAACAGCTCACTTGCAGCAAACCTACTCCTTGTGCTTCTGCATACACAAATGTGTACTACCTAGTCTACAATAGGACCTAATGCTTTTGGGATAAATTATGCCCTGTGTGGTCAAGAATGACCACAGGAGTGTGTGTGATGGTTGTACCCAGACTGTGGAGATCCCTTTCACTCCTAATGTCAGGGCTCTGACCAGCTCATGGTCAGAGGTGCTAGAGAAGGTTGTTTCCTGAGCCCACCTCCTCTTTTGTGCCCCTGATGCAGAACCTGGCTCACAGAAAGGCTGGTATCATCCTTTGGAACTCCATTGCTCAGACTGCCCATCAGAGTGTAACATGCCAGAAAACTTTCTTGACATAAGAAAAGCGAGTTAATTCCCACTCTTCCTAAGCCAGATAACATCTTCAGTATCTCAGAACTGAGAAGTAAGGGGGTGAAAAAAGCTTAAGCAGAGTAGACTTGTTTAAAATGTGACGACCTGTGGGTCGTGTTTTTAGGTCTGGTAGCTCTTTGCTTTAAAGGTCAACATAACATTTGACTAATAGAAGATGGCCCATAATATAAAGAGTACATACAGTAACTCAAGTGATATTTTTTTATCAGAACAGATGTTCCTTTGAATAAGCAGGGAATAACAAGGTGTTCATTGTTTTGATGCTGTTTAAAGGGCAGCAGTGATGACAATTATAATTACCATCTGCTGTAGTGCATAAAGCACCCACATGCTTTTCATATGGCTCCCAATGTCAATCTGAACCAGCATGTTGAGACTTCTTGGTCTTGGAAAAAGGAGGCATTATCCCTCCATTAGTTTCTCAGTGACAAGAATCGTAGGTTCGGTTACACCAGTGTCTCAAATCTCTGTGTCCCAAGGGGCGTGTTGAAGTGTAATGTTAGAGCAGATCAAGTTCTACCATACTCCTTTCTCTGCTCTTCTGTTATAATCCACATGCTGCAATAATGAAGTCAATAGCATAGTCACTTGACACATAAAGCTGTCAGGCAACTTAATTAATCCTAGCAACTTAATACATATTTAAAATACTTGGATGTCTTCACCCACAGCCTCCACCGGGGATTTGAAAACTGTGCATTAGCACAGGGGTATGCATTGGCTTTTGAAATCTACATAGAAGCTCACTCTCTTCTGGGCTTCAGTACGGAAAGCAGCTCTATAATTAACCTCCACTTCGGCTCTGCAAACGAAATCTGGTTTTGCTCTTTCAGTTTGAAAAAAAAAATCATGTTTACATCAACATTACAAATGGGTCAGCGGGGATGCCGGTGGAATCTTTGCACTGCTCTGTAAATAGCCTCATCCCATGTCCGGGGTGAAAACAACTTGCATTTCTTACTGGTATGATTGTATCGCAAGCAACCCACCTCTCCTACACACTTAACTTCTTGGATCCCTTTGCAGGACTTTGATACAGAAATTAAAGCTACTACTATCAATACCATCTCCAATAAAACTTTTAACATTGGAATAAAAGCCTGAAAAGTGAAAACTCACCGTCATATTTCTCTCCTCCCTCCTCCTCTGGCCAAGCTGCGGAATGTGGCTAGGGTCAGCACTTCACTCCACTGCAAGGATGAGTTTAAGTTTTCCAGGAACCTTTTTTCCTCCAGAAGCCTTGAATTCCACAAACCTCAAGTGTGTTTCCTGTTCACTGATTCTCAGTTGATCAGCCAATGCTCTTATTTCCTTTTCTCCAAAGCGGGGATTCTCTGGATTCTCTTGCCATTTTTCAGGATTCAAAACCGACAAATTGTTAATTAAATTTGTATAATCAGAAGCTCTTTCTTCGTGTGTGCTTTGATCGGCTTTGAGGCAGTTGTGAATAGTTTTGTCCTAAAGTTGGCAACGACTGCTACAATGAGTTGAGACTAGTTGATTCTGGGGCTTTTTCCAGCACTGTTTGGTTTGCCGTTTTTGAATATCATAGATTGTTCAGCCTTCTGAGCTTGTTCAGAGTGAACTCATGGATCTGTTTTTAGACATTTGATTCTCTTGATGTAGATTTTCATTAGGTTATCTGCTTTTGGAATGGTCATGTCTCATTCTTGTAACATCTCAGACAAGTTTGTCAGCACATCCAGCATTAAAGAAAGGTTTCTGATGAAATTTACAGAACATAGCTTTGAGTGTAGTCCTTGAAATTTAAGACGTTCACTTCTGACTCTCGACCAGTCTTGGGAGGCCACCTTGAAGTGTTTTGCCAAAGCAGGGTATGTTTGCCAAACTGCAATGACTGCTCTCCACGTTGACACCACCCAGCTGAAATTGAACACTTTGCCAGTTTTTTGAAGTACAATGTGTAATTCATTGGTGTGAGCACTCAGTTTATGAGAGTTTTTTGGAGATTGACTGTACAAGGAATATAATGCATCCAAAAAAGACTTAAAGTCATTTGTACCTCCAGTGACCTCTATAGCTTCATCAACAGCACGTTGATTGAACCAACAGTCTATGGTTGAGACAATAAATAAAATCACATTAGGAAAATCCATTTGTAGTAGTTTTCCAATACCAGCTTTGACTCCTAACATCACATTTGTGCCATCACTACAAAAGCTGATCAACACTTCCAATAATAGTTCTTTAGTGACCCCACAACACAGCCAGCATTTCAAAATTTCCCCTTAAATGGCTGCTGCTGTTGCGTTTTGCAACTCAATCAAGTCCAGAGGAAACGTAAGTGGCCTCATAATTCCATCTGTACTGGCTTTCAAAAAATGATGAGAGTAGAGTTTCCAGCAATAGTAGTTGATTCATTGACAAGTATTGTAATTTTTGACTTATTGTCGATGATTTGGTTGACAATTCTCTTGCATTTCAGTGGATATACGAATAATCATGTCTACACAGACTGTTCTAATATGCAACAAACTTCCCATTTCAATTCAGTTGATTTGCTTTAGGTCAATGAGGCTCTCGTGGTCACTGAGGCTTGGTCTACACTCAGGGGGGAGATCGATCTAAGTTACGCAACTTCAGCTATGTGAATAACGTAGCTGAAGTCGATGTACTTAGATCTTCTTACTGTGGTGTCTTCACTGTGCTAAGTTGACAGCTGACTCTCCCCCATCGACTTCGCCTGCGCCTCTCGCTCCGGAGTACCGGAGTCAATGGGAGAACACTCAGTGGTCAATTTATCACATCTACACTAGATGCAATAAATCGACCCCCACGGGATCGATCACTGCCCGTCAATCCAGTTAGTAATGTAGACAAACCCCGAGTGGTCGATTTGTTTTGGCAATGTAGTAGGCTGTTTGGAATACACGAGCAGTAGTTTCAAATGCTGCTTCTTCACTTTTAGCATTCAGATTAAGAAGAGTTTCTTTTATAGCCATGGTTTGAATTTTTTCAGCCTCCATGTGAGCTGCAGATTTCTTATGTTCATTTATTTTTTTGTGAAGGGAGGACAGCTCTGTCTCTTTATTCTTTTCGTACGAGGATATTTCACAAGAGACACAGTTTGGAGAGACCCTCTTGCAGAATGAAGCTTCAAATTGGAAATGTCATGACATGCTGTGCACCAAAGTTTACTGCCCGAAGCAAAAAGACAGTAGTTTTTTTTCTTTTTGAACTCCTCAAATTGCATTTTTGACCACACACCAGGGTATGGTGGTGGAGTCTCAGTTTTCTTATCTGGCGATTCAGCAGTTTCGTTTGTCTCCTTTTCTTTTTTCCAAAAAGATAGCTTTTCACTGTGGGACCAACAACCCCCTGGGGACAGGACACCATTAAGCAGCAACCCAGCCAAACTTTGCCTCTTGCAGAAGTTCCTGAGGCGTTAGCCACAAAAACAGTTTCCCTCAACCCCTCAAAAGGGCGCCAGTGCCCTCCCCACTCCAGAATCCCAGACTGCACACCTGGAGAATGCGCCCGGCCGCTGGAATGGGTAGCCACTTTCTTGCACAAAGACAGTATGTATATGTATGTGTCACAATGCAGCTGCCGCTGATCAGCAGCGACCCCAGCAACCAGCCCTCGCCGGCTGCTGCCTGCAGAGAGCCACCAGCTGCCGCTGTGCCCGGTGCTGGGCTGGGTCCACCAAGGAGTAAATAACTGAGGCAAAAACTCCAGTCAGCCAGCCAGTGGGGACAGGGGGCATGGGGCTGCACTGTGCCATGCCTGCCAGTGCCCTGCCTAGACCCTCCCTATTTCCTAGCAAGTTAACACATTTAATCTCCCAGGTGCATAAAAGGGCACAGGGGGCACCAATGGGTGGCTAGTGGTAGGGTGAAGGAGAAGTGAACGAAGGACAACTAGAATAGCCCTCATGAAATATACACGATACTTACAGAAAGTTTTGTCAATTTCAGCCTCCGCAGGACACTGAAGTAAAACAGAAAGAGATCTGAGATTGTGCCCATACGTCCTAACGGCATTTCAGGTGTTTAATTCAATATATAAATAGGGTGGACTGGAAACTACTTTTTCTTTCAAAGGCGGCACAATAATTTCCCTAAATAACCAGTTTCCCCCTCCGATCTCGTTGTGGTTTTGTCTATCAGGCTAATTGCTTTCCCTGTGATTCTTGTGTTGCTTTAGCAAAATTCCTTTGCCAAAAGTAAGCCCCAGTCATCATGACACATCTTCCCACCAGGTTCTCCATTTTTTTAAAAGTAACATTTCAACTAGGATCTGCAAGCAGTTTGGGCATCGCATCCATCCTCTGATGGGGAGGGATAGACTTGAACTCGGAAATGGTCCCCAATTCCGATTGTATTTGTGCACTGGATCCAGGGCAGAAAAAAACTGCCCCTTGGTCACAGCAACAACTGTGAAATATACAAGGATGCCAGAAATGGCCCCTAATCCTGTGGGCTGAACCACAGACGGAGCTGAGTTTAAGTTCTTAGGCAGGCACCCTGAGTTTCTCTGTCAGCCAGTCCCCCTCCTCCCCGCTGCAAGCTGGAGAGGAGCCATGGCCGCTGCTGAGTGCGAGGTGGGGGTGAAGCACTGAGCCTAGCCATCTTCCACAGCCTGGCTGGAGGAGGAGGGAAGAGAGAAATGTGACGGAGTGAGTTTTTACTTTTCAGGCTTTTATTAGTTGAGTTCAAACTGTTATGCAGCCAAAAGAGGTGAAAGCAAGCTGGTACTGAATGCTTCGGCCACTTTCTTACCACTACGCTACCACGTTTGTTTGTTTTTACTGGTACGCTGTACCGACCTGTACCAGCTTACTTTCACCCCTACCCATTTCTATCCAACACACAGGAGGTTCAAAAACATTTTTTAAAAAACTTTCAAATCCTTTGCTGGCTTGGTACATTCCAGATGAATTGCCCTTGAGCACACAAGAGAAGGTTCAGGATCCTAGAGTAACAAAGAAGTTAGAGAGTACATGAAGCCAGCATTTCAGCTTGAATTTACTCTTTTAAGCATTTGTTTAAGGTATGAACAGGAACACAAGAATTGCCACACCAAACCAGATCAGTGGTCCGTCAAATCGCATGTCCTGCCTGTGATGGTAGCCAGTATCAAATGGTTCAGAGGAAGGCTTCAGCCCCCATAATGGACAATTATATAATAACTTTCCCAAAGTGAAGTCTCTTCCTAACCCCAGTAAGTTAGTGGTTGGCATGTATCCCTTACAATTTTTATCATCTCTAATTTATCTGTGGCTGTTCTCCGTACTGATATACATAGCTAGTCCCTTTTGAATCCAGCTAAATTTTGGACATCAGCACCACCTTGTGGCAATGAGTCCCAAAGGTAAAGCAAATACAAATAATTTTCTTTAATTGGTTGCCTTAAAATTTCATTGGGAATCCTCTTGCTCTTATGCTATGAGAAGGGGTGAACAGGATCATCTGATAGATTCCCATTCATTCATTTATATTCCTCTACCATGACCCCTCTTATTGGCCTCCTCACTTTCATGTCTCCTAATTTTGCAATGTCTTCTCATACAGAAAGCCTTCCCTGCAAGTACATCCATTTTTTTGCCCATCTACGAGCCACAGTGGTTTATGCTCTATTCTTTAAGTGACCAGACCTGAACACTAGCATTCAGCCGACTCTGATGAGAGGCCCTGATGAGAGGGCTGGACCCATGGCTCAACTTCCTCCTCTCCCTTTTGAGACTCCATGGTTCCCAGGAATTGCAGTCTTTTTGCTTGGACTTCCCAAGTGGATGCAGATCCCCGTTACTCTCCCTACCCCTTGAAAGAAACAGCCACAATCTACCTCTACATTTTTATATAATATATACGGATATCTCAAACTATGCATAAATAGCGATTATAGTGCGAGGCCTAATTCCTGGTATCCTTTGGGAACACTTCCCCGGAACTCAAGGGTGAAGACAGCAGAGTTATGCCAATAGCTAAACTTTCTCTCCATGTTTAATATGTAAATAATGTCACAGATCTTCCACAAATCTTGCCACCTCCTGCTCTACATGCAATGTACACTTTTGACTTTGCCTTCTTGAATATAAATAGAACATAACCATGCCAAAAAACCCAAAACCCTACCAAACCCCTATGCTGCAAACACAGTTCCCCATACTGGAAAGAGCATGAGAGAGAAAAAATGCACCATGTGTGACCTATATTAATCACATTGCTAAATGCACTAATGAAAAGTACTCCGATGCTATGGTGAGGAGGACGGTACAAGAATCTATATGCAGGGCCATAACCAGATTGGGGTGAGTGGAGCACAGCCCAGGGTGGAAAGCCACATGGGGTTGGAAAACGGGGCAGACAAATGATGAAAAAAAATGGAAGGGGGAACAAATATGCTTGCTAGACCCAAGCACTAAATGTCTAGTTACTGCTCTGCCTATATGAATTCAATTAAAACAGTTTCCTTATTAAAAACAAGGAAGACCATTAGTTGCTACAACCCCTTGATATTTGACTCCTTTGTATTAATGATCATTTTATCTTGTGAGCACTTTTTAAAAAAAAAAACCCTCTAAGTAAAAAGTTAAATATTGAAGTAAGTGAGAATGGTTTTACAAAAATTCAATTTTATGTTAACATGCCCATCCATTATCAGGAAATTGCTCGTTGCTATTTTTTTTTATTTGCAAGAAGGTTCACCAAAAGCTTAATTAACATTTATTAGACAGTAACTTTACCCATATTATATTTCATTCTGAAAGCATCACCTTCTCTCTAAAAGAAAACTAAGAAGGGGAACAATGTTGCTGTAAAAATTTAGAGATAGTCTGAATATATCAATTATTTATGTTAACATTCATTATCATACTAAAAGGCAGCACAAAGGCCTTGGGGAATTGTAGGGTTCATATAATTTCATTCTAATTATTCCAATTTACTGTAATTAAGGCACTAAAAAAAACGGTGCAAGAAAGCAATAATGTCCCTTTTAATGCTGACAGGGAAACTGTCTAGCATTTTTACAATATTATTTACTAGAACAGTGTGAGAGAAAATGCAAAAAACCCATCCTGAAATTTAAAGAAATATTTTCTTAAAGAAAAGGAAATTTCATCATGTATTTATTTCAGTGGTTTGTTTGTTCTATTTTTTCCTTTCTGTATCATCATCCCCAGAACCCAGTGTGCAGGGAACTGGACTGGGCTTCAAGAGTCCTAGGATGCTATTCCCAAGCACTGCCACTTGTCTGCTGTGTGGCCTCAGGCAAGTCAGGACATCGCTTGTGCTCAATTTTCCCATCTGTAAAATGGGGATGATGATACTTAGCTTCCTTGAAAAGTGCTTTGTGAGCTATGGATGAAACAATGAAGGAGTCATACAATAACTGTCTGTGGTATCTACCCAGTCAACACTGTGAAGTCCAAAATGTTCAGAGCTGACCTATGGTTCTGGGCTCACTATAATTGATTGTATAAGTTTTGGGGGGTATGCAGTTTGGGACAAATGTTGCACACATGAAAACATAAGGCCAGATCCTCAGATGATATAAGTCAGTGTAGCTCCATTTATTTCCATGAAACTATTCTGATTTACACCAGTTGAGGATCTGGCCCTTACATTTGCTCTGTAACTAGATTGGACCCAAAAGTAGTCACACATGCAAGCCAGGTATTGAGCAAAAACAAAGTTATGCACTTAGGGTTGGACAATTTAGAGGCCACTGTGAAAATTGCACAGTCTGAGAAGTTTTGAGTTTGGCTACAACAAGGAGAGCAAGGAGCATGGCCTATAAATTCAAAGGATGTTTTCCTTCCTGTTTCTCCATTATTTAAATTACAGAGCAGTAATTTTAATCCCAGTTATACTCAATTCTGAGTGATGCACAGAATTGCATGTATTGCACAGTATTGGCCTCCTGTCCAAGGACTGAATTTCACCCCAATTGCAGTGCTAGTCTACCCCAAGCCAGCCATGAAGTCGGTCCTTCTCTGTCCTTATTTCCTTCACGAGGCACTGAATAAAATCTGTCAGCAAATAAAATCTGTCAGCAAGATAAATTATAGAGAGAGGCCTAAATCAAAATTTGGGATCCTAACATCCTTGGGATGCATCCTGAGGAGCACAGTTCACAAATGCTGGATCTTGATCCATCTTCTTTGTTTTATTTTCAGCTGGACCTAAAACTTGGAAAAGGCTAATTTCCACTGCTAGAAATCAGAAGAGAAAATGAAGCCCATGTTTCCTGTACCCTACCTGCCTCCGCCCTCCGGACAACCTACCCATTCACTCATAATGTCTTCTGGAATGGGTTAGTAGGGAATTGCATAAACAACTTGTGTGGTTTGTAGTTACAAGAGGTAACAGTAGAGTGTCTCTCTCTCTCACGTGCGTGCATGTGTGCGCATGCACATGCACACAAATAGCCAACAGTCAGATCAAATAACTCAAACCCTACCTGCTGGTCCTGAAGAAAGAAAGAGAGTGATGTTTTTATTTGCAATTAATGAACAGCAGTGCTGGATGCTAAGTAACCACCTACCTAGATTGAGAGTAGCAGAGTGGACTGTGCTACTCCCTATTGTCCTGTGTAGCAAGGGCCATTGACTAACAGCTCACAGAAGTGCCCTGTTGAGTTAGTGGGTGGAGGTTTAATCTACTGCCCCTTACCTTGAAGGGGTAGTAGGGGCTCAAGTGGCAACCACTTCCAAGAAGGGGAAAATGCTACCTGAGACTATCAATCCAGTGCCAAGTGGAAAAGGGGTGATGACATCATTCTCAGGTGGAGACATAGATATGACTCCAGGGAAAGAGCAAGGTAGGATATTATAACACACTCAGCAATCTGGTTTGAATGCTGTTTATTATGCTTCACATCAAAACCTGCCTCCTGAATTTTCAGGTTGACAGCATCTGGACCAGGACAACTGAGTTTGGTATTTCTCCCTCCCACCCCACTCCCCACTGTTCCTCTGATATTCTTGTTAACTGCTGGAATTAGCCTACCTTGCTTGTCACCATGAAAGGTTTTCCTCCTTTCCCCCCCCCCTGCTGCTGGTGATGGCTTATCTTAAGTGATCACTCTCCTTACAGTGTGTATGATAAACCCATTGTTTCATGTTCTCTGTGTGTGTGTGTGTGTATATAAATCTCTCCTCTGTTTTTTCCACCAAATGCATCCGATGAAGTGAGCTGTAGCTCACGAAAGCTTATGCTCTAATAAATTTGTTAGTCTCTAAGGTGCCACCGGTACTCCTTTTCTTTTTGCGAATACAGACTAACACGGCTGCTACTCTGAAACCTATGTCTCTCTAGCAATTCTAATGCTGAAGGGAGTCCTTAGCAATTCTTACATTTTTGCTTAAAGTATTTCCAGTCCATTTGTCTAAAATGAAATATAAGAGGCAGAGTAAATTGTGAAATATTTACACGTGCATTATGATCTATAGCTGAAGAGCACTAGGTTATCGCAAATTACTATTACATTTAGTTAAGAAATTAATATGAAATAAATCTGGGGAAAACAATATGTCGGATGTGCCATGGAAGAGAGAATGGTAGTTTATTTTATAGGGCACCGTTTCTTTTCCTTTTTCCGTACTATCACTGGTTTAGACAGAGTTTTACTTTGAGATCGTCAGCGTGTGCCAGGACAAGAGAACAAAACTGAAGAACGGGAAAGGAGGAAAAAGCTGCTGGGTCTCAAGATCAAAGTCAAAGACAGAGACAAAAGGGAGTGTGTTAGCGTGCTCAGTTAAACTCAGAATACTGAGTCAATACGTGCTCAAGGCTTAGTGTAAGGGAATATTTATTTCCTGTGTCCGGGACTATTTTACCCAGATCCCTTAAACTCTAGACAGATTGTAGCATTAGTAGAACAGTAATATATTACTGCTGTTAATCGTGATCAAACCATTGTTCTTTTTTGGTCATACTGTAAAATGCTGAAAAATACTCTAACAGTGGGTTTTCAAACTTTATTCATTTGCAGTCCCCCAAAAAATTTCAAATGCAGGTGCAGACTCTTCCGGAAATCTCAGACATAGTCACCCAGAACATTGAAAACCTCTGTTCTATGGTAAAGACAACTTTTCACAGACCCCATACATATAGTCTGTGGACCTCCACAGACTACAGGTTGAAAACCACAGCTCTAATAGGATAAGGAAGGATGGTTTTGAGGTGAAGACATTGGAGTGGGACTCAGGAGAGCTAGGTCCAATTCCTAGCACTGCCACAGACTGACTGAGACTTTGGGCAAGTCACTTAATGTCTCTGAGCCTCAGTTCTCAAGCTCTACAAAATGGAGTAAATAAATCTTGTTTTCCCCCACCCCCATCTTGTTATATTGTCTGCTATCTCTTGTACAGCATCTAGCACAATAGGGCCTCAATTTCAGTTGGGATCTCTAAGTAAAACCGCAATACAAATAAATAATAGTAAGGGTTTGCTGTTCCCTGTAAGTTGCTCAAGTTTGTAGCCGGAGAACATGTTTCTGCTATCACCAGCATAATGCCTGCTGGCCCATTGCAGGCAGTGGGGTCCAGCAATCTGCAGTGGTACTTGACATCCCAAGACCAGGCAATAAAGATTCAGTCTTGCAATCCTGAACAATCTGGATATGCAAAGCCTGCAAGATCAGATTCTCAGTAACTACTGTGCAGGATGTGACCCTCTTAACCTGCTTATTTAGGCAGTCAAGTTCATAATTCTAAAATTTCTGGATCCTTGGTAAATCTATTTGCTAGTTACCTTGAAAGAAAATAAAACTGGAAAAGTTAATAAAGCTAAGAAATTACTTGACAAGTAAGAGACAGGAGCATTACAAGAAGTATTTGAATGAATTCATTCTTTAAAGTAATAAGGCCATGTATATACACCCAGTGAAGCACGCCTTTGTAGAAGCGTAAACTAGGTGTTTTAAGCCTAGTCAATGCGAACAGAAAGAAGAGAGAATACAGCCAGAATCCTGCCTGGGCATACCCCTGCTTATGCATAGACCCATTTCATAGAATCATAGAAGATCTGGGTTGGAAGGGACCTCAGGAGATCATCTAGTCCAACCCCTGCTCAAAGCAGGACCAATCTCCAATTTTTGCCCCAGATCCCTAAATGGCCCCCTCAAGAATTGAACTCACAACCCTGGGTTTAGCAGGCCAATGCTCAAACGACTGAGCTGTCCCTCCCTCCCCCAGCCATGAGGGATGGAGAGAGGCACAGAAGTAGCTGGATTTACACATCTTTTAATCTCTAATTTAAATATATACTTTGGAGGGTTCACCAGGATGATTCAGGTTACAACAAATCAAAAAGAGGAAAAACAAAGGAGATCATAGCCGTAGATGAAGAGAAGCCTGTATGACACATCTAGGATAGCACATCTCCTTACTAACAAGTAGGTTCCCTGTATATAGTATAGTGGACTATATTTTTTAAAAATTGGACTTTCCTCCTTCCACATCCCCCCTCCACATACTTGTCACCTTCTCTCCCCAAGTGGAATGACAATCCAGGATTCTTTCGAGGCATGCTCAAATAAATTTGTTAGTCTCTAAGATGCCACAAGTACTCCTTTTCTTTTTGTGAATACAGACTAACATGGCTGCTACTCTGAAACCCAGTAACACTCACATTCAAATCTAGCTTTCACATCCACAGTAGTTGATTGGGTCTGAAATTAGGCCAGATGGTTTTAACGCTCCCTTTTATTAATTCAAGAAAGGAAGGTGAATTTCAGTGAGTGTCTGATCATACCCATTTATGAAGGTTTATCTGACACCACTACAAAATACATTAGGACTGTCCCTTTTTGAAGTCAAAGCAGACGCAGAGATCTGCCCACAGGGATCAGCTGACATCAGCAAAGGGTGGCTATGTAATGTTACGAATATCTGTTATGCTGGGAGAAAAAAACCCAAACAAATGAGAGTTGTACTGTATGCAGAGAAAATTATATCTTCCCCAGCAAAGTCTGTGCCCAGTAATCAAGAGACGCTTTTCACAAGAGAGCTCATATTTCACATGTCAAAAGAAATGAAAAAGATTTAATTAAATTGCATGCTATCTTAAGAGAAAAAAAGTTCAGTACATTGATGTGTTATCTTTAGTCTAATCAAATGGAAAGACACATTTTGGAAAAAGAATTGTTTATGAGCTGTAATCCATCAAGAAACGCTACAGAGTTTATAACCATAGACCTACATATAACAGTTTGTCACAAACAGCAAGTGCCCAATGTGTGTTCTGAAAAGCAGAGCATAGGTGCTCAAACTAGGGGTATGGCAGCACCTCCTGTCTTGAAATGGATTCCATCATATACGGGTTTACAGTTTGCTTCATTGGCTTTCGGCACCTCCATTATACAAAGTGTTCCAGCACCCCTGAAGCAGAGAGAGACACAAATAAGCTCTAGCTCACCAAATCCATTGCAATACACACTGAAAGCTTAAGCTGCCCTTGTGCCAAGCTGCTCCAATGTTCTGTACAACTCCAGTTTATTAACTTGCATAAGTTATTTGGCCAAGTGTTATGCACTTATGTTATACATGGGTTAAAGTTTTCCAAGCCAGCTTGGGGGATTTAGCCACACAACTTCCACTAGTTTCAACCTAAAATTGAATTAGTGGTTATCTATTTACTAGATGTGTCTAAAGAAGATAAAGCTGGATGAAAGTGGCTACATCACCTATTGTGTTTGAAAATCTCAGCCAAAGACTTTATTTAAGCTAGTTCCTTAAAAAGTAACATTTTAATAAGTATCAGAGGGGTAGCCATATAGTCTGGATCTGTAAAAAAGGCAGAGTTCCCCACCCATAGCCTATTATAAATCCCAAAATGGAGGGTTGCACACATGCTTATAAAGAAAAAGGGGAAGAGAAATGGAATTATATTTCCCCCCCCAAGAACACTTTATTGTTGCATCATTATTTCTTTGTTTTGGGATAGCATCTAGGGGCCCGCATCATAGATCAGTGCCCCATTCTCAAACACACTTGCAAGTTTTGTCTGAAGTGGGGATATTAGGGATGTGTGCATTTTGCTTCTGAAAAGTGTACGATTGTCTCCTATTTGAGCATCTCGAGGACAGGGGTAACATCTACTTCTTCTTCCCCAGAGTTCATCTAACAAGGTGACAGGAATTCAACCCGTCAGTGACAAGTGCAACTCAGCACAATTATGGTCCCCGTTACCTAGTAGTTTAATGGTTTTGTGAAACTGAGCATTCCACATAGATGCCTCTGATAAAGAATATGCCAGATCAATGGGGGAGAAAAAACAGTTCATTTAACTGCATGGACACAAGTTTAAAAGCAATCTATTTTGTGCACTTCACAGTGATCAAAGAGAGAGGAAACACATGGAGAAAGCACCTGAGAGCTCAGTGTAGGCCACCCACAAATAGAGGAAAGGTTAAGAAATAAAACCCCTCAGTGTTCAAAGCTTTTCCAGCTTCATGAACCCCTCTTTCTCTCTCTTTGGAGGAAGAAACCATTCTAAAACAATTACGGCCAGTTACTACCAGTCTGCATGTTACCCTCCAGTCATATTTTTTCCTGTAAAAGCTGAAACACACAAGAAAAACTGAACTCCACACTTTCCCCATCCCTAACCTGCCTGTAAATTTAGAGCTAGTCCAAAACCACACTAACCAAAAGAATCAAGCCAACAAGAAGGCCTGCATAATAGAGCATTTTGTATGAAGACAACATTATAAGACACACACAAAAAATGTAAAAATATTACTTAACTACAGAAAAAATTCCTGCTTTCTCTTTTCATGGAATTCTCCTCTTTTCTCGCAGAGAACTTTAAATCTCTTGGTTATCTGATGAGGATACAAAGTTTTTACTGTATCCTTTAAAGAAAAGAACTACCAAAACAAAGATTTTCAAAAGAGCTGGGTAGAGCTGGGCAACACACGCATTTCAGGGGGCAGCGAAACCATTTGCTCTGAATTAGGCAAATAGTTTTGGCGGAACAAAACCTGAAAACAAAAATTCTAGAACTGTCAAAATGGTTCATTTAGTCATGGTCTCTAATCAACATTTCCAAAACAAAATGTCGGCTCAAATCAACATTTCATTTAGGAAGGGTCATCTCGAATCAAAATTCAAAAAACATTTTGCTCTTCCTGCACATATTTCCCACCCCCCCACCCAGGTTTTCATTTCAACAAGAAAAAAACCCCAGAATTCACATGCGGTTTGAAACACTCTCTTTTTTTAAAAAAAAAGTTTATTTTTGGCTGCAACCAAACCGGGAAAAAAATCAATTATTTGCTCAGCTCTGGTGGCTGCTGATTTTAGGGTCTCCCTATGTGGGTGCCCATATGAAGACATTGTAAAAAGGCCTAA
Source organism: Dermochelys coriacea (assembly GCF_009764565.3). Classification (NCBI taxonomy): domain Eukaryota; kingdom Metazoa; phylum Chordata; order Testudines; family Dermochelyidae; genus Dermochelys; species Dermochelys coriacea. The sequence continues at coordinate 120,066,436 of NC_050072.1, forward strand.
ATTTCAGAAAGTGTTGAGCACCCATCCTCTGAAAAAATCAGGCTACTTTGGGGCTCCCGGAATGGAGGCTTCCAGAATGAGTAGTTACTGTTCAGAAAACCTTGGCCTAGGTTTTTGGGTTGTGGGGGGGAGGGGGAAGATAACCTTTAACTTGGCTTTTATTTGTCTTATTGCCTTATTTGGTGGAGGAATAGACCACCTTCACAACAAAGAGAGAAGACATGGGGAGGGCATTACACTTTAATGCAGTTATGGCTCTACAGTACATAAAGCTGTGCGTGAAATCTGTGTCTGTACAGATAAGAGCATTATATCTACAATATTTATTCCCAGGATGTTTAAACAAGGTGAACAGCAATAAATAAGACCATTTTTGGAAGTGTCAGACAACACTCTTTTTTTTTAATAAGTGGTTGAGATTCTTGTTTGTATCCTTGTAAAGGTCTACACAGGGCAGAGTGAAAGCTTGATTATTTTGCACAAAAATAACCTCTGCAAGTCCTCTGCTCTTAGACGGTATCATTCAGACATACACACACACTGTATAAACACAGTGTGTTTCTTTTTCCCATTAAAGCACAACTTAACAGTTGCCAAATTAGCAATTATCTACCGTTTATACAAACATCACTTTACACAGCTCCTGCAGTGTAAAGGGGTGTTAAACTGGGCATAAATTACATTTACCCTGAACTTCAAGGTCCCTCCACCCTGCTGCAGTAGCATAAAGTGGACTTACAGTAAACGAGCATCAGGTCTCAATACACATTATAATACTTGGATAGGAGACCTCCAAGTAAAGTAAGGTGCTACAGGAAATGGGATCGGCCATTCAGTCCAGAGCTCCTTCCCCTCCGGATCTGTACTGAACCAGGTTACTAACAATGCTAGTGGTGTAACAGGATGAGCTATCTTTTAGCACGAGATGAAACCTGTCCTCTTATTTAAAGAGCTCATTAAAAATCTCTTCTCCTTTCCTTCCTCATGCTTAAAGCTCTTAAGAGATGAGGGCACGAAGGTGGAATTTGCCTTTCCCTACCATCCCACTTTCACTCTGAATTTCTCCTGATCTCCTTTCCTATTTACTTCCTTTAGGCCCATCAATAACCTGTTGCTGGTAACTGCTGCCAGCAAAATGCGCCTCCCACACCCACAGCTCCCAGTCACCGAGTGCTCAAATGCCAGTGAAGGTGGGAAAAACAAATCAATCATCTCAATCACACTTTCTGTGATGATGCAGAAAACCTTTCTGTCTAGATAAGGTCAACTCTTTTTTTTGATTTTGAACACACGGTTCAAAATAAAGAAAGGTTCCTGTGTCGAATTTTCTCAAACTGAGATACTTAGAAATTTTGAAATTAGAAATAAATTGAAAAGCATTTCATTATTTGTTTTCCCCACCATTTTTCCACCAGTTCTTGACCCACTAGCACTTAAGCAATTTCCAACACTGTTTGAAAGAGTGAAAGGAGACTGGGTTGCTCAGATCATTTTTCCAAACATTAGACAGGGCCTATGGGCAGGTCCTACACCAGAAGTGCTATATTGTCACACCAGCATTGATGCAGCTGCACTGCTGTAGCACATCTGGTGAAGACTCTCTATACTGACAGGAGAGCACTCTCCCGTTGTTGGGGTAAAATCTTGTTTTGGTATATTTCTCTTCTAGCCTCCATCTTGTTCTGTAAAAACAACAAGAAGGACTTCATTTTGGATGCCCTCCTTCATGGAGAGCTTCCTGCCCCTCCTCCCTGCCTTTTTCGAAATAGAGCGGGAAAAGGCAAGGAGCGGTTAGGATTACATGACTGCATAGTCTGCCTAGTAACAGCAGACTATATAGGTGACAGCCACACTGCTGCTCAGGGCTGTCCATCCTAGAGGCAGCCAGTGTCTCCCACGTTATCAGCCTGTGGAAGGAGTCCAGCTAGGCCAGGGATACAGTGTATGGTACCAGGTTCCATTGGTGTCATCCATTGCATGCACCCATTCTCATTTTCAGCTGCAAGTCTGCACACTACCACTCAGGACGACGCATAGGGAATGGAAGTGAGAAGGAAGAAGAGAGAAGCCACTTACCTGGTTATCATCGCGCCCTGTTCCTGTGCTCCAGAGTGTTCCTGTGGTCCAGCGTCTTCAGTCTTCCTTGGTTCTGTCCAGGATTCCAGAATCATCCTCATTGTGGTCAGGGTTCATTCCGTGGAACAGTCAGGGTCCATCCCTTGGACAGTCGAGGTTTGCGCCTAGGACAAGGAGAGAGATGGTACTGTAGTTTCCATTTATTGTCTTTCGGTTATCCCAGTGTATCACGTTTGTGGGCTCCTGACTTTAAGTACACTTCCATCCGCTGTTAACAACCGAGCCATTTGTATTTACCTGTGTTTTGTTATTGCTTGTGCTTTGTTATTACTTGTAACAAGGGTTCTGCTTTTAAGACCAAGTTGGTCTAATAAAGCTTACTGTATTTGCACCTTACCCGGTTAGTTTCATCTTTAATCACCCCAGTAACAGATACGGGAGGGAGAAGGACCTGTAGATAAGCCCATCTTCTCAGCGGCCTCAGAAGGTAAACATCTTAAGAACTGTTTCGGGCTAACACCGTCAGCATAATTACTCCACCTCCATGAGAGGTGGAAGCTATGTTAGCAGGAGGCGCTCTCCCACCAACATAGCGCTGGTGTGGACAGTGGTTAGGTCGCTGTAACTTGCATCACTCAGGAGGTGTCTTTTTCACACCCCGGAGCAACGTAAGTTAGATCTACGTAAGCAGGTAGTGCAGACCTGCCCTATGTTTCTTGCCATTCTCAAATTTACTTGTTCTTTTAGCTTCTGGCATCTCTCTCTCTCAAACACCCTGTCTTATTGCCTTCAAAAACCATCCACCAAATCAATACTGCTCACTGACTCCAAAGTTGCTACTGAACATTCATGTATCTGAACTGTGATTACTTCCAGGCTTATCTTTTCTGTTTGAATTATACATTAAACTATACAGAGCAAGCAAAGACTTTGTCTTTCTATGTGTTTAAAAAAAAACCATCATATGCTTATGGTGCTTTATTAATAATTAAATAAAATGTGTTCATATATTTCCAGGAAAACTTAAACCTCAAACAGTAAATATTTAACAAACCAACCAACCATCCATCTCTCTTCTTTCCTCTTACTTTGTGATATTAAACTAATTGCTTTATTTCAACAAGATTTGTATCTCACCTACCTCAGTGCACCTCCCCACCCACAGAACAATGCACACCTCTCCCCCACAAACTAATGCACCGTTCCTCCTGAGTTTTGCTCTAGAAAGGCCAGGAGGAACAGCATAGTCCTGGATTTATTAATTAGGGTAACTCTCTGCAGGTACAATCCTTATGCATGCACAGTGGTCCCAGTCAGATCAGCATTTGCCCAAACTTTACTTTTATTTAATACTGCTCCTATGAGCTGCACCATAACATGCCACACGTTCAAAATGGTTCAGCATATGTGTGTGAAATGAGCCAACATTTTACAGATTGGAATTTTAATAGACAACAAATAACCCTATGTTGCTACTTTTAATAGTTAAGGCAATAGCTCTTACATCTTGATCAAACTGCATTTTCAATATGTACCTTTCTTCCTTCCAATATTTCAAACCCTCCAATCTGTGAAAGGATCGATATCAAGTAACTAGTATAGGAGTGACTCTAAAAATGTGAGGACGTAAATGTTAATTTGTACACCTAGTCAACGTTTTGGAAACAAAAAAATTAAATTGAAAAATAGCCTAAAAATTGTCAACTTTTTAAATATCATTTTTGCAAAAATTGTTCCATCAACTTTTAAAATTGGAAATATCAAAATAGTTATCAATAATTTCATTTAATAAACCATTTTTAGGAAAAACATTTCAACAATCATTGCGGTAATGTTTTCAATCAAATCATGGATTTTAAAAATCAAACTGAAAATGAGTCATATGAATCTTGCAAACAACAACTGAGGGTTTTTGTTTTGCTTAAGCAAAAATGGTTTCAGTGGTTAATTACATTCACTATTAAACATTATCTTATTTCCAGCTTGAACTTTTCTGACTTCAGCTTTCAGTCACTGGATTTTATCATGCTTTTATTTGCCAGATTAAGTACCTCTGCATAGGTTCTTTATCTGTCTATGCCTGGTACTTATCTGGACCCCATTATTTTAGTATTGGAGCACCTCACCGTCTGTAATGTATTGTTCCTCACAACCCTGGGAGGCAGGGCAATGCTAGCATCCCCATTTTCAGTTTGATAACCGAGGCGCAAAGAGACTAGTGACTTGCCCAAGGTGACACAGGAAGCCTGTAGTGGAGCAAGGAATCAAACCAGGTCCCATACTAGCTCGCTCACCACGGACCATCGTTTCTTTCTTATAGATGGGATCAAGTTCTCTTTAGTATGCAAAACAGACTGAGCTCCTTCAGTCTCATTGAAATGGTTTTGTTGTTGTTGTTTTTAAACACAGACTACTAAAAGGATTGACAAGAATTGATTTGAAGGGTGTACACCAAAACTGGGCTCTGTATTTCAGTACTGGTCTCACTAATGCCATGTACAGAGATAAATTATCTCCCTGTGTCTACTTGATATTTCCCTGTTAATACCGGCAAGTATTGTGTTACCCCTTTAGTAACAGCATCACACTGGGAGCTCATGTTTCATTGATTATCTGTAATTATCCCTAAAGTCCTTTCAGAGTCACTGCCTTCCAGTGTACAACAACATGTCCCTTGATTTTTTAAGATGACCCCAGATCACGTCACAGCTACAGCCTATAGATAACAATTCTGATGATTCCACTGATGATATAAGAACCAGCTTCTCCTCTGATAAGGCAAGATATAGTGCACTAAGCACAAGACTGACAGCAAGGGACCTATTTTGACACTGACTCTCTATGGCATGTGATATGTCACATAGGCAATATTTTCAAACTTCTGTAAGCTAGACACTTAAATCCAAGGCTCAAGGTCACAGATTAAGCCTATGGAAGAGTCAGTAAATGAACCCAGATTTTCTTTTCTTTCTGAGTACCAGTCTTGTGCCCTAAACCCAACACCACCATTTTTCAAAGGATCTCAAAGTGATTTATTTCAGAGTAGCAGCCGTGTTAGTCTGTATTCGCAAAAAGAAAAGGAGTACTTGTGGCACCTTAGAGACTAACAAATTTATTAGAGCATAAGCTTTCGTGAGCTACAGCTCACTTCATCGGATGCATCCGACGAAGTGAGCTGTAGCTCACGAAAGCTTATGCTCTAATAAATTTGTTAGTCTCTAAAGGTGCCACAAGTACTCCTTTTCTTAAAGTGATTTATAAACATTAATGGATTTGGACAAACACCTCTGGAAAGGAGGTATTACCATACCCATTTGACAGATGAAGAAATGGAGGTGGCACACAGAAAGATTAAGGATCTGATTTTACTCCCACTTTCCCGAGGATATGCAAGATGTCTAACAGAGCTGGAAATAAAACCCTGGTCTCCTGCTTCAGACCTATGTTTTCTTCTTCTTTTCCCCAGTACAGATAGGGTACCATCAATTGGACATGGTAACTGTGACTGCTCTGTTGGTTATTTATATTACAGTTTGTAATCTACAAAGCCTTACTCATACATGTTATGTCTTCTTACATACGGATATACAGAATTGAGCCCTTTGTCAACACACTGCTCACGCACTGGGGAATAGGATGCCCTTCAAGAGACAAAATGTATCTGTTTTTCTAATTTCTGCCATCTGAAAGTTTTCAATTTTACAATGGGCTTCATACTGCTGTTTTTTACAATGATTTCACCTTTTTAACAAGATGGATGCCATCTTCAAAAGGTCAATTGCAATTATAAAATTTCTATTGACATGCATTTTACAGTTTGTCCATGTTGAGAACTGCTTATGAATTTCCAATCTGCTGAGTTCAACAAAATTATCAGACTTCTCCCTGAATAACTGCTGAGATGATCCACTTTTTAGAGAGGGCCCACCTGGGATGCACAACAAAGCAGTGACTGACTCCGGATACTCAGAGGAAAGATGCTACACATCACTTATTGGTTCAAAACAAAATGCATAGTCAGAAACCTTCAGATACCATTTACAATATGGGACAACTCTCACATTTACAAAAGAAAAGAAAAAGGAGCTTCCTATAATAAATCACCTGAAATAGGAAAGAAAAAATAGGAAAAGGGGATCATTAACAAGACACATTTGTGGGTTTAGAGGGCTTTTATGCTACATTGCCTTTTTATACATTTTAAAGGCCTGATAAAAACTAGCCTATCTGTGGACTCAGATATTGATCTAGTCTCAGTGGTGCTGAGACATCAGCTTACTAATCAGAACGTGCTATACTTTCTATTACCTTTCATTCCTCCCCCGTGCAGTGAAAGCAGTTCAAGGATTGCAACAGCGGAGCAGCTGGTGACGTTATTATGCACTGTGACTGAATGAATCACTTTCTCCAAGACGGTAATTATTTTCCATGTCTTTTATTGCAAGTTCTTCTTTTGCAGCAGAATTTTCCAAGTGGGTGCGCATGCAGCCTAAAAAGATAAGCGCTCAGTGTTGGCTGCCTGTAAGACCTTTGGAATTTTCAAAAGTGAGCTTGGGTGGGGATAGAATTTTGAAAAATCCGCTGCCTCTCTGGGTTACCAGGCTATCTTGGTCTTCTGCATGCATGGCCTTTGTGATTTTCATAAAGCACCTATCAGATGATAACATGGTATCCAATGACTGGGGCACAAACCTAGAGATTTTGTTCTGTGCACTGCTTTGAGTCTGTTGCCAGGGGGGAAAAAGAAAAAAAAAAAGAGGGTCTTCTTGTTAAAGCACTGGACTGAGACTCTGCAGATGTGGGTTCAATTCTTAGCTTTGCCCGAGGCTCCCTATATGACCTTCCCACGTCAATTAATCTGTGCTGCAGTCCCCCATCTGTAAAATGAGGCTCATATCTTCCTCATCTCTCGGGAGTGTGAAGGATACATTGCATAGTGCTCGAGAGACACTCAGATGCTACTGGGAATGGAGCCCTATAAGTAGCCAGGAAGCAATGCAAAGTCCGTACACGGACTAATGGAATAAAAGAAGCAGCCAGATGCCTGGCATGCATATTATCAGAACATGATTGGCAAAGCCTCTCTTCTTTTATAATACACCTACCCGTATGAACTGCTGGAGAAATGTCGCAGAAAAGGAACATGCAACCAATAAATGGCTACTTCAGCCATCGCTCTCTGAAGCAGGACAGACTAAGAATGCTTCTGATAACTTCCTTTGCTAGCTGTATTTTAGAACACCGAACATCAGAGTGCCCCAGGGAACACAGACACATATAATACAGTAAATTATGCTTGGTTATCTGTGACTGGAGCTTTGGATTGGGATATGAAGATGACGGTAAAGGGGAGGTGCTGTACGTGACAGATACCGAGAAAACTTTCCTCATTGCTAGCTCCCAGGATCAGAACAAGTGAGGGAACCAGTAGAGACCAATGGTCAGCCTTTCTTCAGCCTCAGAAAAGCAACTGGACTCCATATACAAGACACTGTCTACTAGAGGCATGCACCAACCTTTCAAATAAATGGTGTCACGAAATGTCATGGAGAAGCTCAAGCACAATGTTCCCTTTATAAGGACGGGGGCAAATACAACCCAGTCCTCTCACACATTTCCCAACCACCTGGACAGAGCAGATATTTATCCATCTCACCAGCACAGAGTCGGTTGAATTCAACTATATTGAACAGCGACTATGCTGCTTCCCCAAGTCAGGCATAGCTAGAACTCCTGTGCTTAGTTGCTGCTAATGGCAGGGCGCAGCTGACAGCTCAGGGCTGTGTGATGCATTGCACAGCCTCTCAGTCCAAAAGAGAAGACCAAACACACACAACCAGCAGGACAAAAACAAAACAAGACCACAAGCAAACCAACATCCCAATGGAGAGTGGTCACTGATGGATCTTCCATTTTCTGTAACATAAAATTTTCTTATATTTCAATTTGTCATTCCACGTATAAATTGACAAGTGATTGGCTGTTATGAAGAGTGTGTAATATCAGTCCACAAACTCAAAAATATTGTAAAACAAATCAAACAATGTTTATGCCATTATTGAAACCTTCCTGCATTTGATTATGCATTATACAGGTCCAGGGGTGTTGATAGCACTCAGCAGCCAGAGAAGAACAATGTCCTTGACCCAAGACGTTTACAGTCCAAATTAGCATTGGGGTTTGTAGCAGTAGATCAGACCATCTGATTTGAAGGACATACACTGTGAATGCCAAGGCTAACCTCAACTACTAATTTTTTTTTTTAAAAAGGTACTTTATATGGGTAGAACTTATTCACATGAGAGCTCCTATTGATCTCCAGATCTCACCTGGATAAGAGTTTTACAGCACTGGGTGCTCAACTTCTAGCCTTCATTGTTGGGAAGGCATCTTTGCAAGGGTAAGATGATTGTTGGGGCTAGCCTACTACTGAGGGAGGGGCTTGTTCCTTTTGGGAAGGGTTAGGTTTGAAGGCCAATCTGTGACTGTGAAAAGGCTGTGTTACGTATGATGCCACTGATGGCATTAAGGCTTTCTCTTCACCGCCAGTCATCTGCACTAAGTAGCCATTGTTGCTTCTGGCCAAACAGCTCAACTGAGTGAGCAGTTGACTGAGCTACTGGACAATACATAGGCCTAAAAAGTAAAAGAATCTTGCTTTCCAAGCCCCAATTCTCACACCAGCTTCCTCTGTGGACTTGATCAAGTTACCCCTCTTACACCACCTGGTTAGCTGCTTTTCTTGCTACACTCGTCTCTTATAATCCTTTAGTGTGCGAACCTAGATTCCTTAGACTTCTTTATCACACAGTAGACAAAGAGGTGCATAAGGGGGTTGCAAAATACACACTGATGAGAGGATCTGAGACTCTGATTCACAGTAGAGAGAGAAAGTCTAACATGGTAAAATATAATCTTTCGAGGGGCCAGAGGAATGTCTAAAGGTAAACTCAAAGACTCACTTTTCAACTTGGCCCTTAGGTTTCCTTGGACATGTAGGTATATAATGTATCCTTCCCTATATTATTGTTCTTTATTTATAAATTGCCATGTGAATATATGACACCTTCTAAACAGACAGAAACCCAGTGATCTACATGGTAAACATATAGCAAAAAGAATATTGTTTCCTTTCTCTCTTCCTCATGTAAGAAACTAATTGCTTTGCCCCTTTATTTTAAAAGCTGCATTTCACACACCCTGCACAAACACTACCACGCGGCTCCCCCTGAGTCTGAGCTCTGGGCAGACCTCAGTGAACTCTGTACTCATGTTCCGATTCATCCATGGTGAGTATTTGTATATACAGGCCTGGTGCATGTACTTCCCCAGTTCTTCCTCAGACTTCTACCTGGCCAAACATTTCTATTATTCAATACTAGTGCTTCTGAGTGCCACCGTAACATATGCTGTGTGTGCCAGTTAGCATTGTGAAATGAGCAAATATTTTATACTTTGGCATTTTAATTTGAGAAACTGTCAGCTTTAGAACTGCTAGGCCAAAACCCCTCACAGGTAAATCATAGCAAGGATATAAATTCGGAGGTCTGGCATTTTCTGATACCAGATTTTTTTTTTTCCCAAAAAGGATCTTCCAAAAAATTGTTTTACATCAGTGTTGGTGGATATTAAAAAAAAAACCTGACATCTAAACTAAGCCACGTTAAACAGAGGTGATACACTGTGCACTGAAGGCTAAGATTGGTCTATCTATCTTCGGCTTATCAGCTGGCTCCAATATCCTTCAATAGCATTCTAAAGCTTTTAAAGGTCAAACCACAGTGATGGAAATACAGCAAGGTACAACAAATATCTACAGTGAAAATTTACTGACTAGAACAGCACAGGATCTACAGATATTAATATATTTCACACTGTTATTAATTCCCCACCAGTAATATACACTCATAAAGTGAGTTGCATCTAAATCTGATAGCCTTCAGTAAAGTGCATAGTGAGCAGAATGCTGCACTCCGTTCTCAGGTTAAAAAGTTCCACCGAAGCCAAGGAGAGTTGCATGGGAGTTAGGAATTTGCCATTACACCCTTTACATATAAAGCATTCTAAGAGAATGCAAATTATAATTGCCTTAATGAAAATATGCTGAATGAAGAATCCATTTTATTCCTATAATTAATAATAGGTAAGGAGGCCCCATTCAAGGCTCCATTTGCTGGCAGTGATATTCTTAAGTACCTAAATATTCTTAAGTATTCTGAAATAGAAAGAAATGTAGATCCCAACAGCTGGTGCAGAGAGGAAGCTGTGGTCCAAGGTGGGGAGGAAGGAAGCGGAGGGGAATAGAACAATGAAGGAAAAAGAGGAAAAAAATGTATTTCTATTGGATGACAACATTTTGAAGGCTGTTCCCACTTTGATATATGTGTGTATCTAACTCCCATTTAACAGGGCTTGTGCACAGCACATCAAGAGGGATGGATGACTGTTCCATGACTGCCACGGAGGATGAGTATCCATCCACAAAAGGTAAAGATGCTTTAAATCAAATGTACTCACTTTCCAATTATTAAGCCATTAACAAAAATTCAAAACAAGTTCTCCTGAAGTTATTTAGATTCAGTTCTTAAAATCCAGATCCTTCAGAGAGTCCAGATGAGCGGATGGGAAGTTCAAGGTCTTACTACTCAATGCAGATCAGAGTTCACTAGAAAGATTTTTAGTGTTATGAAGAAAGATTGGATCCTAGTCCACATTATTCATTTAAATTTATATTAAGTGCTTAGTTGCTAACCAGTTTAAAGCCACCTAGTACTAACTGCTGTACAACCAACCAGAAAACGATTGCCTGAAAAACCTTACTATCTACATTCATTTCAGAATAGATTTCAAGCCAGATTAAAGACTCCTAATAAGAAAAATATTTTTTATAATTTGAAAAATGGGTGAACGTTTTCACCAAAAAGTTGCACTGAAACGTCCAATATTTGAGAAATATTGATGCACTCAGCAATGGACTACACTCAGCTCCTTGTGGCTACATCTGGGGATCAGCTCCCACCTGGTCTGGAGCCCCTTTCCATTGGTTACTCATGCTGTGACCCCCCCCTTCACAACTTGGGGTGCTCTTTCTCTGTGATTTAGCCCTACGGCCAGGTCGCTCTGTACTCCTCCCCTCTGGAGGAGAGATATGAGATAAAGTCCCTACGGACCAGCTGCCTGGTTGGCATCTCCAACAATCCTGTGCTACTTCCCAGGAGCTAGTAGGGAAACCAAGGCTCGCCCCCTTCCTTGGGTTCCAGTCCAGGGGCCCCTATAACAAGCAGCCAAGGTCTGCTACTCCTACTCCTTGCTGCTGTTTCCCTGGGCTTCTCCCTACTCAACCCTCTCAGGCTGTCTTTCCTCACAATTCCTCTAGGGTTGACTGGTCTTCCAGGGCTAGGATCCCAGGCAGGGCTGGCTCCAGGCATCAGCTTTCCAAGCAGGTGCTTGGGGCAGCATTCAGAATGGGGTAGCAGTCTGTGTCCCATGGCAGCAATTCGGCAGCAGCTCCGCTGTTCTTCCGGGCGCGGTGGCAATTCGGCGGTGACTGCTTGGGGTGGCAAAATTGGTAGACCTGCCCCTGATCCCAGGGCTTTTGCTCCCTTTTGGGTTGTCTCTCCCCCACCTCTCTGCTCCCAGGGAGTGACTGCTGGGTCTCTCTATGCTCTCCTCTCTCCACTTCCTGACCATATACCAGCCCAGCCTGCTGCTGCCCAGCTGGACTTCATCACTGTTAGGATATAGCTATTCAGGCCTGTCTGTAAAGGCCTATACTCTAAGAATTTAGGTGTATTCTTATCACTTAGCTAGTTCTAGAGGTATAAAAGAGAGAATCAAAATCACTGTCTGCCAGTGTAAGGTCCTTCTCTTACTGTGACAGTCTGAGGCCCTGTTCTTAGGCTAAGATCTTTGGCTAAGCAGTAGAAGCAGCCATAAACTGGGAAGCGAATGGTCACATCCTCACATTCTAACCTAGTCACATTGAAATAAGGTGCTATTGGGCTGTTAGAAATGCAGTCCTGTCCTGATAGTGCCTATCACCTCCAGAGAAAGGGAAGTGCCTAGAAGATGTAAAAGTAAACTCAGTTTGATAGCATCCTGTCTGGCAAGAACTCACTTATCAATAGCTGGGATGTGAAATCCTCATTTCTCTGTTTGTTCTATCACTGTAGTCCCCATTTCCCTATTGTTTGTCTGCATAATCTCTGTCTGGTTCTGTGATTGTTCCTGTCTGCTGTATAATTAATTTTGCTGGGTGTAAACTAATTAAGGTGGTGGGATATAATTGGTTAAATAATCATGTTACAATATGTTAGAATTGGTTAGTTAAATTTCAGTAAAATGATTGGTTAAGGTATAGCTAAGCAGAACTCAAGTTTTACTATATAGTCTGCAGTCAATCAGGAAGTAAGGGGGGGAAATGGGAACAGGGAATGGGGGTGGGGAATTGGAATCATGTTTTGCTAATGGGGGGAATGGGAAAAGGGACACAGGTAAGGCTCTGTGGTGTCAGAGCTGGGAAGGGGGACACAAAGGAAGGAAACTGGAATCATGCTTGCTGGAAGTTCACCCCAATAAACAAACATCAAATTGTTTGCACCTTTGGACTTAGGGTATTGTTGCTCTCTGTTCATGCGAGAAGGACCAGGGAAGTAAGTGTGTGTCTTCTGATAGCCCCCACAGCCCACAGGGTTGACTAGCATATGAGAGTCAGAGTGTTACACAGAAAGCAAGAAGCATTACAATTTCATTTAGAGGCCTTTAGGCAAGCAAGGAAGGGCTACCTTATGAGTAAGGGTCTCCAGTTCTATCCAACCTTCAGTCCCATGAAACTTTTCTACCAGCCTGTTCTCACTGTTGGCACTTAGCAAACAATAAATAATAATCCACCATGATAATAAATATAGCAGTTTGCAAATATTAATATGTCTGCTTTCTGCACAGGAAAACCTGCGGAGAGAAATATGGAATGTCTAGCTCTAACCATGCTTTCCAATTACTGAGATAAGAAATGTCAGGAGCATACGTCTTTAAATACACTCAACAGTCCACAGAGAGAAACACCTATTTCTAAGATGCAGGTGAAAGAATCAGACACCATCTTGCAGGTCTGCTCACGCACGCAGAGGGCTGAGCTGTTGAACACCATATACAGGATATTTCAAAAGCAATGTAATGAACTACAAGTCAAATAGCCATTGTGGGAAATATTCATTTAACCCATCTGAATTTCCTTGATCACGTTCCTTTTGATCTCGAGCTAAAAAAAAAAAAAAAATCTATGTCTATTCCTCGGCCCTGATACCTAGCTTTGGTAGCACAGCCCTCCCACATTGAGCTTTGTAAATTTAAGAGGCAGAAGTAAAGAATAAAACTTTATCTCCCTGTTCAAACACATTCCTATATAGTGACAAAACATCTAAAGTATTCAGCAACATTTCTTAACTGTCACAAATTCAGATTTCTATAATCAAGAGTAGCGCTGGCTGAACACTGCATTAGGAACATTTATTATTTATTTGTATTATCATAGCATTGATCCCACTGAGCGAGATGCTGTACAAACATTGAACAAAAACGAAGTCCTGTCCCTAAGAGCTTATAAAGTATGTATAAGAAAAGAAATTAATACAGGTGTGACTGTGCCCCCATAAGGCTTTATGGAAATATGCTTATGAATATATATGACATAACTGGAATATGTTCTATGCTACATATACCATGTAATATATCTATGTAAAGGTTATGACCTACTGAATCTATTAATCCTATTTGAATGCATGTATCATTTTTGTATACAAAGTTATGAATATTGGCCATATACTGGCTTGATTTCTAAATAGCCTTAGTAGAGCATTTGGTCAGTTCCTAGAGAAAGGAATTTGCAAAGTTAAGTGCCCAGTCAAGAAGCACTTAAGGAACAATGCATCTTGGAAGGCTCCAATCCACATAAGAAGTCTTCCTGGAGGCATTCAAGATGCCAGGTGGGCAAAGGCTGCTGCCTGTAAAAACTGTGAGTCATGCATGGACATGTGACTGGCCCAGGTGACTCCAGAACTCCATCTTGGAGCTGGACTTTGCATAGGAGAGAGGAGGGGGTCTCCACCCACAAGAGAAAGTCTATTTAAGCCTGTGGACCAACCCTCCAATTGGTCTTCTGTTGGCTAAGGAGGTAGCCTCTCCACCCCCAAGGATACCTGAAAGAAACTAGAACAAAGGACAGTAACTACAGGGGGTGTGAGTGGTTGCTGGACCTAGACTAGAAAGAGACCAGCCCTGTAAAAGAGAGCTTACTGGAACTGGTAAGGATTTTATCTGTATTCAGTTTGATTGGACATAGACTTGCATGTTTTATTTTATTTTGCTTGGTAATTCACTTTATTCTGTCTGTTACTTTTTGGAACCACTTAAATCCTACTTTCTGTATTTAATAAAATCACTTTTTACTTATTTATTAACCCAGAGTATGTATTAATACCGGGAGGGTGGGGGGGGCAAACAGCAATGGGTATCTCTCTATCAGTGTTATAGAGAGCGAACAATTTATGAGTTACCCTGTGTAAGCTTTATACAGGGTAAAATGGATTTATTTACGGTTTGGACCCCATTGGGAGTTGGGCATCTGAGTGTTAAAGACAGGCATACTTCTGTAAGCTGCTTTCAGTTAAGCCTACAGCTGTTAGGGGACATGATTCAGACCTAGGTCTGGGTTTGCAGCAGGCTAGCGGGTCTGGCTCAAACCAGAGAGGGCACTGAAGTCCTAAGCTGACTAGGCAGGAAAGCAGGCGCAGAAATAGCCTTGGCACATCAGGTGGCAGCTCCCAAGGGGTTTCTGTGATCCAACCCGTCACAACAGGTAAACCGACGGGGCAGTTCAAGGAAAAAATGAGACAGTATTGGTCAGCATGAGGAGTTATTAGTTCAGTCCCTTTTAAAACTAGAAATCAATCCTAATGTTTGTGATGAATGTATTGTTCTTAAGTATTAGCCAGTTGGTATGGAAAAATAGTGTTCTACTATACAGAAGAATAAAAAAACACCCATATCCTCCATCACAAGTATTATTTCTCCTTCTTGATTGGATGACTGAAATGGTATACTAATAGGAGAATACTAACACAGTATCCCGTTTTACCCCTTTTCCAATATCTTTGGAGAACATTACAATCATCAGTTCATTTCAGCAACATTGTCAGGAGGGCGATTGTATTGTCAGAAAGCCAGAGGAGACTGCAGAAGAGAAAATCTTGTGATTAAGGCATTGAAGTCAAATTCAGGAAATCTGGGTTCAATTCCTGGCTCTCCCAGAGATTTTCCCATGTGGACTTGTGCAAGTTACTGAACCATGGGGTGCCTCATTCACATCTGTAAAATGCGGATGATAAGACACCTAAACTAGTTACTTCAGTGACAGAATGGCTGATGCTTTGGTGGATATCCTTCCTGGATTAGAACTGAAATCTATCTAGTCCAGTATAGTATCGTATCGTATCCTTGGACAGACAGCAGTGCCAGATGCCTCAGAGGAAGAAACCCTCTAAAGCCCTGAGATTAGTTTAGTATGAGATTGAATATTAATTAAAAATACTATCATTAAGTGTAACAATTCTGGATAATCTTGTTATCTGTATAAATGCCCAGTCTCTTTCAATCTTGGACTAAATTCTTGGCCTAAACATCCTGTGGCATTCTACAGTTTAATTAGTCGTATGAAAAAAGTATTGTCCTTTTATGAGTTTTGAATCACTTTTTCATTTAACTGAATGACATTCCTACTTGCGTAGAGGGTAAGTCATCATCAGAAGGACTTCTCCTCCTTGTAACTGTTCAGATCCAAGTAAGATAAACATGTTGTGTTCATCACCTGTCTTTGTGGCAGGCAATCAACCAAACTCAGTTTTTGGCAGGTATTCTATCTAGTCAGAGCTGCTTGTAAAGCAGATCATTACCCAAGGAATTCCTCCAATAATAGCAATTATTCAAACCAGTCTTCCATGCCCAGGAAGAGATCATCAGATGAGTGGCCTAAAATGCAGAAGAGAGTTTGTTAGTTTTGAAAGGCGATTAACGTTTTGCTTCTCATTTAGAAAATGGAATAGATTTACACACTGCCATCATTTTTTCCAAGAAGTGAAATAACCAGATTAGGTATCAGAAGATCATCATAAACCAATATCACTGTACTTTTCTGTGTTACTTGTTAGTTAACTACCTTTCTTAATTATAGCCATCTAAATGGATTGAGAATACGTGACACATTCTTCCACGTGTAAGAGCTAGTCACGCTGTATATTGAAGACATGCAGTAATTCTTGCTCTGCTCATTCCCTTTGCTTATAGTGAGTGGCATTTTCAAAACCACTTAAATGAATGAGGAGCACAAGTCCCATTGAAATTAAATGCTGTGGAAAATCCCACACACTATCCTTTACATTTAGCACAGAGACAGGGTTACCCTAGAGGTAGCTGGACTCTGTTTTCTGACAGTCACCAGCAGACTCAATGTATGTCTTCACTGCAATTGGGATTTGTGCGTGAAGCATGTGTACACATACCCAAGCTAGCTTTAATCTAGGTAGCTCACCTACTGAGAGCAGTGAAGCTGTGGCAGCAGGAGCTGTGCAAGCCTGCCCAGGACCCTAGGTAATTACTCAGGAAGCTAGTCTGCACTGAGCCTATGTTGCCATGGCTTCATTGCTAACAGTGCACAACCGTTAGATCAAAGCTGTATCGAGTATATCTACACATGCTGCAATCACACCTCCGATTGCAGTGCAGAGGTAGCCTCAGAGGGAGAGAGAAGCTACAGTATGTGATCGTGGAATTAAACACTATCCTAATGCACATGAGGCAATTTAATTCCGACTTCTCCTGACTTCTGACTTTTCAACCTTAATAGTGTTCTTCTAAAGTATTTTTCAAAAAAGAATATACATACACCGGATAGTGGGGGTGGAAGGGATCTAATGACCCAAACCTCTGGTCTTCTCAAATGAGGTAAATTATTACCACTAGTTGCAAGCGAAATTTGCCATTAAATAATGCAACTATTGTCAGAATCAAGATATGGGTGTTTGTTTTGTTGGGGCGCCTCTTGAGGGAGGGAGATAATAAGGGGGAAGGAAAGGTTGTTTTCATTGAGTTTTACTGTTTTGCCAGGCTTTTCATAAATAAAGTAAATCTAAAAGAAATGAAGAAAGCAAAGAAGTTTTGCTCATCAGGGCTGTGCTCCAAGGCTCAATTCAACAGAAAAGAAGGAAAAAAAATAATCTTTTTAAGGTTTCAGAAATTGCATCTTGATTGAAACAGTTTTGCTTGCTGCTATTGCTTTGCTTTTTCCTCATTGACTACAGGCCAGAGTTTTAATTCTTTGTTGCCATTAGTTGCTTGAATTCTCTGCACTTCTACAAAGATTCTGACCTTTTTGATTTTCACAACCTTCTCCAAGAAACGTGTTCAAGTAGGGTGGGCGATGCTACAAAAAACCCCACATTTTAAAGGTTTTGACGTTCCGCTATTGGTAAGTTTAACAATAAATGATGGGTGTACAATATTTATAGACAGTGACATAATAACCATTTTTCAGATGTGAGCAGAATTACAAATGATTCAGTAGGAGCCACCTGCAGCTAGTTCGGTTTCACCTTTCCTGTGATGAACTGTTGCATTCTGACAAGTGAATCAAAGAAAGTGCATTTCTTCTACTCTGAGAAATGATCAAAATGGCATCTTGGAAATGTTTGTTGTTTTTCCATTTTCTAACCATGGAAACTCAGCTTGAGTTCTAAGAGTTAAGCTACATTATTTGATATCACCTGTAACAAAGGTTCCTTCAGGCAAAATGAGGTCTGTGCAAACTCAGTTCTTCAGGTTATGCCCTCACTGGCACTTGTGTAATCCATGTCAATGGGTTTGCACCGGGGTAACTGATCAGTAACCCTTCCCATGCATCATCCACAGAATTTAATAGAACCCAGATCCCTCTGTGCAAGCTCTGTAATGCGAACAAGGAGTAAACTCATATTGTCACCAAAACAAGCAGGCAGGACCCTGAATTACAGCTCATCAGAAAAAAAAATCCTCATGAAAAGCTTCAAAATTTCAGCCAAAAACCTGAATTTTTTCATCAGAGAACAAAAATTTTGATTAAAAAAATGAAGACATAGTGCCTCTTTCATGGGCTGAGTTCCCTGGTTGGATTACATCTTCCATGGGTGGATGTACTTTGAAAAATGCATATGTTGACCCTATTACACTGATTTAAACCTGGTTTAGACTGATTACTTATTGACTTTAAAATAAACCAATCATTTAAAACTAGATTTAAATCAATGTAATAGTGCCCTCACAGGGGCTTGTAACGCATGTAAATATATCAAAACTTACACCACAAGTAGCCCACTAAAATCTATTAGACTCCTCATGTAGTAAGGGGATCAAAATCTGTTCCTAATTATTTTATCACAGGTGCAGAAACTGATAAATCTTTAATATTAAAGAGACAAGATAACAAGAAAGGTAATATGTTTTATTGGACCAGTTTCTGTTGGAGAGAGACAGACACGAGCTTACACAGCTCTGAGCATGCATGAGTATGCATGCTCAGAGCTCTGAGCAAGCTCAAAAGTTCATCTCTGTCACCAACCGAAATTGGTGCAATAAAACACATTACCTCACCCACTTTACCTCTATAATATCCTGGGACTAACATGGCTGCAACACTGCATATAATAAGAAAAAAATAAAATATCTCCCATCGGGACATGCTTGCAGGATGCTTTTCTAGAGAAAAAATATCTAGCCTTCGACATGGTGCACGGGAAGGAATGATTCACATGTTACCGTTCTCTGGCTTTTAATTGGTTTATTAAAATTCAATACACAAGTCATGAAATGCTGAGTTTATCAAAATGATTATAAAAAACACATAATCAGAAGACGATACTTGTAAATGAATCTGCCCAATGATACCTTGGCAACAAAAACAAGCTTATAGTAATGTCTGCCTGTGTGCTCCTCTTCATTTTCATTCATCCTGCTGACAATAACCCTAATTATTTTAATATCATAAGTAAGGCTGTCGATTAATCATTGCTAACTCACGAGATTAACTCAAAAAATCAATCATGATTAATCACAGTTTTAATTGCACTGTTAAACAACAGAATACCAATTCAAATGTATTAAATATTTTGGAGTTTTTTCTACATTTTCAAATATATCTATTTCAATTACCACACAAAATAAAAAGTGTACAGTACTCACTTTATATTTTTATTACAAATATTTGCACTGTAAAAATGATAAAAGAAATGGTACTTTTCAATTCACCTCATACAAGTACTGTAGTGCAATCTCTTTATTGTGAAAGCACAACTTACAAATGCAGATTTGTTTGTTACATAATTGCACTCAAAAACAAAACAATTTAAAACTTCAGAGCCTACAAATCCACTCAGTCCTACTTCTTGTTCAGCCAATCGCTAAGAGAAACACGTTTGTTTACAGTTACAGGAGATAATGCTGCCCGCTTCTTATTTACTTCACCTGAAAGTGAAAACAGACGTTCGCATGGCACCTTTGTAACCAGTATTGCAAGGTATTTACATGCCAGATATGCTAACCATTCATAAGCCCCTTCATGCTTTGGCCGCCATTCCAGAAGACATGGTTCCATGCTGATGACGCTTATTAAAAAAATAAATGCGCTAATTAAGTTTGTGACTGAACTCTTTGGGGGAGAATTGTACGTCTCCTGCTGTGTTTTACTTGCATTCTGCCATATATTTTATGTTACACCTGTCTCAGATGATAACCCAGCATGTTAGTTTTACGAACACTTTCACTACAGATTTGACAAAACACAGACAAGGTACCAATGTGAGATTTCTAAAGATAGCTACAGCACTTGACCCAAGATTTAAGAATCTGAAATGCCTTCCAAAATCAGATCAGGACGGGCTGTGAAGCATGCTTTCAGAAGTCTGAAAAGAGCAACACTCCGATGTGGAAACTACAGAACCCGAACCACCAAAAAAGAAAATCAACCTTCTGCTGGTGGCATTGGACTCAGATGATGAAAATGAACATGCATCGGTCCGCACTGCTTTGGATCGTTATCGAGTAGAACCCATCATCAGCATGGCTCATGTCCTCTGGAATAGTGGTTGAAGTATGAAGGGACATATGAATCTTTAACGCATCTGGCACGTAAATATCTTGCAAAGCCGGCTACAACAGTGCCATACAAATACCTGTTCTCACTTTCAGGTGACACCGTAAACAAGAATTGGGCAGCATTATCTCCTGCAAATGTAAACAAACTTGTTTATCTGATCGATTGGCTGAACAAGAAGGAGGACTGAGGGGACTTGGAGGCTCTAAATTTTTACATTGTTTTATTTTTGAATGCAGTTATTTTTGTACATAATTCTACATTTACAAGTTCAACTTCCATGATAAAGAGATTGCACTACAGTACTTGTATTAGGTGAATTGAAAAATACTGTTTTATTTTTACAGTGCAAATATAATAAATATAAAGTGAGCACTGTACACTTTGCATTCTGTATTGTAACTGAAATCAATATATTTGAAAATGTGGAAAACATCCAAAAATATTTATATAAATAGTATTCTATTGTTTAATTGCGTAATTAACCGTGATTAATTTTTTAAATCACTTGACAGCCAATTGATTCTGTGTCAAATTAGTGTCATTCTTCAAGTATGGAATATGAAATCTTTAATTATTCCAATTAACAAACCACAGTAGCACACAGTAAAGTTAATGAAGGGCCCAATCCTGCAAGGTGCCAGGTGCCCTCAAACACTTGCACACTAAAGTCAATGGCCCTAAAGCTGATACTGCGAAAGCCAGTGAAGAACACAGTGAAATTATGGAGCTATGACACTTTACCCCAGCTGAAGACCTGGCCTGAAGTGCCTCCCTCTACCTTGAAAGATTTTGCTTCAGTGGATATTACGAGAACGCTGTCCAACAACTTCATCATTTCTTTATGCAGCATGGAATACACACTTCAATTCTGTTGATCATTCAGTAGCAAGAGCAGTTTGGTCAAAGAGCAATATTTTTTTTTCAGTACAGAATATGTAGTTGAAATGTGGTTCACTTTTGACTGAGGCAGAGTGCAATGCTGTTCTTCCTGACAAACTTTATTTCAAAATCTGGTTTTCATTGTATGTGCTTTTACAGGACTCTAGTCTCATTACGGAGGAGCACCATGTAAACAAGGAGAAAGGAAAAGGCTTTCCCCCATATGGACGTGCTTTTCTGGCAGAACAGCTTGTAGAAATATTTATGGACTAAAATCTATCGGGTCTATTATGATTTAATTTCTTGTAGACAGAATCACAGGCAATGCTACAAAATGGAAAAGAAATTGGTGTGCTTAAGGAAAACAGACCAGTGTTTTGAGGCAGCTGTTGCCTCCTCCTTTTCCTGACATTGAATTAAGTGTCGGTCTTTGGAAGCGTACTGCAACTATAGATGGGAGCCTCAGAATTTATTGATCCCTGAGGCTCTGCACCAGATATACACTAAAATTTTCAAAAGCACCCAAGTGAGTCAGGCACTGGGGAGCCTACATTCCAGTGATTGTCACTGAGACTTAGGGTATGCCTACACAGCAATTAGATGCCCGCGGCTGGCCTGTGCCAGCTGACTCGGGATCATGGGACTCAAGGTAAGGGGATGTTTCATTGCAGTGTAGGCTTCCGGCCTTGGGCTGGAGCCTGAGCTCTAGGACCCTGCAAGGTAGGAGGGTCCCAGAGCTCCAGCTGGGGTCTGAACCAGGAGGTCTACACTGCAATGAAACAGCCCAAGCCCTAGGAGACCAAGTCAGCTGGCACAGGCCAGCTGCAGGTTTTTCTTTCAGGTTTTCTTTTCTCTATCCTTAGGCTCCTAAATCACTTAAATTTTTACTCTGAATCGCCTCTATCACAGTGATGTGTACCAGTGTATTTTTAGTTATGGGGTCTTTTCTTCCCTAGATCTGTGCATGCATTTTCAACTTATGATAGTAGAAATTGCACATTCCTCCACAAAATTCATTTAGATTTCTCCTACTTTAAGAAAAAAATATTTGGGAATTATACTTCACTGAAAAACGTAATACAAAAAATCAAGGAGTCAGCCTGGAGGTAAAGACAAAAGAGTGACACTACTTCAGCTGCACCCACTATCCCAGAGGAGCTAGGTGTTGCTTAAAATGATCAGCAGCTAAACAATTCAGTGTTATGTTTAGGTTAACATCACTTTGAGATGAAGGTGAGCCACCAAGCCTTAGCTCTACTTATTTCTACAGATTAATAAAAATGTACCCAATCAACAGTCAGCACTTATATACAATGAAATCAAACAAATTAGCCAATGATAGATTATGGACTCCTCCCCCATCAAGCAATTGGGAATAATAAATACCCATTTTATAAATGTCCTATACACATTCATCAATTAATCAACCCCTATCTCAGACGTCTGGGGGAAATGATAGCAAGAATTTCCCCAAAAAGTCAATAGATTTTACCTGTAGGATCAGTGTGCAATGTAGGTTTCAAAGTCAAGGTCCATTAACTGAAAATACCCTCTCATAAATAGACTAGTGGATTGTCATTTTAACTACCTCATCTCATCTCAAATGTTGCAGTGTCAAATTAGGAGGCAGATGGTCTAAGGAAAGGCAGGGCATATTCCAAACCCATTGAGATTCTGCACTGGCTGAAGTTTACCAATGATTTTCAGGTTAAGCACCTCTGAAGAGCATGTTACAGTAATCCAGCTCTGAGAAGACAAAGCTATAAATAACAGTTAAGAAGTAAAGGCCAGAGCCCTTTAGCCAAGCGAAGACAAGAAAAGGATTCTTGGCCAATGCTGCTGTTTGGCCATCCAGATCAGTTGGAAGATCCAGCAAGACGCCTAGTAGAGCTGGTCAGGAATTTTCTTTCCAAATGTTTTTTCAATGGAAAATGTGGTCTTTGGGATATCAAAATTTTTCTTTATGAAGTTTTTTAAAATTTTTCCATCTGGAAAAAATAAATCACTTTGGGTTGGTTTGGGCCTAGGCCACTACAGCATCAATTTGAGGTGTAGTTTGAGTGCCTCATATCCCCATGCTCCTCTAGGGACTGGACTGCCTGCCTAAACTATCTTCCATGAAGAACTACGGTCTCCCATCCGGCGGAAATCCTTAAGTCCCTGCAGTGCTTTGCTGAATGGAGGCAGACTTAAGCATGTGCTCAAGTGCTTTGTTGACCTGATGCTTTAATCAACAGTTACCTTTATATCTGTTACAAAGGAGACCTGTTTCTTGTCAACTACTTGAGAGCATTACATCATGGCAGTTCATATACTCCTGTATTACACTAGGCTAAGAAGATTAAAGACAACCAATTTCTACTTGCTTTGTTATGGGAATAGCCACTGGTTGGTTGTCCCCATTCATCCTGCTTTCGTAAGTTAATCAATTTATTCTGACCCCTGTCCTCCTCCCACAAAATTTTGGTAAATACGTTTTGCAATGCAACAGAAATCTTTTGTAGATAAAACTTATATCACATTCATTATGCATTTACAAAATGCTCATGTGTACCCTAGCACTGTAATTAAATTATTTTCCAAAATTAACTTTTGCTGTGTAGATGATGGAATTCAAAATCCAATTTAATGTTAGATTAGTGAAGTATCCCCTCATGGGATAAGAGCTAGACAGCTAACAAAGCTCATTTACCATAGGAATAAAGGTTCAGAGAATTGGCACACAAAGATAGCTGCTGCAATCTACATGCCAGACACAGTTAGCTTCTTGTTCAAGGTCTCTAAAAGTGAAAATATTCCACAAAAGACAGATGACAATTATAATGTATTTTAACAATAATTAAAAAAAAGAAGGCACACAGCAATCAAAGGCTCCAAGATTATTTTTTTCTTCATGCCTATAATTTTCCTCCTGTTCCTAATGTTAACACGGTGCTAGATTGTGGCTTAAAAGCCAGAGCTCTAAGTAAGAGGTGATGCAAAGTCAAACCACCAGTGAAAGGAGCAGCAGAGAGACAGACTCTGAGGGTATACATACAGTGCAATAGTAGACCCACAGGCACAGCTGTGGCTGGCCCAGATCAACTGACTTGGGCCCACAGGGCTCAGGCTGAAAGGCTAAAAATCACAATGTAAATGTTTCAGAGTAGCAGCCGTGTTAGTCTGTATTCGCAAAAAGAAAAGGAGTACTTGTGGCACCTTAGAGACTAACAAATTTATTAGAGCATAAGCTTTCGTGAGCTACGAAAGCTTATGCTCTAATAAATTTGTTAGTCTCTAAGGTGCCACAAGTACTCCTTTTCTTTTTAATGTAAATGTTCAGGCTGAAGCCCAGGCTCTGAAACCCCTTGGGGTGGGGGGTGTCTCAGAGCCAGGGCTCCAGCCTGAACATCTATGCTGCAATTTTTAGCAGGGATGCCACTTGCCCACAGCAGTGAGGGGATTGCACAATCTGCTCCATTTATGCCCATGGGGGAGGGGGAGCCAAGCCCCAAGACCATACATGATCATCTGCACAATCTACTGTGAGTGGTGTCTCCTGCGGATGGAATTTATTTTATAGGGGGAGCTTGGAAGAGTACCATCACCTTCCCCCGACCCCTAATCTGACCTCTGGTTTCACTTGGCAGCAAGGAACAGTGACCTACTGGAACTTATAAAAGGATGCATTATGTATCTCCTTTCTCAATATCATTTCCTCCCTAGTACTTGAGCACTCACTTATTTGTTTGCTTTTCTTATCCTATGCAGATCAGCCCATAGAGTTTTCAAGTCACTTAGCAGAGATGTAACAATACCACAAGGACTACACAAGGCAGGGGAAAAAAACAGGGAAGTTTGCAACAAGTGTTTTGATTATGAATTATTAGGCATAGTCTCAAAAGAAAGATTTAATATAAAAGTATATTTCTAGACAACTACAGAAATGCTGGCAGAACACTACATTAATGAGTTAGCTGAACAACACTGTGAGCCGCATTTACACCACTTAGATAAAAGTGCAAAAGAATATTTTAGCCTCAACATGTGAAATTGCTCACTAACAATATAGCCTGTTGGCTTTTTTGATAAGAGATTCAGAAGTAACTGCTTTTATTATTTATATTTTTATTATTTATAATGCATACATCTAAGTGTCCATACTGAACAAACCTGTTTTCTGGATTTTTTTTTAAAAACTTTAGCACTTATCAAACTTGCTAAATTGACAAATCTGTTCTACCTATAACTGGCAGACCTCAGGAGGTCATCTAGTCCAACCCTCTGCTCAAAGCAGGACCAATCCCCAACTAAATCATCCCAGCCAGGGCTTTGTCAAGCCTGACCTTAAAAACCTCTAAGGAAGGAGATTCCACCACCTCCCTAGGTAACCCGTTCCAGTGCTTCACCACCCTCCTAGTGAAAAAAATTTTCCTAACATCCACCCTAAACCTCCCCCACTGCAACTTGAGACCATTACTCCTTGTTCTGTCATCTGCTACCATTGAGAACAGCCTAGATCCATCCTCTTTGGAACCTCCCTTCAGGTAGCTGAAAGCAGCTATCAAATCTCCCCCTCATTCTTCTCTTCCGCAGACTAAACAATCCCAGTTCCCTCAGCCTCTTCTCATAAGTCATGTGTTCCAGTCCCCTCATCATTTTTGTTGCCCTCTGCTGGACATTTTCCAGTTTTTCCACATCCTTCTTGTAGTGTGGGGCCCAAAACTGGACACAGTACTGCAAATGAGGTCTCACCAATGTCGAATAGAGGGGAACAATCACGTCCCTCGATCTGCGGGCAATGCTCCTACCAGCTAAATTTTGGAACAGAGCAATGGACCTACTGAGCTTCAGCAGAAACCAACAAGGACTAGTAGAGATCGACAGATAACATCTATAGGGACCATCTGAAGGATTCAAATAGTCTAATGGAATTTCCAGTAGAGAAAATGATAGATTTTAAGGCTCGAAGGGATTATGATCATCCAGTTTGAGCTCCTGCAACACACAGGCCATAGAACCTCACCCAGTAATTTTTGCATCAAGTCCATCACTTGTCAAAGCCATGCACTTGATTTAAACAAGTTTAAGTAATGAAGACTCCACCATGTCCCTAGAAGAGCTGTTGCAAAGGTTAATTACCCTCACTGTTAAAAATCTCAACATAATCTTCACACAAGAAATGGAAACCTAGTTTTTAATGCCATCAGGAAGTAAATAATGCTACAAAACTTCACGTAGTACATTTCCCATTGAAATCCCCTTCCCCTCATCTCTCATGGGGGAATCTTTACAGCACAGAGTCCACTACTGAGGGCTTAGATCACATGCTGCATGAGACCCAGGAGGCTTCAGATCCAGCTCCAAGCTCAGCAGATCACTTCTAGTACGTGATGTGAGGAAACAAGCATGCTGAGACCAATCTTCACCCCTTGTGGGAGAATCTCACAATCCCAAATCAGAGCCCTGTTGCATTTTTTCTTCTTTTCACAATCATATATAATGTGGAGGAACCACATGGTAAGGGTTGGGCCCAAATAACCTTGTTTAGTAACTACAGTATATACACACCAGCTTCTGGCAGCTTCTTAAACATAGCAGACCAGTGAGGATCATTAGAGGACTCTTAAAAGGAAGACCACCCAATTCCTATGCACTACAGGCCCCTTTCTGACCCTCAGGTTATTCATCCAGCCAGAAATTTCCCAGCATCTCAGATGCTATCCCCCTCCCACATCTCTGGTGCTGAACCCAACGGCCTATGGATCTCAGACACAGGAAGTCTGCATTGAGGAGGATTTGTGGGCTACTTCGGGGATGGAAGGAGGCAGCATGTTCCATTATCACCATGCATAGATTTATGGCAGTTAGTTCTCTAATGGTTATTGTGTTGCCCCCTCATGCCTGTCTTCCGGTTTTATTACTGGAAAGAGATTAAGGGTCTGAGTTCTTGTAACTACTTCAGAGGCTGTAATGGAAGTAACCAAAATGATGATAAAGTACCTACAGCTAAAAAGAGAGAGCACTGTAATTGTTTATATCTTCAGTCTCTGAGAAAAGTTATTGTTTAAAGTATTGCATTGTGCACACCAAGCTAGTCACAAAGCACAGTCCTGCTAACTTTACCCTCTTCGAAAAGGGATCAGTCTTCAAAAAAGTAAACAAATAATAAACGTGCATTTATTTTCCCTTCCCCATATATACTACTTAGCTTTACACTAACAATAACAAATGCAAACACATTGAAATGATGGAAAGCTATGACAACTTGTTACCTAGCTGATGACAGCAACAAGCATAGAGCAGCAAACTGCATTCTCAATATTTCATATGCACTCAAGTTCATTTCTGGATTGCAGCCAAAGAGCAGGAATTTGATTTTGCATTTAAAATTGTGGATTCATTGCTTAAACGCCTTCATATCCTCTGAACTCCTTGGATGGAGATGGACTTTTATTTTTACAGGAGCCCAGAATTCACCTCACTGGACAGGTAGAACTTTAAAGGCTATAGGGTTCTGTACTTAAAACTGTGAACAAACCTGATTTGGGAATGGATATTGCACATTTGCTTTGCTTAAATTCAAACTGGAAAAATCACCTCAGAAAATTAGGCCACAGATGTTGGCACACAAGTTTGAAAGTGTTGGCCTAGAGGACACACACATGTCCACAAGAACATAAGAAGAAGATAAGAACGGCCATACTGGGACAGACCAAAGGTCCATCTAGCCAAATATCTTGTCTTCTGACAGTGGCCAGTGCCAGGTGTCCCAGAGGGAATGAACAGAACAGGTAATCATCAAGTGATCCTTTCCCTATCACTCATTCTCATTCCCAGCTTCTGGCAAAGCTGAGACTAGGGACACCATGCCTGCCCATCCTGGCTAATAGCCATCAATGGACCTATCCTACATTAAATTTATCTAGTTCTTTTTTGAACCCTGTTATAGGCTTGGCCTTCACAACATCCTCTGACAAGGAGTTCCACAGGTTGACTGTGAGTTGTATGAAAAAATACTCCCTTTTGTTTGTTTTAAACCTGCTGCCTATTAATTTCATTTGGTGACCCCTAGTTTTTGTGTTATGAGAAGGAATAAATAACACTTCCTTATTTACTTTCCCCACCCCAGTCATGATTTTATAGACTTCAATCATATCCACCCTTTAGTTGTCTCATTTCTAAGCTGAAGAGTCCCAGTCTTATTAATCTCTCCTCATACAGAAGCCGTTCCATATCCCTAATCATTTTTGTTGCCCTTTTCTGAACCTTTTCCAATTCCAATATATGCTTTTTGAGATGGGGTGACCACATCTGCATGCAGTATTCGAGATGTGGGCGTACCATGGATTTATATAGAGGCAATATGATATTTTCTGTCTTATTATCTATTCCTTTCTTAATGGTTCCCAACATTGTTTGCTTTTTGACGGCCCCTGCACATTGAGTGGATGTTTCAGAAAACTGTGCACAATGACTCCAAGATCTTTCTTGAGTGGTAACAGCTAATTCAGATCACATCATTTTATATGTATAGTTGGAATTATGTTTTCCAATGTGCATTACTTTGCATTATTCAACATTGAATTTCATCGGCCATTTTGTTGCCCAATTGCCTAGTTTTGAGAGATACTTTTGTAGTTCTTCATAGCCTGCCTAGGACTTAACTATCTTGTAGTTTTGTATCATCTGCAAGTTTTGCCACCTCACTGTTTACCTCTTTTCCCAGATCATTTATGAATATGTTAAATAGGACTGGTCCCAATACATACCCCTAGGAGACACCACTATTTACCTCTCTCCATTCTGAAAACTGACCATTTATTCCTACCCTTTGTATCCTATCTTTTAACCAGTTACCAATCCAAGAGAGGACCTTCCCTCTTATCCCATGACAGCTTACTTTGTTTAAGAGCCTTTGATGAGGGACCTTCAGAAAGTCAAAGGCTTTCTGAAAACCTAAATACACTATATCCACTGGATCCCACTTGTCCACATGCTAGTTGACACCCCTAAAGAATTCTAGTAGATTGGTGAATAAAAGTGTAGATACATACAAAATTCTAGTAGATTGATGATTCCCTTTACAAAATGCATGTTGACTCTTCCCCAACAAATTATGTTCATCTATGTGTCTAACAATTTTGTTCTTTACTATAGTTTCAACCAGTTTGCCCGGTACTGAAGTCAGACTTACTGGCTTGTAATTGCTAGGATCATCTCTCGACCCAATTTTAAATATTGGTCTCACATTAGCTATCCTCCAGTCATTTGGTACAGAAGCTGACTTAAATGATAGGTTACAGACTACAGTTGGTAGTTCTGGAATTTCACATTTGAGTTCCTTCAGAACTCTTGGGTGAATACTATCTGGTCCTGGTGACTTATTACTGTTTAGTTTATCTATTTCTTCAAAAACCTCCTCTAATGACACCTCAATTTGGGACAGTTCCTCAGATTTGTCACCTAAAAAGAATGGATCAGGTTTGGGAATCTTCTTCACGTCTTCAACCATGAAGACGGATGCAAACAATTCATTGAGTTTCTCACAAGGGCCTTATCGTCCTTGAGCACTCCTTTAGCATCTCGACCGTCCAGTGGCGCCACTGGTTGTTTAGCAGGCTTCCTGCTTCTGACATACTTAAACATTTTTGTGCTATTATTTTCTGAGTCTTTCAATAGCTGTTCTTCAAACCCATTTTTGGCCTTCCTAATTATATTTTTACACTTCATTTGCCAGAGTTTATGCTCCTTTCTATTTTCCTCACTAGGATTTAACTTCCACTTTTTAAAGGATGCCTTTTTGCTTCTTACTGCTTCTTTTACTTTGATGTTTTGCCAGAATGGCACTTTTTTGGTTTTCTTACTATGTTTTTTTTTTAATTTGGGGTATACATTTAAGTTGAGCTTCTATTATGGTGTCTTAAAAGTTTCCATGCAGCTTGCAGGGATTTCACTTTTTGTGCTGTACCGTTTAATTTCTGCTTAATTAACTTCCTCATGTTTGTGTAGTCCCCCTCTCTGAAATTGAATGCTACAGTGTTGGGCGGCTGTGGAGTTTTCCCCACCACAAGGATATTTAAATGTAATTATATTATGGTCACTATTACCAAACGGTCCAGCTATATTCACCTCTAGGACTAGATCCTGTGCTCAACTTCGGACTAAATCAAGAATTGTCTCTCCTCTGTGGGTTACAGGACTAGCTGGTCCAAGAAGCTGTCATTTAAGGTGTCAAACTTTATCTCTGCATCCCTTCCTGAGGTGACATGTACCCAGTCAATATGGGGATAGTTGAAATCCCCATTATTGAGGGTTTTTTTTTATCACCCTGAGCATTTCACAGTCACTATCACCATCCTGGTCAGGTGGTCAGTAATATGAATCTCTACTCCTATATTCTTATTATTAGAGCATGGAATTATTATCCATAGAGATTCTATGGTACAGTTTGGTTCATTTAAGATTTTTATTTTGTTTGATTCTACACTTTCTTTCACATATAGTGCCACTCCACCACCAGCACAACCCGTTCTGTCCTTTTGTTATATTTTGTACTCTTGTATTACTGTGTCCCATTGATATCCTCATTCCACTACATTTCTGTGATGCCTATTATATCAATATCCTCATTCAATATGAGCACTCCAGTTCACCCATCTTATTATTTAGACTCCTAGCATTTGTATATAAGCACTTTAAAAACTTGTCACTTTTTAGCTGTCTGCCATTACATGCTGTAATTGAATGGGAATGTTTTTCATTTGACAGTTGCTCATCAGATCCTACTTGTATTTTATCATCTTCCATCATCTTCTCCTTACTAGGACAGAGAATCTCTCTTAATAGAGCTTCTCCTAAGGGATGTCACTGTCTGAACCATGTGCTCCTCCACACCTGTCGACTTTCCACCAGCCCTTAGTTTAAAAACTCCTCTATGACCTTTTTATCTTAAGTGCCAGAAATCTGGTTCCATTTTGGTTTAGGTGGAACCCATCCTTCCTGAATAGGATCCCCCTTTTCCCAAAAGTTTCCCCAGTTCCTAATAAATCTAAACTCCTTCACTCTACACCATTGTCGTCTCCACGCATTAAGACCCTGCAGTTCTGCCTGTCTAACTGGCCCTGTGCGTGGAACTGGAAGCATTTCATAGAATGCTACCATTGAAATCCAGGACCTCCATCTCTTACCTAGCAGCCTAAATTTGGCCTCCAGGACTTCTCCCCTATCCTTCCCCATGTCGTTGATACCTAAATGTACCACGACCACCAGCTCCTCCCCAGCACTACACATAAGTCTATCTAGATGTCTTAAGAGATCCGCAACCTTTGCACAAGGCAGGAAAGTCACCATGCGGTTCTCCCACTCATCGCAAACCCAGCTATCTATGTTTCTAATGATTGAATCGCCCATTACTAATACCCATCTCTTCCTAATAACCAGAATTCCCTCCCCTGGAGAGGTATCCTCAGTGTGAGAGGATACCACAACATCATTTGGAAGGAGGATCCCAACTATGGGATAGTTTCCTTCTGCTCCAGTTGGATGTTCTCCTTCCCTGAGACTTTCATCCTCCTCAACAACACAGAGGCTGTAAGACTGGGGGTGGAACCATTCTACTGTGTCCCAGAAACTCTCATTTATGTACCTCTCAGTCCCCTTTAGCTCCTCCAGTTCAGCTACTCTGGTCTCCATAGCCCGTACACAGTCTGAGGGCCAGAAGCTCCTTGCACCGAATGCACCCATAGGGCAGGTAATCATACATGCTAATCAGTGTCCAAGGCAGCATTGGAAAATTTCAGGCACCAGACTAATGCTTATTCCTCTAGAGCTCACCGACTTCCTATATCCTTGAAAACAGGGTTTAATAATAAATAGACAATAGAAGATGCACCAAATGTAAAATGGGTCTAAGATGAGTAACCACAGGAACATAATTTTGATAATCCTGATCCTCCTTCAACCCCATCCCCTCCCTAGTCCAGGTTTTAATAGAATTTAATACACTTTTCAGAGCAATTATTCGTACTGCAGTAGCAAGAAAAGCACTCCTGTAACATACCTCTCACACATCCAAGCACATTAATTAATAAATAAATAAATACTGATAATACGCACATGGTTTAGGAGAAGAACATCAGAAATAAGCTATTCCTGATTTCAGAACTTCTAAAGCAGGTTTCACTTATTACTACCTATGTAATATCAAACCGGTGGGTGCAACTGACCCCACTGCAGAGACCTGGCACAAAAACTGTGCCACTTTAATCTAATTTATGTCCCCAAAAGGCAGCTTAAGTGGGATTTAAATGGTTCGTAAGCATTTGTTGCCCTCTGCACAGGGTGAATTGCACCATATGTTACTGTCTATATATGCAGAGAGAAATGTAAATATAAAATCAGATATTCTGCATCTAAATATTAGCTTTTATATGAGCTATGCTGGATTTATTTATGAGTCAGAGAGAAGCGGAACCTTAAGTAGATTAGAAAGTCATACAAAATTTTTCAGTAAATTTCTTCTGACGCAGATTAGTGTGTACAATTTTCACCCAAGACCATAAAAATTGACTAATAGCTGTTTTTCATTTATGCAGTTAGCCCTCTTTCTACAGACAGAAATGAAGTGTCTTGCAATACAAATCATTAACATACATAAAAGAAAACCTATCCCAAAACAGAGTTGCTGTTGCACACATCTTGTGGGAGGCAAGGCAGTAAGAAGTGGGAGGAATTGTTTGTATTCTGCATATTATCAATACCTACATTTCTGTACCAAGGTTCCGTCAACTCCCTTCCCTGGGCCACACATCAGACAGCTCACCTCACTGTGCTTCTGTAACCCACTGAGCAGTGCATTCGTTATGAATTTCCCAATTCGCAAAAGGATATGGATCTATTGCAGCTCAAGTTTGACAGCTTGTCTCTCTTACTCAAGCTGTAGAGACTTGTATTTCTAGTTCTGGAAACCACTGGGTCAATCCTCACTGTCAGCAAAGATGGAGGCCATCACTTTTACCTGTGATATGGAGAGTAAGGAGCAAAGGAGAGTAAGAAGCAGTTGATTAAGGGAGCATAAGACACCATGGGCCTATTAATTGTAAGGAAACCATGGCTGTTTTTCAGCCTAATCCTGCTCACTAAAGTCCGAGACAGAAAATTACATCCCTTTTGGGAACAGATTTTTTTTACAGTTCTTGCTTAGCTACAGTGTAAAAAATGTTGAAGAATTAGACTAGATTCAAGTTCTCTTACAGGGACACTGCCAAGATAAAATAAACTTGTATTTGACTAAAGCAGGTCTTCCAGACTGGCATCCAGTCTTGATTTGAAGACTTCAAGAGATGGAGAAGCCACCACTTCTCGTTAGTTTGTGCCAACACTTAATCATTTAGAATTTGTGCTTTATTTTAATTTGAATTTCTCTGATTTCAGCTTCTAGTCATTGGTTCTTGTTATTCCTTTCTCCACTGAATTAATGAGCCCTTCAGTTCCAGGTATTTTCTTCCCAAGAAAGTATGTATACATTGTAATGAAGTCAACTCTCAATCTTTTTTTCAATAATTTTAAGCCTATCCCATAAATGAAAGACACACAATGCAGACAGCTGGCCATAAAAACCCACCATACATCTCCCGAATTAAACCTGCTCTCTTCCCAAAAATCCAAGAATTTAAAAAAAAAAAAAAAATAAAAGTCCCTTTCACTTTTTGGTTCTCGTATACTAGCAGAATACAATGGTGCCCTGGGGTTATAAAATCACTTCTAGGAAGTATTTAAAACTACATTTTATAAAAAGTTAATTGTTATATTTAATCTTAATTTTGAAATTAATGACCTTTTAAAAGATGCAAACCCTTTTATATAATCCTGGCCTTTATCCTCAGTGAGCTCTGTGCAAGCAAACTCCTGCACCAGTGTGACTTCTCTTTGAAATCAGCAGGGCTCCCTGTGGGTACAGGGTTCTGCCCAGTCAGCACTCATTGCGGGATCAGGGACCAATCCTACATAGCAGTGTTCCTTAAAACAGCCTTTATAAAAAGTTCAGAGGCCTGTACCACCGCCCGGCACCCCACCACCATGGCAGATCTTCAAACATAGCAGAAAAATCATAGAAAATGGCTCCTTGGAGACAGCACTTCAGACTTATTGTCCACATTCCTCCCATCCAATTAGATTATTTGAATTGATAGCACATAAATTGTTAATATATTGCTGGGTAAGTGAAGAAATATACTTATCTCATTTTTCCAGCCCACTGGCTCAGTTTCTGCACGATACAATCATTTATTACAAAATTTTCATTTTTTCATTACTTTTTATTGTTAGTACAGAAATAAAATCCCATTAACAGAGGATTTATGATGACAAGATAACTACAGTGCAGGAACGGAGAGTGTGTGAGTTTAATGACACACAAATAAAGTGTAATGAAATATCATGTAATGGAAATTATATAGAGCCTGAATAAATCTCTCCAGGAACTATATATTGTGATTGTTAGATGAGAAGATTTAGGAAAACAGTGTGATGTAAAAATAAGACATCACACTGAACACAGTGGCACTGTCCGAAATAGTTATCCTGGTCTACTTTTATATTTAAGAATTTCTCAAAAAATATCCAGCACAAAACACCCTTTCCTTTTCCTCATCTATAGTGTTCTACTAAAGAAATCTGCCAAAGTAATAGCTACTACATATGAAGAGCCATTCAGAATAAATACTAATGCAATGAAAAAGGAAATTGAGTCCATATTTAAGGTAATACCTATTGAAGCCTGACTTTTTGTTTTTTAGTCATCCCACAATTTCCTGGGCTGAAGGCAGGACATTCAATAATTCCTAAACACCTTTATTAAAGCAGGAGTTTTAAATATGCCTACCTTGTACAGAAAAGAACCAATAAGAATGAGTGGGCTCCTACGCTGCACCTAATTCACGTCAACGGGATTAGGTTGACTGATGCCAGCAGAGGAAATGGCTTTACAAATCTAGATGACAAAGTCAAGAGCATTTGGGATAAAATCCTGGCACCATTGAACTCTGCGAGAGTTTACCACTGAGTTCAATTGAAACAGAATTTCAGTCTTGTAGTTTAAGTTCGACAAATATCCTTAATTACAGCCCTTCCCTATATACTTGATCATCTTCCCACATCTGTTTCCTTAGGGTACTACACAGCAAAAAAAAGGCAAAAAAACAAATCACTGTTGCAGTGCTTCTCAGAACCTAGGTCAACTGACTTGGGCTTGTGGGGTTCATGCAATGGGGCAAAAATATAGCAGCTTGGGCTGGATCTCCAGATGTGATACTTGGTGAGGGTCTTGGAACATGGCTTTCAGAGCCTTGGTGAGGGTCTCAGAATCAAGCCTGAACATCTGCACTGCTATTTTTAGCCCTGTAGCATAGGCCCCTGGAACCCAAGTCAGTTGACCCAAGTCATCGGGGGGGGGGGGGGTTTGCTGTGTAGACATACCCTTAGATATTCATACACCTATACAATCCAACATCATCTACATTTCTAAGATGGATGTTCATATTGGGTGTTTTGGTTCAGGCCATTATAGAGAGATATGGGCCTTATCCTGGAAGATTGACTATGGATCCAAATTTCTCCAGGAAGTGTTCAGATCTTGGGTGTTGGTTCAGACCATCTCTAATATATTTTGGACAGGCCTTAATATATTTTTTCCTCCGTAAAAAGGTTATTTGGTAATTTGCATTATTAAGAGTGTTCTCTTGGGAGAAAAAAAAAAAACTGATGTTGCTTCTTCAGCTTCTTCTAATTTAGGTCAAACATTAGATGAAGAGGTTAAATTTGATACAGTCTTTGATTCATGAATTATTGTGAATCTGTCCTTGATAATTTTAAATATTTGCCAATATCCCAGATGAATAATTTGTAAACAATGGGTTGTTCACCAAATATTCACATCAGCTATTTGCTATTCATTTTTCATTATTCATGATTGGTCATACAATATTTGTTTTGCTTTTCTTTGTACACATCTTTTTCCACAGGCAATAGTTTGTGTTTAGTTTAGTTTTGGCCAGACATATTAATACTTGTACATAGAAGCATCCAGAACTCACTGAAGTCAAGGGAAAGACTCAGACCAATAGACATTTGCGATTGAAAATAATAGACCAGCCTGTCCATGTCCTTGGAAACTAAAGGGTTTTTTGGCAATATATTATTTCCCTCTCCTACACTTTAAAGCTAATTTTAATAAATGACTGGATCAATCCATTATCATTGCTTTGTGATATATGGAATAAGAAACATAATTGCTAAAACCTTGAAAGAGGGTTGTGTTGTAAAATGTTGATATATATTGACATTCGTTAATAAAATGTATCTGGGCATGTTTTTCAGTGCACTATTGTGTTGCAAATGTTCTTCAATCTCTTTTCAGGAAAAATAAACTATGAAGTTCCTTCTAAAAAAATACTGATTAATATGACCAAAAAAATCAGAAGAATGGCATTCAATCCTTACTTTAGTATTCTGTTTTTTTCTCCTACATCTATGGTACCATCACTTTAAAAATGGAGTAGTAGATTCACAGATCCCAGAACAACTTGTATTACGAGTCTTGCAATCTCTCTCTCACCCACCCCTGAACCCCCATACTCACCCTCCATCTTACGGCAGACATTTTCAATTTGCTCTCCTAAGAATGTAATTCTCCTGCAGCCATTTTTAAATCCTAGCTTTTCAAATACCTCTGCACTCAAATGTTTTATACTCAAAGGCTACATCTGCGCTACAAGCTAGTGGTGGTGAATCCCATGCTTGTGTGCACATACTCATGCTAGCTCTCATTTAGCTAACTTGAGCATAAACAGCAGTGCAGCCCCAGTAGCAAGGCTGAACTGTGCTGAGTACAAACCCACCTGAAACCAGCGGGTGCCTACTTGGCCCAACTCAGCCATACCTACCCATGAGATACTGCTATTTATACGTGTGCTCACTCGATGAGATCTGTTGCAAGTATGTGTACATAAGCAGGGGAATCACAGCCCCCGCTAGGGTTTGCCAACTGTCTACTCACAAAAACCCAAACACCCTTGCCCCGCCCCCTGCCTACCCCTTCCTCAAGGCCACACCCATTCCCCACCCCTTCTCCAAGGCCCCTCCCCTGCGCACTCCAGCCCCCACTCCATCCATTGCTCACTCTCCCCCACCCTCACTTTCACCAAGCTGGGGCAGGGGGTTGGGGTGCAGGAGTGGTGCGAGCTCTGGGCTGGGGAACGGGGCCAAAGGGTTCGGAGTGTAGGAGGGGTCTCCGAGCTGAGCCTGTGGCAGAGGGTTGGGGTGCAGGAGAGGGTTCAGGGTGAGGGCTCTGGGAGGAAGTTTGGGTGCAGGATGGGGCTCAGGGCTGGAGCAGAGGGTTTGGGTATGGGTGTGTGCTCTGGGAGGGAGTTTGAGGGCAGGACAGGGTTCTGACCTGGGGGAGGGAGTTTGGGTGCAGATGGCAGGTCAGGGGTGGGACAGGGGGTTGGGGTGCAGGCTCTGGGAGGGAATCTGGGTGCAGGAGGGGGCTCAAGGCTGGAACAGGGACGTAGAAGGGGGTTCAGAGCTGGAGCTCCGGAAGCAAGTTTGGGTGCAGGAGGTGGTTCAGGGCTGGGTCAAGGGGTTAGGGAGAAGGAGGGGGTGCTTGTTCCAGGAGGAATTTTGGGTGTGGAAGGCAGCAGGACTGGGGTGCGGGAGGGGCTCAGGGCTGTGGTAGGGGATTCAGGGTGCAGGCTCTGGGAGGGAGTTTGGGTGTGGGAGGGGGCTCAGGGCTGGGGCAGGTGCGGGAAGAGGTTCGGGGTGCTCCGGCCAGGCAGTGCTTACCTCGGGTGGTTCCCGGAAACGGCGGCATATCCAGCAGCAGCTTCTAGGGTCAGGGACACCCATGCGATTCTGTCTGCTGCCCCTGCCCGCAGGCACCGCCCCTGCAGCTCCCATTGGCTGCAGTTCCACATTTCTGGACAATGGAAGTTGTGGAGTTGGCACTCGGGGCGGGGGCAGAGCGCAAAGACTCCCTGGCCACGCCTCCTCCTAGGGACCACTGCCAGACGTGCCGGATGCTTCCGGAAGCAGCGTGGAGCCAGGGAAGGTAGGGAGCCTGTCTTAGCTCCACTGCACCGCCAGACTTTTAGCGGCCTAAAATCTCCCAGATTGGCTTCAGTAGTCTCTGGAGGATTGTGCCCGATTCTGGGACACTCCCGGCCAAACCGGGAGGGTTGGCAACGCCCAGCTCATAGTATAGACATAGCCTAAGAGGGATCTTAAAATTGAAACCAACTTTATTGCTAAACTTTAATAAAATTGATGCAGGGATGTGCTCCCAGCCTCTCTATTTCATATCTTATCTATAGTACAAAGAGAGCCTGAGGCACAAGTCCTGGTATTAGGGGCCTGGTGTAAGGCCTAAGGCCTGAACTAAAGTCAGGCCCTGCTAATATAAAGCAAAGTTAGCAAGAACCAGGCTATAAGCAAAATCAGGCCCTGTTAGAAAACATGCCTGCTTGCCGGTTCACTGTCTGGAACATGAATTTGGCAAGAATGGGGCAATTGCAAAAACAGGCACTCCCAAGAAGTACTATGCACAGGGTATTCATGTATGCACATTCCAGAAGATGCCAGTACCCCCTAACACAAAGAGATGGCATAAACACAATATTGGGAAATGGAATAGCAACACACCGACCCCAAGTGAAGCAAGGATGGGAAGACAGGATAAGATGATGGATGAAAATGTTTTGTTTGAATCAGCAGGTACAAGGTGTAGGGTTGGTAAATAACCAAGTCAGAAGGGCAATATATAACTTGCTTGTATCAGTGTATAAAAGAAGGGCCACAGAGGGGGTTTCTTTGTCTGGCTCAGGAGGGAATGGAAAGTCCCATTGTTCAGTGAGCTGGTCCATTGTAACAGGCATACATGTGGTCCTGTAAAGTCTACGGTATACTAGGACCTTACTTCGTTGACAATAAACCTGACCGAGTGCCTTCACTACAGAACCAAGCCTGTGGTCTTCTTGGGCAGTTTGATCGAGGTCTGCTGTGTCAGCTATCTGCCAAGCAGACACAGCACACATCGAGAACACACACGTAGCCAGCAACTGACAACACTATCTAAAACAAAACTTGAATTTCTGGATCAAATATAACTGAACAGCATCATCAAATTAGCACATTTGCAAATTTAGAAAGGATTTCACACTTTTTGTGAAGTATGATTGTGATCATTGATGGGATAATGGTCATTCTCTCTGGAGCTTCATTCTCAAAGAGTCAGGAAATGCCAAAGTTAAAATTCAATAAGCAGCCTTAACTAAGCCCCTTGTAATAGAGGAGAAAATGGGAGTACTTAATTTCTTAAAAATAGGATTTGTAAACAAAAATATATATAGTTTCTAGAATATATTATATTCTGAGCTCCTCAGAGGAGGAGCTCTGCCTACTTCTGTTGAGAAAGCAATTAATGGGGCTGATTGAATATTTTCCCTCAAAACTTCCCATTTTTGACTAAATGAAAATATTTGTGAAAGGATCCGCTTTCCTCAAACAATGTATGTTTTTCCCCCCCTTTGGAAAATTGAAAACTCCAAAAGCAAACATTTTCAGCCAAAACGCAAAACATTTTCTTTATTCAGCTGCTACTTTCCAGATTTGATTACCAAAAAAAAGTGAAAAATGTTCATTTTTAACTTTTCACTAAAAAGTTGAAGTTTTTCCACTGAAAATCTTAAAAATTGAAAAGTAATTTGTCAAAATTTTCCACACACACAAAACTAATGTGACAAAAACAACAACTATTAACCATGGATGCCACCAGAAAGCAATAGTGATGAGTACTTCTTTAATTATATGAGCACTAGAATTGGGCAAGTTATCAAATATATTACTTATCAAGTTTCCCCTTCTTTCTGACCAAATTGGCCACGAACAATTTGCAGTTTTCTCAAATGTATCCATGATTCCCAAGGATTCAACAAATAATTTTTGGCTTGTACACATCTTGTTTGAAATGGTTGAGAGTATTTATATGGAAGCCTGAATTAACCAATATGCACTTGGTGCATTTGCCCTAATCACCAGATCTGGGAGCAGTGCAAACAGGAGCATGAGGTCACAATGCCACTCAGGTTTGACCCAGCCACCCCTTCATCGTGAACAGGGGAGGAAAGGGGTAGCAGGCCTAATTTGAGTGAAGGAGGGACAATTTCCACAGTGCACAGAGCCACACAATTTTTTAACCTAGCACTATTCATGTGTTTGTTTTCTGATTGGATGAGTATAACTATTAAACTATTGCTTCTGGTGCAAATACTCTACTTACAATAGCAAATTCTATATTCTCTTTCTGCAAATATTCAGCCACTCTTATTCCCACCAACTAATACTTTATTCCACAAGCAGTCCCATGGGGAGATATTCCTCACTGTGAATAAAGGTTGCAAACTGAGACCTCGTATTTAACTGGTCAGCAAACAATTACAAATATATCAGTTGAGAAACATTTTTAGAAGAGCATGCCATTTGTTGGCTGAATCATTTGTGAACACCCAGTTCTATTATCCACCCTGAAAACTACCTGTTGAAAATTAATTTATTTTTTAACTGCGAGTTAAAAAAAAAAAAAAAAAGCTTTATTGTCCCATAAATTCACAAACAGCTAAACAGAGTTTGATCAACCCTTCCAGAAAACTTCACCTCTACAGTGAGATTAAGCATGGCAACTTTCTTTTGAAAAGGTAAAACATTCATAGAATCATAGAATATCAGGGTTGGAAGGGACCCCAGAAGGTCATCTAGTCCAACCCCCTGCTCAAAGCAGGACCAAGTCCCAGTTAAATCATCCTAGCCAGGGCTTTGTCAAGCCTGACCTTAAAAACCTCTAAGGAAGGAGATTCTACCACCTCCCTAGGTAACGCATTCCAGTGTTTCACCACCCTCTTAGTGAAAAAGTTTTTCCTAATATCCAATCTAAACCTCCCCCATTGCAACTTGAGACCATTACTCCTCGTTCTGTCATCCGCCACCATTGAGAACAGTCTAGAGCCATCCTCTTTGAAACCCCCTTTCAGGTAGTTGAAAGCAGCTATCAAATCCCCCCTCATTCTTCTCTTCTGCAGACTAAACAATCCCAGCTCCCTCAGCCTCTCCTCATAAGTCATGTGCTCTAGACCCCCAATCATTTTTGTTGCCCTTCGCTGTACTCTTTCCAATTTATCCACATCCTTCTTGTAGTGTGGGGCCCAAAACTGGACACAGTACTCCAGATGAGGCCTCACCAGTGTCGAATAGAGGGGAACGATCACGTCCCTCGATCTGCTCGCTATGCCCCTACTTATACATCCCAAAATGCCATTGGCCTTCTTGGCAACAAGGGCACACTGCTGACTCATATCCAGCTTCTCGTCCACTGTCACCCCTAGGTCCTTTTCCGCAGAACTGCTGCCGAGCCATTCGGTCCCTAGTCTGTAGCGGTGCATTGGATTCTTCCATCCTAAGTGCAGGACCCTGCACTTATCCTGATTGAACCTCATTAGATTTCTTTTGGCCCAATCCTCCAATTTGTCTAGGTCCTTCTGTATCCTATCCCTCCCCTCCAGCGTATCTACCACTCCTCCCAGTTTAGTATCATCCGCAAATTTGCTGAGAGTGCAAAATCCACACCATCCTCCAGATCATTTATGAAGATGTTGAACAAAACGGGCCCCAGGACCGACCCCTGGGGCACTCCACTTGACACCGGCTGCCAACTAGACATGGAGCCATTGATCACTACCCGTTGAGCCCGACAATCTAGCCAGCTTTCTACCCACCTTATAGTGCATTCATCCAGCCCATACTTCCTTAACTTGCTGACAAGAATGCTGTGGGAGACCGTGTCAAAAGCTTTGCTAAAGTCAAGAAACAATACATCCACTGCTTTCCCTTCATCCACAGAACCAGTAATCTCATCATAAAAGGCGATTAGATTAGTCAGATTCAGAAGTTCTCGGAACCTGAAAGTAGTGGGTTATAATGAAAAGCCTGACATAATCTTAGTTACAGTGAGTGCATGCCTGCCTCTGTTATAATAATGGTCTGTTATGTGATGCTCAAACATTGAAATTATGTAATAACTGTCCACGTTCTGGGACTTGGACTGGATTGTGTCTCTAGCTGTTAGCTTGTAGCAAGAGGTCGAGTAGCTGTACACTACACAAAGGGGAGCACTAGAAGCATTGCGTCTTGGAGAAAAAGAATGCCTTCCATGATGCAATGGTTGCACAGTGGGAAACATATTGTGACACACCCCTTCAAGGGACTGCAGTGTATTCCCCCACTGGACAGTCAGCCAGCTCTACTGGTCAGTATATTTGGAGAAAAAGCCAAAGCTGTGATTACTCTGCATTCCTCCCATCCCTTTTTGGGTGATTTGCTTTGGGAGGAGAAGGAACATCCAGATCTTCTCCACCCTCCCTCCCCACACCAGCATACGGACTAGCCATGCTCAGTCATGACTAAGAGAGAGAGAGTCAGTCTCCCTGTTCCATCTTTGTTCTCTATGCAACTGGCAACAAGGATGGGATCCTAATCCAGGAATACTGTACAATAGACTGAGCTGCTATGACCTGCAGCAATGTATCCAGGTAGGTAGGGCTTGTGTGTTTATATATAGTTAGCAAGCACAGTTATGTAGAATATGAGGAAACCCCATATTCACAACCGAGTTCCAAACTTCTTAGTCCACGACTCCAGTCTGCAATCTCACCTTATTACTCAGAATGTTTTAAAACAAAATAAAACATTTTGAACAGGGATAAAAATACATCAGCCCCTGTGGAGTGCTAACAAGCTGTATAAACAGCCCACGCAAGGTTCTTTTTCAAACCTCGATCTGCAAAGTTATTAAGCAGCCATCCATTTATGAAATCTTCCTCCACCCTCTTCTACCTCTTCCTTTGAGCTGTATAATAAAAGGGAGACTTTGGAAGC
Organism: Dermochelys coriacea; assembly: GCF_009764565.3. Lineage (NCBI taxonomy): Eukaryota > Metazoa > Chordata > Testudines > Dermochelyidae > Dermochelys > Dermochelys coriacea. Next base: position 120,109,529 of record NC_050072.1, read on the forward strand.
ACCCTCTGTTTAGGAAGTTTTCCAGTGCAAGTTTTACTAAAGTGCGGCACCTACAATATTGTTTACTTCTATCAGCAGCACTAAATATCTATTGTGAACTAATCCCAGTTGGCAGGCAGCTCAGGTACAAAACAGCACTTTGTGCCACAGCTGGCTGCTCATTTCCTAATACATTGAAGTGTTTTCCCTTGAGCCTATGGGCCAGTCAACAAGCAAAAAGTCTTCCAGTGTTATAAATGCAGATTGATTCTGCCTTAGTCTTGTCGCACCACTGTAAGGCTAATAACAAAGACCCTTTTTAATCTATGTGCCCTACTGAATGTCAACTCTTTCTTGATGCAGGGCACTGACCCTGTTTTTCTGAGTATTGTTCCACATACTTTTTTTTTTTATGATAGAGCAGCAATGGAAGTCCAGAAAGCCCAGCAGCCTCCTATGCCCTGAGTGCAGAAGAAAACTCTGAACTGTGTATTATGGGATGCTCATAAATATGTTTGGACCTGATTTTCCTCTGCCTTACTCCTTGCACGGTCATTTACACCTGTGCAAAATGCCACCATTCTGATTGTGTAGTGCTTTGCACAAGTGAATAAGACTACACCAGAGAAAAAGGCAGTGGAGAATCAGGCCCATTTGTGTCTTAGTTTCCTTGGGCAATACTATATGTTACTCTCCATATTCAGAGTGTGCTTCCAGATAGGGCTCAAAATCAGTGTAGGAGAAAGAGAAAAGAAGAATTGACAGTCTGTTGGACCTTGAAATTCTATACATGTAGAATGAAATTTAAATTTGATCCTTGAAAGAGAACCAACAATGTATTTTGTCCCTGCTTTGTAACTAGAGCTGTTGAAAAACATCTACATTTTATTTCCCCGCCAAAATTTCTAAATACAAAGAGAGCGGGAATGAAAAGAAGGTAAAGATTCTTGCTGGATGTTGAAATGAAATTTTCATGTCATTTCAAAATTATTGTCTTTGAAAAACATAGTTGAAATGGAACTGCTTAGGTGAAACAATTTGACACACTTCCTTTTTCAACTAAAAAACTACTTCCTTGAAAAGTTTCAATCAGCTCTATTTCTAGCATGTTAATTATGGTGAAGTTCATGATCAGTTTCCAGTGAATATGAACCATATTTTTGTTACCACTGCAGCAGTTTTGCTTTCAAGTTTCAATACGTTTTTGTCATCAGCTAATATGTAAAAAAAAAGAGGATGTACAGGTCCCTGCTCATGCAAAATATGATTAAGCATTTCACTTAATATGCAACATGTTTTGCATACAACAGAAGAAATTAAGTTAGACACTACCTGTGTTAGAAAATAAGACACCAGAGAACAATTGGTTACAAGTTTACAACAAGCAGAAGAAAAGATTTGACAGAAGTAAACTCCAAAAGGCTTAGTACACATTTGCTTGTACTGAAATATTCCAGTTTATATAAGACAATAGTGAACTCCAGCTGCAGAGGGTGTTGTGGTTTTCAGGAATGGTACAGGAATCAGCAAGATATGAAACCCTAAATCTTGCGATTGGCTTAATTGTTCTGAATGAGTTGCATTGGCAAAGGTGACTCTACAGCACCTTTGCGTATCTCTAACTTTAGAGGCAGCTGGTCTGTCTAGTTTATATCTTGCTGCCCACGACTCCAAGGGGCCGCTGTGGCATCTGGAGATCAATGGAGCGTAGATTGTCTAACATTGTATGACCCACCAACCAGACACTAATCTTCAGAGTTTTGCACAAGACTAGCTTATAAAAGTACTATAATCAAACTAGCATTAGAAAGAAACACCAAGAAGATTCCGAGCCATCACCTAGGACGCCCAAATATCTTTAAAATTAGATCCGAGCTTGAATTAAACCCTCAAACCTGAATATCCCTGAACTTGGATGGTGTTCTGATCAGGACACAAATCTTTAACTAGTCGCTCTCTCTCTAATAGATTGAGACAAAACCCCAGATCAGAATAATACCGAATTTGCAGAAGTTCAAAACTGCATCTGGATCCACGTTTTGCAGATCAGGCCTCACTATATTCAAAATAATCACAACCTTGAGGGCTGTTTGTGGTATCCCTCTTACATTCTTGCAAGGACCAAATCAGGGGACTACACTTCTTGGAATGATTCAGAGTCCAGTGTGTAACCAACTTCAGAAAAGTAGCAAAAGAGTCACCCTGCCCACAACCCTTCTCCATTGCCATACACCCACCTTCCCATTATTTCCTGCCCAGCTTTTGGATTCCTTACTATTAGAAGAAATTCCTGAAGAAATTTCATAACAGATGTGTAGTCTGTTGTGTGCCCACTACCCACCAGCTAAAAATACATTTTTCTGCTTCCTGTATTACAACAGGTTCACTTAGCCAATGGCAATAACTTTTCAGGCACAAGGAATAATCAAGTATGATCATGACCCCAGAGCAGAATTACCATTATACAAGGTCCTGGCAGTACTGATAAAGTGTATGAAAAATTAGTTGGCCTTCAGCAATTTAGCCTAGTCATCCTTCATAGTGCCCTCCATCTAAATGCAGTCCTGGAAAGAAAAAACATATTTCAGAATGAAGTATTAAAAACAAAAACAAAAAAAAAAACCTGAGTTGCTTAAAGGGTGGAGCATTCAAAGGGCTAGATCTTCCTAGTGTAAAGAATGGTGTGCCTCTTTGAAAATGCTATACATTGGGCCCAGATGTACATATAATATTAAAAAAAGATGAAAAAGGCAGGAACTACCTTAAGTTCAGGAACTGGATTTAGTGCAGTGTAATATACAAGTTGGATCTAGTTATCAGAAAAGGACTATTCAGTGAGAATCACATTAACCTCCTGATCTCTAACTTGCTAGTGCAGGGGTGTCCAACCTGAGCCTGAGAAGGAGCCAGAATTTACCAATGTGCATTGCCAAAGAGCCACAGTAACACATCAGCCGCCACCCGTCAGCTCCACCCCCTCCCCCGTGTCTCTCACCCACCAACAGCACTGCAGATCAGCACCTAACCCTCCATCCCTGCTCCTCCTGCCTGCCGTGATCAGCTGTTCTGTGGTGTGCAGGAGGCTTGGGGGGAGGGAGGAGAAGGAGCAAGGGCACAGCAGACTTGGGGGAAGGAGTGGAGTGGGGCTGGGGCCTGGGGCAGACCCAGGGGTTGAGCAGTGAGCACCCTACAGCACATTGGAAAGCTGGCACCTGTAGCTCCAGCCCCGGAGTCAGTACCTATACAAGGAGCCGCATATTAACCTCTGAAGAGCGGCATGTGGCTCCGGAGCCACAGGTTGGCCACCCCTGTGCTAGGGGATACAGCTCCTCTGTTCCTGCCATAAGGCAGGAGTATTTTCGCAAGAAATACTTACAGACTTAGCATACACAAAGTGGATCTGATTTTGAACTGGTTGCTAGAAGGAGGAGCTCCTCATTGTGCTCGACTAACAAATCAACTTAAAAATGCTGCTCGCTTGGGCTACAATCCTGCATCAAGCTCCAGGTGGGTGGTCTGCCTTTGCCCATGCAGAGCTCAAATTAAGTTAAAAATCATGATGTATATCTACCTCCCAACCGGTACTCTTCTTTTAAATCCATTTTGACAGACAAATACATTCCCTGAATTGACAGGTTTCAGAGTAGCAGTCGTGTTAGTCTGTATTCGCAAAAAGAAAAGGAGTACTTGTGGCACCTTAGAGACTAACAAATTTATTTGAGCATAAGCTTTCGTGAGCTACAGCTCACTTCTTCGGAATTGAAGTCCATAAAGGCACAGGAGACTACTGGAGACCACAGCTGCAGAGCTTATTGCAGGATCAGAGGTTTGGGATAGCTTTTTCAGTGACAGGAAATATTACATCTGATGCACTGGAGGCAGCTAGGAATGAACACACACAAGTCCCTGCCCCCATAAAGCTCATATCTCCCAGCACTCTCAGGCGGGACTGTCCCCCTCTGCCTCTTGTCCTGGCTGAAGTAGAACATTTCCCATATTCAGTGGTGCCCACAGCTGTGTATTTCAAATAGCACACTCTATCGGCAGAGGCAGAGCTAGGGAGGACAGCACCTTCAGCTCCTGCTCATGCTCAGCCCCCACAAGTGTGCTCAATGGCTGCACTGAAGCTCAGGAATGGGGAATACACGGAGTGAGCAAGGCGTGGAACCAGCAAGGAAGATGCTGGGGCCAGCGACTGCAGCAAGGGAGTTTGTTTTAAAGGAGAATTTGTAGGAGGACAAAGTTGTAGCTTTGTGGATGTTTATGGGGAACTCCTTCCAAGTGTGAGGGGCAGCAGGGAACTTTAACTTTGCTACCATATCCCAGCCATTATTATTCAATTAATCGAAATCAGACAGCCCTAGGAATTATATAAATTTTCAGCCTCGGTGAAATGCAAGTCCAAATCACTTTGATCTGACCACATATCCAGTCACTACCAAACCCAACAGAGGGAGTTAAATCACATGTATTTGGTCTTTAAGCTTTCAATAACATGACTACTACTCTGCTAATTCCTGAAATACAGAGTGCAGCTGATTTTTGAGAATAGTTTAAAATCAATAAATCCTCTTCAGAATTATACCCAATAAGCTACTGCATCACAGTCAGGTGCTTTTTCCACATGTGCACATTGTTGTGATATAAATATTTATGCTCACTCTGCCTGAAGGCTTGTTTTATTACCTTAGATACTCCGGGCTACAGATTAAGGAACATGTACTGTAGATAACACCACATTCACCTCCTTTCTCATTAGCAGAGACATATCTAGAAACAGTGCATCCATTGCACTATCTTGGTAGAGCTGGTCAATGAATATGCACAAACTCTGATTCATTTGGCTTACTCAGACAGAGCCATTCCATTGGATTTATTTTTATAGCACCTTTGATCAGAGTGAGGGGAGAGAATAACAGAAAGGAACCACAGTACAACCGAATAACCCAACAATATCCATAGTAAAAAAGTAGTCAGCAACTGGCTATCCTGAAAGAGATGGAGATCAAAACAGAGTGGTAGTTAAACAAAGGGAAGGGAAGATGCATTAAATCACTAAAATAAATTACACTGAGGAGAGAAAGAGATTTTGAATTGGGGTTGAAAACAATAGAGAAAGTCAGGAAAACAGAGCTGAAGGACGTTGCAGAGAACTAAGGAATGTCACTTTTAAGGCATGAAAATTAGGGGGATAATCCTACACTGTATTTCATTATTTGGGAAGCGCAGAAAGAATCTGGCTTGATGCTTTTCAAAGCCAACATAGTCATGGCTGCAAATTCTTTCCTCCATTCCACAATGAACGTTCCGTAGTAGCATGGGACCCACTCTTTGACAGACCATAAACTGCTAGCATTGGAAACAGCTACAATGTGTATTAGGCACTGAAAAGCACAGATTTTCAAAAGGAAACTCCCTGTTTATTGCTCTTATACAAAGCCCAATGAAGTCAATGGAAAGACTTCCATTGACTTCAATGGGGTTGATATTAGGCTTTATAGGAGATATTTGCAAAGGGGAGGCTGACACTCCAAACCCTGACTTTCAGTGAGAGTTGGGAGTCTAACTCCCTTTTACACCTTTGAAAATCTTCCCCTGTTCAGTCTGTTTGTTGGCACACATACCCCAGAAGAGGGGCTAGGTGCCTACATTTTCAGGCCAAGCTACCTCCCTGCACATAGGTACATGCCTGCCTGCCCGCCCATGCACAACTATAGGTGTTTGGGTGGGTTTACCCAAACAACTTAGTGTGGGCCACTTAGTTTCGGAACAAGCCTAGCTGTGATCTCTATGTTCAGACAGCAACAAGCTTTGTTACAAATGATACACAATTTTATATTGGCTTAGGTCAGACTTTCTGGGTAGATCTATACTACCACTTAAGTCGCTGTAACTTACTCGCTCAGGAGGGTGAAAAAGACAAACCCCCCCCAAGCTACATAAATTACAGCAACCTAAGTGCTGTCCACACCAGTGCTATGTTGGTGGGAGACACTCTCCCATCAGCACAGAGCATCTTCACCAGATGCGCTACACCAAGAATGCAGTATGTGCACTGTATCACTGAACACACACTGAAAATATATTACCAATGTTTTATATTTAACTCTTATTACATTGCCAAACTACGCCAATATGTACAATATATGGAACATTTCACATTATTCCTATACTTACAGCTGTATTTTAGTATGTTATATCAGTTATCTCTTATATTTTTGTAATCCCGATTCATTTTGTACAAGGCTAGATTGTTGTAACTTTACAATCTGCCCTGAGTAAAGGGCAGCACACAGCTATACTGCTCCAGGAGCGGAGCAGAGAACAAACTGACTCAGGGTCACAATTCCGACCCTTCAATTGGTTGCCATCTAACTAGGGGCAGCCACACTTCCACATTCGAGGACTTTAACAAAATGGTGGTCACCTTCCCTGACTTCAGCTCCATTGAAAGTCATGGAGATAGCGGATATGTTGAGTAAGGGAAAATTCATGAGTTGAATTCAAGAAGCATGCTTTCATGTTGAAGATACAGAGATTCCAGAATTCACAAGACTCACAGTAAACGGCAATGCTAAGGAAGTATATTATGAAGATGTACAAATTTTCAGATCTACTCTGAGCGAGCCCTCTTTTTGGGGAGGCCTTTAACACGTGAGGGCCGAAGGAGCACGTGAATGCTTTTTTCTGGAAGAGAAGCTCACCTGTCAAAAGTTTTGGAAAGGCTGCCTCACCCTGTCATCTGCTTGGTGGGCACTTAAGAGCTGGGTTCATTTTTTAGAGTTCTCATTTAAGCAAATGTGCACACTACAACTCTGAAAACCTAGCTCTCAAAATAAAGTCAGAAATATTAATATATCTCAGTTAAGAATGCCTTGTACATGCCAATGGAAAGTAAAGCCAACACCCAGTCCAAAAAAAAAAAATCTGTCTCTTCATTATATATTAGCAATAATGACTTGACACAGGACATTTTCTGGGGATTAATGGCTGAAGGAGATTAATGGCTCTGATATTCTTTGAGCCATCAACTCCTCCCAACCAGTCATTAATTCCCAGGAAATGTCCCACACCTCAATCATTATTGCTTGAGTATGATGCGATCAGCAAAAAAAGTTGCCATTGCAATACAATTGTACTTTCCCAAGCAAGATTCAGCAACAGCAACAAAGTGTTCATGGTATTATTGCCTCTCTTTCACACATCTTGAAGATCTCATTCTCAGTTTAACCACACATCCAAAATTACCAGACTGTTAGAAAATACTGAGTTCAGAAAGCTTCTTTATCTGAACACCGTGGGCTAGATCGATACAGCCCTTACTCAACCATGCAGTGTTAAAAAGGAGACGTAAGCCCACCTCCATTCCCTTACTTAGCTCCCAAGGTCTGCTGCTAACACAATACTCCCTGGCTGTGAGTAAACAGGTGGGGATGGAGAGGTGTAGAGGAGGTGGGGGGAGTGGCAAGGGACTTGGCTCCATCCCTTATATGTCAGCCAGAGCACCTGGCTGGAGGCACTGCAGGTATAAGCTGCTCAATGAAAATGAATGAGTTAGTTTTGCTCTCCCCATGAATCAAGGTGGGGGAAGAACTGTGGCCAAGTCACCATGATTCCCAAGGCTCCTCCTGGGGCAGCACAGTTGTACTGTTCCCTTTGTTCAGGGGTAGGTGCTTTTAAAAAAAAAAAAAAAAAGCACACAAGCCCAACGTGATGAAGGGAAGCAATGATTAGAGCATGGCACCGGGAATCAGAGGACCTGGATTTGATTCTCAAGTTTGCCGGTGACTCACTGTTTGGTCTTGGACACAAGATTTACAGCTTGTCTACAAACAGCAAATTGCTGCATGGCAAATCAGGGTGTGACTCTACAGTACACCGGCCTATGGCACATGATCCTGTGTGAACACCACGAAACCAGAGTGCGGTTTGACCGAAACTGTGCACGAAGCTGCACTCCTGGATTTTCAGTGTGCTGCAGCAGTATCTGCACAGTACATTATTGGCAGGCCAGCTTGTGCACAATGGATTCATGCCCTGGTTTGCAGCACAGTAGCTTGTCATGTACACAGACACTTTGCCTCAGTTTCCCCACCTGTAAAGTGGGGATAATAAAAACAGCCAACTTTGTGAAATGCTGGAAAAGTCCCCAATTGAAGCCACTGTTTAAGTCCAAATGATCATTTATTATTTTCCCTCCTATTTGTTTTTTTTTGTCTCACAGCTGATATTTTGTTATATTAAGCATTACCTAAGTCAGATTTCTCAAAAGTAAAATTAAAAGTTTTCCTTTCCACTAAATTTTTAATGCTTTGATTGAGTTTTAGGGTGCTTTTGCATCAAGTGTATTGGAGTATGACCTAGATTATATTTGTAAGCCTAATTGGAAAAACATTACACGGAGCGCCTAATAATATGTCACACTTGTGTTGTGATAGTTGCAGCAGTTTTAAAGAAACTAAATCAGTAGCAATTACCATTACCATTACAATGTTTTTAAATGAAGCATTTCAATTATTAAGTCTCAAATTCCATTTCATATACCCACTAAAAGCGGCATCATATAAAAAAATAAATTTACTCATAATAAGGTAACATGTAAAAATAATTTCATGATGCTTAATTTTTTATTAATACAATCACTCTTGCCAGGGTCATTAAAACTGATATTTTCTCTATGCAATTAAGGAACAGCTTCTCATTTATGTAACACGTTCCTATAATTTCTTGCTTAGCTCAACTGGGAGAAAGTGCCACTTCAATAAACCCCAAGCTGGCTGATCTGCATGGAGTCTACATAGGCCATCTCAGGGCTCTGCCTTTCTCACCATATCCAAATGAATGAAACTGAACACTGTGACATAATACCATGGCTAAGACTGGACTGAATCGAACTGCTGTCTAGCACAACACAGTAGTTCAGCACAACTAATAGAGTATCAGGGGTTGCCTATGGGAGGTATATAAATAATTGAAAGGACAAATGCTCAGGATGTAACAGCTTTGGTGGTTCATAGATTCTAAGGCCAGAAGGGACCGCTGTGATCATCTAGTCTGACCTCCTGTATAACACAGCCCATAGGCTGTTGTTGTTGTATTCCATAGCATCCCAAGGTGCAACGTGGAATCCAAACCCTGCCAGGGACACTGGACATATGGATAATCAGTAGGTTTCCCAATGGAAATGGAACACGTGTCAAAGCTGTCAGTGTTACTGAGCCTATATCATTGTTTTTATATATTTTAGCTAAGTCATGTGTCCCGGTCCCCTGATCATTTTTGTTGCCCTCTGCTGGAGTCTCTCCAATTTGTCCACGTCCCTTCTGTAGTGGGGGGCCCAAAACTGGACGCAATACTGCAGATGTGGCCTCACCAGTGCCTAATAGAGGGGAATAATCACTTCCCTCGATCTTCTGGCAATGCTCCTACTAATGCAGCCCAATATGCCTTAGCCTTCTTGGCAATGAGGGTATACTGCTGACTCATATCCAGCTTATATGGCCTGCGGAATGGTAGATCACAATAGGACTGATCCAATGCATACTGATGTCAATGAAAGGATTCTGAGCACAGTTGCAGCCTGTACTGAGGGGGGGGGCTGAGAGATGCAAAGCATTGGTTCAGATAAGCACACAGTATTTGGATGCTTATGTGAACTTTATCCAAACTATCGGAGTCTCTTGTATCTGAATACCTGGGCCAGATGTGCTAGGAAAATAAGCTTTCCCAAAAGATTTCCAGTATTTCCTGCTTTCCATTTGGTTGAAAATGCCTGGAAAAAAAGAAGTCTTGCCATAGAATCTCAGATCTTTCACTTCTCTTCCTGTCCAGAAATGGGGTGACATAAAATAAGTTAAAGAAAATGTAACAAACTGTTGCAAACCTGGGGGGAAAAAAATCAATTTGGGTTCAGCTGGAGTTGTGGCTAGTTCTTATCCAAACCACTCGTCAATCCCTCTTTGATATTTTCTAATTCAAATATCATAGGTTCCCATCCAGGAAAGCACTTCAGGCCAGATTTTCCAAGGTATTTAGGAGCTTATGATGCCTTTGGGCACCTAGTAGAATTTTCAAAGACACCCAAGTGAGTTGGGTAATTAATTCATTGATTTCCAGTGGAAGTTAAGTGCCTATCCTACTTAGATGCTTTTGAAAATCTCACTATCTGCCTCTTTTAGCACCGAAATACTTAGGAAAATCTGGTTCTTAAGCACATGGCTTCCACAGGAACACTCATATCATATACTTCAAGTTATGCAGCTGCACAAGCACTTTGCTAGATTGGTACTTTATCCAGCGTTATTTCTCATTTTAAATGAGGGGAACAAAATATTTTCTTGTGCCTTGATTTGTTTTCTCTGGTGTGTGTTCTATTTTTAGACAGTTTTCTGCTCAACAGTAGCCACTAGAAAAGGATTGCAAGCCAGCCCCATGAGCGTGTTTTTCTAGATTAGGCCTTCATTTAAATTTGATAATATCTGGCATAGAGAGTTTGCTGAGATAGCGAGCCATGCAGGCCCTCTCCCAGTGTGACAATTAAAAATATTGAACTATTCGGTAAATAATATAAAATCTACAAGTACAGCAAGTTACTTTAAGATAATAGTACATGATAAGGAGTTCATTACATTTCATTGGGGGGTAAATTCCTGTTACATATCCACTCCTAGGATAAGCAAATTAATGTATTGACTGGAAGATGATAATACTTGAGGGGAGAAGGGCAATTGGGTTATATGTTCAGCCTTTGCAATAGCGCTGAAGGATTTAAAACTCAACCCAGTTAGTTCATTTACAGAAAGTGTAACAAACTCCCATAGGGATGTGATAGGGTTATATTCTGGGGACTTTCAGCTCCATTTAAAATGGTCTTGAAATTTCAATTTGTTATTATTTGTATTACAGTAGCTCATAGGTTTCCAGGTGAGATTCAGAGATTCCAAGGCCAGAAGGGAACACTGGGATCATCTACTCTGATTTCTTGCAAACCACAGGCCATAAAACGTCCTCAAAATAATTCCTAGAGCATCTCTTCTGGAAAAAACACCCAATCCTGGTTTACAAATTCTGGATTCTCCATCACTAACCACAACCTTTGGTAAGTGGTTAATTACTCTTACTGTTACAAATATATGCCTTATTGCAGTCTGCATTTGTCTAGCTTCAACTTCTAGCCATTGGATCATGCTATACCTTTCTCTGATAGATTGAAGAATTCATTATTACATGTTTGAACTCCATTTAAATACATAGAGACTGTAAATCAAGTGACCCCTTAACCTTCCCTTTGCTAAGCTAAATAGATTGGGCTCCGTGAGTCTATCAGGCATGTTTTCCAATTTTAATCATTCTCATGGCTCTTCTCTGAACCCTCTCCAATTTATCAACATCCTTCCTGAGTTGTGGCCATCAGAACTAGACACAGTACTCCAGAAGCAGGCGCACCAAATATAGCAGTAAAATAACATCTCCTCTTCTACCTGAGATTCCAGTTTATGCACTCCCGGATCGCCTTAGCTCCTTTGGCCCCAGTGTTGCATCAGAAGCCTATGTTCACCTGATTATCTACCGCAACCCACACATCTTTTTCAAAGTCACTTCTTCCCAGGATAGAAGAAGTCCCCCAGCCTCTAAGTATGGCCTACATTCTTGGTTCCTAGATGTATAATTTAGCCATATTAAAACATACTATTTGCTGGTACCCAGTTTACCATGCAATCCAGATGACTTTGAATCAATCATCTTCCTTATTTACCACTCCCCCAATTTACCACTCTACAGGTCATTGATAAAAATGTTAAATAGAGTACAGCCAAGAACCTCTTTCTGTGGGATACCATTGGAAACACACCTGCTTGATGATTTCCCATTTACAAGTACATTTTGAGACCTATCCGTTAATCAGTTTTTAAATCAATTTAATGCATGCCATGTTTATTTTATGTATGCAGTGGAGTTGAAGCCATGTTGGTCCCAGAACGCAAGAGAGACAAGGTGGGTGAGGTATTATCTTTTACTGGACCAACTTCTGTTGGCGAGAGAGAGGCTTTCAAGCCACACAGAGCTCTTCTTCAGGTCTGGGAAAGGTACTCCTAACATCACAGGAAAACGCAACGTGGAACAGATTGTTTAGAAGTCGAAGTATAGTATGTCAACAACTATTTTCTTTATGTATCAAACCGTAATCTCATCCAAAAAGATATCAAGTTAGTTTATATCAAGATGGGCAAGCGCGGGGGCTGCTGTCACGCGCAGGGGAGACGTTGGTAGGGTGCCTGCTGCTGGCGGAGCACAGTGGCTCAGGTTTGCTGGGATGGGTAATCTTCTTAAGGTCCTTACCAGGGAAGTTGAAAACTATCCACATTTTTTCCTGGATTTTGAAAATGCATAGCCTACAGATGGAGAAAGGGAGGTATGGAATCAGATCAATGCAGTTTTACAGGATTCTGAAAGCTTGCTTGCAGACCTTCAGGCTTACAAAGGAGCTGGACAAGAAATAGATGCAATACAAAACCCAAAGGATATCCAACTTCAAGAAAAAGCTTGGAATTCAGTGAAAAAAATATTGTTTGAGGGAACTGGGAATATTTAGTCTGCACAAGAGAAGAATGAGGGGGGATTTGTTAGCTGAGAACAGTCTAGATCTATCCTCTTTGGAACCCCCTTTCAGGTAGTTGAAAGCAGCTATCAACTAAATCATCTGATGACAGAACAAGGAGTAACGGTCTAAAGTTGCAGTTGGGAAGGTTTAGGTTGGATATTAGGAAAAACTTTTTCACTAGGAGGGTGGTGAAGCACTGGAATGCGTTATCTAGGGAGATGTTGGAATCTCCTTCCTTTGTAAAAAGAAAAGGAATACTTGTGGCACCTTAGAGACTAACAAATTTATTCGAGCATAAGCTTTCGTGATGCATCTGCTGAAGTGAGCTGTAGCTCACGAAAGCTTGTGCTCAAATAAATTTGTTAGTCTCTAAGGTGCCACAAGTACTCCTTTTCTTTTTGCAAATACAGACTAACACGGCTACTACTCTGAAATCCTTCTTTTGTGGTTTTTAACGTCAGGCTTGACAAAGCCCTGGCTGGGATGATTTAGTTGGGGATTGGTCCTGCTCTGAGCAGGGGGTTGGACTAGATGACCTCCTGTGGTCCCTTCCAACGCTGATATTCTATGATTTAACATGATCTATTCTCCATAAACTCATGTAGATTTGCACTAGAAAGGCAACTATTCTCTGAAAACTATCATGGGATTTGATAATTGCAGTTCATCATTCATTTATGTATGCAGCCCTAGCAGATGTACAGGAAAGTGGATAGAGCCTGAAATTATCATACAGGATGGCAAATAATGATCTAGGGTCTCTCAGTCCTCTCACCCACCCCCCATCTCAGCCCAACTATGTGGCTCCCCGAGCATGACAACTGCTGTATAAATCACACAGAGAGCAGGCATCCCAAATAGTAATTGTGCTCTGGCAACATCAATTCATTGGAAATTATCAGCATGGGAGGGAAGACTGGAGCACTAGATATGATGCTCCTGTTCCCTGACTCTTCCTTCCTGTTCTTGGCCTCTCCCCCATTAGGAACTTATTTTTGGCGGGAGCTCCTCAGATCATCGCCATGTGTTAATTCCACATGGCACACTAAGCAATGAGGTTTTCATACCAAGGCCACACAGCCCCTGTCCAACCCCACTGATGATACTCCCCTTCCTATACCACCACTGCTCCCCCTCACCAACACTGCCCAGTCCACCAGCACACACCTCCACTTACCCTCATGTCCCCAGCCATCATCTCTTAGCCTAGCTGCTTCCTCTTATCCCACAACCCCTCACCTAAACTGCAATCCCTACTTTGCTCTTCCCTGTCTTCACATACCCCTCCCTGCCACTCTACCAGCACCATGCCCCTGCTGACTCAGACCCTACAATCCCTCTTCTCCATCCATCACCCATTGCTGTACCTGGCCTCCCCCAGCCCACCCATTGTCTCCCCCATGCCAATCAATAAACCTCCAACTCCCCAACCACACACACCCAGCAATTCTTTCTGCCCTCCCTATTTACACTGTCTCCCCCACACCCAAAACACATTCCTCTATGTTCTTCACTCAACATCTTATACACTTCCCCACACCTTAAATCAAGGAAATCATCCCCCCCACAGCAAAAAAGGGGTCACTGATTTAAAGTTAAGTTTGCTCAGGTATTTTCTTTCAATACAATCACTGAATTTCCGAGAAATCACCTGCTAAGACATCAAAACAACCTACTTCATTTCACATGCTATTACTACTCAAATATCTTAACATCCAAATTCACTCACCAACCTCTTTCCCCCTCAACAAACAGCCTTTCATTTCCAATACACAACCACCCACTTTCCACATGTCCTGTTTCTCAAAGTCACACTCAGGCAGACAACACTAAAGCCTACCCTCAGATTTGTTGAAGTAGTAATGATAGGCTTTTGGATTACAAGTACAGTAACATCATCACCTTGCTGAGGGCAGAATTACAGTTGTGCCAGCAGTGTTCATAATGGTGCAATAATGGAACAGGAATCTATTATGTTGCCAGTGGGGAATGGCACAAAATTATTTCAGATGCCTGAACAAAAATGTTAAAACCGTCTCTGGTCCATTCACCTTACTTATATTCAAGCACTACAAAAATCAGACTCTGAAGAAAGCTAGGTAGTGATTTTACTTTATCTTTTTTCTCTCCCTACCCCACATATGAACCAATCTCTAATTATTAAACGGCTTTGTTGCAGTTTTACTAATTCCTTTGCTTAACCCAAACTTGTCCCTGTTAACATGAAATGTTACCATAGAAACATAATTAATCAACAAAGCCCCCTGTGCATTATAGAAAACAATCACTTCTGCTAAGAAATAACTGTTTCAAATGAATCAACTGCCAATCTCTCCTCTATGTATAATAATGCCAGATGCTGATTGGTGAGCAGTTTGCAAAGATAGGGAAATTACATGCTCTGCACAAACTGTTTGTCCTACTCTGTCCACCAAATGTTTTAAAGCAAACAGCCATTATCTGGATTGCTGCCAAAGCATTAAATCCAGAATCACAGCTGAGGAAAAAGCCTCCATGCTGGCCCATTGGTGTTGTGCATGTAGACACCTCTGTTTAAACTGATCCACTACCAATGAGCTGATTTAGGCTGCCTTTCATTCAGCACCCCTTCATGGTGGTATCACAATGTGTGCAAAAATGCTATTAAGTCATTTAACATCAATGTAGAAAGCTGGAAGGAGCGCACAGAATCCCATCCAATCTCGAGGAAATATCTAGCACTGAGTGTAGCTCAACATGAAGCTGCTTTGATCCCGAGGATGGAAGCAAAGCAAGGAAGAAGAAAGCAGCGTGTGTAAACTTGGTTTCTAATGCAGACAACACTTGGATCTGTGAAATTTGTAACAAGCTGTATCGCTCTCACAATGGGCTTGTCAGCCATAAACAGATTCATAAGGCACCTGACTAGATCTCTTATCTGTACACCATGATCAGTGGATCAGCGGTTGCCTATACTAAACATTCAGCATCAGGATCATCTGCCATACTCCAATACAGTAGCAACTAAAGGGTAGAATTGTCCCCTGCTTGGGAAATAGCCTACATATGAGCCAGGACACTGTTTCAACTCACGTTTTCTGCAGATCCTTCTAGCGAGGGGAACGGGGTCATTTTCCAATAGGCTGGATGAATAGGTCATCTCAGAAATTTACCCATTGTGTACACATTAAAAATTTCATAACAAATTACTAGGTGTGAACAAACCCATCAAATAGCTTGTGTCACACTTAAAGTTGTTGGTTAAAGGCTATGTATTTTACTGACATGGAGAAAATGATTCAGGACAGAGTAGAGTTTGACACAAATTCACCAGAGGTCTGTAAAAAGCTGATTACGCAGGGAGAGTGCTTGGGCTGAATGAAAAAAAAACTTCTAGAACACAAGAAATAGCTCAAGCCCAGCTTAAAAAAAAAAAAAAAAAACACTATATCTACAGCCATATTGTCAATTCCAAACACTCAAAAGCCATAAGCCAGGCCACTAAAAATCATGAGAGACTTCTTAAAAATAATAAACTTGGGGTTTTTATTTGCCTTCTGGGTTTTGAACTTTTAGGGTTCATATTTTCAAGCCTGCCATGAGAGCTAGAAACTTACTTAAATGAAAGCTGAGATTCTCATACAATCACATGACTCCAGGGGTTGGGGATTTAAGAAAATGACAAAACATCGTGAGTCTTGTGATATGATTGCCTAAATTGGCAATGCTGCTACAAAGGACACAGTTTACAGAGAAGCAAAGCCTCAGCATAATTTCAGGCAGCTTCAAAATCAAGAAAGGGTTAAATCCTGACTCCACTGATAGTCAGTGGTATAATTGCATTGACTTCACCAGGATTTCATGCAAAATATCCAATTCACACAAGCACACAGGCTATAAACCAGTAAACAAAGGAAGAGCCTGTGGGAAACAGACACAGGCAAAACGTGTCACAAATGCACAAGTCCAGAGAATGGATAAGAATCCGTAATACAACACAGACAATGTTTTAGAGGAAACAATGTCCTACTCAAGAGCCTGAGTTGCAGCAGCTCCATCTGCAACAGACCAAGTCTTCACCTAGGTTCCCAGTTGGAAAGATAGGTCACCAGATCAATTTAAAATTGGGTACTTGTGCACAAGTTTGTATATACTATGTGTGTATTATATCAAGTTAAAGCACTCAGGCTCATCGTCCAGAAATTGTTTAGCTGTGTATGTGACCCACCAGGCATGCAAAGTACAAGTACTGAGATGTGTAAGCACAATAAGGACCAAAAAGCATGCAAAATGTTGCTTGTAAAATCAGTTTTGTCTCAGAGCAAGTCTGGATCTGAAATTGATCGAATTGGTAACAGTAACTGGGCCGACAATGCAGTCTCATTGTCTCTAAGCCACATGATCTAATGAAAGAATACAGGAAGTATTTCATATTTTTCTTTAAAAATGTTCTTCTCTTTGGAAAGTTTCAAAACTAACCAAACTTTTTTTAAATTCAGCTTTCAAAAAAATTGGGTTTTTTTTTTCTCCCCTGGACCATTGTTGCATTTTTTTTCCCTTTCGTTTCTCTGTAACATTTCCACCTCTGGAGAAGTTTTTGAAAAGTTTGAGTGTGTGTGGGGGGTGGGGGAGGAAGGAAGTAGACATAAATGCAAAATGTGTGTTGGGGGGGAAATCCTAAACAATTATTCATTCTATACCATTCAAAAACAAAATGGAACAAAAGGGGAATGGGGGAGGGGCAGGAATCAGTTTCCAAATATTCAAATGAAGTGAAAATTTTAAATAAGAAACAATTTCCCTAAGACAAAAATGTCAAAAACCTCAAATCAAAATGTCAAAAAAGGAACTTTTCTACAAAAACTATTTTTGACAAGAATTTTTTTTCTGTAAAAAAATATTTTGATTGGTTGTATTCACTATACAAAGATCTGACTGAAATCATTTCCTATATGCAAAACTGCTGCTTAGAGAATAGACCCAAGCAGACAAAAAAAAAACAGGATCAAAAACATGACAAATTTCGCTGTTTGGCCGTTTCATTTTCAGATTCTTAATGCTGTTATGTTTGGGTTTCAAAAACACCAAGGAAAGAAACGTGTCTATAAACTATTTTCACTGGAATTACTTTGTTAATGTGGAAATATTTGCTGATCTCGTATTTTATTTAAAAAAAGTTTTGTTTTATAGAGTTTAAATTTGGCACCAAATTTAAACTGACTGCTGCTAACGAATTCCAATAATCCAATTCTGGAGTAGAAACAATACCACCTGATTTTGGTAACAAATTGCACACCTTGAATATACAGGAAATAGAGTTAACAATTTATGAATTACCCATAAAAGTACCCTGGGCTATCTGACAAATATTTATCAATAATCAGCACATGGGCAGTAAATAATGCTTCTCTCCCATGAAGTCAATGGGGCTTCATACAGGCACAATAGCTTATCCACATCGATCACAGCACAGGACTGGGGTCTGGGATGAGTTTGTGAATCACTCGTGACCAGTACAAAAGGATGAAATCTTCAGTGAATATTATTTATGATGAATAATTCAGACTATATTTATGACCATACAGGATGCATTTCAGATACTAGCTCTAGACAGCATTATACTGCTCTTTTCCCCCCCTGCTGACCATCTCAGCAAGTTGTCATGAAGTCAAATAATATAGCATTTAATGCCTATTAAGTTAGTCAGAATTAAATGCATCTTCCCTCTCTGAAGATTGCTATTAAATCTTGGGGAGAATCTGTTTAACTTCTGGGGTATATATTTCCAGCTTTTGCTTATTTAGCTTAACCACACCCAACAAATGGGAAATTCTATTATTTATAAGCAGACAAGAGCTCATTCTCTAAATTAGACAAGTAACATGATGAATAATGGCATGAGACCATTGGAGCATGTGTGTGTATGTGCAGTAGGAGTAGGTAGCAAAGCCAAGGAAGCAGGAAAAAAATGGAATAGTTTTGGCATTAAATTTATAGCTTAAGTTCCCAGTAGGCAATGAAAGAGAGAAAACAGAATGAAGGATCGCTGCAGTAAAACTCGATGAGGAAATATTTGTTCTACAGGATCAGGTAAGATATGCAATTCTGACATATAAATGGGTAATGGTCAAAAAATATGACCACTGGCTATATTTAATTTGGGAGAGATAAGGAGATCTCAAATAAAAGTCCTTCTAAAGTAAATTTTACTTAGTTAGTGATCCATAAAATTCAGGAGGTGAATTACTGAGTCAATGCTTTGGACAGGTAGATGGAAGAGTGTTTGGAAAAGCTTGTTCCATTTTGGGGAAGGGTATTTTGGGAAACTGCAATTTTTAGAGCATTTATAATAGAAAACTTGACAATCCTGGAACAGTAAAGTTCTCTGTCCGCTGCAGAGGTAGAGGAGCAGCAATTCAAGTTTCCACACATTGACATGCCAATATGTTTAAACCATGACCCAAAGGGTTAGTTCAGATTCCACGTGCTCCGATTCCCATTAAAAGAGTACAGGGCACACATGTGATTCGCACTGATGAGAGAATGCAGAGGAAGATAGGGTCCTTGGTTTCCTTGCTGAGACCATCATCCAAGGTGCCCATTATGGTGCTTGTTTTGGTGATGTGGAATCCAGGATCTGGATCTGCTAAACTCAATTAATGTAGGAGAACACCAAAGAACTTAATCTGGTAACAAAATTCAGTCACTGCTGACCTAGTGACAAAGTGATTTATTTTTTCATAGTAAATTCTATCCTTTCTATGACAATTATACCATGAGGCCACAAAATCCAAGATCATTTTTCATATTGTACATAAGAAATAGCAGCTTTCTGTAGAATATAGTTCAGGTAAATAGATATTTTAGAGATTATAAACTAAGGAGGTTTTAAGGCCCAACCCAATGCTGACAGAAATCATTAGAAGGATTCATTGGTATCAGTTGGTGTTGGATTAGGCCTTTGGATGACGAAGCAAGAGATTTCAGTTCCTGGGCCTGATTCACTGTTACCCTGCGCCTTGTGTAGATATTTATCCCAGTGCAAAGTGGATGTAAAATGCTTCCTGATCAGAATGGTACCATAGTACACTCCCTTTGAATTGGACTAAATCAGTGTTTTTCAAACCATGGGTCGCAACCCACTAAGGCACTGGGTCGCCTTGTTGTGGTCAGCACTGCAGACCGGGAGCGGTGCTGCCCAGCTAAGGCAGGCTAGTGCTTACCTGTTCCGACACCGTGCTGCGCCCAGAAGCGGCCAGCAGCAGGTCCGGCTTCGAGGCGGGGGGGGGCCCCACGGGGTGCCGCATGCTGCCCCAACCCCGAGCACCAGCTATGCACTCCCATTGGCCGGTTCCCAACCAATGGGAGCTGGGGGGGGGGGGATCGGGGAGTGTCAGGGCCTGCGAGTGAAAGTCACACACCTCTGCCTAGGAGCCAGACCTGCAGCTGGCTGCTTCTGGGGTGCAACGTGGTCTGTGGTGCACCCCAGCCGCGTTGCTGACCGGGAGCCGCCAGAGGTAAATCCATGCCCCAATCCTGCTGTCCAATCCCCTGCTCCAGCCCTGAGCCCCCCCAAACCCAGAATCCCTTCCTGCACCCCAAACCCCTCATCCCCAGCCCCACCCCAGAGCTTGCACCCCCAGCCCAGAGCCCTGACCCCCTCATGCACCCCAATCCCCTTCTCCAGCCCTGACCCCCAAACCTGGAGCCCCTCATCCCCAGCCCAGAGCCCTGACCCCTTCTTGCATGCAAACCCTGAGCCCCCCTCAAATCTGGAACCCCTTCCTGCACCCCAAACCCCTCATCCCTGGCCTCAGCCCAGAGCCTGCACCCCCATCCCAGAGCCCTGACCCCCTCGTGCACTCCAACCCCCTGCCCCAGTCCTGAGCACCCCCAAACCTGGAACCCCTTCCTGCACCCCAACCCCCCATCCCTGGCCCCAGCCCAGAGACCTGACCCCCTCCTGCATCCCTACCCCCTACCCCAGCCCAGAAACCCTTTCGCACCCCCTAAACCTCTCATTCCCAGCCCCACCCCACAGCCCTCACCCCAACCCTCTGCCCCAGCCCTGAGCCCCTCCCACACCACAAACCCCTCATCGCCAGCCCTGTTGTGTCGCGGGCATCAAGAATTTTCTTCAGCTGGGTCCCCTGAAAAAAAAAAAAAAAGTTTTAAAATCACTGGTCTAAATGACTACACAAGGCACAGGGACACAGATTGTCAAGCCGCACCATCTACTTTTAATCTTCACTTCCCGTAGAAGAAACGCTGGATTTAGGAGAACCACCAACAAAGCAAGTGACATGCCTATTTGACTTACTAAAATCAGGAGAGATATATAGGAAGTGTGTTAATTAAGAACTAAACTCTGCTATGGTGTACGATTGCAACTCGGATTTCACTGTAACAGCCGTGTTAGTCTGTATTCGCAAAAAGAAAAGGAGGACTTGTGGCACCTTAGAGGCTAACAAATTTATTTGAGCATAAGCTTTCGTGAGCTACAGCTCACTTCATTTCTAAGGTGCCACAAGTACTCCTTTTCTTTTTTTAAGATTTCACTGTGGATATCACGGGTTTCAATAGTTTCACCTGCTTGCACCAGGGGTGAATTTGGCCCTTTGTATAATCAAAAATAATGGGTCCGTAAAGCACACCTAGCACAGTGGGGCTCTGGTCCATGACTCGCCCTCCTCCATGCTACCTGAGCTCAATACCAATAAAAATAATAGAAGTAATATGATGGTGCAAAATATTTTTACAACTAGTAAATGTGAAGAGGGAAGAAACATGACATGACGTTCTAAGATTTTCTGTGTTACTGAACTATATGCTAAATCTAAAGCAATTCCTTCTTTCCCTTCCTAAAAAATGTTCTCTGGTTTCTCCCATACAGAATCAGATTCGGACACTGTCGTTCCTGTCTAACGACTAACAAAAGAGCTGGCAAAATGAAATAGCTTTGCCGTTAAATTCACCATAAGCTTCCCACACTAGCATCCAGATATACAAACATAACATACGAGTGTTGAAATCCATTCCATTGATTACTTCAGCTTTGCCAGAGGCAGCAAAAAACATTACATAACTCTACAAGTCAGTGAAGGCCGTTTTCCCTGCTCTTTGTTATTGCTTAAATAACTACCAACAGTAAACAAAACACAAAGTAACAAATGAGACTACTGCCTTCTCTCTGAAGCAAAAGAAACAGACAGGCAGCTATTATTTATCAAAGGACAGTGTATGGTACCAGGCATGTGCCTACAAATGCAGATAAAAGAATTAATGTGTCAAGATGAAGAAGCCTTATACTATATAAAGGGTATTGCTAAGTAGTTTTAATGAATAAGAGCCACTATGGTCCTTCCTCAGAAATTCAGGATGAATTTGAGACACACAGTTGAGATCTGAACAAGTTCTCTTTTTTGTGTGTGCTTGAGATGCCTAAGTATCTTTGAGGTTCTGGGCCTTGGGGGCTTCCCGATTCCATCTGGAATCAGCAGTGCAGAATCACCATGAGAGAAGTTATTCTTATATTCTAAGGAGACTTCCAGCCCAGTTTTGGCAAAATGGTAGGTTCAGATACACTTGGGACAAACATCTGTGTTTCTGGGTGTTCATGGGCACACCAATCTTCTCCCCTACGTTCTATTGTGTCGGCTGGGGGAGTGAGGTTCTATCCCACCAAAGAACAAGGGGAACAGGGGATGGGTCTGGAATTGGGACTTTGTGAAAAGAGGTTTTCTGTTGAACAGGAGGAGGAGAAAACTTGTGATGTCCCACAGCTTGTACTGTGATAAAGGGGGGAGATATTCTGATTTCCCACAGTCTCAAGTTATTTTCACCACAGAGCTCTCATTTCGCATAAAGCAGCTCATACCTAACACCATGCAGCACAGAAGCCCAAGCAGTAAACACCACACCAGCATTTCAGCTTGATCTGGTTGGGATTGCAAACTTTGATGAATTATTTGAATTGGCCCTGAAGAACTAAAAGCTGCACCACCCTCTAATGCAGAGGTGCGCAAACTACGGCCCACATCCAGCCCATGGGACCGTGCTGCCCATGTCTTCAGCTCCCGGCCGGGAAGGCTAGCGCCCCTGCCCCTCAGCCTCAGCTCGCCATGCCGCCAGCACTCTGGGCGGCGGGGCTGCGAGCTCCTGCCAGGCTGTGGGGCTGCGAGAGCCGCCGGCCTGCCCCGGTGCTCTAGACTGTGCAGCGGTGTGGCTGGCTCTGGCCAGGCGACGTGGCTGCCAGTCCTGGTGCTCTGCGCAGCATGGTAAGGGGACAGGGAGTGGAGGGGTTGGATAAGGGGCAGGAGGTCCATGGGGCAGTCAGGGGACAGGGAGCAGGAGGAGGTTGGATAGGTGTGGGAGTCCCGGGGGGCCTGTTGGGGGCTGGATAGGGGTGTGGTCCCAGAGGGGGCAGTTAGGGGACAAGGAGCATGTGGGGTTGGATGGGTCAGAGGTTCTGAGGGGGGCAGTCAGGGGGCGGGAAGTGGGAAGGGACGGATAGGGGGTGGGGGCCAGGCTATTTGGGGAGGCACAGCCTTCCCTACCTAGCCCGCCATACAGTTTTGGAACCCTGATGAGGCCCTCAGACCAAAAAGTTTGCCCACCCCTGCCCTAATGTCTCATGTCACGGAAGAGAGGGGAGCCAGAAATTGCAGGATGTGCTCCACTCTCCCTCAGAAAGCTCAGGGAATACCACTGTGATTGGCAGTCCTGCAGCAGTACAAGGTTCCTTTATATACTTACCCAGGAGTCCGCCACAATTTGACCTTCAGTATGTTTTATTCTGGCTTGCACAGTATTCTGCCTTTGTTTGCTGAAAGCTTGTTACCACCAGTCACATAAGACTATCTTCCTTTCCAGGACAGATTATTGTGTTGTGTATCCAGTGAGAAAGAAAGAACCTCCCAAGGGAAATTCTGGAATCCCATCACATGGGACATTTAAAATCAGACTGCACAAAGCAGTTCTAAATGTACTGTAGGGAACAGTACTCATTGCCAAACATAGGAACTATGTGACCTAAACGTCAGAACTGGTCAGCAAAGGATTTTTTAACCCAGCTGTGAGACCTGCAATGATAAAAAACCATGCACATGTTTTCCTATGACAGAGGTATTGGGTACAATTCTGATTATTATACAGTTATACCATCAAGTTAGCTCTATCAAATCCCAAATTTTGCACTTATTGGTTGTTATTTTTGTCTTCCTGAGACAATCTATATTGTTCTTTATATAAAAGTAGACTGTGAAATAAGTTATTTGGCATTACAGAGCTCTTATCTTATGCTCTCTAGGCTCCTGATGTCCAACGGTATTTTAAATATAGACTTGCCTTTAAAGTCTCCAGGAACCAAGGTCAAAGCACCGATAAACAAAAACTATACAGCATACACTATCGATTGATTCTCCATTGCCTTGCTGCAGTTTTTTAGGAGTGTGATCTTATTGATTTCAGTGGCATTAAGCAGTCGTACAACTGGACTAACACAGCAGAGAATTAAGGCATACATATTATGGGATGTCAAGTTTCAGAAGTAAATTGAGTAATACCAAGTTAAACACTTGGAGCATGAGTTGCAACAAACTGGGATGTTCATAAAAATATGTGGCTGAAGCATCTGCTCTTTGGTGGCGTCCACCTAATCAACCCCCATTGTCCTTGGCAGAGCCTCTCTCAGTATTCATAAGTAACATTGTCTACAAAGTTTTCAGACCAGAGGCTGTTTACGAACTATTTGACTTTGTGTACATATCTATGTTGCATGCTTGGTCATCTCAGTCACATGGCATTATTTCTTTCACCTGACTGGATGACAGTATATTTTCAAATGAATAGAAACATGCTAAAATCTATAAACTTTTGAACTCCATAATAATTTCCCTAAATTCATAGGAGTCATCCAAATACTTGCAAATGACGAAATAATACGACACCACAAATCAGCACAAAATGAATATGACACTCATCTGTTACTCAGTAGCTTTACTATTCAGTAAATGGACCATTGTGATCATCACTACAAAAGGGTTTTTTCCTCCTGCTGATAATAGCCCACCTTAATTAATTGGTCTCATTACAGTTGGTACGGCAACACCCATTTTTTCATGTTCTCTGTGTATATACATCTTCCTACTGTATTTTCCACTGCATGCATCCGATGAAGTGGGTTTTAGCCCACGAAAGCTTATGCCCAAATAAATTTGTTAGTCTCTAAGGTGCCATAAGTACTCCTCATTTTTTTATTCAGTAAATTGCTGTATTCATGACTAATAATGAAACAGACACAAACCTGAAAGAGAAAATTAACAAACCCCGGCTTTTCAAGAGATTCCTGAACACTACTAATTGCTCCTATTGCTTTAAAAGTGTCTCCTCATTTAGAAAGGGAGCTGGATTCCTTATGAGTAGTTCATAAAATATGGTTGTTCAGTTTGCCTTGGACATAACACACACCCACCAGGATATAATGCATCCCCTTTACTGCCCCAATCCCAACCCAGAGACCTTTATTGTTTCTGTGGCACTTGCTACTTTAGTATCTTTAGCATTCTTAACAGAACACATTATTCCTTTAGCGGTTTGCCTTGCTGTACATTAAAAGACATCATGACACAACAAGGAAAGCACTGGACTGAAAGTCAGGAGACCTGGGTTCTATTTCTGGCTCCTCTGCTGACCTGTTTTATGCCCCTGGGCAAGCCATTTCTCCTCTCTCTGCTTCTCCCTCCTTTGTCTTGCTGACATAAATCATAAGCATCATGGGAAAGGGATTGTTTTAGTCCATGTTTGTACATTTCCTAGCACAATGGAGACCCAGTCTCAGCTGGGCTGCTCCATACTATTATTATTGTATGCTCCTCTACTTAACAGCCTCTTCCCAAACTAAGAGAAAGGGGAGCTCCTGAATAAGGGAACTCGCTTTTGTTGGAGCACATCGGTGACTCGTTGATTATCTGGAGAGGCTGTTGTTGAGAGAAGCAAACCTCTCCGAACATTTAGATTGGCTCTTGCAGAGCATTTAAAAATGAGCCAGAAATTGTTCCATGTCGGGCAGTGTCAACAGCATTTGCCTTTAAAGGGACAAGCGCAGCTTGAAAATAGTCACACTTCTGCCTGAACACCTATCACCCTGCTATTGTCATGGGGGACGTTCAATATCACTGCAACAGTAAGAGATAAGAGTGAAGCTATTTTGTTCCCCGTGTTCAGTTTGTTTGAGCATTTGACAGCACTTTGCGTAGTCAGTTTCTCTGCTTCTCTTGCATAACCACTCAGGTCCCAATCCTGCAATATGATCCACATGAGCAGATTCCTGCACCCAAGGGAGCCCCATGGATTTCAATGAGGCTCCACATGGAAACAGAGTCTGCACTCAAGGATCCATTTGAGCAATCTGGCCCTTAGTTGGTTAGAATCCCTTGATGTTGGTATAGATCTTTCACCTAACAACAGAGGGGGAAATATTTTTTTTTAAAAGATGGAAAAATTAGATTGCAAGCCCACAAAAATGGGCTGAGGGATTCAGAGACAGGTGCAATTTGTGAAACTATTTTTTTTTAATAGAGTAGATTTCAATTTGACAATGTCCCTTTTACCTATAAGGTCAGACACTGAAAACTACTTAGAAAAAAAGATATCACTGCATGAGTTCTCCAAGATTCTGCAATATGTAATCTGGCCGTAACAATGCAGTTCCAGAGAATAAAACAACTGGTGTGAGAATATTATATTGGGTGACTATTCAGTGGTTTGCCCTGCAGGATATATTGAATTGTTTGAAACTAGACCTGTTTAGGATAGATGTGCATGTGGGCGCACGACCCAAATTGATTCTATTAACTTTACAGCCAGGCTAAGATTTTCAAAGCCATCTGAGGGATTTGGGTGCTCAAGAAATTAAATGGGCACTAAAATTCCCTCAGAGGCTTGGAAAACCTCACACTAAATGCCTGTTTTGACAAAGAATTTGCTTGTCAGACCCATTGGTAAATCAATCAGTCCTCCTGCATGCCAATTAAAGCTACTACATTTCCCTGGGGGAAGAGAGAAATGACCGCCATCCTTCCTGCTGCCAGGCATTGCTGTAAGTTTGCTTTTCTCTGGTATGGTATCATTACCTCTATCAGGTGCTGGCCAATAAAAGTAAATGTGGCAGGTCTTGTCATATAAATAAATGCAATTCAGTAAAGAAGATGATTGCAGTACTACTCCCTGCATTATCAATAGTGTCTCACTAACTAAACCTATTCTATCTGGTGCATGCAGCATGCATCCTGGCTCTCCAGCATAATGCCCTAATTATTTTTTGATACATCAAGCTATAACAATAGCACAATGTACTATCTAAATGGCTCGTACCTTTCTGGTCTGCAGTTATGTCGACTGAAGAAAAGATATTCTAAAGCCCTGACACATTTTTAGAGCATTTTAATGGTCATTTTAAAAACCAATGATGGCGTATGATAAAAATCTCCATCCATCAATCATATTGAGTAGGGTGATTTTGGTTGCAATGCCTGGTTTCTGCAAATGCTAAACACAATTCAAGACACCAGTTCTACATGCATGGACACTCTCAAACTAGTATTCTAGATTTCATTAACTTCCCTTCTCATTCCCATGTAGCATTAGACCCTTCTCTCTCCCCACAGCCCCTGCCACTAATGGCCACTTACTATATGGAACGTGACGAACACTAGTGACCCTAGTAGGTATACTCAAAAGCGGGAAATTGGCGTAACATTTACAGGGTTCTAGGAGCATGACTTAATTTTGGTGTCCATTAAAATGGTCTTTTTAGGCTCAGCCAAAGTACCAAGGACAAAGAAAACATTGGGTTAGATGCTGTGCTGGACCTCTTAGGAGATAGCCATCATGGCACTGGGAAATGATCTCCTTTTGAGCCCAGATGAGAGCTGTAACTCCATACCCATGGTGCTGGACCTGTTTGCATATCTAGCAGGGCTGACCATAGAATCCTGCTGTCCCACCTTACTCACGTAGCCGGAGCTAAGGGGAATCACTGATATGGAGTCTATCGTTGCTTTCAGCACACTCATCGTAACCCACTGAGCACACTTGCTCCTCCATCTCCAAAGCCCTCACCAGTGGAGACGCAAAGAGACCCAATCTTTCTGCCATCTGGTTTAACATTTGTATGAAACCATCGGAGAGACTGCTGACATTTTACCCCAGGCCGTCTCACAATATGGAGACATCACTCAGCTCTCCATCACCTCCACATCAGATGCAACATGCATCATTTCCCTGATCTCCTGGGACTTGACTGAGATCAGCAAGTTGGAGCTATGTCCTGGAAAGACTAAGGCATCTGTAACATCACTGTCCACTGAAGGTTTCTATCCTTATATTGTTAGAACCATCTGCACCCTCTATTCACCCAGGCTCCATCAGGATATGCAGATAGGAAAAGGCAAATTTCATGGCCCTGACTTCTCTATGGCTGGCACAGACCCTCCATCACCCAATACTACTACAATCAGACTTAGACAAACTGTTCCACACATTTGCGACCTCCAGGGCTCAAGTGTTTTATTTTCTGGACGTGCTGATCTTAGAAAGTTACAACTGTAATTTAGAAAAGTTGCTCAGCAGCAGAGTGCAGAGAGAACATCTTCCTAGAGCTCCACTTTCTTAACTGGCTCCTCTTTAAATACAGACTAAAATTTAAACACATTCCAGTCCTCGTCTTCAGTGGGGCCTTCCATGGTGCTCAAGTTACCTGAGCATGACTAACTTTCCAGCTCAGCTACATAGTGATACCTCACTGGGTCTTGGGTAACACGGAAGCACCAGCAAACTCAGATGCTGTGCAGCATCTCGCCCTGCACTTCTCTGTTGAGCTATCAACAGGATACTAGGACTTTCCAATCCACACATCAGACTCAAGATTGCCCAAGAAATGTTCACCAACCAAGGCTATGCTGACAACTCTGCCTTGCTTGTGGAAAGCCCAGAGAATTTCAGCCCTGCCCTTCAAGGTTTACAAGATGTTGACCACACCATTGGGTTGAACATCTCATTGCAGAAGTCCAGAATCTCAGAGATGAGCCACCAGCCCCACCAATGCAGTGGGTTAAGCACTATAGAGAGCGTTGGCAAGTTCATTTACCTAAGCAACAAGACGAGTTCAAATAGTTACAGCAAGCCACATGTCCTTCAATGACTAGGCCTTGCCACCTCCTGAATGAAGTCCATTCTCACCTATGGATGCAAAAATTTCTTTGCTGAGACAAAGTTCAGGATCTATCCAACCTGAGTAGTACCTGTACAGATATATGGGTCAGAAAACTTGATCCTCTTACAAGCAGACTTAGAGACAAAAGGTATTCTATATCCACCGTCAGCACCAAATCCTGAACATAAAAAGAGGCTTGACTTTGTGCAAAAGGTATCCCATAAACTTGCAGAGATCTAGTCTTCCTCTAATCACTCACTACATCCAAAACTAGCATTGTGTGCTCTTTGGCCATATCACTAGGATGGAGAAAACATTCCAGAACATCATGCTCTCAACCTCTCCACTGACGTGCAAAGGGGTGCATGGCTTGACCATACCTGGCATCACTCGCAGGGACACCCCCAGAGATTCATAGGATTGAGCCAGTTCTGTGAACTTCATTCTACAATGCATGGTGCAATGGTCCTCAGAAGACTATGCACATTTGATAATGATGACAGCTACATACCATGGGAACAAAGACATTGTCTGTGCCACTTGAGAGATTT
The DNA here is from genome assembly GCF_009764565.3 of Dermochelys coriacea. NCBI lineage: Eukaryota > Metazoa > Chordata > Testudines > Dermochelyidae > Dermochelys > Dermochelys coriacea. Next base: position 120,138,852 of record NC_050072.1, read on the forward strand.
GTGCATGCAGGAAACCGTTTTATTGGCAACTGACCTCAAATCTGGAATTCCCAGAAGAGCTCAGGATGACTACAAAGTGCAGCACATTTGACATTAAATGCTAAAGCTCCTTCAACTTACAGGAGCCATCCATACATGCACATGAGACTAGAGCTGGGAGAATTTTTTTGGCCTAAACCATTTTTCCCCCCCTATTGCAGAGGACAGGGTAGGGGCAAAAATGCAGTGTTGTCAACATCAAAATGTGTGAGAGAGAGATTTGCCAAATTCTTCATATAAAAAAAAATTCTGCAAAAAATAAATCAAGACATCTCATTTTGACATTGTCAAGATGAAATGTTTTGATGTTGCAGTTTTCATTGACTGTTTCAAAATTCCTTGAATTATATTTAAAAAAAAAAAAAAACACACAAAAATATTTTAAAATGGTCAAAACTGAAACAAAACGTTTAGTTTGACCCTAGACAGAAAAGATTGCCCGATCAATTTGCTAAAAATTTCAGAAATTTCCATTTTTCATCTGACCAAAATTACTCACTTTTTGAAATTGCTAGTGAGTTGAAAAATCCATCCAGTTCTACTCTAGCCCTAGCTTTCCCTCTCCAAAATCCCACTTTAAATTATTGCAATCATATTAGTTTTGAGTCCCCCTTACAAAGCATCCCAACTGCCCAAGAAGAAACTGAGTGCCATTCCCAACTGCGGCAAACTATACAGACTCAAACCTATAAGAGCTGGGCACACACAACTCCTGTTGAAGTCAGTGGAAAGTGAAGGTTCTGAGCACCTCAGAGAACTACTCAGCACAGTGCTGGAGTAAACTCCACCTCTAAGTTCGAACAACTTTATTTCAGCATACAATGCCATAGCAGGAGTTCCCTTCTGCCCAGGGAAACTGCCCCATGCTAAAATAGCTAGAAACCTAAAGCTACTAAGTGCCATCACCCAGACAATAATTAATCTCATAATCATCAACTCAGTTGGCTGAAAATTGTATTATTTCATCAGTTTTCATTGGCAGGAAATGAATGATTTCTATCTTCCAAAAAATGAAACAACTCAGTGAGCATAACAGGAATGTTATTTATTAGGGGGAGAATAAATCATAATCAAAGTACCAGCAAATAAATAGAAGGGAAATTCTGACAGTTCTCTTTCAGGCAGGTGCCAAAGAGTTACTACACCGCCTTTTTTTATTATTATTATTATTATTATTATTAAATCTAGATCCAAGCTTTAATGGACCCTGATTTCTGTTCCGCTCTCGCATGTCAAGTGCCAAGATATCTAGTGCCAACAGAATGCAACTATTCATCTTGTCTGGAAAATAGCAAACAAAAAACAAAACAAATCAGGAGGCGGTTTCCCAGAGTGGGTCATGAAGAGCAGTATCTGAGCCTGGTGCATCGAAATAGAGATTAGCCCAATAAAAATCACCCCAATTTTCAACATGGACATCTCCAGGGACATGGGTTCAAATCCTTGATTACTTCATAAGCAAAGAGAGGCTGAAGGCATCATCCTAAATGTGGGAAAAAGAAAAAAAAAGCCCATTTGGCAGCTTACTGATCAGGAGGCTCATTACAGGATAAAGCCGGGATGATGCAGATTTAGGAGCGGGATGCACTGGCAGAGCTGTGTAAGGGAGTTTGCATAGGAGCAGCCCATACTCTATCTGAGCACAGCTGGCACTATAGGTCTCTGCTTTAGCCCACAGACAGTAGCAGCAACTGGCTTGCACCAAGCCAGCATGCGCGAAGTGGTGGCACAGTCCTAAACAGAGAGATTGGAAGGAAGCAATGTGATTAAACAGCAATCCAATACTCCATCTTCTTTGTAAGCAACAGAGATGAATTAGCAGGTTTATTCATTCAAGCGGGTACCTTTTTCTTTTGCAGATCTAATTATTTTTGTGTCATTTGCCAGGGGATGCACTTGCCACTATGGCCAGAAATTCATATAATTAAAATGGTGCATTGGGGCCCCTTTCCTCTTCAGGCCCTGCTCTGGTAAGCTTGCCCCAAGAAGCAGGTTTTTTAGATCCGATAGCTGCAGTGACTCACAGCTTTGAGCCTTCGCAGGGGTGTATGACGACTCTGGCTATGTAGCATCTTTGCAGCCACGCTGAGGGGATATGTGGAAGTGCAATGCTCAAGCGTTTACAGCATGCTGTTACAGGCAGAATTGTTTCAGTGGCGCTGAAGGAGTACTCTCAGCAAAGACAACTGCTACACTTTGACAAAGGGTGCAGCAGGTATTCTTCCCAGAGCTAGGCTACAAGTGCTTATGGGTTGGGAAGCTGGTGGGGCTCCACTCCCCAAAATCTGAGGGATTTTTTTCACTAGCCTGTCCCATTTCCCTTGCACTCACAGAACACAATACTCACTCCAACCCTGAAGGTGCACCCAGCTGGTAAGGGCTGTGTGTAGTCAGCCACCCACCTTACATCATCCAAACAAGAGAAACCCTAATCTGATTCTATGGCTAGAACAGAGAAGAAAGAGGGGCAGCACCTCAAGAATTTATGGGATTGCAGTCTGTCACACAGCGTCTTGTGCCCCAAGATCATTTCCTCAGATTTTGGTTAAGGGTAAAGGTCTTCTTCATAGGGCAGATGGAACCGAAACTAAAACCTTCACACCATCATGGCTGATGACCACATATTTCACATGGTTATTGAGCGCTTACTAGAACCTTTTCACATCTTATGTCCCTTCTCTCAGCAACCAGATGATTTACTTCATGGAAAAGCCATCTCTCCTATCATTTCCAGGAGACTCTACACTCTCACGGTATGTCTACACAGCAAAGAAAAAGCCATGGCTAGCCTCTGCCAGCCAACTTGGGACCGGGCTGCAGGGCTGTGTAGACTTCTAGGATCAGATTGGAGCCCAGGCTCCAGGGCCCTGAGATGTGGGAGGGTCCTAAAGCCCAGGCTCCCTCCCAAGTCTGGAAGTCTACACAGCAGTGAAACAGCCCCACAGGTTTTATCCTGAGAGCCTGAGTTGGCTGGCATAGGCCAACCGTGGCTTTTTCTTTGGTGTGTAGACATACCCTCAGGGGCTCCAACCCTGGGTTTGCCTAGGACCGAATCAAACCTGAACTCGACAGCCTGTTTTCCTTCTGTGACAAAAACCAATACTTACAGTACACATTAGAAATAAATAGTTGCCACAAGCCATCCTTACTGTTAGGATCACAACTCCACACGGACATCAGAAACATCAACCAACGCATCGAAGGTCAGAATTAGAACTAGATATGGGTTCCAGACCTACAATTCAGCTCAAGGGGATCAGAATTTGGGGTTTTGGGGGGCCTATCTCGAGTCAAAACTCACAAACAGGGCTCCAGAAACACAGGTCTCAACCTACAGTGTTGAACTAAAGGAGTAGTCCCATTGACTCAACCAATAGAAGGAGACTATACGTAGCCATGTTGGCCATGACTGCATAAGCCAGACTACCAATGGCACTGCTAGTTCTCTTGTTCACTGGTATGTCCAAGCTCACCTCTCTTGCCTGTCTGCTTTCCTGTCTTTATAATTAAACATGGCATTGATCTGTATGAATTAGCCCTGCTGTGTTCTCATCCCCTACTTTAATATTTTTTCCTCCTTTAATTTTAATAATTGCACATTTTTATGTAAGAAAAGAACCAAAGCTATTCACTCCTCACCCTCCCCTTCTCACTGCATCTCCAGTACCCATGAACATTAAACATCCATCATTGTTTCTGGAGATTCAACTTTTTAATCAGGGCTGTATGTCTATTGGTTTGAGCATGTGGCAGTTTAATTACCCTCTTGAAAATGTGAAACACATCTTTGTCATATCTACTTATATCTGAAGAGTGAGGTATCCTATAACACTAATTAAAGTAGGAGGATGACAATTTTTCCCATACTCAAATTATATCCCATCTGTCTAGTCATCCCTGTGTTCATTCTCTGGATTAATTAAGGGTGGGGAAAGGTTGTTTCCCAGGAGTTTCACCTAATGCTGGGTGAAAAGTCAGTTTTAATGAAGAAACATGCAAAATTATCTTCCCCCTTGCCTCCCCCCCCCAAAAAAAAAGAAAAGAAAAAAAGAACAAAGTAAAATTAAGAACTTTTATTTGCTGATGTCTGCCTAATCTACCTATCAAGATATGTCCCTGTTCTATGTGCCCTGCTTTTGAAAGCAGTATGTTCATGGTTATTTACTGTTGCCAGCAGCTGGTCTAATAGCACACACAATACTGTCAACAAATCACAGACAGTCACTGTGTCCTGGTACCTGATTGCTTTCTGGTCAGGACAATTGTGCGCTAATGGTGTTATTAAAGGACAATGTGACATTGAAGCCAATGGACATAATGACAAATTGTTTTTTGATCATTGTCATCTTTTATCGCCCGGAGAAAGTTTTGTCTCGAGGTATTTTCTTCAGGGGTTTGAAATGTTTGGATAAAAAGTAACTCCACAAGGGATTATATAAACACACAAAATGGTTCTCACTATTAGCACTAGTTTTGCTCCACTAGTGTTCACCATTTTGGGAGCCCTAGGGTAAAACAGACTCGGGCTATTTTCAGTATATGTCAGACTTCATCTGAGAAAATTTAAAGGAGGATGGTTCACTGATTGGAGCATTAGCCTAACATTCCAGAGTCTTCAGTTCACTTCTCTGCTGTGCCACAGATTTCCCGTATGACCTTCGGCAGGTCAGTTAGGGTACTGAGATGCCTAACTCCCAGAGGTTTCAATGGGAGTTAGGTACCTATAAACCTTTAAAATCTGTCCCTTAGTTTCTGTGTCTCAGTCGCCCATCTGCAAAATAAGAACAACACTTCCCTACCTCACAGGCATGTTATCAGGGATAAATACATAAAGATGGTGAGTTGCTCAGATACTAAGGTAATGGGAACCATACCAGTACCTTAGATAGCTAGACAGAATTAACATGGAAACAGCTGAGGACAGCTGCTGGAACCAGTCAGTTACACAAGGGTTTCCAATGCTGCTATCACTAGCGCCATCACTCTTTTTAAAGTGCCCTCTTCTTGCTTAGTCAAGTCCCACAGGATTAGGGGACAGACTTGGGCCATGATGTGTAGCAGTCCCTCAGTCCCAGCTCCAGAAGTTGGATCATCTCTAATTTTGTATTTCAGTGTTTTGTTCAGAGCTATCCATTGTATTGTATCTTTCCCCCACATCGCTAGATGACTGTGACACTGAGAATCCTGTTTTTGGAGAGAATATTCATGACTAGCACTGTACTGGAACAAGAATTTCTGTTTTGTAGGAAATTTGTTTTGTTCCTATTTGGAATGGAAACAAATTTCAAACTTTACTAGAAAACAAAATGTTCTAAAATATTCATTTTGGGTCAATCAAAACATTTCCATTTCAATTTTGATTTTATTTTTAAAAAATAAATATAAAAAAAACATATTTCAAAACAAAAAAAATTAGAAATGAAAAATCTTAACATTTATTTCTGGAATATTGAAAGGCTCTGTTTCAATGTTATCAAAATGCTTCATTTCGATTTATTTCTAAATGAAATTTCAATCAAAAGTGACATTTCCTATGGAAATTTTCAATTTTGACAAAAAGGCATTTTCGGATAGAAAAACGTTCTTGGAAAATTTTTGACTCAGGGCCCCAAGCATGAACTTTGCAGCCTAGGAACATGCCCGCCAGCAAAGTCAGTGGCTAGAATAGTAGCGGGAAGTGAGCACGGTAAGGATGCAAACAGTCACAACAAATATTCCACAAAGTGCTTTGCTAGCTCTGTTTGGCTCCTGCAGAATGCCCTCTACTGGCTAAATTATTTCCCCCAAACCACCTTCCTCCCACGTCCCTTACTCCGTGCAATCTTCTTTCTTCATATGGCTAGGCCATTTGGAAAATGGCCAGCAGTGCAGAGGAAATGGGGCAAAAGTTATAAGCAGTAAGCATTTAAAGTACCTTTGATCCAAGGATCTCTCAAAGCCTTTCTCCAAAATATATCGAGTCTCCCAACATCTCTGTGAGGTGGTTTTGGGATTATTGAGAGATTTACTTGGGTTTAGGAATCAGATCCCGCTTCTTCCTACAGTAAAATCCATGGCACAAGGCTTAGGGGAAGGAATATTTCATGAACAAGAGTTCATCCCCCCCTCAACTTCTGGCAGCAAACATGGGGTCATCCTGCACACTTAGAGGATGCCCAAGGATCCACACAAAACTCAAGGGGATCAGCAACAGAACTAGAGCCACCTGTATAAAAGCTCTGCGCCCTGGTGGCTCTGGGACAATCCTTGGTAGAATAGCTCAAGAGGAGCCACCAGACCTTCCCTCTGAATGCATCTGCCAAAGAAATCCTCATTCAAGGAAAAGCCCCTTCCTCTCCCTCCCCACCAAGTGATAAGGCTCTGCTGCACAACCCAGACTGAATTACCTCTCCTCATAGATTTTAAGGCCAGAAGGGACCATTGTGATCTAGTCTGACCTCCTGCACATTGCAGGCCACATAACTTCTTCCATCCACCAACCCGTCATAGATCCATACACTCTCACTGAGTTCCTGAAATCCTCAAATCATGATTTAAAGACTTCAAGTTACAGAGAATCTACCGTTTACTCTAGTTCAAACCAGCAAGTACCTCATCCCCTATGCTGAGGAAGGGGACCAACACCAGGGTCTCTGCCAATCTGACCAGGAGGAAAATTCCTTTCAAATCCCAGATATGGTCATCAGTTAGACCCTGAGCATGTGGGCAAGACCCACCAGCCAGACTCCTGAGAAAGAATACACTGTAGTAACTCAGAGCTCTCCCCATCTAGCGTCCCAACTCTGGGGATATTTGCTACTACCAGCCACAAAAGAGTTACATGCCATTGCAGACAACCTCATTATACCATCCCCTCCATAAACTAATCAAGATCAGTCTGGAAGCCAGTTAGATTTTTTTGCCCCACTGCTCCCCTTCAGAGCCTGTTCCAGAACTTCACTCCTCTGATTAGGGTTGCCAGGTGTCCAGTTTTCGACCAGAACGCTCAGTCGAAAAGGGACCCTGCTGGCTCAGCTCAACATTGCTGACCGGGCCATTAAAGTTCCAGTTGGTGGTAAAGCAGGCTCCCTACCCAGCTCCACAAGACTCCTGGGAAGCTGTGGGCATCTCCCTCTGGCTCCTAGGCAGAGGGACAGCCACGGGGGCTCTGTGCACTGCCCCTGCCCGAGTGCCAGCTCAGCAGCTCCCATTGGCCAGGAACTGCGGCCAGTGGGAGCTGAGCGGGAGATGCCTGCAGGTACAGGCAGAGCCACATGGTCATGTCTCCACTTAGGAGCCAGAGGAAGCTGTTGCTGCTTCCCGGGAGCTGCCAGAGGTAAGCACCGCCCGGAGCCCACACCCTGAACCCCCTCCAGCACCCCAATCCCCTACCCCAGCCCTGAGCTCCCTCCCTCACCCAAAACCACAGCCCCACCCCAAAACCCACACCCCCAGCTGGAACCTTCACCCCCCACACCCAAACCCCCTACCCCAGCCCAGATCCCCCACCTATACCCCAAATACCTCATTTCTGGCCCCAGCCCAGAGCCTGCACAAGCCAGACCAGAGCTCATACCCCCTCCTAAACCCCTGCCTCAGCCCAGAGCTCCCTCCCACACCCCAAGCTCCTGCCCCAGTCTGAAGCCCTCTCCTGCACCTCAACCCCTCATCTCCAGCCCCACCCCAGACCCCTCAGCCCCTCCTGCACCCCAAAGCACTGTCTCAGCCCGGAGCTCTCTCCTGCCCCAAACCCCTCATCTCCAGCCCCACCCCAGAGCCCTCAGCCGGAGCTGTCACCCCGTTGCACCCCAATCCCCTGCCCCAGCCCTATGAAAATGAGAGAGTGAGGGAGCAATGGAGGGAGGGGGGATGGAGTGAGCGGGGTGGGGGCCTCAAAGACGGGGCGTGTCAGACCGCAGAGCAAGGGTACTCAGTTTTCTGGAAATACAAAATTTGGCAACCCTACCTCTGATGGTTAGGAATCTTCATCTAATTTAAAGCCTAAACTTGATGGGCCATTTATATCCATTTGCTAACTCTACTGGATTCAGAGCCATCCTCTCCCTCCTACATTCCACCTTCACCCCCATGCAGAACATGGACGCTGCCGCAAAGGCAACCGAGCTCTCCTCTAGGGCAAGAGCATGGAGATCTGCACATGGAGGGATGTCTCTATGTACTGATATGAAGGACTCAATCCAGCTATATTCTCTGACTCTCATGCTTTACACACAAGATTATGCTACTGATAGATCAGGGTAGTAGTAACAGCAAAACCTGGATTTCATTGGCCTGTGTTATGCATAATCATAATGGTCCTTTCTGGTCTTCAAATCTATGAAGATCTGCTCTACTTTTGCTGGTGTGACTCTGCAGGACATTTCCCCCATCTCCTCCCCATGGCTATGTTACCTGCTAGTTATAAAGACAACAAAACCAGGATGTGGACTTTTAAGGGACTGTGATGATACTCTATCTCAGAATAAGACTAGTATTTTTATTATGTATTTTTTTAACATGACGCTGCAAATACATCATAGCAAATTAATTCATTTTATAGCAATAACTGTTCATAATATTAATTTAGGATCATCAATTTCTGTGAGCATATTCTGATCCTATGATTAGGCCAGAGGATATTAATGACTATAAATTTGCATGCAGAAGAAGAGAGTAATTGTTGAAGCCCTTAAAAATATTTCTCTAATAACATTAATTTTTTATTGTCATTCTTCATAGCTTAGTTTTCATTTTAACATTTCTCACAATTTAGTATTTGCAAACGTATTTTTTCTTGTCCATCTAAGACAATGAATTTTGACGGGAAGCTTATATACGTCTTGCTGTTCAGTTTTGTTTTTATAAACTGGTGTTAACCTGCTTGCCAGTAAGCCATTAGGAAGTAGAAGGAGGAAAGAATAAATATGCTGCCTGTATAAAAATTGAACAATAAACATTTTTCAATCAAAGTTTTTCACAGGAACTGCTTCAAAAACAGTAATTTTTTTTAAATGCTTCCCAGAAAACATTAAGAATTTGGTCAACCGCTACGAATTTTGAAGTTCATATAGTCTATACTTAGATCTTATGGCAGTTGTGATATTAGCTTAAGGGATGTCTTCAGTTAAAAAAAAAAAATCAGACCAAAGTGGTGGTAAGATTTTTTTAAACCTATTATTGTTAATAGCATCACACAATCATTAATGGAAGAGTCTAGGTTAAAAAAAAAAAATCTTTAATTTTTCACCATTTCCCCACATAATTAAGCACCAATCCTCCAGTTGAATCAAGCAGGTGGACCTCTACCCGCACACATAGCCCCGAGTTTTATACTCTAGGTTTTCATATATTTTATATGAATCAATAGATATTAATTCAAATAACTACAGCACTGAAAATGCAACCACCTCTTAAGTAAAAATGCAGCAGCTGTTTTACAATGCAGAGAAACATACTCCAGGTTCAAATCCCAGCAAGGCCAACTTGGCCCCTGAGTGTTCCAAGGGAGAACAGCTGAGTGACCTTGTCATTTACTTTATGGGTCTCTTTTAGAATAGTCCTTAAAAATGAGATCCTGTCTGGCCTTCATGGCTAAAGATTTCCATGGCAGATTTTGCCAATTTTTGTGGACTTTACAATCACATTTTACTTTATTTTAAAGCATTATTTTCTCCCACATTGAATTAAGCCCAGTATGTTGATTAATTGTCCATAGTTGAAGCTTTCTGGCTTGAAGGACTTCCCTACCATAACCTTTCTGTTCAGGAAGGATGATCTAGTGAGTAGGGCACTGGACAGGGACTCAGGAGATCTGGTTTCAATTCTCAGTTCAGTCAGAGACTTTTAGCATGATCTTGGGCAAGACAGACTCTCAACCTATCCTGTTGGTCAATTCACCATTGGGAAAATGGAGAGAATACCACTCTGTGTCACAAGGATGTTGTGAGGCAAAAGTCCAGGAATGAGTGTAAGGTGGTGCTCAGACTCAGATATCCAAACAGACAGAAGGACTTAATCCTTACTGAAGGCAACACTCCCAGTGAACTAAAGTGACATGTGGGGTTTATAAAACCACCTCTGGCTTTCAATGGGACTTGTTCTCCTACATCACTGAGATGCTTTTGAAAATCCCATCCAAGCTTTTCTATTTATGAATAGAGCTTCTAATGCTGAGAGCTCATGGATCCGAACCTGCATTTCCACCAACAAAATTCGAGTTGTAAGTTTACTACAGCACCCAGCACAATATGCGACAGCCCTGAAATCCATTGCCTGCCATTTCTTACTATGAAATATTGAAACAAAACACATCCTGTGTGCATTAGCCAAGTATTACAGCCATTTTAAATGCAGAATGGAAAGAGACATAGTTGCTTTTATAGTGGTAAATGGAGGAACAATCACAATGGAAACACTGTCATTTTTCAGGCAGATGGAGCTGCTGGTAGCAGCTGTAGGCTTTGTCGGGATGACTTCATAGTTTTGCAGCTTATTGTAAATGGGAGATTAGTGGCTTAACTATTAACTTTTGAATTACTGCAACAATAGATTTGAATCCTAGCAGGATCATCCCAAGCCTTTATTATTCCATATTTGACTGGTAAACTGAGTTCCATGTCATTTGCTGTATGGGGCTTTTCTGGATAAGATCATTAAAACCAAGGGCCTCATCCTGGCATAAGAGGAAGGATGGTCCAGTGCTTTGGGCACTAGTCTGGCACTCGGGAGAGCGAGGTTCAATTTTCTACTCTGCTATAGACTGCCTGTGAGACTTTGGGCAAATCACTTGGGCACCTAAGTCCCTGTACTGGCCCCACTATAACCCACAGAATTCTCACTGAACCCCATAGGGGCCTCAACTCTCTCACTGCCTCAATCATCAGGGTAAAAGTTCACTCCGTACCTAAATTTGTACCTCTGGTAGGCGAGAGACCTCTGTTCATATCTTCTCTCTCTAGCAAAAACAGGGAATTGAACCTGGGTCTCCAACATCTCAGGTGACTGCTCTAGCCACTGGGCTAAAAGTTATAAGATGGGCACCCCATCACCATCTCCTCCTCCCACCATGTTGTGAGGAGTGTATCAGGGGTCTCACTCATTCCCACAAAAAACAGGCAGGGCCGGTGCAAGGATGTTTCGCGCCCTAAGCAAAACTTCCACCGTGCGCCCGCACCCCCGGGAGCCCTGCGGCAGCTCCCCGCCTTGAGCCCCCCGCCCAGCAGCTCCCCACCGCCCCCCCCTCAGCGTCCACCTAGCTTGCCTAGTGGTTGCACCCGGCCCTGGGCTCAGGTGCCTAAGCTGCCTGACTCCATTTCAGAGAGGGTGAGGCTTAGCACACACCCATTATCATCATCTCCCATCGGCAAGCTTGGGCTGCTCCCCATCTAGCATGCCGGCTTTTGTCGATCGCATTCGAAGATGCCCATCTCTGTTCACGCATTGTATAGGGAACCTAGATACCTAACTCAGGCTTTGTGGATCAGTGCCGTTCCTGTGATTGTCTAGGCACCATCATGCGGAGACTTACAATGCCTTCATGGATCTTAGTCTCTCTATGAGTTCCCCATCTATACAACAGGAATAATAGCACTCCCCTACCTCACAGGGGTGTTCCGAGGATAAATACATTAAAGAGGGTCATGTGCTCAGATACTACAGTCATGGGGGCCACAGAAGATAGGCAGATTGAAAACCTGGCCCTTCTCTGACTTGGGTCCCTAAAGGCAAGTTCCTGCAACCATATTTTTTCAGCTACCAGGAAATACCTTGGGCCTCATACACAGAACTACTGAGTAGTCCCCTTGACTACAGTCCCGTTAACAAGAGTTACAGAATTTGGCCTATAAAGAGAGGCATGATGTGCTGCCCCAAACAGAGGACACCATAAGTAGTCAGGACACACAAGACACCAGGAGAGCCAAAGAATGGGGCTAACTCACAGGTCTGTATACTGTAAATGAGTCCACTCACCACTAGGCACTCCCTCATGGCATAACAGCTCTCTTGCTTTGCTGGCACCCCCTTGTCAATGATCGATCTCACACTGCGTTGGCTTCTCCTCCAGTGACTTGGCCCTCCATCCAGGTCACCATATACAGTCCACCCCTTCGGGTCTTCCAGGCTTAGCCTGCAGTACTCCTGCTGGGCTCAATAACCATTGCAATGGACTTGTAGACCCCATTCCTTAGAGCCAGTAGGGAAACCCCATGCCACCCTCTACTCAGGGCTCCAACCCAGGGCCCTGTGGTGAACAGCTAGGCCTGCTCCTTTACCCAAGCTTCAGTTTTCCCTAAGCCACTTTCTACCCAGCCTCTTACATTCCCCTCTAGGTCACTTCATTTCTTTCCTGCTTTATGCATGGTCTCTCCCAGGCCTCCCTGCTCCAAGGCACTTACCTGGCTATCACTCCAGCTGTTTTTCCAGCTGGACTTTATCATCAGTTATGCCTGACTCTTCCTTTTTGGTGTAGCCACCTTCTGCTCTTTATGAGGAATTACCTGATTCCCCTCAGGCTGGGCTCATTCTGTAATGATGTTGGCTTAGCCCTAGGCCCTCCAGACCACAGGGCAAGCCACATGTAACATCTCCTTTTATCTGCCCATAAGTAAATGTAACAGGTTTTTCTGACCTAGCATTTGTGGGCCTCACAAACTAAGTGGGTCATGAGGAGGGACTTGACTGGAGAGAGGGTAGCTTCTGTGATGAGCTGTTTATTTTTTGTTTTAACTTGTCTCCCTTTATAAGCTTTTCTAAGGGTTTAGTAACAGCATTGATATCCAACATTCTGATCTTAATATAATAAATGCATGGAGATCACATTATCCAATTTAAAACATCACTTTATCTAATATAATCACTTGCTGTAATTTAATTTCACTTTACTTCATATAATGAATGTCGATCATTTGACATAATTGAATAAGAAGTTTAACTGGCACTCTCCTCCTCTCATACCACAAAAACTGGCTGTTTTTCTGTAATCTACTGGAATCATACTGTAAAAAGAGAAGCTTGGACCTGGCTTCTCCCCTCCTCTATATGTAAGTTAGTTGATTTATGCTGGCATACATGACAGCAGAATCTGTCCACTAGATACTTAGAAATGACCTGCCATCACCATCATAAACCAAGACTTTCAGAAAGTCAGGCACCTAAACAAATGGCCTGATTTTTAGAAGTTCCAAGTACCTAGCAATTTCCAGTTAAGTCTGTGGGTACTGATCAGTTTTGAAAATCAGGAGGCTAGGATTTCATTTATTTCAGTGGTTTGAGCATTGGCCTTTTAAACCCAGGGTTGTGAGTTCAATCCTTGAGGGGGCCATTTAGGGATCTGGGGCAAAAATTGGAGATTGGTCCTGCTTTGAGCAGGGGGTTGGACTAGGTGACCTCCTGAGGTCCCTTCCAACCCTGAGATTCTATGAATTTATTCTCAAAACATGCCTGTGAGCTGGAGTGCGCAATTATTTCATTTTACAGGTGGGGAACTGAGACACAGGGAGACTATTGGTCAGGTTTTTAAAGGAATTTAGGCACCTAAAGATACAGCTAGGCACTTAGTGGAATTTACAAAAGCCCCTAGGCACAGAGCTCTAAATTCTTCAAAATTCTGGCCCTAAGTGACTTGCCCAAGATCACACAGGAAGGCTGTGGTAAAGCAACCAATTAAACTCATGTCTCCTGAGTCCCAGGCCAGAGCCACAGGGCCATTCTTCCACCTCTCAAAAATGAGACTGAAAGGGGCTATTTAATTGTACATTTGCAAAAAAAACAAACAAACAAAAAAAAGCCTGTATACTAAAAGTCAGTTGGAGATATAGCACCAGATCCTCAGCTGGTGCAACTCAGCCTAGCATGATTGATGTCAGTGGTGCTATGGTTTCACAGGGAAATTGACTGGAACCGCTGTTTTGGAATAGCTATTGTATTTTGGAAGTGGATTAAGCTATACCAGAAAAAGGCACTTGTATTCCAGAATAAGCATCTCCACCAGGGGAGCTACTCCAGAAGAGCTATTCACACTGCCTTATTCCAAAATAGGTTCCCCTTGTAGACAAGCTCTAAACCAGTTCATGTCAGCTGAAGAGCTGCACCTTAGATTGAAGAGCTGGCAGCACTAGCAAATAGCAATACAAGCGTCTTTCTTTCATGAAAGATCCATGTTCCTGGTAGATGTTAACATTTTAGCAACTTTTAGGAGACAGAGTTCACACATTACATCCTGGAGGGTTACACTACACTGTTTAGATCTGGAAAAAGAAAAGGAGTACTTGTGGTAACAAATTAGTCTCTAAGGTGCCACAAGTACTCCTTTTCTTTTTGCAAATACAGACTAACACAGCTGCTACTTTGAAACCTGTTTAGTTCGGAGTGATTTCTTCCCTCTTTCAAAAGGATGTTTTCAGACTGTGTGGTTAGAGTACTCTTTTCATTAGCCAATGAAGCATCAAACCCTCTTTTTATTAATTAATTTAGATTCAACTTCATACTTTCACTAACAAATAAAGCTGCATTCTGGCTAATTTTTTTTTTTTAATCTTTTTAGGAGGAAGCCTTGATAAGAAATTTAACAGTTTCAAATCTAATCAAAAAGGCCTGCTTGCTGCATCTGTTGATGGTTATCAGAGGAGACACTTGTTGGCATATTTTAAAGGATGAAGCATGAACAGATGAGAAATTTCCTGTGAGCAGGTAAGTCTCTCAGGCATTCCATGTGATCAACAGCTACCACATGAAGTTCCCTTAATTAAAAAGGGACATCTAAGAAACAAATTGCAGTACAATTGCCCAATTTCAGCCTTATCACCCAGTGAACTTCTGTGCAAGTCTCTAAAGGATCCTCAGACTTTTTTTTTTTAAAATTACTTGCCTAATACCATAGGACAGATAATCATGCTTTTATTTATTTCAATGGAACTTTAGCACCGCACAGTATACATGTGTTTATGCAGAGACACAAATCACACATTGCATATTCCAAACATAATATACACCAACATATATGAAAATCATACACAATTTTGCAAGAGGTTTCCCCTACTAAGGATCCATTCAGAATTTAAGAGTGGATTAAACTCAAAGGGATATACAACATGAATACCATAGGGGCTATGTGTACTACCCTAAGCTTTTCTCTGCAATTAGTAAAGTTCAAAGAGCTGATGAGTTGGCTTCAAATATTAGCAAGACACTTTTAAATAGATATTTTTCAAGGTAGGATCATCTCTTGGAATGTCTATTTCTCTTCCCTAATTATTGAGTTTTCTAAGATATTAACAAGAGAGCATGATTTAAAACAAAACACTGCTTGCAATCAATTTGCAAACAGAAACAAGTATTTGGAGTCATTTCTGTGATGTTCAGCCATAGTGTCTGTGTATGTCACAAACACATAAAGCCTCCACACCTCTGCAAGGTTGGGAAGTTACTATCCCCATTTCATACGCAGGGTCTGTGAAGCACAGAAAGGTTGTGTTTTGTCAAAAGCCATTAAAGGAGTCTGCAGGAAAAAAAAAAAACAAGTCTCCTGACTCCTAGTCCTGTGTACAAGACTAATCTTCCACTAAAACAAACAAAACAAAAACAAAAACTCCACACCTGCTAAATTTGTCAAACAACCTGTTATTCACACCGCTCTGAAAAGCGGAATGGAAATATCTTTGAATTGATCTGTTTACTTTTTCCTCCCCTTTGTGTTTTATGTTTATATGAATTTCTTGGAAGCAGTGAATATTCGGGAATTTTGGTGGAGTCTTAGGTACTTGAAATGCAAACACTTACAAATCTGAGTAACTTTAGGCAGATGAAAGAAAAGGAGTAATTGTGGCATCCTAGAGACTAACAAATTTATTTGAGCATAAACTTTTGTGAGCTACAGCTCACTTCATCTTATGGTCTCTAAGGTGCCACAAGTACACCTTTTCTTTTTGCGAATACAGACTAAGCTACTCTGAAATTAGTCAGATGAGTAATTCAACTAGAGTCAAGTTACTCACATGCACAAGTGTTCGCAGGGTTGGTCCAGTCTAAGGTGAGTAATTCCATGTAAAGTACCAGTATATTCTTACACCAAACAAGATAAGTGTTTTGTAAGAGCTGTGCAAATGTAAGTCATCAAAAGGTCTCTCTCACCCTTTTCCCCCCTCAATTATCCCTGAATTGAAATACCAAACTTTGACTTCACATGCTGTTACAGTACACGTCATTATTATTATTTATTTGTATTATTAACAACTGGGAGCCCCAAACATGGACCAAGATCCCATTGTGCTAGGGTGCTATACAAACACAGAAGAAAAATATCCAACCCTGTATACAACCCACCACTAAGGCAATTAAATCCAGTGTATCATGTGTTTTGAATTTTTCAATTAACCTTAGTTTCTATTTAGATTGTGACAAGGGTATCTGTTTCCATAGTGACCCACAGTAAACAGCAAACAATAGCAGATTTTCTGAAAAGGTTACCTCCTTTAAAAAAAAAGGAACAAAAAGGCATGCAAAAGGGGGCTCAGCAGAAAGCCAGGTTTTAGAGCACCCTAAATATCTTTAAAAAAAAGAAAAGGAGTACTTGTGGCACCTTAGAGACTAACAAATTTATTAGAGCATAAGCTTTCGTGAGCTACAGCTCACTTCATCGGATGCATCGATGAAGTGAGCAGTAGCTCACGAAAGATTATGCTCTAATAAATTTGTTAGTCTCTAAGGTGCCACAAGTACTCCTTTTCTTTTTGCAAATACAGACTAACACAGCTGCTACTCTGAAACCTAAATATCTTAATATTAGTATATTCCAACCCTTCAGACCGTAACTGAACATCAAACAGTTGTGAATTCACGGTCATGTTACTTCCTCCTTGAAAGCTTCCCAGAAAATATTCTTCTGCTTTAAACAATCCAGTTATCCATGGGATAGTTGTACAAAATGGGGATTCTTCCAGGTGTTTGAAGTGGCAGCTGCAAGATATTGGCAAAGGCTGTCCCTGGTGGTGTTACTCGGCATGCAAGATTCTACTTACCTACTAAAGCTGCAGCTGTTGCATGGAAACTTTCCTAGCTGGGGCAGCTCACCCAGCTGAAAAGTGTTAAGGCCTCTCCATTTTTCATAGAGTCTAAGGCCAGAAGGAACCTTTAAAATCATCTAGTCTGACCTCCTGCATAACACAGACCAGAAAACCTCACCCACTCATTTTTGCATCAAGCCCAGAACTTCTGTTTGAAAACATAACTTTCAGGTGATTTTCACCACTTCAGTGACAGAGCAAGCAGGATATGAAGCTTTAACCACTTGGAAACACAACACAACACTTTCCCCTGCTCCACCAATCCCTGTACATGCCCTGCCCGTGTACTTTTAGTATCATGTATTAACATCGCCCACAAAGGAGGAGTATAAAGGATGAGACAGTTAGTGCATCAGGGCCAATACCAACTTCTAGCGTTAGCAGTTCCTGAGCTAGGAATAAAACAAAATACCTTTCACTCTAAAGAGCCAAATTCCCCCTGCAATAACATACTATCTTTTCAGAAAAGAGAAGAGGAAATAATAAGAGAGTTAAAACTGCTCACCAGTGGAAGGTGTAGAAGAGTCCTTGAACAGCAGCCAGTTCTAAAATGGCCACTTCTTAAAGTTACAGCTGTCAGTCTTTGCCAAATTTAAGAAGACAGCCCCAGAAAGGCTTGCTGGGAAAAAGACTCATTTAAAAGGGCAATCCTGCTTTAGGGGAGGATTAAGAGGGATTAGCTAGCTATCAAAGAAGGTGTCTTGTCTTTCTGCTGTCACTAAATCGTGATTATATTTCCTTCCCTTTGAGAAGGAGTGTCTTCTTTCACTGCTTACATTTACCTCAGTCATTTTTGTTAGAAAAGAGGTTAATCCTTCAGAAGCCATTGATTCCCCCAAGATTATCTCAGGAGAAAGGTTCCAGGTTACTCTACAGGAATGTTAAAGATCATGCGATGTTTTGTAAGCAATGGGGATTAGGCTCAGTTCCCTTCCCCTTCAACCACTGTTGTATAGCATGCTACATGCAAGTTACCTGTACGGGCACTGCTCACATATCATGTGAGAAGCACTTTGAGATCTCCTCAAAATGAGACATGCAATAGCAATGTATAACATTACAAAATGACTGTAACATCTGTTACAGTAGTATCTGAGCACCTAATTACAATACGAGTAGAAATGCACTGGAATGACATCAAGGGAACACAACTGTCCTATTTCTTTGGATACATCCAATTTTTTAAAAACTGGTTCCACATAGTAACCTTCCTCATACAAAGGCTCTCAGCCTGAGACTAAATAATTCTTAATAATAATAATTTACTTAGCGACCTTACTACGTATAACCTTCTCATTTGTAAATCCGTTCTCTTTTGCTTTCACCCTCCACCATTCCTGCCAGGGTCAAAATAGTCTATTTGATATTCTACCAAAATAGGTTGTACTGTATGTAGGCCACCAAATACATTTTTGTGGTGTTATTAAATATGCTCAACAAATCAACTGTGGGGGGTAAGTCCCAATGCAGGTTTAATTCCCTCTTTGTTTATTGTTTCTTTAATACAACAGCTCCACTGTAAGACTGGTTTCAGAGTAGCAGCCGTGTTAGTCTGTATTCGCAAAAAGAAAAGGAGTACTTGTGGCACCTTAGAGACTAACAAATTTATTAGAGCATAAGCTTTCGTGAGCTACAGCTCACCTCATCGGATGCATTTGGTGGAAAAAACAGAGGAGAGATTATATACACACACACACACACACACACAGAGAACATGAAACAATGGGTTTATCATACACACTGTAAGGAGAGTGATCACTTAAAATAAGCCATCACCAGCAGCAGGGGGGGGAAAAGGAGGAAAACCTTTCATGGTGACAAGCAAGGTAGGCTAATTCCAGCAGTTAACAAGAATATCAGAGGAACAGTGGGGGGTGGGGTGGGAAGGAGAAATACCATGGGGAAATAGTTTTACTTTGGGAAGTCAGGAGACAAACTGATCTTTTAGAGGGCAAAAGATGAATATGAAATTCCCATGTGACACACCTCTTTTTTCTAGCTGAGAGGTGATGCCATTGCTCCACTTACCAGCAAAAAGGATGGGAGACCCCCACCATCTTTTCCCTCTTGAAAGACCCTAGTCCATGCATCCTCAGTACCCAAAGAGGGGCAGAAAGGGGAGTGACTGGGGGAGGGGGAGGAGCTAAATTCCCCAAGCCAGGGAGATGGGGAAAAGGAGGGAGTTCATTCTCTTAGTTTATCCCTTAATTGCTTCAAATGACTTCATTTCCTAACTATTTGTAAAATCACCCCCTTCTGATTACATCACTGAAACATCATAGCATCATAAAATGTTTGTGCATTCAGATAATGTCAGGCTATGATAGCTGAGTCTCTTCTGGTTCCTAAGTATGTTACTCCATCATGCAATATCTACACTGTAAACTGTAACAGGACTCTTCTTAAAGGTTTCTTATTATCCTGCTTGAAAACTCATCCAATTACCTTTGTTGTACAGTTTTTCAAGTCTTAGAAGGCTCCCTTGGCTCCCTCTTTTCCAAAAGATCCATTGCACTCCCCCTTTTTGTTCATTAACAAAGTTGTTTCCCTGTGGATACGCACCATTGGGTATTTGATTTGAATGAGCTCTGCAACAGGTTTTATTTAATGTTTTTCACATTTTTAAACAGGCTTAACTGAATTAGTTCAGTTGTATTCCGAGAGGAGATTCCCTTAAACAAACTTTTTTTTTTTTTGGTAATACTACACTTTAAGTTTTGCCATCGTTTACTAACTACAGCTTGTCATCTTCGAAAGCTAATAATTTAGTGATTAAAAACAATTTATTCCTTCTTTAGTTTTGCCATAACAAGTCTCAAACACTTTCATTAAGCAAAGAGGGGAAACTTGAGGGTTTGTTAAATTAACCATCTCCATAACAGCTGAGCTTGACTCCCCCCCACACCACTCTTCTGTCTTCTGCAGTTGCTTAGATGCCATGATCTACCTTTTCCAGTGCTTTAATTCCCCTTCCCCCACACAGATATTTCATAATCCATGCAGTTTGCCATTCCTGATGAACAACATAGATAGGGATTTCTGTTAGCAAAATAACCCTGTATTATTCCAGATCTCTTGGTTTGGGTACAGTAGAAAAATATTAGAATGATATTAGCCAGTAATAAAAAAGATAATCCTAATACAATACTCTTGTTTTGATCCTTTTCTCCTCTCTCGGGCCTGTAGCATAATGCCAGGTGTGAAAGGCTGGAGGGATGAATCTGCTGGTTTGAATTTATGGTCAAGTAATAGGGACTGTTTCTGATCTCAGTTAAAGCTCTGACTCCAGTGAGGTCAATTAAGTAGTCAGATTTATTCTAGTGATATAGGCCCTGATCCTACAAGCATTTAGGCACATGCTTAACTTCTCATCCCATTGATTTGACTAATGATGCTTTCCTGAGCCAAATTAAGCCTTCAACTACACCTGTGGCAACTCCTTTATTTTCAGAGGTTTCAGTTTTGCATACACTCAAACGTGCACCCCTTCTAAGGGGCTTCATTGCCCACTCAATTAACTGAATTAGATTTGCAAATACAAAAGATATTTATTAATATCAGTTTTATAAAATCAAATCCAGGACCTGGCCATTCTTTAAGAGAGGGTTTTCCATTTTAGGGAAAATTAGCAGTGGGTTAGAATGGGTTTCTTATGTTTAAAAAAAAAAAAAAGTCTGCATTCAGCATAGTTGTAACTGGTGCTGACCTACATCCTCAGGAGATATGGGGCAGATCAATCAAGTTCCTGCTTCTTAAGTCTATGAAAACGTGGCAGAGTCCAGAATTCGGAAGTCTTGGAATGGCCTATGCTTCAGGAGTATCCCGTTGCTAATGGCAGCTAACATCTCCAAACAACCTACAACAACACAGCACCAAAACACATAGCCAAGGACAAACTGCAGCCGATAGCCCAGCTTCCTTAGACAGCCCTCCTGAAAGAGCTGCTCTAACCGGTGCATGTTACCAGTACAATCTGAATAAGTCTCTTTACAACAGCTTTCAGGAGCATATATATTTCCAGTGTGGACGTGTCGTGAAGCTGCTGCCTCTGCCCAATCTGTGTAGTTGTGGACCCCACAACACAGCAGCTGTCTCTGGATTATGTCCACAGCCCTAGTGCCCGGATGATGGGAATAAGTCCCATTGTACTGATGGAACAGGTGACCCATGGTGTGGTTCAGTTCAGAGCTCTTCCTGTCAGCATAGATGTGTGCCAAGATTGCTGAAGAGGCTTCCAGGCAAAGAAGAACAACAAGCAAGTACATGAAAGTCCCCTGTTGATAGCGGGAGTTCCTTGTGGAGATACAGATAGCTAAAGCACCCGTGGGCAGCAGCAGAAAGGCAGATGCAATAGCCAGCCAGCCTGGTACAAGCAGGAAACAATCCCAAAAGAAGGATTTATAATTTTTGTATGTAAGGATCACAAAAGCTCCACCAAAGACCAAAGCTGCAGCAGCCCCCCACAGAATAAGACCAAGTAGAGCCAGCAGCACTCTAGCAAGAGGTCTAACCCAGGACTCCATGGTGCAATAAAGAGGCTGCAAACTAGCACTATATCTAACCCCCTTCATCTTTCTTAGCTCCTACCTCTGTAGGTGTTGCAACCACCATTTGAGAGGCCTTCATCTACTTATCCAGGTGCAGCAGATGCAGCTCCCACCCAGCATCAATTGATGTTTTAAAGGAGACAAAGCAAATGAGAAGATCTAGCTTTCTGAGACAGATCACAATTAATATTATCCCAGGTATGCATGTGTGCTGCCTTTTCAACACAGTTTGAATAGATCTGTGAGATCAATATAGTACTTGTTAATAAAAGTCCATTTATTTTGCTGTCTGTGGAGACATTTTTCATTTGCAGAGGCAGAGCAAGGATGGCAGCAAAAGGGCAGTATTAGCTATAAAACAAACACTAATCTACTCCATCCACATGATAAAGGGCTAAAATGAAGGAAGCAACGAGAGTAGCTTGTTCATTCTGCATTAATCACACCCCTTGGCCCTTCCAATTTAGAGGCTAGTGATAAGGTTAATCCAGCCATACATTGTAAAACTCAGTCCTTCATCACTAGTTAAGACACAAACTATTACCCAGGTCAAAGTGGTTTAAGATGGACAGGTCTATTTAGTCCAGTACCTCCATATTTACCACCTCACCCCCAAAACCAGACTCATTATCCTTTTCTTCTTGTCTTTGTGTTGTACATTCATTGACTTTTATGAGAGTTTAACATAATAATTAATACTTGGGCTTTGTCCTCATTGCAAAACTTCTATCTGTGAAATGAAAATCAATCTAGTTATGTGGGTGAACCCCTGCCCAACACACACACTATACACACACTTAACCCTGTTTAGATTGCACCAAAACTGATTTTAGACAAATGCTATTGCAATACACACAATAATGGCATTATTTTCCTCACTTTGTATATAGGGAAAATGAGTCTCAGAAAGATTAAGTGACTTGCCCTGGGTCGCTAAGGGAGTCAATGTCACACATCAACAGATAGAACAGAGTCAATCCCTGGGTGTATACGATGTGGGAAAGGACAAAGAAAAGCACCATAGTCTAGTGGTTAGAACATGAGCGTAGGAGTCAGGAACTCCTAAATTTCAGTGTCAGTGACTCACTCAATGTTTTAGATTAAGTCACTAAACGTCTCTTCTTCTATTTCCCCATACACATAAGAACGGTCAGACTGGGTCAGACCAAAGGTCAATCTAGCTCAGTATCCTGTCTTTTGACGGTGGCCAATGCCAGGTGCCCCAGAGGGAATCATCGAGTGCAGGTAATCATCGAGTGATCCATCAGGTAATCATCGAGTGATCCATCCCAGGTCACCCGTTCCCAGCTTCTGGCAAACAGAAGCTAGGGTCACCATCCCTGCCTATCCTGGCTAATAGCCATTGATGGACCTATCCTCCATGAACTTATCTAGTTCTTTTTTGAACCCTGTTATAGTCTTGACCTTCACAACGTCTTCTGGCAAAGAGTTCCACACACTGACTGTGCGTTGTGTGAAAAAGTACTTCCTTTTGTTTGTTTTAAACCTGCTGCCTGTTACTTTCATGTGGTGCCCCCTAGTTCTTGTGTTATGAGAAGGAATAAATAACACTTCCTTATTTAGTTTCCCTGCCCCAGTCATGATTTTATAGACCTCTATCACATCCCCCCTTAGTCATCTCATTTCCAAACTGAAAAGTCCCAGTCTTATTAATCTCTCCTCATACAGAAGCCGTTCCATACCCCTCATCATTTTGGTTTTGCCCCTTTCTGAACCTTTTCCAATTCCAATATGTCTTTTTTGAGATGGAGCGACCACATCTGCACGCAGTATTCAAGATGTGGCGTACCATGGATTTACATAGAGGCAATATGATATTTTCTGTCTATTATCTATCCCTTTCTTAATGATTCCCAACATTCTGTTCACTTTTTTGACGGCCCCTGCACATTGAGTGGATGTTTTCAGAGAACTATCCACAATGACTCCAAGATCTCTTTCTTGAGTGGTAACAGCAATTTCAGACCCCATCATTTATATGTATAGTTGGAATTACTTTTTCCAATGTGCATTACTTTGCATTTATCAACATTAAATTGCATCTGCCATTTTGTTCCCCAATCACCTAGTTTTGAGAGATCCTTTTGTAGTTCTTCATAGCCTGCCTGGGACTTAACTATCATGAGTAGTTTTGTATCATCTGCAAATTTTGCCACCTCACTCTTTACCCCTTTTTCCAGATCATTTATGAGTATGTTGAATAGGACTGGTCTCAGTACGGACCCCTGGAGGACACCACTATTTACCTCTCCTCATTCTGAAAACTGATAATTTATTCCTACTCTTTGTTTCCCCTCCTTTAACCAGTTACCAATCCAAGAGAGAACGTTCCAGGTTTAGGAATCTCTCTCACAACCTCAGCTGTGAAGATCAATGCAAAGAATTCATTTAGTTTCTTGCAATGGACTTATTGTCCTTGAGTGCTCTTTTAGCATCTTGATCGTCCAGTAGCCTCACTGTTGTTTAGCAGGCTTCCTTCTTCTGATGTACTTACAAAATTTTTGCTATTACTTTTTGAGTCTTTGGCTAGCTGTTCTTCAAATTCTTTAATGACCTTCCTAAATATATTTTTACACTTCATTTGCCAGAGTTTATGCTCCTTTCTATTTTCCTCACTAGGGTTTAACTTCCACTTTTTAAAGCATGCCTTTTTGCCTCTCACTGCTTCTCTTACTTTGTTGTTTAGCCACAGTGGCTCTTTTTTGGTTCTCTTACTATGTTTTTTATAATTTGGGGTACACATTTAAGTTAAGCTTTTATTATGGCGTCTTTAAAAAGTTCCCATCCAGCTTGCAGCTTGTAAATAATATTTATCTGACATGACATTGGTGAGGTCTAATGCCCTGATTTTTTGAGGTGCTGACCAGCTGCATGCTCAATCAAAATCAATGGGAACTGTTTGGAACCTTGAAAATGTGACCATAGGTGATTAGCCAGTGATTGCAAGGCACTGTATAAAAGTGCCTCATATTACAATACAGTCATATATACATACAGAGAGCGGGCTGATTTCCATTAACACGCTTCTTCCGTGTGCTGTACAAATGTGTCACTAAAGCTAATTATTTTGGAATGAGATGTATTGCTTTTATCATTTTTAATCCTCACCATTTACAGCAATTAGCATACAGTGATTGACTTGTTACATCTTAAGCAAATGCTTACTTATTTCAAAATGGGACTGGGATATGTTGCCCTGCAATTTGTCTCTGAACTCCGTGCCCACCCACCCACATCCTCCAGCATGCAGAGCCGTGCTGGTTTAAGTGAAGTTGCATTCTCATTGTGTGGAATGTCATTTTCTCTAATGGCTGTAGCCAGTGTCTCCAGGGAAGGTGGTAGAGGGGGAGGAAGAAAAGGGAACACCAGTTGCCCCCAACCTCCCAAATTTCCACTTTTTCACTGCTTTAATATGTCCATGAAGCAGGAGAGATGCCTCACAGAACTATTATAAATAGTCTGCAAGTCTAATGGCAAGCTGGCTGTTTATTGCTATTTTGTGGCTTTGTGAAAAGAGTCCACAAAGCAACCTTTTTTTCTTCTTCTTCTTCCCTCATGCTCATAAAACTTAATGGGATATTAACAATCGAATTACAGCACTCTTTATTTTTAGCTTATTCTGCAAGCTTTGAAATACATTAGGCTGCCTCAAACTGCCTATAGGAGAATTTTATAACACCTGCAGGTTGTTTCAACCTGGGTAACTGCCATCACCTCTCAGAATATACAAGAGAGAATTTCAGTGGTTATGGAGGCCTAGAGGCTCTTGTCTTGCTAAATATTCCCCAATATACAATTTCCCATTTACTTCAGTCTGACTCTTTGGATCACATAAAACCAAAGAACATTATTTGTCTCCTTTTGTAAAACATCCAAATGTCTAAGCACTTTCAGGCCTTTTATTAGTTTCTTTTTCCATCAGGAGAGCAAGAGCGGAACAGGCTTTTGGAGATGTAGGCCCCAATCCTGCAATGAGTTCAGTACAGCTGTACGCGCATGGAGACCCATTGAAATAGATGGGGCTCTGCACAGTCACGGGTCTACCCACATGGAGCTCATTGCCGCAGCTGGGTCCTAGCTGATAAAGTGAACACGTGGAAGGATCTGTGTATCTTTTTGGTTACTCCTTTGGACAACAGTGTAAGCTGTGGTTTCCCCAAAATGCTAAAAAGCACCGCTACACAAAAGTAACCAAAAGCCTGATCCTGTCAAGTACTGAGAGCTCTCAACTCCCATTGGCATTAGCGGAGTGGAGAGTGCTCAGCATCTTACAAGAGGGGACTATAACATTCCAGGATTATTGTTAATTGCACTAGAGGAGTGTCTAGAAGCTCCAGCCAAGGTCAGGGCCTCATTGTGCAAAGCATTGTACATACACACAGTAAGAGACAGTCCCTGCTCCAAAGACCTTACAATCTACATAGATGAGTCAGGCACTGGGTGAGAGAAATACAGCCCTTAACTATCACCCTTAAAGATGCCATCTTTTTAACGTGTAAAATAGATTTTAAAGGCACATCCAGCCAAAAGAATTGCAAAGTGCTTAGTGAAGGTATCCACCAAAGCAAGAAAATTTGATGATGAGAATATAGATGAAGTGGAATGGAAATGCTCTTCTGGTTTCCTTCCACTGACAAAGTGGTATAACATGATGAATGTTGTCTCTGCTTTCTCTGGGGTCATTTCTGCATGTGAAATGATGGGTATTGAAATTCAAATGCAAATTTAACAGCTAATACAGCTTAGATAAAATGCTTTCTGATACATTGCTGAAAGCATAATCCTTCAAGTTAATAAAACACCAAGGGCATGTTTTTTTGCATTATTGTTGTACCAAACTAAGATTAAGATTGAACTGTTTTGATGAGGAGAATGGGTCAAACAGGTTCATTCCACAGTGGTTTGGAGAGTGGATTTCAGAGCACTGTGATGTGTGTGTGTGTGTGTTGACACAAAATGAGATGCAGACAGAGATGTGGATTGATTTGATATGACGTGGGCTGTCATTCACAAGGATCAGCAAGCCCTTGCTGTGACAGACAACTGAACTTAAGTGGGCCAGTTAAGAATTATGCAGCAACTGGAAACAGAACCTAGACAAAAAGAAAAGGAGTACTTGTGGCACCTTAGAGACTAACAAATTTATTAGAGCATAAGCTTTCGTGAGCTACAGCTCACTTCATCGGATGCATTTGGTGGGATGAAGTGAGCTGTAGCTCACGAAAGCTTATGCTCTAATAAATTTGTTAGCTCTACATGCCAACTCCACCGCATTCCAGGAGCATTTCAGGACAGGATGAAGTATGGGGGTGGGGCTTGAGCACATTGATCCCTGGTGATCCTGGCTGGTGGAACAGCTCCTTTACTGAAGCGTATGTAATGTGCACCAGGGTCTGACTTAGTCCTCAGTATCTCCCAGGATTGGGAGGTGAGGGGTAGAAAGCTGGTGGAAAGCCACAGCATGGGAACCAGCCCTAAGTCTTTGTAAGAACTAGAGGTACTTTGACTAATTGACCCGTCTCAGGTTCAAGCTATTGATCTTCCCCTCCTTGTGGCCTTAAGCCATTTTGACTGCTCATCAGAGGAGTTAGCAAATTGGGAACTGGTGATTAAAGCGGGTTGGAAATTTTTCATTGAAACAGTTTTTCAACAACAACAAAAAAAGCCATTTTTGTCTAAATTGGAAAGTTTCAAAACTGGTGTCATTTTGATTACATTTTGTTTAAAAAAACCCCAAAATGATTATGTAAAATTGTCGCATTTTGACATTTTAACTGGATGTTTCCAGTTTTTTGTACTTCAAAATGAAAGTTATTATTTTCACATGAAAAACATTAAAGGTCAAAATCTTTTATTTTTTTTAAAGTTTTCCCATTTTTCATAGAAATTTAAAATCTTGACATGTTAAATGTCAAAAATTTGAACTTATGCATTTTTGCTACTTCCTTTCTGCTTTCCCTCCTCTTCCCCTTTTCCCCTTTTTTACCACTGACTATAATAGAATGCATGATGTCTAGGGTTAATTTATCCAGTTTTACATTTTTCTTTTTCCATTTTTTTTTCTTTTTTTGCCACTCAGTAATTGCTGAAAATTTCCTCAGACTTTGGAAAAGGTACACAAAAACAGAAAAGAAAAAGAAAATTAACTCTACTTCTCTGCAACTTCAACATTTGGAGAAGTATTGAAATTACAGAGGAGCAAAAGGAAAAACTGAATAAAAAATTAACAATAAAAGCCTGGCCATCATTCATTTTATTGCACTTGCTAACAAACATATACATAAATAATTAAATAAATATAATAGGAGGGAATGGAAGGGGGAAAACATTCCAAATTTCAAACATTCCAAATTTTGAAATTTGTGGAAAAATATTGTTGGGCAGAGCAGGGGGGGAACTGTTCTGAGCCCTGTGAAACAGATGCCAATTTGAAATTATTGTTTTTTCAATCAGCTCTAGATACATTATTTTAAAATGTGACTATTTGTAGTTCACACTGTGCACATGACATTCCAGAGGTTTCAAAAATTCTAAAGAGCAAGCCTCATCCTCAATCACAAAACAAAACAAGAGGCTTTTTAATTGCTAACTCATGAAAATGATTTACTGCTTTGCCTGTAGGGAGATAGACATCATGTCTCAGTGCATTAGTGGAGAATTTTAATAGTAGTCGAGTCAACCTTACTGAATAAAGAGGAGGCAATGAGTTCTGACAGCACATTTTGAACAAACCCATCAGCTGAAAGAGATCCTAGTGAGACATTTTCCCCTTGCTAATATGAGTTAGGGACCTCATTCAGCAGTGAGCTGAGCAAAACTTTAGGCTGAGAGTTTTTAAAGCTGCCTAAGGAGTTTGGAATAAACTTTTCAAAAGCACTTAAGAACCCTTAGTCCCATTGAAAGTCAGTGATTGTTAGGCTCCTAAGTCACTTAAATACATTTGAAAAGGATACCCAATTCCTAATGGGAATGAGGCATTCCGATCTTCAAGGTACCTTTGAAATTTTCAGCCTTAAACTCAACAGAAACTACCACATTTTGCACAGTTCTGGAGTAATGATCGCATTCCAACATAAATTCATATAGAGGCATCCACTGACCATGAACAGCTAAACCGTGTCGAGATAATTGTGGCCTGTAAAACATAGAGGGCTGCTGACATGCGTCACCTGCAGGAGATTCAGATACTTCCTGCAATATGGGTCAATTGGATTACACAAGTGCAAGTATGTAGCCGGACCTGTTCAGATTGTGCTATCAGGTCATGAAGTCCCACCAGCTGCAGTGTGACTTTTTAGGTCTTGTGGTCCTTTGCCATACGGTATGAAGAAAGAGCTCCTTCATACAGACACAGATTAGAGATGATAGTAACTTAAATTCTCTAGAGAATCAGGATGTCTCTGTTTCTATTACAAACCACACAGGGACACGTGCTAGATTTATTCTTTCATCCTGTTGGAACCTCCATTTTCCAACGTCTCTCTCTCTCACACATATACCCTGTCTGCAATTCTGGCTACATTACCTGTTCTTCGGTTCAATACCTTTCTCTCCAACTGCCAAGGTGTAGCAGTTGAGAGTGGGGTGAGGAAGGAGGTTGCACACTAAAATCTTGAACCAAACAATCAAGGAGGCCACAATTAAATACATTTGCAAAATGACCTAGATTTACTTCAACCTGGGAGGAGAAGTTGGCCAGCATTCTGTGGACCAGAGGTGTTTAAATTCTGGCCCATACAGTCCTGGACTGGACACTGAAGTAGAAATGTTCAAATCTTCAGCCTTTTTTGTCACAGAGGCAGTTCCACAGTCCAGCAACCTTGTTACTTGTATCTTAGTTCCTGTTGCTGTTATGAGTTCATAGGGAAAGCAACTGAAGGTCTTCAGAACTGCAGAAATCAGAGATGTAAAAAATCTATTTGCTGATTTAGTTCATCCTACTTAGTGCAGGATTGTTGCCAACTGTCCATTTAGTAGATTTGCTCTTAAAACTATGCTGCTTGTTGCTCTTACTTAAATTGTCTCCGTGTTTAGTGAATCCCACACACACACCCCATCCTCCCCCTTTAATATTTCATTCATTACTTTACCAGTGAGAAACAGATTAGAATTCCTTGATGGTAACTGTCAGGACAACTCTTCTAACCTTTTTTGAAAGGTGGACCCATATTGCTGGTTTCTGATGTTCCTGACTGTATCCAATTGTTGATGTTCCTGATTATATCATTTTTTTCTCTGTGGATGTCATTGTATAATCAAGGGGAATGCTTCATCATTATTCAGGACAACTGACATCCATTTCTTTGGTATACAGTCAGCAGCATAACATCCTGTTATCTGTATGTGGAGTGCAGCTGTCTTGAACTAAATTTCTCCTGACAGAGGAAAGAGCATGAATTCAGAATAATGAAGTATATTTTATGCTACACCACCACACATCCCAGTTTTGAATGGGTGTCCCTATGTCCTGCTAATTATATTGAAAGTGGGGTTTTGTCTATTCAGAAAAGTACTTAAGCGGAGGCAGCACGGGCTGGCAGGTAGTGCAGTGGCCTGGGTCTCCAGAGACATGGATGTTATCCCAGCATTGCCACTGGTCTGCTGCCTTACCTTGGTCAAGTCATGTCCCTGCTCTGTGCCTCAGTTTCCCCCTCATTTTATCTGTCACATCTATTATGGTGTAAGCTCTTGGAGGCAGGGACTGTCCCTTACCTGGCTTTGGTTACACACAGTTCCTAGCACAATGGGACCCTGATCTAGGTGCTATTGTAATACAGTTGACACAATTTTTTTTTGTTTTCTTTATATTTTATAGATTTATTTTTTAAAAAATAAGGGGGAAGGGAAAAAAACAGAGGAACAAAAAAGTAAAGAAATGGGAAGGGAAGGATGGGAGGCAAGGAAGAGACAGAAGAGTGATTCCTAATGTATGGTTTCAGAGTAGCAGCTGTGTTAGTATGTATTCACAAAAAGAAAAGGAGTACTTGCGGCATATTAGAGACTAACAAATTTATTTGAGTATAAGCTTTTGTGAGCTACAGCTCACTTCATCGGATGCATTCAATGAGCTGTAGCTCATGAAAGCTTATGCTCAAATAAATTTGTTAGTCTCTAATGTGCCGCAAGTACTCCTTTTCTTTTTCCTAATGTATGTTTCTGTGTTCTGCTTGATCAGAGCCAGTTGAGAGAATCCATGTTCATTTACCACATTCTCTCCCCAGATCTGTGTTGATAATGCTGATGCTGTCTGGACATAAACGAAGAAAGTAAACTAAACAGGACCAGCAGATTACAAGAGCACAAGAATTAGAAATCTTCTCCATTTGGCAAAGAACAATATGAGGAGGGAATACATTTTATTATCAAGCTATAAAGAGGGTGCAGATATGGCAGCTGTAGGGGTGGGAATTAGACAGCATCTTGCTCTTTATTGTTCCAGTGATAAACAGGCATATATCAAATGTGATGTTCATATCATATCAATATCACATATTATAGTTACTACAGTACATAATCTATTTTTATTATCTTTCCAAGCTCGTGATAGCAGTATAGAAAATGTCAGTATTAATTCTATGGTACACAGCTAGGAAGCAGAACCAATCTTAATGGGATTTTTAGGCATTTCTATTCAGATTAAATGTTAATTTAAAAAAAACAACAACATGATAGGTGCAATTTACTTCTAACCTGTGTTGCTACCTACAATTCCCTCACCACACAATTGCTTTCAAAAGGCATTTTTCTTTTAAGCATAGGTACTGTACGCAAGTGGGGAGATAGTCTATTAGGTTTATATTCCTAGGAGCATCTGATTGCAAAAACAAAACAAACAGCTGTAAAAGTTATTTGAACATGGAAAAATAAACAGAATGGAGCATAGTTAAAGAATAAAACAGAAATACAATTCCCCTGCCTATTTCCAGGAAAGGGGTCCCCATAAAACCTTACAGACCAAATTCAGCCCTGCAGTATGTAGCCACAGATCCCCTTGTCACCAATTGCAGCTATGCTGTCCTGTTGCCATGGCTTCATTTGGTGCTCAGGGCCCCATTTTCAAACATGGGTGCTTCAGTTTGGACACCTGTGTAGCCCAAGCCCCATTTTAGAGACCTAAGGGTGGGATTTTCATAAGTGCCTAATCTAAGGTAATTATATGGCCCCCATTACCATAGTATGTGAGTTGCCCTGCGATCCTGGGAGCCCTTCAAGGCCAACTCACATCAGGCCTGACACATCACTGCCCGAACACGCTGTCGTCATAACAAAGATCTCAAAGGTATCATGTAAGGCAGTGGTGACCAAACTTTTCCTCTCGCCCCCGAGCCTTACCTGTAATAGAACGGGTCCGCGCTCTCCCTATCCCCCGGCCGGGAGTGGAATCACAGCCAGAGGCTGGGAGTGGAGTCGCGGCCGAGGGCCGGTGGCTGAGCTGCAGCCGGGAGTGGGCACACAGCTAGGGCCGGGAGCCAGGAGCAGAGCCGGGGCTGCGGCTGTGGCCAGGGTCGGTGCTGGAGTGCTGCTGGGGGCAAAGTGGGGCTGGCCTAGGCCCTTCTGCGCCTCCCTGGATGTTCCTCAGTGCCTTCCTAGGGGTTGTGCCCCCCAATTTGGGGGACCTCTATTGTAAGGTATAGGGTTGCCAACTTTCTACTCGCACAAAATTGAATACCCTTGCCCCGCCCCCCTGCCCCGCCCCGATTGAGGCCCCACCCCTGCCCCTTCTCCAAGGTCCTGCCCCCACTCACTCCATCCCCACCTCCGTCTGTCACTCATTCTCCCCACCTTCACTCACTTGCTCATTTTCACTGGGCTGGCTCAGGGGGTTGGGATGTGGGAGGGGGTATGGGCTCTGGGCTGGGGGTGCAGGTTCTGGGGTGGGGCCAGAAATGAGGGGTTCAGGGTGCAGGAGGGGGCTCCGGGATGGGGCAGGGGACTGGGGGGGATGTGGGGGTGAGGGCTCTGTCTGGGGGTGTGGGATCTGGTGTGGGGCCAGGGATGAAGAATTTGGGGTGCAGGAGGTTGCTCTGGGCTGGGGATGATGGGTTCAGAGTGCGGGACTGGGCTCTGGGCTGATGCCGAGCGGTTTGGAGGGAGGGGGATCAGGGCTGGGGCAGGGAGTTGGGGCGTGGCGGGTGTGAGGGCTCCAGCTGCGGGTGCAGCTGGGAATGAGGGTTTTGGGGTGCAGGAAGATGCTTCAGGCTGGGAATGAGGGTTTCAGAGGGCAGGAGGGGATCCAGGCTGGGGCAGGGGGATGGGGCACAGGAGGAGGTCATAGGTGCAGGCTCTGGGTGGCACTTACCTCAGGCAGCCCCCAGTAGCAGCAGCATGTCCCCCCGTCCGGCTTCTACATGGAGGTGAGGCCAGGCGGCTCTGCGTGATGCTCCATCTGCAGATGCTGCCTCCACAGCTCCCATTGGCTGTGGTTCCCGGCCAATGGGAGATGGAACTTGTAACAGGGGCAGCGCACGGAGCCCCCTGGCTGCCCCTACACATAGGAGCTCGAGGAGGACGTGCCACTGCTTCCAGGAGCCACACAAAGCCAAGACAGGGAGCCTGCGCTAGCACCACTGCACCACCAACTGGTCGAAAACTGGACACCTGGCAATCTTAGGTAAGATGTCTTATATAAACCGGAGATACAATGGCCCTGAAAATCACTGTATGATAATATATATGGGTTGAGTACAAAAAGTTACAGATGTGTGCTGAAAATATGTTCTTAAAATGTGTTTGGGAGGCAGAGCATAAAACCAGCCTGTCTTAGACAAAGGAATGTGTATTTACCTATTTGACCAGCTTGGTTAAGGCAGAGGACAATGGAAGTACATTCACATATAAGATAAACAAAGTCATTAACATTACCAAGCAGAGAAAAAAACTATGTCATGATCATGCTGGGAATCCGAGTCTGCACCCCTGGAAGCCTTCCTGGGTCTTGAGTCAGAGACAATGGACTTTGAGTAAGATAAGGAGAGCAAAAAGACTTTTTAGTTATCCACCACTCAGGGGACATAGAGTGCAGCCCCTTTGAGTCTGTGAAAGTTGGATCCTCTAATCTGGAGGGCTAGTGATTCTGATAACTTGATGCAAGTAAGGCAATTGCTTAGGCAAAGATTGTACCTTGCTAAAATCAAGTTTTCGTAACTTGAAGCTGTGTTTTGTTTAGTTGTAACCGTACTGGTCTCTTTTATTTTTGCTTAGTATCACATACATCTCTGTTCTTTGTTAATAAACTTATCCTTGTTTTATGACAAAACCACCTCAGTGCTGTGTATTACACAGAAGTGTGAGTCTTCAGCTAATCTAACAGGCTAATGAGTCCTCTGGCTCATGAGTCCTCTGGCTCTTAATAATTTCTCTCAGTGTCCAGTGAGAGGGACTGGATGTGGCAGAGAGAGGTCTCTGGGAAATTCAGGAACTGGGGTTCACTAACTGTTACTTTCAAGGCAAAGTTTAGACTGGCAGAGTCTTGAAGAGTTTGCTAGCAAAGCAGAGAACTGACACACAACTTAGCCGCAACAAACTTGCTAATACAGACTGGTAACACAGAGGCTCACAGTTCTGGGTGTCCTGCGCACGATGTCACAGCCTCAGGAGCCTTATTGTATTTTTCTTCACAACATCCCAGTGAGGTAGGGCAGTGCCATTGTCAATCCCATTTTATAGATGGGGACCTGAGGCACAGAAAAATAAAAAGAGACATATCCAAGGTCATACACAGGAAGTCTGTGGCTTGCCCAAGGTCATACACAGGAAGTCTGTGGCAAGGCACGGAAATGAACCTGAATCTCCTATGACCTAGACTGGTGCACTAATCACTTGATCCCTTTTCCTCCCTGCCCCCACAATGGCACTTGTGCTCTGAAATTGCATGTGCTCTTTTGAATCCTACCCTAAGTGCTTCCCTCAGCACCTGACTGCAGAATTGGACAGCCAGACCTGCCCACCTTGGTAGGAGTAGGTGATACATTGTGAGACCTGGAAGGACAGTGAGATAATGCATAGTCGCCTCTCCTAGCTGTGTCCCTCTTCAAAACCCTTTGTACCCACTAAAGCTTTTAACCTCGACTGAGTCTTGACTCACACTTAAGCCTCAATGTGGCAAGCACTCAAGCACACGAATAGTCCCATTTCCTTCAGTAGAACTACTTGTGCTGATTACATACATGGACCAGGACCTTAAGCCTGGAACTGAGCAGTCTACAGCAAGGGGAGAGAAAACAAAGATGATAAACCACACTAAGAACAGTGAGAAGGGAAAGTAAGTGGGAAACAGTTACTCGTAATAACACAATGACCCATTCCCACAAATAATGCTGTAGCTCATGAAACACCTGTAGATGGAGGATGCAGTTGCTGGATCAGGATAAAGCCTGGAAGTACAGAGGTAAGGAATGTATTAGCTTTTCTCCTCTAATCTCACTTCAGAATTTTCCTCAGAGGTTCTAGCACAGAGAAGCACTTTCCATTTTCATACCGTACCATTGCCACCCAGTACTGGATGTAGACATTTTTGTGAAGTCTGAGTTTGTTACATAGCTATGGCTTTGTTTACAGAGAACAAAGCCCAGAGGTAATTTTCAGAGCTATTGTAACACCTACCATCTTGGCCAACACACCTTGCATTGAACCAGGGACCTTCTGAGCTAACAGCATAGGCTGCTATAGCAGTAGCTGGGAGTGTAACAGATGCGTAGCCTCTTTGAATTGGGCACAGAAACACACACTGCCAAGTGGGTAACACTATATGGCCTGTACAAATGTGTTTCATTCAGCATGCAGCATATTATTGACCTTTGGATGGGACGTAGAGAAAATCGTCGTGCATCACAGAAGCAGGAGGCAGCAGGGACCGGCAAGTCAAGGGATTGGTAATGGGATACGGAAACTTTCCCATCTAGGTGGTTAGTTTCAGTCTGGTTCATGACATAGGCACCAATCCTGTAATTGTGTCCACATCGGCAGATGCCTACACCCATTTGGAGGTGCAATGGGACTCAACGCTAGCATAAGGGTCTGCTTGCATGGATAGACTGCAGGGTTAGAGCCTTATATTAGTAGTTGCTGGATGTAGAGCTAGTCAAATATTTTCAACTAAACTTTTTTCCACCAGAAGACTTCACAGAAATGGATCAGTTTTGATGACGCTTTCATCAAGAAGGTTTTTGTCTTAAATGCTTCAAGTCCCAACCTAATTTGGAGCAGGTCTCCCCTGTCCCAAGACAGTGCCCTAACCCCTAAGCTATACAGGGTCAGAGAGTCCATCTCACTTTTTCTCAGCTATAAAAAGTCAGAGTCTCTGAGAATGTATACACTGAAATCAGGTATATGACTCATGTAGACTTACCGGAGCTAGTTTTAATCTAGGTAGCTTGGGTACCGGTAGCAGTGAAGCAGCAGTGACATGGGCTTCAGTGCAGACTAGCTGCCTGAGTAGTTAACCAGCATTCCAGATGGCCTCAGTTTCACTGCTATTGGTACCCAAGCTAGCTAGATGAAAATGAACTTGTGTATGTCTACACAAGCCGTAATTGCTCTGTGATTACAGTGCAGACATATCCTCTCTCTCCAACTTTTGAAAGAGCTAATTTTCTTTTTGGGTCAGAATGAAAACCAATTTCAGACCCTCCAAATGGGCCAGGAAACCAAACTGTATTCCTGCCAGCCCTAGATGATGCCATGTGATAGCTGTCCAGGAGCTGGTATGAAATGAGTTGGTGGTCTCAGCTCAGCTTCCAGTGCACAGGCACCCACGCCACTACAGTCTCTGCTACCTCTAGCACGGGCTAGCGCCCTAGTGGCTGCCACCCCTTGTTGCCATTCTCAGCAGAAATAATTTTGAATGAGCATAAAAGCTGCTCTCTCTCCTCACTTGCAGTGGTCCCAATCAATGTCAGGAAGAAAAGCATCCCACGGCTGTCAGTGCTATATCAGCGCTGGGGATAAACAGACAGCTTCCATTTCTCTGCTTGCCGTCCTGACATCTTGCACCAGCACTAAATTCACTTTATAAATATTTATATTTATAGGCCTGTCACAGAGCTAAATATGCAAAAAAGCTGCGGCAAATAAATGACAAAAATACTCGTCTCCCGCAAATACAGGATTCTGAGGTAGTGGGCTCAGTTTTCAGTCTGGCCATCAACATTTCTGTAATCCAGAGAAAGGAAGGTCACAACAAAACCCTAGGACTCCACACCCTCACTGATACTCTATCCACAGACATCACAATCAATGGCAGATGCCTTAGGTAAGCCTAAAATAGACAATGATTAGAACAGACAGAATGATGAGAGAGCCATTCAGCCTCAACTTCCCACCTGGACTGGAGCTGTTGCAGTGACAAACACTCTGCAATGTTTCCTCAGTTGCAAACACAGGAATAGAATTAAATTCCCCTCTTTTTTGTGTTCAGTTTGGTTTAGTTAATCGACTGGCTTTTGTTACTAATGATTACTCTCAATACCAAAAGACTTTGCATTTCAGTTGATTTAAAACATTTTTAACCCTGTGTTGCTATGCATGTATCAGGGTGTTGTAAAGAATGAGCTGCTGCTCTTTTGCACAAGTGACCTGTGTGTGTAAACATTTGATTATGTTACCACCCTGCAGTGTTTCTGCAGCTGTGGTCAGTGTTCGAGTTCCAAGTTGGTCTGCTTTGGTTACAATGGGAAAGCGACTGTCAGTTCAAACAGTGTCAGTGCCTGCTAATTTGTGCCCAGTCCAAGACAGTTTTAGGCTTTCCAGACGCTTTTCTGACCCACTTAACGACAATAAACAACAGGAACTAAGGAACTTTTTTTAAAAAATCCATATCAACAATCCGATCTAGTGTGTGACTTCTTTCATCAGGAATGTTTCTTTGGTTTAAATTTACCCTGGATCAAATTTGCAGAAAAATGCAGCAAACAACACAGGGCAGAACTAAACTACAAACTGAACCAGAAAGATTAGAGTAGTGGGGGCTAAAGGTAGAAACATGGGATGGGGTTACAATTAAATGGAAAATCCTGCACCCAGATAGAAGAATGTAAAGTGTTGATAATATGGAAACATCCAAGCAGTCACCTACATCTCAGTAAAGCAAACTTATTTAAGCTTCTTCTTTTTAAAATACTGCCCTTATATTGATCAGGAAAGCAGGCACTGCATGCTTTAGGGAAATCAGAGAATCTAGATTCAGAGGAGGAAAGGAGGCAGTTCAGAGTTGGATCCAGCTCCCATTGAAGTCTGTGGGAATCTTTCCATTTAGTTCAGTGGTGATGAACTCAGTTCCATGAAAGGATCCTTATCTTTGCAAGTGACCTTCTCTATGAAAAAAACTGAGAATAATGGACTGAATAATGGATGTAGAAAAAACAGATAGACAGATATTTCCATGAATATATATTAGGACCCGAAACAAGAACTGGTCAGAGAAGCTTCAATCAAACCATATTCCATTGGAACATGCATTTCCATCAAAAATGAAATGCTTCACAAAAATGGGTCGATTTAAACAGAATTTTATGTTGGACATTTTCAGAATGAACTGTTTCAATCTTTCATTTTGAAATGCCTTTTCATTTATATTTTATATCATATATATATGAATGTCATAAAATAATTTAAAAACTCAAAATCAAAAGAAATGTTTTGAACAACGCGTAAATAATTTTTTCTCTGAATCTTCCTTAGGGGAGAATTTCAAACATTTTGGTTTTCTCTCTGATTCAGGACAAAGCAAGATTTTGAAATCTCAAAATCCTTCACAAAATGGAACTTCTGGCCTCCATACAGCTCTAAGAGATACATACAAAAGTCTTGCTAAAAATGCAGAAAGATTTTTGGGGAGGGAATCTCTGTGTTTGATCATGAAGCTTAATCCTGTGTTTATCTTCAATAGGAGTTTCCTGTATGTGAACTGATGGATGGGTTGGGCGATTATTTAAATAATCAATCTTCATTTAATCCACTGTGCACTTGGAATCTTTTCATGCTTTCTGATTTGTCTCTATACTGATGTAATCAATGAAAATAGAACAGTGTAAAACCAGAATGAAATCAAAATTGGGCCTAATCTGCCTACTATCTTAAAATATGTTTTAAAATCTCCTCACATCCAGTAAGGTTAAATTAGCTAATTAAAAATATTTTATAACATTTTTGGATTTCACACTTATAAATCACATACACACACAAAGCTGGAAAAAGAATAAAAGAGCTAAAGGTTTGAACAATATTAAACCATTAGCCTATCATCAGGGATATACAAAATGCATATTCATGTACTAGATAATATTTTGGTGAATAGATTAGCAGGTGGTGTTAGATGCTGGCTTTCATATTTAATTTTCACTCTTTTTCAAATGAAACAATAAACTAATATATCTATTCAGACTGCTTAGACTAGATTTCAGTTGCATTTGAATAGATGCAAATATTGACATCCTCAGTAAACTTTGACTTATAAAGTGTAGGGCTGAAATTTAAAAGGACATAATTAATTTTGAAATCTAGTCATTTTTAAAAAATAAACTCAAAGTAGTTTCAGATTCTACACCTACTTATATTGTAAGTCACGGTGGGCAGGGACCTCCATTTTTAATAGATACATAAACAGTATTAGTAGTAATATTCCTGACCCTGAATCCTCTGAGCTATTTTTGTCGTTTTATAACCACATTCTCCTCCTCCCACTGTTTAAGGATATTTTTTTCTCCCTGGACAAACAACAAAGGAAACTGACTACAGGAGAAACAGTGAAACTGACAAGATACAACATGCTGTTGAATGCGCAACATTAACAAACTGAACAAGAAAAATATCTTTTTCCCTAATCCCTTTAATTTCTAGGTCAGATTAGTCATTACCTGTAAAATAGTAGGCAACACTTTTTTCATATAGAAGTGTGATTTTTACATGAGTGGTATCTCTTTAAATATATATTCTAAAGGGCTGAGGGATCAAAGCCTTGTTAAGAAGCTCTCAGCCTTGCCTAGCAGGCCGCTAGGTTCAGCACACAGACCCCCAAACAAGCAGACCATACGGTATATTTCAGTCAAGTAGCAAGCACACCACAAACACACACACTACAGACAACAAACTTACCCCCAGGATCATGTAATTGCTCCTCCTTCACCTGGAGAACTCCCTGGCAAAACTCCTCTGTTAGGCGCAAACCTAGTGTTAAGTGACTTATGATCTATCGTAGGGTTTTATGCTGCTTCTATCACTATAGTATCTGAGTACCTCTGACCTTGAATTGGGTTCAGCTTGTGTGAGCTGCTTTTCATCTATGAGCTGATTTCTTGTAGGCATTCTGA
The DNA here is from genome assembly GCF_009764565.3 of Dermochelys coriacea. Lineage (NCBI taxonomy): Eukaryota > Metazoa > Chordata > Testudines > Dermochelyidae > Dermochelys > Dermochelys coriacea. Next base: position 120,178,803 of record NC_050072.1, read on the forward strand.
CTTCTTCGTGGCAGTAGCTGAATCAGTGGTGAATGAGCTATGTGGCGGAGTGTGGCTTACTGTTGAAAGCTAAGCATTGTTATTGCACATGTGGCGGTCATTGAGTTCTTCAGGCCAAATTTCCAAAGGGTCCTTCTCCCAGCCCCAAAGTTTGCCCAGCAATAATTTTCCTGTGCAGGTACAATACAAACATTCATGAATTTATTTTTGTTTAAAAAACAAAGTTCTAAATTATCCCATTTTTTCAGCAGTGAAAGATTTGTGAAACCACCCCAAATATGACTAGTTGAGAAGGTGGAGGTACCATTTGCTTTAGCTCAGCACCTTCCTGCTGTTTTACACCCCTCTGTATCCCACACCAGCACCCAGCCAGAGCCTCCATCTTGAGCACATTCCCACTGCCTTTCCTTCCCAGCTCCCTCCACCAGCACCCAGACAGATTGACTCCACCTCCCAGCTTTGTCTCCTCCCTGCCCCCCACCACAGTGCTGCCTTCACCCACCATCACCAGTGGGTGTGAGGGGAATCTTACCCATACAAGGGAGGAGTGTCGCAATTTGTGCCTCATCTCCATTACTTCCACTGAGCTGGAAGCTCTGTGGACAGAGGAGACTGTGAAGAGCCCTCTGAATCACTAGCTACTTGCAGAGTCACACTCCCCTTGACGTTTCCATGCACTGCTCCCAGCCTGAGAAGAATTTAGCTTTAAATCTGAGGCCTGGTCTACACTGGTGGGGGGGGGAATCAATCTAAGTTATGCAACTTCAGCTACTTGAATAACGTAGCTGAAATCGATGTACTTAGAGCTATTCACCGTGGTGTCTTCACTGCGGTAGGTCGATTGCTGCCACTCCCCCATCAACTCCACCTGCGCTTCTCACTCCGGTGGAGTACTGGAGTTGACAGGAGAGCGCACGGCGGTCAATTTATCTCGTCTTCACTAGATGTGATAAATTGACCCCTGCTGGATCGATCTCTCCAGAGATAAGTGTAGACATGCCTTGAGTAACTCCTAGGACAAATATAATGATAATCAGAAACACTGAGCTTTGCTAGTCCTGGTTTTTTTGATCCCTGTATATTGGTAGCCATTAGTGCTGCAGTAAAGCACTCACACAGAAAGGAATGAGTTTTGATTAAAAATGTTTCTTCTCCAGGAATACTAAGTCCCTGCTTGCAAGATTGGAAAAGTACAATGAAAGTGACAAGCAGGTTTTACTCTTTCAGACTGACAGTAAATAATTCTGAATTACATGCACCACATGGACACTTGCTACAATTTTTACATCCTCATTTTGCTCCATCAGCAAGTGCAAGTCCAGTGCTACACCTGCCACTTGTCCCCACATGCGGAGATGTCATATGAAGAAAGAGCATATATTTTTCTGTCATAGGAATAAACTCTCAAAATTAAATCTAGGAGGAAGGACTAAACCAGAGTCTTGTAAAGATGCACTAAGGATACTGAAAGCTATGCACTCAGGTCACTTTGAGTAATGAAATCATTTTAAAGATCAAGCTTAATTACTTACAAATTTGACTTTTTTTTTTTTACCTTTCAGGTTGAAGTCTTTAATGAGGAGCAAACTGACAAGAGACAAGGATAATGTATGATGAAAAATTAGGTTTATCTCTGAAACCAGCAGGGACATTTCAGAGACGCTAACAGAAATCTCAGTACTGAGCTAATAACACATTTAGCTCACACCTCTTCTCTCTCATTTTCTTCCATATTTTACTGTGGGTCCTTTACACCATTGGCCCATTGTTAATAAACATACACAGGATGAGAGGAAGTGAGCATAAAGCGCCGTTGAGCAGGGAAGTGGCCCGGGCCTGGATTCTGCCCCCATCCCATGTTCCAGAACACTTCACATTCCCCAAGGAGCAAGCAGGCAGCTGGCTCCATATTGTGATTCTCTGTGTACTGCCCCTTCCTTAGACTAAACTGCAGGGTACCAATCCCATCCATTGTTCTTTCCATCCCAGGATCTGAAAGCTCTGCTTTATATATTTACAAACATTAATGAACTTAGTTTCCCAATAATGAGCAGGGGAGCATCACCATCTACATTTTATAAATGCAGAAACTGAGGCTCAAAAAGTAACTGGCCTGCCCAAACTCCTTCATAGCTTTCCTTATTTCATGTCTTTTGCCATAGCCACAAGAGTTCCCTTCCTCTTAACTGTTTCATGGGAGACTTTCTTTAAAATGATGATGAAGAACAGCAGGACACACTTTATATTAAGGGTATTTTAATTACAGTGTAACTACATTGCAGTTACAAAAACAACAAGGAGTCCAGTGTAAGTCCACTCTGGCTTTGTTTTTGGCCTGCAATTACCACTAAATCTTACAAGCAGAATGTAATTATCTGACTGATATAATTTATTACTTAAGAACCCTTCAGTGTTCTTAACACATATATTATCAGAATCCAGGTTTATTAACTACATTATATTTACATTTACTCTCAGTCATGTTATAAACTCATATGAATTAGTGGTAATTACATATATCAAAAAGCATAATCACAGAGTCATTATGGTATAATTGAAATCTAACCACAATGTAACTACTATATATTTATTATAAAGTATAACCAAACAGGATATTGTTTTCACTATCACCAACCTGTCTAGCCCTCTCATAAAGTGTTATGAGAATTAACTGGTTATGGCCCCACATTGGTACATTCTCGAATGGCTGCATGTAAAACATTCTCCAGGAGCTCTGCACCATGTCTTCTACATGCAGAGCTGAAAAAACATTTTAAAAACATTGACTAGCCCTATTTATCAATTAATAATTTATTAACCTTTTATAAAATTATTTAGAAATGTACCCTTAATATAAACAAAGTGAGGCAATGAATGCTTACTCAGATATAGAAAGGGAGCTGTATGTTATGAAAATGGCTTCATGGCCATAGGTTGTTTATTATTAATATTATTATTGTAGGCTGTTTAGCAGAGAAAGGAAGTAGAGAATTTAGGGTATGTCTTCACTGAATTTTAACCCAAGCTCTTGCCCAGCCCAACCACTGTTCACACAGAAAAAACTCTGATCTGGGTTTGGAGGTGTTTTACACCTGGGCTACCTTGCACACTGCTTTATCTCGGGCTGGAACCCACCCACTTTGCAGTGAGGAGAGAGGCTAAATAACTCAAGTACTGATAGTCCTCCAATGCCCTTTCCACAATTCCCCTGAACGACTGACAAGTTCTCCCACAATTGACTGGGAAACAGTCCTAATGAACTTAGTGAACTCTCGGACATGTCTCGCATGCACACAGGCGAGTGAGGACACAGTAACCCAGGTAGGACTTTGCAATGGGAATGCTCACACCCAGGCTAGGCTAACCCAAATACCAATCACTCCAGGTAACTCTGCAATTAAGACATATCCTTTGTTTAATTGCTTTTGCTCTACTTTTGTGTCCTACAAGGAGTTCAGGAACCATTTATAACGTTAAATCCTGTTAAGTCCCAGGAGAATGGATGATCAGCAGCCAGTTCCCGTTTGGACAACTTCTTTCCAGAAAACCCCAAAGTCTTTCCAACTAGGCGATATATGTTGCAATCTGAAACTCGGCCTAGGTGTCCTGAAAGTCTGCAAATCTTTCAGAGAATTTAGGCCATCCTTCAAGCAAACATCTGATAATTTGTGAAAAACATGTAAAATTAAGTAGCTTTGTAACATTTTGATCTGAAGATCAGCTTAACTTTGGTGTTTCAGCTGAAATGCTGTCTGAATGATACCCTGCAAGTTGAAACTCTCAAACTTCCTACACTGGTAGTCCTAACAAGGAAATGCATGTTCGTTGTCCCATGAAATCACAACAGAAATACATTGCATAAACCTTCAAAGGCATTGCTCAATGGCAATTTAACGTGAATGAAATTTAAAACTCCTTGATTTGTTTAAATAACTTTTTCTGACTTCTATGAAGCCATGCAAGTGTCACCCTTAGATTGTCCTGAAAATTTATACTTGGAAGAATTGATGCAACTTCATATTTTTAAATAAAAAAGAAAGTCATGCAATTTATCCCTGGAGAAAACTTGATGGAGGCACGTTTATCACCTTACCCAATGATACCAATGTCAAATGATGAATAAAGCCTGAAGTACAACTGACAGTGCCATTTACATTCATTCATTCTATACTGGGAGCATCTTCAGAAGCTCCCATTTTCAAATTACCTTGTTATCTTTAGTACATCATTTGTTACTGATGTCACATTATAAAACACACCACCGCTGAAGGTCTTGTACAGGGATACTGTATTTCAAAAACAACTGCTATTAAGGATTATTGGTGCATTTTTAATATGGCAAAATATTTCAGCAGACTTCACTCTAAATTGCACATTAAGGTTCAAAAGTGTTTCATCTGGAGGAAGAATGATCTCCTCCCAGGTTTTCAACACTGCATTCCCCTCCTCCAAAGATCTAGATTCAGCGTTACCTAACCTGGTACAAGAGTGATTTACAATAAACACTTTCTCAGGAGCTGAAGTAAAGTATACTATTGGAAGAGTATTCCACTAATCAAGGTTCAGGTCACATTAACAGTGTAACAGGGTGTCTAAGAAAAACAGTATAGTGAATCAGTTACCTGCAAGTTCAGTACAGTATATTAAAGATAGCCTCAAGCATTCACTTAAAGATGCTAGCATGGCTGGTGAGTTGATGCTTGGGAATTCCTAGCAACTGATCAAACCAAGTGGAGAACTGTAATCAGGAAGGGAACGAACATCTTTGAAAGGAACCTACTGGAAAAAGTCAGATGTGAAAAGGCTTGCTTATTATTAATCCAGACAGGATAGATTCACATTCCCTACTGTCATCACATTACTATTCTGCTTTGCTAAATAATGAGGGGAAATGATAATCATCATGTGCCAGCAATACTTGATGAATCAGTTCCAATCCTTAAATCAAATACCAACAAGAAGAATTCAGAAAACCAAATTCTCACTTTTTACATTTCTGTTTATTGCTTACTCCAAGTTCAGTGAAAACATAACAGAACAGGGGTTCTCAGACTTCCTCACGCGAAGCACATCTTAACAGAGAGATCATCTTGCAGACAGTGCCTTCCCGTTCACAGTTGCACAGCAGAGCCTGAAGGCTGAACCCAAGATCAGGCCCCACTGTGCTACGCACTGTACAGACACATAGCAACGGACTTTCATTGACTTTCATTTCATTCCAGAAAGCTTGCTAGCTAAATCGGCCAGACAAACAAAGCATTGGAGGGGAGAAAGAAGCACAGAGAATGGAAGTGACTTGCCTAGATTCACGTAGAAGATTAGTGACAGGGTTGGGAATAGAACTAAGATCTCCTGAGTCCTTCTACAGCATCCTTTCCAGTAGGCCACACTCCCTTTCTGCTGCTGCTCTTTCCAGGAGCATTTCTTTTCCCATAGATTTCCTATATCCATTCCCACACACCTGGATCATCTCACCCTACTTTCCCAAAGTAGGTCCAGTATTGAGGTAAAATTCCTGTGGCTATGCAGCAGTTGCTTGCATGGAAAAGCATCATTAGTGATGTATGTACTTGTAACTTCTTTTCATGTGGTTTACCTGGTGGAATCATTCACTTCTTGACACGCCAGCTCTCCTTGCACCTCGTTTGCTCCATGCACCATAGTTTCAGAGCCTAATTCCAACACTCTGTGTTACACAGAGGAAATAGTTCAAATAAGTATGACTTCCACTTCATGTATCAGATACCTGGAAAAAATAAGGGAAAAACTATTTTAATGCAATATGAAGGCCACACAGATAAAAATCACAGAAATCAGATCAAGATTCATAGATTCTAAGGCCAAAAAGGACGACCGTGATCATCTAGCCTGACTCACACCCCCGCCCTGACCCTGCATGACACAGGACACACGACACAGATGGAACATTTCAGTCTTGGGCCTGTCACAGCTCCATGGGCTGCATTCTGCCCATTTCAGGCATCCTTAAATAAAGAAAAAGTATTAAAAGGAAGTTATAGCTCCAAAGTGAATTACCCCAAGGTCCATTGTCCCCTCACAATCATCCCCCCACCCCTTTGTGTAGGACAGTCTTTAATATGATCACATGCTATCCTGCCTCACTGTGGGCCTGATCCAACAGCCAGTGAAGTCAATGTAAAGACTAACAGTGGGTTTTGGATCAGGCCCTTGTTGGAAGGTGTGAAGTAAATGATGTGGGAGTCTTTCCTGTGGATCAGAGACTCGTTTAGGGACAACTTCTCTTGGCAAATGTTGTGAACAAGGGTATAATATGGGTAGTATATTTTATAAATGCTATATGCCCCTCAGGTTTACCTGGGTACTATTATCCTGGCTGAGTGCAAAGAGTTAAATCAAAGGAGGCTGTAAGGGAGAAACCAACAGGAAATTTAACAATAGCAAAGTACAGTGCTATGAGAAGTTATACCAAGATTCATGTTGTGATAACTGGGCCTACAAATTTACCCTAATTGTAAACTCAACTGTGAAAAGTGAATGAAAGATCATAAAATGTCACAATAGCCTACACTAAACATAACAATAAATGTTGATGGGACATGGTGCAAAAGAAAAACAGAAAACTTGAATTAGTCCAAACCAAAGGCCTAGTGGTATAATTCAAGGTGTTAAGATCATGCCTGGAGAACAACCCAAGTGTGAGACTGGCTATCAATGAACAAAAATTGATGCCTCCAGTATTAGGTCTAATTGGTGAAGAAAATATAAGAGGATGGGCTATTCTGCCCATCGTGCCCTTTTGGGGTCCTCAGAAAGAAGCTTTGGGGGAGCCTGGCTAGCATCAATGCTGGCTGACTAAAAGACGAGGAAAGAGTGGACTTCATCATCATGGCTGCCACCCTACCCTCTTTTGGATCCTGGATGTTCTTCGTGCTAATCCTGAGACATCTTGATCAGACCACACCAAGAGAGAGGGAACCAGATGGCATCGCTACCTCCACTAGCTTTCGTTAAATCCTGAACAATACCTGGGATGTGTGTGTGTTTGTGTGTATCTCTCTCTCTCACACACACACACACAGTGTCCTTTTCCCTCTCTACCTTATTTCTTCTCTTTCCTATCCATCTCCTTTTACTTTCTGTCCAATAAGAGTCTGGCTTTGCCAGCCACAACTGTATATTTTGCAACACTGCTGTGACCAGAAAGGGGTGACTAAATATAATGCCCTAAGCAGCCTGATGTTGGTACTAGTTTGCCAGGTCTCAGAGGGGCTGATAAGATTGTGTGTTGTACCTGTGTTTTCCCAGCAGTGAAGTTGCCAATGAGAGTTGACACCGGAGACAAAAGCTGCATTTTCTATTTTTGCTATTCTTTTCTTTCCTCTTCCGTGTGTGTCTTTGTGTGTCTTTTAGGAAATGGGATTGGACTTCAACAACAGCAGCAAGCAGAACAGCTCAAGCTTACCTCAGATAACTTCTTCCCTTTCCCTGCAAAAGTACAATTGTTATCTTCTTTGATACCATCAGGGATGCCAAACAAGGGATGTTTTTCCTTTAAAGACTCTTGACAGCTCCAGGGAAAGGGAACAAAGGATATTGTTAATACAAAATCCATTCATAAGATTTTACATTTCAAACATTTTCATTGTTTTTCTTTCTTTTCTGCACCTTTAATAACAGGTTTTAAAGAATATTTTAATGGTGTTCGCCATGGTACTAAGCAGATTGAGGTCTTGGTATTCCAAATCCTGAACCTTGTTTAAAACTGCTTGATGTTGGACAGTTTCAGGGTCATGTGAACACATTTGACTCCTTGGGCCCCTTTATTCCATCTCAATTAATACAACAGTCCTTGAGGAAATAATAGGGAAACCATTAAAAGGGGGAATATTCCCTTTCAGTCTCCAGCTAATATGGTAAGGTTTATTCTTCAGAGACCAAAATCCCAGGAAAAGCCTTAAAGATGCTGGCCTGAAGAAAGGAAAGAGGGAAGGAAGGCATGAGCAGACTGAGACACAAACAGAACCCAAAGACTGGCCCAAACAGCTTGTAATATAAACATAAGACAAGAGACAACACATGGATACCAACAGAGTGGGGAGTTCAAGGAAACAATGAGACAATATTAGTCAGCAAGACAGGCAGTGGTCTCTGCCCACCAGCAACCTAACCATTGTCAAATCTGTGTAGGGCTCACAGCCAAAGTGAGTTTTAAGGAGGGATTTTGAGGAGGATAATGAGGTAGCTTTGCAGATGGTTACAGGGAGTGCCTCCCAAGTGTGAGGGGTGGCATGAGAGAAAACACAAAGGAAGTTGTTTGAAAATTAACAAGTGGGCGATGGAGGCTGGCATCGCGGGCCGATCAGAAGCAGGAATCAACATTTTGATAGTGATTGAGTAATGATAGGTAGGGTGGAGACGGGCCATCAAAGGCCTTGGAAGTGAAGACAAGCAACTTATGTTTGATGCAATGGAGAAGGGGGAGCCAGGGGAGGGATTCAAAGAGAGGGGTGACCTAGTCAAAGCGACAGGCTAGAAGAATGATCTTTGTAGCACCTATAAGAATGGACATGAGCCGGGTAAGTTTGCATATGTCAAGACCAAATCTTTTCATTTGTCAAGACCCAGGTTAAAGTAATTGAGATGAAGGGAGCCTGGACAAGGGTTTTACCTGTGTGGATCAGTAGTAAAGGGTATATTTTAAAGACGTTATGCAGAAAGAATCTGCAAGATTTAGACATAACCTGGATGGGATCCAGTGTAGCTTATAGTAATTAGGAAACAGAGAGAGAATAACTGAAAAACAGGTGAGCTATTTCCAAGGCCTAGCATGTTTGAAGGTTTTCAGGGTCTTTCTAAGGACTCTGAAAAGTTGGTGGAGTTTATCAGGTTAATATTTAAAATTAACCAGCAAATTTCTCTTAACAGTGTACTCTAAATCTTCTGGCATCTTGTAAAATGGAGATAGAAAGAGTGATCAATAGGCTAACTAGAGAAATAGCTGTCTTAAAGTCCTTGCAGGTGTCTTTAAAAACCAGAGGCTACCCAGTCAACCGAGCACATACTGTACCATTTTCACTAAAAGAACAAGAACTTTTGTATTCTTTTAAGCACTCTATGGTTCACAGTCTTAAAGGAAATAAGATTGACCTATCTAAAAGCTTTTGGCCAGATTCTGATCTCACTAACACTTCTTTTTACACCCTGACTTTTTCAGGATTACAGCAGAAAAGATGAGAGGAGAATAAAGCTCCTTAGGTTTTATTTCAGCATTGTTTTTATGAAGTGGCTGAGGCAAGCATGATTAGCTTGCTGAAAATGTGATCCTATCTTGATGTGGCCTACAGAGTCCAGTGTAAGGGAAAGAAATAAAGAGAAGGAAAAGGCCTTTATCTCATTAATTAGTGGTACTTTGTGACGGCTGCTTCAAGATGAACTTTGTAGACTCATCCGACGAATACTGCCAACCACAATCAGTGCTACTGCCGAGGAGATAATTTCATTTATGAACACATTCGCTCCTCAAGCCTAAGTACTTGAGTTACGGTATGCAGACTTCCCAGAAAAGAATAACTCATGTGCCAGAAATATTTTACTTTTTAACTACTTCTTTCCATCTTTCCATTTTAAAATTTCCTGATGCTACTGAACAGGTTTCTTCTAAGCTACAGCCACAATCCAAATGCGTTCCTCTCCAATAGCTTTCATCAGAGGATCTCAAAGTGTTCTGCAAGACAAACCTTCCATAACTAAGCCTCCCAACGCCACATTTCCTGAAAGTTTTATTATCCTCATTTTACAGAGGGGAAAAATTAAAGCACAAAGAGTGTAAGTGATTTGACAGGTCACAGCAAGTGACTGAAAGAGTTGGGAATAGAAGTTCTGGGTGCAAGCCCCCCAGTCTGATCACTAAAGAACATTGTCACCTCAGTGAAACAGGACTCCAATTTGGCATTGATTTCATTGGCCCTGCTCAGCCAGGCTGAAGCAGATAGGGGCACCCTCTGCTTCAGTCCACCAGCAGTTCCCTTGGCCCAGGGTCCTTGCCCACCTACTGCCACCATCAAGCAAAGTCATGTTGGCCAGGGACAGTGGGCTGCAGACCCCCTGGGCTCTGCCCTCCACTGGGCCCCGGGCTCTGTGGGACATGCCACTCCAGCTGGCCGCCTCCAGAGTGAGGAGTCGGCTGCAGAACTCACCCCTAGCCTGGACCTGCTGCTGCCCTGCAACTTCACTCACAAGGTAAGGTATGGCCTTGTACGTCTTACTGAATCAGGGCCTTAGTGTCTGAACAGTGGAAGATGCAAAATTCCCTCAATTCCCATTGAGTTGAGTATCCTGGATGAAATACTGTCCCCACTGAAGTCGATGGAAGTTTTGCCATGGAACCAAGATTTCACCCCAGGTCTTTAATCGTTAACACTGTTTAAAAAGAAACCAGCAAGCAAAATCAGATTGGGTCTTTTCTGGGAAACTCAGAAATTCAACAAAATCTCTCTTATATCAAGTCTAGATTAGTAGACCATTACTGTGCTATGGAGGTAATATCGACGCAACAGTGTAAAACAATTAAAAACCTACAGCTAGACCAGGGGAAAGAATCAGACATGATACTTTTTCCACTATCATGTGAAAAATGCAGTTTTGCATTTGGGGCAGTTTTGCTGTAAGTTAAAAAGATTTTCAAAGGCTAAAATTGTGTCTTTTCTCCTTTCTGAAATCCAAATATGTATAGCAGCCATCACTACAAGTTGTATCATTTATTCCTGCAGGTGCAGTGGAGGTAACTGCAGAGCTCAGCAGGGAATCTCCATTCCAGATCATTGTTCTGCCTGACAAGTGCAAACCAGACTCTGAAAGACTTCACAGCACCTGCAAATGTGGGCTTTGCTTTTCAGTGATGGCTACAGGAGAAGCCAAAGTTTCAATGAGGCACACAATTTGCCAAAACACCAGGACCTACCAAAATGCCCACCGGAGTTCATTAAGGGTATCTTTACACTGCCATTAAAAACCTGTGTCTGGCCCATGCCAGCTGACTCAGGCTCATGGAGCTCGAGCAAAGGGGCTGTTTAATTGCAACATAGACATTCAGGCTCGGGCTGTAGCCTGAGTTCTGGGACCCTCTCACCTCTCAGGGACCTAGAACCCGAGCTCCAGTCCAAGCACAAAAATGTCTACACCAGAGGTTCTCAAACTGGGTGCATGCGCCCCTGGGGGGCACGGAATGTATTCTGGGGCTCATGAGAAGGCAGAGCTGAGAGCTGTGGCCGCTGGCTGTGTACCCAGCTCTGAAGGCAGCACTGTCACCAGCAGCAGTGCAGAAGCGAGGATGGCATGGTACGGTATTGCCACCCTTACTTCTGCACTGCTGCTGATAGTGGTGCTGCCTTCAGAGCTGGGTGGCTGAAGAGCTATACATTATATACTTACATGGCTCTGTTTGAATGAATGAATTATTGGTTTTAATATTTAGTGAGAGTTGCATGTTGATTTTTTATCAGTATATGTGGCAGGATAGGGGGCGTAAGCTACCACAGACAGAAAGAAGGGTGGTACTATCAAATAAGTTTGAAAACCATTAGTCTACACTGCAATTTAACAACCCCTTAATCCAAGCCCCATAAACCCTGAGTCATCTGGCACAGGCCAGCCAAGGAGTTTTAATTGGAGAATAGATGTATCCCAAGGGTCAGATTGTGAGACCCTAATTTGAATACAATGAGTAGTATCCTACTCCACATTGCTTCAAACAGAACTACTCATGGCATATGGTACTGTTCACCATGACTAAGGGGATCCCAATCTGGCCCAAATTATCAAGGATGCTTGAAAGAGAGGAAACTTGTAAATCGCAATAGATTAGATCAGAGACATACAGATATTACTGCTTGAAAAATAATACAAAAAAGTGTGAAGTTTGAAATTAATTCTCCTCTAACATGCTTTTATCTCTGCCTTCTACAAACATGCAGGCCATTAAATTTACCATCAGAAGGAACCACACAAGTGTTCACAGAAACCCAGTTTTACATTGGAATGTGCAAGTATTCAGGCCAGAAGTGCTTGCTTATTCAGCCTGTCATGCCCCCTGGAGTGGCTCATGACTGTGAATGCCCACCTCAGGACAGACTGTCGGAAAACAGGGCAGACACCCCAAGCTGGTGGTGTGTTCTATAATTAGATTTCACCACGCCAGTAACAAATATGAACTCCTGGATCACTATACCAGTTTTTCCATGGAGTCACAGACAGTTCCCTTAGGCGCTCCAGTCTATCTTGCCACCCAGACAAACTGGACTTTGTCATAAAAGGTCAATTAAACAAAAAATCACACCATATTAAGTTGCTCACAGTATCAAGAGACCAGTCACTTACCCCAGATCAATTGGTATCCTAGATCTTACACCAAAGACAATGCAGGTAGCCAATTCTATAGTAAACTAACTAAAGGTTTATTAGCTAAGAAAAGGAAGTGAAAGTTATTGAGAGATTAAAACAGGTAAAGTATATGCATCAGTGAGTCACAGTTTGTAATTCCAAATGGTGGCAGTGATGTAATAAACTGCCAGTTTCCCCAACAATCTTTTCAGGGTACCCAGACTGTCTCTGGGGATCTCTGCTTTGCATCCAGTAGACTTCCCTTTAAGAGTCCAAACAGTTCAGAGATGAAGGATCTTTCCCTGAATCCAAGCTTACAGCTTCTTCTCACAGAACACAAGCTGACAGGGTCACTGCGTGGGCTTTTCCCTTAAGATGGAAAGTGAGGAATGAATTTTGAGTCTTTTACCTCCAATCATCACACACAATGACCACTTGCTTTGAAATTAGCATTTTTCAGGTGAAGTTCTTCATTTGCATGCCACAAGGCTTCTTTCTCCTGTGATGGGTTATTTAGTTACAGGGATATACACGATATAAATGTTTGCTACCAATAAGTAAAAACAATGCAAGTAACATCCCACCAGTTTTCATGATGTCTACACACCAAATACACTCTTATACATTTAACAATCGCTTTGATCTATACTAATACACAAGTGAATTGGCTTGGGGCTCTGGCAGGAGCTGGCACCTGGTCTTCCAACATCTCAGAGCCAATCAGGGAACAGAAAGAATAATGTAACTAATCAGAGCCGTGCAACGTGGCACAAATTTTGCACTTTTTCATCCATCCACCCAGCAATATAATTTGAAAAAAGTTATTTACTGAGGGCAAGTTTGTTACACATCCTCTGCATCCACGCAGGGGAAAAACGGGTGTTCTCACTTCTGTGAAAGAGCCCATCTATTTCTGATCACACACTGCAGTGTGTAGTAGGTCAAATTTCATTTAGGAGTCACTCTTCTTCTAGCCAATTTGAAGGCAGGCTGAGTCTTCCAAGAATTTTGAGACCGCAGTGACTGAGTACTTAAAACATCCAGCCAACTTTCAACTCATATTGATTGCTTTGAGCATAGATGGCTGCTTCAGCTCAGCATAGCTTATGCTGTAGGGTGGGTGAAGCAAATGATAAACGCTATATTTGCTGGAAGCTTTTTTAATGTTTTGCTCATTTGCTCATAAATCAACTTGGATGCTGGCTATGGTAATCGTCCAACTTTCTGGCACATTCAGAAAAGTAATGGATATCAAGGTATCCATGTGCTTATTACTGAAGGTCTCGCAATGCAGAAGAGCTGATCGGCTAGCTGATTTGCTGAGTAATCATAACTGGGAGTGATGCTCTGGGTTCCCTTACCTGACAAACATTTTCATAGAATTGTGATATATTTTACAAGAACATCTTCCTGGAAGAGAGCCAAAATCTTTAGCAGTCTGACAATTTTTTCTTCTTCCATAGGAGAATGTATCTCCTTGTCGTCTCACCCAGAACTTTGTGCATCCTTACTTAGGCCCTGATTTAGCAATAAGTCCATGCTTAACTTTAAGCATATGTTAAAATCCCATCATATTTAATGGGACTTAAGCATGTGTACTTAAAGTTATGTAAAGCTGAGTGCTCTGCTGAATCAGGGTGTTTAGACCTGAACCTGCTTCCACTGAAGTCCCTGGGAATTTTGCTGCGGACTTCAGTGGGATCAAAACTGGGTGCTTTCTGTGGAGATTCCAGCTTCCAGGGCATCTTCTTGTCAGTCTCCTGTGTGATACCTGTGTCGTCTCGATCCTTTGGGGGTACCTTATACAGCATTAGGTCATTCAAATTCCATCCTGTTTGTTGTAGTATCCCAGGATTTTACTATGATTGGGCTCTCAGATGCTAAAGAAATGCCAAACCAGGCTTCCTTCTCTCATTTAAATGTGCAAAGGAACAAGATGGAAGTTTTCTGCTAAATCTCATGTAACAGGTTGCACTGGAATGCTGATTGGCAAGTACCTACCCTCAAATGTGCCATACTACTGAATGACATGTCACCACTGAAAGATCACAGGAGATTTGGAAATTTGGGCCTATGCTCAGCGCACTTCTCAACTAATCCACCTACATTGTAAAAGCTGGGTTTCTGTCGGAATGAAAGATTTGTTTCAGTGCCATCATTAGCACAGTGATCTGGGAGTCCCCATATAATATGTGTGGCAGGGTGATTCAGGGCTGTGAAAGAAGATGACCTCACTCCAGGGGGTTGTATTGCACCGCAACTTGGCTGTGGAAGAGAAGCAAGGCACATGAAATTTAGTTTCACAAGACAGAATCACTGACACTCCTACAGTTAGGAGACAGCCTTGGCAGTGGTATGTTATTCATTGTCTTTCCATCTTATTAATTTCTTTGGTTTTGGAAGCTGACACAATTTTTTAAGACTTCTTGGATGTGAAAGACATCCCTTCAAACAGCATAGTGAGTTTCAAAACAAACTGCAACCTTTCTGTGTATGAGAATTGTGCCTGTAGTTATGGAATTGAAAGAATAAAGACACTCATCAACCACCAGGCTCCATAGAAAAAAGCTGATCACTGTCTGGGATTAGGAAAAAAAAGTTCACTCTCCCCACTATGATACGGTCTCAGTTATATGCAATAGAGGAGTGGAGTATGGTTATGATTTCCTATGATACATCAGATATGGACCAATCAGCAATGGGAAACTATACTAGAAGGACTTTTAGCCTAATTGTGTAATCGTTCGTATTTATATAGTGCTTTATGGGCCTAATGTTTCTCTGACTTTCACAAGTTTTATAGCTGTGTAACACTAGTGACTTCACAGACATTTTTTCTGAATTTACTGCACTGTAACTGAGAAGAGAATACAACTCTACATGTTTAAAATGCTTTATAAACATCAACTAACTAACATTCATAACACCCATATGAAGCAGACAGATACTTCATGTGTTGTCATCCCTGTTTTACAGGTGTGGGAAAATGATGCAGAGCAAGGTAAGTGATTTGACCAAAGTCACATGGAGAGTCAATGGCAGATCTGGGGATAGAATCCAAGCCTTACGTTTTTAGGGCTTGATTCAGAGCCCACCAAAGTCAATGGAGAGACTTATACTGATTACAATGGGCTTTAGATCAGGCCCTTAGACTGCCAGTTAAACTAACTAAGATTTAGACAAAAAGAACAGGATTATTTTTTGTAGATACAGACTAACACGGCTGCTACTCTGAAACCTAAGATTTAGACTATGATCATAGGTGTGTTTTCACCAATCCCCATTACTGCCTCATGAGGAGGATGTTCTTTCCCCAGTTTCACAACAGGGATGCAATTTCTCACCTTTAAGTGGCCTGCATAGACTCTGAGAACTATAGGACTGAGAAGCAGCAATTATCTAAATCAGTGGTTACCAAACTTGTTCCACCGCTTGTGCAGAGAAAGCCACTGGTGGGCTGCGCCGGTTTGTTTACCTGCTGCGTCCACAGGTTCGGCCGATCACGGCTTCCAGTGGCCGCGGTTCGCTGCTCCAGGCCAATGGGAGCTGCTGGAAGTGGCAACCAGTACGTCCCTTGGCCCGCGCTGCTTCCAGCAGCTCCCATTGGCCTGGAGCAGCAAACTGCGGCCACTGGGAGCCGCGATCGGCCGATCCTGTGGACGCAGCAGGTAAACAAACCAGCACAGCCCGCCAGCGGCTTTCCCTGCACAAGTGGTGGAACAAGTTTGGGAACCACTGATCTAAATTATCTGCAACAAAGAGAATAGTCTCCAGGTCCTACTTTTCTCTTTAAATGCATGAACATAAAAGGTAATGGAAAGATGGAGGTAAAATATCACTACCCTTTAGCACTCCTGATAGTATCTGGAAAGTATCTTTTGCTTTTTATGAACTTTTTAAAGCCCTTTCAGTTGATAGATTTGAGTGTACAGTTATAAAATGCAGATAATGTCGTTTTCAAGGGAAAGAGCAGTGGCTCAAAATATTTATATTTTCTAGTTTTTGCATCATCTTACTGCTTTTCCATTGCTGGGCCAGATTCTTTATTATGCTCAACCCCTTATGCTACTCCTGTGGAACAAAGAGGTCACAAAGGGGGTAGAAACAATCCTGGGGGATTATTCCCAACATAAGGGGCAGCAAAGAGCTCACATAATGACTCTACACTGACCTTCCTTGCACCCTTATTAGCAGAGGACAAGGATGAGGGGTGTGTGGCCAGAGTGTACTGCACTCCTGTTATTGTCCACCCTACCGTGCTGGGAAAGATTGGCCCAATTTCGAGCAATCTAGAGGCCACTCTAATTTGCACTGAGTGCTGGACAGAGCCTGGGCAGAACCAGAATACTGGAGGCACAACAGCTGCTCCAGATCCCCTTTCCCCACCTCCTCCATTCCTGCATGAATGGAAGAACACAGAACCTGCACCCACCTCAAATGTAAATACCTGGTGGGGGGGGACCTCTGAGTTTCAGAGTAGGGGAGGCATCTTATCTGTATTTGTACCTTTCTAAGGAATTTCAGATAAATGTTTGCTCTGTTTAGATCCTGTTTCAGAACATTCCTGTAAGCTCCAAACATAACTTGCCTCAAACTGTAGCTAAGTGCCAAAGGATTAATGTTTGTCTGACAACCATTCTGCCTCTGTGCATATTGTATGTGGTGACAGAACAGGGCAAAGCTACTTCAGGCATGAGGCATGCCGATACACAACCTTCAGCTCCACAATCAGAGGCTTCTACTATGGCGGTTAAGAGCACTACTCCATTCATTTATCCAAAGCCGTGAATTTATAAACACTTGAGCAGGCTGACACACTCCATCCAATAGTGGTTAGTGATACACATGTACAGACATCAACACAGTATAGTGTGGAGTGGCAAGCCTTTATTATGTCCATGTGATGGGGTGAACTCAAGAAAGAGATCTGGGAAAACTTCAGCTCAGTGAGCAGCAGCAGTCAGAAAGACTGACAGAATAGTAGGAACTATTAGGAAGGGCTAGAAAATAAGATGTAAAATATTATAATGCCACTATATAAATCCATGGTGCACCCACACCTTAACTACTGCATGCCGTTCTGGTCTCAAAAAGGAGATAGTGGAACTGGAAAAGGTTCAGAGAAGGGCAACAAAGATGATCAAGGCTATGGAATGGCCGCCATATGCGGAGAGACTAAAAACAATAGGGCTGTTCAGTTTAGAAAAGAGGCGACTAAGGGGGGATATGATAAGAGGTCTATAAAATCATGACTGGTATGGAAAAAGTGCATAGAGAAGTGTCATTTATCCTTTCCCACTATACAAAAAAACCAGAGGTCACCCAAGGAAATGAATAGGCAGCAGGTTGAATACAAAAAAGAGGAAATATTTTTTTCGTACAATGCACACTTAATCTGTGGAACTCATTGCAATGGGATATTGTGAAGGCCAAAAGTGTAACTGGGTTCAAAAAAGAACTAGATAAGTTGATACAAGATAGGTCCATCAATGGCTATTAGCCAAGATGGTTAGAGATGCAACCCCTGCTCAGAATGACCCTAAACCTCTGACTGCCAGGAGCCAGGAGGGGGAAGACAGGGATGGATCACTCCAACTGCCCTATTCTGTAACCTCTCCCTGAAGCTCTCGTACTGAACTGTTGGAAGACAGGATACTGGGCTAAGTGGACCATTGGTCTGGCCCAGTATGGCAGTTCTTATGTTCTTATCCTGTCACCTACCATAAAAGGGGGGAAACAATTAGAGACATGTGGGGTGACAGATTTCCTCTCAGCTAGGGTGACCAGATAGCAAGTGTGAAAAATCAGGAAAGAGGGTGGGGGGTAATAGGCACCTATGTAAGAAAAAGCCCCAAATATCTGGACTGTTCCTATAAAATCGGAACATCTGGTCACCCTACTCTCAGCCAGAGAAAGCAGAACTAAGTGATGAACCATCAAACACCTGGACCTTATGCAGCCTGAGGGAACTCACCTTGAGGATAGAGATGGCAGAGAAGGTAGGACTCTCCTGCAAGGAGAGAATCCTAGAGAACAAGGCAGGCTCTTGTGAGCGAAGACCTGGGAAGGACCAAGAGCAAGACACAGGATTTTGTGAGAGGAGTCCTGAGGAAAGCCTGAGGCCAAGGTAAGCGCTCATGGAAGAAGTCCTGAGGGATAGCTGAGAGCAAAGCTGGCAATTTTGAGAGAGGTCTGTGAAGGGGCAGAGGACCTTTTTGGTTACCATTGTTTGAAATTTATTTAATTTATTTCATCCCGAGTTTAGATACCCCCATAAGGAACAAGACTGGAAATGCGTCTTGGCTGGAAGGCTACACCACAGAGCAAAAGACAAAGGACAAGCCAGTGCAGCACAGTGGAAGTAAGGGGTGCTAGAGGTGCAGATCCATGCAGCAGTGACTCCAGAAGCCAGGAGGCACTCTGACTGAAATTAGAGCTGCTTACACTCTCCTTCCAGTATTCTACCTGCGTTAGATATGTGATTTCCCTTTCTTACTATGGGGCTCATCGTCAGCTGATGTACATTAGTGTAGCCTAATGCTCCTGTGTTGGGATATGATAACATGAGTGAGAGAAACAAACAACATCAGACTGTTTTGGAAAGCGATCTGTCTCCTGACAATGTGAGGATCTGCTGCTATTCCACCAAGTACTTGGAAGATATCTGTAGCTGTTTCAGATTTGAATATGTTTCAACTATTTGTCACATCCCTAACATACAGAATTATTTAAGCAGGTTTCAGAATAGCAGCCGTGTTAGTCTGTATTCGCAAAAAGAAAAAGAGGACTTGTGGCACCTTAGAGACTAACAAATTTATTTGAGCATAAGCTTTCGTGAGCTACAGCTCACTTCATCGGATGCATGCATCTCAGTGTGGGTTTTCTGGTGTAAAATAAGTCAGAGGGGAAAACAGAGTGACTAGGCGTAAGGGATCTCGCAGGAAATTTTGTAAATATTTATGGCTCCCATCAAGCTTTTCAGGGAGATTTTCAAGTTGCCTTGTTGGCTGGCATGTGCCTGCAATCACTGTTGCAAATATCTAATGTAACACCACAGTCAAGGCTGTGATAGACCTTGAAGCTGCATGGAACTTTGAAATAGATATGTAGACCAGCTTGTACAAATGAGTATAACTCCACTGACTTCACAAAAATTTACACCAACTCAGGATTTGGCCATAATTCCTATTGATCACCCTAGGGATGGTTTAACTGTTTGAGATAAAATTAAAAAACAAACAAAAACTACACACTTTCTTCCCAAACTTTGAATCAAACATTCCTGGAGCCTGGGAAAAAAATGCTTATTTTTTAAAATTACATTTTCATTTTGGTCACAACCAGAACTAAAATGCTGAAATATGACCAGAAAAGCTGTTCCCTATTATATGCACCCTGATTGGAATAGAAAACATTGGAAATAGAAAGCTTGCTGTCAGGAGACTTGCAGTCCAACCTGGGAGCCTCAGGAGATATGATAATTATCCATGCAGGTGGATACTTATTTAAAGTGAACTTGTACCTCCAAACCTTTTGTGATGTATCCATCAGTAGGCATCACAATATTTCATTCTCTTAGGGTCCGATCCAACTCAACCACTGACATCAGGAGGAGTTGAATCAGGGCACTTAGACCTTCAGCTGGCAATGTACCATGGAGAGGTGGCTAGGATCCTAACCGAACTGCCTTTAAAGAGGACAGAAAGACTATCATTGACTTTAATGGCATCTGAGTCAGGCACTTCACTGTCTTTGTGCTATATATACACAATGGTGTGTAGAATTGTTCGGAAAATTTCCCAAGTCTTAATGTTTCATCAAAAAGTGAGGGAGTGGGGGTGGGGGAGAGGAGGAAATAGTCACAAACATTTTTGCAACATATTGCCTTCCATTTTCCAACCAGTTCTAACACGAATGCTGATTCCAGTTGGTTGGTACATGCATTCCTTTCCCCTTTAGTTCCATTTCGGCTACCACACCAATTTGTTTCTGAAGATCCTTCCCCAACAGAAAAAAAAGCCCTCATCACTTGAGATGTGGACACAGACACTTACAGAAATGAAAAATGATGGATAAGAGGATCTACATTTTTATATAAACAAATATCTGTTATTAAATAAAGCCCCTGACATCTAAGAAAAGAGGAAGTGCCATCTGGCAAACAAACTTGCATCAAACAGCCCTTGGTTGGAAATGCTTCTAATTTGACTGGGGGAAAATATACGGAGTATATTGACAGTGTAGCACAAGTCATATAAATATGAAGAGGCAACTTGAGAGGAGCGTGTGAGAAGATTTTGTTGGGGATCCAAAAGGATCCTTCCCTAGAAATCTCTTTGGAAAAGTCTGATCATTGGGTACAATTTTGCATTTTCAGAGGCTAAAAAAAATATCCTCTTAAAAATTATTTGTATGCACCCTAGTGTCTAACCATCTGTGGGGGATTATCTTGAGGGGGTGACTCCATCAAAGGCAGAGAAACAGTTGGTAGAATTTTACTAAGGGGTTCTTGAAATGATGCAACAGCTTTTAACCCCATGTATTTAGAATGCCATTGAGGTTCTCCAAGTCTTTAGCACATTATGTTGCTATTAGAAATAAAAATGTTTAATCGTTTTCTTCTTGACTTTGACTTTCATTCTGAATTACCTGGTCTAATGTGCCCTGTTAAATTGATTTGTTATGCTAAATTTGTGCCAGATAAACAACGAGTTTCCAGATTTGCCTATGGTGTAACAAGGCCAGGATTAAATTACTTCCAACAGTATTCCTATCGGTGGCTGTCTACAAAAATATGTCATAGAAACTAGAAAATTTACAATTCCCCAATATGTTACTTGTTACAATGTCAATGTTTCCTGTGCTTTGTTGCATTTTTAAAGTAGCTTGTCAGTATGCGAGTGAGAACTGAAAGGGTTTGGTTAGTCCATATCCTGAAGGTCTCATCTACAGCATACAGAAAGTCCATAGAATAACCCCACCAGGAAATAAAGGAAAATATCATTACTGATGTTCAATGACTCTTGGAATTGTGTTTTGCATTGGGTGTAACAAGTAGCATATTGCAGCAGTCTGAAACTAATTTATATCAGTGATCAGACTAAGTGAACTGATTGGGGGCCACTGGAAATCTCATGACACTTAATATAAGCACATGGTGGATAAAACGTTGTCTCCACTACAGTCAATAGCAAAACTCCCATTGACTTCAATGTGACCAGGAGTTCACACAATATTCCTCCTCATCACCAAATCATATTGGGCCATATCCTAGGGGCCTTACCCCCAAATCAGTGTTGTTACCTTGGATTTACATTGGCAGAATACCATCCTGAGCTTTTACACAGCCTTTGCACAGGTTAACCCCCAGGAGTGTTTACATGAGTAAAGACTATATAAAATTAAGTGCCCAATTCCACCAGGAGTTGTATCTTTGTAGGTGAGAATTGACACTGACATCAATTAAATCAATTGGACTACTCTCTTGATAAAGTGCTACTCTTGGTGAGTAAGAATGGAAGAGAATAGGGTTGCAAATAAAGTACTCAGATTGGGCCTTTTGTTTGAATGATCCACTAGTTCACCATCCTGCAGAATTTATTTATTCCAGTGTTCCTAAACCACCAATAATAGAAATGGGTAAACTCTAGTTTTGAATATCTCCACTTTCACTTCTGCCCTTCCTACAGTCTCACAGTGAGGAAATCTTCCCTCTGCAGATGTCTCTGACTGTAGGGGTAACATCTAAGGACTTTAGTTCCAAAACCTATTTATTTCCTGAGCTATAAAATATTCTTTTTGAAGTAAATGAAAGAACATTTTAACCATGCAAATTGTGTTTTCTGAATTGTTTTCTGCCAACAGTCTCAAGTTTGGAAACATATGCAAGACATTCTCCACCAGTAAAAAGATACCAGAATATATTATTATGGAAGAGCACAAATTGTCAGTGAGTTTGGGCCTGTGTGGCAGAAGGGATACTATGGGAAACAGAGGAGGGTGGCAAAACTAGTTTTTCTTTTAAGTTCTGTTTGAATTTTAGGTGTCAAATGAACCCAAAAAATCTGTACGTGAAACCTGTGGAAAATAAAACTATGCAAACCTTAAACACAGCTCTACAAAGGACCAGGAAGATCTCACTCTGCTACCTGCCTAACTAAACCATTTTGTAAATTTCAATGTCTTTGCTGTTTTCACATCTCCAGTGAAGGTAGCAAATGTACTCCACAATCCAGAGCTTCTACCAGTTCTGGAAGACATGGGTTATTATTTATTTATTTAAGCTTAGCGTTTGACAAGCACTTAAGAATAGAAGATCCTTACTCTAAGGAGTTTACACTCTTATTTGATTTTTCTTAACCTACCACATCTGTGGATCCATTCACTTAGCACTGAGATACCTTTTTGTCAATTCTATCACTAAGAGTTGGACAAGTGGATGATATGTGAACTGGGATGTAGAATCCTGAAAAGTATAACAGAAAACTCCTCTATAGGTTTGACAAAGGGGCAAAATAATTGAGTATCTGTGAATCTGGGTACTTCATGGCCTCCAGTACCATAGGTATCTGAGAGTCTCACAAACACTAATAAATGAATCCTACAACACCTGCATGAAGGGGGAAGTCCTAGTATCCCCATTTTGCATTGCAGGGGAAGTGAAGCACAAAGGGTAACATTTTCAAAAGTGCCTAAGTGACTTAGGAGCCTAAATCCCACTTTCAGAAATGATATAGGCATATTGACATCTAAGTCCCATTGACTTTCAATAGGACTGAGGTTCCAAAATGCCTAATGACAGATGTTCTTGAAAATTTTGCCCAAAGATATTAAGGGTGAAATCCTGGCTCAAGAGAAGTCAATGACAAAACTCCTATTGACTACATTGGCAGGGGCAGGTCTATCAATTTTGCCACCCCAAGCAGTTGCCGCCAAATTGCTGCCACGCCATAACAGCGGCGGACCTGCCGCCAAATTGCCGCCACGCCCAGAAGAGCGGCAGAGCTGCCGCCCAAAAGCCGCAGTGGTGGAAAGAGCAGTGGGGCTGCCGCCGAATTCCTGCTGCAGGACATGGACTGCCACCTCACTCTGAATGCCACCCCAAGCATCTGCTTGGAAAGCTGGTGCCTGGAGCCGGCCCTGTACATTGGTTCAAGATTTCACTCGATGTCCAGGAAGTGCTACATTTTTAGAGTTCCATTTCAGTGATTTAATCCCAAAACCATCCACATCATTACTTGTTGTTATTCTTAGATTTTCAATAAATTACTCTTCTCTCCAGAGATATTTTTATTTGGTGATATGTATAACCAGATGTGGATACAACCTGTGCTTCTCCTTTGTCAGCTGTTAGAGATGGTGAAAATAGTGCAGATGAAGCAGAACCAAGACCAGTGACTTTAATAGCTAAACCAATAAAATACTTAATCAACCATAGCAGGTAGCTTCTTCCTGGCTGGGAGAAACATCATGGAACTATAATATGAAATTTAATGAGACAAATGAGTTAATTATTTTGTTAAGGCATAGAAATGCATCAGTGTTACTAGTGTACACTAATGAGATTAATAAAATAACCATATTGCGATGTTAGAGATATAATGAGTCACCCAAAAGGGATTATCGTTCTCCAGATCATGCCGGAGGCTAGTAACATCTCAGTGGTGGAAAAAAAGGCATTTCTAAATTGGAGAGCTAGTTTCACATCTTTTCTGAGATCATATGAGACTTGCCTGAGGTGGGGAGAGAAGTACAGACACTTTGTCCAAAAAATTTATTATTTATAATAATTTATTAAAAGAATAGGGAAATAGCCAGGGAGAAAGGTCTCCCACCCCAGTTCTTCTTGAAGTGAGATGCCATGAAAGATTGCAGTAATGGCAAGGAGTTTATCCCTACAGAATATTGGGTTTTGAATGCTCCCAGGGGTCACTGAATCTTTGGTAAAGGGGGTTAAAGGAAGTTTTTCTAGAAACATATTTCTTACAGATGGGATGAAGAGAAGGGCAACAGCAGCTACCACTCAATGTATATTTCCTAAAAGACTTAGTTCTTAAAAACAAGGGCACCTACAGCGTATTTTGCTGAAGGAAGTATCTTAAAGAAGGTGGGCAGCCGACCAGTTTCCACAGTGCACAGGACTCCAAAATTCTTTAATTCAGCACCATGCACTATAAAACAGACTTTAATTACAGAATCACATGCTATTTTTCAAACAGGACTCAAGCCTGATATAGAGCAAAAGATAGGTCTGTTCTGGGAATAAAGCAGGGTTGTGTAGTAAAGGAGGCTGTTCTCTGGAGCAGGAGTTCTCAACCTTTTTCTTTCTGAGGCCCACCCAACATGCTAGAAAAACTCCACTGCCCACCTGTGCCACAACAACTGTTTTTCGCCACATAAAAGCCAGGGCCAGCGTTAAGAGGTAGTAAGCAGTACAGTTGCCCGGTGCACCATGCCACAGGAGGCATCATGAAGCTAAATTGCTCAGATTTCAGCTTCAGCCCCAGGAGTTGGGGCTCAGGGCAGTCCTGAGCAGTGGGGCTTTGGCTTTCTGCTCTAGGCTGTAGTGAGTTGAATGCTGGCCCTGCTTAACAGACCCCCCTGAAACCTGCTTGTGGCCTCCCAGGGAGCCCTGGACTCCTGACTGAGAACCACTGCTCTATAGGGCCCTTGCCTCATTTGTTGAAGAAATTGGAAAGTGTGCAGGGAATGAGGGACGGGTGTTCAAGAAGAGAAAAGATGGACTCCTGGTTCAGGCAGTTGAAGGCTGCCCTGGACCAGTGGATTCTATTCTTGTGTCTGCCACAGAGTTCCTACATGGTGCTGGGCAAGTCACTTCAACCAAACTTTTCACAGGTGCTCGCTAATTGTGTGTTCTTCATTTTCTGGGTGCCTGATTTGCGATCCCGGAGTCTGATTTGTGGACGTGCCGAGCACTCACAGCTGTAACTGGAGTCAATGGGAGCTCTATTCTGAATGGATCAAGTGCTGCATAATGCTACATACTCTGAAAAATCAGATACTAAAGCTTGGTCTACACTAAAAATTAGGTTGACCCAGCTACATCACTCTGGGGTGTGAAAAATCCACATGCCTGAACAACACAGTTAAGCTGACCTAACCCCCATTGTAGACAGCACTAGGCGGACATAAGAATTCTTTTGTCAACCTAGCTACTGTCTCTTGGGGAGATGGCGGGAGAACGTAGATAGTATCTACATTGACGCGCTATAGTGGCGCTGCTGTAGCATTTCAAGTATAGACAAGCCCTTAGTGTCTCAAATTTGGCACCAATAATTAGTGGATACTTTTGTGAGATTCAGCTTTCCATGTGTAAAATGGGGATAATACCACTCCCTCATCTCATAGGGGTAGTGTGACGATAAATTAATTAAGATTTGGGAAGCTCTAAGATTCTACAGTGATGAGTGCTGTAGAAAAGCCCATATGGAAATTAACAGTTGTGTCTTCAGAGCAAAGTTTGAAATGAGTGCAATGAATAGGGTCTGGGGCCAGATGCTGAACAATGAGGACAAAACAAAACATTGAATAGTTGCCCAAGCACCATCCACACTGTGCACTGAAAGCAGCATATGGAAAAAACAGTGCGTGATCATGTACTTAAAGACTCTATCATAATGCATATGTACATGGGGCTGAATGAAGGTTTATGGGCAGCCTTACTTCTGGCATTGCCTCTGAGTGCTTGGGTTTGCCATTTTCACAGTATTAGTTTAACTTGGTTTTTTAAAACTGAGAAAAAAAACATTATTCAAACCAAAACTGCTGTCTTTCACAGACTACACAGAGAACAACTTCCCTGGCAGTTCAGATTCACGAAGCCCTCCATGTGCATCACAGGAAATCTCAAGGCACTTAACAGGAAGAGTGAGGTGAACAAATACAAAATGATCTGTATGCTCCAGAGAGACTGGACTTATGAAGACAACCTTGTAAATATTCCTACCGTTCTAGCACAGTACTTGCACTTCCTTTATGAACAACTGTGTGACGTCTGTAGGCACCGAGCCACCCTTGGAAGCAGCCTGTGTCATCTTCCAGGTCATATCCCAGAACAAAATGGTAAGAAACTGACAAGCCGCGCACTAGAGGCTTCGCAAAGCTGAGGGCTCAGCTCACCAGATGCATTTTAGGCCTGAGCTGATGAGTACAAAGCGAACGCAAGTCTGATTTTAAAGACACGTTCTCTTTTCTGCCCCCTTTCCCACTCCCAAGGGAGCAATCACTAACACCAGAGGTTTTGCTTAGAGCACTCAGAAGTGAAATGTATCTTAAAGCAGAGGTTCTGGGCAATGCCTTTCACACCACTTCAGTGCCAAACCCAGTCCTCAGCAACCAGCCTGTGTAGCTGGACTCTGTGCCAGAGAAATGAGCATGGCAGAAGGAAGGAGGGCATCCAGGTGAGCTGCTTTTCAGTTGCTACTGCTGCCCCTCCACAGGGCTACGGGGAGGATGAGAGGGTTCATGCAGCAGCATATGCCCCCACACTATACTGTCATGCAGGGACTCATTGTGAAACTGGAGTCTGGGCTGGACAAGCGACACCCTCTGCAGAACCTCTCCCCTTATACAGGAGTCTCCACTCACACCCTGGAGTCTTCACAGCTGTGGACATTGGGGTAGGATTTGCCCTATAACATGGGGGTGAGTACCAAGGGAGTGGTGTGTTGGGGTGAGTACCAAGGGAGTAGCTGAAGGTTTTTATGACTTTAGCTATAACCTATGGCATATGAAAGCATCCTGTTATCCAAGCAGAAAATTCAGGCTAACCCTTTATAGTGTACGGGAGGGCGTCAGGGAAGCAAGAGAAATAGCTTTGTGTTAAAATACTTTGACAGGACTAATGAGACATAAGTCTTGGAGACACTTCTCTTATTTCAGAGTAGCAGCCGTGTTAGTCTGTATTCGCAAAAAAGAAAAGGAGGACTTGTGGCACCTTAGAGACTAACAAATTTATTTGAGCATAAGCTTTCGTGAGCTACAGCTCACTTCATCGGATGCATTCGGTGGAAAATGCATTACACCGAATGCATCCGATGAAGTGAGCTGTAGCTTAGCTCACGAAAGCTTATGCTCAAATAAATTTGTTAGTCTCTAAGGTGCCACGAGTCCTCCTTTTCTTTTTTATTTCTCTTATTATTATTTGAAGGTCCAACCACAGAAGTTTACAGTTTAGTAATTGCAGGGTTTTACTTTGGCAACATGTCTATTTGTGCCACAACGCCAGCCAGGTCAAACCCATGAAGGCTATCATATGCTAGTGAATACAAATTACTGCCACATTGATTTTCGCCCCTTGGTCACAACATCTCTGCCACCAGGAAAAAGTTTGGCCTTCTTCCTGGCACTCCTTTAACTGTACACAAACCAGAGACTAACCTCATCCACAAACTAGAGAAAACTACTGAAGCACAATGCAGAAGAAACCTTTCCTCAACCACACCCACCTTGCTGTACCATCTCCACCAGGGGTCTCAAACTCAGTTTACCTTAGGGCCAGTGCCAGTCCTCAAATCCTCCCAGCAGGCCAATAATGTTGTCATAACCATACAGCTAAGGGTCGCTTAGAATTCCTCCTTACCTGTAAGGGGTTAAGAAGCTCAAATAACCTGCTTGGCACCTGACCAAAAGGACCAATGGGGAAAGAAGATACTTTCAAATCTTGGGGGAGGCTTTGTGAGTGTTCTCTTGGGAAGCTGAGAAGCATCAGGTCAGAAAATTCCTTCTCCTATAAACCATCCTAAAAGTCTGTCGTATTACAAAAATTGTAAGTAAAAGCCAGGCAAGGCGTGTTAGATTATCTTTTGTTCTGCTTGTGAATTTTTCCTTTGTTGGAGGGAGGTTTATTTCTGTTTTTTGTAACTTTGAAAACTAAGTCTAGAGGAAATTCTGCTGTGTTTTTGAATCTTTTGTTACCCTGTAAAGTTATTTTCCATCCTGATTTTACACAGGTGATTTTTACCTTTTTTAAAAATAAAATCCTTCTTTTTAGAACCTGACTGATTTCTCTATTGTCCTAAGATCCAGGGGTTTGGGTCTGTGATCACTTTGTAACCAATTGGCTAGGATATTATTCTCAAGCCTCCCCAGGAAAGGGGGTGTAAAGGCTTGTGGGGATAATTTGGGGGAATAGGAACTCCAAGTGGTCCTTTCCCTGATTCTTTGTTAAATCACTTGGTGGTGGCGGCAGCATACTTTCCAAGGGCAAAGAATTTGTGCCTTGGGGAAGTTTTAACCTAAGCTGGTAGAAATAAGTTTAGAGGGTCTTTCATGCAGTCCCCACATCTGTACCCTAGAGCTCAGAGTTGGGAGGGAACCCTGACAAATGTCACTCATGCCACCCAGAACCCACCCCCCAAAACTCTGACCCCCCCCCCCCACCTGCCTAAGGCTCTGGGAGGGAGTTTGGGTGCAGAAGGGG
Source organism: Dermochelys coriacea (assembly GCF_009764565.3). NCBI lineage: Eukaryota > Metazoa > Chordata > Testudines > Dermochelyidae > Dermochelys > Dermochelys coriacea. The sequence goes on from NC_050072.1 coordinate 120,207,604, forward strand.
TGAGAGGTTGGGCTCTGGGAGAGAGTTTGGGTGGGGGAGGGGGTCTGGGATGCAGGTTCTGGAACGGAGTTTCGGTGCTGGGTACAGGCTCTGGGCTGGGGCAGGGGATGGGGGTGCAGGCTCTAGGAGGGAGTTTGGGGGTGGGAGGAGGTGTATGGGGAGGGGTACAGGCTCTGGGAGGCAGTTTGGGGGCTGGTGTGTGTGTGCAGGCTCTGGGAGGGAGGTTAGGGGCTGGGTGCAGGCTCTGGGCTGGGGGTGGGGGTGCAGGAGAGGGGGTGGGGTTGCAGGCTCTGGGAGGTAGGAGCAGGGGGGTGCAGGCTCTGGGAGGGAGTTTGGGGGCTGGGGGGGGTGGGGATGCAGGTTCTGGGAGGGGGTTGGGGGGTGCGGCGCTTACCTGGGGCTCCCAGGCACTGCCCCTGCAGCCCCCCATTGGCTGCAGGGGCACTGGGGAGGGCAGCGTGCGGAGGCACAGCCCTGAACTGCCAAGGGAGGAGCTGGCAGCCATGTGGAGCAAGCGCGCAGGAAGCTGCTCAGATCTGCTCTGCTGCTGGTGGTGGGTGGGGCCCTGGGCCATTTTAAATCGCCCGGGGGAGTGCCCGGGGCGACAGGCAGGGCCAAGGGAGAGACCCGGCCCCAAAACTGCTAGAGCCCCTCAGGCCACATTGAGGAGGTTCTCAGGCCACAGATGGCCCACAGACCGGGAGTTTGAGACCCCTGATCTAGAGGAAGAAGAGGTGCTGGATTAAGGTATAAACTATATAGGCCCAGACCTAATACCCCAGCTCTTTGAGTCACATGATGGGAGCTGAATTTCAGCTGTCATTTTAAAATAATGCATTTCTAGGCCTCGCGATTGCATAGAAAAACGTGAAAATATGACCACAATGTAAAAGATAAAGGGACGTCTGCCTGAGTCTGCAGACAGCCTTTAACAATAGCTCTGAGAAGGGTGACTTGCCCTCATGCATCTCAATGCGGTGTTTCCTGCAAGACCCCATTGCTCTGGGGTGGAGGGAGGGAGAGTGTGCCAATATCACCCCTGAGGGGTCTACGTATGGCAGGAAGAGAAGAATTTAATGGATCTGGCCTACCGAGCCAAGCTATTACAACCTGGTTGCTGAGATAAGCATTGGAATGCTAATCTGTACTATCCCCTGTACTGTGCATGGGGCTGAAGCCTGGGGCCCTGAGCCCCGCCACTTGGGGCTGAAGACGAAGCCCGAGCAATGTAGCTTCCCCAGGCAATTGCCCTGCTTCCTACCCCCTAACACCAGTCCTGGCTTTTATATGCAGAAAAACAGTCATTGTGGCACAGGTAGCCGGGGAGTTTATATAGCATGTTGGTGGGGGGGGGGCACCTCAGAAAGAGAAAGGATCGAGAACCCCTGCACTACACCATCCCGTTTCTCTTTTTATATGGTGAATAAAGGCAAAATAGATACCCATGTGTTGACTTTATGATTACACATAAGTGTTCCTGGATCACTCAGTAAGCCAGGCTCTTTCAAACAACCAGTATTTTTAATACAGTCAAATGCAAGTTCGTACAGCAAGGAGCAAAGAATGAATGTCATATCTACAGGATGAGAGACTATCTGCTCTGAAGCAGACTTAAAGGCCACAGTGAATAACCAGCTGTCCATGAGCTCCCACCAGGGTAACTCCTGTCCCCTTTTCCACATCTGCAAAATGTTCCCAGACTGCAGCTGGTCTAGGCCAGCGTGGGAGAAGCCTGCTGGCAGTCTACTTTCCGCACGTGCCATGGAGCTGATCTCTGTCATAAAGGTAGGTGATCTTTGGAGGCAGCATGGGGAGAGGCCAGTAGATCTGTGACTACTTAACCCAAGCCCTGCAAGCCTGCATCAGCTGGCACAGGCCAGCCGCGGGTGTCTAATTGCTTTGTAGACAAACCCCGATTGGCTCTACTGCTGCTACATAGTCTAAGGGGGCCATTGTACTTGTCCTTGTAACAGAAAAGGTGGGGGAAAATTTTGGCCCTTAAGAATGATGTCATGCAGTATGTCAAAGACCACATGGGTATCTACACTGAAGGGCCACTCAGATTTCCTGAGAGAGGATGTACCCTGTCAAGAGAAGTGAAATTTCAAATACACAACTGCTTTGTAAGTCAGCAAACCCCAAATCCTTGCAACCCATAAATGATACATGAATTTGAAACATGGAGATTTCTTTCATCCAATATTCAGGATATTTCCAGCTTTAGGCTTACAAGCAAAAGGGTGAATATTGAGCAGATTTGCAGCCTCACCGTCAGAATAGCAATTCAGAGCTCTCAGTCGAGAGTAATGTTTAACCAAAAATGTTGGGTTAATGAGGATAAAATGTTCAGTCAATCATATCTCCATTCTGCGCTTAGTGACATGAATCAAGGCTTTAGATAAACATGCTTGTGTGTTCAAATCTTCATCAATCTAATAATCTTCTGCAGGGCTTTGTTTGTCATTTGCTACATGTGACCCCAGAAGAATAAGTACACACAGAAGATGACTTACTTGGAAAAAATATAAGCTTGTTAATGAGGGAGTCGGCAGGAAATACAATTTGCATGTTGCTGCAAGGGCAGGCAGGGGCTTCTCTAACACTGACGGATAGATTTTTAAAAGTAAGAGTAAAATAATTAATACTTACTTGCTAGAAATCTCTTACTGTAAGTAAGTGTGTGTGTGTATACACAGTCCACTTGGCTTATGTGGCTATCCCATGAACACACATTTGTGCTTTCCCCAACTTAGCCATTCTGAACTAGGCTGCTCTATCAAATTAGTTTGAACTGGAAAATATTGGTTTTTTTTTTCCAATTTGGAAAATTCAACACAAATTGGTGAAAAGTTTGTTAACCTAGAGCTGCATTTTTCAGCAAAAAAAGTTCCAGATGAAAAATGTCACCCAACAATACACAACAGCATTTAAAGTCCATCCACCCTCCTGATGAACATCAACAATGTCAATGTACAATTTAACATCGTTTATATGAAATTGTTGTCATCACAAAAGTCTTATTACAATCCTAACTATATCTCTCTATGTTGCAGTACTTACCTATTACAGCATTTTCTCTTCAATGATGCCCTATTTTCCTTTATTAAATTGCCAATATTTTATTTTACTCAATCCCAGGGAAAAGATGTAGGGAGTGAAAGTATTAGATGAAAAGCTTTCATTATGTTAAGTGCTTAGGAGGAAGCTTATGTGAACATGGAGAGTAAATAGCAATATTTCATTTCCATCCCTTTATTTCTTCAGAGTGACGGATTTCAGTGTCAACAACTTAACAAGGCTGGACTATGAGTTGATGCTCAAATGCATAATAATGAGAAAAGAATGTGACTTGAGATGCCTGTTTAATTTTGGCTTATGTATTGGCATTTTCTTTAGATCAAATGACTGACGTTTAAAAAAATAAATAAGGGCCTGATCCAAAGAAGTCAATGGAAAAACTCCCTTTGATTTCAATGGACTTTGGATCAGACACTAAGGGTCTCTCTTTCTGGGGACTGTAGAAGCAGACTGCTGCCTTCTTTCCAACTGATTAGGTGTTACTTACATGTCTCAATTTCCATTTAAAAGTTTTCCTCTATTCTTATACTGGGGCTTTTTAAGACCTCTGAAGTAGAGATTGCCCCATACCAATGTGAAAACTAGACAATTTTACAGAGATGATTTATTTTCTATTTTAAAATATTAGTGTTTCAGTCACAGAAGGATTTTGCACGGGTTACACACTGAATCAGTAAGCAGCAGAAACTCTCCTCATATATAGTATTCAGAGTTGCCCTATCATTCTCAACTCCCTTAGCTGTTACACATTACTTCTCCCAGGATTCCTTCCTTTCTGCGTGCTGGACACTGTCTAGCTGAACTTTTTAATTCATCTGAAATCCACTCACTATATGTGCAAAGCACAGCAGTTCTAGCATGGATTCATGTTTGTTTCAGTTCATGTACACTAGTGAGTTTACTCCAAGCTTCAGGTTTGAACAGAACCAAAAATTAAAGTAAAAACTGGCCAGGCGTGTAACTCATATCACTGTGCTGTTCATTGAGAATGAAATTCATAATACTGCATATAACCTGACTAATCAGACATCATGTGAGGGATGTTGGTGGTGGGATTTTGGAAGAGAAAATTCAACCCACCCTCAACTCAGAGCATGATGCTTCTATATGATCTCCATACCCATTGCTTCAGCTAGAGCCCCTCGGCACAGTGTAGTAAACCTGCATCATCAAAGACCCTATGGTCCTTCCCCCATTCCTGTCTCACTCTGGTGTATGCTGGGCTAATGCAGAGATTCCTTCCACCACTGGTGAGGCCTCACTCTAGTAACAGTCCCTTCACCCCACACTTCCACTGTAGGGTCCAATTGGTACAGTGGGACTTGTGTGGACCCTCCACATCTGGGTGAATTTCATCCTTATTGAATCATTTATTCATGATGTGAGGCTGGCAGGCCAGATGCCAGCTCTTGCCCAGGTGGCAGGCATTAGCCAAGAACTGACAACCTCATAGCTAAGGACCAGACCAGGTCACTTGTATGCTAGTTTTGCTCGAAATAGGTATTAGTTATATAAGAATGCATGTAGTGTTTAGATTCTACGAAATGTTTGTATGTTGCTGTATGTATTTAATCTCACTTATAATAGCTATATCCCATGTTATCAGGTAATATTTAAGTGTTTGCTCTGTAATTGTAAAAGTGTTTGCTCTGAAACTGGAAACCCCCAGTCAGGAGAGAAACATTACCAAGTGTGAAATACGAGTTTGCCACAGGAGGTGCTATCTCCTGCCTGAGAAAAGAAGGCCCATAGGCACCAGACAAACCATTGTGGAACATCTGAGGAAAAAAATTAATTGCTTCCTGCTCCCCCACCCCACACACACAGAGGGGACGTGCATGTGAACTCTTCCCAACATCTTGAACTCTGGAGAAAGAAAATAAAAAATCCCTGACAAAAAGAAACTGTATCTTTTTGGCTGTTTGAACTCTGAAGGATCAGAGACTCTAAACTGAAGCCAGAGATGCCTCCTTGGTCTGCTCTGAAAGATCTAGGGTACCAATCCATCTGGGGTGACTGGTGTCTTGGGACTGGGAGCAACTAATGTGGTGTGATTAAATGACCTTTTATCACAAAGTCCAGTTTGACTGGGTGGCAAGATAGACTAGAGTCTAAGGGGACTGTCTGTGACTCTGTGGTAAGACTGTTACTGTAATCCAGGAGTTTACAAATTTTTACAGGCTTGGTGAAATCTAACTATAGAACATACCACCAGTTTGAGGAGTCTGCCCTGTTTTTGACAGTCTGCCCTGAGGTAGGCATTCATGCTCGTGAGCCACTCCAGACAGTGTGATACATGAGCTACTCACTCACTCGCCACGCTATACATACATTATTCACGGGGGAGTCAGTTTCCATCCATTTGTTCTGGGGATCCTTTCATACACCATCTAATCACATTCTGACCTCTATTAACCCATATTTAGTGGGTTACCAGAATTATTTCCATACTCCATTTATAATAATTCTAATCTCCAAACATCTCCCCTGACACTGTGATCTCTCTTATGTTTTTCATCTTTGCACCTCCAGGAGTCTCCTTGTATTACATCATCCATCCTCTTGTCTCACTGGTAGAAAATACAAACCCATCATTTCATACAATCTCTTGATGTTATTGCAATGCAAATTCTCAAACTCAGAGAGATAATATCAATAGCCAGTAAATAACACGCAATTGTTTTCTTTTTCTAAAATCCATCTCCAACACTTAAGGTGGTCTCGGTATTAGTAGATAATACATTTTAACAGTCATGAGTATTTTCTAGTCTAGGCCCATGTTATTTTCATTCTACCTTCTAAGAAGTTCGTAGGAGCTGTGAATGCTTGGAAAGCCATTTATTTAGGTGCCAGAATATGGATTACGGCAGGATTTTCTAAAGTTAAGCTTCTTAATCTGTATCTAGACAGCTAAATAAAAATGGCCTGATTTTCAAAAGCACTAATCACCACAGTTTCCACTGACCTCTGCAGGATTTGTGAAGGTTCAGTACTCTTGAAAATCTGACCACTTTTATTTAGGGGCCTAAATGTGAATCCATGTGTTTTCCTTTAGTCACCCATCTTTGAAAATCCTGTCTTAGATGTCTAACTTCAAAAATTTCAGTCTTAACTTCTGGGGCTGGGATTTTCAAATGATCCTAAGGGAATTTGGTGTCCAACTCCCATTGTATTGCAATGGCAGTTGGGTGCATGTCTCCCAGGCAATGACACTTGCCCACTTTTGTTCCTAAGGGCATATGTATTACCCTGTGCCAGCTGGAATTATAAAGAGGTGTCTTCTCCCACATATATGTCTGAGCTAGTGTGTCTTCCAGATTTTTGTTTTGGTCATAAAATAATGAGGAATTTGCCGCCTTATTTCCTCATTGTCTAAATTACATCAGCACGTCACCATTATTCTCCTTTTCTCCAGATGTCTGGAAGTTTCTTTAACCGGAAGAAAAACTAGCCACTAGCACTGTGATTTGAGAGCCAACCAAAATTCTTTTGAACATGAGGTTGGGATTAAGAAAAGCCATGTTATCAGAGGCCTTAAGGCGGTTGATATCGGATATAGAGGTGCTCACTGCTTTGTGCTGAGTGCCTCTTGAAAAGTGCAGAGCACCCTCTAACTCAGCCACTGCCATTTTAGAAACATGTTTTCCCTCTTTGGTGGCTAATGCTTTGAAAAACCATAATTGCCCATCTCTGCTGGGGTGACCACGCACCAATCACTCTTTGCTGGTGCCAGTAATCAGACAATGGGTCAGATATTCAGCTGTGGCTAATAACGTCTGAGTGCAAGAGAGAAAAGCGTCTAAAGGAGGCAGATGACCCCTGCCCATCCTGAACACGTTCAGCATCGGCCTAGTCCACAAAATGGTCAAGAGAACTTTAGAACAGCTACAAACCATGCCGGCTGCCCACAGCCACCAAAGACATTTGGGCATTGATGGAGTATGGAGAGTCCACCACCATGACAATGACCCGAAACAGGGAAGGGAGGTGGCCTTATTACTGTTGTTACTGTGGTAGCATCTAAACTCTCCAATCGGGGATCAGGCCCCATTGTACTATGCAATCTACAAATACTTACTTAAAAAAAGACGGTCACTTCCCAACGAGTTTACAATCTGGATTACCAGATAATGCAACAGATGGATGAGACCAACACATGAGAGAGAGAAGAGACAGGGTAAGAGTAAAGCAAGAAGATTTAAGCACAAGGAGCATTGGATTCCACTAAGAGACTCTTCCACTCGGCAGATTCACTGGATTTGAATCTCCTTTGTACAGAGAGACCAGGGAAAAGCAAATGAGCTGGGAATCAGGCCCTGTAGACTTACTGAAACATTTTCAAAATGGACTTTTAGCATTCAGAAAACCAGATTTCTGTGTGCAACTCTCCCTTTTGCCAGAAAAACATCCCAGTGGAAGTCTGTAACCCTCTCTAACTGCAAAAGGGAACCTCATAAGAAATCTGTTGTTAGAACACATTTTCTGGCTGGCTTACCATATTCTAAATTTTTCTGACTTCTGGTGTGAGCAGTGCACTCTTTTCGAAATAGATTCTGCCTGCAAAAAGTTGCTAAGCAACTAGTCCCTATGATCTAGCAACTATGATCTATTGTCATTTCAGTAAATGAACCAGGCAGATAAAAGAGAGTTTAGCAACCTAATGGATTGTAAAATAAATAAATAAATAAACAAACAAACACACCCCAAAATCCAGTAATGCAAATACATCAATAATGTGTTTTATCTGAAAATAAATAATTTCCGGAGGAAACCGAATAAGAATATTTGAAGGGACATTTAGCAGAATGGAATAGAAAGGGGAGGATCAAATCCTGTCATAAATAGTGGTTCTTATCAGACTTAGAATCTCCGTCATGTTAATGTATGATTGCTTCCAACCTATATAAAACAAGCCTCTTTATTGGTGTAGTTTATTCTTGTGTGATCTGTCATGCAGTTTTAAGAAGCCACACATAAGCCATGGTTCATACTTTAGAAGTGCTGGCATGATGGTTTTTTTTCTCTAAATTCAGTAGAGAATGGTGCAATACTTTTACGATCCTCTTTCTGCTGCACTGTATCTCATGGTGCATTATCGTCACAGTCTGTTTTGCAGGACAGGATAATTCAACCAAAAGAATGAAATGCCAAAGCCCTTTGCATTTTATTCACTAATTTGAGCTTTGGTAGGAAGCAGTATCTCAAAACGTACCCCATGAATTCTCTTTTAAAGATGTGAGCGTCTCCCCAGAGTAGATATGGAACTTGCATTTACAAGTGAACTACGTCTACTTCATTCACTATTTAGAATACTCTGGGCTTGATTGTCCTCTGACTTACACCAGTAATGGTGTAAGGACAAAATGCTGTTCTCATTGCAGTCATTGAGACCTTTGCCATTGGTTTCAATAGTCCTGATTCTCCCATCCTTAATCTTGCTGAATATACTCTGCAAGCAGTCCCTTGAAGTAAGTGGTACTGATACCAGGGTAAAGTATAACTCAGCAAGAATTAGGGGTGGCAGAAATTGGCCTAATGGGAATAGAATTGGTCCCTATATCCAGAGTCACTCCACTGGAATTAGTGGGGTCATTGTGGTGTAAAGCTTTTGCAAGAGCAGGATTAGGCCCTCTTCAGTTGATATTGGTATATGCTGTCTAGTCAGGCAGGACAGATGCTCCCCGACTTACGCAATCATTCCGTCTGGAAGACCTTGCATAACTCGAGTTTTGAGTAAGTCAGAAACGTATACCCGACCATTACGCAAAAAATCCCCAACCCCTCCTATTTCTAGCTTATGGAGCTTTTTCTGTGAGTGCGGATTTGCGTAAATCGGGTCCTGCATAACCCAGGGAGCGTCTGTATCTAGAACACTTCACTCCATGGCCTGCGGGCTTGTTATCAGACTCCCTTCTGATCCCTTTAAGCTTGCTCTGTTACCGGCTCTAAAGATTTTATCCATCATTTTGGAGATCCCCTTCTTTGCTCCCATTTTAACTCTGTGTCCACATGTATTAGGCTGTCATTGTTTGGTTAGAAAGATAAGATAAATGGTAGACTCTTTTGGCACTGAGAGACAGACACTAAATGCATCCACACCCTGCTAACCTATGGAGACAAAGTGCTAAGGCTGCAGTCTCATGGTCAGGCATGCCATATGCCAGTCTACCATTGCCAAGTCACCAGAGGCCTAATCCAAAGTCCATTGAAGTTAATGGGAGTCCTTCTATTGTCTTCAGTGAACTTTGGAGCAGATTCCATAGCAACTCAATTGTTCTGCCTATGTACAATTAAAGACATCAAACTTCCTACACTCCAGTTATTTTAAATTACAAAGGAGCAATGGGCTATTCTGAGCTAATTACAGACTACTTGCTGCTTATTATGGGTCACTGCCTCTTTAATAACATAGCAAATGGTTATTTTTGTTTTCAATTTGTATCAACCAGGTGCTCACATGTTATTTTTGTACTTGCATTTCCCTCCTTATTTGCCTCTTCCTGTTACTCTGGCTGCTTTTGTTTTCTCTGGATGCAGGAAGAAGATTTCTGCAGTCATGGGGAAGCTCAGGGGCTAAGAAATGAACTTTTTGCGATGTGAAATAAAGCAGAATATGCAAAATATGTTCTTACAGCATGCAAGTGTCATTGGTTTAACCCAGAGATTCCCAACTGTGGTTGGTGTAGCACATGTTGAAGAGAGCTAGCTGGTCACCTTGGGCAAAATCCTGACCCTATTGAAATCCACAGGAGTTTTGCCATTGACATTAATGGGGACAGAATTTCACCTCTTCTCTTCCTTGTTTCTCACTGCTAAATCACGCTAAAAGACGCTAAGCATACCCCAAATGCTCTTCTAATGTTACTTTTCCATGTCAGCAGTATCTGTAGTTCCTACAGAGATGTTATGTGATGGGTGGGGAGGTGATGAAGGCAACTGGGAATGGCAGGGGAGATGGGTCCACAAGACAATCTCTTTCTATTCAGATCTGGTCCATGCTATGAAAATGTTGAGAACTCTTGGCAATTGAATAGCATGAAAACTGATGTGCCTGCAGCTGTTCACACCAGCCAGAATTTTCCAAACCACCCATAGTCGTGTAGACACCAAAATAAGGGACTAGACTTTCCAAAGAGTTGGCCATACATGTGTGTAATGGGAGCCCTTGGCTGCTGAGTAGCTTTGAAAATATGGCCCTTATTTAGCCATATGGGAACTGAGGTCTTCTGGAAATCTGGCCCAATAAGACTTTAATCCCATCAAAGGCTTTCTATTGACAAAAAATGCCAAGTCAAATCTTGAGTGGTTTCTTTTATTTATGTCACTACAGTGTTCTGAGATGGAGTTGTTATATCTGAGCACAGTTTGGGTCTGTATAGATTTATATTTTCTGGGTCCCTACCCAACTGTCTCGCTCATAGACATACCCTCTCCACAGAATTCAGAGTAGTTTCAATAGAAGTTTATGTTTTTGGCCCATCTCTTGTTACAGTACAAGCTGGCTGTCAGCTGTTTTATTATACACACACAATTTTCCTATCTAAGGAGCTATAGCAGTGAAAAAATCTGTGCAAGTGACAGCAGAATCAGGCCTTGAATTTTGAAGACTCTGTTGTATCTTTTGTTCTCTTCACAACAAACATAATATGAAGGATCCACTTAGACACAACTGTGTCCCACATCATGAGGTTTACTAGCCATATATAGCATAAAAAGCCTAACCTAAATTCTACTGCTCTGGCTGGTTTTTAAAACACAATGAGTGCCACTAGAGGGCTAACAACTATTTAAAGGGATACTACCCAATTACTGAATGCATCCGATGAAGTGAGCTGTAGCTCACGAAAGCTTATGCTCAAATAAATATGTTAGTCTCTAAGGTGCCACAAGTACTCCTTTTCTTTTTGCGAATACAGACTAACACGGCTGCTACTCTGAAACCTGGTACCCAATTACTGTACACTACACTATTCTCAAATTGTCTGGTGTTTTTCTCCAAGCAATCACAATTTCACCTATGTAAATCCTATGCCCAGAAGATGCAGAGCAGAAAGAGCTCTCTACTTGATCTATTGATGAAAAGGGGAAAGTGCTAATAGAGAGATCTGCATTTGCATAGGCTACCTACCCACAATTCCTCTAGTCACCACAACTAAGCATCAACTTAGATTTGGGGGACAGAGTATTTTCCCAGAGAGGCTCAGTGAAGGGGAAAAGCTTTCACTTTGTGGTAAAGAACTCATTTCCAAGTAGCTAAGACCAATACTTAATTTGTGAAGAAAGAGGTGCCAGAGATCAAGCAATAATGATGGTGACTTCATTCATACCATATGTATGAGGTCATGCAGCATAGAGGATATCCTCCACACAGCGAGGCCTTGCATACATCTTACACACCACTGACAGAAGAGGTGCCAGGGCCTATTCCCAGCAAGCCCCAGATCAAACTAAGCTCTGGTCAGGAATCTGCTCAAGGGTCCTAAGTAGGGCTGGGCATATTTTTTTGGCCAAAACTCTTTTTGTTGAAAAATGTAGATTTCGGTCATCTGAAACCTTTTGTGAATTTGTATCAAATTTGCTGTATTGGTTGGCTTGGAAAAAAAATTGAATGAAAATTTTTCAAAACAATGTGAAATGTTTCATTTCAATATTTTCAAAATGTTTTTCCAGCTCAAAATGCCTTTTCATTTCAAAATGTACTTCAACTTTATTTTAAAAAATGTTTTAAAAATACTAAGAAATGACACAATGTTTTGTGTTGAATCAAACTAAAGTTCAATCAGAAGGATTTTTTTACATTTTGGTTTACCAAAAAATTTTGTTTCTGGTCAACCCAAAACTAATTTTTTTTTCCAATATTTCAGTACAGCCAGTGAACCAAAATAAAAAAACAAAATTTATTCACTGAACTTTAGTCCTCAGTCTTGATTCCCCTCCTGTAAGGACTTTGCAGTCAGAGATGGCTCAGAGGATTTCATGCTGAGAGACATCACAGAGGGCAGTTGCAAAACAGAGCTGAGCAGGCTCCAGTGAGGCTCTGCCTACTCAGCACCTTCATAAAGCTGAATCACTCATCTGGGTTCAGTGGTGGTGCCCCTGGGTAGGACTCATCAAGCAACTCCCTTGGGGCTGGAGACAGACCCACAGGGAGACACTTGGACTAATGCTCACTACTCTAAACTGAGAGTGGGGCTTGGGGGAGTGATGATGTGTGGATCAGGGATGATTACAGGTGGGACATCCTCACTTGGGGGCGAGAAGGGAGCTAGACAGATTGCTGCCAAAGCTACTCAAGGAGAGGAGGGTATTTTACTCTTTATTTGCATATCTGTTATGTGGCTGGGTTTCCCCAAGTTTGTGATTGTGTTCCCTTTCCACTAACAAAGATTCCCTTGTGAGGAAGCAGAGTGATTGCAAGTGGGGAAGTTCTGCCTGGGAAGGGCACCTAGGAAAGTTGTGTTTAGCTTTCCTGGGTTTCTGGACAGGGGGCTCAAGCTGAGTTACTTGTTTGTCAATAGGGTTCCTAGATATATTGAACCTGGCCCCCATTGCTGCCGCTAACCACCTGGCAGAGAGGTTACAACTAGAAAATGCTCCGATTCAGGCTACATCTACACTTGGAGCTGGGGTTCTGATTCCCCAATTACACTGACATACTCACACTAGTGCTCATTGAGTTAGCATGCTAAAAATCATAGCGTTGCCGCAGTAGGGCCAGCTGCAGTGAATGGCGACATGGACCAGTACCCTTGAGTACGTACCCATGGAATCCAGCCAGGTTTGTAGTTGGGGCAGTTAGTCCATGCTGCCACTCATAGTGCTGCCATGGCTACACTACTGTTTTTAGCCTGCTAGCTCAATGACAGCTAGTGCGAGTATGTCTACATGAGGTGGGAATCACACTTCTTGCTCCAAGGGTAGAAGCAGCCTCAGATATGAAACATCAAATTCAAGCACTAAGAGATGGCTTAGAGAGATAGGCAGGGGCACCATTTGCCATGGGACAGAGGGGGCAGCTACCCCCCAAGCTTGGTTGCTTGCTCCAACTTTTCATAGGTCTGCATGCACCAATTTCACCTCCTCCCCTGACTTTGCAGGACACAATATAATCACAGGTAATGCTCTGTCTGCTGATACAGCTTTGCCCCCTCCCACAGTTTTTCTGAAATGATGCCCCTGGAGATAAGTGGGAAATGCATTTCCCGTTCCATGAGAAGTTTTGAGATTTCAATACATTTTCCCTATTCTGAATCAGGATGAAAAGTCAAAATCTCAAATTTCCTCCAACGGAGTATATATAAAAAAGTGTCACTGAAAAATTTCCAACCAGCTCTAGTAATTTACCTAAGCTGCAAAATATTTATCCATATGGCTTTGACTCTGTAACCTTAAACACAGCAGAGGGCCAGATCTTTGGCTGGGGCTCAATCATGAAACGTGCAGAGCAGTGGGCTTTGAACCAGCAAAGTTCTTATGCTTATTCTTACCTGAAGCACGTGACCTGTCCCAGTGAAGTCAGTAGGGGTACTCCTGGGCTTAAAATTAGATATGTGTTTAAACACCTTGCTGGATAAGAGTGCTCTGTCCTTTGCAGGATCCAGCACCTGGGGTAAATCAACAGCTCTATTGAACTCTTTGGAGTTATGCTGATAAAGACAGTTGGGGATATGGCCAATAACGTGTGTCAGATAAAATCAAACCCCTTTGCCATCATTATGATCAATCATTCTATCATAATTCGTACATATCCCATTCAGGATCAAGGCCCTATTGTGCTAAGCAATGTACAAAAGCAGAATCAGAGAGGGTCCCTGCCCTAAACAGCTTCTGATAGAATTAATTTTTCTGGATGTGTAATGGGGTGAGATTCATCACGGCGATTCCGCCTACTGGCTGTCTTGGGAATTAGCCCAGCGCCTTCATCTGGTGGTGTCTCACCCACGGTCACCTCTGCTCCTAGACCCACATCACGCCCAGGACCACGGCATTGTCTTCATGACACTGCCCTCCAGCTGTGCCACACTCTATGTTCTCCCCTTCTGGGGGACCTGCAATCTCTGTCCAGCCACTACCTCAGTGGCAATTACAGTCCTTTGTCCCAGGGCTACTTCCCATGTGGCTCCAGCACCCTTTTCTGCCCTTACCTCAGGGCCTCAGCCTGAGATCCTAGCAGCCCACCAGGAGCTGTCTCTAGCTCCCCTGGCTGGTCCCTGCTTGCAGCACTGAATTGTCCCAGGTGCTGGGGTTTCTTCACTCTGCTCGGAGCCTGGTCTCCTCCCCTCAAGTTCCAGTCAGGTACTGAACTCTGCTCTGTCCATCAGCCCTTCTTAGAAGAGCCTGCCTGGCCATGATTGGCTACTCCTCTCAGCCCCTTTCTAATTGGCTGCCTCCAGTGCAGATTCCCTGGGGCTGCTTTTAACCCCTTTTCTGCCAGTGAGAGGCAACCACTCCATCACAGGATGGAAAGTCATTTTTTTCGTGCATTTTTCTTAAAATTGCAAACTTCAATGAAGATGTACAAAGTTCTAAGTTATGTGGGCCAGATCATTCTGACATACTATGAACACATGGATTATTCAAAGACTATTGTAGCATCTGAATAAATATTGATATTTCTTCTTAGTAATGCATTTATTCTGAATAAATACTTTGCTTTATGAATGCTGGCTGCTCACTGGTAAAACCTGGCATGGCCCTTGTGAGAACAGGACTGCAGGGGCTGAACTAAAATCAGACTTGCTAAAATTATCACAGTGAAGTGCAGCCAAAATCCCCAGTCTCGAGGGACAAAGTCCTGGTACTCCACCCCAAAAAAGCTGACCTGAAACCTACGTGGATGCCTTAAAGAGGCCAGGAAGAGATCAGAGGTGCAGTTACTCCAGGAACTTGAATAATCCTCCCCTTTTTACATGACTGAATAATTTTGTAAATCAAATATCTTTGATAATAATGGCAAATATTCTGATAGGAGCATTTGATGCCTCACTGCTGATACACCTGGAGTATTTAGAATTCTGAGATGCTGCTAAATTGTAAAATGTGACTGAATGAGCCTGGTACAGGGCTGGAATCTTAAACTTCAAGAAAAGTGAAATAAGCCAAACTAAAGTGCCTGTTCCTCTGAAATTTATATAATTAATGAGACGTGATTTGGTGGCACATTTTCATACCTAGCATTCCAGGAAAAGTTGTTTCCTTCAGTGAGAACACTCTTAAAGGTTAGCTAAATCCCAGAACTACTAGATAATATATACAGATTGTTACAGGTATTTGCTTAGTGGGGGTGGACAGACTGGCAGAGCTCAGTAATGCAATAAATTCAAGCCTGGACAGGTTTTTGGCAAGGCTGCTGCTAGTGGCAAGGATGTCATTAAGAGATTTCAATTTGAATGGAAGTAGTTATCTGTCTGCTCCAGATCATTTTTTTTTCATGTGGTAATGAGTAAGAATTAAACCAAGAAAAATACTTTTTATAATGCAATACTTTATTGATAAGCACCCCAAATATTCACCTGTGGAGAGGGTACAACACAAACATAATATTAAAATATATGATTATTTATTTTTGCCACTTCATATTTGTGCCTGGCAATTTGCAGATGAATAATATGCACGGGTCCCTGCTAGAGGAGCTAATCTAAATAAGATGATGTAGAAATAAACAAAGTGAAGTGGAAGGGGAATATGGGGATCAGTAGCACATTACAATCAAGTGGGCTGGAAGCTCCAGCAGTTCAAGAACCGATATTATATTATTAGTATTATCATAGTGTCTACGATAGCGCCAATCATGGACCAGGTTCCCATTGTGCGAGGTGCTGTTCAAGCACAGAACAAAAAGACCCAGCCCCAAAATATTTGTTCTCTCTGCAGTAGCCATAAAGAGATCAACGGTCAATTTCATCCAGGGTGTTACCAGGCCTTGTCCTGTTCTCAAGTCTGACAGCGTAGGGTCACACTGAGAGTGGAGTTTGAATAATTTTACCCAGGAAAGGGGGACTGGAGATGGTAGGAGTTGGTGAGGTTGTTGGCATCATGTATGTGTTTCCTGAGAAATGTACAGACCATTTCACTCTCCATGGAGGTCAGGAGATGGCCTTCTCAAAAATCTGTCAGCTATGAACCCAAGTTTCCTTCACTGGCTTTCACTCGCCATCAAGGACTAGCTTCTTTCTCACACATACACCTTTCTTGGAGCTTCCTGCTGTATGGTTAGGTCAAACCCCAACAAGAAACATGGAGGATCGTTGTTTTCTCAGCCAGCCCGATTTCCTCAATATTAGCACCAGGGGTGTTATGATGCCCTCCCTCCCAGTCCTCTGGAGTTCCAAGTCTTCACTCCCCCGCACACAGGGCACTAGTGAATCTTTAATTGGACTGCTGCTGTGAACAGCAAACTGTTGTTCAGTTTACATTTTTGTTATTTATTTGTATTAGAATAGCACCAAAAGCCTCAACTGATTGAGGCCCTATTATGCCAGGCGCTGTACAAATGCATAGTGAGACACAGTCCGTGTCCCAAAGAATTTACCATCTAAATAGACAAGATGACAAAGTGTTGAAGAAAGGAAGCAGTACTATCCCCATTTAACAGATGAGAACCTGAGGCACAAAGAGATGTACAGAAAGATGGGACTGGGCACCTATGTGTTATTTGTACTGTTACAAATCTCCACACACACCTCCGCCCCGGTATCTTGCCCAAGGTTACACAGAAAGTCTGTGGCAGAGACAGGAATTAAATCCAGAGTCCCAGTTTTGCTCAGAAGAGCTTTTTCCTGTTTCTTTGCTTTTTTGATTGGTGGCTAGTGATTATGTGCCTGACTGAGAAAAGTAAGACCCAAAGGCTTGTTTAATAACCTGAATGATATTTACAAGCAGCAAGCATTTGGAGAGGAGGATCCTATGGCTTTAACTGAAAATCTTGCTCTGTGGACCGGAATCGAGGCATTCTGCTATTTTTAAAATATGAATTACTGATGTATTTGATGTAAGATCAGAACTTTAATTAAAACAGAGTTTTAACTTTGACTCCTGCTGGGCCCCCCCAACTGAGGTTGTAATATTTCCCTGGTTTGGTGTATCTAACTGAGAAGCTGTTGGAGTTGCATCACATTTTGCATATTGCACTACTAACTTACAGGCGATTATGAAAAGCACGTATCATCTGGGAAGATAAGGAAAACATTCACAGGGCACATTTTATCCAGAGCTGATTATTACTCTTTGAAGAGAAGTTATCTCATCTGATTTTTATTGGTTTTTTTTTTCTTTATAAGTGGAACTTAGTGCTTCTAAAGACTGTCTGCACTGGAGCCTGGTGTCCTCTGTTTATCAGCTAGATTCATAGATCCCAAAGCCAGAAAGGACTACTGTGATTATCTAGTCCGCTCTTCTGTATAACCCAGGCCATAGGACTTCCCTGA
Organism: Dermochelys coriacea; assembly: GCF_009764565.3. NCBI lineage: Eukaryota > Metazoa > Chordata > Testudines > Dermochelyidae > Dermochelys > Dermochelys coriacea. The sequence goes on from NC_050072.1 coordinate 120,225,108, forward strand.
ACTAACTCCTGTTTGAAGTACAGCATACCTTTTAAAAAACAACCATCCACCCTTGATTTAAAAACTGCTGGTGCTGGAGAACACACCGTAGCACTTGGGAAATTGTTCCACTGACTAATTACCGGCTGGATGGATGCAGCACAGAGAGAGGCAGCAGCAACACTGCAAGGTTTTTGCATCACCAGGCTGATGTGCCTTAGCCCTCACCTGCAGCAGCTGCCTCTAGGAGTGAGAGACTAGCTCAGTCTCCATGTCTGTTCAGTTCTTGGCCTGAGATATTTTACCAATGAATGCCCCTTCTGGAGGTAGATTTTTGTGGTGTGGAATGGACCCCTCTCCACAAGCAGAGCTGGTGAGGAAGGGCAGTGGGGTGAGGGAGAAGAGCTGGGAGGAGGCAAAGAGGAAAGGATGAGGAGGAGAAATGGGCAGGCTGATAGAAGCAGAGCTACTTCTGATGTCACAATCCTGGCTGCCAGCTATCTAGAAACCATTTTTCTTTTCAACGAAAGGTCCAAACTCCCACTACATGGCCCACATCTATTTATACTTTAAAACTGGGTAAGAATTGGAATCAAGATGGGCTGCCTCACCATATCCACCTGAGATGACAAACTGCTCATACCAGCAAACTAACTCACAGTCACTGTCCCCAGTGCGGCTACTTACCTGCCCTGTGACCTTGGGTATCTCATGTCACAGCTCTGTACTTTTGCTCCCCCTTCAACCTTTGTCTGTCCAGTCTATTTAGAGTATAAACCCTTAGAATGTAAGTATTATAAAATCTTAGATCATAGATTTAGATTGCAAGGCTCAAAGACGCAAAACAATGTGTTTGTGCAGTACCTAGCACAAAGGGGCCCTGATTTCAGGCAAGATCTCTGATAGAGCTATGCAAATAATAGATTTTCCAGTTCACTGGCATGTCTGAAAAAATGTGAAAAAAATATAGTTTTAGCTCAAACCTATCACCATTTTTTAAAAAAAAATTGAGAATTGAAGAGTTAAAAATATCATTTCAGGTAAAATGAAACATTTAGGTCAACCCAACATGAAACATTTCATTTTGAGTTTGAACACTTTTAAAAAAAAGATTATTTTTAATAAAATTAAATGAATTTTTTTAAGTGAAAAGTCCTTTCAAAAGGAAAAATCAAAATGTTTTGTTCTGAAAATATTGACCCCATTTTTATTAGTTTGAAGACAGTGTTTGGGGGTGCGGTTAGTTTTTTACCAGAATAATTGAGCAAACAAACACAAATTCATAACATGTTTCAGTATCACCACATCTGCATTTTTCTCAAAAATTAATTAATTAATTAATTAATTAAATAAAATGGTTCTGGACAAAATAATTTACCCAGCTCCAGGTGCTGCTAGAATTACGAATAGCACATCCTTCTACTTGGTCAGCATGCTGCTGCTCATTGCTCTCCCTGTGCTTTTCTTGGAATAAAACAGTGCACGATCACTATATTGTTTGAGTACCGATTACTTGGCAGCTCTGCTGACTGAGTGCAATTCCTATTGCGAAAAGCATAAAGCTGAACTCAGGTCCAGCAGATTGTCTTTTGAAGCTGCAGCACAAGTCCATGTGTGTTTTCCTGAAGGCTTTTCCAACTGCAAACAGCTTGCAAAGAGTAAGGTTGTTCCCTTTTAGTTTATTGCTACTTTTGGTAATTACACGAGGATTACTGTGGAGAAGCCACTCACAGCTATCAATATATTTGAAATTAGGAATTAAGGCTTTAAATGGGAGTCATTTTTTACCCCCGACTTAATAAAAGAGATGAGCTGTGTGTTTTGACATCATGGAGAGAAATATGGCTCATCATCTATCAGGATAGATGACATACACAAGGCTGCATTGTCAAAGGCACTCTAGGCCCATGCCAAGGTCCCAAAGACCTGAAATTCATAGATTCATAGATACTAAGGTCAGAAGGGACCATTCTGATCATCTAGTCCGACCTCCTGCACAGCACAGGCCACAGAATCTCACCCACCCACTCCTATGAAAAACCTCACCCATGTCTGAGCTATTGAAGTCCTTAAATCATGGTTCAAAGACTTCAAGGAGCAGAGAAGCCTCCCTCAAGCCAACCATGCCCCATGCTACAGAGGAAGGCGAAAAACCTCCAGGGCCTCTCTAATCTGCCCTGGAGGAAAATTCCTTCCCAACCCCAAATATGGTGATCAGCTAAACCCTGAGCATATGGGCAAGATTCACCAGCCAGATACTACAGAAAATTCTTTCCTGGGTAACTCAGATCCCATCCATCTAATATCCCATCTCAGGGGATTTGGCCTATTTACCCTGAATATTTAAAGATCAATTACTTACCAAAATCCCATTCTCCCATCATACCATCTCCTCCATAAACTTATCGAGTAGAATCTTAAAACCAGATAGATCTTTTGCCCCCACTGTTTCCCTTGGAAGGCTATTCCAAAACTTCACTCCTCTGATGGTTAAAAACCTTCGTCTGATTTCAAGTCTAAACTTCCTGGTGGCCAGTTTATACCCATTTGTTCTTGTGTCCACATTGGTGCTGAGCTGAAATAATTCCTCTCCCTCTCCTGTATTTATCCCTCTGATATATTTATAGAGAGCAATCATATCTCCCCTCAACCTTCTTTTAGTTAGGCTAAACAAGCCAAGCTCCTTAAGTCTCCTTTCATAAGACAAGTTTTCCATTCCTCGGATCATCCTAGTAGCCCTTCTCTGTACCTGCTCCAGTTTGAATTCATCCTTTTTAAACATGGGAGACCAGAACTGCACACAGTATTCTAGGTGAGGTCTCACCAATGCCTTATATAATGGTACTAAAACCTCCTTATCCCTACTGGAAAAGCCTCTCCTGATGCATCCCAAAACCGCATTAGCTTTTTTCACAGCCATATCACATTGGCAGCTCATAGTCATCCTATGATCAACCAATACTCCAAGGTCCTTCTCCTCTTCCGTTACTTCTAATTGATGCATCCCCAACTTATAACTAAAATTCTTATTATTAATCCCTAAATGCATAACCTTACACTGCTCACTATTAAATTTCATCCTATTACTATTACTCCAGTTTACAAGGTCATCCAGATCCTCCTGTATAATATCCCGATCCTTCTCCGAATTGGCAATACCTCCCAGCTTTGTATCATCTGCAAACTTTATTAGCACACTCCCACTTTTTGTGCCAAGGTCAGTAATAAAAAGATTAAATAAGATTGGTTCCAAAACCGATCCCTGAGGAACTCCACTGGTAACCTCCCTCCAATCTGACAGTTCGCCTTTCAGTAGGACCCGTTGCAGTCTCCCCTTTAACCAATTCCTTATTCACCTTTTGATATTCATATTGATCCCCATCTTCTCCAATTTAACTAATAATTCCCCATGTGGCACGGTATCAAATGCCTTACTGAAATCTAGGTAAATTATCTGGATTACTTTTAAAAACAAAACTGAGATTTTTATGTAAGTTACTAGCACACACAGCTGCAAAAAAGCTTGAAAATGTGAACCAAGCATAACTAATGCAAAGACATCTGCCTGAGCCTGCAGGCAGCCTGGAATAATAGCTCTGAGAAGCATGATCTGCCCCATTCATTTCTATGGTACGGTAACTCCAAAGCCCATTGTTCTGAGGGACCTCACCAACACCACTGCACGCATTGCAGGAGAAAAAGAGGTCCAGGGTCCCAACCACCTTCCCAAACAGATACACCTCAGCATGAATGTTAAGTAAGCGGGGGGCCTTGCTGCCATCCCTACCTTTCTGGGGAAAAGATGGGGTCCCATGCTGCTGACAGTAGAATCAGGCCCACAGTTCAGTTTCCACTCTCTTTTTTGAGTTAATCGCAATTAACTCAAAAAAATTAATTGTGATTAATCGCAGATTTAATCACACTGTTGAACAATAGAATCCCAATTGAAATGTTTTAAATGTTTTTGATGTTTTCTATATTTTCAAATATATTTACTTAAATTATAACACAGAATACAAAATGGACAGTGTTCACTTTATAGTATTTTTATTACAAATATTTGCACTGTAAAAATGATAAACAAAAGAAACAGTATTTTTCAATTACCACGTACAAGTACTGTAGTACAATCTCTTTATCATGAAAGGGTAACTTACAAATGTAGATTTTTTTTTTGTTACATAACTGCACTCAATAACAAAACAATGTAAAATTTTAGCGCCTACAAGTCCACGCAGTCCTACTTCTTGTTCAGCTAATCATGAAGACAAATAAGTTGGTTTACATTTACAGGAGATAATGCTGCCCGCTTCTTATTTACAATATCACCAGAAAGTGAGAACAGGCATTCTCATGGGACTTTTGTAGCTGGCATTGTAAGGTATTTAAGTACCAGATATGCTAAACAGTCGTATGCCCCTTCCTGCTTCGGCCACCATTCAGAGGACAAGATTCCATGCTGATGACGCTCGTTAAAAAATAATGCATTAATTAAATTTGTGACTGAACTCCTTGGGGGAGAACTGTATGTTCCCTGCTCTGTTTTATCCGCATTCTGCCCTATATTTCATGTTATACCAGTCTCAGATGATGACCCAGCACATGTTGTTCATTTTAAGAACACTTTAATGGCAAATTTAACAAAATGCAAAGAAGATACCAATGTGAGATTTCTAAGGATAGATACAGCACTCGACCCAAGCTTTAAGAATCTGAAGTGCCTTCCAAAATCAGAGAGGGAAGTGCAGCATGCTTTCAGAAGTCTTAAAAGAGCAACATTCTGATGTGGAAACAACAGAACCCAAACAATCAAAAAAGAAAGTCAATCTTCTGCTGGTGGCATCTGACTCAGATGATAAAATTGAACATGCATTGGTCTGCACTGTTTTGAATCATTATTGAGCAGAACCCATCATCAGCATGGAAGCATGTCCTCTGGAATGGTGGTTGAAGCATGAAGGGGCATATGAATCTTTCGCACATCTAGCATGTAAATATCTTGCAACACTAGCTATGACAGTGCCATGTGAACACCTGTTCTCAACTTCAGGTGACATTGTAAACAAGAAGCTGGTAGCACTATCTCTTGAAAATGTAAACAAATTTGTTTGTCTGAGCAATTGGCTGAAGTAGGACTGAGTGGACTTGAAGGCTCTAAAGTTTTAAATTGTTTTATTTTTGAATGTAGGTTTTTTTGTACATAATTCTACATTTGTAAGTTCGACTTTCATGGTAAAGAGAGTGTGCACTACAGTACTTGTAATGGGAGAATTGAAAAATATTATTTCTTTTGTTTTTTTACAGTGCAAATATTTGTAATCCAAAATAAAGTGAGCACTGTACAATTTGTATTCTGTGTTGTAATTGAAATCAATATATTTGAAAATGTAGAAAACATCCAAAATATGTAAATAAATAGCATTCTATTATTGTTTAACAGCACGATTAATCATGCGATTAATCATGATTCTTTTTTAATTGCGTGATTAATTGTGATTTTTTTAATTGCTTGACAGTCCTAGTTTTTATATTTTCAATGAAAACCTGAAAACTTTGAAAGAATCTGTGATGACAACTTTTTAATTTTCTTCAAACTTTTGACAGGAACAAAAACATTTCCCAGCCAGCTGTATAAATGAAGCACCTCAGAACTCTGTACAGAATAAAGCGCTGTACTGGAGGAGGGAAAACGGCTTTTCTATGGTTTCCTGGGTCTGATTCTCCTCTGCCTTGCACCTTGTTTAGTGATTTACACTCTCATAGAGAGGTGGTGAACGGCTCCCAGATCAAGGAGTTTTGCATTCACTTTGCACAGACATGAAGGACTGCAAAAGACAGCAAGCAGTGGACAAGCCAATCAGGCCAATTGCATTTTTCTGTCTTCTAATAATGGCTGAGAAACATAAAGGTAAAATTGGGAGCAGGGGAGGGGAATTATTCCTTTACTAGAATAGGGAGGTAAAGCTACCTAGCTTTCCTTGGCTGGCTAGTACAGGCCTGAAAAGGAAAAGGAGAGTAACATGAAGGAGTGTAGATAATTAATTTCCAGACATAGCACACTATTTATGAATAATAGAAGTTACACTCTTTCTCTCAGGTAGGATTTCAGACTGGGATTTACATTATTCAGGATTTTTGAGGTAGAGTTAATGGTAATTGTTCAGCAGGAAAACAGAACTTCTTCAGCATAACCATTCACAAAAATAAAAATCCACCGCTGACGTTTCATCATTTGAATTTAGCTGGCTTTCGGGTGGCTCTTACAGCACAAGGAAAGGATATGACTGTGGCATGGTATTAATGTGTTTGCTGGCTAGCAAATACTGAGTCCTGTGGTGCAGCTGTGCATACTTGAAACTCTCTGAAAGATTAGTCTTCCAGGTGAACTTTCCTAGCTCAGTTTCTGAATTATAGTTCTGAAGAACCTGAGCCAGATTTTTTCTTTTGCTTTTGAAGGTAAAATGTCCTTTGCTTCCCCCCCTTCTCCCCCACCTCCCTTTTACAAATTGTAAAAAAATGTCTAAAAAGGCCCATAAGTAGTTCTCAATGAGCGTATCACTGCCATTGGCAGGTCTGAAAGCTGAGCTGATCTCGAGAAAGACATATCAATTTCAGACTAGCATATTGTGAACATACAGGCTGACATTTCCTGAAGACTACATGAAACACGGACTACAAGTGTGCACAACTTGGGAAGTGTCCATTTTCCATAAAAGGTTTTCAGGCGGCAGTTAATGAACATGGGCTGCTCCTTCACATGAACTATGTCATCCCCCATGGCCAGACCTCCAGCTATGCATGCAACACTGTCAATATTTATTAGACTTCATATTCATTTCAATCTTCCTGAGCTCTCAGGCTTTACTTCCTAGAATGCACTGGGGGCCACAGATCTCAGGAAATTGGAGACAATGAATTGGAACATCTACTGTCTGAGTGGGACCCTTTCTTACACCATATATTTAGTTCTTATCCATCTTGTTTTACCTGAAAAACTATGTTTTTGGCTATGATATAAATGAAATTATGAATATGGCACCTGATTGACAAGGGGAGAGATTTTTATTGGCACTGTTTAAAACTTTGAGGGGATTTTATTTCTTAATACCTATTTAATTCAAATGCCTGAGAAACATCTGGGATAAAAGATATATGTCTTAAATATTCAACAACTCAGCCATTCAATTCAGGGCTAGGAAAGCTACCAGATCCTATCTCCAATGCATTTCCCAGCAAAATGATGGGAGATCAGACATGTTCATTTTAAAATAAAAACACAAACACAACCTTCCCTTCCCCTTATTAAAGAAAAGATTCCCAGGCCTTCTTATGCATCACAATGAACCAAAGGTTACCTTAAACCCCCTCAGATCCATGGGATCTGTACTGCCACTTCTTTGGGGTCGGGGGGGGGTCTCTATGTCCTGGAGCCTCCTATGAAATTTCTCTTTAATCACATAGGTGAATCCATGCCTGGGACTTGCTAGAAAGAGAGTGTTTTGGTGATTAGTATATTTTTTTCCTTCTCCTAGGACTTTATGCAGTGTGTTAGGCATAAGACTAAGTGGCATTAACCAGGGTCTCATAATGCAGGAGTAAAAACCTCAGACCTGCACGTATTGCAGAGGCTTACAACTTGAATAATTAATGGCTAAAGGTGTTGAGGGCCATGATCTTACATCTCAGTCAACGTGGAAGTCAGTGGAATGATGTCTGTTTGCAGCAATGGAAGATCTGGTAGCATTTGTCTCCGCTGCAGACACAGATCTAATACTAAATGTGGCTCTCACTGTGTTCCTTTATTACTAACCGATTCCACATCAAAAAAAAAAAAGCTTTAAAGGGGAGAAGAATGAGTTAAAGAGAATTAAAGAATATACTAAGGAAATATGGAAGAGGCCATGCACTGGCATTAAGTTATATAACTAGAGTTGTCACAAACAATAAAAAGAGAAAGAGAGAAAATACTGCATAAATAAAGAGCCCGTGAGTTGTTATGACAGCTGTGCTCTCAGCTGGAAAACTTGAAAGTCTGTGTATGTGCCCACACATAAGCAGCACACATTGACCCTGTGCTTTCTGACTTTCAGCACAAGGACTTCGGACTCTTCTTCCAGGTTTGGCACCTGATTTGCAAGGAAATCCATTAAAGTCAGTCATCTGGTGTAAAATCTCAAGCTTTTAGAAGCAGTGAAAATGGATTGTGCACTGCATTTAGATCTGAAGCTCTTTAGGGCAAAGAATGTCTTTTTGTTCTGTACAGCGCCTAGCACCTTGAGGTCCTGTCCATGATTGGGGCTCGTAGGCATTGCTGCAATACAACAATAAATCATAATAATCACTGGCCATAGGCACAAGTCACAAAACGTGGATCTGGATTTCAAGAAACTGCTGTCTGAGACTGTTTGACCTGGAGTCTTGGTTCAGGCCAAATATGAAGACAGGTTTTGATTTCAGTTTATGCTGGTGTAAATCAGGATTAACTCCATTGAAATCACTGATGCACACCAGGAGAAATGATGTCAGGATCTGTCCCACAGACTGCAACCTTCAAGAGATTTATTTATTGTATTGTTGCGGTGGGGGGGAAGGGGATGTCATGGTAACATCCTAACAATTTTTAAGAACTTGTGGGCCCTTCTGACTAACATCAGGTGCAAACATTAACAGGACATACCACTTTGTGACTATGGAACTCTAGGTCAAGTATAGCAGCCAGTTAGGAGAGAAAGGATGGTCCAATGGTTAGAGCACTAGTGTAGAACTGGGTAGACTTGGGTTCAAGTCCATGCATCACCAAAGACTCTCTGTGTGATCTTAAGCAAGTTGTTTGAACTCTCTCTGTCTCAGTTCCCATCTATAAAATTTGGATGACAATCCTTCCCTTCCTCATGGGAGTGTTGTGAGCATACATGCATTAAAGATTGCGAGGGGTCAGGTCCCATGGTAATGAGGGCCATAGATAGGCCAGCCCAACCATGAGAGAAGGCATGAAGAAGCTAGTGGGAGGAAATGATGGAGTTGTGGATGACGTCTGTCTAGACAGGATACTTCATTACAAAATTTTAAAAAAGTCAAAATCCTTGGGAATACATTGTGATTTGCTGCCTTCCCCTTGCCAGTGATTTCAGTTTAAATCATTTTATTCTTACTGGAAGAGGGTTTCTTTGGTTTGTGTTTGACTTGTGCTGTAGGAAAATACAGAACAGCAAATGTTCCATTCTGGCTTTTTCCCTTGGCTTCCTTGCCTTAGCCAGCACCTCTGGCTCTAGCAGTACTTTTCCTACCATGACAATGAGTCAGTTCGAGCATTGACTGACAGGGAGTCACAGTGGTCTAACAAAGATGCACCATTTTAAGTGAGGAAGCCTGCAGAAGAATGCCTTTAGTCAACAACGTGAATGTTTTTTTGCAGTGCACTGAAATACCCTACCGACTATCAAGACAGGGTGATGCTGATAGAGAGCTGTGAGTGAGGAGAAAGAGGAGAATTAAATGCTGACAATGGCTCTGGTTATTCTTAAGGAACAGCCAGGTTCTGCATTCCCTATGGGTGATATGTTTGAAATGGAGTTGGAGAGTCTGGGGCACATTCTCTGCTGGTGTAAACTAACACAGTTAGCTTCAATGGAGTGCACCAATTTAACATTTTGGCAACTCAAAATGTGATTCCATTGGTGCGGAACTAAGGAACACCCGAAAGCTATGAGACCCAAAACCCAAATCAAATTGTGATGAAGGATAAACATTATACTAATTTCAATGACTATATTTTAAAGGGAAAATGGGTATTTTACACTCTGTCTAAAAATCTTTGGCATCTGGATCCAAGATTTCTATACTCTGCAGTCCTTACTCAGGCAAAAATTCCAATTCAATAAGAGTGAAGGACAAACTAAAGATTGCAAGGTTTGGCCCTGTGAGTATAAATAAGTGATGGGTAAAGCCCAAAATGTTCAGAGGTTGCAAAGTATCTTTATGTTTCTTTAAACATATTGGCCCAAGTGCATTATAGAGGCCTAAAACAACTGAAAGTTGATATTTTGGCATTAGAAAGCCACCATCCCTAAATTGGAAGGGAGATGGAAACCATAAATTAATTATCAGCCATCTCTGTTGAAAAACAGAGAATTTTGTTTTTACTCAGCTGCATTATGAGCAGAGTCCCTTGAGCTTCTGTAGGGGAACTAAAGAGCATAATGCAAAGAGCCCTTATTTTCAGTCAATTGTTATTTGTCCCAAAAGTGAAGGACTAAAAGGAGCAGCTAATTTTCCTTCTGAAAATTAAAGACACCAAAAGAGCCAAAGTTCTAGTGAACATGCACAATGTATATTAACAGGGTGGAACTACCTGAAGGGATATCATACAATTCCTACCCCTAGGTAGAAAAAACTGTCCTCCAAAAATGTCTCTTTTTTCCAGACTACATTTTGTGATTTTGTTCAGTGCATGCTGGCCCCTTAAGGGAGCCACCTTCATCTGTGACTTCTCTCTCTTAGTTTCTCTCATTTTTCTGTATTATTGGGAACTACTTGATCTGCCTTTTTTTAGATTATTACATAGGGCAATATCCTGATCCTACTGAAGTCAAAAGGAGCTTTGCCATTGACTTCAAGAGGGTCAGGAATTTACTCACTGTGTTACTGCAGGAGAAGTGGAACTGTAAGGCTCCCTGGTGCAGGATTTCAAAAGTGCTGCTTCTGGACCTGGGCAAAACCAGGAAGAGCTGAGATATGTGAAAATGGAAAAACCAAACAGGTTATCCATATGTGCAACAGCAAATTATCCCTATGTGAAGGAAAGATAGAAAGAAGAATAAGAGGCCAATATGGCTCCATCAGGAGTTCTTCAATTACTTGAAAATCAGAAAGGAATTCTACAGAATATGGACGCAAGGACAAATTGCTAAGGATGAATAAAATCCAAAACAGGTTAAGACTATATAGATAAGTTAGATGTATTCAAATCAACATGGCTTGATGAAATTCACCCTTAGGGAACTCAAGGAACTAGCTGAAGCAATCTTGGAACCATTAACAATTATCTTTGAGAACTCATAGAGGTCAGACAAGGTCCCAGAGGAAAAAGGCAAACATAGAAGCTATCCTTAAAAAGGGGAACAAAGAGGACTTGGGGAATTATAGACTGATCAGCCTAACTTTGATATCTAGAAAGATAATGGGACAAATTATTAAACAATCAATTTGTAAGCACCTAAAGTGAATCGTGACCCCATTTTAATGGGGTTGCTAGGGCTGGCGTTAGACTTGCTGGGGCCCAGGGCTGAAGCCCAAACCCCACCACCTGGGACCGAAGCAGAAGCCCGAGGGCTTCAGCCCTGGGTGGTGGGGCACAGGTTACAGGGGCTTCAGCTTTGGACTCCCATCTCCTGCCAGGGGCAGGCTCAGGCTTTGACCCCCACACCTGGGGTGGCAAGACTTGGGTGGGGGACTTAGTCTTTGGTCCCCCTATAGGGGTCATGTAGTAATTTTTGTTGTCAGAAGGAAATCACGATGCAATGAAGTTTGAAAACCCCTGACCTAGAGGATAACAGGGAAATAAGTAAGAGCCAACATGGATTTGTCAGAACAAATCATGCCAATCCAACCCAATATTCTTCTTTGATGGGGTTACTAGGCTAGTGAATAGGGGATGGGGGAAGCTGTAGATGTGATATATCTTGATTTTAGTAAGGCTATTGACACAGTCCCACATGACGTTCTCATAAGCAAACTAGGGAAATGTGGTCTAGGGCAGTGCTTCTCAAGCTATCTGTTGTGGGGGACCAGCAATTTTTTTTCCAACGTGCGCACAGACCGGCAGCCGATGGCTCATGGACTGGCACTGGTCCGCGGCTCACCACTTTGAGTAGCACTGGTCTAGATTACATTACTATAAGGTGGGTGCATAACTTATGGAAAGACCACACTCAAAGCGTAGTTATCAATGGTTTGCTGTCAAACTAGGGAGACATATCTAGTGGGGTCCCACAGAAGTCTGTCCTGGGTCTGGTACTATTCACTGTTTTCATCAATGACTTGGATAATAGAATGCAGCAAATGCTTATAAAATTTGCAGATGACACCAAGTTGAGAGGGAGGGTAGGTTCAGAATTCAAAATGCCTTTGGAGGGAAGGTTCAGAATTCAAAATGCCTTTGACAAATTACAGAATTGGTCTGAAAGCAACAAGATGAAATTCAATAAAGGCAACTACAAAGTACTACACTTGGGAAGGGAAAATCAAAAGTACAACTACAAAATGAGGAATACCTGGCTAGGTGGTAGTACTGCAGAAAAGAATCTGGGGTTTATAGTGCATCACAAAATGAACATGAGCCAACCATATGATGCAGTTGCAAAAAAGGCTAATATAAGTCTGGGGTAAAAAACTATAAAACTAACAGGAGCATTGTAAGTAAGACACAGGAGGTAATTGTTCTATTCTACTTGGGAGTGAGAAGGCCTCAGCTAGAGTACTGTGTCCAGTTCTGGGTACTGCATGTTAAGAAAGATGTTGACAGAATGGAGAGAGTCCAGAGGAGAGCAACGGAATGATAAAAGGTTTAGAAAATCTGACCTTTGTGGAAAATGTTAAAAAACAACAACAACAACTGGTCATGATTAGTCTTTAGAAAAGAGGACTGGGAGTGGATCTGATAACTGTCTTCAAATATGTTAAGGCCTCTTAAAATTAGGATGGTGAACAATGGCCGGCTCCAGGAACCAGCAAACCAAGCAGGTGCCTGGGGCGGCAAATGTAAAGGGGGGGAAGGAGGTCGGGCTCTGGGGTGGCAATCTGCCCTCGGCGGCAGCAGGAATTCAGCAGCCACTCCGTCACAGTGCGTTTCGCGCTCGGCAGCAATTCGGCGGCGGGGACACGACTCTTCTTCAGTCAGCGGCGGCAATTGGGAGGCCGCACCATCACTCCGCCTCTGTGTTCGGCGGCAAGGTTTTTTGTTTTGTTTTTTTTGCCGCTTGGGGCGGCAAAAACACTGGAGCCGGCCCTGTGGTGAACAATTGTTCTCCATGTCCATTGACAGTACAACATGAAGCAACTAGTTTAATCTGCAGTAAGGAAGAATTATGTTAGATATTATGAAAAACTTTCTAACTGTAAGGGTAGTTAAGCTCTGGAATAGCTTCCAAGGAAGGTAGTGGAATCCCCATCCCTGGAGGGTTTTAAGAACAGGTTGGACAAACACCTGTCAAAGATGGTCTAGATACTTGGTCCTGCCTCAGTACAGGGGGTGAACCAGCTGACCTCTCATGGTCGCTTCCATCTCTACATTTCTATTACTCTGTTTTTGAACTTACACAGTAGCTTGTCTGGTTGGTACAAGACATGGATAAGGATACAAATCTATTCTTAATTTTTCCAAACTGATTCACCCATCCCCAATATAAATTATCCTGAGATTTGCAGTTGCTATTTGCATCCGCAAATCTCAGCAGGGGGAAAAAAAACACAGGAAATCATAACTAGTTTCTATAAATGCATAATTAAGAGGCATGATCCTAGGAGTAACTGGGATCCTAGGAGTAACTGAATGGCCTGAGTCAATGGGTCTGTTTCTCCTATCACGATGGTGTAAAATAGGGCTAACCTCACTGAAATCAATGGAGATACAGTAGAGTAAAATGAATGAGAGGAGATTCAGACCCATAGCAATTTTAGACTGCCCAGCACCTTGCAGGACTGGACCATTGAAATTGTAATGCAACAATTTGTTCTATTTTCCATTGTCGTTATTTGTACCAGGCAGAATATTGATTTTGGTAAGAAAAGGAGCCAACAGAAATAGTTGCAAGCAGCTCCAGTTCAAGGCTGTCATTGGCATAAATTCCATCCAAGCTACATGCCAGCATGGTAGTTTGTAATTTGCTGCTAAAATAGTGTATGTGCTGAGACTATGCTATGAAAATGGCTGGGTTTGTTAGAGTTTTATGTCACTGGCTATAAAGCAAGTCATAGTTGGCAGAGACTTTTGTACAAAAAAAAAATAATCAGATGAAATTCACACTCCTGGTCCTAACATCAACACCACCTGCATTTTCAGAGTGATCTGAGAAACTGAAAATTTTTTGGTTTCAGAGTAGCAACCGTGTTATTCTGTATTCGCAAAAAGGAGGACTTGTGGCACCTTAGAAACTAACAAATTTATTTGAGCATAAGCTTTCGTGAGCTACAGCTCACTTCGTCGGATGCATCGATGAAGTGAGCTGTAGCTCATGAAAGCTTATGCTCAAATAAATTTGTTAGTCTCTAAGGTGCCACAAGTACTCCTTTTCTTTTTGAAATTTTTTATACGTTTGCATTGAATTTTTCCTCACCACAGCCAGAAAGTAGGCTCAAGACCTTTTCAAATGTGACTAGTAATGTTGTGTGGTTCAATTTTTGGGTGCCCCAATTGGAGACCCCTTAGGCAGTGTGGCTCAGTAGATAGCACAGTGGACTAAGACTCAGGAGATCTGGGTTCTATTCCTGGTATTGGCTGTGCCACTGACCTACTGGGTGATCTTGGGTGAGTCACTTCACTTTTCTATGCCTCCGTTTTCCCATCTGTGAAATGGGGATAAGAATACTGAACTCCTTTGTAAAGCACGTTGAGATCTCCTGATCAAAAGTGCTAAATATGAGATAGGTATTATTATAAAAAGAACCTGATTTTCAGTAAGTGCTGTATATGTTTAGGGCATCTAAAATTGAGAGCTCAGTAATTAAGGTACCCAAATTACTAGTCACTTGGCCTGAATGATTTGGAAGAGCCTGTGGGGAAAAAAAAATCAGGTTACAGCCACAATGACAGGGCTAATGCAATACCTGGATACATGTTTTCTGCCAAATCTGATCATGATGGGTTGAAGAATGCATCTTGGAGATGGAAGGGAAGGTTTAATCTGCTCTCTCTGCAAGAAGGACCTCAGTTACCTGCTGAATCAGGATTTGCAGAACTGGGCCCGTTGTGGAGAATTAACTCACTCTCCTGTATGTTGTCATGAGAGAGATGTATGATGGGGAGGTTAGGGCTGATTCTGGCAATGAGAGGCAAGAAAGAATCTCTTGGAAGAGGGTTGCAACTGAGAGAAGTCCCAGGGGGTTACATTTTGAGGCACACTTGAGACTGCCAGTTTAGACTTGGCTGGAATCTTGCTGTAAATGTTTCAATCCTTTCCCATAATGGTTCCTAACACATGCACACAGTAGGGTTGCCAAATGTCTACTCGCACAAAACTGAACACCCTTGCCCTGCCCCTCCTCCAAAGGCACACCCCACTCACTCTCCCCATCCTCATAGAATATCAGAGTTGGAAGGGACCCCAGGAGATCATCTAGTCCAACCCCTGCTAAAAGCAGGACCAATCCCCAATTTTTAATCCCAGATCCCTAAATGGACCCCTCAAGGATTGAACTCACAACCCTGGGTTTAACAGGCCAATGCTCAAACCACTGAGTTATCCCTCCCCACTAACAGAAACCAGTGCTCCAGGTCAGGTTTGAACTCATAACCCCAGCAGTATGCCCTTTGCACTAGCCAGTTGCACCACTGCAGTCCAGCCCAATGGGAAGCAGTGGTCTCCTGTGGCTAGTGGACCAGACTTTGAGTAAGGAGTCTTCTGCTTTAGAGTGAAGGCCACTCTCCAAAGACATTTAAATTCCACCTAAATATGCAGAGCCTTTTCCTACTCTACCCAGCCAGTCACATGCACCTGTTCAATAACGACACACAAATATTATTGAGAGAAAAGATGAAAATAAGTTATGTGATAGATCTCTAAGAAAAAAAGATGGATACTATGACCCCCTTTGGGCTTGCTTCTGTACTGTTAAAATCAACAATTTACCATTGCCTTCAATGAGAGCAGGACCTAAACTGAGCCTGATTTTGCTGTCCTAATTCACAAGTAGCCCCAGTGAATTTGATGGGGTTACTTATGTGAGTAAAGGTTGCAATGCAGGGTACACCATTCTGTTCATGCAGTGAATCTATTTGTGCAGGCTTGATTTGCTACACCATGTTTCAGAAACTGTGAAAAAGTTCGAGCTGATCAAAATGTTTCAAACATGATTTTTTTAAATTAAAAAATGGCCTTTTCCCCCAAATGATTTTTTTTCATGAAAACTGGGAGTTTTGGTAAATGAAATATATATATATATCCTTTTCAGTGTTTGGATAAAAATTGCAAAAAAAAAAAATTCAACATGGATCCATTTCTTGGAATTATTTTCAACTTTTAAAACAATTTTTTTTAAATTGCAGTTATTTTAAACCAGCTCTAATAAAAATATCCAACCTCCCCATCTTTGTTAATAGGAAGCACTCCATCTGGCATCTCCTAAATGAAAGCTCAAAGCAAAGTGCAGGTGACCGGTTGCTGGACTGGAAGCAGGAGAGTGCTTTATGAGCTTGGATGCCCAAGCTGAATAAATACAGACTCTCTACCTATGAACCAGTAGCTTCATTATGACACAGATATAATTCATGGGATGGTGAGCCTTGTGTCAACAGTGCTGGTCATGTGAGCTGACCCCAGCATGCTCATCACTGGCAGAGTTGTAATTGTCAAGCTCTGAACTAAGTTACTTCCCCTTAAAAGATGCAATGATAGTTAACTGTCAAGCAAAGAAGCATTAAAAAAATCTAATAGAAAAATTTGAAGAAAGGAGGAATAGAGAGAGGAGGACACTATTAATAACAGCTTAATTAACAGTGCTCACCCCTGCTCTCATCTGCGACTCCATGTTCCTGTAAACCTGTAATTGGTAGCTTTGCGAGTAGAAACAATGCTTAGAAATCATCCTAAAAAATGCAACTGCATCCCACAGTTGAGAGTTTAAGCATCTCTCATTCCTGTTTCTGAACACACACACACACAGCAATGAACAACTCCTGCTGTTTGCTGTTTTGAAAGATCCCCAATCTGGTTTTCATGGAGCCTCAGATGCGTTCTTCCTCACAACAGTATTGCCCTGTAAATTTAAGCTATAAATCTAATTGTGTGAGCCACCTACAGTAAATACAACTGAAGCACTCTCACCCACTGCATCCACCCCCACTTCCCTCTCCTCCCCCAGTGTTTCTGAGCATGGTCCTTTCAGAGGATTCCCTATGCAAGTGCACATCTGCCTCATTCCTGCTAAAGCAGCTGCTGTTTTTCTCCAGGCAAGAAGGCAGCAGTGAATTTATAGAAGCTGGCGTACTACTTGTGCTACTGGTTTCAGCCTTTGACAGATATAGAGGCATTTTAAATGTAAAGTCTCCTGACAAAGTCCCAATTAAACCATACAATCACAGTGAGGGCTTATTGAGATTTGGGTATTAAATCCCCAGGTGATAAAGGAGGTGAAAAGGAAATCCATCACATTTTCTGAAGGAGAGTATAAATACATTCATGAGGGGCCTGATCCAAAGCCCATTGAAGTCAAAACAAAGACTCCTACAGATTTAACAAGGCACTGGATCACTTCTCTGGTTTCAGACCAGTAGAGAACATGGGATAGATTTTCACAGTCCTTACTCAGCCATGATAGGAAGTCTTAATCTCTGGCTCAGGTCATAAACCCAGCATCAGAGGGGAGAGAAGAGCTATCCCTGTATTCACACTACTGGAATCATTTTTGTTCAAGGTGCGTCTTGCAAGGTATCATTTGAAAACTCATATTTTGCAGGTCATTATCTTCCAGATAAAATATGTGTGGCAACATTGTATGTAAAGTTATATAGATTTTCCTGTATGATGTTATTAACACATGTCCCAAACCCCATAGCCATGCCACAGAAGTTGGCAAACAGGTCTGTCTTAGACAAAGGAATGTGTACTTGCCTTAATTTGGATTTAAGCAGTAAAAGGAGTCATCAAGCAGGGAGGGAAACAAAGAACGCTGAAACAAGTGAGAAAAAGCCAGCAGGGAACATCCTTCCTCACAGACTCTTTGTTTCAGGGGGTCTCAGCTAGAAATGTTTTTCAAGATGGGGGCTGAAATAATCAAAAGGAAGGATAAACATCCCACAGCACCCGTCTCTCTCTCTCTCCCTGCCCATTGCATTCGCCGCACCTGACGGGACAAAAGAAACCGTCGCTGGATTCTGTGAGAGTGGTGCTGTTAAACTAGGCATTAATAAATGTTTTATCTTTATTTTTCTTGTAACTATTTCTGACTTTTATGCCTTATTACTTGTACTCACTTAAAATCTCTCTCTTTGTAATTAAAATTGTTTTACTACTTTATCTAATCCAATGTGTTTAAATAGAAGTATTTGGATAACTATTTGAGATGATAAACTGTCATATTATTCCCTTAAAGGAATAATGGATTTTTAAAAATGTGTACTATCCAGGAGAGGACTGGGCAGTTCAGGACATACATTTCTGGGGGAAATCCAGTAGTGGAGGGGTGTCAGAGTCACCCTTCAGAATAACCCAGGCTGGTGAGAGCCAGAATGTAACCCAAATGTGGTTGGCAGCTATAGTTACACACAGACAGAGTGTGGGTTGCATGCTAGAAGACTGTTTATGAGAGGCTCGCACAGGAGTTTCTTCAGCAAAGGATTATAAGGCATCCAATGCTGCAAGACAAGGGTAACACAGGCCCTCACTGGCTACTTACCTGACTCAATCCCAGCAAGCAAGTGGGTGGGGAGAGGGGGAAGTGGGGAAATAGCAGAAGCTCTGGCTCAGGCCCATACTGGGTGTGGGTAGGGGAGAATGAGCTGTTCCATGAATAGGACTGAAGCAACTGATTTACCAGCCTGAGCACGTGAAAAGCAGGGGACTGGTGACAGTCACAAATTGTTCTTTGGTCTGCACCTGTGGTATTGCAGTTACACATTGCCCTATAATCACGGCAGATTGCAAGGTAACAGTCAAATCCTAAATAATCTGAGACATGTTCTGATTTTAACTGTAATAGACCTGCACTGCCAGTGAGGGGACAAGGAGCCCTCAACCTCCTGCAGAGACCCAAAAGCCCTTGCTTCCAATGGATCCCTTGAGCGCCGCGTGAATTGCAGAGATCCACAAGTTCTGGATGCTGAACCTACTGCCCATTCCATTGGAGGGGGCAAACCCTGCCTGCAACAGAATAATCCAGGGATAACACCCAAAGGGAAACCACCTGGAGATTTTCCTCCATCCACCTGGCACCCTGTGCCCCTCCTTGCAGTTTTCCACTGGTGCGTATGGTCCAAGGCACAGACAATAGCACTCAGCCTTGGGCCTGGTGACCAAAACGAGGGTAAAGACTAGAAAATGCTACTGCAGTTTTCTCTGCTGAGCATGCAATTCCATATTCCCAACTGTATTAAATTTGACTCAGCATCCTTTTAGGTATCAGTGTACATCAGGGGGACAGTGAGGCTTTTGGTTTGTTTGTTCTTGCTCTCTAGCGGTGTCAGTAGGCATGTTTTGTCAATGGAAATATGATATTAAATCTAATTAAACATGATTAATCCAATTAAACAGGTCAGAGGTACAGCCCATTCTTAATAGTTCAATTAACTCTAAAGAGTAGTTTAGCATTAGGAGTAAAATTCTATACCTTGCTGCTAACACAGAACCACACATGAGCCCTGCGCTCCTGATTGGAGAGAGGCACAAGAACCGCTAACATCATCTGCTTGTTTTTGGTTCCACCTCCCATACAATTCTCTGAAGTTTCTGGCGCTGGCCAATGTCTGAGATGGAGTAGTGAACTAGATAGATCACTGCTCTGATTTTGTATGGTGAGTCTTATGTTCTCACCTATCTGAAGTACTTATATGACTCCCCCATCAATCTGTAATGTATTTATGCAACATGCCTGTGAGGTAGGGCAGTGCTGTCATCCTCATTTTACAGATGGGGAACTGAGGCACAAAAAGGCTAAGTTTCTTGCTCAGTGTCACACAGGAAGTCTTTAGCTTTGCAGGGACTTGAACCCAGATCTCCTAAGTGGCAGGCTGAGCACCTTAATCATTGGAGCATCCTGCTTTTCCACCACATCAGAGGAAAGTGGAGTGGGCTATAACTTTATAAATGAACTGGTTGGAATAATGTGTCATCTCAAATTCTTTTGGAAAGGGAGCATATTATTCAGCCCTCCAAAAAAATTTACCCCATAATACTAATGAGGAATGATACTGATGTGACCCATCAGTAATAGCAATTTACCTCCAGATACGATGCTGATATTACTTTATGGTGAAAGGCATTTTATGAATGCAAACAGACTGAGATTGATCAGGCAAATAAAGTTAGAGGGATAAATGACAGAGATGGAGACAGAGGGAGAGGAACAAATGTAAAAAAATGTTAGAACACATGAAAATGGGGTGGGGGGAGGAAAAGGCTCCTGTGAGCAGGAACTCGAGTAGTTTAATGTGATTATGACAAGAAGCATGCCAATTTGCCAAATTCATTTCAGAAAATCAGTGAACTTCCTGCCTTCCTCTCTTCTTCAGTCCAGCTTCCTTTCTATCTGTAACACTCTCTCCTGGACACTGGTTCTTGCCAAAAAAACATGGAGTCCAAATCACTGTGTAAGGACTTGGCGAAAGCTACAGGGCAAATGGCAGTTGCGATAGGCCTACTCAGTCTTACCCACTGAAGAGCTCCAGCAGCACACACTCTTATGCTGGAGTCCTAATGCAAAGAACCAAAACACCAAAGAGAGACGGGGGTTTTACCCACCCAGGTAGAAGACAATAAATAAGAGAGTTAAGGGTTCAAATCAAACTCAAGTCAAATAATATCTCATTAAAAGAATTGAATGTGCATTTAAGGGGCTCCACTCTGAAGCCTCAAGTTCCTTAGTATACATAGCCACAGAACATGTAGCGCAAGGCCATGAGTAATTCTGCCTGCTTTCCTACATGCCCTGGCAATCGATGCCTCAACCCTGATTTGTATGAGAGAGAGAGAAGTGTGTTCAGCATGGACAAATCTGTGGCTTCTCAGTAATGCCTCCTTGGCTACGAGGCAAGAGACAGGTTAGCAGCTCAAGAGATGCCATCCAGTCCCCTTTGAAATCACTGTGAGGGGCTGTGTAGACCCTCTCCAGAGGTCAGCAGAAAAGAATATCATCCTCTCCCTCTTGCCTGCCCTGACTGTAGTGATTTACAGGGTAACAGGGCTGAGAGGATTAACGTGCCCCATACGATGCACTGTGGGGACAGAAGCTAACAGTGTGAGTCAACAAGAAAGGATCTCTAGGCAGAGGGCTTAAGAAACATGCCTCCTTGTCTTGTCTGAAACCTGGGCCAATGGGAGGCAGGCTTTGGGCTTGGATGAAGGAGGACACAGCTCATTATCTCATGATGCACTTTGGCTAAGAGAAGTGTTTGGCCCACGAAAGGGAAGAACACTCTTTACCTTTACTTTTCTATTTTCAAATAAAGCTCCAGGTATTTCAACTTGAAATGGGCAGACAGGATCTTCTCCCGCCCTGATGGCCTAACACAGATACCACAGAACAAAAAGCATCCGTACTTCACATACAGCATTTCTGGGTGAAATTCACTAAGCCCCTGCATCATGTGTGAGGGGTTAAGTGGGACTTAAATGGAGATCAACAGTCACAGGTTCCTACTTGCCATCTGTCCAGGTTTTCCCAGGACCATCCTTTTTTGAGGTAGCTCTCCTGGGAAACCTGTAAAGGTGTTCAGTAAAGACTGCCAGCTGTCCAGTTTTATGGGCTATGGATCATCCCAGATGTCCTGTTTTTTTGTGAGGTAGCAACCCTAGTTCCTACAGAATCAATGGCTTGCAGTCAGTGCTAGTGTGATGGATCTGCTAAGCCAAGGACTACAAGAACATTCCCTTTCCCCAAGGCAGGTAAGGAGAAAGGTCATAAACCAGGAGGTGTCCAGGCTCTGTTGGAAAGCTGTGGCCACATGGCAAGCCAGGAGCTGCAGGGAAGCTGAAGCAGCAGCCACATGGCAAAAGCAGGGAACTGGAGAGAAGCTGACTTCAGAGCTGACTCCCAAGGAATCATGCAGAGCCATGTGTGGAATGGTCTGTGACTGCCAAACATTACAGCTGGGTGCAGGTCTGTGTGGGACTTACAAGGGAGCAGCAGCAGATGGGCCCCATGAGAGATAAGACCGGCCTGGAAATCTGCAGGTCCCTATTTGCTTGGTATAGAGACTGGACTGGAGAGGGCACCCCAGACACTGGGTCTGAAGAGCCTTGACTTTTGACTGGATCGCCCCAAGGGCCCAAACAAGAACCACTGTTGCCACTCTGAATTGTAATTGTTTAGCCTCTGGTATCTAACAAAAAGAAAAGGAGTACTTGTGGCACCTTAGAGACTAACAAATTTATTAGAGCATAAGCTTTCGTGAGCTACAGCTCACTTCATCGGATGCATTTGGTGGAAAATACAGAGGGGAGATTGATATACACACACAGAGAACATGAAACAATGGGTTTATCATACACACTGTAAGGAGAGTGATCACTTAAAATAAGCCATCACCAGCAGCAGGGGGGGAAAGGAGGAAAACCTTTCATGGTGACAAGCAAGATAGGCTATTTCCAGCAGTTAACAAGAATATCTGAGGAACAGTGGAGGGTGGGGTGGTGGGAGAAATAACACGGGGAAATAGTTTTACTTTGTGTAATGACTCATCCGTTCCCAGTCTCTATTCAAGCCTAAGTTAATTGTATCCAGTTTGCAAATTAATTCCAATTCAGCAGTCTCTCGTTAGAGTCTGTTTTTGAAGCTTTTTTGTTGAAGGATAGCCACTCTTAGGTCTGTAATCGAGTGACCAGAGAGTTTGAAGTGTTCTCCAACTGGTTTTTGAATGTTATAATTCTTGACGTCTGATTTGTGTCCATTCATTCTTTTACGTAGAGACTGTCCAGTTTGACCAATATACATGGCAGAGGGGCATTGCTGGCACATGATGGCATATATCACATTGGTAGATGCGCAGGTGAAGGAGCCTCTGATAGTGTGGCTGATGTGATTAGGCCCTATGATGGTGTCCCCTGAATAGATGTGTGGACAGAGTTGGCAACAAAGCCTCCTCAGGCCCTATGTTACCAGCACTCCCAGCTATCTTCGAGACACCACTGACTTCCTGAGGAAACTACAGTCCATTGGTGATCTTCCTAAAAACACCATCCTAACCACTATGGATGTAGAAGCCCTCTACACCAATGTTCCACACAAAGATGGGCTACAAGCCGTCAGGAACAGTATCCCCGATAATGTCACGGCTAACCTGGTGGCTGAACTTTGTGACTTTGTCCTCACCCATAACTATTTCACATTTGGGGACAATGTATATCCTTGCAAACTGGATACAATTAACTTAGGCTTGAATAGAGACTGGGAACGGATGAGTCATTACACAAAGTAAAACTATTTCCCCATGTTATTTCTCCCCCCACCCCACCCCCCACTGTTCCTCAGATATTCTTGTTAACTGCTGGAAATAGCCTACCTTGCTTGTCACCATGAAAGGTTTTCCTCCTTCCCCCCCACCCCCTTACTGCTGGTGATGGCTTATCTTAAGTGATCACTCTCCTTACAGTGTGTATGATAAACCCATTGTTTCATGTTCTCTGTGTGTGTATATCAGTCTCCCCTCTGTATTTTCTACCAAATGCATCCGATGAAGTGAGCTGTAGCTCACGAAAGCTTATGCTCTAATAAATTTGTTAGTCTCTAAGGTGCCACAAGTACTCCTTTTCTTTTTGCGAATACAGACTAACACGGCTGCTACTCTGAAACCTGGTATCTAACAGTCTCTGCAACCTTTCCTTTTCCTTCCATCCATAGTGAAATACACTGTCACTTAGCCATGTGTCAGAGTGGGTATGTCGGCCTAGCACCTACAAGGCTTAGCTGCTGAAGCACCTACAGTGCTTGGTTCCAACTTAGTCATGGAACCATACTGACACCTTAAGAGTTTGGCATACTGGGCAGCAGTAATTACACCAGTTAGAAGTTGCATGTTATCACGCGTTAATAAAGAAGATAATACATGCCTTCGGTGTATATCCCGAGATGGGAGAAAGGGAAAGAAACAAAGAAAAATAATTTTCTCATGATCACAAATGAAGAATTCAGTGCAGGAAGGAGTCAGGCCAACATAGAATGGAATGAGAACTGAAACTAGATTACATGTCATAGCATAAAAACATGCCCTCTAAAATCAGTAGCATAATTAATATTCAAATGACTTCACAATCAGTGAGAAAGAGACAATACTCATATAAAGTCACCTGAATCATCAGAGCCACATGAAATTTACCATAGAGCATAAAAACAGAGCAAAGCAGAAATCTATACACCAGAAATCTGACATCCTGGATAACTCGTTATGGTTCGAAGGAGGTCTCAAGAGCCTTCCAACTTTAATATTCAAAAGTTATTAGTGTAAGGTTTTTAGTTTTGTAAAATGAAGAATAAATACCCAGGGGCAAGTTAGAAAATGCATATACAGTGATGAGCAATGTGTGTTTCTGAGGGGGGCATTCTTGACTTTCTTTTGAGGAGCAGAGCGGAAAGGTTAAGATTGGAAAGGCTTTAAACATGAAACAGCCTATGAGAATTCAATAGCTCAGACATAGGTGAGGTTTTTCATAGGAGTGGGTGGGTGAGATTCTGTGGCCTGTGCTGTGCAGGAGGTCAGAGTAGATGATCAGAATGGTCCCTTCTGACCTTAGTATCTATGAATCTATGAATTCTAGAAAGTCTCAGATGGGAGCTCACATGATGGATTCCTGCATAAAGGAAAAATCAAAGGTAGAAAAATAGAATCAAAAAGTTTTCCCACATGGAGGGAGGAGGTTTCATCAGGTATTCAAATTGGGGAGTGCAGGGTCAGTACTTGGAATTCTGCTCTTATAACTCTATTAGCGTGTTCCCATGAAAGGCAGAACATTATGGTAGAATAATTATTTTTTCAGTTTCATGGATTCATCAAAAAAATCCCCTCCACCAAAATGGTATAAACAGAAAATTCAGTCCAGGGAAAATGTGTAAGAGCCATAAAACTAAAACAAACCACAGTCTCTTTAGTGAAGATAATGAACTGCTGTTAAACTAGCGGCAGGGTCATAAGGAAGTGCATGGCCACGTGGAATAAAACATTGGAAGTGACTTGCACACATGCTTTGCTTGCTTCCCACAAATATGTGTGAGACTAAGTTTTACTGGCATTCATGCCTACATTAGGTGAAATTCACACTTGTGTAGAGGGCCAGCACAAGACCTATGTATCACTTAAATCCCATTTAAGACCTCCAAATAGAATTGTCGTGGAATTTGAGGTTATGTCCGCATGACAGAGTTAACACAGGCTCTTACTTGTGTGTTATTCCTAATCTCCTGCCCCATCCACACACAACACACTCTCAGCTGAGTTTCTTGGGGCTTTCAGCCCAAGCTAGCTGGGTCCTCTGGGACTATCAGGTAACATTTGGGTGCTGCTTCACTAGGACTGTTAATCTGCCCACTGCAGTGTAGACACGAGCTAAGTGGTGCCTAGAGCTTCTACTGACCCTCTGCACAGGGGTGAATTTCACCTTGGGGACATTGTCAGAAAAAGGATTGTTCACTATGGACAAAATCCTCCTAGTTGGATGATTACTGAAGATAGGGAAGGCAATCAGAACCATTATTGCGGCAACTGCTATTGTGAAGAAAGAGCAGCACCAGACAATTGCTAATAGGTGTTTAGTTATATCATACAATACATGTTTTATATTTATTATGAAATCATGGAAGTTGCAACAGAGCTGGCAGGTTTAGAGATACTTGGTTGAATCTAGTTATTACATAGTTAGGTTATTTGTTAATTGCTTTCACATATAGATGGGCCAATATAGGAAAGTTTGAATCCAAACCTCTATGAATTCCTAGATCTGAACCCATCTCTATGGCTCTGGTTCAAATTCAGACCCACTTCAAATATATCCAATATCTTATGAGAACTGCTGTTCCCACAAGTCTTCAGCCCCAGATGAGGTCTCACAGGAGCTGGTGTCCTTGCAAGTCTTCTACAACTCAAGCCAAATCTCTAAGCAAACCTTTTCTGAGGTTCAAATAGTTTTTATATAGGATACATCAAGAACCAAAATCAATGAAGCACTCAAGGATGTAGAAATTCACTATAAAAGTTGCCAAAAACTTCCCACAAATAGCAGATAAAATAATGGCCCCTGTCTTCCAGATCCTCATACATTCCAAGTTGGTACCAAAAGGATGTGTTTTTCTTAGCTTACCTGTAGCTCTGGTTGAAAAAAAAATCAAGATTTGAATTTTTGTGATGAGAAAGAACGGACATTTTTGGGAAAATTGTAACGAAATTTCCTTCTCCTGCATCCCTCATTTTTTTAAACCAGGTTGCTTATCTCTGTTATTCCTATACATGAGGGCCAGGAAAAGTGACTAGCAATTTTGGGTGCCCAGGTTGAAAAACCTTTAATGATCTTGATCTTCAGAAAAGTTCTGAGCAGCCAATCTCTGAAAATCAAGTCCCTTTAAAAACTGTCTCAGTGTCAGCAACCACTTTTGAAAATCTTGGCCTAGAGTACACTTCTGTCCAATGCAATAGACCACAATCACTGAGAAATGCTTTAGGTAGTCTGAAGGAGGGGCAGCATTATAACCAAGGAATAGGATATGCTCCATTTCCCACAAATCATTACAAAACCAGTTACCTCTACTGTAAAGATGTTTTAATCCTATTGTGGATCTAAATGTAGTACAGATGCTCGGCCTCAAGCCCATAATACAAATTACCGATACATCAGTGAAGCTAATGCTACTGTTAATATTGCAAGAAACAATTTATAATTAACTGTCTATATAAATGAAGCAGACATGTTTCTGTCAGATGTTATGTGATTGTTTTTAGTGTTAAGAGCAAATATGATAAGTAAAAACCATCATCACCATGCTGTGGCATGAAATTGATTTTCAAGGTGTACCATTTCCATGTGTAAAACAGCATTCATGTATTACACTCGCCTCAGTAACTACACAGCATGAGATTGATTTATTTTACAACTTGAAAGGACAAATCTTAACTTAGACTCTTAAAGTAAGAGTCTCTTCCTTAGCAAATGAAGACCAAGAGACTCTCTGTCAGCTGATGCCATTCTTGCTAAAAAAAGCAGCATCTCTGCGAGCGCATGCACCCACACACACTGTCATCAAAATAATCTACCACCGATGGACAAAAGAAACAGTAGAAGTGTATTTAAACAAAGAGGTAAGGACAGGGTCCAGCTTCTGATCTGTGGAAGCATTGGTGTAATTCACAATTGGCACTGCTAGAACTGAGGCTTGTCTACATGGGAAAGTTAAACCGATGTAAGCTAAAGGAAGAATACTGGTTATATCAGTATAAATCACAGTGTGCATGCTTTTATTCTGATATGACAGTGCCTTTTTTAGGTTTAGCTTATGTCACTTGGGAAGGAGTCTAAGCAAAACTGTAAAAAGCCACTCATACTGGAAGAAAAGTATGAGCAAAGGGGGTTATAGTGTTATAACTTATATCAGTATAATTGGTTAAGTTCTCATGTCTAGATGAGGCCTTAGTGATATCAGAATCAGACCCTGATTCTGCATTCCTTATGAAAGCAGAACTCCCATTCACCTCTGTGAGACTCCTGCCTGCAACCCACCTGTTCTGTTGGTGCCCATCACCAGGGAGTCAGAGCACCCTTCCCGCTCTATGTACTGAAAAGGAGAGGATTTTCATTAAGCATGTTTCACCAACACCTGATCAGGAGGGGCAATGCATAACACATTTTGAGGTTCTCTGGTTGCCATTGTTTATGCTGTGCTACCCAGTTTTCCATCATAAAATCCATTTGCTATATCCTTCTAGAAGACTTGACCTAAGTAATGCAACCTGTTTTTATTCTTTCACTCAGCCTTTCTTTGGTCTATTTAGACTAAATTCTTCAGTGCAGGGACCATCTCTAATGTGTGTTTCTACAGTCCCTAGTATCATGGGATCCTGATATTGTTGGCTGGGACTTGACTTCTAGGCACTACTCTAACACAAGTAGTGAATAATAAGCATGTGCTATTGCTGTAAATTGTAGACCTAAATCTTCAGCTGTGCCCACTATCCATTAATAGCTCTTCTGTAGTCTCTGCTGAATTGTGTTTACTAGTCTCTGATTCTGAGGCCAGACCCAGTGGAAATTAGAACAGCCAAAGGGTTAATCTAATATGTGTCAGCTTGCTATGACCCGCATGGGACCTTTCACCTGCCAGAAAACAGTATCATTTTAGCTACTTCTGTCCTTTCCAACCCCTGACACTCCTCCTACAGTGTGGGTTGCAAGAGATTGGTGGAATATCATAGGTGCTGGGGAAA
Source organism: Dermochelys coriacea (assembly GCF_009764565.3). Classification (NCBI taxonomy): domain Eukaryota; kingdom Metazoa; phylum Chordata; order Testudines; family Dermochelyidae; genus Dermochelys; species Dermochelys coriacea. Next base: position 120,253,417 of record NC_050072.1, read on the forward strand.
TCAATCCACTTTCTGGCCCCTTTGCACTGCTGGAATAAATTGGAGAAACTGAGTTGTGGGTGTTTCGGGCCATTATTATAGAAAATTATAGTTTATAGCATTTTCATAAGGTCTGGGGAAGGGATTTTTCTGAGAATGAAAGTTTTCATGAGGTCTCATAACATCTGCTTATCTGTACTAAAACCACCCAGAGATATGAGTAACATTCTATTCATTGAATTTTTTGTTGGTTACATTCCAAAAGGAACCACTATTCTTTGGAAAATCAAGTGCCTTTCCTTTCTGAGGGCTCTCGGAGGGACTCTGCACTATGTTGTTTTAAGTGCATGCTTACCTGTTAACAAGGGTGAGGTCTTATTTGTTTCATAACTCTCTGACATCCCATGCATTAATTTCCAAATAAAATTAAACAAAGGTGCAGATTTTTTAATGACAGTCCACCACTTTTTAAAGGAGCTCATATAAATTGCCAGAGCCCAATTCTGCTATCACTCACACTGCTCACACCTATGTAACCCCACTGACTTCAATGGTGTTAGCCTAGATTTGCCAGCGTGAAACCAGAACTGACCCCTCAGTCTTCATGGCAGTGAGCAGTCTTGCACCTTTTCCCTAATGTTTCCAATCTGTGTGCAGTCAGAAATGGCCAACACAAAGAGAATTTACCAGTAATATGCTAGCTGAACCTCACTCTGTCTCACAGGAGGCCCACTGTGGAGAAATACTGATATTTCCTTCATCACAGCTTTGCTGCAGAACTAAGAGGCAGATCCAGTGACAGCAGTCACTTCATACTCCATGAAACCTAGTTACAGTCTAGCTGCTCTCACCTGGGAGAAGCATCCACAGAACCCATGTCTGCCCACTACTCCAGCACCCAATCTAACCACAGTGTAGCTATGCATTGGCTCCCTGAGTACAGGGAGGGACTAGTGCTCCAAACAGCACTCAATACCTGAGACAGCAGATGCCAGAATCCGGAGGGGTCAGGTCAGGGTTCTGCCTTCTGAGCTCTGATTGCAGCTGGAGGACTGCACTTAGAGACTCACGAGCTATAACTTCTCCAAAAGTTGTAAAGGCCACCAGTGCATGCTCTGGAGATGTTCTGCCTGCTCCTGCCCTATACAGGCATACTGCCCCCAACTAGCATCATTTGGCCGATACACTTCTTTCCCACGTTCCCAACCCAGTTCAGGTTGTCAGAACCACAGTCAGGCCCTGAACACAGGGAGCAAGCAGAGCAGAGAGGGAATAAAGTAGCAGAAGTAAAAAAAGACATGTACAGGATGAAAGACAAATTATCTTATTCATGGTTCCTCTGTATGCTTCAGCTGCTGTCTCCCCAGGGTCGGATTTTTTTTTTTAAGAGGAAAAGAAAAGATCGCTAACCCTTTTATCAGCTTGGAAAAGTGATTTGCTTAGGGGGCCAATCACCACTGGTCCTATGATCAGCCACATCTGCAGCATCCCATGAGTTCCCAAGTCAGAGCTTTCACTCTCAAGGATCTGATCTGCTAGGAACAGGTAGCTTCTAGAAAACACTGTTCAGTTTTGCCATTGCTTGCCTCACCCACTTTTGTTCTCTCCCCAGGACACTTCTTGGGCCTCTTCCTTTAGCATAGTAGGTCTCAAAAGCAGGCTAAAGTAAGTTCAATATATTTGTTTTACTTGAAGCTAACACCCTGAATATGGACCATAAAAGAGAAGCACTTTCTTTACATTCATATTTACACACATTAACAAGAAAGCAAAACACTGTTCAAGGAGAAAATGTGTAAGACAAAAAGAGAGAAACCAAATATAACACCTAGCTCACGTACAGTATTTTCATTAATAGATCTCAAAGTGCTTTACAAAAGAGGTCAGTAGTATTATCACTATTTCACAGATGGGGAAACTGAGGCACACTTGCCCTAAGGTCACCCAGCAGAAGAGATAGGAGTAGAATCCCGATCTCCTGAGTCCTAACCCTGTGCTCTATCCACTAGGCTATGTAAACACACTTGAGCTTAGGGGCTGAAATGCCACCTATGCAGGGAGCCAGCACAAACTATCAACCACTTAAGTCTACTTAAACCCTATTTTAGCTGTGTCAGCACAAGCTCCTTCACCTGACTTAAGCCCCACAAAAGGGACGATCAGCTGCAGAAAGGATTGCCCTGCTGGCCCCCACAAAGGCCAGGATAGTCGCAGCAGATCCACATTTAGATCCAGTGGCTGCAACTGGCATGGAAGGACAGTTCTTGCTACTCCAGCCCACAGACTGGAATAGAAACTGCAGCAGAGTTTATACTATGGGAGTTTTCTCATTAACTTCAGTGGGGCCTGGATTACATGGTTTGGCCCTGGTTTGGAGAAGAGGTACATCGGACTTCCCCAACCATCTGCACACAACAAATATATACATACAGTCTGAGTACTTTATGTTTGTGGATTGGGTTTTACATTCAGTCATATCAGGTTTCTGACTTTTACTCTTGTTATCCCTCCAGAGCCAACCCAGGGAAAGAACATGAGCTGGATTCTGTTCTTCCTTGTGCCCAATTAGCACAATCGTTTCCAGAACTCCAATCAATTACACCTGTGCAAACTCAGTTGCCATTATGGCACTGCCCAAGCATCACTGAGGACATGATTCGAAGACAAGGAGGCTTCACAGGTGTCACTGAGGACTCAATTTGGCCTGTAGTGCCTTTATTCATGGGGATGAAAGGGAAACATAAAAATAGATATTTGATTCTTAGATCCGAGCTGGAGTCTGTAAGGCTGGGAAGTCGGAAAAAACATTTTGCTTTTAAATAGCATATTTGGTACAGGAATTGGTGAGATAAGAAATGTGGGACCCAACAAGGCTATTGCTATGGAGTCATTTTTAAGATTAAAAATATATTTTAACATGATCTACATTCAAAAATGAGAAATGCTTCTGTTTTGGTTAATGCTTATTATTGCTATTATCATTCCTCTGATTATTCTTATTTAATACTGGAGGTGAATTCATCACCCATAGCATATCATTAATCTGAAGTTTGCCTCTTTTTGTTCACAGGCAGTTGTTCCAACTTTCTCATTTACTAGTTGTTCAAACTTATTTGCTGGATAAATTCTATGAATAACTTGGTATAAAGATCGCTTGCAAACAGTTTCTTGTGTTATTCAAAGTGCAAGCTGTACTTAGCTTGATTAGACACAGATCACATGGATGTGTTCCAGCACTCTGATTGGATCTGAGCAGCTCTTAGAATTGGTTTCTGGGGTGGAGACTTGCATTTGTGCATCCAAAACTCAGCCTGTGAACATTCTCCAATATTTGTTGGAAACCAGCCCTGTCTAATGCTACGTTGATATGAATCTGATTGTATGTGCCTAATCTAGCATTTCCTAAGGCAAAAAGTACTGAAATGGGGGAGCGGAGCTGTAGCAGTTGAGGAGAGCTGCTTACGAGGCATTTTGCCTCTTTAGAGCAGAAGACCCAGGCAGAATAAGGTGAGGTGCAAGTGGCTGCAATCAGTTGCCCTCAGATACCATAGTAATGAGTGTTACAAGAGTGCTATAGAAAAGAGAGGGAGGGGGGAGTATTGTTGCAACTGAGTTGGTCCCAGGATATTAGCGAGACAGAGTGGGTGATGTAATATCTTTTATTCGACCAACTTCTGTTGGTGGAAAAGACAAGCTTTCAAGCAACACAGTGATCAGAGCTTGTCTCTTTCACCAGCAGAAGTTGGCCCAATAAAAGCAACTACCTCACCCACATTGTTGCTGTGGTTTAATACAGACAGCACTACCCACTGACGCAGAGGCCTGTGAAACACTGGTATTATTGGGTTCAATAAAGTTAGGTGCTGCACGTGGCTTCCTGAGTCCAGCTCTTAACTCTGAGTTGGGTATGTCAAATATGAAGCTGAGAGTGTCCCTAACTGTTACCTCTGAATTAAGCAGTGGGTGCTTCTCCCGCCCAGCTGGTGTGTCCAGGGGTACGGAGCCTGGCTAACCCCTTTGGCAGGCTGATCGTGTCCTGTTGGGTCAGAGAGCACAGTTGGTCCCATTAGTACTTACTCCATGATGGCTCAGGGAGCACTAATGTCAGCATTCTATCTCGCTCATAGGTGGCTGCACAAGGAGGGTAAAAGCTCCTATGCTCTCTTCCCCTGATTTAAGCACCTGTGCAGTAGAAGCCAGAGTTGACCCTACATCTGAATCTCTTTGGCAGCTCCCTCTATCTACCAAATGATGATTCAACCACCAGGCGCCCAATGGGTTTACAATACTTGTTCACGGTGCCCTGACTCAGCAGCAGAAGTGGAGACGGTCCCTCGAGCTCTGCTTTTTGAACCACTGAAGTCAATGGAAGCTTTATGATTGACTTCAGTGGACAGAGATGTGGCCGTCAGTGCTGAGGGTGATCCAGCTTACTGTATGGGATCCCAGTCTGATCTGAATTCAGCTCCAGATTTCCTTTGATGTGTATAGCTTCGGAAGTTGAAACCGTGCATTGTATGTTGAACTCCAGTATGCTTGCTGGTTTGCAACATGAATCAATCTGTTTCCTTTGCTGACACAATTTCTAAAATGTAAAGGCCTTTAAGGAAATGAAAAGGAAAATATCTGCAAAATCCAAGCCTGTTGGAATATTTTTCTATTGCATTATCCCTGGTTTTGCTTTGAAAGGAACCACTAAAATAAAACCCAAACAAGACTTAGTTTACAAATCTGAAAGGTCAAAGCTGTTTGCTCTTAAAGACTGATTTCAAAAATCTCATGACAGAAAGCATTAGAAACTGTGAGATAACAAAGATTTCATACAAAGGATAAGTATTATGCTATTTTTCCATTCTCCTTTTGCAATATATTAATATTAACCAGCCTATACATTCCCTTAAATGCATTATTCGCTGCTGTCAATAACCAGAGACAAATTGAAATAACAAGCCGGCGTGAGACAAAAATCACGGTGCCAATAATTACAAGGGGGTGCAGCATGCTCAGAGCTTTGATAGAGGTGAACGCTGGGCAAGAGCAGATTGCGTACGAGATAATTAAAAAAACACTAGGAGGAGGGTTTTGCATTTTGCAGTAGACTTTAATGACTCCCAGGACATTAGAACGTAACATGCATCTTGTCAAGAGACTAGAAACTTAGCATTACAGCAAAATAATTGTTTGATTAGAATGTGTGTGGAAGGGAGGAGGTTTAATATTCATTTTGCATTGTCTGAGCAGCCTATGGGGAGTACAATTTGATTAGATCTATATTTTTTGCTTTTAAAAAAAAAGGATTCTTAGCTGGTATCTGAAGAAAAATATTGGTATTCTTGAACATTTATGAAGAGTGCCGACCTTCAGTGTTCATTCTATTTTATAATAATAATAATAATGAATAATTAATAAAAAGGCACATAACAGATTTCCTGAAGACATTTGGTACCGATGTGAATAAATGATATGGTGAATGTCACAAGCAAAGGCAAAGTAATGAAAAGATAATGTTTTTGGTGCTAAAACAGACAATGGACCCTGGAAATTATCAATTGATTACACTGGTTCAAGTGCATTGCAGTAAAACTGAAATATGAGGCTTATATTTGATTTTTACAAAGTACCTTGAATTTAGTTGCATTTATTTTTCTGTAGATAGTTGTATCCAATAAGGCACTTAGGCCACAATCTGGGAGAGAGTTATGCCTATACTGAGCCGTATTCATCTGAGTATGACGCAATGGAACTACTCAGGTGAGGAAAGCTACACAAGTATATAAATGTTAACAGGATCAGGACTTTACAGAGGGGCAATGACATGAAAAAAAAGTTGTGGGGGACAGGGAGTGGAGATGTACAACACAACTTAGTGTTCAATCCTGTAATGTAGGGTTGTTCCCATTTTCTCAAAACATTTTGGATGGAAAATAGCGGGGTTTGACCAAGTTGTTTTTTCCCCCCACAAAAGTGTCTTGCTCTGGAAACTTTCATGTTTTGAGGTTTTTTGACAAAAAGTTAGAATTTTCTGAAGAAGAAAACAAACCACTTTCTGTCCATCCCTACTTCGACTCTTCACTAGTGAGTAGCTTAATTGGGTAAAATCTTGACCCAATTGAAGTCAGTGGGAGTTTTCCCATTGGTGTGAAAGAGGCCAGCGTTTAACCCAATGACTTAATGATTTAACCCATGTGAATAAAGACTGCTTACACAAATCAGATTTGCAAGGTCCATCTGATATTTTACTCTTTGCAATGATATTTTTCCAGAAAGATGCATCAGAGAAAGAAATTTCATTTGCATAATAATGTTCATTTATGAAAAGGATTAAAAATTGATTAATATGAAAAACTTGGAATTGAATGTTAAGAGAGTAAACTGTTGTAGTGAGGGATCAGGTCTTCCCTTGTGCTTGTGCAGCACTTAGCACATTGTGGACTAAATTGGAAGCTGGTAAATTGGGAATATTTCTGCCTCGTACTAAAAATAACACACACAGAAAAGGATTCCTCCCTCCCCGTCTTGCTATAAAATCATTTTACCAGTACAGAGAGGTTTTTTCACTCTGAAATGGTCTGTCAATGTGCACATGTGGGTGAAGCTGAAGATCAAAGTTATAACCCGGCTCACTGCATCACTTGGCCTAATAATGAAGGTGGCTTGTGTTCAGGCAAGCTTGCAATCACATCAGAAAGAAAAGGAGTACTTGTGGCACCTTAGAGACTAACAAATTTATTAGAGCATAAGCTTTCGTGAGCTACAGCTCACTTCATCGGATGCATCAAAGATCATTGAAGTCAAAAGTCTCTCACTGACTTCAGTGGGTTTAGAATCAGGCCTTAAATTCACTATTATCATCTTCATCCGATGAAGTGAGCTGTAGCTCATGAAAGCTTATGCTCTAATAAATTTGTTAGTCTCTAAGGTGCCACAAGTACTCCTTTTCTTTTTGCGAATACAGACTAACACGGCTGCTACTCTGAAACCAATCACATCAGAGACACCTTAGCAGGAGAGGTGGCCTTGTGGTCATTTGAAAAACTAATCTGAATAAAATCATTTAAAAACAGATAAAACTTTCAGCTTATTTGGTATCACTGGCCAGAGCAAACTCTCTAAAATGGGCTTTATTCTTCCTTTGTGGGAGAAAAGGTTGGTTGGGGATGCTGGGAGTGGAAGGGTTCAACAGAGAGTGACTTTGGCTGGAGAAAGTAAGAAAAAGGTGGTGGAAGCCTTTCAAAGGGAAGAGAAAAAGCATTCAAAATGCCCTACGGATCCTCTGTAAAAATTCCTCCTTGTTTACTCCAAGCTCACAATCATGTCACATCAGCCTCTCCTCAGCCATCCAGGCTGCCTCAAGTCCTTTCCTCTACAGCATCTCTAACATCCTTCATTTCCTAATCCTCTCCACTACCAAATCTCTGGTCCACCCTCTGATCATATCAATCCACATTCTCAAAGGTATGTAAATACCTAAATCCCATTGAAATCAATGGGAAAATGGTGCCTAAATACCTGTAGAGGATCTGAGCTATCAAGTCTTAACTACTGTAACCTCCTCTCTGGCCACCCTGACTTCCACCTGGAGCCACTTTTGTACATCGACTGTGCTACCATCAGGATCATTATCCTCACCTGCTGTCCAACTGTCACTTCCTCAGTGAATGCCTTCACTGGTTACCTCTTTCTTGGCACCTGAAAGGCCTGCTTCAAAGATCAGGCCTTAAGTTCACTATTATCATCTTCATGTTTAACGCTCTGTGCAACTCTGTCCACCCTTACATTCTCCTCCACCACTGCTCAGTTCCTTCTCTCGGTAAGAGCAATTTCAATGGAATGGAGAGGGCAGAAACTATCTTGCAGGGGAACAAAGACTCCCCCCATCCAGGGGAAGTCATGGCAGAAATAGCAAACTGCATGGGTGGGGTGGTGAATAGGGAAGTAAGTGGCATTAAGGGAGTGGGGTTTCTGGATAAACGATACCTAAGTATGTTTTAAGGCTGAAGGAAAGAGGCCAGGTGAGAGAGAGGTGGAAGAGGAGCGAGGGGTCAGAAGGAGAATGGCTCAAAGAGACAGGTAAAAGGTGAGTGAGACTGGAGTGAAGGAGGAAAGGATCTGAGACATGGAGGAGGTGAAGGGAATGACTTATTTAATTCATTTCAACCCTAGATCTCAAGGGGTGAGAACTCTGAACTCACTGACACTAAAACCACACACTTAGGAGGGTTCTGCACGCTCAGCATGGAAATGGCATCTCTCAAGGGAGAGGATTACCAATCCCATTAGTCCAGGGGAATAATTTAGTAAACTGACTATTAAAGCACAGCAATGTGCTCCAGGGGCTTGATGTTCAAGGGAAAACATACATTCAAACAGAGCAAAATAATGCAGAATCAACAGTCTAATATATTCACCAGCACCTTGGCTAACCCTCCTGCTTTTTACTTTGCTCTCTTTTATATGTATATTTTATTCTTCACAAATAAACATCTTAATTCAAATAAGAAAATCATCTGTAATTCAAATGTCTCCCAGTGCCAGGAAATGTCACTGGGACTCTATGACAGAACACATCTGCTCTGCTTTATTGACATCAACAACAAGCTAGCCACAGAGATCACTTCTCTCTCCACTCCTCTGAAAATTTGACAAGTACTGCCAAACCAAAATATGTTTCCCATTCAAAATGGGCATTGGGGGAGATCAGAGTTCCCATGGGAACCGATGGGGATCTAGCTTACTTTACCACCAACTTATACTCAAGGTTGTGAGGTTCAGAGTGCTCATGAAGGGCCTGCCTACGTAATCAGCACTGTCAAGTCCAAACTTTTAAAAATCATGAGGCACCACGAATTATGAGATTTTTAAACCAGTCATGAGATGATTGTGATGGGTTCGGTCACATAGACCCCTTTGAGACTGTCACCTGATGTGCTGAGACTACGTCTGAGCCCATTTCTCCTGCCAGCTTGGGACTCCAGAACCCTGCCTTGTTGAGCCAGACACGCTAGCCTGCTGCAACATAGACGTGGTGTCTGGTCCTCGCCCGCAAAGCTGCAGACTTTACCCAAAAACTGCTCAGCAGGTCACCTATCTCCAGCACCCAGACACCCAGTTCCCAACAGGAGCCAAACACCAAATAAATCTGATTAACTCTGTATAAAGTTTATAGAGGGTAAACTCATAAATTGTCTGCCCTCTATAACACTGATAGAGAGATATGCACAGCTGTTTGCTCCCTCAGGTATTAATCACTTACTCTGGGTTTATCAATAAACAAAAGTGATTTTATTAAGTATAAAAAGTAGGATTTAAGTGGTTTCAAGTAATAACAGACAGAACAAAGTAAGTTACCAAGAAAATAAAACAAAACATGCAAGTCTAAGCCTAATACATTAAGAAAGTGATTACAGGTAAATCTCACCCTCAGAGATGTTCCAATAAGCTTCTTTCACAGACTAGTTTCAGAGTAGCAACCATGTTAGTCTGTATCTGCAAAAAGAAAAGGAGTACTTGTGGCACCTTAGAGACTAACAAATTTATTTGAGCATAAGCTTTTGTGGGCTACAGCTACATCCAATGAAGTGAGCTGTAGCTCACGAAAGCTTATGCTCAAATAAATTTGTTAGTCTCTCAGGTGCCACAAGTACTCCTTTTCTTTTCACAGACTAGACTCCTTCCTAGTCTGGCCAAATCCTCTCCCCGGTACAGTCCTTGTTAGTTCCAGCAGGCATGTTAGGTGAAAAGCATGGGCTTTCTTTTGACTGGGACCCCCTTTGTTCTGTTCCACCCCCTTTGATAGCTTTGGCACAAGGCGAGAATCCTTTGTCTCTCTGGGTCCCCACCCCTCCTTCTAAATGGAAAAGCACCAGGTTTAAGATGGATTCCAGTATCAGGTGACATGTTCATATGTCCTGTGAGACCCCTAGTCTCCATTCTTCCAGGGCTGGCCCACACATACCCCGGAAGGTCTGCAAGTAAACAGAGCCATTTGCAACCAATTGTCCTAGTCAATGGGAGCCATCGAGATTCTAAATCACCTTTAATGGCCCATACTTTGCATAATTACAATAGGACCTCAGAGTTATACTTCATATTTCTAGTTTCAGATACAAGAATGATACATTCATACAAATAGGATGACCACACGCAGTAGATTATAAGATTTGTAACGATACCTTACAAGAGACTTTTTGCATAAAGCATATTCCAGTTACATCATATGCACACTTATAAACAGATTTTTATAAAGCATATGGAGTGCAAGGTCACAATGGTATTTAATAATAAATGGGGGTGGGGAGGGGTAATTTTGCCTTCTGGTTTCTGAGGTGCTAGCTTTAAAGTTTTTCTCCACCATCACAAAGGCTAGAAATGTCGGGGAAGGGGTTAAATGAAAACTGAGACTCTCACCCCATTGGCTGCTTGCAGGCCCGGGAGCTTTATGACTCATACAAAACATCATGACACTCAAAATAAAATTGCAAGAGTTGGCCACACTGTGTAGTGTACCCATCAAGCTGCAACATCCTAATGATGGAGGAGCATGCTCTCCCATCTCCAGAGCTGGCCAGTGTAGAACAGGCTGGTGTCATGGTCCCATCTCCTCCCTGCCCTCTCTTTGGTTGAGTTGCACACCCGGGGCTCTAGGAGGGAGCCTGCATGCTTCCTTCAAGCATGGAGCCTGCAATTATGCTGGGTGTGAAAGGGGCAATAATTCCCCCTGTCCCCTTCCCCCTGTGCCCGTTGAAGGCCTGACACAACCTAGCTCAGTATTATAAACTGGCAGATGAGAAGTAACTAGTTCAGGGGTTACTGGGTCCTCCAGTTCCTAATCACTGTCATAGGATGCAGGAAGAGCGGGCAGAGAAATCACCCTACAAAGAGACCCAAAGCTAAACAGGGGCAAAAAGTTGACCTAGTTGTTCACTCCCTGAAGGCTATACTAGATGGACCAATGACTTGATCCATTAAGGCAAAGCTTATGTTGCTAGTAACTAAGGGTTCTCTCCTTGTCCCTCACATGCAAAAGGAATCAGCCCGATATATGATTTTTGGCTGATTTCCTTTACATACAATAGGCAGGAAATGTACTCTCAGTCTAAGACACTTCTAATGAATGTTCATTGTTTTGTTCTTGGTCCCACAGCAGCATTCCTGACATGACAGTTGCCCTTTTAGATGACCCACATGGTACCTCACCACAGCTTGTTACCTGGATAGGATGGCAGTGACAAGAAGAGAAAAAAAGCCTTATTTGTTTAAGTAATTAATCCCTGTTTACAGCACACAGTAAAATGAGAAGAGCAGATCACACACTCAAAGCATTCATCGCTTGAAACAGAATAGACTGCGGTATAAAACATCAAGATACATGTCCACGCTCCCCTTGAGACAGGGCTTCCAAATAAATTGGACTCCGCGTTATATCCCTTTTCTTCGGGGGGAACAGTAAATTAAAAAACAAATGCACCAAGATTGATGCCATAGCAGAAATGAAAAATGAACTCAGAGGGAAAGCAGAGCAAGCTCATAATGAAAGCAGCTCCCTTTGAAGCTATCCCAACACAAGTGCTTTCCCCTGTAGCTTCAGCCATTTTGCAGCGCTTTATTAAAATTGCATCTCTGCAGAGAAATTACTTGAAAGAGAGAAGTAATAGATTTTCAGAGCCAATGAAAACAAACCCGCTAGAAACAGGAGAGGGTTTCATTCCCAGAAGGGCATTCTTTAATCCTTCTCTCATCTTTATCCATCGTAGGCTAGGATGTATCAAACCACATAGGAGCTCTGTGATGATGTTGCCAAGTGTCTTGGGAATGCACTGGAAACCAAAGCCACTACTAGAAAAGCCTTATAACCCTGAACTGGGAGGCAACAAGTATCCTTTGTGATGTGGGTGATAGGGCCTCACATAAAAATGTTCACTCGGCAATTTCTTTGTTTTGGCAGGTTTACAACAAGGTCTGAATGTAGAGGAATGGGGGGGTGGCAGTTTCTGTGGGTACCTTGTTGTCCATGGGGCTAAAGCAGAGCAGATGCAGCCCTTCGTGCCCAGCCAAATACATTTGCTGGCACACCGATATTTTAATTACAGATTTCTGTCTCTTCGTAGTTAGTATTTTTTTTATTTTCATTGAAATGTTAATTTGTTGGGTCCTTTTTAAGAAAACTATAATAGGAAGGAGGGAAAAGAGATTATACTGGAAAAAGACAAATACTTTCTCTGCTTTAAAAAAAATATTGCCTAACAATATACCACTGTATGCAGTGATAGTTCTAATTTATATGTTTGCTATAAAATGCTGCGCACTAATGAACTCTACCTTGTTTCCACAATTAAGAAATGTTTTGCCAGTTGGTGATATATTCCTTCTGGGCCTGATGCTGAGCACCTTCTGATCCCATAGACACTGGAAGGAGCGGAGGCACTCAGCACTGATAGGATCCAGTTCTAGTTCACTGCCTTTCAATTCCCATAGGTTCCATTTAAGCTTTTTAAATAGTTTTGGGTTGCTAGACTAATGGAAATGGCATTTGATCATGTCTAAAAATCTGGCCCTCAGCCATCTAGGACATCTGCCACTTCCAGTGCAGTCAGTGGCAATATTCCAATTCCATTTCAATGGGTGCAGAATTGGGTCCTACAATTGTGTCCCCTACATTATGGTAGTTCCAAGGGATTCAAATCATGCGGTTTCCAGCATCCTCTGCTGTAATTTGAATGCAAATGATAAAATACACTTTTAATTTGTATAATCAGTTATGTTTTGTTTAGTACCCTCATGATTAAGCATAATCCAGATTCTACTCTTAGTAAATTCCATGGGTGCATGTGTGCAGAACATTTGCCCCTGGTTTTTCTTGACGTCTAGACTAAAGCAATGCAGGTAGTCCAAGAGCTATTTCTGATCTCATCTCATATCTGTTAGCATTTACTACACATCGGGCTGGAGGATAGGTTTCTAAAACTGGAAGCTTTTGAATACTGAGTCTTTCCAAAAATTGCATTTTATTCAATTTGAAGCCATGTCATTATGGGTATGTCTACACAGCTGTTAGACACCCGTGGCTGGACCATAACAGCTGACTTGGGCCAAGGGGCTCGAGCTAGGGGACTGTTTAACTGTGGTGTAGACACTGGGGCTTGGGCTGGCGTCCAATTTCTGGGACTCTCCTACCTCGCAGGGCCCTAGAGCTTGAGCGCTAGCCCAAACCCGAACATCTACACCACAATTAAACAGTCTCTTGGGTCAATCCATGTGAACAGGAGCCATATGTTGGATGTTTAATTGCAGTATAGACATCCTCGATGTCTCTCTTTAGTCCTGTCTACTTGTGTTGCACCATGTCACTTCCCAGGCAAAAGAACAGGGACACAGCAGAATGTTCATAGAGCAGATATTTGTTAGGCCACCCAATTTAGCAGATCAGGTTTTGCCCAGAAGGAAGATCATTTGAAATGTCTGCAGAAGGTTTGAATCCAGGTCTAATCCATTAGTCTCTCACCTTGAGATACTCTATGATCATTAGAAGAAGTGGGAGGAAAAAGTTTCTCCAGAGATGGAGGGGCAGCAAATTGCAGAGCAGATCCTAAGAGCATTCAGTACCTTTGATAAGGACATGTAAAAAGTATAACCCTGGCACAAAATCAATGTTTTTGGAAACCCTATGCTTCCAGATGAATCTGTGACATGAGTATAGACTGGAGCAAAGGAAAATTCAACAGCAGAGCTGGTCAAAACATAGAAAACCAATTTAGCAAATAACTTCAATATGTAAGGGATTATTTGGTATTATTGAGAGATTAAATGACTATCAGCCACAGGGGAATCACCTCCAATTGCCCTTTTAGTTTGATGGCACTATTTTAACAAAGGGCTGCCACAAGTCCATGAGAACACTGGTCAGTATGTCACCAAGAAAAGGGCAGTCACTTTCCATGGAATGAAAATGACTAAGGCAGAAGAAACTTTGTGTGAGACATAGAAAGCCGCACTCTTGCTTTCTTTGAAGTGAAGAGCATGGTGCAAGAGTACTGAATTTCCAGCTCAATAGAAATGATTATTGCAATAGTCGTCACCATCACATTGATTTTTGGATTGAATTGGGACACAGTCTCTTAAAACAGAAATTCTCTCCTGAGACGTTTCTGGCATACTGAGAGAGCACCTTCCAACAGATAGTTCATTCCAACATCCTTCCTAGAAAAAGACTAAGGAATCAGAGAGCAGAACCATCACAACCTCTAACTTTATAACTAAATCCCTTTTACCATAAATAACAGGCTTGTTATACTAATAAGGCCTAGTCTACTCTACGAGTTTAGGTTGAATTTAGCAGTGTTATCTCAATTTAACCCTGCACCCGTCCAAACGACGAAGCCCTTTTTTTTTGACTTAAAGGGCTCTCAAAATCTATTTCTTTACTCCACCCCTGACGAGGGAATTAGCACTGAAATCAACCTTGCTGGGTCAAATTTGGGGTAGTGTGGATGCAATTCGATGGTATTGGCCTCCGGGAGCTATCCCAGAGTGCTCAATTGTGACCGCTCTGGACAGCGCTCTCAACTCAGATGCACTGGACAGGTATACAGGACCCTGCACGGGTCACCATGCAGAGCCCAACAGCACAGGAGACCATGCAGTCCCAGAATCACCGAAGAGTTCCAGCATGGACCGAACGGGAGGTATGGGATCTGATCGCTACATGGGGAGACAAAACCGTGCTGGCAGAACTCCAGTCAAAAAGACGAAATGCCAAAATATTTGAAAAAATCTCCAATGGTATGAAGGACAAAGGCTATAACAGGGACCTGCAGCAGTGCCGCATGAAAATTAAGGAGCTCAGACAAGCCTACCAAAAAACCGGAGAGGCAAACAGCTGCTCTGGTTCAGAGCCCCAGACATTCCGCTTCTATAATGAGCTGCAGCCACCACTACCCCAACCCTGTGCTTTCACTCCGTCCAAGGAGTAGGACGCAACACGGAAGTGGGTTTTGGGGTGAGGAAGATGTTGAGGAGGAGGAGGTTGTAGATAGCTCACAGCAAGGAAGCGGAGAAACCAGTTTCCCCAACAGCCAGGATCTGTTTATCACCCTGGACCTGGAACCAGTACCCCCCAAACCCACCCAAGGTGGGCTCCCAGACCCTGAAGGCAGAGAAGGGACCTCTGGTGAGTATACCTTTGTAAATATTCTACATGGTTTAAAAGCAAGTGTGTTTAATGATTAATTTGCCCTGGCATTCGCGGCCAGTACAGCTACTGGAAAAGTCTGTTAACGTGTCTGAGGATGGATCAGAAATCCTCCAGGGACATCTCCATAAAGCTCTCCTGGATGTACTCCCAAAGCCTTTGCAAAAGATTTCTGGGGAGGAAGCCTTATTCCGTCCTCCATGGTAGGACACTTTACCACGCCAGGCCAGTAGCACGTAGTCAGGAATCATTGCAGAACAAAGCGTTGCAGTGTATGGTCCCGGTGTTTGCTGGCATTCAAACAACATCCGTTCTTTATCTCTCTGTGTTACCCCCATTCATCGTCATTCACCCTCATTCATTGTCACCTGTTTGAAATAGTTGGTTTTAGTAAGTGGATATTCAGAGGTGCCCATTCCTACTGGGCTGTTTGCCTGTGTTTGAACAGAAATCTTCCCCGCTGTTAGCCACACGGTGGGGGGAGGGGTGAAGCCATCATCCCAGAGAATGGGGGGGGGGGGGTTAGATGGGTTTCTGCTGCACGTGAACCAGGAAACAGCAGCCCCGCCTCTTAAATTACCAACTCATTTTAAATGGCCAACCCAACGGCTACTTTGTATGGGAAATGAGGATGCTGCTGTTTGAAGCCATTCCCACATGTTATGAAGGTTAAAGAAGCCAAAAGACTGTGGCTTACCATGGCTGCCTGCAAGCCAAATTCTGCTGCCCGGCCCTGCGTGAGTAATCTCTCACACCAAACTGGCATACCCTCAAAAAGAGGCAAAATGTGACCTTGTAATGAAAGCACATGTACTATGTAATGTTAACAGCAAGGTTTACTGTGAAAGAGTGTACCCATTGTTCTATAAAATGTGTCTTTTTAACTACCACTCTCCCTTTTTTTTCCCTCCCAGCTGCATATGTTTCTCCTTCCCAGAGGCTAGCAAAGATTAGAAGGTGAAAAAAACGCACTTGTGATGAAATGTTCTCTGACCTCATGCTGTCCTCCCACACTGACAAAGCACAGCAAACTACGTGGAGGCAGACACTCTCAGAGTGCAAGAAAACACAATATGACTGCAAGGAGAGGTGGCGGGCTGAAGATGGGAGGTGGCATCAGCTTGCTGAAAGAAGGCAAGAGTCAATGCTCAGGCTGCTGGAGGATCAAACTCATATGCTCCAGCGTATGGTTGAGCTGCAGGAAAAGCAGCAGGACCACAGACCGCTGCTACAGATCTTGTGTAACCAACTGCCCTCCTCCCCAAGTTCCATAGCCTCCTCACCCAGACCGCCAAGAACGCGGTGGGGAGGGCCTCTGGCCACCCAGCCACTCCACCCCAGAGGATTGCCCAAGCAACAGAAGGCTGGCATTCAATAAGTTTTAAAGTTTTAAAGTGCTGTGTGGCCTTTTCCTTCCCTCCTCCACCACCCCACCCAGTGCTTCCCTCCT
The DNA here is from genome assembly GCF_009764565.3 of Dermochelys coriacea. Classification (NCBI taxonomy): domain Eukaryota; kingdom Metazoa; phylum Chordata; order Testudines; family Dermochelyidae; genus Dermochelys; species Dermochelys coriacea. The sequence goes on from NC_050072.1 coordinate 120,270,033, forward strand.
CCACCACCCATCCCGGGCTATCTTGGCAGTTATCCCCCTATTTGTGTGATGAATAAATAAAGAATGCATGAGTGTGAAGCAACAATGACTTTATTGCCTCTGCAAGTGGTGATCAAAGCGGGGAGAGGAGGGTGCGTATCTTACAGGAAAGTAGAGTGAACCTGGGGGGGGGGTTCCATCAAGAACTTTCACACCGTAGCCTGGCCACTCATGAAACTGGTTTTCAAAACTTCTCTGATGCACACTGCACCCTCTTGTACTCTTCTAACCTCCCTGGTGTCTGGCTACGCATAATCAGCAGCCAGGCGATTCACCTCAACCTCCCTCCCCGCCATAAATGTCTCCTCCTTACTCTCACAGATATTGTGGAGCACACAGCAAGCAGTAATAACAATGGGAATATTGGTTTCGCTGAGATCTAAACGACTCAGTAAACTGCATCAGCATGCTTTTAAACACCCAAATGCACATTCTACCACCATTCTGCACTTGCTCAGCCTATAGTTGAATAGCTCGTGACTACTGTCCAGGGTTCCTGTGTATGGCTTCATGAGCCATGGCATTAAGGGGTAGGCTGAGTCCCCAAGGATAACTATAGGCATTTCAACATCCCCAACGGTTATTTTTTGTTCTGGAAAGTTAGTCCCTTGCGGCAGCTGTTCATACAGACCAGAGTTCCTGAAGATGCGAGTTTCATGTACCTTTACCGGCCATCCCACGTTGATGTTGGTGAAACCCTTGTGATCCACCAGTGCTTGCAGCCCCATTGAAAAGTACCCCTTTCGGTTTTTGTACTCACTGCCTTGGTACTCCAGTGCCAAGATAGGGATATGGGTTGTGTCTATCGCTCCACCACAGTTCGGGAATCCCATTGCAGCAAAGCCATCCACTGTGACCTGCACATTTCCTAGAGTCACTACCCTTGATATCAGCAGCTCAGTGATTGTGTTGGTTACTTGCATCACAGCAGCCCCCACAGTAGATTTGCCCACTCCAAATTGATTCCCGACTGGCCGGTAGCTGTCTGGCGTTGCAAGTTTCCACAGGGCTATCGCCACTCACTTCTTAACTGTGAGGGCTGCTCTCATCTTGGTATTCTTGCACTTCAGGCCTGGGGAAAGCAAGTCACAAAGTTCCATGAAAGTGCCCTTTCTCATGTGAAAGTTTCGCAGCCTCTGGGAATCATCCCAGACCTGCAACACTATGCGGTCTCACCAGTCTGTGCTTGTTTCGTGGGCCCAGAATTGGCATTCCATGCCATGAACCTACCCCATTGACACCATAATGTGCACATTGCAGGGGCCCATACTTTGTGAGAAGTTTATGTCCATGTCCTCATCACTCTCATCACCGCACTGCAGTTGCCTCCTCACCTGGTTTCACTTTTGTTGCAAGTTATGGTGCTGTATATCCTGCTGGATAATGCACACGGTGTTTGTAGTGCTCATAATTGCTGCGGTCATCTGAGCGGGGTACATGTTCCCAATGCTATGGCATCTGAGCTGAAAAAAGGCACGAAACGATTTTCTCCCATTGCTCTGACGGAGGGAGGGGTAACTGACAACATGGCTTACAGGGTTGGCTTACAGGGAATTAAAATCAACAAAGGGGGTGGCTTTGCATCAAGGAGAAACAGAATGGCCCCTTCAAGGATAGAACTCAAAACCCTGGGTTTAGCAGGGCCGTTGATTTCATGGAGGGAAAGAGGGGGGATAAAATAAATACAAATGAATACAAAACAAATCTGGTCTATTTCTTGTTTGGATCCACTTCATCTATCTTTATACATCTTAGGCTGGCACCAGACAGTGCAGTACGACTGCTCGCCATCGTCATCTCCTGGGTGCTTGGCAGAAAACGGTGCAGTATGACTGCTGGCCATCGTCGTCTCCTGGCTGCTCATCAGAAGATGGTGCAGTATAACTGACAGAAGCACTGAATCTCCATGAGACAAGACTTAAAAAGGGAAATGACCTGGCTGAGTCACTCCCGTGTCTGCCCAGGCACCCCTCACCAAGGTCGGCTAAAAGAGCACTCAGGAGTACAACGACGATGGCTACCAGTCATACTACACCGTCTGTTGCCAAAAGGCAATGAGCTGTGTAGCAATGCAGTACCACGTCTGCCAGCACCCAGGAGGCATACGGTGATGGTGAAATGAGCAGGCTCCATGTATGGCGTCTGCACAAGTAACCCAGGAAAAAAGGCATGAAACAATTGTCTGTTGTTGCTTTCATGGAGGGAGGGACGGAGGGAAGGGGGGGGGCTGACGATATGTACAAAGAACCACCCGCAACAATGTTTTTGCCCCATCAGGCACTGGGATTTTAACTCAGAATTCAAATGGGCGGTGGAGACTGCAGGAACTGTGTGATAGCTACCCACAGTGCAATGCTCCAGAAGTCGATGGTTGCCTCGGTACTGTGTATGCACTCCGCTGACTAAATGCACTTTGAGCATTTTTGTGGGGACACACAATCGACTGTATAAAAAAGTTTTCTAAAAAACCAACTTCTATAAATTCAACCTAATTTCGTAGTGTAGACATACCCACCTGGTTTGTTGTTACTCCTGCTCCTGAAATCTGGAATCTTGGGCTACTTTAAATCTTGTAAACAGAACTGTCAAGGTTCCTTCCCCACTCTGAACTCTAGGGTACAGATGTGGGGACCTGCATGAAAAATCTCCTAAGCTTACTTTTACCAGCTTAGGTTAAAACTTTCCCAAGGTACAAACTATTTTATCTTTTGCCCTTGGACTTCCACAGCCACCACCAAACGTCTGGATTTATTTTTGAGAAAGAGTTGTTTGGAAACGTCTTTCCCCCCAAAATCCTCCTCAAAACCTTGCATCCCCCTGCCTGGGGAAGGCTTGATAAAAATCCTCACCAATTTGCATAGGTGACCACAGTCCCAAACCCTTGGATCCTAAGAACAATGAAAAAAAGCAGTCAATTTCTTACACGAAGAAGTTTAATATAAGAAAAGGTAAAAAGAATCACCTCTGTAAAATCAGGATGGTAAATACCTTACAGAGTAATTAGATTCAAACATAGAGAATCCCTCTAGGCAAACCTTAAGTTACAAGAAAGACACAAAGACAAGAATATCCATTCTATTCAGCACAGTCTAATTTCTCAGCCATTTAAAGAAATCATAATCTAACGCATATGTAGCTAGATTACTTACTAAGTTCTAAGACTCCATTCCTGTTCTGTCCCCGGCAAAAGTATCACACAGACAGACAGACCCTTTGTTTCTCCCTCCCTCCAGCTTTGAAAGTATCTTGTCTCCTCATTGGTCATTGTGGTCAGGTGCTAGCGAGGTTATCCTAGCTTCTTGACCCTTTACAGGTGAAAGGATTTTTTCCTCTGGCCAGGAGGGATTTTAAAGGTGTTTACCCTTCCCTTTATATTTATGACAAGAACAAAGCATTTTATCTGTATTTTTCTTTATTTAATATCTCAGGCCAGACCCCCGGACAGTACTATACCTTGACACTGGCCCCTGCCATTTAACCAGGTAGTCTGAAAATAGTTATTGCTGGTACGAAATAAATGCTTGATTTATTTTTTCCTAAATTTAATAATTATCTCCAAAATTGCTTATTCTTTTCTAGAGACTGATTCTCCACTGCCCTATAACTTGCACAGTCATTACCACCTCTGCTAAGTGGGAATAAAACACTACTAAATCTGAAAGGTAGCCATTTTCACCCACTTTGCACTTTTCTAAATGATTGCAGGAGATGCCGTTCGGTGGAGAATCTGGCCCCAAGTTTTTGTTCTCTTTGTCTCTTTGTTCAGTTTTTGTACAGTGTTTAGCATAATGGGGTCCTGGTCAATGACCAGTAGGCACAACAACAATACATAATAATAACAACACTGTAAAGTATTACATCTCAGTGCAATAATTGATGCCACGTTACCATTTTAGTGGCCTTAATACCAAGAAACACACAAAGAGGTAACTTTAAATGTAAAGGCAATTGAATTTATTTCTGTAGATAGTGATAAATGGTTGAATTCCTTCCTTTGTACATTCCCAATACACTCCATCATACTAACATATGCTGTAAAGTTATTCTTCTACGTAGGGTGACCAGATAGAAAGTGTAAAAAATTGGGACGGGGTGCGGGGTAATATATGCCAAAACAAGAAAAAGCCCCCAAAATCATGACTGTCCCTATAAAATCAGGACATCTGGTCACCCTACTTCTATATGCAATAAAAATCATCCATTTTAATAAAAATGAACCTTGACTAGTTAAGTGAGCTGTAGCTCACGAAAGCTTATGCTCTAATAAATTTGTTAGTCTCTAAGGTGCCACCAGTACTCTTTTTCTTTTTGAATAAACATAAGCGCAAATAACCATAACTTTATATCAAACCATGATAACTTCATGAATTAATATGTATCCACATTCAGATAGCTGGGTCTAAGTGACTTCACACATAGTTTAAAACTGGTGTAACTCCATTGTTAATCAGGAGTAACTCTACATAAGTCAATGGTCTCGAATCAGGCACATTGACTCCCAGAGCTTTCCTGAAGATGGTGATTTGAATTCTGCGCAATTTTTGTAGTGCACAGACAGCCCTACCAATTGAACCATCTATCAGTCCAAAACTACTCAGATTGCTAATATAGATGTTTATAAGTATTGAGAGCAGAGTCCCTAATGTATTAAAGAAAATGGACTCAAAGATATTTAAATAATATTCTCAAACAAACGTTATTCCCATATGGCTATAAACAGCTATTTAAATTAAAACATTATTGGTAGCATATGGCTGTTTGTACAGAAACAACCTTGTGAAATCAGAATTCATAAATAAGGTCCCCCAAATCACCTTAACTCTGACCTGTATGCCTGCCAGCAATTTGCAATCCCCCATTTCTGTTGTGGCATCTGGTGAGGATACACAACTCCTACCACAAGGCAGCAGGAGTCTATTTTAGCTTTCCAATCTCAATTTAAGTTTCCAATTATGACAATTCAGGGGAGAAGGGAGAGGAATCATTTTATTTATAAATGGAGGGAATTTGACATGGGAATTGAATGACAGCCAATATCCATGGACCTGCTTGACAATATTGAAGTCAATGGGACTCCTCTCTTGCATAAACTTTGGCATCATTTTAAGTACCTTAAAGAATTAGGGCCTTAGGCCCAGATCCACAAAGTGACTTAGGCATCTAAACCCCAAATGTACATGCTAAAGTTCCAGCTTTCAGCATAAAACCCCTGCTCAGCTTCTGCCTAACCCTGCAGATACCTAAACTCACTCAGAGCCTACATTTTTGCTATAAAAGTTCCCTAGGCATCTAAAAAAGAAAAGGAGTACTTGTGGCACCTTAGAGACTAACAAATTTATTAGAGCATAAGCTTTCGTGAGCTACAGCTCACTTCATCGGATGCATCCGATGAAGTGAGCTGTAGCTCACGAAAGCTTATGCTCTAATAAATTTGTTAGTCTCTAAGGTGCCACAAGTACTCCTTTTCTTTTTGCGAATACAGACTAACACGGCTGCTACTCTGAAACCTAGGCATCTAAGTTTCTGCATCTATGCATGTGCACTGCTACCTCACTCTACATGTCTGGGTGCCTATCTCACACCTAAGACTCAGTGTGAAGATAGGTGTTTTCCAACTACCACTACCTATCTTGCCTGTAGAACCCAACCCAGGGAGCACACCTATGGGATTGGGCCTCATTCAAAATCATCCAAAGTAGAACATAGGGTGATGTCTCCATTGTAACTGTTAGCCCAGTGCTAAGAGCATGTAAGACCTGGGTTCAATTCTGCCTTCTTCCTGATGCAGAGAAACGACTGAGACAGGGGTCTCCTTCCTCTTCGTGCCTTAACCACTGGGCAATTCCGATGTGGCTCTCCCTCAATCTCTCCTGTTAAAGTTCTTTCTCTTTGGATAAATCACTGGGCAAGAGAGAGCAAGAAACAGTGATTCTATAACCTATTGGCAAGGGCACCCACCTGGGAGGACAGAAACTAGGATCTACATCCCCCAATCCAATGCCTTTAAAGACTCATGCATTGTATACGGAGCCTAAGCATCTAACTCAGGCTTTGTCAATTCCAAGTAGCTACATTGTTTTTTCTAGGTTTCTGAAAGTCGGGTATGGCAACACTGCGCATTACAGCACCCAAGTCCCTCCATGGATCTTGGTCTTAATCTCTCAGTGGACTCAGCTACACAAACACTTTGTTCACAGCAAGCCAGAGTGTAAATCCACCCCGCAGTAGCCTAAGTCACTAAGAGTCCTTGTGGGCCGCGCTGCCATGCACTAAAAGTTCCCTGTGCGCTTTGATCTACCCCATTTTGAAAGAGAGGAGATGAAAGTGCATATGGAACTTTCAGTGCATGGCAGCAGGCTCCACACAGACACTTAGTGTGTGGCAGGCTAGTGCAAGGTAGATTTGCAGCTCAGTTTGCTGCAAACTAAGTTTTCATACAGACAAGCCTTGTTTCTGAGTTTCCCAACTGTGAAAGAGGGGTATCTGTACTTTGCAACCTCATAGGTAGCCGATGAGGCTTAATTAATGTCTGAAACCTTGCGTTCAAAAGCACTGTCATAAATGCAAATTACAGTACAAATCACTGACACTACGCCCTCCTGCTGTGTCTTCGTCCAGCTGATCAGCCTTATGAAATTGACACAACTCTGCCCCCCCTCAAATCAATATAATACACTTCAAATTTCCCTAACCATCCTTCATGCAGAGCTGTCCTCAGAACACACTTTTAAAAGAATCCTTTTTTATCTAAAAGAATAAACACTTGCCAGAGGTCTGAAGGCAAAATGTAAAGAAAGGGAAGCAGTATACTCTCCAGCTGTATCAATTTTATAGGCACAAGGCCTGACAATACCTTGCATTTTGTGTAGGCATGTACACCTATGCACAGCACTTAAACGGTGCTACCAAACCAAAATGCAAATCACTTTACACAAGTGAAAATAACAATCCAATGTGCAAGGCAATGGAGAATCAGCCCTCAATACCTGTTTAGGCCTAGAGCCACAGACTTCCTACAGATGTTTTTTAGGTAGCTCCATTTTAAGATGTGGTTTCTTACTTGCATGTTAGTTTAACAGTTAAAAGTTATCAGGATGGAGGAGGGGCATCTCTCCTGTGATTTCTGGAAGGCTCTTGCTCATATAGCTACACATCAGGTTTGCAAAACACTGCTTTCAAATGTTGCAGGCAGAGCTGCTCCTGAAACTGAATTTCTGTTACATGGGAAATTCCAATGTAACCCCTTTGGGGTTTAGAGAGCATGGCCCCTTTTAATCTTTTTCCTGGGGTGGGGGGAGAACAGTGAGAGAAAGGAGGGAGACTCGAGGATGTGGCTCTGGAGACAAGGGGGTCAGCCCGCAGGCCATGACAAAGGAAGCAGCGGAGAACCTGCCTGAAGCCTGGGAAGGACAGGGTGGCTGAGCAGGGACACCCCAGGACAGGAGCAAGGAGGAGCACTGTGCCAGGGAGGAATCGCCCGAGAAGGACAGGCCAGAGCTGGACCCAGTCTCACTGCTGACCAGAGCTGCATGGGGCTGTGAGTACTGGGGCCTGTGACTCTGCACTGGGAATAAGGAGAGAGGCTGTAGCTAGTTACATGGGGAGGTGGTTACTTTGCGTGGCTTTGCAGAGAGCGGTAGAAGAGGGCACTGGAGGGGTTTGTTGGGGAAAGTTCACTGGTGCCGAAGACGACCAGGAGCACCCAAGATTTACCATTGGACTGGAACTTTGCTCAGGACTCCTGAACTCTGTGCGCAGACACATTGCTCGGTGTCTGCCCTTTCACACGGTGCTACCACTGGGCCTGTGGGGCCTTGGTTTGGATGCAACCCTGTTCTACCGCTCCCCCTCTATTTCCCCTTGTTGTTTTTTCCCATTTATCCCTCTGTAAATAAATATCTCCCTTTCTTACATCCATTGTACTTTTCCGGTGGGTGTGTGTGTTCACTCTGGGGGGTTTGTAACAGGTGCCCCTGGGGTGGAAGGGATTTTTTCTGCTGCATTCCTGAGCGCGCCTTCTCTTGGCCAGAGCTGCCTGCAGAGCAGACTCCATCTTAGCCATGAGGGGGCTAAAGTTACACCTGGTGGCCCGTACAGGGACATTGCAGTACACACACGCACACACAGCTACGCTGCACCCCTTGGGCTCTCCTTCACAGAGCAAAGAAACTCCCAAGTGACTTTCATTTCAGTTCAATAAATAATTAAATAAAATGGAGTGGGGATTACTAGGAGACCAGTACCAGGGGGCGCGAATCCCCGTAACCAAATCTGTGCTGGTGGCGGGGTTCCCAGAAGAGATGGAACCAAATGAAATTGAGAGGAGCTGAGATGCAGCTGAAATACTGGGGAGAGTGAAGGTCCACCCTCGTATTTACAACCGCAAAGTGAAGGGCATGGTAGCATCATATAATCACTCCATGGAAGCAGATCTTGATAAAGTGCCCAAAGAGGTGCAAGTAGGAGGTATCCCCTGGACAATTCTGGGGGCAGAGCAGTCCCCTACTAGTGTGCCTATGTCACTTGTGGTGGATTCTTTAGGGCAGAAATTGCAAGCTCTGATGGTGGATGAGAAGCGGACAAGAGAGGAATTAATTTTGGCATTAGGAGGGGCTCCAACACCCACAGCACCCAGCCTGGTGGGATGGGCCAAAGAGCTGGGAAACGCTCTCAAAGATGCATTGAAGCCGGCCTATGAAAGTGCTCCATACAAGCGATTACGTTCTTTCTTGAGGGTGTCACCTGTACTCTCAGGGGAGGATTATTATGAGAGCTGGAGGGATTTTACGGTGCCACTTGTCCAAGACTGGGAATGCTCTGATGCTGAGAAGCAAAAACATGTGCTTGAGAATCTGAGGGGACCTGCCATGCGAATTGTCCGAGCCCTGAAAGACTCCCAACCAGCTGCCACAGTGCAAGACTATTTAACCGCTCTTGAGAGTGTCTACGGTGCTACTGATAGCAGTGAAGACCTGTATTATCGTTTCCGCCATACCTCTGAGGAGCCCCATGAACGATTCTCGGATTTCAGCAGGAGACTAGAGGATTTGCTACAGCAAGTAGTGCGGAAGGAGGGCATCCCCACTAAGCACATTGATTCCGCTAGGTTGGACCAGATCCTTCTGGGCACCCAACAAGACGGGTTGATGTTTTGGCAACTGCAGCTGAGGGAGTGGACCCAAAACCCAGCCCTGTTCCACAAGCTCATTTGAGAGATATGTGAAGAGGAGGAGCGATTGTTGCAAGTGGACATAGTGGTGCAGCCGAAGAAGGCAGGGAATCACACCACCACAGTGCTTGGAGGGATGAAAGAGGCCCCGTCAGTGGCAGCGGCACTGTGAAATTTGACCCGAAAAGTGGCCATGATGAAGGCTCAGGGACATACTGTGCCATCCTCAAGAGGGGAGAGTAGCAGGCAGGCTGATAGCCAGTGAGGAGGTTTCTGTTACCACTGAGGGAGAGATGGTCATTATGCCTTGGACTGCCAAAACAAGACAAATCATACAAGGGTATCTCAAAGATTGCAGGAAGCCATTAGGGAGCTTCAGGGAAACACCAACAGGGCTTTGGTGAAGGAGCAACCCAAGACCCTCAAATTCCAAGGCTCCCCAGAAAAAAACACAAACAGGGTTACAGCAATATTTTGACATTTGTTTTCATCATGAACCAGGACAAAAAGTCAAAATATCGACTTCTTTTCCAAAGAGAAAAGTTCCAAAAAATCTTCAATTAGAAAATATCAAAAAGTTTCACTTCAGCTCAGTTTGACGTTACACTGTATCTCGCTGATCTGCCACAGTGCCTCATACAAATTGTAGTTCAGATGTCTAGTACCCCATTCTCAACTATGGGCTAGGTTCCTCACACAGATGACGTCTCCCATGATGCACCATGGTCACATGACTCCCATGATAGGTCACAGTGGGTGCATCACGGGAGATGAAGTTCACCAGGGAGTGAAGCCCATAGAGGAGAATGGGGGGCATGAGGCCCATGAATTATAAAGTCCATGATGCGTGGCAGCAGCTCAACTGGACACAGTTTAGCATCAGACCAAGCTGAAATGAAATGTTTGGTTCAACAAACTAAAATGCTTCAATTCAAGTCAACCCACAACAAGACATTTCACTTTCATTTTTTAGTTATGGAAAAATCAAGAAGCTGGCAAAGTCAACATTTTTCAGTGGAAAATTTTAGTTTTGTGGAAACTACATTTTCCATCAAAAATTATTTTGATGGAAAATTTCACAATCAGCTCTAGCTGCCAGGTTTGGAAGTGGATCTGAGGGCGTACATTGCAAATAAATGGGGCAGCATGACCAGATGGTGAGGAAGCTAGAGAAGATGGATTCAAGGTTAGAAAGCTAAACTGTAGCAAGCCCCTGGAGACTTTCAGTTCCAGGTAGTTCATTACCCATCTCTCTCATACATACAAACACACACTCACACAGTTGAAGGGGCAGAGGACTTGCTTTGGTGTCCGCGGAATAATCAGCAAGTGGCTACAGTATGTGCAAGGCATAAGCAGGATCTGTGGCTCTCAAAGCATTGAATGCAGCCCCACAATGTAATCCAGTGACTGAGAGAAGAAAAATGAAATAGAAGGGAAAGCCTAGGCTGACAGCAACCATAGTTGATGCTCCTAGAATACCTGGGCAGGGCTGGAAACCACAGTAGTATAGGATTTGAGCTATTGCATCTGCTTTGATGCCATGTTTGCAGAGATAGTCCTTGAAAGAATGATGGCTTCATTCCTTTGTCTGAAGAGTATGATGTTATAGTATCTGCCCAGATATATTTCTGTTATGCTTAGATGACTGCTGTGTGTGTGGAGGCTATCATGTCAGCAATGGCTGCTTATATATACAATATGTATCTAAAGATGGCTTGGCAATCTTAAAAAAAAATCTTATTGAACAGAAAATATTAAACTACATTAAGGCTAAATTATCTTCTAAAATTTTGGCATCGAGAGAGATGAGACCTCTGTGAGTGGTTTGAAATTCAGGAGAATTTAAGAAATGAATGTTATAAAAATAGGTTATCATCCCCAATTAAATTAGAAAAATAGAAGCTAGGAAGGGTAGAGATGTCACCAATGTCTGATGCTATATGACAATGGGAGGTGATGGACTGTGTGAGATATGCCCACAGGAGCAAGGATAATTAGTTAAGAACAATTTGGTGAGGGACAGGGAGGAGAAACAGGATAGCTCCCAAACACGGATATAAGGATCAGTTTAAAATATGAGCAAGAATCATGGCAATTAAACATCGTGGAATGCCATATTCAGTGTTCACTGCATCCCATCAGACCACTGGTCCATCTGTTCCAATATTTTAACTCTAGCAGTGGTCAATCCCTGATGCTTCAGAAGAAGGTGAAACACTCCACAATGCACCTGGCCAATTGTGCAAGAGGGGAAATAATCCTTCCTGACCCCACAGGGAATCAGTCATCCGAGATCCTAAAACATGAGGTTTGATTAATCTTACTAACTAATCAAGTGTGACTGCAAGTATTATTAACATTGTGAAAGAATCATAGATTCCAAGGCCAGACGGGACCATTGTGATAATCTAGTCTGACCTGTAAAACACAGGCCATAGAACATCCCCAAAATAATTCCTAGAGCAGATCTTTTCGAAATCCATCCAATTTTGATTTAAAAGTTGGCATTGGAGAGAATCCACCATGACCCTTGGTAAATTGTTCCAATAATTAATTACTCTCACAATTAAAAATGTATGCCTTATTTCCAGCCTGAATTTGCCTAGCTTAAACTAGGCAATGGATCATATTGTAACTTTCTCAGCCAGATGACGCCCATTGTTAAATCTGTTCATGTGTAAATATTTATAGACTAATCAAGTCACCCCTTAACCTTGTCTTTGTTAAGCTAAACAGTTTGAACTCTCAGAGGTAGAGGATTATTTTCTCTTCATGACATGGAAACAAGAGAGTGGGAGGAGTAGGAAGTTCAATATCTCAAAAGATGTGCAAAAGGCTAGAGTTCATATTCTCTTACAACCTGGAAGCAAGGTAGATTCACTGAATTAGCCTGGGGATCCTATGAACTTTGGTGGCCCCAACTCTCCTGCACAGTCTCTATGAGTAAAGGCAATGATGCATTTATATGATTAAATATTTATTTGAAATATATGTTGTGGAGAAAACTAGCCAATGTTTGTATTATTGCCTTTCTTGGCTGTTTTCAGAATATTTGCTACCATTGCTTGAGTCACAGTGACTCCAGATTTCAGACTATTTTCTGTCTCCCAGTTGGTAAAGTCCAATATCGCAGAAACTCATACTGGAAACTCAGGTAAAGGGCAGGGGATGCTTGACACAGTTGACAGTAATTTATAGCACTTCATAGCTGAGCTCTTTCTATGCAATGATAATTGCTTGAAGTCCTCTGGAGTTTACAGCCAGGTTATCATCTGACAGTGGGGGAAAAATGCTTTTTCATTGAGCCTCCACATGTGGATGCTTTCAATGCAATAGAAGCACTGTGGGGGCAGCATTTCATTCAAACATCCCTCTGCTCTCTCCTGCAAAGATTTATGTCTGATTCTCATTTGCAAGAAGACCCCCTCATACTATGCTGGCAGCGGAGAGGGGCCTCAGAGCAGGTGCAAATAACTCCATATACTTCACAGACCCTTTATGCTGCCAGAGCCAGAGAAGCATAAAGAGGACTTAGTGTAAATGAGAATCTGCTCCTGAGTTCTTGCATGTGTTATGTCCTATTTTTATGTCATACCCATCAGTGTGATCTCTGAGCACCTGAAAGGTGACATATATCATGTGGCAGCAGTTGTTCAGTGGAATGAAATAAACAAATGTTAAAGCTGGGTACCAAAACCATCATCTTTTATCTTATTTGTGTGAATTCAAAATAGTCTATCTACAGAGAAAATTATGTAAATTACGGTGTGAGAGGGAACAGACCAGCGGGTTTTGTATTCATTTAATTATAATGAACGTTCTGTGAAATAGCCTGAATCCTAAAGTAAAAACCAGTAGGAGCTGCCACTTCATGAAAAACATCCATTGAAAAAATGAAATAATTCACTTTATTACTGGGGGAGGGTGATTGTATTTGGTATTGTGGAAAGGAAGCACAAGACATGGCATTGCAAAATCAGGAAGGCCAAATCACACTTGGAATTGCAGCTAGCAAGGGATGTTCAGAGTAACAAGAACGGTTTCTTCAGGTATGTTAGCAAGAAGCAGAAGGTCAAGGAAAGTGTGGGCCCCTTACTGAATGAGGGAGGCAACCTAGTGACAGAAGATGTGGAAAAGGCTAATATACTCAATGCTTTTTTTGCCTCGGTCTTCACGAACAAGGTCAGCTCCCAGACTACTGCACTGGGCAGCACAGCATGGGGTGGAGGAGGTAACCAACCCTCTGTAGAGAAAGAAGTGGTTCAGGACTATTTAGAAAAGCTGGACAAGCACAAGTCCATGGGGCCAGATGCGCTGTATCCGAGAGTGCTAAAGGAGTCGGCTGATGTGATTGCAGAGCCATTGGCCATTATCTTTGAAAACCCATGGCGATCGGGGGAGGTCCCGGATGACTGGAAAAAGGCTAATGTAGTGCCCATCTTTAAAAAAGGGAAGGAGGAGGATCCAGGAAACTACAGGCCACTCAGCCTCACCTCAGTCCCTGAAAAAATCATGGAGCAGGTCCTCAAGGAATCAATTCTGAAGCACTTCAAGGAGAGGAAAGTGATCAGGAACAGTCAGCATGGATTCACCAAGGGCAAGTCATTAGGACTAACCTAATTGCCTTCTATGACAAGATAAATGGCTCTGTGGATGGGGGGAAAGCAGTGGATGTGTTATTCCTTGACTTTAGCAAAGCTTTTGATACGGTTTCCCACAGTACTCTTGCCAGCAAATTAAGGAAGTATGGGCTGGATGAATGGACTGTAAGGTGGATACAAAGCTGGCTAGATCATCGGGCTTGTTAGGATATAGATATTCAGGCCTGTCTGTAAAAGCCTATACTCTAAGAATGTAGGTATATGTTTATCATTTAGCTAGTAATAGAGGTATACAAGAAAGAATCTGTGTAAGGGCCTTCTCTCACTGTGACAGTCTGAGGCCCTGTTCTTAGGCCAATGCCTTTGGCTAAGCAGTAGAAGCAACCATAAGCTGGGAAGCGACCGGTCACCTCCTCACATTCCAAACTAGTCAATATGGGGCTGTTAGGAAGGTGATCCGATCTATCACCTCCAGAGAAAGGGAAGAGCCTAGAAGATGTAAAAGGAAATTTAGGTTGATAGTTTTCTGTTCGTAAGAACTCACTTATCAATAGACACAGCTGGGAAACCCTTATGTCTCTATAGATGTAGTTGTGAAATCCTCACTTCTGTATTGTTTTGTTATTATAGTTCTCACTTTGCTATTGTTTATTGGCATGGTCTCTGTCTGGTTCTGTGACTGTTTCTGTCTACTGTATAATTAATTTTGCTGGGTGTAAGCTAATTAAGGTGGTGGGATATAATTGGTTAGCTAATCATGTTACAATATGTTAGGATTGGTTAGTTAAATTTCAGTAGAATGATTGGTTAAGGAATAGCTAAGAATATTACTGTATAAATTAGGAGCAAACAGGAAGTAAGTTGGGGTTTGAAAATAAGGAAAAAGGAACTTGGATTTAAGCTTGCTGTAAGTTCACCCCAATAAACATCGATTGTTTGCACCTTCGAACTTCGGGTATTGTTGCTCTCTGTTCATGCGAGAAGGACCAGGGAAGTGGGAGACTGAAGGAATAAGCTCTCTAACAGGGCTCAACGGGTAGTGATCAATGACTCCATGTCTCGTTGGCAGCCAGTATCAAGCGGAGTGCCCCAAGGGTCAGTTCTAAGGCCAGTTTTGTTCAATATCTTCAATAACGATCTGGAGGATGGCGTGGATAGCACCCTCAACAAGTTTGCAGATGACACTAAACTGGGAGGAGTGGTAGATATGCTGGAAGGTAAGGATAGGATACAGAGACCTAGACAAATTAGAGGATTAGGCCAAAAGAAATCTGATGAGGTATAACAAGGACAAGTGCAGAGTCCTGCATTAGGATGGAAGAATCCCATGCACTGCTACAGACTAGGGACTGAGTGGCTAGGCAGCAGTTCTGCAGCAAAGAACCTAGGGGTTACAGTGGACGAGAAGCTGGATATGAGTCAACAGTGTGCCCCTGTTGCCAAGAAGGCTAATGGCATTTTGGGCTGTATAAGTAGGAGCATTGCCAGCAGATTGAGGGACATGATCATTCCCCTCTATTCGGCATTGGTGAGGCCTCATCTGGAGTATTGTGTCCAGTTTTGGGCCCCACGCTACAAGAAGGATGTGGAAAAATTGGAAAACGTCCAGCTGAGGGCAACAGAAATGATTAGGCGGGGTAGAGCACATGATTTATGAGGAGAGGCTGAGGGAACTGGGATTATTGAGTCTGCAGAAGAGAAGAATGAGGGGGGATTTGATAGCAGCTTTCAACTACCTGAAAGGGGGTTCCAAAGAGGATGGATCTAGACTGTTCTCAGTGGTACTAGATGACAGGAGGAGTAATGGTCTCAAGTTGCAGTGGGGGAGGTTTAGGTTGGATATTAGGAAAAACTTTTTCACTAGGAGGGTTGTGAAGCACTGGAATGGGTTACCTAGGGTGGTGGTGGAATCTCCTTCCATAGAGGTTTTTAAGGTCAGGCTTGACAAAGCTCTAGCTGGGATTGGTCCTGCTTTGAGCAGGGTGCTGGACTACATGACCTCCTGATGTACGGGGAGACTTTGGCAAACCAATAAAGTGCCTGAAACCACTATGGCTTATTGCTAAAAGCAGCCAAGTCAGCAGGCTGTAAATTAGCCAAGACAGCAGGCTTAGCTTAACCAAGGCAGGAGGGGATGGGGGTTTTTGGGTGCCACAGAAAGGGCAGCTTGACCCTGCATCCTTCCTGATAAGAATTGTGTTGAAGTTGCTGATACATGCATCTTAGAAGAGTAGGATGTGCCCCAGGAATGTCTACTGGGGCCTCAAGTCTGCAAACTCTGGAAAAACCCACACCTGGTTAATCGATAATCAGAAGGAGGCTCTTGCTTGTCCATTGAAATAAGTTTTCTTTAAGGGACATGTCATTCTATTACTAATGTATAAATAAGGGGGAAAAGTTTGAGGTGGTGGGACTCTTCAGGACTGGACTCTCCCTCTGGATGCATCTTGTGTTCCACACTAGCAGACAGGCTGCTGCTGTGCCACTCGAGAGCCACACTCATCTTTGGTAATTATCAAGGGTTGGGGGTGTTTTACTAACCTGTTGCAGACATGTGTATAAATGCTTGAGACTAAGTAAAGTTTATCTTTAAGTGAAAGCACTCTTTTGTTGTCCTGTTTGTGCCAGCCATCTGTCGGTTGGACAGCTGTGTCTCCCCTGATTTATTTCCTGACACCACCTCGCACAGAGTAAAAGTTACCAAAAACTTTGGGTTGAAAGAACCCCAGGTAACACTGAGGTCCCTTCCAACCTTGATATTCTATGATTCTATGTGCCATCAACAATTCTAATGCATAAAGGGTCTCTTCTTCATTCATGGTGTGGAGCAGGGGGAATAGAAGTATACTTGCTGCTTGAATACTATTAAATGTTCTAGGCAGAGCTACTCTTCGATATTAATGGGTATCGGCAATACAGCAGTGTGCTAGAGGAGCAACAGAAAAAAGGGCTCGTCTACTGGACCTTACACCTCACTGTTAAAATAGAACCAGCTCCTGAGTATCAACTGTCATGGACTTCAACTGGAGGTGAGGGTATTCAGCACCTTGCTGTATCACACAGTTTTGCCATTGATTTTAGAGCCATGGTTTGGGAAGATCATAAACTCAGAGCACATAATCAATTGTATTCTTTATTATTCTTTATGGTGATATAAAGATTCGTCCGTGATCGGCCCAGTTCTCTTTTAGCGTTAGTGGGCCAGATTCTCCATTGCCATGCCCATTAGATACACCAATGCAAAGTGGGTATAAACCACTACTAAATTAGAATGGCAATTATTTACACCCACCCTGGACTGGTGTAAATAAATGCACAAGAATGGGCCAAGTTTTGCAGGGAGGTGTCTGAAATGGTTGAATTACCCCGAGTTAAAATACGACGTGTTTGTGCAATCTTGGGCAAGTTGCCTGGGGCCACATTTTCACAAGTGGCCTCTTAATTTGGGTTCTTTTGTTTTCCAATGCCCAAATCTTGACACCTATGGCCTGATTTCCCACCTCCACCCCACTGCACACATGGTACCAAGTACCCAGCAATTGCTACAATTGGTGGAGCTGAACCAATGGGAGCAATGGAGGGAAAATTTAGGGGGGAAAAGCCCTATTGTACATACAACCTATCTTTCCTGTAAATTGATCACATCAGTCTAGCAAAAAAGTGCCAGTTATATGATACTCCTTATGATACACCTTATGCCAGACACACGCTATCCTTCGTCCGCAATGTAATTAGTGTTTTGCTATGCACATAGGAACTTACAAGGTGTCTCCTCAGATTTAGAGCACTTATGATGATGGTCATTAGTCAGCCCAGGGAGAGAACCTTATCTACATATAAAAGTTCTACCATTTTAATTATACTGATAGAGTCAAAGTGGCAAAGCTCCTGTAGTGTGGACTCAGTTAGGCTGGTATAGCTATTCCCATACAGGAAGGGGAATAAGCTATACTGTTATAACTGTGTCCACACTAGGGGTTGTTACCAATACAAATATATTGGTAAAAAATCATAACCCTAAATGAAATAATTATACTGATACAAAAAAAAAACCCTGTGTAGACCAGATTTAAGAAGTCTTGGCAGACACTTTTAAATATGATGATAAAAAAATAAGATTTTTCTGCAGATAACCAAGTTCCTGATTAATGTTTTCCAAATGCTTCCCTTCCAAGAGGCACCAGACAAAAAATCTATTATTGTGGTATAATGTTATATTGTGGATACTGCAGGTATGGAACAGGTAGTAGGCTAGGCAGAGATACAGAGACAGGTTGAGTTAAGGAGCTCTCCAAGGAGGATATTGAATCTGGTCTCATCCATAAAGTTGTTGATGAAACACGTAAATAAAAGATTTTCTCTGAAAATGGAGGTTTCCTGTTTCCTGTTATTTTTATTATGGTAGCACCCAAAGTTTCCAGTAAAAATCAGCACTCCATTGTGCTGTGCTCTGTATTAGGGTTGTCTGGGTTTTACCTGGATAGTTCAGTTTTTGGATTCTGTTGCTGGGTTTTGACTGGAAAGTCCAGTCGAAACGGGGACCTGGCAACCTTAAATGTTACTCAAACCAAAAGCCAGTTACTGTGGGGCTGGAGAGGCATGGGGTCATTAACCCGCACCAGCCCCTGCTCAGTGAGGCCGCCTCCTACCTGCAGGCAGGCTTCTTGAGACGATCCAGCGAGCAATGGGGAGGAAAGGGAAGAAGAGCAAGTGATGGGAGTGGGGTCTTTGGGGAAGAGGCATGGCAAGGGCGGGGTCTTGGGGGGAAGAGGTGGGGCAGGGCCAGCACCTGGGAGTCCAATTATCAGCAATTAGACAGGTGGCAACTTTACACAGATGCCCCCACCCTGGAGAATTTACAATGTAAGGCCTGACAGATTAACTTGATAGATTTCTCTGCAATTGCTGTTTCCAGGGGGAATTTTTTTTTAATGGCAACTGTTAAAATTTAATCAGTGGCATCTGTCACAAATTTAAAGTATTCTGGGTCCCAGAGACTTGCCTAATAGGTATAGCACCTTCGGTTCCATACACACACTACATCCTCCGCTCCACAGAGCCTACCTGCAATTAAACTAGCTCTGAATAATCTACAATTGTTGTCACACATTTGGGTTCCTAGGGAATCACCAGCTGGCAGCATTAAAGTTTTATTTGTAAAAACAAAGCATAATAATAAAAAAACTACACTTTAATAGAAAAAATTTACAACACAAAAGTTTACTCAGTTTTTTGAAAGAGCCTGAACAATGTAAAGAGTGTAGATAAGAGGGGGGGCGGATGGCTAACAGTTTCTGATTGTCTAACAGGCTCAGAATAGTGTAATGATAGGCGGTGCTATCTCAATATCTTCTAGTGAAATTCAGAATAGATGTCTGGCATTCGTGTGAAAAAGATCTCCTTTGCAGAGGGGAGTAATGATAGTAATGCATTAGTAAAAAAAAGGTACAGTACTGCTGCTCACAACCCAATTCTCATCACAATGCAATGCTGTGAAAAAGTTCTGCTAACGCAATGTATTCTGACTAAGTTATGCCTCAGTGCCTTTTTTCACCTTCCCGACATTTAATGAAGCAGAACGAGTTAAAATGATACATCCGCCCAGGGACTTAATCCAGGTGAAAGTCCTGTCTCCCAGACCAAGAGCACAGGAGAATCTTCCACTCCATAGAGCAGGGGCAGGCAAACTTTTTGGCCTGAGGGCCACATCGGGTTTCCAATGGAGGGCTGGTTAGGGGAGGCTGTGTCTCCCCAAACAGCCAGGCGTGGCCCTGCCCTGCCCTCCTATCTGACTCCCCCACTTCTCGCCCCCTGACGGCTCCCCCGCTCCCTGTCTCCTGACCGCTCCCATACCTCCCGCTCCTGACTGCCCCCTGCCGCCCCATCCAACCCCCCGTCTCATTCCTGACTTGGCCCCCTGGGACCCCTGTCCCATCCAACCATCCCTTCTCCCCGTCCTCTGACCGCCCCCCACTACCCCGTCCAACCCCCACTCCATCCCATCCAACCCCCTCCTCCTTCCTGACTGCTCCCCGGGACACCTGCCCCCATTCAACTCTCCTGTGCCCTGCCCTCTGACCGCCCCAACCCCTATCCACACCCCCAGTCCCTGACCACTCCCCAAACTCCCCTGCCCTCTATCCAACCCTGCCCTGCTCCCTGCCACCTTACCACTACAGCCGGGCCGCCCAGAGCACCGGGTCAGGCCGCGGCTCTGCAACTGTGCCGCCCGGCCACCCAGAGCATTGCACCGGCGGTGTGATGTGCTGAGGCTGTAGGGGAGGGAGAACAGGAAGGGAGGGACTAGAGGCAAGCCTCCTGGGCCAGGAGCTCAGGGGCTGGGCAGGAGGGTCCCTTGGGCCGGATGTGGCCCACGGGCCGTAATTTGCCCACCTCTGCCATAGAGGCTATGTTAGCCTTTGCTTTATTTGCATCCAACTCCGCTCTGTGAAAGGCCATTTCACCCTTGAAGCAGAAGATCAATCAGCCCCACCCTTGCTCCCACAGTCCCAGTGAATGAATATCCTTACTTAAGGTCGTCTTGTAAGAGACACCACAGTCATTGCAACTTAACTGTTTTTGGCGTCTTTTGTGGGGGAGAGGCTAGCTTTTCTATGAAATGTTACCAACAGGTGTTGCAACTGCAGATTGGACTCAGTTCAGCAGACAGGTACATGTCCTCACAGGTGCTTATGTATGGAGATATAATGGGGTATACCACCCACACATTGGCTCAGCAGACGTTAATCCAACTCTGAGGGCTAAGGAGGCCACATCCCCTCGGCTCTGCAAGGCATGCTACAGCTAGAAGACGGATATAAGAGGGATTAGCTCAGCTCACTCGCCGCTGATGGGCCAAGGAAATGGAAGTGCACTGCAGGTTCCTGCGGAAGGACTGTCGGCACTTCAGGACATGGAGGCCCGTCAGACTGTGATGACCTATGACCCTCAGGCACCCGACACCACAGAGGGAGGAGAGGCTGTGGGAACCCTAATACGACAAGCTAGTGAGGAATAGATAGGAAATGACACAGAGGAACTTAACAGGCATCAGTTATAGAACTGGGCTTAGTTTGGTGTGGTTCAGCGGGATCCCCTTCAAGCTGGTGGCAGGCAACCCTGCCACCTCCAGGGCCTTGGATTGGGACCTGTTGGAGTAGAGAGGGCCTGGGACCCCAACCCTTGCCACCAGCAGCCCTGAGGTGGTGACGCACCCCCTCCAACCAACATGACCCTGAGGGAGGAGGCACCTATAGGGATTCTGCCCCGTAGGCCAGACCGCCCTGACCAAGAGCACAGCTGTAGGGATTCTGGCTATTAGGCTGCACGGCCCTAACCACATGGGCAGCTTTATAGACTCTGGCCATTAGGCCACACTGCCCTGACAGAAAGGGTAATTATATTGACTCTGGCCATTAGGCCACACGGCCCCAGCTGGGAGGGCAATCATATTGAATCTGACCATTGAGCCACCCAATCAGGCATTGAAGAACTACCTGGACGATTCCCTGAACCTTAGACCACATTGCCCTGAGACGAGGGACAGTCATTCAAACTCAGCTGTGGAATCATAATGCCCCTTCACCCTTCCCCCAAAGGGTGATGGGGTGTACCAGCCCGGTGACAGGGGGTTACTATCTGTCAAAAAAAAAAAAGCTATGCAATTAAGTCCCATGTTGCTCTCTCTCTGAAACCTAGCTTACTACCCACGTGCACTAATGGGTGTTAGCTCAGAACCATTGACTTCGACAGGTCTCCTTCCATTGCCTTAAAATGGGCATCATTTTAAATCCTATTGATATCAATATAAATTCCATCATCACTTTGAGCAAAGGGGTTAATAATCCTCCCCAGAGGGAGCTGTCTTCAAACAGGCAGTGAAACGATGGACCAAACCCACTCTAAAGAAAGATGTTGGGTTAGAGATCCTCAGTTGGGTTCTATAACTCCACTCATGCTCCTGGTGCCTCAACCCGCTTGATAAGTCAATGAGTAATATAATGGCAGTTCTCTTACTTGAATGGGAGCTCTTGGTGCTCTGCAACTCTGAAAAGCAGGCCATATGTGTGCAAATACTGCAGCCATTCTGTGCTCTTCAAAAGCTCCCGACTGCCTCAGACTTTAGAAACTATGAAGGGAGAATACTAGCCAAGATCCATGCAAAACTCCAAGCTTCAATGACGAACTTCATGGATTTGACTGAGTACTTCTTCTAAAAGGTACCATCATAATTAGAGCCAGGTGAATATTTTTGGCTGAAACATTTTGCAGCAAAAATTGCAGTTTTGGTGACACCAAATTGTTTTGGCCAGAAAAAAAAACAAAAAAAGTTTCTAAAGTGAAAGCATTTCAATTTTTGGAGTTCAAATGATTTTTCTTTTAGAAATTTGCTTCAATTTATTTTTTTAAAATGTAAAACAGTGAGAATAGGGCTGACATTTTAAAAATGTTCATTTTCCCATCAAATGAAATGTTTCGTTTCACTCAAAATGATTTTTATTTTAAACTTTTCAGTTTGCCTCAAATATTGTTTCAGGTTCACTCAAAACAATGTTTTACATTTCTTTCAGAACTGCCAGCGCACCAAAAACCATTATTCACACAGATCTAATCATGATATTAACTTCTTTATGAAATTGTAGATGTGATTCTCCTTTCACTTACTTCAGTTTTACACTAACAGGAAAGGACAAACAAGTATCTGGATATTTCTCAATTTGATGCCTGCTTCTGAGAAAATCACCCCACTTTTGCAAGTCATTCAGCCATTCAACCACATCAGAACCTCTGTTCTCTGAACCTTAGTTTTCCCAGACTTCTGTGCCTGAAATAGGGTTGTGCCTTCCAGTATCTATTAATTACACCGATTATTATCCAAATGCATTCGCTGTTTCCCAGGGCAAGGAGACTGCACAGTAGTTATAAAGATTTGGCAGTAATAATTATTTTCATTTCAGCCCCAACATCCTGAACAGATATAGAATGTTTCCTTAAGTTTTTAGCAAGTATCCCAAGTATTTTTGTCCTCCTTCAAGTGCTTGATGCTTTTACTCATAGCCGAGTTTACAGGAGGGGTGGGGGAATCTCAACAGAGATTTTTGCTTAGTTCATGCATCAGCCTGGCGCAGAATATTTTCAGCAGGGGCCAAAGACAAGGTGTTTTAGGGGGACGCTGGGGAGAATGATCCTCCAAAAATTATTCATGTTGGTACAATGTGTTGCAAAGAAAAGAGGGGCTTCCCCCACCCCCTTCTTTTCTTTAAGATAGCACTGGATTCTGAAATGAATACCAGAAGGAAGAAAGATACTGCACGTCTTTTCAAAAGCTACCTCAAGTCTCTGTGCTAAAGAGCTTTCTGTTTGGTTGTGTTGTTGTTTGAAGCTCAGACTCAGTATGGGCACCTCTTTGTGGCACCTTCTTTCTGCTGTCTCCCAGATCTTCTTTAACCCTGTCATTGCTGGCTATCTCTTGCAGCCTTTGTGTTCCAGAGAGGGGAAGGTGGGTTCTTTTAAGCTTATGTTGCCATTGAATGGACCAGGTTGTGGCTGGCTCTTCTTAGGGAGGGTGGTAGATGAGACACAAGAAATCTTCCATCTTGGGGAGGGGTGCCCATTCACAGGCAGCAGCCATCCCAAAGCTGACAAGAAGGAGGTGGAGTAATGGTCTTGGCCAGGAGTTTCCAAACTGAAATATGTGTGCCACTGTGGGTACATGAGCTCGATGTTCTATCAGTTCATTTCACAATGATTTTTTTCCAGGTGGTACATGAACCAATGGAGTTCAAGACCCACTGGTCTCAGCTGTGGGGGTACTTGGCCTGCTGACTAGAAGCTCTGAGTCTTAGTGCTTCCACAAGGTACAATGTCTCCCTATGCTCCTGATGGGGTGATTTGGCAGTACATACCACCTAAGAGCCACAACACAGCCCTGCATTAGGGATTCATAATGGGAGCAGGTAAAGAATAGAAAGTATCCTTTCCAGGAGAAGATCCACCTCCTTGAAGGCAGAACTCTAGCAAAGACTTCTCGGTGATCATGCCAAAAGAGTATTTACAAAGTTTTGCCTTTTGACCAGAAAATGAAGGACCATTGTCTGGTGCTTAGAGCAGGCCACTGGGAGTCAGGAGCATTTACTTTGCCTCTGATTCTCTGTGTGACTGTAGGCAAATCACATAATGTTTATAAAATGCCAATATTGATCTCTACTTCACAGGGATGCTTGGAGATTAAAGTTTGGAAGGTGCTTGGAGGTCCTTGGATGAAAGCTGCTGCGTAGATGCATATTTCAATTAAATAATCTACATTTATTTGTAACGGTTCAAATCTGTTAGTCTTTGCATTCTGGGACAGGAAGAATGCACTAACAGAGGGTCTACCTTTAATTATTCCATCGCAGCAGTTTTACCAGAGTCTTTTTAGCAGTTCTCCACATAATTCCTTCCATTTCATACCGTAAAGGGTCATTTTTATTCATAGCCCTTTTAACTTTATTAAGAGCTTCTTCTCCACAGGGATCATCTGGCTTTTTTTTTTTTTTTTTTGGTATTCATTCCAAAATGAATGAACCTCTTGAAACGAGTATTATCTTTTGTCCCTGGTTTTGCTCTGGCAATGAACTCAGCGATAGTTTCTATCTCCTCCATTCTTTGCAAAAACCCTTACATCAGCATTTATTATTATATTATATTGAGTAATTTCCAAAAAGTATTCAAGGGAGTGGGTGTCAGGGAGAGGCATTTCATTAGCATTTTTCAGCTTTGCTGGTGCAGAGTCAGTTGAATTTCAGTTAACAATAGGAAATTATTTCTACCAAAAATTATTACCGAGCATAACTTTTAATCATCCTATTCACAGTAAACGTGATTCTAATCCACAAACCTCATCATAGCGGTGTGAATGTGGTCTTCTAAATCACCTCTTAGCTATAGACTATTTTGCCAATATATCCATTCAATGTTTGTTAATATGGTCAAAACCCCAGAGACAACTATGAATTATAAAAGCTGCACAAACTATTATCGGATTATTTGTAGCATAACCCGAAATTCCCAGTACTTCTGATTA
Source organism: Dermochelys coriacea (assembly GCF_009764565.3). Taxonomy (NCBI): domain Eukaryota; kingdom Metazoa; phylum Chordata; order Testudines; family Dermochelyidae; genus Dermochelys; species Dermochelys coriacea. Next base: position 120,294,910 of record NC_050072.1, read on the forward strand.
CAAAGTCTTGCATGGATTATAGAAAAGCATTGCTTTTAATCTTCCTTCTTAAGAGAGACCTCTACTGCATTACCTTTCAGCTCTGGATTTACCCCAATTTTATTCTATAATTTAAACCTTTCCTCACAATAAAATGCAAATATTTTTGCATCACTATAATCACTTACGTATGTGAATGTAAAACTAATATATAGAGTAAGATTTACACAACTCACTTTCCAAACTCCTGGAAAAATGAATTATGTGATCTATAATATTCCCCATAGTTCACATGTGTAAAATAGCTCTCCTATTGATGCAAGCTATGCATCTGAGGCCTGATCCAAAGCCTACTGAAGTCAGTGGAAAGACCCTCATTGACTTCAGTGGACTTTGAACCAAATGTTTGAGTAGACAGGAAATATTTGTATCTCATACCCATTTAGGAAAAATTTTAAAATGTCACCAAATTTCGGTTTGTATGCTCCCCAGGGCAGGGATGGTGCCTTGACTTGTTTTGAAAGCTATCTACCACATATTTGGGTGTTCCAAAATAAACTGCACTTGCAATAATACTGTTATGTAAGGTATTTCAAAACTTCTTTGATGTGCCTGTACTGTAACTTCATTAACATTCAAGGTAAAGTTATTTAACCTTTACCTCCACTTCTTTACCAGGAAACCTAATAACCAATAGATGGTACTGTGACAGACCCAGACCAGTGGGGTACAGGAGTCTGGTCCTTACTGGGATCCAGGAAGTGCTAAAGGATCCCCCCCAGCCTAAGAGGGTACAAGAGTCTGATAGAAGGCAGATATACTGGCCACTGAATGAACAGTTTTCTGTTCCCTGAGTGACCAGAGCAGGGGCTGTCCTACAGCAATAAAGAACCTGCTAGAACCAATTAAGACAGGCAAGCTAATTAAGACACTGGAGCCAATTAAGAACATACTAGAATCAATTATGGCAGGCAGACTAATCAGGACACCTGGTTTAAAAAGGACCACCCATCAGTTAGGGGTGTGTGTGCAAGCAAGTGAGAAGGTGTGTTGCTGGAGGACTGAGGAGTACAAGTGTGATCAGGCTTCAGGAGGAAGATCCTGTGGTGAGGGTAAAGAAGGTGTTGGGAGGAGGCCATGGCGAAGTATGCCAGGGAGTTGCAGCTGTTACAAGAGACCCTGTAGACAGTTGCAATCCACAGGGCCCTGGGCTGGAACCCATAGTAGAGGGTGGGCCTCGGTTCCCCTCAACTCCCTGTCTGAGACAAGAGGAGGTGACCTGGACTGTGGGTCCCATTAGAGGGGAAGGTCCCTAGCCTATGCCCCAACCCATGAGGTGGGTCAGCAGAGACTGTGGGGATTGTTCTCCTCCCTTTCCCCATGCTGGCCAGTGATGAGGCTAACTGAGTGAATGGCAGGTTTGAACCACTAGCAAAAGTGGCCAAACTGCAGGCGGCCGTGAATCTCTGAGGCGAGCAAATCCGCCAATAAGCGCAGGACCCACCAAGGCAGAGGAGGAACTTTGTCACAGTATGAATACTTCTCAGGACTTGCTTCAAGAATTATATATAACAGATGGCTGATATTCAAGTTAGCCAAGGATGGTTGCTAATTATCCCATGATCAACTTACAGTTTTCTCTACTTCAATATTCAAAATGTATTCACAAAATAATTCCTAGTCTGTTCATTGCTTGCAAATAGTGTTCTGTAATATATTTGAAAGTTTGAGCTGTGTTTTTTATTTTGATTGGACACATAAGCTGCATCACATTGTTTCTGTTATCTGCTGAATGACTGTAACTCTCATCAGGTCAATAATGTAAATACACACATGCATGAGCTCCAAATTCACTTTCCACAAATACTTGTACTTACAGCTCACTGTTTCTGTGAATGTTCCTGCCAGTGAACCCACAGGCAGGAATATCCACTGAAAGCTAATGCAAAAGAGGCATCAATATAGCAGAAGCAAGTTCAGGTGAATATTCATGAGAAAACTTGGGAGGTATTCACCCAATTCTGCTCATTAAGACTGGCATTAGGGAATTCCTCTGATTCAATCAGTTGGGTCACAGGGAGTCAATCTTCACACTCTACTCTTGGGAAAGAAGTTGTAAGGAATACCTAATCAGGCCTTCTGTGGCCACTCTAGAGGGGAGACTTCCTTCTCAGAAATTAGCACTGTTACTTGCAGAGATAAGGAGGGCTATGAACCTTTTGCGGCTCAGTGTCTGGACTCGGGTTTTAGCTGCTGTCCTTAGAGTGGGCTTACCAGAGGGCCTAATCTTCCTAGGTTCTAGAGTCCCTAACTCCCATAGTTCAAGTTGTCAAGCACCTTGCAGGTGGCTTTCAGCCTCCCAGGATCAGCTCCATTGTTTCTACAGTGCAAATCCTGAAGAGCTGTTAACCAGATTCTCTGCCTTCCCTTTAGAAAGGAACAGCGTCAAGGAGAGTGGAAACTGATAGCTTAAAAAAAACATGAACAAGCTGGAAGTAATAAGAATTGGACACATTTTCAAATCACAAGCTCCCATCCCATGTGGTTCTCAGGCTAAGTATCTGCTGCTGTCTGGTGAGATACCTTATTGTATATCTGAAGATATCACCAAGACCTTCTAATATTGGACGGATACACTTATGAATTAGTGTTCTTGTCAGACAAAGTAGGAAATGCCAGAATTAAGGCTGCCTGTGCAATCTTAATTCGGCCTCCTTGTGTGTATGCATTATGATAGTCTAATTCTGTGACCACATGCTACTTTTTCCCCCCCAAAGGAGCCATGCCTTTTTAGGTGCACAAGCTGAACTGTGCTCTGGGAATGAATCAGAATTTTGTAAGTGAATCAAGTGAATTTTGTAAGTGAATATTGTTTGTCGCACCCCCTGCCTCGTTTTGTTGCAGAGCTGGAAGATGGTAGTCAATGGGGGACAGCAGAAGGAGAAAGGAAGGTCTCATGGATAAGGCAGTTGAATGCTGCCCTGGACTGAGAACTGGATTCTATCCCTTCTTGCCATCAGAGTTCCTGTGATGGTGGGCAAGACATTAAAATAACAGGTGGTCATTAATTGTGTGTTCCCCACTTTCTGGATGCCCAAATTGAGACCCTGGGGTCTCATTTACAGAATGAGCATCATAGCTGCAACAAGAGTTCTGTTCTGAACATAGCATTTTAAAGCATTTAATAAGTACTCTGAAAACTCAGGCCCTAGGTATCTCAAATTGGGCGCCCAAACTTAGTGGAGATTAAACAATTTTGACTTCCATTCCCCATCTATAAAATGTGGCTACTAATACCACTTTCCTTCCAGGGATGTTATGAAGATAAAGTCATTAGTTGGTTGCGAAGCACTCAGAGTGATGATGAATGCCATAGAAAAGCTTATTAGGAAATGAACAACTCTATATTCAGAGCATGGTGTGGTAAATAATCCGAGGCCAGTATGATGAGGTGTAACAGGCATTCACTGCCTTCTAATGGACACCCCATTACCTTAGCACACGTCATCATAGCAAGTGGTCATTTAAGAGAAAGGCAGAGAGTTTTGACCACCTGGGGTTGCCTAGAAAGGCCTCCAAGGGTAAGCCGCTGGTGGAACCAGTGAAACGTAGTCCTCCAGAGGCTAAAAGGACTGGGAGCTGGCAAAGGCCAATCAGGGCCCAGCCCACAAGATAAAAAGATATTTCTATCCATGGTAGTGCTGGAAATCGAATGATCCATCCTCCCTCTGCTTTAACCGAAGAAGGCCTGGTCACAGGCTTATTCTGACTGCACTTTTCAGTTAGGTCAATGAGAGACTTCTGACTTATTTTTTGGGTGTGTAAGGTCCAAGGGGGCCATCCTGAGTTAGACATCAGTTGGACTACTGAAAATTAGGTGAGCTCACTTAGTGAGATGCCCCTTGGCTCAGATGAGTCTGTGACAGTCACACACTGAATGGTGAAGATAAAATGAAATATTAAATATTTGCTCATTCAGTGAACATCATCTGTCCTGGTGCACTGAATGAGTCAGGGGTCCAGTGGAAAAATAGTGCTTGATTATGTAATTAAATACAGCATCATGATGCATGTGATGACATAATTACATTATCATGTAATTAAAGACTATATCATGATGCACAGACATCCTTTTTCTGGCATTTACTAAATGTTCAGTGCTTGACTTTTCAACCTTAATGTTCATTTAACATGTTTGTTTGTTTTTTAAATTTCTTAAGCCTTTAAAGAAAGCAAACTGGGGAACAAATACATTCCATCATGTGGAATCATATTAACACCCACTTGAGTCATCAGCTGGGTTGGGATCTTTAGATCTGCCCCACAGACATCTCCTGCTTGAACTGAATAACTGGCAGCGGTAGTTGGCAGTTCTTGTTTATGTGAGCCAGCCACTAGAGGAGAATGATCAAGGCACTTTGCCAGTGAGTTTCATTGCTATTGGCAGACGAATGGTGAGGAACAGGAATCCTGGGTTCTCTAGTAATTACAGATTCTTCATACCCAATGCCTCTAGCATGTCCCTGTCCTTATTGGCTCTCCCTCTGAGGTCCTGCCCCTGGTTCCCCACCCCTCTACTCCTATGGCCACTCGTGACTTCTGCCTCATTCCTTCTCCCCTGTGTTCTTGCCGCAGCTGCTATGGTACTGCTGTACCCCCTTTCCCTCCTTTTCACCCTTTTTCCCTTGAGTTCGCGTCGCTTTCTCTGCCATACACACACCACCACCAAATTCTTACCCTCCAATCCCCAGCTCCTGACCTACCCCTCAACCCCCAGCTTCTCTTTCCCATCCACAATTTACTGCTCCTCATCCCTCTGCATTACAAGAATCAGGCCACTGCCACCTTCTCCTCCTCCATGTTGCCTGGGTACCAGCAACAGAGCAAGGGGAGCACAGGAGAGACAGGCTCCCTGCTCTTAGTTCTGGTGCCCAAACCCACAGCAGACCCCAGAAGCTGGGAGGAGCAATTGCAGGGAAAGTCCTGCTCAGCCCCTGCAGCCTCGGGCTGGAGCATGGTCAATTGGTCCCTGGGGATGGCCCATGTACAGTCTAATTACACATAGGCGCACAAAGGGGATGGAGCATGCTTAGTGCAGACGAAGTCTTTGGAGAATTTAGCTTCCAAACTAACAAGTCTGTACTAAGCAAGCGTAAACTGAGATTTTCCAGAGGTTTATAACATGGTCAGATTGAGGTGAATTTTCACAGGGATAGCAAAAGGCACATTCCTGAGACCAAGGTGGACTCCTTGTCAAATTTAATGTCCTGTCCCAAGCATGGAGGTGCTAGAGCTTCTCAATTAAAACAGTAGTTAGAATGTTTTTAACATGGAAAAAACAGATATTTTTCCCTAATCTCAGTCTCAAATTAACAATTTTAACTGAAATTTAAAAAAACAAGCCTGAAGCGGACACCTGATGTAGAAAATTTCAGCCTGAAAGGCTTAAATTTGTCAAAGCTAGAAGCCCCTGAAAACAGTCTTATAATAGAAAGTGTCGACAATCTTACCGACAGGCAGCACTGGCCAGCTCTATAAGGAGCCTGGATTTTGAAAGGGATCTTAGTGCAGCCCCCTGTTTGGCCCCTTTAATCTTTCTGGTGCAAATAAATGCAGGTCCAAGTTCCTGAAGCTTGCACTACCTGACTTGTGGGTGGAATTATGGGTGTTAGATATTGGCATATCATGAGATAAATTGTACCTACAAAACAGGTTTCAGAGTAGCAGCCGTGTTAGTCTGTATTCGCAAAAAGAAAAGGAGTATTTGTGGCACCTTAGAGACTAACAAATTTATTTGAGCATAAGCTTTCGTGAGCTACAGCTCACTTCATCGGATGCATTTGGAAGTAAGCTGTAGCTCACGAAAGCTTATGCTCAAATAAATTTGTTAGTCTCTAAGATGCCACAAGTACTCCTTTTCTTTTTACCTACACAACAGTGAATGAAAATTGTGGGACAGGGTTCAACAATCTGAGCCTCTTGGAAAAACAGAGCTGGGAAAGCAATGAGAATCATAGGATTTATGGTGGCCAAGCAAAAGAATACTGGGAGAACAAGCTCTTTCATGCTTAAGTATTTTGGTCACTTCAACTTCCTGTCCAGAGGAAAACAAGAAGAGCAGAGGCACGTGAAAATGACAAGTCATGTGAGGCGGAAGCTATTCACATTCTCTCAAACCAAAACACAAATTGTTGGGGTTGTTTTTTAGTTCAGTTACAGTGAAATTTGCCCCTGTACTAAAACTATGCACAGCCTACCACCATTTAAGACCCATTTTAAACTAACAAGAACTAATGTGGTACTTGAAGTGGTGTAGTATGCCCTCTGCACAGTGTGAATTTCACTCAGTGTTTGGGCCAAGGGAGGAATCATTCTATCCCCCAGACCACACTTCCTTCCTCCCACACTCAAAGACTTTGCAGTAGGGCAATCTCCCACTCAGCACCTGACTACGCGGAACACAGCTCGTTCCAGAGACACCCAGTGCTGGTACTCATCACACTGGCATTTGCACCACATCACTCAAAGCTTCGCTAGAAGAATAAAAGGTCTTCCATTCTTATGCAAAAGATTTGTTGGTGGGTGGTGTTTTTAATTTATGGATGTACCCCCTGTCAAGGCTGGCACTGGCACTTTGAGTGCAGAAGGTGGGGGCCCACAAGGATTCTAAACATTAATACTGGCCACTCCAGGCTTGTATTAGACTCCCAAGATTACAGCTTTTCTCTGACCTTGGATGGGTAGATGCTGCCACCACCCAAGTGCAAAAAAACCCCTTTTGGAACCCATAAAGACACACTTGGGAATTCCTTCCTATGGGGTACCATCAAACCCTTTCACATACACCCTCCAGGGAAGAGCTGAGAAAAAAAAAACAAAGGAAATCAGCTGTTGCCACCAGCTAATTCAACAACATGTGCACAAACCTCTTAGGACACACACACAAAACCCTTTAAAAAGGTACATTTTATTAAAAACAAAAAGAAAGAAAATACTTCTGGAACTTAGGCTATTGCTAGATTTAAAAAGAGCAAATATAATAATTAACCATCAATAATGGTTTTCTTGCGGTCCAGTTTAATGGTTACAAGCAAAACAAAAGCATTTGGGGGTTAGCACAGATGAGTCCACAAGCCTTACAGAAATAAAAGAGATAAACCTAATCGCATCTTCCTAGACATTTCCTGATCTACTTACGTATTTAGAGTTTCAAATGAGTAGTTTCTAGATATGATTTGATGATTTTTTCATACCTGGTGCAAGCTCCTACAGCATAGTTCCAGCCCTGTCCCTACTCTCCGGGAGAACAACCACAGACAGCCAAAAGGCGAGTTTTGTTTCAAATTTAAAAAGTTCTAGCCCTTCCATTGGTTCTTTTGGTCAGGTGCCCACTCTCTTCCTTTTACCTATGGACTTTTTAACCCTTTATAGGTAAAGCAAGTAGAGAACAGCTATTAAAAGGGATTTTGTAGCTAACTGGCTGGGAGGGTGTGCATAAAAGAGAGCTACCCCCCCCTTTCCTTTATCACCCCGCCCCCACCCAATGCATAACTATGCATTCTGGGCTCTGTTTCCTTGTACTTCCGAGTAAATCACAAGACTCAAGGGAAAGGGAGACAGGGCAAAAAAAAAAAGGATCATTATTCTCTCCATGTAGGATGCAAGTATTTCCAGCTGAAGTGAAGTCAATGGGAATGACTTCCATGCTGTTGGGAGAGAATTGGGCCCAAGCAGCGTGGAATCTGCTCTGACAACAGGATACATTTCTTTCATCCTGTCTCATGTGATGTTACTTTCTGATGTATGTCCCACATATTAAATTATTTACAAATGAAAGACTTGCAGGGATGGCTCTTTCACACGCACATGGCAGTTTTTGTGTCAGACACATAGCTGGGATTATTTCTAAGTGTAAAAAAAAGAAAGACATTTTGGATTCACCTAAACAAGTTCTGCAGTTTCCTAACCGTGATCTAATTTGTTTTGTTGTTGTTTTTTTAATTAGGAAACACACTTTATATTGCCTTTAATCACAGCATACTCACCATGTAATTACGCTCTAAGTACATTTATAAGAATTGTTTGTGTGTGCAGAGGTGAGGGAGTGAGAGGGTGGATGTAATTATGTATATAGGGAAATGTAATGATTAATTATCTTGAGTATGTAATCTTACCAAGAGGTTTGATAAAGTGCAAGCAAAACAATCTCTTCCTGTGTACTAATTACTCACAGCAGGGCTTGAGCCAGCTGTCCTTACTCAGGCATAATTCCCATTCAAGTTTATCTAAAGGGAAGCCCACACACTAAAGTCAGTGGGAGTTTTGCCTGAGTAAGAACATATGCAGTGGGCCACATTCTGATCTCAGTTACTCCAGTGTAAATCCTGAATAATGCCCTTAATTTCAATGACCTTACTCTGGACTTACTCCTGTGTAACAGATCACAATCTGGCCAGTGAGTATGAAATATGTGTCATCATCATTGCAGTTTTTTCCTTTGCTGGCATATAGCAGAAAAGTTACTTTCAATTTACATGACCATTTTCCCATGGTGCACCAGCCAAAATGACTGAATCAGCTTGGTACTTGAAGGTCATCTTCCTGATGAATAACAAAGTGAATGGAAACCTCTGGCCATGCATCAGCTTATCTGCTTTTTCTATAGTCTCATTTTGATAGGCTCTGAATTGTTCCAGAACTTGAATATTTAAACACAGGTTTTTCAGATGCAAAAATTATCTTACTATGAGGCTAGATATCTTCCCATGGAAGAAAATAAGATATTCCCTCCATGACACTCCAAATACCATATATTGGTATGTAACACATGCCATTTGAGAATCTGTAAAGGTACCCATGCAGAGCCAGCCTGGATTTTCCAGCCCTCAGTACCCACAGTTAGGGCAAGGCTTTCAAAAGAGCTCAGTACCCAGAAGCTGCTGTTGTGGCATCAATGGCCATATGTTTGTAAAGAACCCAGCACCTAATGTGGGGCAGACTTCCACCTCTTATCCCTATCTCCCATGCACACGCAACCCTTGCCCCTCCCTGGAACTGTTTTCAGATCTTAAGAAGTTAGGAATTTCTTACCCCAAAAATAATTCCAGCCAGTCCTAGCTTGGTGAAGATTCTAGCAATACCAAGAGGATTGCCACTATGTTAACTAAATCAGCCCCTACTTCCTCTCCTGCCCCAGATCTTCTGGACCACTTGATATGGGCGGCATAGTCTGTTCTCTTCTGCCTTATACTCCTCATACACAAGTTCCCAGGAGTGAGCAAGAGGGATCAGGACGAGCATAGAAATAAATAGTGAATTACAACATGGTTGTAAGCAGGGAGGGATGTCTTTAACATTGACTATGAAATTCTACCTAAACTCTCAGTCCTTGGGGAAAACAAGGGTTTATTAGTGTAACCCATACACCTTCTGGGTGTGGCATTCTGTCCTGTCTAGCGGCACTGAGACCACTTAGAGAGAGAGATAAAATGAGTCTTCTCTACAGCCTTAGCTAACAGCCAGTTAGCCTTTAGCTTGTGTGGTAGACGCTCAGGCTCTAAGCCAGAGGTCCCAGGTTCAATCCTACCGGCCAACAACCAGGGTCTGCCAGTGTTATATTAGGACTAGATATTGTTTGCAGGCATACACCCAAGTACTGAGATTTCTCTTTTCACATACTGTGGTTGTTAAAGTTGCTTAGTCTTTATATTGTGAGAAAATATACTCTGGGTTCTCAAGCAAAACATGAGCAGGACCACAAATTACAGGATTGTGACAAGAACAGATTAGCCGAGTTCCTTTTCCCTTTCTCATCACAGTCTTCATTTGATTCCTCGTTTTCATGATTGATTGTAATGACAACCAGAAAGGACATGTGGGATGTAGAGCTCTGGCCATGAGGATAAGGAGAACGGAAAATGGGTCCCAATTGAATTTTAAAATGCATAATGTTAGACATGCTGAGTGATTTATAGTTCATGCAGGTAGCTCCAATCATGGTGGTCTCTCTCTTCATCTCCCTACTGCACAATATCCAAACCTTGCCTCCACAGATACCTTTCAGCACATCAGCTAGACAACTCGGTCAGTGACCTTTAATTCCCTCACCTACACATGCATCCTCACACCTAGTCTCATGCGTCTTGTGCGTTTCACCCAGACCTTTAATGTCATTTAATAAGTAAATGACAAAATTGAAATACATGTTAAAAAACTCCAGGGGATTGGCTGCAGTATTAGGTGGGGCATGACATTTAAGGGCCCCCACTCCTTGTCCTTACCAGTCACACTCACCTTCTTGTCTAAATGAAGGTTCTTCTTTCTGCTTTATCCTTCTAACCTTTTGGTTTCCTATAGCAAAGACTCATCCTTTATCACTTCTCCTTAATGCTGTATACACATATTTATATTATCTGCACGCAACAAGAGTTATGGGTGAAATGTAACCCTGTGCAAGGAATCAGCACAAGACCACACACCACATCTTTAACTTTGCCCCTGTGGCGATACGAGCCTCTGAGTCCCAAATTCTGTTATAAATGTTATACCTCAGAGCAGAGGAAAGCAAGGTGTAGTCATGTCTGAACATGATGCAATTTGTCTGAACAGCAATGGATTTAAGCAGGTTTTTAAATTAAGCATGTACTTGCAGTATTAATAGATGTAGGTTGCCAAGGCGATAAAAGATCTGAGTTTTAGTCCTGAGTCAGACATTTATTTTTTGTAACTGGACAAAACACCTAACCTCTTTGTGCCAGTTACTCCATCTGTAAAACTGAGCTACACATGTGCTCATCTTTGGAGAACTACAAATGAAAAAATTACTATCCCATTAATATTAATCCCCATTTTTAGATGGAATAACTGAAGGAACAGGTAGGTCCCCAACCTAACCTATCTATGCTGCTCTAGCCCATTAGCAGCCCAAAGAAATCTGCCATATATTAAAATGACCAGAAATTGAAGTCAATGGGACTACTCACATTCTTAATGGTAAGCACATACTTAAGTGATTTGCTGGATTGGGGCCATACTGAAAAACCCTATGGAAAATGTTCTAATGCATGTGCAACCTATACTTTTTACAGGGTGGTAAGTCAGTCAGATACAACCCAATTTTTACTGGAATGCTCAAAGGTTCTTCAGAGTAAGGCCTATCTTGTACTATATTTCATCTTTCTAACACCCTGCAGTAACAGCTGCAGAGCTAGTCCAAAAAAAGTCATGAAGATTTGTTTATAGTAGCAAAAATATATCTTCCCCCACCTCCAATCTCCTTGCTCTCAAAAATGGTAGAAGCTTTTTTACTCAATTTTTTTTTAATTACTTTCCAGTAGAGCCCAAACTTGGAATTTCCACTCTAAAAGGTGAAAGATTTGGAAAGTTATAAATGAGTGAATACAGGTTCTTACAATGGAAACTATTGAGCAGCCTTAACTACAGCAGTTACTCTCGGCATAAAGCACTAACTAAAGATAATGCCAAGGTTCCAATAAGTGTGGCAATGCCCTTATTTCACTGGCTTATCAAATTTCCTTTCCCAAGAACAGCCCAGGCATCTAGTTCTGTAGCAACCGATCCCATGTATCACATCTCACTTCCTTTTCTTGCCACATACTTTGAAGTCAGTGAAGCTTCCATGCACAAGCTTTAATTGCTGGAACCCGAGTGAACGTTCATTTAATTCATAATTTAGGATTTAAAATAATTGGCAGGAACTTGTCTGGTATCAATAGCACAGTCACAGGCAAAATCTACAGGGTTAGTTCAGTTATTTTAAGTAGGCATTAAAGCGAATCTTTGTGACTTCAAGGCTCATACCTGACTTGCTGCCTGATGCTTCTTTCCTAAGGTATGATTTCTTGTCATTAAGGACGGTGGCCAGGCATACAACAGGTTTAATTACACAAAAAATAAATAAATAATGACAAACTAATTCAATTAGTGATTCATAAATACCATGCATGTCTATGCTGCTACATAAATGATTGTTGTTCATAAAGCTTCTTGAATTAGAGTGGGTGTTGGGCAGTTGCTATATTACCTTTCCATGCCTCCTGATCTATCATTTGAAATTCCTAATGAGTGGGGTTGCCTGAGGGACAGCCACCAATGGGGGAAATCTTTGACAAAGCAGCACCACTGCACACATTCTGCCCGGAAGGAGTGGGATAGAGACCCGGAGTGGGAATACTGTATGGGCCATGGTGCTGGTTGGCTCTGGTCTCATGACACTTCCCGAGGATCCATCCCAAGCTTTTGAGGATACATGGGGTCTGGGCATTGGCCCTATACTCTGTTCCATAGGAGGGACAAACCTCACTTTGCTCCAGGGGAAAAGTTGGAGAGAAACTTGAAAGGGGACACTTAGAGACTTTTCTTTATAGCTACCATTTGTTGGTTTTCTTGTAGGAGGCAATGATGGTCAGATCCTTTGGTTTCTGTATTTAATATATATAATAGTGTGTATGTGTGTGTGTGAGAGAGAGAGAGAGCACTTTGGAAACCAAAGTTGTGTATTTACATCTGTGTAGAGCTGATGCAAAACACTACCATTCTGATGTGGTAGCATTTTACACCCACTTTTAACAGGTGTAAATGACTTCACAAAGAGCAAGGCATTGAGAAGCAAGCCCATAAAGCATAATGCAATCAATTAGGAACCCCAGTACACCCCCTCACCTTTTATGTCCATGTTCTTGATGAAAATCTAACCAAGATGAAATGCTTAACAGTAATATTTCACTGGCTATTGTAATAGCAGCACCAGCTGTTGGGGATCTACGATGCAATCAGAGGCATTCTGGGTTTATTGTATGATGGAGGAGAGGAAGGTAATCAGGAATAGCCAACATGGATTCACCAAGGGCAAGTCATGTCTGACCAACCTGATTGCCTTCTCTGATGAGATAACTGGTTCTGTGGATATGGGGAAAGCGGTGGACGTGGTCTATCTTGACTTTAGCAAAGCTTTTGATACGGTCTCCCACAGTATTTTTGCCAGCAAGTTAAAAAAGTATGGATTGGATGAATGGACTATAAAGTGGATAGAAAGCTGGCTAGATTGTCAGGCTCAACGGGTAGTGATCAATGGCTTGATGTCTAGTTGGCAGCCAGTACCCAGGGGTCGGTCCTGTCCAGTGGCCAGTTTTGTTCAACATCTTTATTAATCATCTTGATGATGGAATTGATTGCACCCTCAGCAAGTTCGCAGACGACACTAAGCTGGAGGGACAGGTAGATAGGATCCAGAGTGACCTAGACAAATGTGAGGATTAGGCCAAAAGAAATCTGATGAAGTTCAACAAGGACAAGTGCAGAGTCCTGCACTTAGGATGGAAGAATCCCATGCACCGCTACCAGGCTGTGGACCGACTGGCTAAGCAGCAATTCTGCAGAAAAGGACCTGGGGATTACAGTTGATGAGAAGCTGGATATAAGTCAGCAGTGTGCCCTTGTTGCCAAGAAGGTTATGATAAATGAAGGGGAGGTAGCTCCCTTTTATGAACACCCAGCCAGCCAGTTAGCTATAAAGTCCCTCTTGGTGGCTGTTCTCTGCTTGTTTTATCTGTAAAGGATTAACAAAGTCCCCTCTGGTAAAGAAAAGGGCACCTGACCAAAAGATCCAGTGGGAAGGCTAGAACTTTTTATAATTGGGAAAGAAGCTTTCCCTTTGTCTGTGGTTGTTCTCCGGAGAGTGGAGACACAGAGCAGCAATGCTGTAAGCAGCTTTAAGCCAGGGATGATCATAAATCATCAGATCATACTTAGAACTACTTATTTGGAACTCCCAAATGTGTAAGTAGATCAGGAATGTTTAGAAAGACGCAATTAGGGTAATTTCTATTTATTTCTTATGGCTAATGGACTCCTCCGTGCTAACTCTAGATGCTTTTGTTTGCTTGTAACCTTTAACCTGAACCCCCAAGAAAGCTATTTTGGGTGCTTGATTTTTGGAATTGCTCTTTTTAAATCTAGCAATAGGCTAACTTCTAGCTGTATTTTTTTTTGTTTTTAATAAAAATGTATCTTTTTTAAGAACAGGATTGAATTTTTGGTGTCCTAAGAGGTTTGTGCATGTTGTTTGATTAGCTGGTAGCAACAGCTAATTTCCTTTATTTTCTTTATCAGCTCTTCCCCGAAGTGGGGGTGAAAGGGCTTGAGGGTACCCCACAGGAAGGAATTCCCAAGTGCTCCTTCTTGGGTCCAAGGGTTTTTTTTTTTTGCATATGGGTGATGGCAGCCAAGGTCAGAGAAAAGCTGTAACCTTGGGAGTTTAATACAAGCCTGGAGTGGCAAGGATTAATTTTTAAAATCCTTGCAGGCCCCCGCCTTCTGCACTCAGAGTGCCAGAGTGGGGATTCAGCCTTAACAAAGGCTAACAGCATATTGGGCTGCATTAGTAGGAGTATTGCCAGCAGATCAAGGGAAATTACTATTCCCCTCTATTTGGCACTGGTGAGACCACATCTGGAGTATTGTGTGCAGTTTTGGGCCCCCCCCCCCACTACAGAAAGCATGGGAACAAATTGGAAAGAGTCCAGCGGCGGGCAATGAAAATGATTAGGGGTCTGGAGCACGTGACTTACAAGGAGAGGCTGAGGGAACTGGGCTTGTTTAGTCTGCAGAAGAGAAGAGTGAGGAGGGATTTGATTGCAGCCTTCAACTACCTGAAGGGGGGGTTCCAAAGAGGATGGAGCTAGGTTGTTCTCAGTGGTGACAGATGAGATGACAGAACAAGGAGCAATGGTCTCAAGTTGCAGTGGGAGAGGTCTAGGTTGGATATTAGGAAACATTTTTTCACTAGGAGGGTGGTGAAGCACTGGAATTAGATGAAGGTTTCTAACAATCAGAGGAGTGAAGTTCTGGAACAGCCGTCCAAGGGAAGCAGTGGGGGCAAAAGACCTATCTGGCTTCAAGATTAAACTTGATAAGTTTATGGAGGAGAAGGTATGATGGGATAACATGATTTTGGCAATTAATTGATCTTTAACTATTCATGGTAAATAGGCCCAATGGCCTGTGTTGGGATATTAGATGGGGTGGGATCTGAGTTAGGACAGAGAATTCTTTCCTGGGTATCTGGCTGGTGAATCTTGCCCAGGGTTCATGGTGAATCATGCTCAGGGTTCAGCTAATCACCATATTTGGGGCAGGAAGGAATTTTCCTCCAGGCCAGATTGGAAGAGGCCCTGGGGGTTTTTCACCTTCCTCTGCAGCATGGGGCACAGGTCACTTGCTGGAGGATTCGCTGCACCTTGAAGTCTTTAAATCATGATTTGAGGACTTCAGTAGCTCAGACATAGGTGAGAGGTTTATTGCAGGAGTGGGTGGGTGAGATTCGGTGGCCTGCACTATGTAGGAGGTCAGACTAGATGATCATAATGGTCCCTTCTGACCTTATAATCTATGAATCTATGAATGGGTTACCTAGGGAGGTGGTGGAATCTCCATCCTTTTAGAGGTTTTTAAGGCCCGGCTTGACAAAGCCCTGGCTTGGATGATTTAGTTGGGGTTGGTCCTGCTTTGAGCAGGGGATTGGACTAGATGACCTCCTGAGGTCTCTTCCAACCCTAATCTATAATTCCATGAAGTGCTCATTGTGCACAATATTCTACACCAGCAATTAAAGAGTTAATTAGTTCTGTGATTTTATGTGTATTGGCTAAAAAAGAATCACCTGAGCTACTGCATCTGTATTGGCTAAAAGTTAATGGGGTCAAAGTATTAAAGTTTTAATATAGTTTCTGCCTATTTTTGCAGACAGGTTTAGAAGAGCTGAGGGCTGTAAAGGATGTTGACTTTTGGAAATGGACAGCAGAGACTACTATGTCCTTCTCAGTCATTTATTTCTGTGTTTAAATAAGAGTTAAGCATTTTGTAAAGGAAATACAGGTAAGGGGCTCAGTGCACAAAATATATGTGTATATATATATATATATATATATATATATATATATATATATATATATATATATACAGCTCTTTTAATGGAGCTTCCACCTCATTATCTCAAAGTAGTTTACAAACATTAATGGATTAAGTCTAGCAATCACAACATCCCACAAGCTACTTGTTTTAGGTATTATAATCCCTTTTTACTGATAGGGCAGTCAGTGACATGACCAAGGTCACACAGTAAACCCCCTTATAAGCTAAAATGAGAACCATGTGATTTGACGTCAGTTACACCAGTGTAAAAAGGGCATAAAATGCTACCATACCATAATAGTAGCAGTTTACAGCAACTTTTTCTTTGCTTTGCATGGATATAAATGGATACATGACATTCAGGGCAACACAGCATCGGGCCTAGTGTCTCAAGTCCCAAACTTGGATGTGATCGTCAGCTGCTATAAATTGGGGTACCTTCACTGATTCCAGCATACTTCCACTGATTTACACTAGCTGAGATTCTGGCCCCCTTTGTTCAAACCAGTAAAGCACAATGCCTTCTGGTACATTTTAATCTGCAGTATTGTTGTACTGGGTTATTGAAATATGACAGATGTAAATCTTAACCTGGATAAAATGTAAAATATAAATGGAATAGAAATATGCAGAGTGTTCCATTGTTGAGCCAACATAACTTAGACTATATATGAAAAGAATTTGTCTTCAATCTCTAAAAGCAATTGCTTTTAATTCAGAAAATGTACAAGAAATCTACTGCTATACGTTCTGCAAGATTTGTACTTAGTGTTAGTTTTAGAATAATAAGGAGTTCCAACACATCACATTGAAAGAAAATTATTGTAATAGAAAATCTGCTGTTCAAGAAAGAGAAGCCAATAAACGTAATGGTTTGGTTCTATTGTTCCAATCCTTGATTATTGCCTTACACAAAAATTCTTCTTGCTTTAGAAGGACTCTTTATTAAGAAGAATAGACAGGCCTGTAACTAGAGCTGATCCAGAGAATAGAAGGGTGTGCTGTCTTCCAGGTGCTAAGATAAGGGATGTAGACCTGAGGTTGAAAAGGATCCTAAAGGGAGCGGGAAAGAATCCCCTAATTATCCTTCATGTGGGAACAAATGATACGGCTAGATTCTCGCTGGAAAGTATTAAGGGAGACTATGCTAGGCTGGGGAAGACGCTTAAGGAAATTGAGGCTCAGGTGATCTTTAGTGGGATCCTGCCTGTTCCTAGAGAAGGGCAACAAAGATGTGACAAGATTATGACTGTCAACAGGTAGGCAGTGATGCTATAAGGAGGGCTTTGGGATGTATGGCCACTGGGAGGCATTCATGGACAGAGGACCGTTCTCTCGGGATGGACTTCATCTGAGTAGGGAAGGAAATAGACTTCTAGGATGGAGGCTGGCACAACTGATAAAGAGAGCTTTAAACTAGGAATCTGGGGGAGATGGTTGGGAGATGTCCAGGTAATCTCCACGCCAGATTTTAGCACTGAGAGGGAAGAAGATGAAGTAAGAAAGGATACAGCTATGGGTAGGAGAATGTATATAAGGAGCAAGGGCAGTGTGGATACTAGTCTAATAGGTTATACTGGCTGTAGAATGACTGTGCCTAATAGGGTACAAAATGTGAGCGAGGCCAAAGAGCAAAAATTAAGATGTTTGTACACCAATGCGAGGAGCCTAGGTAACAAAATGGAGGAACTAGAGCTACTGGTGCAGGAAGTGAAACCAGATATTCTAGGGATAACAGAAACATGGTGGAATAGTAGTCATGACTGGACTACAGGTATTGAAGGGTATGTGCTCTTTAGGAAAGACAGAAATAAAGGTAAAGGTGGTGGAGTAGCATTGTATATCAATGATGAGGTAGAATGTAAAGAAATAAGAAGCGATGCAATGGATAAGACAGAGTCTGTCTGGGCAAAAATTACATTGGGGAAGATAACTAGTAGAGCCTCTCTGACGATAGTGCTTGGGGTGTGCTATAGACCTCTGGGATCTAATTTGGATATGGATAGAGCCCTTTTTAATGTTTTTAATAAAGTAAATACTAATGGAAACTGCATGATCATGGGAGACTTTAACTTCCCAGATATAGACTGGAGGACCAGTGCTAGTAATAATAATAGGGCTCAGATTTTCCTAGATGCGATAGCTAATGGATTCCTTCATCAAGTAGTTGCTGAACCGACTAGAGGGAATGCCATTTTAGATTTAATTTTGGTGAGTAGCAAGGACCTCATAGAAGAAATGGTTATAGGGGATAATCTTGGCTCAAGTGATCATGAGCTAATTCAGTTCAAACTGAACGGAAGGATTAACAAAAATAAATCTGCAACTAGAGTTTTTGATTTCAAAAGGGCTGACTTTCAAAAATTAAGGAAATTAGTTAGGGAAGTGGATTGGACTGAAAAATTTATGGATCTAAAGGTAGAGGAGGCCTGGGATTACTTTCAATCAAAGCTGCAGAAGCTATCGGAAGCTGTATCCCAAGAAAGGGGAAAAAAATCATAGGCAGGAGTTGTAGACCAAACTGGATGAGCAAGCATCTTAGAGAGATGATTAAGAAGAAGCAGAAAGCATACAGGGAGTGGAAGATGGGAGAGATCAGCAAGGAAAGCTACCTAATTGAGGTCAGAACACGTAGGGATAAATGAGACAGGCTAAAAGTCGAGTAGAGTTGGACCTTGCAAAGGGATTAAAACCAATAGTAAAAGGTTCTATAGCCATATAAATAAGAAGAAAACTAAGAAAGAAGAAGTGGGGCTGCTAAATACTGAGGATGGAGTGGAGTTTAAAGATAATCTGGGCATGGCCCAATATCTAAACAAATACTTTGCCTCAGTCTTTAATAAGGCTAAAGAGGATCTTAGGGATAATGGTAGCATGACAAATGGGAATGAGGATATGGAGGTAGATATTACCATATCTGAGGTAGAAGCGAAACTCAAACAGCTTAATGGGACTAAATCGGGGAGCCCAGATAACCTTCATCCAAGAATATTAAAGGAATTGGCACCTGAAATTGCAAGCCCATTAGCAAGAATTTTTAATGAATCTGTAAACTCAGGAGTTGTACCAAATGATTGGAAAATTGCTAATATAGTTCCTATTTTTAAGAAAGGAAAAAAAAGTGATTCGGGTAACTACAGGCCAGTTAGTTTGACTTCTGTAGTATGTAAGGTCCTGGAAAATTTTGAAGGAGAAATTAGTTAAGGACATTGAAGTCAATGGTAAATGGGACAAAATACAACATGGTTTTACAAAAGGAAGATCGTGCCAAACCAACCTAATCTCCTTCTTTGAGAAAGTAACAGATTTTTTAGATAAAGGAAACGCAGTGGATCTAATTTACCTAGATTTCAGTAAGGCGTTTGATACCGTGTCACATGGGGAATTATTGGTTAAATTGGAGAAGATGGGGATCAATATGAACATCAAAAGGTGGATAAGGAATTGGTTAAAGGGGAGACTGCAATGGGTCCTACTGAAAGGCGAACTGTCAGGCTGGAAGGAGGTTACCAGTGGAGTTCCTCAGGGATCAGTTCTGGGACCAATCTTATTTAATCTTTTTATTACTGACCTCGGCACAAAAAGTGGGAGTGTGCTAATAAAGTTTGCAGATGATACAAAGCTGGGAGGTATTGCCAATTCGGAGAAGGATTGGGATTTTATACAGGAGGATCTGGATGACCTTGTAAACTGGAGTCATAGTAATAGGATGAAATTTAATAGTGAGCAGTGTAAGGTTATGCATTTAGGGATTAATAACAAGAATTTTAGTTATAAGTTGGGGATGCATCAATTAGAAGTAACGGAAGAGGAGAAGGACCTTGGAGTATTGGTTGATCATAGGATGACTATGAGCTGCCAATGTGATATGGCTGTGAAAAAAGCTAATGCGGTTTTGGGATGCATCAAGAGAGGCATTTCCAGTAGGGATAAGGAGGTTTTAGTACCATTATACAAGGCACTAGTGAGACCTCATCCGGAATACTGTGTGCAGTTCTGGTCTCCCATGTTCAAAAAGGATGAATTCAAACTGGAGCAGGTACAGAGAAGGGCTACTAGGATGATCCGAGGAATGGAAAACTTGTCTTATGAAAGGAGACTTAAGGAGCTTGGCTTGTTTAGCCTAACTAAAAGAAGGTTGAGGGGAGATATGATTGCTCTCTATAAATATATCAGAGGGATAAATACAGGAGAGGGAGAGGAATTATTTAAGCTCAGCATCAATGTGAACACAGGAACAAATGGGTATAAACTGGCCACCTGGAAGTTTAGACTTGAAATTAGACGAAGGTTTCTAACCATCAGAGGAGTGAAGTTTTGGAATAGCCTTCCAAGGGAAGCAGTGGGGGCAAAAGATCTCTCTGGTTTTAAGATTCTACTCGATAAGTTTATGGAGGAGATGGTATGATGGGATAATGTGATTTTGGTAATTAATTGATCTTTAAATATTCAGGGTAAATAGGCCAAATCCCCTGAGATGGGATATTAGATGGATGGGATCTGAGTTACCAGGAAAGAATTTTCTGTAGTATCTGGCTGGTGAATCATGCCCATATGCTCAGGGTTTAGCTGATCACCATATTTGGGGTTGGGAAGGAATTTTCCTCCAGGGCAGATTGGAGAGGCCCTGGAGGTTTTTCGCTTTCGTCTGTAGCATGGGGCACGGGTCACTTGAGAGAGGATTCTCTGCTCCTTGAAGTCTTTAAACCACGATTTGAGGACTTCAATAGCTCAGACATAGGTGAGGTTTTTTTAGGAATGGGTGGGTAAGATTCTGTGGCCTGCGTTGTGCAGGAGGTCAGACTAGATGATCAGAATGGTCCCTTCTGACCTTAGTATCTATGAATCTATGAAAGTAAATGTATTATCTTTCTACAACCTCTTCTGAATTCACTGAGCCTCCTGCAAAACCCATGAAAAACCTGAGACTCCCATTGATTTCAGTGGGCTTTGGATCAGGCCTCACCAGGCTAGCATGCCGCAGTTAAAACATCTGCACTTTCTAGGTTACAACTGGCCTGGTGGTTGCTGAATCATATCTAGTAGTAAATGTTGATATTACTAAAAAGAAAAGGAGTACTTGTGGCACCTTAGAGACTAAGAAATTTATTAGAGCATAAGCTTTCGTGAGCTACAGCTCACTTCATCGGATGCATTTGGTGGAAAAAACAGAGGAGAGATTTATATACACACACACAGAGAACATGAAACAATGGGTTTATCATACACACTGTAAGGAGAGTGATCAGAGTAGTGTGTATGTTTTCAGTCAAAACAAGTAAGCAGAGCAAGTGCTGAAAGAACTACAAAGGTTCCATAGTAGCAAAAACTGTTTTGCTACTGAATATAAAGTGTGCACCAATGATTGTAAGACGCGGTATCAGTTATATGGGTATGGGAGTGTCTGTGCTACAGCAGTGATGTCATGTTAGTATGGACTAAGGGCCTGATTCACCTTTGCCTAGTACCTTGAGTAGTCATTTACATCAGGGCAAAGAGGGTGTAACATGCTACCCATGCATGATGGCAGTGTTTTCCACTGGCATAAATGATTGTACAAGGTGTAAGCCAATGATGAAGCAGACCCTTTGCTTCTACTATCTGTGTTAAACCTCTAAGCATGCCCAACGTGAACTGGATGTTTGAAGAAGCCTGATCACATTCACCAGAGCAGGTACTTGTGCAGTTTAGTATGTTCTGTGTTTTATCACCTGTATAACCTGACCCCAGCATGTGTATCAAACCCTGCAATGGTGGTATAATTTAACTTGAGGAGACCCAGCTCATCTAGCATGGTCTTCCCTTGCTGCTGAATGATGGCTACATTGATAGTGTTCCAGTCTTTGTATTTTGTTTTCTGCTGTTCAGTGTCTGCATTCAATTTTCATCTGCTCTGCAAAATTGTCTAAGTATTTTTA
Organism: Dermochelys coriacea; assembly: GCF_009764565.3. Taxonomy (NCBI): domain Eukaryota; kingdom Metazoa; phylum Chordata; order Testudines; family Dermochelyidae; genus Dermochelys; species Dermochelys coriacea. The sequence continues at coordinate 120,316,737 of NC_050072.1, forward strand.
TTTATTGCCACTTCCATTAAAATAATTTACAAAAATTAAGTCAACTTTCACATGAAAAACATTCACCGTTAAAAAAAAATCACAACCTCCTCTGTCTTAAATAGGTGGAGGTGTGTGGCGGGGGGAGGAATTAAGTACAAGAAGCAACCTGTAAAAAGAGACAGGATGGTGGTGGGAACATTAGAGGAGGGAAATGTGCTAAAGTAAACTTCCTTCTCTCCCCAAGTACCAAGCATTCCTTTCACAGAACTTTGTGGGCCTCCAGCCCTTTCTCCTTGTCAAAATTAAACTGAAAACAGTACAATATTAAGCCATTTCAAGTACACAACAAATTGTCCTATTAGTCCTACAACACCTGGGATTATTAATGTTGCATATTCCTCAGTGCCGTCTGTTGGTACTTTACCCACTTGTATATACAGATTTCTCTTTTTGTAGACTGCTCCTGTAACAGTTGCAGACAGAACCACCACATTTCTGAGGGATGGGAGAACAAATCAAACAGTCCAGAAAATTGTCACAAAAGCTCAGGGAAGGAGAAAAATCAGAAGCAAAAGCATGCATTTGGACTAGATACAAAAAGAAGGTGTTTACAACCATTTCCCTATTTCTTTCTTGTGTCCTCCTATTAGGAACTATTTTTTTTTAAGAACGGAAGGATTCATTGTTTAAACTCACTGAATTTGTCTTGTTAAAAGAGTTGTTTTTTTAATGAAATTGAAAATTAAGAAGCCTGACTCTATGCCAGGATATACTACAAGAGGCTATCCTTGCACCCTGAAGGGAGTTGAAGACACATGCACCCACAGGCAAATCTGGCCCCTCCACCACAGGTGCAGAATTGGATGCTCCTTGGGCATTGGAAGGAGGACAGTCCCATTACACAAGTATGAGACTGGATTCCTGTATAGAATCTCTGTAGCAGCTCTGTGGCTGGGGGGAAGGATTATCCCATCACCCCAGTTCCACATCTGACCAGCACCTGGGCCGAGGAATTTGGCCCATGACCCTATTATGCAAATTGCTAACTGTTCTAATTTGCATATCTACCAATAATTTGCAGGTCGCCATAAACTTCTGCCTTTTACCAACAGTAAATCCACACATTTTTAAAAAGCAGGACTGCAAACCTTGCTTTTTTTTAGGGATGCATTCAAACACCAGGCTTCTTGTAATACCACCTTAATCATGCTGACTTTCATTTCTGCACCGTGTTCCTCAGATGGTCAACCGTTCTAAGAGTTAAAAGGCAAATTGGCCTGTGCAATTGCCCAGACTCTCCCTGATGACTTGCATGTACTGCTGGACTTGTTTTGGTTCAGTTTCTTTCATCACAGTAGGGAATAAAGTTCTTCTGTATCAGATGAAGAGATCACAGGGGAGTAGAGCCATGGTAATCAGCCGCACTTCATAGGGGAATGATTAGTTTATAATATTTTGTTTAGCCTTTCTGTCTCTGAGCCATCATGCAAACTCCCTATTAAAGCTGCACGGGGGGACAGATGTTACAGCTTTCAAGGCCTGAGTTAATAATAAAATGACCCTCTACTAGGAAATAAGGATGTCCTAAAGCCTTATTTCCATAGTATTTGAAGTTACCACTTCCCAGACCATTCGGATGAAGGATGTGCTGCCTACATCCTGAGCTTGCTTTTAAATCGCTTACCTTATCATTAAAATAAGATGATGCTTGCTGCTGTTATGTCAGTTCTTTTCTCTGTGCTTCTTTCATTAAGACCAATATCTATCTATTAGCTGCAGGGAGGCCCCTGGAGTACCTTTAATTCAAGTAGTGGCTACTTCTCAACAAGATATAGTCAGTGATTGCAACATTAGGGCACTGCTCTTAATGTCGGCTTAGGCTCAGTACTGGTACAGAGGCTAAAGAGGGAAATGACCTCCCCAGTTCTGGCATGTACATTGTGTGTGGAAAAGAATGCAGTGCACTTACAATGTAGGCAAACCTTTAAGCTGGGGCCACAGAGCTCAAATGCCAGTAGTGCTGTGAAATAGCTGAGCTGAAGGAGCATATAGCAACGCTGCGTACATTCTGGGAAGTGACATGCACATGGTCACCCTGAGATTCATGTGCTCATTGGCATCCCAGATAATGGCTGTTTCATAACAGCAATTGCTGATTCCTGGGCTCTGGGAACACAGGCAGGAACAGCTACATACTGTAGTGTATGGAGAGGTCGCTGTGAACAACTGCCCTCTTTTCAATGTACAAGGCCTAAAGATTAAAGGTCTATAGTTTTTCCATGAATTCTTGGCAGGGAGGATATTTCACAGCATGAAGAAGGCCTGCTTAGCATTTAAAAACCCAAAATTGCCAAATTCTCCTCTCAGAAAAATTCCTTTGACTTTAGTGGAGTTACCCAGAATTTACACTGATGTCCTGGGCAATGGTATTTGCATTTGAAGAATAACTACAAGCATTATGGTTTCACAGTGTCATTCTTATATATTAGTTTGCCCACATGGAAGTGTGAGCATACTGCTCTTGGTAGAAAAGTTACACTGGTGCAACCACTTTGATTTTAAATGGATTGGGTACACTGATGCAGACCCCTAAAGAAGACTCCCTTGAAGCAGTTTAAACCAGTTTAGCTTTATTCTATAATTTATTCATTATTTGTATTGCAGTAGCACTGGGAGCCTCAGTCATGACCCAGGGTCCCCCAGTGTTAAGCACTGCACAGAAGACAGCCTCTGTCCCAAAGAGCTTTCAGTGATGTGTGAGCGAGGAATGCAGGACAGGGTGAATTAAAAGGCGCAAATGAATAGGAGAGTGAGCCCATCTGAGTGAGTGGTGGGCGTGGGGGGGGGAACACTGAAGGAAAGGAACCAGGAGAGAGGCTGGTACAAATATCAGCAGACAAAGTAACATCCAGAGTCCCAACTGAAGAAAAGAGTCGGTTACATACTTGGCATGGGGCTTGGTGATCTTGGGAGGAATCTCTGAATGAAAAGGTGCCCCCACTGGTCTGGTCCAGTTGGGAGCTGAATAATGGGGTCCCACCTGGGCCTCACCAACTGCCCCTATTATGGCTGGGGGAGTCCCTCTGGCTTCTTGGGGTGCTTTGCCTGTGGGATCTCCAGATCTACAAACAGAGATATGCAAGGCACCCAATCACATACAAAAAGCAACCGTTTAAACAAACCCATCTCTCTCCCTTCCCCACCCTCCGTGCTACACACTGGCAGGAAGGAAAACAGCTGCTTTTGGTTTCTTTTTAACAATACTTGAAAGGCACTCCATTACTACAGCAAGGGATAAATAGATGGATGTAAGCTGTTGCACACTAACTGGCTGGCTTACGGTGCCGGAGAGATTGCCAGTGTAGTTTGCTTTCTTTGCTGCTGTTCATCTGTGGGCAGCATTGTGCTGCAATTGATATTGATTGTTCTCCTCCCATTTTAGCATAAATGCAAATGGCGGTTGTGTTCCATCATGTTTTATTTAGCAAAAGGCACCGAAAGAAATGAAAAGGAAATTGTTTAAAATTAAATGTTCCTGTTTCTTCAGGCATTGAGATGGGCACTCAGATTCATTTTAGCTGTGGCTGAGAGAGGGAGCAGTAACAAAACAACAATTATTTGGGGAAGATTTTGTTCACTAGACATTTGCAATTAGAAGAAAAATGTTTTAAAAAGAAATCATGAGAGTTAAATGTTGTTAACTGAAAGATAAAGATTGGTAGAACTTGCAAGAGACAATGCATGTTCCCTGCACGACAGTTTTGATATACCTTGAACCCAAATATGCAACCCATCTTATCCTAATCCTAGATGGCTCTGTGACACCAAAACTTCTGATGCAAACACCCCTGAGATTTCAGATCCAGTTCTGAACTGGCTGACTTGGGCTGGACATGGGACTTAATCATGGGAACTCAAGTCTCCATATGTGAAAAACTGTCCTTTAACCCTCTGTGCAGCAAAACACAGAGAAAAACAGCCTGCAGAGGGGCAATGAAAGAGTATTTGTTTTGAAATATAAAATTACAAACCAATTCATGATCTCAAAATGCAGTTCTACTCTGGAAAGTTATGATGCAAAAGTGGCCCCCTCTTGTTCAACTGGTCTGCTCTCTATTTCTTTTTGGACTCAAATCTTCTAATTGTACTGGCATTTTTTTCTCCTGTTTATTCCTGTTAGTACCACTCTCAACACAGCTATGTGAGAGTGAATTGGATTCTATTTTGGATCATGTGTCAACAACCAGAACTGTTTTCAAGAGCACAATGTTCAAAGACAGTGAGGTTGCACATGTGTAACTGGTGGTGGAATTAGTGCAGTGTAAAAGATTTGTTCCAGAACATGAATCTATGCAAAGTTTGCCTGCATTTTTTTTAGTTAGAATTGAAAACTCAGCCCACTTTCCCATGGCCGTTAGGTTCACAAATCTTTTGAGAAAACCTGGTTTTGTGTTGACACCAGCAGAATGCTCAGATTCATATGGATTTGAAATGAAGCCGGCAGACCACTGCCTGGTTTCTACTGACCTTCACTTTGACCTCTGAAACCAAAGAATCAAAGTGATATTCATGTAGTATGAACCCACATGGAATTCAACAAAAGAAAATGCGTACACAGTCTTTGTGAACCAGCGCAGGCCCCACCCTTGAGGGCACTTGAGTCATTGAACTCAGGGCTAAATTAATGTACCTTCATGCTGTTCAACATGCTAACTTTATAGAATAGATGAAGGATCTGTGTACAATGTGGGGCAGCTACTCCAGGGTCCCTTGCTGTACAGTAATAATTCCTGCGGAGGATTGCAAAACAGCAGCTGACGAATTTTCCTGACAATAGCCTCTATATAGCATTGAGGGATACTCTCAAAAGTGTCCTTAATTCATAAGCATATGTAGAACTAAAATGATTTACAGCTGAGCTATACTGTAAACCAGAGCTGTGATGTTTCGGACAGCTACAAATAGAGGGACTGACTCAACAAGGGATCCTGAACTCAATGGTATTATCGGACACTCAGCCCTTCACAAGAGGAGGCAATGTAAAGCATTCTGGCCAGGAAGTTCCTTGCTGTGTTCTAGCTGCCAGTGCAAGCCAAGTCAGAAACTATTGCAGAAGATCTACAGAGCTGTGAACTCCGTTTTTGGCAGGAAAAACATAACTTACCTCTAAGCTCAGTCACACTCCAGAGTCAATAAGTACACGCAATGAATGAGACAAAGCATGAGATAAGTAATCAAGCTGTAAGTATACTGACAGACACACTCATGGTCATCTATGTTGCTTAACTCCTGCAAATCACTGCAGTATATAGTGCTGCAAATTCTCACAATATATGGTGATTTTTCCTAAAGTCCGAGCTCTTGGAGCCATGTGATGATGTAGGAATTTCAACTTTCATTTGTAAAAACAAATGGTAGGTTTCTAGCCCCGAGGGATGCCAAGGAAAGTTTGAAAACATGAACCAACGTGGAATCTGGCCTTTAGTTTTAAAAAAATTCAAACTGTTTTTTTCATTGGACAGATTTTCTATGAAGCACTCCATTTGGGATCAAAGAAACAGAGGTGCAAAGACATTTAAAATGAGAGAAAGGCGCCATGCTTAAAAACAGTCTGTTTCCAATTATTAGGTTACCAACTCTCGCATTCACAGACAGCTATTTAAGTCTAGTAGGCTGAGGCCACAACAGCTAAAGCAGGAGATAAAGTCAACAACGAGAGTGCTTGACTGGGACTCAGGGTATGTCCGCACTTCAAATGCTACCGTGGCAGAGTTGCAGCTGTGTCGCAGTAGTGCATCACTGTAGACATTCACTAAAGCAACAGGAGGGGCTCTCCTGTCACTGTAGATAATCCACTGGCCCGAGAGGCAGTAGCTAGGTTGATGGTTGATTGACGTAGCGCTGGCTACACGAGGGGTTAGGGTTGGTTTAGTTACGTCTCAGGGGACGTAAGAGAGATGTAGCTATGACAATATAAGTTTTCAGTGCACACCAGCCCGCAGACAACCTGCAATTCCCCATAAACTTCCTATGTGACATTGGACAAATCACTTAGGGTGGGACCCACAAAGAGATTTAGGCGTCACAATGCTCAGCATGACAGTACCTAACTTTTGGGGACCTAGAAAATCACAGGAACAACACTGAGATCCATAATGATCAAATTAGGCACCCAGGCTCCCTGCACAATGAATGGAGAGAGATGAGCACCTTATAATAGGATCCACAAATGCCAGCACCCTCAGCAGGGAGCCACCTAAACTAGACAGTGAGACACGTCAACAAGAGGGATATGTCCTATGCCTACAGACTCTCTCTCTCTAGTCCAATGGCATTTCACTGTGGATAAATATTTAAATAGGCATGGGGCAGATGGGGAGAGAGAGAGAGAGAGAGAGACTTTGTAGTCCAGATTTTGATGCCCCCACTTGCAGGGGCAGGAGACCCAAAGTCTAGTACCCCTGCCCCAATTATTCTTCCATTACCTATCTATAGTGGAAGTTCATTAGGCGGGATTGAAAGAGTCCCATATCAGAAAATGCCAAAACTCAGTGGTTCAAGCACTCTTCTGAGAGGTGAGAGACCCCTGTTCAAATCCTCTTCCCCCCCCCAAGGAAAAGGGGATCTTAAACCTGGTTCTCCCACATCCAAGATGAATGCTCTAAGCATGGGGCTAAAAATTATAAGGAGGACACCATGGGCACAAACACCACCTCCTCCTCCCAAATTCAGAATGGGACCCAACCCCGGAGGTGGTCGTTGAGTTCACCTACCCGATTGTGCCCCACACGCAACTTAGGCAGATGAATGCCCTGGTTCATTAATCAGTCTGGGGCTTAGGTAAGAGACACGTGTCTGGGCACCTAGAGTGAGGTAGCAGTGTGCATGCCCAGAGGCAGAAACTGTGAACTTTTATAGGTTCTGATTGAGATTAGGTGCCTACAGGGCTTGGTGGCAGTTTTGTGGACGGCAGTGAAGCCTAAAAGCGGGATTTAGACCTCTAAGTATCTCTGTGAATCCCACCCTTAGTCTACCCTGAACCTCTGTTCCCATCTGTAAAATGGGGGTAAAATTTCCCTACCTCACAGGTGTGTTGTGAGCCTAACAACTTCAGTGAGTGAAAGGTGCTCAGATATTGTGTGCTGGGGGTCATATGAGTACCTGGCAAGATAATGGAGATTGACTGACTGGTGGTTGCAGTGGTTGGAAACTTAGCAAAATAACCTAATGCTGTCAAGGCTGGAGAGGTTAAGTGACATGCCCAAGATTACACAGCAAGTCAATGGAGAAGCTGGGAACGGCTGGGGGCTACTAGACTACAGTCCTCCCCCCACACACACACTCATTCATGCCTTTGTGTTGGGGCAGCACAGGGTTTAGTCTCGTGTTCCAATCATTCTTGCAATATTTATCTGCCATGAACCAGCTTCAACAGGAGAGATTGAGGGAGTCCCACATCAGAATATCCCATAGCTCAGTGGTTAGAGCACTCCCCTGAGAGGTGGGTGACCTTGGGCAAGTCATTTCATGTCTCTGTGCCTCGGTTTCCCCATGTGTAAAATAGTGATAATATCTCCTTTATAAAGCACTTTGAGAAACAGAGCTGACGTGCTATAGAGGAGCTAGATGGTATTACTTTATTTGACAAAAACAAGATTTGGGGGGTTTGGTTGTTTCATTTTTTAAACGTCTCTGTTACATACCAGAGGCAATACAGCTATGCTGGTTTCTTTTCTACTCATGCATCCTCCACAAAATTGTTTACCAAATTCTGGTTGTAAACATTTTTCATTACAGGTTCAGCTGTGAATGGCAAAAACGACCTCGCCTGATGTTTAGAGGCAAGGATTAATTTGATTTTTGGATGATCAGAACTGAGGGGGAGTTTGCAGCATTGGCTGTTGGAAAAATCATGTTTTCACTTCTAAAGGGAACCAATGTATTTATTTGTTTGTTTCATAGCACTGCACTCCTCTGAAACCTCTCTTTATTTCAAGAGTTCAAGGCATGAATTCTGTGTTTTGTCCTGTATTTTTACCTTCCTTTTTGACATATCAGTTCGACAGTGTTTCACAGAAACTGTCCTTTTATTTATGCTTTTACCATTTCCTATATGTGCCAAAAGAGAGGCAGGGCTGGTATAATAAAACATTCCTTTTAAACAGAAAAACAAAAAAAAAAACCCCAAACCCCCATGGCAAATGGACAGTGGCAAAAATCTGTCAATGTTTTTACTGGATAAAGAATGCCATCTGGTGGAATAACAACACGCCAGCTGTTCTGATCTGAGAGATGAATATGTGGGTTGAGGGAGACCTCTTTCTTAGGGAAAAACCAGCTGGTCTTCCTACTAGATAGATGCTTGATCAATCAGATACTGCTGACCTTGTCTGCCTTAAAAGCTAAATACAGAGCTGAAGAATGAATGTTGGCACATCAGTAGATTTTGAACCTTGACAGAACAAAAGATTTATTTAATTTGATCAGCTCACACAAGAGGTTTAAAATTGCCCTCAGCAAAGACACACTGGCATTCGCTCATAGATTTTTGAAGGCTAATGTTATTTATGGTGTATAAGCTAACTATATTATGTGTTCAAATGAAATGAAACAATCTCTTGTGACCAAATAAAGGATAAATATGAATACAATTGCCTTACCCTTGAATTAGCCTTCACGAGGCTCATTACAAGTCTACTGGATTATTCACCAATAAAGAAACCTACCTCAAACTCCCGCTCCTTCTGAGAGCCGAACAAACATGGTATCATTTAAAATAAAACAATTACTCTAGATGGATTTCAATTTGACTCTACGGGTAATGGGTCTGTTTCCATCAAGCAGCTGTTTCGCAAAAGTAGGTTACAGAATTGTAAAGAAAATATGCCCATTTTTTAATTGTTCTTCTTTACCCTATAGAAAAGAGGATATAAAATATACTCATCAAGAAATCCCCTGTGGCTTATCTCTCCCTCAGTTTCCCTCAGATTGTGCAATTAAGGTAAGGATTATTAACATATATGCTGAGATCTATCTTTAAAACAAATCAAATACAGCTTTGCATTCATGAAGATTCCTTTCCTCTTCTCTGTTGAAGGAAAGCAAAATAAGATTAGTTTTATTTGTTTCCCTGTGCTGCCTGGAAGAAGTGAACAAAGACCTTTGCTGCTGTGATATTGTCATAAGCCTTATTTTCCACCTCGAGGGGGAAAAAAAATTATACTCTTAGGTCCAGATCCTGCTCCTACTGAAGATAATGGCAAAAATCTCCATTTACTTTTATAGTGCAGGATTAGCCCACCCAACCTTCAGAGCCTCAACCCTTAATTCTCACCTGGTTCTTTGTCACATGGGCCAAATCCATCAAAGGTGCTAAATACTGGCAATATTCACTGATTTGAACAGGAGTTGCATGCACTCAGCCCCATAACATTCCACATTGAAACCAAAGGAGCAGGGGGATAATGTTATAAGGATAGCCTTGCTGAGTTTCTCCCAGAAGATTCTGTTGAGGGGGCAATGAACCCCATTTCTTCTGTTCCCTCACCCCCACCCCCAGGTTCTGAATAGTCTTCAAAAGCTTTCAAGTCAATGGAGCTGTGAAAATGTACACAGGCTGATAATCTGCACCTATGTTTTTCACTTAATCTTCTCTGCACTATTAAAGAGCAGTTATGGTCATTAGTATTTCTCATTTATATTGCAGTGGCACCCAGCGGGGATATTATAATCTATATAATAAGATTCCAGAATTGTCACTCTGTCTGTCACTCTGAAGCCTAAGCCGAAAATACCTAGAGAGTCAGTGTGAAGAGATGGGAATAGCTACAAGCCTGGCTGAGAGCTCATTTTGTTTAGAATATCACCAGGTTGAATCATCACGGGGATTTGCATCTGTTAGTATCCAATTTTAAGTTATCAGCTTGTCAGAGGTCCCAGCAGGCACTGCTTCCTGGCTACCTACTAGGACCGACTGTGAGTGGAACCCAATCCTCTGCCGCTCTGGATCCCTGGGGTGTTTGAAGCTCCTGGAGCCTGAATGGAGTCCAGCCACTGCCCCAATGTCAGGGTCCCTAGGCACGTTCTTTGGGCACAGACCTTCTATCTGGCACCCTCCTATGAGTGATGGAACCTGCTCTCCAGCTGCCTAGCCACTCTGGCGCAGTGCTGATCCCTCAAACTCCCCAGTACTGAGATGCACCCCTCTCTCAGAACTCCACCCAAAAGGTGACACACTTCTGGCTTACAGTTTAACTCTCTCAGGGGCATGCAGTGGTTGTGAAGCAGTACACACACACACACACACACACACACACACACACACACACACACACACAGAGGCGTTGCCCAGTCTAACATCTTTATGCTTGTTATATTTAATCATGTAAAGCACAGGACAGCACAGATCACACAAAACAATACAACATCCAAAATGCAATGTCCCTTACTAGCTCACCCTTCCCTTGGGAGATCTTGTGTGCTCTGTCAGGAAGGCAGGCAAAGCAGGGTCCTCCACCCTCCTTGCCTACCTTGCTTATGCCATAGAAACCCTCATCTCAATCTGGTGCAAAATGGCTCTATTACACAGGTAACCCGGTTAACCCCTTTATAGACACCTGCTGGGGTCACCTGCTTCTTTTGTTCTGACTTCTAGTCATTTTTCACTGCTCTCAACTCCCCCCCCGCCCTTACTCCCTTCAGACAAGAGCAGGAAGTGTTTCCTCTCAGCTAGAGCAAACCCATTGTCCCAATATCTTTGACTATGAATTAAAGATTTGAGCGCTTATTGCTCACCATTTTCTCTGGCCTGGCAGAGACATGGCACAGCTCTGCTGACTTATGGGGAATCCACAGACATATAGGCTTCCCATGACACAGTAACTTCATGATACAGCTTCATAAAATCATTCACAACTTGGAAGCGGTACAGAGAGAACCCCCAATTTGCCACAGCCATTTTCAACTCATTACTTTTCCCTTATTCAAAATGGCCATCTCCTATTACTGTCAATGGGCATGAAGCAAACAAGAAGGCCACCACTTCCCTACAGTCTATCTGCATGTAGAAGTGAGGCTGCCTTTAATAAAGTTGGCTGCCACTTCCCTCTGTTTTCAAAATGACTGCCACTCTATAGTTTTGGGCTTAGGGACTGAACAGGACACAGGGGCTGTGAGGACAGAGCAGCAGAGACACTGTGAAAGCTGACTGGGAATAATGAGGGGGAGTAGGGGGGGAGCAGGAGTCAGATTATGGCATTGCAAGGGAATAGGGTATGGTGGTATGTGGGGGAGGAGGGAGCTTGAGGGGGTACAGAGGACAATGATGGCATGGGAGATGGAGTGATTGGATGGCAACTCCCCAACCAGGGGGTATTGCTGGGTAAGATGTGTCCCCTCCGAGCAGCCAGGAGAAGGCAGTATCACAGTTGTTGCCAACTCTCATAAACTGATGGCAAATCAAAGGATTTTGGTGCCTGAAGAAGGAGCTGTCATGATAACACAAGAAGTTGCACTAATCCCACAACAGTGTATTATACACCTGTTCCTGTGTGTGTATCCACAGTCATATCTGTTTACTTTTCTGACTAAAATGTGGTTTTTAGACTGGCTTTTAACTCCTGTTAGCAGAATGTGCTCGATTCTACCCTAGCTGGTGCATTAGCAATAGAATTGATACCTGTATTGATATCCTGTGGGGAGGATGAAATTCCCCTCTAGGCTGGTTATTCCGTAATTGTGCTTTTATGTGGTTCTGTGCACTTCCTTGTGGAGCAGCTAGTGCTAGGCCCTGTCAGAAACAGGATACTGGACTTGACCAACCATGGTATGGCAAATCCTATGTCACAGGGAATAATTAGTGTATCGTGCACTAGCATGTTTGTTAAAACAGAAGTAAACCTTTTGAGTGTGCTTAAAGTACTGTGTGATGAGGATTAAAGAAGCAAAAACCAAGAGCAGGAAGTATGCAGTGCTGAAGCCTTGTTGGTCCCAGGATATTAGAGAGACAAGGTGGGTGAGGTAATATCTGTTATTGGCCCAACTTCTGTTGGTGAGGGTGACAAGCTTTTGAGCACATTTCCCAGACCCGAAGGAGATCTCCATGTAAGCGCAAAAGCTTATCTGCCTCACCAACAGAAGTTGGAGCAATAAAAGATATTACCTCACCTGCCTTGTCTGTGTAGGAGCCAAAAGTGTCAATCCAACACCATTACACATCTCCTTCCTCAGAGTATAGGGAGAGCAAGTATGCTTTGACAAGCTTTAGGCATACATGCCTACTCTGTGAGCCATTGTCTGCGGGAACTATGGGGTAAAGTGCATCCCATGGACACACAAATGCCTCATCTACCCATTGTTTTTGTACTGGTATAACTAGGTCAGTTAGGAAGGGTGATTTTTTGTATAGTTAGATCAGTACATATAAAGCAGTACACATTTCTAGTGTAGACAAGGCCTAAGTAGCAGTCCCTGGGCTTCCTCAAGAACTGTGATTATCCCTGGCCTTTGTGCACAAGTTGTTGGGTGGCCCCAAACTCTTCTCCCCCAGCCCTCCCTGCAAGAATAGCCCAGTTGCTAGAATTTGAGATGGAGGAAAGTGTCTCTATTCTTTGGTGAAAAGTCAAAATGGAAAATTAAAGGGGACCAGCTCTGGGTATTTCCTATCTCTGTGAGACCGTACTGCATGTGGCCTCCTGTCTTCACAGAGAAGAATCTGTGATGTGCAAGGTATTGTCTCCAATAGCCATGGAAAGGGTCACTGTATGATATGCAAGGAGGAAAAAGTAATGCATGGCGGGAAGGGTGGTACAACCTATCTTCATGGGAAAGGAAGAAGCAGAGAGAAGAGAATTTGCTGTGAGGCTCGGCCCCTCCAGGAGAACAGTAAAGGAAAGTGGGGGCAGCACCAGAGGATGCTGCTGCCCATTCTCCTGATGCTGTTCCTCACAGTTCTAAAGGAAGTGTCCTGACAGCAGGGAATGGGACACAACGGAAGGATTATTGTGTCCATTTCAGCTCAGAGTGGGTGCACTTGCCACGTGAGCTGAGACAGGCCCCTCTGCTGCCGCTTCAAGACTATACTGATTCTGCCTTCGGTTCTCCACATTCCCACCTAGCCCCTAGGGCATTCAGAAAGGTGGTCCCAGCAGTGGTGTGGGGCAACTGCAGCTTCTGTGAGAAAGGGAGACTGGCCCAGCTGCACGGGGCCCAGGGTTTACTGGTATTTGGAAGAGAGAGACTCGACTCTTTCTGCTCAGGAGGCAGCAGTAGGAGCTGTCAGTGCCCAGAGATTGCAGCTATTGCACCAACACTGACCCCATTCAACCATTGCCATTGCATGCCAGTCATTGCCATCCCCATGGCTGTGCTCCATTACTCTGATATGCTGGATATCAGGGGCAAGAAATTCAGTGAGCCCCCACTCAGGGCTGCCATGTACCTCCCCACAAGGCCCAGCCAAGACTACAGCATGGCAATCCTTTTCATCTCGGCAGTGGGCACCGTCATGATTGGTGGCTACTGGGCAGGGCTTGCGGTATCAGCAAAACCTCAGCCCACAGAGCACCAGGATGAAGAGGGCGAGGAATACAGTGACAAAGCGGTTGACTGCACCCTCACCATGATCTGTGTTGCCATGGCAACATCCTCCTCGCTGCTACGCCTTCTCTATTGCTTCCACAACCGCTTTGTGTGTGTCGTGATTGGGATATTATACTGCATTTCCTCCAAAGCTCTCTGCAGTTGCCCCTCTCCTTTTGTGAGAAGAATCCCACTTGGAGAATGCATGATCCACTTTCCCTGTTTACACAAGAGCACACAAGTTCGGATGTTGCTCCTGAAAGCACCTTGCAGCTCCGTCACTCTGCTCTGGTGGGTTTTCCGAAATGAGGACTGGTGGGCATGGATCCTACAAGATGCTGTAGGTGTGGCCCACTGCCTGTTCATGATCGAATCCATTCACGTGCCTACTATGAAGAATTGCACCTTTTATGTATTGGCTTTTCTGGTGGCTGATGTGCTTTACATATTCATCTCTCCTTTCCTAGCCCAGTCTAGGGGGAGTATTATGGAGGTAGCAGCTCTCCGACCCTCAGACTCTTCCATAACTGAAAAGATGCCTTTGGTACTGAAGGTTCTGAATTTAAACTCCTCTCCATTGGATCTCTGTGGCAAGGCATGCAAGATCCTAGGATTAGAGGATATCCTCATTCCAGGCTTCCTTGTAACATAATGCCACAAATTTGATATTCAGGTACAGTCATCCAAAGTCTATTATGTGGCTTGCACTATAGCTTATGGCATTGGTCTTCTAGGAACCTTTGCTGTCAGGGCATTGTTACAGATAGGCCAGCCAGCTCTACTATACTTGGTGCCCCGTACACTTATCACTAGCCTTTTTGTTGCTTTTTGGCACCAGGAGCTCACTTTATTCTGGACAAGTCATGGCTTTGAGAAGAACCTACTTTATCTCCCTTTGGAGAAGGCTCCTGCCAGCTATCCACAGCTCTCAAATAATTCTATGCACCAACATCTCAACAAGAGAGAGAGCAAGAAAAGACTGATCCTATACTCATCTCAAAAAGACAACAGAAATGAACGATTACAAAGTGAACACAAGTGAGCTCAGTTCCATGCTGTATACAGAAGAACCAACCAGCCAAACTGGGGGTGACCATGAGCAAGAAATCTTCTGAGCAGAAAAGAGCAAACTGAACTAGATAATGCAACTCACTGGATTCGATCATATGATCACAAACTTAAATGTTTCTCATCATGTGTGTGAAATAGAGGATGCTTTAAAAGCTTTCTCATCTATGATTGTCAGTGATCATTTTAGTGACCATTGCCTTCTTGTTTTCTATGTCATTTTTCCAGGTTTTAACTAAGGCAGCAAGCTGGGAAGGAAATTACAGAAGCCTTAGCACTATCAGAAGCAAGCAGAGTGATTACTACTACCCCCAACCCCACCCCCAATGCCAAAAAAGGGTCTGTGCTCCCCCTCCCCCACCCCAAAATTGAAGGATTCCACAACTGTGGCTTTCATGGGTTCCAACGATTAGCCATTGGTGCTGTAGGGAACAATAGGGGAAAAGTGACAAAATCCCAGCCTTTGCAATCATGTTACCTTTTCATAGCTAGCTACATCAGGCAAAAGGTCAAGAAACTTGCTAAAAATAAACAAACCCGAGGTTCTCCTTTACATTTATCAGCCCTCAAAATTAGGGAGGGATATTGTGGCCATAGATTTCACAGTCCCCAAAGGCAAGTTCAGCTTGTGTTGGCCTGGTTTGGTTATCTGCTACCTTAGTTCACTGGGTTCACCTACTAGTCACATGGTTGCAGTTGTTTCTGTCTTCCCTCAGAGATAGGCAACCAGAACTTCTTCCTGCAATCTGGCTCACATAGTCATCTGAGCCCTAGAGGCACCTCTTAAGGTCTACTTAGTATTTGGCAGAAATTCAACCAGGTGAAGGAAGTCTTCAGATGAGTGGAGCTGGACTGCCTCCAAGATTTAATTCCTCCCCCCCCCCCCCCGGAGTGATGTTGCCCTTCTCCAGTGGGCAGGTTAGTTGGCAGAAGGAACTGAGTGGTTGAGATTGTGATTGCGGCCAATGGACTCACCTGCTCTCAAGAGGGGCTGAGCTCATTTCCAGAAAATACTCTTGTAGTGCAAAGAGTTGGGAAGAGCCCATTTAGCTCTGATCTAGGAGTTGCCCTAAACAGTCCCTTCCTGAAATCCAACTGCAAACAGCAGAAAAACCAGGAAAGGGATCTGTGTTCAATGACAGGCAGCTCTCGCTGCGTCCCTGCCTTCCCCACCAGTGTAGAGCCCTCCCCCATCCAGTAGCTGCTAACATGCCTGCATCCCTGGTGAGCTGATCAATACATTCTGAATAGCTACAGCCCCTTTTTAGGAATTACCTTTCCTGTATCTCTCTTGGAGTCTCTCCAGGAAGTGTGTTTAAGTGAGCTGACCTGAACTAAAAGTGTCTCACCTCTTCCTTCACTGAGGATTTGCCCATAATGTCAGCAGAGGAGCCTCCAGGTACTTTTAGGTATACTGTGCTCTGTGCCAAGAAAAAGAAGTCGGACAGAGTATGGGTATCCTCAGGAGGAAGCTATGTGTGGACAACAACATAGTAGTCTCCTGAGCTTACAACCTTAGAATCATCTTCGGGTCCTATTTTTGCAGGCTGCAAAGCAAAATTTAAGGAATGCACAAATGTGTGCAAAGTGCATCCTCCTTTTACACAGCTCTAGTCACCATATCCAACAGTTATGAGGCTAACACATGAAACCAATGCAACAGCCAGCCCCCAAAATATGGTTTTTAAAATTACATTAGAGACTGTTCAAAATACTTCCTCTCCAGAGTTTTACATGTTATGTTTTTATTTCCTATTTATGATATTCTCTCCACTATAGGTTGAGCTTCCTTTAAAACAAGGAAGCAAAAAAGCCTCATGTGTCAAGTGTGAAGTGAATACATTGAAGAACAGACTAACTTATAATAGCAATTACATTTATAAAATTATGCAAAAGTGGAGGGAAAGTCTCCACAATGATAAGATCAAAAATCATATCAGAGAACAAATGTCTCAAGCTGTTATAGTAGCTGAAATACTTAGGCTGAAAACCAACATACCCAGACCTAAATGACAATCTCAAACAAGTAAAATAAACAAATGATTACCATCTAATTATAGGTTTCATAGTAGCAGCCATGTTAGTCTGTATTAGCAAAAAGAAAAGGAGTACTTGTGGCACCTTAGAGACTAACAAATTTATTAGAGCATAAGCTTTCGTGAGCTACAGCTCACTTCATCGGATGCATTTGGTGGAAAAAACAGAGGAGAGATTTATATACACACACAGAGAACATGAAACAATGGGTTTATCATACACACTCTAAGGAGAGTGATCACTTAAGATAAGCCATCACCAGCAGTGGTGGGGGGGAAGGAGGAAATCCTTTCATGGTGACAAGCAAGGTATGCTAATTCCAGCAGTTAACAAGAATATCTGAAAAAAGAAAAGGAGTACTTGTGGCACCTTAGAGACTAACAAATTTATTAGAGCATAAGCTTTCGTGAGCTACAGCTCACTTCATCGGATGCAAGTGAGCTGTAGCTCACGAAAGCTTATGCTCTAATAAATTTGTTAGTCTCTAAGGTGCCACAAGTACTCCTTTTCTTTTTGCGAATACAGACTAACACGGCTGCTACTCTGAAACCTAAGAATATCTGAGGAACAGTGGGGGGTGGGGTGGGGTGGGGGGGAGAAATAACATGGGGAAATAGTTTTACTTTGTGTAATGACTCATCCATTCCCAGTCTCTATTCAAGACTAAATTAATTGTATCCAGTTTGCAAATTAATTCCAATTCAGCAGTCTCTCGTTGGAGTCTGTTTTTGAAGCTTTTTTGTTGAAGGATAGCCACTCTTAGGTCTGTAATCGAGTGACCAGAGAGATTGAAGTGTTCTCCAACTGGTTTTTGAATGTGATAATTCTTGACGTCTGATTTGTGTCCATTCATTCTTTTACGTAGAGACTGTCCAGTTTGGCCAATGTACATGGCAGAGGGGCATTGCTGGCACATGATGGCATCTATCACATTGGTAGATGCGCAGGTGAAGGAGCCTCTGATAGTGTGGCTGATGTGATTAGGCCCTATGATGGTATCCCCTGAATAGATATGTGGACAGAGTTGGCAACGGGCTTTGTTGCAAGGATAGGTTCCTGGGTTAGTGGTTCTGGTGTGTGGTGTGTGGTTGCTGGTGAGTATTTGCTTCAGACTGGGGGGCTGTCTGTAAACAAGGACTGGCTTGTCTCCCAAGATCTGTGAGAGTGATGGGTCGTCCTTCAGGATAGGTTGTAGATCCTTGATGATGCGTTGGAGAGGTTTTAGTTGGGGGCTGAAGGTGATGGCTAGTGGCGTTCTGTTCTTTTCTTTTCTTTGTTGGGCCTGTCCTGTAGTAGGTGACTTTTGGGTACTCTTCTGGCTCTGTCAATCTGTTTCTTCACTTCAGCAGGTGGGTATTGTAGTTGTAGGAATGCATGATAGAGATCTTGTAGGTGTTTGTCTCTGTCTGACGGGTTGGAGCAAATGCGGTTATATCGTAGAGCTTGGCTGTAGACAATGGATCGAGTGGTATGATCTGGATGAAAGCTAGAGGCATGTAGGTAGGAATAGCGGTCAGTGGGTTTCCGATATAGGGTGGTGTTTATGTGACCATCGCTTATTAGCACCGTAGTGTCCAGGAAGTGGATCTCTTGTGTGGACTGGTCCAGGCTGAGGTTGATGGTGGGATGGAAATTGTTGAAATCATGGTGGAATTCCTCAAGGGCTTCTTTTCCATGGGTCTAGATGATGAAGATGTCATCAATGTAGCGCAAGTAGAGTAGGGGCATTAGGGGACGAGAGCTGAGGAAGAGTTGTTCTAAGTCAGCCATAAAAATGTTGGCATACTGTGGGGCCATGCGGGTACCCATCGCAGTGCCGCTGATTTGAAGGTATACATTGTCCCCAAATGTGAAATAGTTATGGGTGAGGACAAAGTCACAAAGTTCAGCCACCAGGTTAGCCGTGACAGTATCGGGGATATAGCCACACTATCAGAGGCTCGTTCACCTGCGCATCTACCAATGTGATATATGCCATCATGTGCCAGCAATGCCCCTCTGCCATGTACATTGGCCAAACTGGACAGTCTCTACGTAAAAAAATGAGTGGACACAAATCAGACGTCAAGAATTATCACATTCAAAAACCAGTTGGAGAACACTTCAATCTCTCTGGTCACTCGATTACAGACCTAAGAGTGGCTATCCTTCAACAAAAAAGCTTCAAAAACAGACTCCAACGAGAGACTGCTGAATTGGAATTAATTTGCAAACTGGATACAATTAACTTAGGCTTGAGTAGAGACTGGGAATGGATGAGTCATTACACAAAGTAAAACTATTTCCCCATGTTATTTCTTCCCCCACCCCACCCCACCCCCCACTGTTCCTCAGATATTCTTGTTAACTGCTGGAATTAGCATACCTTGCTTGTCACCATGAAAGGTTTTCCTCCTCCCCCCACCCCCACTGCTGGTGATGGCTTATCTTAAGTGATCACTCTCCTTACAGTGTGTATGATAAACCCATTGTTTCATGTTCTCTGTGTGTGTATATAAATCTCCCCTCTGTTTTTTCCACCAAATGCATCCGATGAAGTGAGCTGTAGCTCACGAAAGCTTATGCTCTAATAAATTTGTTAATCTCTAAGGTGCCACAAGTACTCCTTTTCTTTTTGCGAATACAGACTAACACGGCTGCTACTCTGAAACCTGTCATTATGCAAGGCACTGAATTTAGCCGTATAGAGTGGAAATCTGTCAACTTCATGAAAAAACTTGTACAGATACAGACA
The DNA here is from genome assembly GCF_009764565.3 of Dermochelys coriacea. Taxonomy (NCBI): domain Eukaryota; kingdom Metazoa; phylum Chordata; order Testudines; family Dermochelyidae; genus Dermochelys; species Dermochelys coriacea. The sequence continues at coordinate 120,336,136 of NC_050072.1, forward strand.
GACATCATCTTCCTCTCCAAATGCAAACAGATGGACATCATACCGAAAGGACTGAAGGTAAAAAATCCATTACAATCTACATACCACACAGACTATGCTGACAGCTTGTGCCACACACTCTCAAAGAAACTGCGGAACCACCTGATCAACATCCTCTACAGCAAACAGGGAAAGATTAAGAATGAGCTCTCAAAACTGGATACTCTCATAAAGAACCAACCTTCCACACAAACTTCCTCGTGGCTGGACTTTACAAAAACTAGACAAGCCATTTACAACACACACTTTGCTTCTCTACAAAAGAAAAAGGACACTAAGCTATCTAAACTACTACATGCCACAAGGGGCCACAACAATGGTTCCCGTAACCCACCCAGCAATATTGTTAATCTATCCAACTATACTCTTAGCCCAGCAGAAGAATCTGTCCTATCTCGAGGCCTCTCCTTTTGCCCCTCCACCCCCACGAACATGATACAGTTCTGTGGTGACCTAGAATCCTATTTTCGACGTCTCCGACTCAAGGAATATTTCCAACACACCTCTGACCAACATATTAACCCACAGAGACCTTCCTACCAACACTACAAAAAGAAGGATTCTGGGTGGACTCCCCCTGAAGGTCGAAACAGCAGCCTGGACTTCTACATAGAGTGCTTCCGCCGACGTGCACGAGCTGAAATTGTGGAAAAGCAGCATCGCTTACCCCATAACCTCAGCCATGCAGAACACAGTGCCATCCACAGCCTCAGAAACAACTCTGATATCATAATCAAAAAGGCTGACAAAGGAGGTGCTGTCGTCATCATGAATAGGTCGGAGTATGAACAAGAGGCTACTAGGCAGCTCTCCAACACCACTTTCTACAAGCCATTACCCTCTGATCCCACTGAGAGTTACCAAAAGAAACTACAGCATTTGCTCAAGAAACTCCCTGAAAAAGCACAAGAACAAATCCGCACAGACACACCCCTAGAACCCCGACCTGGGGTATTCTATCTGCTACCCAAGATCCATAAACCTGGAAATCCTGGACGCCCCATCATCTCAGGCATTGGCACCCTGACAGCAAGATTGTCTGGCTATGTAGACTCCCTCCTCAGGCCCTACTTTACCAGCACTCCCAGCTATCTTCGAGACACGACTGACTTCCTGAGGAAACTACAGTCCATCGGTGATCTTCCTGAAAACACCATCCTAGCCACTATGGATGTAGAAGCCCTCTGCACCAACATTCCACACAAAGATGGGCTACAAGCCGTCAGGAACAGTATCCCCGATACTGTCACGGCTAACCTGGTGACCATAAGCTTTCGTGAGCTACATCCAATGAAGTGAGCTGTAGCTCACGAAAGCTTATGCTCAAATAAATTTTTTAGTCTCTAAGGTGCCACAAGTACTCCTTTTCTTTTTGCGAATACAGACTAACATGGCTGCTACTCTGAAACTTGACAATTACAGACATTGGAGAATTCAGAGAGGCTTCCTACCCTCAGATATACATGAGAGGAGAGGTTGAAGTCTGATCAGAGAACTCCTTTAATTGTATAAAAGAGCAAGAGATTTTGCAGGCAACAACTCCTCTCCCCATTACTCCCAGTTTCCCTCAAACTAGCAGGGCAGTGGGGAGTGGAGGAGTGTGAATCTCTCTCACACATGCTCATACAGAGAGATAGGCTACTGATATATACAGCTCTGGATGCTAATTCTAGTTGGCTTTTTTATTAAGGGAAAACTTTAATATAGCCCAGTTATTAGGAATTGATGAACAAGTGATGTGTAGATTGATTAGCTGTCCTTAGACTCCTTCTCCTCTTTACCATTAATAAAGGATGGATGGTTTCAGAGTAGCAGCCGTGTTAGTCTGTATTCGCAAAAAGAAAAGGAGTACTTGTGGCACCTTAGAGACTAACAAATTTATTAGAGCATAAGCTTTCGTGAGCTACAGCTCACTTCATCGGATGCATTTGGTGGAAAAAACAGAGGAGAGATTTATATACACACACACAGAGAACATGAAACAATGGGTTTATCATACACACTGTAAGGAGAGTGATCACTTAAGATAAGCCATCACCCACAGCAGGGGGGGGAAAGGAGGAAAACCTTCCATGGTGACAAGCAGGTAGGCTAATTCCAGCAGTTAACAAGAATATCAGAGGAACAGTGGGGGGTGGGGTGGGGGGGAGAAATACCATGGGGAAATAGTTTTACTTTGTGTAATGACTCATCCATTCCCAGTCTCTATTCAAGCCTAAGTTAATTGTATCCAGTTTGCAAATTAATTCCAATTCAGCAGTCTCTCGTTGGAGTCTGTTTTTGAAGCTTTTTTGTTGAAGGATAGCCACTCTTAGGTCTGTGATCGAGTGACCAGAGAGATTGAAGTGTTCTCCAACTGGTTTTTGAATGTGATAATTCTTGACGTCTGATTTGTGTCCATTCATTCTTTTACGTAGAGACTGTCCAGTTTGGCCAATGTACATGGCAGAGGGGCATTGCTGGCACATGATGGCATCTATCACATTGGTAGATGCGCAGGTGAAGGAGCCTCTGATAGTGTGGCTGATGTGATTAGGCCCTATGATGGTATCCCCTGAATAGATATGTGGACAGAGTTGGCAACGGGCTTTGTTGCAAGGATAGGTTCCTGGGTTAGTGGTTCTGTTGTGTGGTGTGTGGTTGCTGGTGAGTATTTGCTTCAGATTGGGGGGCTGTCTGTAAGCAAGGACTGGTCTATCTCCCAAGATCTGAGAGAGTGATGGCTCGTCCTTCAGGATAGGTTGTAGATCCTTGATGATGCGTTGGAGAGGTTTTAGTTGGGGGCTGAAGGTGATGGCTAGTGGCGTTCTGTTGTTTTCTTTGTTGGGCCTGTCCTGTAGTAGGTGACTTCTGGGTACTCTTCTGGCTCTGTCAATCTGTTTCTTCACTTCAGCAGGTGGGTATTGTAGTTGTAGGAATGCATGATAGAGATCTTGTAGGTGTTTGTCTCTGTCTGAGGGGTTGGAGCAAATGCGGTTATATCGTAGCGCTTGGCTGTAGACAATGGATCGAGTGGTATGATCTGGATGAAAGCTAGAGGCATGTAGGTAGGAATAGCGGTCAGTAGGTTTCCGATATAGGGTGGTGTTTATGTGACCATCGCTTATTAGCACCGTAGTGTCCAGGAAGTGGATCTCTTGTGTGGACTGGTCCAGGCTGAGGTTGATGGTGGGATGGAAATTGTTGAAATCATGGATATTCTTGTTAACTGCTGGAATTAGCCTACCTGCTTGTCACCATGGAAGGTTTTCCTCCTTTCCCCCCCCTGCTGTGGGTGATGGCTTATCTTAAGTGATCACTCTCCTTACAGTGTGTATGATAAACCCATTGTTTCATGTTCTCTGTGTGTGTGTATATAAATCTCTCCTCTGTTTTTTCCACCAAATGCATCCGATGAAGTGAGCTGTAGCTCACGAAAGCTTATGCTCTAATAAATTTGTTAGTCTCTAAGGTGCCACAAGTACTCCTTTTCTTAAAGGATGGATGGTTATTTTTTTAAAGTTGTTTACTACAAAGAGACCAGAACTTGATAGACAGGATGGAGCCATCAGTAAAAGCTTGAAATAGTTTACTGGTGGGAAGTGTTTCAACAAAAAGCTCAAAGGAGGAACCAAGCTGCTTAGTCTGAGGTTTAAAATGGCAATTTAAATAAGTGAAAGAATGGAGGCTATCACTGTATGTGATTGAGAAATTGTGCCAAGCCTTCAGATATAAAGGTGATGGGCACAACGTAAAAACCTGGGGGCTGTGGAGGGACAGGAAGAGAAGGATATTTAAATGTTCCCCACCTTTCCCTATTTTGATAATGAAAGGACCCTTTGGCATTTCTGATTGATACACTGAGGACTGGAGAACTTTGTCCCATTTGTCACATAGTTCCACAATTTGTCACATCTCTCAAAATAATGCATCACATACAGTGTAGGGAACTTTAAGGTCTCATCTTGCTTATAGTGAAGTCAATGACAAAATCTCCATGGACTTCAGTGACATGGGATCAGGTTCTAAATCTTTCTCTTAAAATTCTTTTCCCTATTCGTTCATAAACATATGTTGTTTGACTGTGCAAAATACTAAGTGGCCAGTGGCTAATTACTGCTCCCCACCTTCAAAGAATAAGGGACAGTTCTTAAAAATATGTGGTAGAGCTGAGGACTAGGTGTGGAAAAATAGCAAGAGAGGATGGTTCAGCTGTGATATAAAAAGCAGCACTTTACTGCCCCAGAGTTATAGGATTACTGTTCCTAGAGGGCCTTCCTGTAGAGCTGTATTTGGCTGTGGTGATAACAGAATTAAGAAAGGGAGGAGGTCTTCTATCGTATCTTTTCAGTGCTATGGGCATAAAGATATGCAGTTTCTCTTTACTGTGGGTAAATATTAAATACTTTTTCAATATATCCAAATATCCTATTGTACTCAATGATTTAAACAGTAAAAATGCAATATGATGCTACAGCTGCACTATTTCTTACACTTCATTGTCACAGTTATTGTAGAGCCATTGAACAGCCTCCGCTGGTGTAAATCAGAGTAGATCCACTGAGTTAAGTGAGTTACACTGATTTACACCCACGAGGATTTGCCCAATATTTTCTGTATTTTAAGATCCTATTAGTGATCTTGGCTACAGAACACCTGGGACAGTATTAGTTTTTCAAAGATTTTAAGGCCAGAAGGGACCATTACGATCACTTAGTTGGACCTCCTGTATAGCACCGGCCAGAGGACCTTCCCCAGTAACATCTGCATCAAGAACATGCAGATTTTTGTTTTTGTTTGAGCTATAGCCTATCCTTTAGAAAGAATCAGTCTTAATCTAAAGCCTTCAAGTGTCCTTACGTAAGTTGTTCCAATGATGAATTACCCTTATTGTTAATTGTATGTCGTATTCTTAAGGTGAATTTGTCTAGCTTCACTGGCTCTCACTATGCCCTTTTCTGTTATCTACTATCAGAAAATTTTTCCCCAAGTAGGTATTTGTAGATGTGATCAAGTTACTTTTCAATTCAATTTTTTTAAATAGAGTATATATTAATATATCATAAACATTTTAATCAGAATGAAACATTGCAATGGATCCAAAACTAAACATTTTCAGCATTTTCCTTCATGGAGAATTTCAAAGTGTCCATGTGTCATTCAATTGTGGAACAAACTCAAATTTTGAAATCTCTAAATCCTTCATGCAACAGAAGTTCTGTCCTCCACAGGCTCTAGATCAGATCCTTAGTCATCCTTCTAGGTCCTGATCCAGTTTCCATTGAACTTAATAGGACCCTTCCCACTGACTACAATGGGAAGTGGACTGAACCTTTACTTAAGGTAGGGTGCCTTGAGGTTGTGTCTGTGAGGCAGTGGAACATGAGGGTAGGGGAAGGATTAGAGGGTGGGAACCAGAAGATTAAAGAAGAATCTTTTGTACAAAGTGCGCTTCTCTCAAAACAAATGAAAATCTAATAGAAAAATGTACTGGATGACTATGCAGTAGGTAAGCATGGAGCTGCCTATAAGACCTCCGATATTGGCCTAAGGGAGAGTTGATGGTTAGTTTGAAGTTTGTGAACCAGTATTAATGAAATGTCCAGAGCCAATAGCAACACCTTTCATATGAAATTATATGGAAATGCATTATTTCTCATAAGAGAAGCTCCTTAAAATCTGCCTAAATTGAAGCAGGACAGTTTTAGATAGTGTAATTGAAGAAAATGATAAAGGAATGTCATGGAAGATCATCTATTTCCGATGATATCAATAACAATCTCAACCTACTCTGCATGTTAACACTTTGTATTTACCTCATCTCTTGTTTACAGAAATATGCTCACTCTATTCTCCTCCCATAAAAGCTGAAAGTGAACATTTGGGTTAGTTCATCCTGCTCCAACAAAGCAACTCCAAAAAACCAGTGTATATGGATCAGCCTGAAATGTCTCCTTTTGTACAATTCTTCAGATCTTAAATTACATCTGTCTTCATCTGAAAGAAAAGGTAAAAGGGAAATGTGTGCAAAGTTTGTACTCCTTTTACACAGCTCTAGTCACCATATCCAACAGTTATGAGGCTAACACATGAAACCAATGCAACAGCCAGCCCCTAAAATGTGTTTTTTTAAATGACATTAGAGACTGTTCAAAATACTTCCTCTCCAGATATAGTCAATGTTCCTCTCAAAATAGTCAATGGGACAACTCACATGCTCAAAGTTAAAGTTTGCTGGATCCGGCTTTAGTATTTAGGGTCAGGGACTAGGAGCCAGGGACTTGGTTCTGCCATTGTGTTACCCTTGGGGAAATCATTTAGACACAGATTTTCAAAAGTGACTTCTGGTTTTGGATGCCCCAAGTGATACACAGTGGGCCTGAACTTTCAAAAGTGCTGAACATGCAAAAATCCAGTGAATGTCAATAGGAGCTGCTGGTGCTCAGGTGTTGCAAGCAAGGCACCCAAAAACAGAGGTACCACAGACCAATGGCCATGTTCTAAAAATATGGACCATGATCTCCCTGTGACTCAATTTGCGCATCCATAAAATATAGATTACATCCATGCCAATGTGAAATTTCTGAGATCCTCACATGAAACGTGCAATACAACTACAAAGCATGATCGCATGTAAAGTACCCGGAGCTAAATTTTGAAAGGGCTTCATGGGGGGCACAAACCAAGAAAAGTATTACATCATTTTGTAACCTCACAGGGCTTTGCAAATCATCTAATTCTGATCACAGAGCAAGGATAACATATTCAAAAATGCACATGTGGTTGATTAAATCCCAGTACCTTGGTAGTTGTTTTTTTGTTTTTTTTTCTATATCAGCATCTCTATTTTGCATCTGGTACCCATAAATCCAAATTATACCTTGTATATCCCAGTACATGTAATGATATTACCTCAGCCTTCTGCAAATAAAGTATTATCCTTCTCCTTTAGTTTAACTGAGTGTTAAATGACTCGCAGATGCAGACAAATAAACATCACAGAGTATGTCTGGCCTATTATGGAGCAGTTAGAAATCCCTGAAAATATTGTATGTGCAATAAAGAAGAATTAACATTGCTATTGGAATCTTAACTTTTGTTCTTCCTATAGTTTTATATTCAAATTTGCAATCGTAATGTTGCATCAGCACAGGCTTCTGTATGTAGACAAGGCCTCAGAGTAGAATTTGGCACTATATTGTAACGGAAGGGGGAAGAGTTACGGTTGTATGTTCCAACTTAACTTTTACATGTTCTTTCTAGATATTTCCATTGAGGTATTTAATATGGGCAGTGTGTATTTTTGTTAATAAACATTAAATATTTTCTTTGTGTATACACACACGCGCACACACACATTCTATTTCCAGGAGACATAGCCCCATACGATTACATTTAAGTCAGAGCAACGAGAACTATAAAGAATTCTTGTGACACTGCTTTTAAAATAAAATACTTCATTTGTATTCTTCCCTGAGATGGAAGCAAATGTGAACAGCATCTCAATAAATTCCTAAAGGACAACTTGAGAGTCATGAGTAATTGAGTTTCCCAAACAGCTGGGGAAAATATGGAGAAGTAAATGTAAAGTTGTCTATCCTGCTAGAGAGAGAATGCAGACAACTGAAAACTCAGTTAAATATCGAATGGAGTAACTGATAGTTACTGTTAACCTGTGCTTCCCATGGGAATGTTGAAAGTACTGATTTCGAATTAATGTTCACTGTGCAAAACTATCATAAGCAAGCTTAAAATGTAGTCAATGATTACATTAACTGCTGATAAACTCTGATTCAATATGGACAAAAACTGATAGTCTTAAGCATTTTTGACTCAGTACTCTGGCACTGATCCAGCAAAATGTGATTAATTTTGTTGCTAGGACCACCTTCTCTAGTTCTAAACATTTGTGTGATCCATTGTTATTTGCTGTGTGCAGTTTATATTGGTCATTTGTTAAGTGTTGACAATGTGTTTGACTCTCTTCAAGGCATAAAGTACAGAAAACAGTTACAGGGTTTTTGTTTGTTTGTTTTGAGAGGGAGAGTTGCTAAAGGTTTAGTTTTAGTAACCAGATGTGCATAGCTTAACTTTTCTTTAGGAGCTGACCAATTCCAGTGTGGGTTAATGGTCCTGGTAGGAAACTAAGACATCTTGGCTAATTTTCTCACTTTCCCAGGGTTGAAAAGCTTGACAAAATGCCAAATGTCTGGAATGGCAATCTTCAATTTAGTTTGCTACTGTTCAACTCTCAGGTGCACCATCTTATACAAATCTTTAATTATGTATTAATTTCAATATTACATGCAGTACACAAGAACTGCTCATTAAAAATTAATCTGTATTTTATCAGTTCTATTTAGTATTAATTAAAATGCAACATTCACTGGAAGAGGCCTCCAGATGATGACGATATTTTACATAAGTAAGCAATAATTTGCTAGCAAGAGGAAATACCTTTACAGGTTTAAACTCTAAATAAATCAGTTAGAAAAAACAAGCCAGCAGTATATGAATCACAAAGAAGCCATTAATGCAGTGATGGAAGAAATGTCATTCAGTAGTTAGAGTAAGCAGCTAGGAGTCAGGAATCCTGGGTTACCCCCAATGTCCTGCATGTTGAATCTAGTTCAACCACAGCTATCAGACTTTAAGCAGTAGTTAATTCTAGCAAGGCTTAAGGCCTGGGTTAAGCAAAACATCAAACTAGATGCTCACAATGCTCCCTTCTGGCCTTAAATCTATTAGTCTATGGAGGGGCTGGGGAAATGAAGTTACAGGCAGCAGCTTCCGTCTCTCTTCCCTGAGGCCAGTGAAGGAGAGTATTGCCATGGAGCTAGTCCCATTTTTCATTTCTTGCTCCCCTGATCTGATTGGCTCTCTTCCCTTTCACCCACACAGGGGAAACAGGGTCCCTGTTATAGTACAATCGTTTTTAATTTAAGATATCCAACAGTAACATTTGGTTTAAATGCAGGGGAGAGAAGTGCTTTTAACCATTAGTATATCTATGTTGTTCAAGGAGAAAAAAAGGCATCTCAGACCAGTGATGTTAAGTGCCTGGCTGAGTCTCACTGTGCAGTCCCCTCAGAAGCAAGTTATAAGGATCCTGTTCTCTCTGTGAAGTCTAGCCCTGCTATCACAGCACCAGTGGGCATTTTGCCATTGACTTCAGTAAAAAACAGATCAGGCTCTGTGTCTGGAACTGCTATTATACAGCGATTAATCAGTCAACCACAACGATGCAAATGAGACTTTTAAACTGTGTAAGGGAGAATCTGCTCGTCTCCCTGATAAGCCGCACAGAGGAGAACAGCAACCTATTGGCAATTGGTTGTGACTAATTAAGCGAGCTAAATGCATGGGCAACTTAATAAACAGTGATAGCCAATTGCTAAACAACTACTAACTGCTAATTGCAAAAGTTTCTGAAGCCTTTTGACATGGACTTTGGTTAAAAGAAAAGGAGTACTTGTGGCACCTTAGAGACTAGCAAATTTATTAGAGCATAAGCTTTCGTGAGCTACAGCTCACTTCATCGGATGCATTTACGTGTAAATGTAATGTAATGCATTTACGTGTAAATGTAATGTAATGTAATGTAGCTCACGAAAGCTTATGCTCTAATAAATTTGTTAGTCTCTAAAGTGCCACAAGTACTCTTTTTCTTTTTGCGAATACAGACGAACACGGCTGCTACTCTGAAACCGGACTTTGGTTAGTTACACACAAAGCTACCTAGAGGAATAAATGAGTTGCCACTCTCTGATGACTGCTTTCCACTGCAGAGCCCAGGAAGAAATTGGAAAAGAAAAGTGTAAAGTAGCTAAAAAACAGAGATTGCCAAAGGAAAAATGCTTTCTTAAAAAGGATCACAGTCCTGGGATGGGACAAATACAGCCACAATGCAAAGGAAGGACTGCATCAGTGAAGACAGAGAGGAAGTGTATCTAATGGTTAGAGCAAGGCACTTGTCTTCATGAAGAATAGAAAACCCCACTAGTCTGCTGTGTGTTTGGCAGGAATACTCAAGGACTATGCCCTTTATTTAAGAGGCATTTTGGTTCAAGTAGGTCTTGATAGGGTATTCCCACTCCATCTTAGTCACAGCCTCATAAGCCAGGTAAGAGGAAAATACGTAGGTCTTCAACTTTGCAATTTTTATTGTATTACTTGGAGGGCAAGGATTGAAAACCAAAGCTCCTGGGAAATTACCCCTCCACTGATGCTTAATTCTGGGATGCTTAGTAGAGAGGTCTCAAACTCAAAGCCTCAGCTTTAGAGATTTCACCTCTTCAGAGGTTCTAGAAGGGAGACTCTTGTGAGAAGTTTTAAGACTTGCTGCTGCCCCTTTGAAGAGCAGATTGTGAGCAATCCTTCACCCGTCCCTGGACCAAACCACTGACAGAAAGGGCCAGGGGAGAGCATGCTTAGCATTAACGGGCAACTGAAGGGACGGTCTGCAGGCAGTCATCCTGCCTACCTGCTTTAGGCAATGGGAGCCCCTTTGTGAATGGACTTGTACAGGCTGGCAGGAGAAAGTAGGAAGGGAAAGGGTCTGAATCACTTCCCCCCCACACACCCTCTGCTGCTGGGTTGGAGCTGAGTGGGGACCAACTGCACAGGAGGGGGAGTGAGCCAGAGCCATGGGGTTCATTGGTACCAGAGGTTGCAGCAGCTGGCACCTTTCATGGTAGCTGAGATCTTGCAAGACAGACAGCTTGTGGGAAGGATCTTGCTTTGCAGCCTTCGCCATCTCAGCAGTGCCCAGAGCATTCCAGCTGGCAGCAGGAATATCTCCCCTCCTGGTTGTTACAGGGGGAAAGAACGCCCCTGGGAAGCTTTCCTGCCTGCTCTGCAAGCTGTAAGAATGGGGGTCCCAGGCCAGGGGGATACAGAGGGGCTATGAAAAATTTTTTACCCCTCAGCTTTATGCCACTGATTCTGTTCTGGTCTCAGTGAAGGGAGCTTCCAACTTGGCCAGGTAACTGCCTCAGTATGGATCTTGGCTAGGAGCTGGGTTTCTGTGGCTTGCTCAGCCCTCTTGGTATGGGACTCACCCACACAGTGGCTGGGAGCTGGTTCTAATGTGTCCTGGTCAACTGTCTCAACATGGACCTCACCCACACACTAGGTGGGATCTGGGTTCCCTGCAGCCTGCTGTCTATCTGCCATTGCAGAAAGTGTGGGGGAGAGGGGGAGCAATGCTCTCTTTCAAACCCTGCTCAGAGGCAAAAAAAAAAAGTTTGTTTCTAAAATTTAGCAATTTTGAGGCGAAATCTTGCTGCCAAATTAAAAACATAATCGTTAAAAATGCTGGGCAACGCCTCTGCAAGGGGAATCCTCAAGTCTGCTGTGTGTGCTGCTGGGAGACGGAGAATTCTTCTGGAGAGTTCTTCCTAAGGTGGGTCCTAAGCCCAGTCTCACAGCAAAGAGCTGGTCTGCCTCCAGTTGCCCCCTCCCCTGTGAATACAGTGACAGGGAGGGGACTGAGAATAAGAAATTGTTGACTTAGCGCTGCCAGGTGGGGAACCTGGCGTGTGAACACCAAACTTGCATGACTTATTTTTAAGGTATATGCATTGTATGGAATGGATTCCAGTACCCAGCACCGTTCCTGGTAGATTACTTGCAGTTTGGCTTAGCACCCGGTTTTCAAAGAGCTCAGAACCTCAGAAAAATCAGAAGAAATATTAGTAATAAAGGTTACACCAGCTCTGCACATCTCCTACAGTGTTACTTTGGGTACCTAAAGTATTCATAAAACAGCTGTCCCACCTAACTCCTCAGGCATCCCATCACCAAGGAAATGTCTTGGGACTTTCCCCCTTGTGGTATCGGGGACTAAAATGTATTGCCAGTATGATTTCTGAAGTCTGTTCATAGATGCACCCTGCAGACTGCTACCAATTGCTATGACTTGTCTAAGTAGGACTGGCCAGAAAACAAGGATTTGTTTCACCAAAAATTTCAAGGTTTTGACATTTTTCATTCCACATTAAAATGACACCTCTCCCACACACTCTAGGTGAGTCCCCTAACCACTGGGCTAATAGCTTTCTGGGTGGGTCTCTCTCCCCAGACTTGAGAAACATTATAAATGAAGTTTTAATCAAAATGGATAGATTTCTGCAAAAACTTTCAGTGTTGACAAGTCTGTTTTCTGACAAAAAAAAAATTTAATCAAAAATATCTTGACCAGATCTAGTTCTAAGCCTTTGACATGTTGTGAGCCTAGTTACATCATATGGCTTTGAAGGTTTTGACATGTTCCTGTGTACAATGGAATATTCTTAAAGCAGTCAGAGCACTAGATGTGCCAAAGCACTAGAAGTCAGCCTGAGTGTGAAGGCATCATTCAATTGTCAGCTGTAGAATTAGGTCCTTATTTTAATTTAGGATTGATAAATCTTGGACAGTGAAAGTTTTCCCACCCTACCTCCCTGTATTGCATTAATGGCTTTAATGATGAAGGCGTAGTTCAGTTTCTACATGCAATCAGTCACTGGTCTTTACGATGAGGGTGACAAACAATGGAGTCAGCTTCTGCTAACTGTGGTGGTGGATTTTATGGACCATGGGAGGGATAACCAGCTCTTCTTACACAACATACGTCTGTGGAAGTCTTTCATCCCTCCCTCTATGATCCGTGCTGGAGGCCCATATAGCAGTTCAGCATGTAGGCAGATTCTAACCTGCTTTGATATGAAAAAAAAAGGATCCAAGTATTCTGTGCTAGGAACTTGCTTTTAGATCTAGAACTGTATTCAACAGAAAGAGTTCTTAGGGCTGATCAATCTGTGTTGTGGCTGGAGGTCGCTGGGAAATGAAGACATTCATTCTGCAGAAAATTGATCCAAAAAAACCCCAAGTTTTTTAAGTTTACATGGAAATTTTTAAGCTTTCAGCAAAAAGTAGAAATCCAAAATATTTTGGCTGAAAACCCAGAATATTTTGATTCTGAAATCCTGCACTGGTGCCTTGTGGGAGATGTAGTCCTGCAGTAGAATCCAACTTACAGAAGTGAACAGGAATGAGGCACTCAAACTACAACTCCCAAGAAGCATCACAGTGGAATTTAAGAATCAAAACGTTCTAGCTTGACTTAAATCTTTCTTCAAAAAGCAGAAACTTTACATGAACAGTTTCATTTAATCAAAAACCCAATTTTCCATCCAAGAGAGCTTAGATGGAAAATTTTCAGCCAGCCTTCCCTCCCTAGACAGTGAAACACAGTAGTTCTGCTTTGGGAGTCTTGTGCAGCTATGGGGAGTATTATAATCATTATTGTTATGCAACAGTAGCACCTATGGTCCCCATTGTGCTAGACACTGCATAAGCACACAGAGATGGTCCCTGTTCTGAAGAGCGTACAGACTTAGTGTAAGAGACAGAGGAAGTATTATTTTCCCCAACTATTAGATAGGGAACTGAGGCACAGAGAGATTAAGTGGCTTGCCTAAGGTTACACAAGGAGTCTGTGGCAGAGCCTGGAATTCAGCCCAGATCTCCCAAGTCCCAATTCCTTAACCGCAAAGCCATCCACTGTGCAGTAGAAAAAAAGTTAGAATAACTATCTATAAAGCCAAATGCCTTAGCGAAGATAATATTTCAGTGTTCTCAGTCATAGAAATGTAGGCCTGGAAAGGACCTCAAGCGGTTATCTAGTCTAGTCCCCCATGCTGAGGTAGGACCAAGTAAACGTAAACCATCCCTGACAGGTGATAGTGAAAATTAGTTTTAAAAACTTCCAATGATGGGGATTCCACAGCCTCCCTTGGGAGCTATTTCCAGTACTTAGTACCCTAATTTGAAAGTTTTTGCTAATATTTAACCTAAATCTCCCTTGCTGCAGATTAAGCCCTTTACTTCTTGTCCTACCTTCAGCAGACATGGAGAACAACTTATAACAGTCCTCTTTTGAGAGCTTATCAGGTTCCTCCTCAAGTCTCCTTTTCCTCAAGGCTAAACATACCTTCTCCTCATAGATTAGGTTTTCTAAACCTTTTATCATTTTTGTTGCTCTACTCTGGACTCTATCCAGTTCATCCACATCTCTGAAAGTGTGGCACCCAAAACGGGGTGTTGTACTCCAGCTGAGGTCTCACCAGTGCTGAGTAAAATGGGACAGTTATCTCCTATGTCTTACATATGGTAGTCCTGTTAATACACCAGTTGAGCAGTGTCCTTATCTCTAGGGCATCCCCTTATACATGGACACAGCCTTACAGGAGACTTCACCTCTCATGTCCCCCACCCCGGTGACTACATCCTCGGCATCATGGCGAGTCCCAGGCAGTGTCTTCTCCTGACTCTCTCACTGGGTTTTCTGTGGGTCAGTCCTCCAGCCAAGTCACATAACAGCTCATACCCATTCTGGGGTAACAAAAGGTTAAAATCCAGCTTAAAATCCAAATCAGATCCTCAAACTAATAGTTCTTCTGCCCCACTAGAAACACTTTGGCTCATATAAGTGACCTGATTTTCTAAGAGACCAAGCACCTGCAATGTGAGCTGTAGTACATGGGGTTTGAAACCTCTGAAAGCTAGGCCAAACATGTCAGTAACCTTTGTAAACTGCCCTCCTCCTTCCCTGCCACCCTCAGCTCTCTGACCTTTATCTGTATGGAAGGACTGATTAAGCTGCAATTTTGATGGGTTTTTAGCAATGTAGAGGACAGAGCATGGAAGTAAGTATTGATCTTCTGAAGACTCCTATCCAGATGCAGGCCTCGCAGAGCATAATTGCACCATCCAATAATACTTGTCTGATTTATGCTCTTGAACAGTCCATTTGTTTTAGTGATCTTTTAAAATCTGTCTTAAAAAGTACTTAAGTTGTATGATGTATTTTCCCCACTAACATTGTGCAGAACAAGCTCATAATTGATTTTCATTTTCCCATTTCATTCTGTTCAAACAATTATAGCCTAAAAATACCCTAACTGATATTAATGTCGTTATGGAGGGAACTTACTTACCACTTTCCATTTTCAACAATTTGAAATGTCTGATCGATTCTTTTCTAGCCAGTGTTTAGAAACAAGCACGAGGACATTTTACAGTTACAAATCCTACTCTCTGGTTAGCGGTACCCTCCAGTCCTTATTTACTTCTCAGCGAAGTGGTGCTAATATACTGTGGGAAAGATCCAAAGCACACTGAAATCAATTAAAGTATTTCCATGGTCAGCTTCAGTGGGTTTTGGATCAGGCCCAATGTGAAGTCTTTTCCAGATGCTATACCATTAGGGCCTCTCACAATTGGCCACTGAAATTGCACCCACAAAACTTGCCTGTGCCCCTCTCAC
Source organism: Dermochelys coriacea (assembly GCF_009764565.3). Lineage (NCBI taxonomy): Eukaryota > Metazoa > Chordata > Testudines > Dermochelyidae > Dermochelys > Dermochelys coriacea. Next base: position 120,351,464 of record NC_050072.1, read on the forward strand.
CTATAAAAACTGCCCCTTATCTGTCCCAGTGAAGTCCTAAAACATAGCAGAACCAACATGGTGCTGCTGTTCAGCTGGGGAGAATCTAGGGAGATTGTGATATGGGTGCACGCTTCCTGTCAACTGCAGAGCCCAAATTCTCCCCCATCTGGGGTTTGGAGGAGCACAGCAGGGAGAAGAGGGGCAAATGGATGCACAGCAAAGCAGAATCAATGGCTTTGTCCCCTACCCAGAGAATCGGCCACTCCAGTGACTAGGGGGACATGGCAAGGACAGAATTAACTATGCAAGGAAAGAATTAAGGACAGATTGACCATACCCATTAAGGCTACAGGTCTGGAAAGCTGGAGACTTTATGCAAATGAGGCAATACACTGATATGCATATTTGAATATCCACTGTCTCATTTTCATAGCCCCCATCAATTCCACTTCCATGTCGTGAAATCTATCAATCATCCTCTAGGGTTTCTCCTTGGTCTCCCATCTCTCTCTGGTTCTCCCACTTTTCCTCAACTTTTCCCATCTCCCTCTCCTCTGGCTTTCCCCTTTAGTTTCCCTGGCCCTCCCTTGGGAAAGTGGTACTTGTTCCCTCAGACCCTGGCAAGACTCCTTCTCTCCAGGGAGTACATGATTGGCACTGGAAGCCAGACTCTTAACTCCTTCCTCATCCTGTTGTAGACTGTTTTCTGCTTCCTGCTTCAGTCTGCTGTACCTGATGCCTACAGAGCTGGCTGTGGAGTGGCTTTGCAGGAGCAGAGAGAGCAGGGAGATGGTCCTTGCCAAAGCACATAGCCTCTGGGATCATTTCAGATTCCTTCCAGAAAGGCTGTCTGAAAAGTAGGCTATTCAGGCAGCTGTTCTGCTGCCTAGTTGAGGGGGCCTGGAATTTGGTCTCCTGGAGGCAATAGGAAGACTTAATGGGTATTGTCCATTGATTAGAGCTGGGAGCAATTGATAGACTGAGGGTAGGTGGAGGGACTGGGGACACAGAGAACAGAGGCTGGGTGGATGGATTGATAGGCTGAGTAGAGAAAAGGATACACTAAGGCAGGGGAGGGCAAACTACAGCCCAAGAGTCCTGCACTTAGGAAGGAAGAATCTCAGGCACCGCTACAGGCTGGGGACCGACTGGCTAAGCAGCTATTCTGTAGAAAAGAACCTGGGGAATACAGTGGACGAGAAGCTGGATATGAGTCAGCAGTGTGACCTTGTTGCCAAAAAGTCCAATGCCATATTGGGCTGTATTAGTAGGAGCATTGCCAGCAGATTGAGGGAAGTGATTATTCCTCTCTATTCAGCACTGGTGAGGCCACACCTGGAGTATTGCATCCAATTTTGGGGCCCCCACTACAGAAAGGATGTAAACAAATTGGAGAGAGTCCAGTGGAGGGCAATGAAAATAATTAGGGGACTGGGGCACGATTTACGAGGAGAGGCTGAGGGAACTGGGGTTTAGTCTGCAGAAGAGAAGAATGAGGGGGGGATTTAATAGTAGCCTTCAATTACCTGAAGGGGGGTTCCAAAGAGGATGAAGCTAGTCTGTTCTTAGTGGTGGCAGATGACAGAACAAGGAGCAATGGTCTCAAGTTGCAGTGGTGGAGGTCTACGCTGGATATTAAGAAGCATTATTCCACTAGGAGGGTGGTGAAGCACTGGAATGGGTTACCTAGGGAGGTGGTGGAATCTCCATCCTTAGAGGTTAAGGCCTGTTTTGGCCCGGCCCTGGCTGGGACGATTTAGTTGGTGTTGGTCCTGCTTTGAGTAGGGGGTTGGACTAGATGACCTCTGAGGTCTCTTCCAACCCTAATATTCTATGATTCTAAGAGATGCAGGGACCTGTGCCAATAGAAGGAGTACCCTCAAGGGAACCTTCACCATCCCTAGCCCCAGAAGAAGTCTCCCCTTCCCTGCCATGCCTACTCTCAATAGGCATGGCAGGGTTATAAGTCCAGTAAACAGGCTAACGTACGATGCACCTTGGAGTGGTTAGTGAGGAAGTGATACACTTAGCTCACAGGCTTGTGGCAGCCACAGTGGGTTTCCTCAGACCTTTTGAGGAGAACTCATGTAGTTGGTATAATCTGGAGCGTGATTTGCCGGAATGACAAATTCTCAGCTGGGGGAGGATGTAAGCAGGGTCTGAATGAATGCTTCCCTGACAGCTAGCTTGGAGGGGAAGAGACTATGGGTATGTTTATGTAAATACAGTTTGTTCATGCTCTGCTTACATATTCATCATTTACAGCTGTCTCAAAGGATCAATTTTTGTCTGGTGTTAGGTACAAATGACCTTAGTACTGAATGCAGGAGTTGTGAAATATGGTTACCAATGTTATAATTATTGTAGGAATGCAGGAAAATAGGACTGGTCTTAACCTGTCCCAAATGGGCGGGGGGGGCACCTTCAGTGGAAAGAAGGTCATTAAGCCGGGGCTCAAATGTCAGAGCACTGTGAAAGTAAGGGGTGGGGATAGGAGTCCCAGTGTCCTAGTGAGGAGGTTATACAACCTCTCACCCCACTTCCCCTTCCGGGTCTTCTCTAGACTGGCTTAATTTGTTGTTCCCCACTGTTCAAAGAATACAGCTAAATAGGCTTCATTAGGAGTGTCTTTTGTTATTTTAATTGCTCAGTCAGAGCTGAAATAAGTTGTAGTAGCACTGTGTTTCTGCCCTGCCTGCTAAGAGCTGAAATCACTTAATATGGGGCAGTGTTTCTGCCCAGCCTGCAAAAGAGCAGAAAATCACTGAGAGACTGATGTGCAGAGGTCACAGCAAAGAGGCAGAATGTGACTAACAGCCAGCAGGGTGGTGGCGGAGAGGCATAATGAGTGGCTGGCGGAGTGCACAGCAAAAGTGGTGAGCAGGTGGCTGGTGAGTGGCGGGCGGAGCAAGTAAGATGCCTCTTTACTCCCCACCCAGTGTGGGAGGTGAACTCTGCAGATGCACCTCTGAACTCTGAGTCTGCACTGACCAAGGACAGCAACTGAGAGAAAGGTCAGGCATGTGAAAGGGACTTTTGGGTTGTTGGACTTAAGAATCTGAAGGGAAAAGGACACTGCCCAACTTACTTTGGGATGGGTCTTTTACTCATGGTTTATGTTTATGAACCCTGTGCGCAGTGTTTTCCTAAATTAACTCTGAGTTACTTCCCTCCTTTTATTAAAAGTTTCTTTTCCACACTCGGACTCTGTGCTGGCGAGTGGGGAAGTATTGCCTCTCAGAGGCGCCCAGGTGTGGTGTGTAATTTTCCCAGGTTACTGAGTGGAGGCTCGAGCCGGTTCCATGTTGTATTGATGGAAAGGAACCCCTAGATATTGAACCCGGCCTTGATTGCTGCTGGCTCCACCAGGCAGAAGGGTTACATTTGTTATCTGACCTTCTTAAGCGGTGGAGTGTGTCACCCAAGGAGATTTATTCCGTGGGAGGTCTTTTCTGTGACTGCTTTGGTTGTGGCCATTGTGGGCGACTGTAAATACGGTAAAATGCAAATGGCAAATCTATTTCATGACTTGGTGTGTTCATTCCAGTTGTAACTAAAGTGCTTCTGAGAATGTCCCTGTAACCTGAGGAAATAATCTTACTCAATGTCAGTAACTTTTTCATAAAAACAATTCACTTGCACTGCCCTTGTCATTTATGTTGTAGTGGAATGACTGGAGCAGGCTATCTTTAGTAGCCTGGTGCACGAGAATGTCAAATCCAGACATCTACAGAGACGGACACCAAGTCTTTTCCTTGGTTTTGGCAGCTGAAATGTCACATGTGCGCCCTGTTCAAGACACTTAAGACAGTAGTCTTTGCTTAGTTAGAGAACGGTCTTCTCTGCCCTGGATGATTATAGTTACGTTTGGAGATTTCTGCTAGGAGAAAGAACTGAGGGGAGGGAGGGAAAAGGGTTGGTGTGATTAAAAAGTGGAAAGACAGGCTTGTTAGTGAGTCCAGCAGGGAGGAATACTGTGGATGATTAGCTCTGCCCTCTCTGTACCACAGCTATCATTAAAATTTAAAGGAATGATCACCAGAGGCTCCAGGGGGTGTGGTGGTAATTCAGTCAGCTAAGGAATCCTGTAACTGGACCATAAAAGACTACCTCTTTGAGAAGTCTTCAAAGGAAACCTAGAGTAAAACAAACCAAAAATACCTAAATAATAGAAAGACAGAGATTTTTATGGATAGCTGTGCCGTATTTCTGTTACAACAAGGAAAATCATTTTGCTTTGTTTGATTATTGGCCCTTTGTGGTTACTAGCCATTATACAGTACATTCTTCTCATATTTACTTTGGTCAATAGAAACCTACTAATTTATTTCCTCCATCAGCTAAACCCCTGTCAGATAACTCAAAGGCAAAATTTCATACCATCCTCAGTGAGAATTGCCTAATGTAAACCGAACAGGTAGAAATGCAGAGTCTCAAAGACAGACATGAGTTTGTCCATGATAAGCCCCTTTGCTAGGGCTAGGGTGACCAAAGAGCAACTGTGAAAAATTGGGACGGGGGTTGGGGGGGGTAATAGGCACCTATATAAGACAAAGACCCAAATATCGGGACTGTCCCTATAAAATCGGGACATCTCGTCGCCCAGCTAGGGCACACTACCAGCCTGGCACCAGTCTGCTTGAATTCTCCTTTATTGTCAGGGCCTTATGGAATGGAACCTTGGCATATTCCTAGCCCTTCACTTCTCTCCCACTCTGGTTTTGTTTGTAAAAACTTCTCTTCGGTGGTACTCTTTTCAATATGTACTTACTGAGATGACTATACAAGACAGTATTCCAGACATGGAGTTCCACCTAGAAGGACTTTAATTTTACAAATCTAGGGCTAGATCATGACTTGGAATACACGCCCTTCTGGCAACTCCTCTTATTTCCCCTCCCTGGGCTCCTGAAGATTGGATCTGGGCATGCGGGAATAAGTGGGACTATCAGCTTGCTTGCTTACTCCCTCCCTGGAGTAGATGGGGAAGGGCAGGGAATGGGTGGAGCTTTGACTCCACACACCCCAGCTCACTAGCACATGCAGTGGAGCCAGCACTGTGTGGGTAGTAATTTACTGCTGGTATAGGCCAACAGCAAATTACTGGTCCCCGGGAATAATAGGGAGCAGGGAGGGAATTGTGGTTCCCTGAGATGCAGTTCCTCCTTTGTGATGCTACTGAGGTGGGGCTCCATGTTAGTGTGGGCTGGCACAATCTAACTAACAGGGGAATACAATGAAGGAATAATATAGTTCAGGGGTTCTCAAACATTCGTACAGTGTGGTCCTGTGAATAATGAGAATCCGCTGGACCTGTTCCCCTCAGATCATTATTTCATGGATCACGCTCACTCCCATTTGCAATTGCACTTTGGCAACTGTAGCATTTGCTTATGTAACCCATTCCTCAGTTTGTGTCACCTGTCCCTTTCTATGCCCAATCCAATACAGAGGATGAGAGTCTGATCCAGCTGACAGATACATGGCCTGCTTCTTCAGCTCAAGCATTTGAAACTCATGCTTCTAACTCTGGAGGTTTTTACATTGGTGTCTTCCAAAATGGTGGCTATCACATTGATAGCATGGAAATAATTGTGTTCATTTGGTTTATTCACCTTCTGCTGCATTTGTTTCATTTTCAGCTGATTTATTCCCTTACAGACCTTCACTCTGCTCTTCCCCTTAGAGCCAACTCCTAGTTGCTTTATTGATGTTTTCTGTATTGAATATGTGTAAGCAATAAAGCATGAGAGGCCTCATGACCATTAAGTTGCTGGAATGATGAGATGGACTCCTTATACATTTCTGTGGTTCACTTCAGTGGTTATATGCATGTCATCATCTCATGATGCAGTTCAGGAGACAGGACAACAAAATGGAGCTGGCTGGCTTTCCCTTTCCATTCTCTGTGGAGGGGCATGCAGCATGGAGATTGGCCAAAGATATGTTAAACAAACATGTGACAGATGATAGTCACACCACTTAATGCTCGAAGGAGCTGGCCATGAGCACAGTATAAGACCACTAAAGAATAGTATAAAATCTCTCTATCCAAAAGACACTAGGCATCATGCAATGAACAGAAATACTTATTCTGAGGCAAATTGAAAGCAATGGACAGGAGATTTTTCAAAATTCTGAACCAGATTCTCAGTGTAAATCAATATAGCGCCATTGCCTTCAATGGAACTACACTGTATTTACATCATTTGAGGATCTGGACCTCAAAAGAAACAAAGGAGCACAATGTTTAAAAAAAATCCAATAAAATGAAGTGCTCAACCATAAAACCTCTATTTCTATGGAGTCAGCCAAATCCCTACCACTGCTCATGTTAATTTCTGAATTATTTCCTGGCACACTAATTCTTTATATATTTCCTGCAGTACTTACAGTTGGGTAGCACATAGGATTGAAAGGTAGGGAGCCATCATTCTTTTTGAAGTCTGCCTGTGCTTACTGGGCCACATCCTGAGCCGGTATCAATTGGCATCATGCCAATGAAGCTGTGCCATTTTACACTGGCTGAGAAACTGGACTAATTCCAGTATAGTAATGGCTGGAAGGCCACATTTTTATTTTATTCATTTCTGTTTAGGACCATTTAGAAAGAAGTAAGCAGCAGCTGTATATTGATTATCTGAGGTATGTTGTACAGGGGAGAAAACATCAACTGTAGTTCAATGTTAAAAGAACAGTCCCCTAATATACCCGAGTATGGAGCTAACACCTGGATGTTGTGAAGAAGAAGGTGAAGGTGAAGAAGAAGAAGAAGGTGAAGGAGAAGAAGAGAGACAAAATATTGTCCCCCCCCCATGCAAAGCTCCGGTGAACAGATTTTGTGTTTAGAACCTCCTCCCCTCCAACCTGCAGGCTGTGCAGGGAACAGCAGTCCACCCACTCTATCGGTGTAACTTATAAGGCCCTCATTATCACACTCGTTTTTAGGAGTGGGATGGTACTTTAGGGGCCATGGCCCATTGAGCCCTTGGTTTCTCTGCTTCATTCTGTCTATCTATGGTACTAATAAGGACCCTGTTGCCATAGTCTCTGAGCATCTCAATCTTTTTAATGTATTTATCCTCAACACAGCCTTGTGAGGTAGGGCAATGCTTTTTTACAGATGGGGAACTGAGGCATAGAGCCCCTAAGGCTACGTCTATGTAAATAGCAGTGTAGCCAAGGCACCGGCGGCACAGCTGGCCCGTGCTGAGTACATACCCACTGGTTTCACGTGGGTTTGTACTTGGCACAGCTGACACTACCCATGCTACCATGGCTACACTGCTATTTATACTAGCGCTAGCTCGAGTGTGTGTACAGGAGCAGGGGAATCACACCTCTAGCTCATAGTGTAGATGAAGCCTAAGTGACTTGCCCAAGGTCATCCAGGAATCTCGTGGCAGAGCAAGGATTTAAATACATGTCTACCAAGTTTGAGGCTCCTACTCTTACCACTAGGGCATTCTCCCACTCCAAATCCCCATTAAAGGGAGTGGGTTGAGAGGAGGGAGGGTCTAGTAGTTAGGATGTTAGCCTGAGCTTGGGAGACCTGGGTTCCATTTCCTGCTCTGCCACATACTTCCTGGGTGTCACTTAGGGGAACTGAGACACAGAGAGACATCTGGAAAAGGGGATAATAGCACTGCCCTGTCTCATAGCAGTGTTGGAAGGATAAATACATTAAAGATTGTGGATTGCTCAGACTATGACTATGGATTCTATATAAATACATGACAATACTTAGTCGTAATTGCAGCCTCCCACTCTTAGGAAGTGGCTTTGGCTCATGAATTCATGGAACAATGGCCATGGCCACACAGTGACCCACCTTCTGCTGCCATGAACCAATGCAACATTCAGTTTGCAGAGCCACCTCCTTTGGCCTCCCAAATTCCTGCAATCTGACAGTTCTGTTGTTTGCCAGGCCATGCGAAATCATGCACGCTGGGGACAAGCAAGCAAATTCATTTACCCCAGAGTGCTGAGAGGGCCCTGCCTCACTGGAGCGTACAAGAAGCCAGACGACAAGGAGGTGGAGATGTACCCCAAGCACAAGGAGACCTTTCCACCTCCGATAACATGTGCATTATTTATTTGCAGCATTTTATGATTCCTTGCCACTAAAAGTGTCACTGTTTGATGGAGCGCCATAACGGAGCAACATGCTCAGTTTGCCGGCTCACTGGGAATAAAATTGAATAAACTAAAATATTCATTTGGCTTTTTCAGAATCAGGCTCTTCCTGAAAGCCACAATTACCAGCCCAAATCAGCAGCTTTTAAACAGATGCCAGATATAATTCCCAGCCTAGGAGATTGATATGTCTGATCCAGCTTCAGTTTTTATTAATACTAAAGTCTTCATTTTTTCTTAAAAAATTATCTCCATGTCAATAATCTAATCTAAACAGAGGTTCTATCTATATCTCTATCTATCAATTGTAGTGTCTCTCTCTTTCTCTAATAATACTCCAGAATAACTGAGTCTATGTTCCTCCTCTTGTTAACCAGCACTGTAGGGGCAGATCTGTTTGTTTTCTCCCATCTATAGCTAGATCTATTACAGTAAAACGGAAAAAAAAAATCAGCTAGCAAAACCCACCTTCGTCCCTAAAACCGACCTGTGGTTTCTTCTTGCTTTCTTCAGTTTATGAATGTAGTTTATAAGCAGCAGATTTTATGAGCTGATTATCCCTGTGTTTTCACGGAGACACAGTGAATGGTACAGTCCAGTTACGCACTGAAGGAGGCTTATTTAAAGGCCTCGGTCCTGTTCTTTTAGAAGAGGGTGGACTGTACATTACAGACAGAATACTCAGAAGCTTTTTGGAGCTATGACTCTTTAGTAGAACTGGGCAAATATTTCATGAAGATTAATTTATTCAACAAGTGTAGCCTCTTTCTCTGCTTGTGAATTGTCTGTGAGTAGACTGCAGTGTTCTCAAATCCATGCAGTATTTGAAATGATTTTCTGAATAATTTCTGCAAATAATGTTTGGTCTGTAGCTTGTTAGGAGTACTAGCTGTTTTGACTGGACATGCAAGTCATAAGGTGCATCTATTTCCTTACTGGATGAGGGGTAAGACTTTAGAATCAAATTTCCAAGGCACATACTCACATTTACAAATCACTTTCCATCAGTATTCTCTAGTATTTGTACTGGGCACATATGTATCCTATTCATCAATGGTATCCTATTACCTCTACCTTCTTCCTCTATCCTCTTTTCCTTCCTATTTAATATTACATTCTCTATTATTTTTATTAGAGTCAAACCTACAGGGCCCCACTGAGATCAGGACCCCCTTGTGCTGGGCACTGCACAAGCCATATAATAAGAAGCAGTCCTTGCCCTGAAAGAGCTCACAGTCTAGCCAGAAAAGACAGGGAAAAGCTGGGAGGAAGAAAACATTATCCCTATTTTACATGTGGTGGAGGGGACTGAGACGCAGAAAGTGTGTGATTTGTCCAAGGTCAGAGATGGTGTCTGTGGCAGAGCCAGGAAATGAATTTAGATTCCCCCACATCCTATTCTAGTGCTTTAACCACAACACCATCCTTTTTCGTTATGCAGCTTCTTTCAAATTAGAAAGAGAGCTTTAGGGGAGGAACTATGTTTTTGTGCAGCACCTAGCACAAAGAGCCCTTAGTCCTGACAAGATTGTTGGGCACTACCACAATACACACAAATAATACAAATATTAGCTTAATATTAGCAGTCTGCATGAATATTCCTGCCAGTAAAATCACGCACTGGACTATTCACAGACAGTGAACTCAGTCCAAGCAAATTCATTTTAAAATTGGAGGAAATAGTTGCAGAAATTTGTGTTCCACCTCCACCCATCTCTACCTGTTAGCTGGCTAAAATTCACTTTTGGGATCTGTGTGGGGGACACAGGTACACGGGAGATGGGAATCTACCTTATTGACATGGTTTATATTCACAGCTGTCAAAAACGGTTCTCTTCCTTCAAAAAATAGTCAGCTAAGTTGCAGGGATGAGTGCACAAAAAATGAGTTCACGTGCCTCCTGCAAAGTTATACATTTGTCAGTGCAGTGCATGACATCTGTTGCTGGGCTTGCTGCCAATTCCAGCAGAACTCAGTGAGAAATCAAAGTTGTGCAGTAGGTAGCTGTGGAGATGTAACAATTCTGTTTTCTGTGCCCTGCACCAGAACATTTCTTAAATTTTTGTCTGCTGGGGCGTCAGCCTTTTTGTGGTCATCTTGGACACAGCCTGCTACGGAGAGACACCCTCTCTACACTCTCTGTTTGGAGACTTTGTTCTTTCTTGTTTGGGTCTCTCCCCCTTTAATCTAAAATAAAAGGGCTTAGGAGCAGGGGATGAATGTTGCTGCTTTCATGTATGGAAAACATAACAAGTAGCATGAAGATGTAAATGTACAGCAAAGAGTCACTGCTGAAGAAATGGCCAGATCTAAGCCCATTGAAGTCAAGGGGAGCCTTTCCATTGCTTTCTGTGGCTTTGCATCAGGTCTCAATTGATTAATGAGTACATGCCATTTGTACAATAGGACTGAAAATCAGTAACTCAATAAAAATTTCCCATAGAATCCCATAGGCTCCTTCTGTTGGACCAGATTCACCCAGTGGTCCAGGTGGAAACAATGCAGATGAAACCCTTGTAGATGCATCCACTTGTGCCAATGATGAACATGACTCATCCATCAGGGTATGATTTCTTCTCTCATACTAATTTGACACTGGTGCAAATCCACTGATTTCAGCAGTATGCCTTCTGATTTACAACAATGCGAGTTCAGTGTCAGGTCCTCACTATCCAATTCACTTTTCCATTTTTAGTGTTATGATAAATGTCCATAAAAACAAATATATCATCATTTTGCAATACCATGAATACAGCGTCCAATACACATAGTTTTTTTAAGATCAAAGGTCCAAGTTTTAAGAATGAGTGTACGCAATTGCCATCCTAATTTGTGCACACAATCACCATGATTGCACCAAACTTGGCATTGCATGTGCAAATGGCTTCTTATAGTGTCCGAGTGCTGGTTTTGCTGAAATTGTGCACTCATGTTTTTCAAAGTAAGATTATAAACATTTAGAAAAACTTAGCAATTGGACTAAATTCACCCCGGCCTATTCTTATCATGAAAAATATCAACCACTCAAGAACCAGTAACCCGGGTAAATTCTCTTTCGCATAAGAACTTCTATCCTTGGTGTGATGCAGCATTCGTTCCCCTCTGCACCTGGCTAGCTGTGCTGACTGGTGAAAGCAGGAGGAAACCATGGCTCTGTCCATTCTTTGCCCAATTGCAGAGGCCAGAACCGTCCCTACACTAGCCCTGTGAAATGACTATTATTTATAGACTGTGTCTATCACCTTCCAAGACCTAGCAATATCACCTCTCATATCCACTTTCCTCTCTCCTCTTTCTTCCTTTCCCCACCCCTTTTTGTTTTCCTCCCTGACCTCATCTTTTATTCAACATGTAGGTATGCACGTAAGTAGCCCACCAAAGAGAAATTATGAAAACAGAGACAATAGCATGGTGCACCTGCTCCCCTGGGTTACCCTCGGTTGGATTTTTTGCCTATGTGTTTGCAATTTTCCATCCTTCCAGATGTTGAGTGAAGTTTGCTTTGCAACTGACTATTTTTACTTCTCCTGGACTAACCTCATTTCTTAAATTAAAGAAGTAAACCCAATTGAAAGCACCCCAGCAATAGAAAAATCCACCAACAGAGAGGCTGTACCTATAGAACAAAACTGCTACAACTGGGGGAGGCCCAAAGAGAACAAGAAGCGAGCCGCACTGGGCAGAGATTAGGTGATGTCAGAGAGGCCAAGGTTTGTGCTGATTCAGCATACACCACTGTTAAGGCTGTGTTCCCCACACCCGATTTCCAGCACCCCGGAGAGAGGCTAGTAGTAGAAGCATCAGTCCAACCAATGAGAAAGGTTAGCAATGGAACATCACCTGCCATGTTGTTGTGTTTTGTTCCAGTGGAGAATATTTAAACAGGGAAGGTAGCCAATTAGGTCCTCTAATATGGTGAAGGATGAGTTCCCTGCCTCTCTGTTTTGCTCTTCTTTGCTCCCCTCTGCACCATGCAATATTTAGCCCATGAGTCTGTAAATTTTATCCTGCTAGAAGAGGCTAATAACACTAGCAGCAGTAGTACTGTTGTCCCTACAAATGCAATGGCTCTGTTGACAAAGCAGCTCCATGATTTTTTACTGTGGTAATTTGAGAAATTCAGTGTTTCTCTTTGGCAATTGTACTTAGCAGCAGCACCACCCCAACACAGAATTGCTTGTTCCTGCTCCTTTGGAAATGTATTTGGAAGATAACATTCATGAGAAAAATACATTCCATTTTGCTGTGCTGGGGGATTTCTAAGTTGTTTCTTTTAACCCATACATTAAAAACAGCCTGTTAAAAAGAGCAAATACCCATCTCCGATATACTTATCTCATGGTCTCAGGACACATGAGCTCATCAGAAGGATGATTTCATTGAAATTGCTATCCCTGATCAGACCACTGGTCTGTAGTCCAGTATCCTGTCTCAGACGGAGGCCAGTAATAGATGCGTCAGAGGAAGATTTTAAAAAATTGTTAATGAACAACTATGGACTAGCTTGCCATTGCGGACATTCATTACTAAACCCAGTTGGTTAGAATTTGGCTGAATCCCTAAAGCAAGAGGGTTTATACTGATGTAACAGATCATGTGTCGTCTGTCAATTCATGAAATTTATGCTATGTAACATAACTGTGGCTGTCCAATCATTTTATGACTCCTATCAAGAGATAGTCTCAATGGACTCTCGTGGCAGTGAGTCCCACAGTTTAAGTGTTGTGCTTTAAACAAATGTTTTTCCTTTCCTCCATTTCAAGTTTGTTGTCTTCAATTCTATTTGATGTCCTCTGCTGCTAGTAGCACGACAAGGAGGAAACAGGAGCACCGGATTTGCCGTCTCTGTTCCATTTATTATTTTTCTAACTTCTCCTCTCATTTGTCTCCTCTCCAAACTAAACAGTCCCAATCTTTTAGTCCCCCCTCAGATGGAAATCTCTCCTATGCCTCTAGGGTTGCTCCAGTGTGTGCTCTGCTTCCTGTCATTCCCTAGGGGCCCTGGAAGGCAGAAAATAGCTCAGTGCACTCCAGCCATGTCCCCTCCCCAATCCTGGCACACCCACCACCCACTGCCAGTGCTAGGTTCTAGGAGCAGGGTTGGTGGAGAGCCCCTTTCCAGATCAGTGCCACCCAGGGAGGCCTGGGCTCAGGGAATATTCTCATGAGGCCATTTCTGTCTTTTTCACGGCCCCTTATGTTGCCTGAGAGATGCCTATATGCTCAAAACAAATTCAGGGAACTAACTGCAGAGGGTGAATAAGCATTTTTTATTATGAATTGGTTTCTATCAAAAGCAATACAGCTAACATGTACAAGTGACTTTTTCATGGTCTGTAGTGCTCCATTAGTTAGACTAGTTGTGAATTCAGTACAAATCAGACTCCCTAAAACAAACAGACTAAATTGCCATTGAAAATACACCAATGTACACCAGCTGAGGAGCTGGCTGATAGAACCAGATTCTGGTCTGCATCAAACTGGTGTAAATCTGGAATAAATCCACTGAAGTCAATTGGTCCTGCTCCCAGACTTATGCTTGCACAATGGAGAGGAGAGTCCAGCCATTAGATTTCTGTCCTGTCACTCTAATTTATATCTGACCCACAAATGGGTCTATAAAGGATGTGGTTACAAAGTGATGTAATTATCTCCTCAGTCCTCATGAAAATTATAGATCCCAGGAGCTGTGTTTCATTTCTGTGAAGCTTCAGGTTGTGCTTCCTGCTGGTATGCTGCAAGCAAATTAATGCATCTTAGATGGAAAGCACATGAGATTAATAGAAAAGTCAACTAAAGTATTATGATCAGGGAGATGAAAGTTCCGCCTCCCCCTGGTTTAATGCATTTTATATGTTTGTATTTCCAAGATGCAGCAATTAAGGTGCTGGTTATTGGAAGTGAACATAAATAATGGTGTAGGATAACATGAGCAAAACACTCCATTCATCACAGCAGAAGAGCAAATCTTTGACCTCAGAAACAATGTCTCAAAAATAGGGAAAATGAGAGAATGAAATGAACGCAGAGTGCTTTGCTATTAGCCAGTCAGCCCAAGATGATGCTCTATTAAATTGGTAGGGAAAGTATCTGTCTTTTGCCCATTAACATGTATTACGTTATTGTCAGTACAGTTGCGAGGAATTGTTCAGTGACAGACACTGCGGAACTGGACGTGTTTTACAGACTGGAGTTCTATACCATACATCATCTAGTATTTGGTTACAGTGCTGGGGTGAATTCTCAGCTGAAGTAAATCAACAGAGGTCTATGGACTTCAATAGCCTTATGCTCATTTACACTACCTGAAAATATGGCCCACTGTTCCTAAACTAAAGCACTACCCAGTGTCTTCCATCTGCTCTGACTTTTCTTACTCCATTCAATGTTTATCTTCCTCCAGTCAATTGAACAAACCCTTTGTAGAGAGTGTTATGGCTGGGCACTGTGCAGCACTGCATTCGCTGCATTTCGAGGAACCAAGGAGAGAATGCATTGCTTCTGAAGTAGCTTTCTGTGCTGCGGATGTGGTATTCTTTCTGAAGATTGATCCCTTGTCGCATTGGTCCCACTCCTCATCGCAGCGTAGAAGAGGACAGAACATTGGTCCTACCTCCCCCCTGCCCCTTTTTTGGGAAATTTGCTCACCTGATGTAGGGGAGGGAGCTGCTCAAAGACAGCGAATGTGCTGTATTCTGGTGTAGGCCATGCAAAGGAGGGGGAACTACTGCATCCTGCCCTTTTGCTGCCTACCTGCATAAGGGCAGGTTGCATACAGGACCTAGAGATAGAAGATAGTTTTCTAACAGTAGACTGATTTTCATCCCCACCAGCAAATCCACCAAAACCAAACTAATCCATCTAAATTTTCACGTGCCAGGTGTTAGCCTAGGGTCCAATTTTTCAGGGGAGTTTGAAGCAAATTGGCCGTGGTGCTGGGGAGATACGGAGGTTCTGAAAATGTCATTGGCTTTATCTTTTAAGATTTTTCTTTTGCTGAGTTGTCTTTACCTTGTTGGATCTCCAAAACTGATCAGTGGTTCTCAACCAGGAGTCCAGGGCTCTCTGTGGGGGTTGTGAGCAGGTTTATGGGGATCCACCAAGCAGGGCCAGCCTTAGACTCTCTGGGGTTCAGGGCAGAAAGTCAAAAACTCACCACATGGGGCTGAAGCCAAAGCCTGAGCAAAGTAACTTTGAAGGGTCCCGGTGCATGGGGACCCAGGCAATTGCCTGGCTTGCTCCCCCTAATGCTGGCCCTGGCTTTTGTATGCAGAATACCAGATATTGTGGCACAAGTGGGCCATGGAGTTTTTATAGCATGTTTCGGGGGGAAGGGGGTTCAGAAAGAAAAGGTTGAGAACTCCTGCTATGCGCGTGGGGTATGGAGTGTGGAACTGTTGAGAAGTTAACAGCACTTTCCACATACATAAAGTCTTCCTAGCTGCTGTGTACATTTAAAGCACACAGTAGAGTGATGCAAAGTGGACATGTCCCAATGGGTATTTTGCAGAGTGAGCATGACCTGCTGCATTCTTTGTATTCATGGCAGGAGGAATGGCAGGCAGTGTTCCATATCTGGCAGGTGGGTCTAATATAGGGAAATGGATGAGGGATATACACAATGCAAAAAAGGATCGGGTAAGAGGAAGGGGAGGAAGGTATCCCAATGTCTGGGAAATAAGAGAACTCACCATTGCACAGGTTGCAAAGCTCACCACCGCCACCTGCGTGTCAGACAAGGTCTACTGAGATCCTGAATCCTGCTGCTGAGCAATTATTAAACATTTCTTTACACTGTGCTGCACATAATAATATTGCCTTTCTGTGTACCTTTCCAACCCAGGCACTTTCAATAACAATTGTAAAAGCCACACTGACCTAGAGCCATCTGTCAACACCTCAGTCCCAATGAACCTCAAATCTTTGGTTGCTTCTAATTTGTATCACATTTTTAGGTTTCAGAGTAGCAGCCATGTTAGTCTGTATTTGCAAAAAGAAAAGGAGTACTTGTAGCACCTTAGAGACTAACAAATTTATTTGAGCATAAGCTTTCGTGAGCTACAGCTCACTTCATCGGATGCATTCAGTGGAAAATACAACGGGGAGATTTATATACATACACACACAAAGAACATGAAACAATGGGTTTTATCATACACACTGTAAGGAGAGTGATCACTTAAGATGAGTTATTACCAGCAGGAGGGTATGTGTGTATGGTAACACCCATTGTTTCATGTTCTCTGTGTATATAAATCTCCCCACTGTATTTTCCATCCGATGAAGTGAACTGTAGCTCACGAAAGCTTATGCTCAAATAAATTTGTTAGTCTCTAGGTGCCACAAGTACTCCTTTTCTTATCACATTTTAAGTTGTTTTTCCCCCCATTAGACAATAGAATTCTCTCTCTAGTAGCCAGCTAGTTTATAGTAATGGAATATCGGAATATCCGTTGTCTTCACAGTATATATAAATGGAATATTTTGAAAAGCCTGGGTTTGATCCTGCACATACTTACTCCCGAGCATATTGATCTCTACTTTGAGTAGCCCCATAGAAAATCCCGGGAGCTATTCAAACTAGTAAGTGTTTGCAGGTTTAGACCTTAGATTAGTCACAACAGTAAAAAAAATTCTTCCAGGTGGCCCCCATTGAATAGCAAGATCTTGAGCTCATCCAGAAGACCTCTATACTAACCATATTTAAATCCCTCTCAAAGACCCACTTCTGCCAAGCAATTTACAATGCCTCAGGTTGACTTGGATGCAAATTGTATAAACATGTCCCTCTGTTGTTCCTCTTCCCCTAACCTCGGTCTATTTGCCTGTTCTTAGATTGGGAACACTTCAGAACTAGGACTATCCTTCAAGCATTTGGAAAGTCCTGGGTGTGTAACAGGCTGCTAGGCCCCTTTAAGGACTAGGGAGCAGCCAGCCCTGTTCTGGAAAGGGGCCCAGCAGGCAAGTGCTAGGAATCACTTGACCCAGCTGGACAGCATTTTGTGACAGGGGCTGAGGATTCCCAGCCAGGGAACACACAGAAGAGCCCCAGCTCCATGTAGGAGGTTAGGACTCTGAGCGAGCTAGGAGTGCATTTTCCTGTAGCAGTGGTGGAAGGCTGTGAGGAGGTAGGTGTGGCTCATGCCCCAGGCTGGCGGGAGATCCAGTGAATTAAGCTATTGAAGTCTGGTGGCCACACAATGTTGATCAAAGAAGAGGATTATCATTTTTTTTTGTTATTTTCCAGTTTTCTCTCTGTGTGTGTGTGCACGTGTACACTGGTGATTGGGTCCACCAGCCTACAGAGTGCTGCTGTAAATAAATAAATACATATATTTGCATGGTGCCAGTGGTAACAAAGAAGGGTTGATTCTTCCCTCTTCTTCTCAGTTGCCTCCCCCTGCTCTCCATTAGGGTAATAGGCTTCCTCTGATCTTTCAGCACCTACATTATGAATAAGTGGAAAATCTTCTCCAAAAAAACTGCTACTGAAAGTGTGCTTTCTAACATGCTGTCCTGCATGTAGCTGGCTGGCTTATGTTTGGTAAAAACAATGAAATATTCATGGAAGCACAAGTGCAGCAAATAGACACAGCACAGAGGGAAAACAAAGCAAGATAAGAGGGCACTTTTTAAATTATTCCATGCAGAAAAAAAATAGCAATCTTTGGAAGCCTCCTGGGTAGAGCATCAGCCTTAAGTTAGGTCTATCAATTTGGCTCCAACTTGCTTTTTTATTACATCAAATTAATTTGCTGGGCTCAGTTCCTCCTTTGATGTGGTAACTCATATCAAATATCTATCATACAAGCTGCATAAAATGGGCAATTCTTTACTCAGATAAAGCTCAATATCACAAGTCATCACAAGCAT
Source organism: Dermochelys coriacea (assembly GCF_009764565.3). Taxonomy (NCBI): domain Eukaryota; kingdom Metazoa; phylum Chordata; order Testudines; family Dermochelyidae; genus Dermochelys; species Dermochelys coriacea. Next base: position 120,369,455 of record NC_050072.1, read on the forward strand.
AGTCACCCAAGATTAGTGTTGAAAATAATGCCATGGTGATAGGAGAGACACAAGGATACCCTGACTTGTGGAGGACAAAATTCCAAAGGGTGAGAGGGGATAGTTTTAGAGTAGTGGCTCTCAAAGTTTTATGCTGGTGACTCCTTTCACATAGGAAGCCTCTATATATTTAACGTCATTATAAATGCTGGAGGCAAAGCGGGGTTTGGGGTGGAGGCTGGCAGCTCATGACCCACCATGTAATAACCTTGAAACCTCCTGATGGGTCCTGACCCCCAGTTTGAGAACCCATGGTTTAGAGGGATATTCAGAGGTTCTGGGTGTGGTGTACTGAAAACTGTTCAAATTGTAAATTATCACTTTAAATTCTCATTGGTTTTCCTGGTCCTGCTTAAAAGCTAGTGAGATGTGTAAGGAAACATGTGATCTGGGTCTAGCAGCAGCAGTCTGTCTGCAAAGAGTTAGCCAAGAGTAAGGTGTTGGGGTGTGCCTTTCTGAATTAGGGAGCAGCCTGTTTTGTTTCTTTGTTTGTAGTTCATGTTAGAAAGTATTACATGGCATTCTTTTTGGAAGGTTGCAATGTTTTTATATAACTTTTCTGTGTGAAGGCTGTGAACATACATGAGATCACTCTAAATCCTTTCATTCTGGGAAGTCAGGATATAAGATTTCCTTTTTCTGAAATTTACTGGTACTTCCTACTTTCAGCCTGTCTGGTAATATTATGGGGCCTATTTTTTTCATGCTTTGCACCTTTTGCAAGTGGAAATAACTACACAAAGTGCACGTACAGCACAATTAAATCAGACGGGCAGCATTTTGCACATATGTAAGCGACTAGGCAAAGCACATAGCCCTGGAGCATCAGTCCCCATAGGAACAGCCCCTCACATTGGCTTGCTCACAGGTTGCCCTAGTCTACACTTATTGCCAAGTTATGGCCAGCATTGTGTTAGCTAACTTGACTTGTCCCTGTCACCTGCTAATATGATAAAATATTATAATAAAGCCAAGAGAGTGTGAAAGCTGTGTCCACTGCTTCATCCTAATTGTGCCCACCCATAAGCCCCACTTGCACTTTGAAACACAATAAGCTTGTGCTCAATTCCATATACCACAAAAGGACTTAGAAGATCAAGGCCATAGGATAAATTTGACCCCGGCTGTATAAAGAAGGGATTGCTGCAAAACAACAAAATATAAAAGACAAAATCCAGTGGTATTGTGTGCCAGTGCCTAGCCTTTGATTATAGTAAATATCCATTGTGCACTTGAATCATGCAATAATCACCACAAAAGTGTCCCTTCAAATCATTATTTAATGGGATAAAACAAAAATACTGGTTTTCCATGGAGACATTATTTCTGCAGATTTAAGGTCTATGTAATCAGAATCAGCTTTCTGTTTCCATCCTTCTTTTTTATTTTGACTCCATACAGTAAGCTTATCACATCTTAGCTTTCACTCAGTTAAGATCCCTGGAGATACTTTACCATAAGATTGCCATACTTAGACTTGATGTTCCTAGGAAAACACATCAATGTAACATTTTTGAAAGGCCAAGTTGTTTCCTGTTGTCCCTCAGGAGGCAATATCACTTCGTCCTATCGTTATTTAAATGTACCCAGAGCTTCTTGGCATTGTGCCTGAACAGAGCTGTCAAGACTGTAAATTCAGGTTATAACCTAAGGAGCATTCACAATCTTATCTTCTCCCAAGTTGCCTAACATCAGAAGAAATATTGAGAACACAGCCAGCTTTCTGCAGTTCTGAAATGTGCAGTTGCAGAGTCTCCTAACTTACAGTAGAAGAAAGTAAAGCATCTACTTTTGGGAAGGCAATAAAGCGCAAGTCCCTTCCTGTGGTTGTAGGCAGGAGCACAAGGTGAGCAGGTGTTAGGAGTGTGTGTCATGAAGGATAGTTTCTAACACGTTAAAAGGGAGCTGGGTGCAAGAATGTAGTACTATTCATAACAAACCATGTGCTGGCAATGGAGATCATTAGTGCTGTAGGGAGGCTCCTAATTGTTGCTGTTGTATTGAAGAAGTATCTAGAGGGCCCCATCATGCCACATACTCTGCTAATACATAGAGACAGAAAGGTCCTGCCCCAAAGAGCTTACACTGTAAGTAGGCAAAGAAAGTATTACTACATAATAGAGAACTGAGGTAAGTTACCCAAGGTCACAAAGGAAGTTAGTGGCAATGCTGGGAATTGAGCCTACATCTCCTGAGTCCCAGTCCAGTGCTGTAATCACAAATCCATCTTTCTTCTCTATGTAATACACACAGAGACTGACACTCACTTGTTAGGATGGTTTGCGATGCTGTCATTGTGTGTCTATCTGCAGTGCAAGCCACACACCAGTTTCCTAGGGAAGGTTTGAAGGGCAAGCCCAGAAGAAAGCCAAGAGCACAGCTAAAATGTATTGTTTTTTCTTCACACTTCTCCTTTTCCATTACCTTCCTCTTTGGATTAATAGCAATGCTGAATACTGCAAGAAATGAAAGCAAACTATGCAACCCCCCAAAATTAACCCTCCTATGCATAAGTAATGAACAGGAAACGGAGTTTGATCTGAAGAAGTCAAAACTAGGAGTAACAGATGGAACTGAGCAAAGGAGAATTTACTCTCAATATTAAGAAATACATTTTAGTGTGGAGAGGAAACAGATTGTGGATTAATCTCAAAGGAGGGAATGACTCAATTCATTTAAAACTCCACTGTAGTGGGCACTCCTTCACTGGCAGCAGGATAAATTGGAGGTGCTAATCTTCAATTTCTCTGATTCTCCTAACACCATGCTGTGAAGTCACTTCCTGACAATCATAAAAAGGTGCTATTTCTAGTAGTGAAGCCAGCTTGGAGGCTACTGAAGCAGGATGGAGCTGCGTTTTCATTCATTACATTAATGAAAGGTCTGGGGAAAAAAATAAAAAATTCTCATACCTATTAGCCAGTCTCCAAACACCCCTGGTTGTCAGGATTCAGAACTTTTTGCAGTTACTTTCTCTGACCATCAATCAGAGTAATATCTACCTATGGCAGAGTCACTAGCTGTTTTGTCTTTGGGGTGGTCGAGCTCAGACGCTGTACTCCTGGCCCCCATGTTCTGGAGTGTCAGTGAGCCAGATATAGGCTAGAAGCTGGCATTTGTGCTAGAAATAGCTGGTATTTTGTCCCCACTTCAACTTTATTTAGGGTTTCAGTGTTAGCTTATGTTCTTGGACATGAAAGCAAACATTACCAAAAATGTATAGAAGTACAGTCATACTTATGATTTCACATTAAATCATGTATATTTGTGCACATATAGAATTAAGTGTCTCAGTATCTTTTTGCATACACAGTTTCACACACACACACAATACAGGTTTCAGAGTAGCAGCCGTGTTAGTCTGTATTCGCAAAAAGAAAAGGAGTACTTGTGGCACCTTAGAGACTAACAAATTTATTTGAGCATAAGCTTTCATAAGCTACAGCTCACGAAAGCTTATGCTCAAATAAATTTGTTAGTCTCTAAGGTGCCACAAGTACTCCTTTTCTTTTTACACACACAATAGTGGCAAATGCATATGCAATTGTGTGCACTTTAGCTCCAATTTTGTTTTTACAAGTTCTGCCTTATGAAAATGTGGCCCATGTGCCATTTATTGTAAATATGTGAATGTTTTGAAATAATTTTATCATTCATATGTACTCAGGAGGACTGTGGAGTGAACTGGAATGGTGAAAAAAAATATCTGTAAATTCATTAGGATTCTCAAATTTCAAAGAAAATGTCTTCCTGCTTCAGCATTTCCTGAGGGTGGAAGGACTTTCTAACTTCGAAATGCTTCTCTGCAAAAGATATTTTTAATGCTTCTGGCAAAGCCTCCCCAAAGATTTGTCAGACTCTAAGATTTGCTGCCCTCTGCCAGCGAGGAGAGAAGAATCCCATTACTGGTCACACAACATAAGAATTCAGAAAGCATGTTTAACATCTTACAAGGGACTCTAGCATGAATACCAGGAAGGGGGGGGGGGGAACATAGGAGCTCTCTAGAGATAAAATTTTGATTAACACCCCTTCTTTGGATTCACAAGTAGAATAAATTACATTCATCTTCTGCTCAAAGCTGAAACCATATAAGTAAAGTACTGACTCAGTCCCTCCTACTCTTACAATAACCTGAAAAAAAGCAAACCTGTTTCCTCTCTATCAGACTATTTCCGCAATCCATTCCTGGTCTGCATCCATCATACAAACCTGCATGATATTCAACATTGCTAAAAATATTTTAAATAAGCAGCTCCTTCCTAATTAACGTGGTAACACATGTACTCTGAGCAGATGCCAAACTGTATATACAAACAGTGTTAACTACATTCATTGCAGCCTTATAGTTAGGGCCAATGACTACAAAGTTAGTTGTCTCTCCATCTATGCACCTGAGCTTGGGTGGAGCTTGGAAGTCCTGCTTGTCAGCTGTGCCGAGCACTCACAGTTCCTGATGACCTCCAGGGGAACTGTGGATGCTTAGTACTTTTATAAGTGAGGCCCCTGTTGCTTTTGACAAGTGAGCGGAAACACTGGTCATCTTTGCCTCTGTAACATAGCTGAGTGCTACTGACAGCTGCAGCTAAAATTGCCGAATCATTTCCATTCTAAGCCTCTGTTCTAAGTCACTCAACTTTCTGAAAATTTCACCTATCACACCTTGTTCTTGTAGTCATGACCAGAAGAAGAGCTCTGTGTAAGTTCGAAATTTGTCCGTCTCACCAACAGAAATTGGTCCAATATTATCTCATCTACTCATCACATCTGACATTTGCCATCCCTGGGGTGAAAGTATAGAGGATATATTACCTCTTTATTTGACATGCACTTCTGGAATAATGTTTAATTCTGGTGTCCACAATTCAACAGGGGTATTGATACATTGCAGATGGTTCAGAGAAGAAACATGAGAATGCTTAAGTGATGATTAAAGGATTGGAAAATGTGCCTTATAGAGATTAAATTCCTAGAGTCTATCTATTTAGCTTCACAAAGAGAAGGTTAAGGGGTGACTTGATCAGTTTATAAGTACCTGCATGGGAAACATTCGGATAATGGGTTCCTCAGTCTAGCAAAGGTATCATCAGACCCTATGGCTGGAAGTGGAAGCTAGACAAATTCAGACTGAAAATAAAGTGCAAACTTTTAACAGAGAAGGTGCAGTTTACCAAGAGTTATAGTATATTCTCCATAATGAGCAATTTTTAAATGAAGGGTTGATTTTTAAAAAAAAAAGATATTGTTATGGGTTCCACACACAGCCTGGAGGAGACACTCTTGCAAATTGCAGCATACTGGCTTTCTTCCCATATAGTGCCCCTGCTGATGGTCACTCCATCGCTGTGGTGGTGTCTCTTCCCATAATTCACATTGCTTGCTCTTCACAACTCAGCACTTCCTCTAGGTCACTGTATGATGTCTTCTCCCCCGCCCCCCCCCCCAACACACACACACACTTTCCAGGGTAGCAAAGTCTCACCAGACCCGTGTTCAAGACTATGCTACTTCTCAGTGGCCAGCAGAGGAACCCAGGCCCTCCCTCTACCTTGGGTTCCAGCCCAGAGATCCTCTAACCAGCAGCCAAAGTCTACACAGTCCCCCTCCTTGCTGCTGTTTCCCTGGGTGTCTTCCTGCTTAGCCACCTCAGGCTTTCTTTCTCCGCAACTCCTCTAGGGTTGACCCTTCTTCCAAGGCTAGGATCCCAGGGATTATTTTCCCCTCAGGTTTCCTCCTCCCCACCTCTCTACTCCCAGAGAGTGACTGCAGACTCTCTCCCTGCAGCCCCTCTCTTTTCTTTCTTTCTCTCTTCCTGTCATTTTATGGCACAGCAGCCTGAGCATGTGAGGTTATGACCACCACCTACCACAGTTTTAGAATAAGCAAAAATCTATATCCTCTCATCCAGTCCTATATCTTTAAAGGCACATTTATGCTTTTTTAATGCAACCCCAGTTTCCCGGTACATTCTTTAATCCTTTCAGACTATATTTTTTCACCTGGAGGCATCTCAGTTCTTCAAAAAGAATCTCTCTTTTGGTATAATTCTACCTGCATTGCCACAGCAGATGCTCAACTGTTTCTTGGACTTTGCATGTGTCACACAGCATCTCTTTGTGCTGGTTTAGTAAATATACATTACCATTCGGGTCACAGTGACCCGTTAGCATGCCAAACATAGTTACTTCAATTCTAACAGCTTTTAAGTGTAGCATTATCAGCAAGTTTAGAATATATTTCATAGAACCTTTGTCTTTTTCTCTCTTTGGTCTATAGTTTGTGCCATTCCTTCTCAAGTTCTCTCTGAACCAAACTATTGAAGTCCTGTTTACTCAGAGGGATCTTTATATCAACCGCCTCCATTTTTAAGGCATTTTTTGAAATTGTAGCTGCCATTTCATTGCTCGGAATCCCGACATGCATCAGAATCCACACTATGACTATATGAGTATGTAATTGTCCTATCTCAATAGTTAAGAACAATATTTCATTGCTTAAGTCATTCCTGCTTTCCAAGGGTTCCTTTCTAATCACCATTATATCTGATCAAGAGTCAGATAAGATAGCAGTCATCGTTGGGCATACATCCCTTATCCAGGTCCTTGCCAATAGTATGCCCATCAAGTCATCCATCATAATAGCCACAAAATTGGACCTTTTAATTCCAAATTCAGAGATATAAAAGACCGTTCCCACTCTACCTGTGTAGAGCTGTCAATATAAATTTGGCAATGCTGACGCCATTTGCTGTGTATAAACTCATCAATCTTGATAGTCATATTTGATGGGCCTGCTCTTCCCTTTGTTTTATCATATAATTCCAAATCCACAACAGGAGAGAACTGTACAGCTATAGTTTGATTTCCCATGACTAAAAAATTTAATTTCTTCCAGACCTTTTTTTTCACCCAAGTATTTTACCACTTTTGACCCTGTTAGCATGTAGGAATTTGTGGCACTGTCATGCGGTCCAGTCACCACTAGGGCACCTCCTCCTGGTTGCTCTGTCTATTGATTCTTCACAGGTTCAACACCCCCTTTCATTAGTTCCTCTCCCTGTGGTCTCTCTCTCCCTTCCTCTAGGACTCCAGGTGCTTGTTCTTCGTGATTTAGCCCTCTGGCTAGGTCACTATAGTCCTCCCCTTCTAGGATGCCAAAATCCCACTGGACAATCTGTGGCTGTCTGGGGAACCCAGGCCTGCTGACTACTCCAGGTTCCAATCCAAGGGCTCTATGCCTGGCAAATGTGGTCTGTTTTCCCTTGGATTACTGCTCTTTCCCTAGATTCCTTCCTACAGCTTCTGGCTCCCACCTCTTTGGGTGTACCAGCTAAACTTCCTCTTTCAAGGGAGTAACTGCAGATTAGTAAACTCCATAGCCTCAAATGTACCTCCTTACTCCCAGGGGAGTGAGTGCAGCCTACTTCCCCTGCAACCCCTTTCTGCTGTCAACCTACTGGCTTTATACCAGCCCTCCTGTGGTACTCTTATCTTCGCTATTTCCATTAACCTTAGCCCAAAAGGTTAAATCTAACAATTTCATCCTGAACTTTATAGGCATTTCTCCAGTTGCTACCTGCCACACACACCACTGAGTCCTAAAACTTGCACCACCTGCGATTCGCTGTGCTTGGGATAGGATAGTCTAATTTTTTAACGTTGATTTAGAAGGTGAATTATAGGCTTGGCATCCATAAATCTATAATTGGTCTTATTGTTGCCCTATACAGCATCAACAGTGTATTCTTATCTGCATCCCCAACTGTTCCCAGCAATGCTTTTAAGCAGATTCATCTTGTCTTTACATTTAGTCTTACATGATCTATATGACCCTTCTAAGTTACTTTATCAAACATAACTCCTAAGAATGTAAAATTCTGAACTGCCTGTATTTTTTTCTGTATAAAAATATAGGTTCCATTCTTTCCCAATCTTCCTTTTTGTAAAGATCATTCCCTTTGTTTTAGCAAGAGAGTACTTTAAATCCCCAAAGATCTAACCAGTCTGAAATCCTCCTGGGAACCTCATTGGTTCTCTCCACAGCTATCCTAAGTCTTCTATGTTTTGCCCATATAGCACAGTCATTCACAAATAGAATAATACCTATTCCTGCTCCTGTACTCTCCAGGAGATCATTAATCATAATGTTAAATGGGATTGGGCTGACAAGGCTCTCCTGTGAAGTGCCATTAGTAAGTTTATAAATATTTGACAAAGCTGCCCCCACCCCGACTTGTATGGTTCTATCTCTTAAGAAGTCTCTTATTCACCAGAACATTCTCTCTTATTCCAATTGTGGCTAGTTTATACAGCAAGCCTTCCCTCCACAGCATGTCATGTGCTTTTTCAATGTCCCAGACAACAGCTGTCATAAACACTCTGTGCCTCATGGGGTTTTGTCTTGCAGTATGATCAACTGTGCATCTTCTTTTTCTGAAGTCATTTGGTATACATTTTATATAATTTTTTCAAGTATGCTACTCGTATCTCATTTATCATTCTTTCTTTCGATAATTTTCCAAACATATTGTGTGAAGGCATTAAGTCAATATGCATCAGGTCTTGTGTGTACTTTACTAGGTTTTCCTTCGGTATAACCACCACTTGCTTCTATTCTGCTGATGGTTTTTCTTTTCCCCATATATTAGCATGTAATTTCAATAAAACTCTTAAACTCCCTTTCATTCGATGCTTAAGCATTGCATTACATATGCTATCTTAACCTGGGGCTGTATTTTTAAATTTTGTCTAAGGTTTGAGTTCTTGTATGCTGAATTTTCATTCAGTATGTCATCTTTATAGTCTACGTAGATTGTAAGAGCTCACAATTTTCTTCAGCAAACATTTTTTTTGTTTACAAAACTCTAATGTATATCACTACTAACTTTTGGAACTGTTGCTAAAATGTCTGCTTTTCCTATGTTTGAACTTTCAACTTTGTCATTTACATAAGTCCAGGTGTAAATTTTGTTTTTCCTTCATATCCTATTCTGTTCATTCCCTCTGAAGCGCCTCCCCATTGGCCACTCTCTGAAGACAAAAAGAAAAGGAGTACTTGTGGCACCTTAAAGACTAACAAATTTATTTGAGCATAAGCTTTCGTGAGCTACAGCTCACTACAGACTCACACGGCTGCTACTCTGAAACCTGTCAGAAGACAAGATACTGGCTAGATGGACCACCGGTCTGACCCAGTATAGCCATTCTTCTGTTATGTTCTTATACTTTTAATTTGTTTATATAGCACTGAAACCTTGGAATCTTTGTTCATTTTCCCCATAGTACTTTCTTCAACTTTGCCTTTTTAATAATTCCTTGTGCCACTGCTTTATGTCTTTTATACTTAAATCTTTATTATGCATTGTACTTTTTACTTGTTTGTATGCCTTATTTCTTTCTTTAATTGCAGCTTTACAATCTTCATTCCACCAGGAAACTGAATTTGAGTTTGTGGCAAAATGATGTCTTATATATAGCTAGATAGGCTGCTACTACAACTCCCTTTATTATATTATTATGAAATTCCTCCCAATTATCACTTATATAATTGATATTTAGATACTCAGCACACTTACTCCTAACAAATATCCAATTTACTTTTCTAAGGCCTCAGGTAGGAATTCCTTCAGTGTTTTCAATATTAGCTTAGCCTTGATATGTAATTGGCATAGGGATGTGATCATTACCCATTCCATCTTCTTTATAGATTTCCCAGCTGTATTTACTTGCTATATTGCTTCTTGCAATTCCCAGATATAAACCTGAAAAGGTTCCATCTACTGAATTAAATCTAGTAGGAGCCCCAGGATTGAGTAATATCAAGTTGTGCATGTCAATGAAGTGTTCCAGGCATTTGCCATTATAATCAGTTTTCCTGCTTCCCCATAATTCATTATGGCTATTAAGGTCTGTACAAATCATATACATGTGTTTGACTCCCTTAACTAGCTCTTCCACTTCTAGATTGTCTAGTTTTTTTGTTTGCTTGGTTTGAGGTTTTTTGTTGTTGTTGTTGTGGTTTTGTTTTTTTAATCTGGGCTATAAACATTATAGATTCATATAAAGGTGCTATTATTCTGCAGAGGAATCTCAAGAGTTACTGTGTTCAAAACTTAAGTTCTGTACATCTATTTCAACATAACTCAGACCTTCCTTTATAAACAGAGACGTTTCCTCCTCTTATTTCTCTGTCATATCTGCTTACATCATATCCTGAAAGTCTATGCATAAGTTCTCTCTCTCTCTCTCTCTCTCTCTCTCTCACTAATCAAGTTTCTTGTATACGTATCACATCAGGTTTGTTTTCCATTTCAAAAAATGTTTTCTCTAAATTCCTGAAAAATGTCATATTAAACCCTGTATGTTCCAGGAAAAAAAAAACATGAAAATGATGTTGATCTAAACTACAAAATTACCTTAATTTAAAATTGCATGAATGTGGTCTATCAAGATATTGCCTATATGCAAACACTTTTCTGCCACTTTTGTTATTCTTTCAGTCTTCTTTCCTGTTGGAAAAGTTTGGTTTAATCACTTCTATCATGAATACTATACATTTATTTGCCTAAAAGCGGTACATTTTTACCTATTCCCCTCATATAAAAATGACCAGTGGTCTGATCCAGTATGGCTAATCTAGTCCATTATCCTGCCTTCTGACAGTGGCTGATGCAACACACTTCAAAAGGTATGAAAACAGTGCAATTTATTAGAGGTTTACGGACACCCAGAGGATGGAGTCCCTGGCCATCTTGGCTAATAGCCATTGATGGATCTATCCTCCATGAACTTATCTTATTCTTTTTTGAATCAAGTCATACTTTTGGCCTTCACAGTATCCCCTTGCAACGAGTTTGATAGGTTGACTATGTGTTGTTACAAAGTACTTCCTTATGTTTGTTTTAAACCTGTTGTCTATTCATTTTATTGGGTGACCCCTGGTTCGTGTGTAATGTGCAGGGATAAATAACACTTCCTGATTTGCTTTCTCCACACCATTGATTATTTTATAGACCGGTATCAAATCATGCCCCTCTTAGTCGTCTCTTTTCTAAACTGACCAGCCCCCAGTCTTTTTAATCTCTCCTCCTATGGAAGCTGTTCAATACCCCTAATTATTTTCATTGCTCTTTGCTGTACTTTTTCCAATTCTAATACATCTTTTTTGAGATGGGGAAACCTGTACCGCATGAGGTATTCAAGGTGTAGGTGTACCAGGATTTATATAGTGGCATTACAATATTTTCTGTCTTTCCTAATGGTTCCTAACATTCTGTTAGCTCTTTTGACTGCTGTTGCACATTGAGCAGATGTTTTCAGAGAACTATCCACAATGACTCCATGATCTTTCTTGAGAGATAACTAATTTAGTCCGCATCAGTTTGTATGTATAGTTAGGATTATGTGCATTTATCAACTTCAAATTTAATCTGCCATTTTGTTGCCCAGTCACCAAGTTTTGTAAGATCCCTTTGTAACTCTTCAGTCTGCTTTTGACTTAGCTATCTTGGGTAATTTTTGTATCATCTGCAAATTTTGCCACCTCACTGTTCACCCCTTTTTCCAGGATATGAATATGAATATGTTGAATAGGACTGGTCCTAGTACAGATCCTTGGGGACCCCAACTATTTACCTCTCCACTGTGAAAACTGACCATTGATTCCTACACTTTGTTTCCTATCTTCACCAATCGCTTTGCTTAAAAGCCTTTGGTGAAGGACCTTATCAAAGACTTTCTGAAAGATCAAGTAGATTATATTCACTGGATCACCTTTGTCCCATATTTGTTTGATTCCCTCAAAGAATTCTACACAGCCTTTTATTCTATTTAAAGTGAATTTTTGTAATGTGGTATTACACCATTGTGAGTTTGGCTCTGGCAGCTACAGTTTCAAGCTTAACAGAGTGAAAGTCACCTCTGATACTTGCTTCAGATTTAGAGTCTCTAGGAACACATAAAGAGCAAGGGTAGTGATGACACATATGTTCACAAGTACAAAGTCTAGTCTGTTTTACAAGTTTTATTAAAGTTACAATTAAAGTTATGATTACCCAAGCATACAGAAATTCTATATAGGCCTATGCACAAGTTACAAATATAGTTATACTCACATCCTTAACTATAGTGTTAGGGTCTGGTGCGTCTCATGGCATGATCATCAATATAGGGATGGTTCCTTCTGTAGTTTCCCATAGGGAGCTTAATTTTCCTCATCTAGACACCCTTTTTTGTAATGTGATTCTCTCTCTCTATATCTACATTCTGCGTATGTCCATAAAAGTGTCAACCCTCTTTTCTCTTATTGGTCTGTGTCCCCTAGAAACTTAAGGAACTCCAATTTTCTATAGGCTGTGTAATTTCCCTTTATTCTCATTAGCATTGACGCACACCCTGTATCCTCTGGTTAAGATATGTCGGAGACAGATGCGCCTCTACAGTATTTTTGTGATCTAATATTAATTTTCTGGGTAATTTTTTGCAATCTTACCAATTAGTACCTCTTTTCGCATAATCTTAGGGTATCAGATTATTTTCTGGTCATTGGCTTATGTCATCATTTCTTGTCTCCAAGGCCTAAAATAGGTAAACTAAAATCTTGCAGGCCTCAGCCTCCAGGTTCTTGCATTTCAGCTTGTCTGACTTATGTCTAATACATGATTCTTCTAAATTCTTCTTCTACTGATCCATCTTATACTTCTATCATCCTTCAAATTAACTCTAATTAACATACCATGAATATCATATAACATGTTAATTAATCATATCACCCAAATGAATACTATACTAAAATCACTGACTACATTTAATAGATTGGTGAAGCATGATTTCCCTTTACAAAAGCCATGTTGACTCTTTTCCAACATAGCATGTTCATCTATGTGTCTAACCATTCTGTTCTTTACTATAGTTTCAACTAGCTTGCCTGGTACTGAAGGTAGCCTTACTGGCCTGTATTGGCCAACATCAATTCTGGAGCCTTTAAAAAAAAAATCAGTGTTTCATTAGCTATCCACCAGTCATCTGGTACAGAGTCTGATTTAAGTAACATACCACAGTCAGTAGTTCTGCAATTTCCTTTTTGAACTCCTTCAGAACTCTTGGGTGAATTTCATCTGCTCCTGGTGACTTATTACTGTTTAATTTATCAATTTGTTCCCAAACTTCCTGTGGACAAATCATTTTGGAACAGTTCCTCAGATTGGTCACTTAAAAGGAGTGTCTCAGATGTGGGAATCTCCCTCACATACTCTTTAGTGAAGACTGATGCAGAAAATTCATTTATCTTCTGCTCAGTGGCCTTGTCTTCATTGGATGATCCTTTACCACTTTGATCATTCAATGGCCCCACTGACTATTTGGCAAGCTTCCTGCTTTTGATGTATATAAAAAAAATTACTGTTATTTTGTGTGTCTTTGGCTAGTTGCTTTTCAAATTCTTTGTTTGCCTGTCTAATTATACTTTTACACTTAACTTGCCAGAGTTTGTATGTTTGTTTCTCATTTCCTCCATAGGATTTGACTACCAATTACTTTTTGTCTCTGTTACTTTTACTTTTTGTCTCTTGTGACTGTTCCTTTTAATTTCTCTTTAATTGGCTTCCTCATTTTTGTGTTGTCTAGTTCCCCTTTTTGAAGTTAAATGCTACTGTGGAGGGTTTCTTTGGTAATCTCCCCAGAAGGATGTTAAATTTAATTACATTATGGTTGCTATTACTGAGCGGTTCAGCAAAATTCACCTCTTGGACCAGAGCCTGTGCTCCACCTAGGACTAAGTCAAGAATTCATAGATTCATAGATACTAAGGTCAGAAGGGACCATTCTGATCATCTAGTCCGACCTCCTGCACAGCGCAGGCCACAGAATCTCACCCACCCACTCCTATGAAAAACCTCACCCATGTCTGAGCTATTGAAGTCCTTAAATCATGGTTCAAAGACTTCAAGGAGCAGAGAAGCCTCCCTCAAGTCAACCATGCCCCATGCTACAGAGGAAGGCGAAAAACCTCCAGGGCCTCTCCAATCTGCCCTGGAGGAAAATTCCTTCCCGACCCCAAATATGGCAATCAGCTAAACCCTGAGCATATGGGCAAGATTCACCAGCCAGATACCCAGGAAAGAATTTTCTATAGTAACTCAGATCCCATCCATCTAATATCCCATCTCAGGGGATTTGGCCTATTTACCCTGAATATTTAAAGATCAATTACTTACCAAAATCCCATTATCCCATCATACCATCTCCTTCATAAACTTATCGAGTAGAATCTTAAAGCCAGATAGATCTTTTGCCCCCACTGCTTCCCTTGGAAGGCTATTCCAAAACTTCACTCCTCTGATGGTTAAAAACCTTCGTCTGATTTCAAGTCTAAACTTCCTGGTGGCCAGTTTATACCCATTTGTTCTTGTGTCCACATTGGTGCTGAGCTGAAATAATTCCTCTCCCTCTCCTGTATTTATCCCTCTGATATATTTATAGAGAGCAATTGCCTCTCTCTTTCTGGGTTCCGGGACTAGTGGCTCCAAGAAACCATCATTAATGATGTCCAGAAATTTAATCTCTGCACCCCATCCTGAGAGGACATGTTTCCAGTCAATAGGAGAATAGTCAAAATCCCCCATTATTACTAGGTTTTCTGTATTAGTAACCTCTCTAATCTTGCTGAGCATTTCACAATCCTCTTCACCACCATGGTCAGGTTGTCAGCAGTATATTATTGCTGCTGTGCTATGATTATTCAAGCATGGAATTTCTATCGAGAGATACTGTTTGATTCATTTAAGATTTTCTTTCCTGACCTGTAGCTCTCCCTCATCCCCTCCCACTGCCATTTTCCTCTTTCTCCACATTCCACTATGGATAGTTTTAATTTTCTGTAACTGTCTAGCTCAGGGGTTCTCAAACTGGGGGTTGCGAGGTTATTACATGGGGGGTCGTGAGCTGTCAGCCTCCACCCCAAACCCCGCTTCACCACCAACATTTATAATGGTGTTAAATATATTAAAAAGTGTTTTTAATGTATAAGGGGGAGTCGAACTCAGAGGCTTGCTGTGTGAAAAGGGTCACCAGTTCAAAAGTCTGAGAATCCCTGGTCTAGCTCATTCAGCTGCTACGTACCCTTTATGTGCTGTACTGTGCTTATCCCTACAGTTGCTGCATGTTAATTCTGTTCCTTCCATACAGTCCTTGTATGAGAGTTGTGCTCCATGTTTACCACACCTTGTTTTCTCCTTGCAGACAGCTGCCACATGCCCAAACCTTTGACATTTATAACACCTCAAAGGGGACTGGAATATATGATTTAACCCAGAAAAGCTGATATCCTATATTAACCCTGTCAGGTAGTATTGAGTCTTTATGTTACTCAGATGGCTGTGGATGGTTTGGGTTCTTCCTCTCTCCTACTAATCAGTCACTTAAACAGCACTTGGTCCTTGTCTATACCCCTTTTAACTTCATCTTCCATCAGGCCTAGTGGAACCTCATCTGTTACTCCTCATTGTGTCAAATGTAGGTGGCTGGCAAATTACTTTTTTTTCCCTAAAGCTGTAGTTTTAATAAGTTTCTCAGCCTGTTCCTTATGTGTACATTCTACTAATATTTGTCCACCCTGCATTCTTTTAGCTCTTACTGTGTCACAGATATATTGTCTAATCCATTATTCTGTTGTAAGGGATTCATATCTCTTATCTTTACATCTTCAGCTAGTGATTTGATTGTAAGATGTTGATCCTTTTCCTTAATTTTTTTTCCCCCAATCACGGTCTTTTTGAGATACAGATATTTTGGTTAATGTTTCCTTCCTTATACGAAGGCATTCCTCATCCCTTGCTGCTTCTCGTTTGTTTTCCAACATACCTTCCAGATTTTCCCTGTAAGCCTCAATTTCCCCTTCCATCCAACCCATCAAAGCTGTTACCCCTGAGTTCCAAGCCCCAATTCCCAGTCTACTCTGCTTTCATAGAGCCCAGGCCAGGTAACCAATCACTTTCTCCATCAAACGTCCTGGCTTTATAATCGCCACCCAGCTCCTCCCCAGCTGGGCATCATTATCAATTATGCCTGGCTTTCTCTCTCTCATAGGTGCTGCCAGATACATTAATTTGCCTCTCAGGCCCATATTAAGCCCTTCAGGGCCTGTGTGCCGTACACACCCCATCACTGGTACGTCCCAGTACAAACAGAAATTAACACAGGGGAATTCTATGGCCTGTGTTATACAGGAGATTAGACAAGGTGATCACAGTGGTCCCTTCTGGCCTGAGAATCTAAGAAAGCTGTGCCCAATAGAAGTTGGTGAAAGTTATGCCTTTGACTTCCCTGGGAACAGTATTTCACCCCTGGTTCCAACCCAAAGATGTATTTTTTGGGGCAGGGAGAGATGTTTAAGCAGAAATGATTCAGCAATGTTTGGGTAGAAGGAGAGTGACAAAATACATTGTGTGCATTACAAAAATGTTTTTGCAGCTCTATTATGAGCAATTCCCCAGCTAAAATGGCTGGAGGCTGGGAAACAGCTCTCTCCAAGGGTATTAGGTGAAGTTTGTTCTGATTTGCCCAAGTTATGAGCCTTAAAAATAGTATGAGCTTTTGGCATGAGCCTCACACTTTTTACAATAATACTTTATCAGCAATGTTTGATACAAACGTTGGCTCCTCTATGCTGGCTCACTTAGCTATGTAGTGCACATGTATATCATTGAACAAGACAAGGTTACACAGCTTATATCTACCTCACTTTCAGGAACTCTGTTCAGCATACAAAAGAATACACGATAGTAGGAGATACCACACCTGTCTAAATCTAATGCTGTATAAAACAACCATTTCCTTGTGTTATTTGAGAAACGCTAGGTGATGGTATAATTTAAGACTATATAACATAAACACACAAGAGGGCAGAGTTAAAGTGGTATAGGTGACCTTTTGAATTCTGTATTCATGTAATCTTAACATCAGAAGTTTTTTTAAATCAAATTTTTTACATTTTGAAACAGGTTATACAGGATTAATGAATGATGAATAGATGTTATAAGCACATTACAGGCATTTGGTATGTGTTATCGTTGGTTATATTATAATAATTTCAGTAAATGGTACAAAAGAGGCTTATAAGCCATGGTTAGGAGACACCTGTTGGACTCTATCAGTTGATTAATCAAGGACTAAATTAAACATCTATTAATAATGTATAAACCCTTTATAAATTATTTATAATTGTACCATTAATATAAAGTGACTGTATTTTTAGATTAAGTTCTGGTTAGAATCTGGATTTCTTTGGAGACAGAGCTGAGCTGAGTATTATGAAGTCTGCTAACTTTTAGAAGCTGGAGAGACAGCTGCTTTGACATCTGATAGTTCAGAATTAGAGATGGACCCGATCCATCGATTTCATATCTGGATCTGAATTTTCCCAATATTTGGGGGCACATGGATTCAGGGTTTTGCTTTGGACCCATCTCTACTTGGGCGGTCTTGTATTGTGTATTTGTATAGTGCCCATCTGTATTGAGAATGCGACTCTGATCCTGATGCGGGGCCTCTAGGAGCTACTGTAATACAAATAATAATAATATGTTAAAAGTAAATAATTTACTTAAGGACATATAGGTTGGCATGCTGTGATTCTTCTAAGTCTTCAATACTCTAGAGTCATGATCCGAGGAAAAGATTTTTGTGATGCTGAGCTCATCGTAGAAAATGACCTAGGGCCCAGCTGGGGTTGCCTTTGGCTTACCAGTTTTGACACATAAGTGCATAAACCTGATTATATTTTATAGTTCTCCCTTCACCTTCCTGTTAACACAATCAATGAGCAAATAAGCCTAATGTTCATCACTGGAAATCTCAGAACTACTTGGTTTGCTTTCAGGACAGTCAGTACAAATGTATATTCAGTGAGAACAAAAAAAAAGCCTGAAATAAGATTAATCCCCCTAAAAGCAATGGAAATCCAAACCAGTACTTTTAAAAATGCCCTAATTTGTTTTACAAATTCCACATCTGCAGACATTCCTGTAATGCCAAATTACAATGAGTAAGAGATTAAGTTATAGCCTTAACTGAATTTCCTGGAGATTTTTTTTAACTGTTTGTTTACTTATCTATCATGAAATATATTTCTTCTTTCTGTACTTTTCCCTTATTTTTGAAGGGTTGGGGGTTTTATTTGTTAATGAAAATGTATTGCTGGTACAAGGTGCTGGACTGGCAACCAGGTTTCCAGAACATCCATTAAATGTTCATCAGCAGTGCAAGCTTCTCCATATGGTCCAACCGGTGCAACCCAACCCTGACAGGCGGGGTTGGAGGGGGGCACTTCTAGGACTGTGATGGTAGTTTGTTTTCCATAGCCCATTCAGAACGAAATATATCAGCAGAGAAGCCATCTTAGGTATTGTGGTGGGGCAGAGCCCCAGCCCCTGAGAAAAAGGGCTGAACCAGGCCGGAGAGGCTGCGTGGACCAGCAGTCAATCAGTGAAGGCCTGGGGAGAGCCAGTCAGGGTGGGGGAAGGAGCAGCCAATCAGGACCAGGCTAGGTCCTATATAAAGGCTGCCCAGGTAGGGAGAAGGCAATTACTCCCTGGCCAGCAAGGGAGAAGGACTGGCTTCTGATGAAAGGAGGGGCAGGGCAGGGCAGGGCAGGGCAGGGCTGGGCTGGGCTGGGCTGGGCTGGGCTTTGGGGAGCAGATAGGGGCTCCAGCCCATTACCTACCAGGCTGCGGCCCTGCTGCAAAGGGTTAAGAAGATGCATAGAGCCAAATGGGAGGTGGCCCAAGGAAACTGAGCAGGCAAGAGGGGAAGGAAGAAGGGCAGAGAGAGGCGGCTGCTAGAGGGTCCCTGGGTCAGGGCCCAGAGTAGCAGGCAGGCTTGGGGTCCCCTCCTTTGCACTGCACCTGGACATTGAGGAGAGGGGCCGAGACAGACTGCAACTGGCCCCTGAGATAAGGGGCTAGACTACAGGGATGGTTGGCCACCGAGGCAGGTGCAGACAGAAGGACTGCTGTTAACAAGACCCCCTGGAAGGGGGTGAGACTGAAGCAGTGGGCATTGCTGGAGGGCAGTGTCCTGAAGCAGATGAGGAGTGTCCTGAAGAGGACACCACTGAGCAAGGAGCAACGTGGTTCCTAGGGCAGCAGAGCAAATGATGGGCCTGACACCATGCGTTGAGGGCGCTCCACAACGGTCGAGAGCTAATTTCCGGAGCGACTGGCAGGAGGCGCCAGTGGTGGTGAGTCGAACCCCGTCACAGGTGTGTGTGTGTATATATATATATATATATATATATATATATATATGTGGCCCCCATTAATACAGTGCCTCACAATCCATAATGTATTTATCCTGACCACACCCTCGAGAGGTAAGTTAGTGCTGTTGTCCCTATTTTACAGAGAGTAAGTGATGTGCCCAAGGTCAGGTAGGAAGTCTGTGGCAGAACAAGGATTTGAACCCAGGTCTCACAAGTTAGTACCCTAATTACTAGACCATCCTTCTTCTCTGTTGCAAACAAAGACACCAGTTAACCTGAGCAATGGAAGTGATTTTTGAGATTTGGATTCTTGATTTCATGGAAGTCAACCTTGAAACATAGTGGTACTCACCAAGACTCCAGGGGTGCTAGAACAATTTGTAGAGTGGTGCTGAGAGCCATTAAACCAAAATCAACTTTATATGATGGAAACCACTTCAAGCCTGAGGGATGCTGCCGCACCCCTAGTTTCAGCGCCAGACTCTGCCCACAGACCAAGCCCTTCTCCCAAAAGATACCAAAACGATACACCACTCACAGTAGATTGTGCAGATCCACATATGATTGTTCCTTATCTGTCGTGCCTGCTTTGATCAGCAGTGAAATTGTTGATACTGATATTTAACTACTATAATTAGGCTTCAGAGTCAACACATCTTTATGGTCCATAAAGGCAGTTCACTTCTTTAAGAACTACTACTCCAGGCTGTCAGCAGACATCACTGCATCCATTACACTCAAATGTACAGAAAGTTTTCCTTGCAGCCGTTAGAACTAGGGAAAATGAAAGCATAGATTCTGAAGAACAGTTATACAGCAATTCTAAAATCTACATTCATGCAGAAAATTACATGGCCGCATAATTGCCCTGTAGCCCTGTCTTTGGTTCAATGATTCTTCATTCCAGACCTACCAATAAAACAGCCATAAACTATATTACATCTTATAAATACAGGAATTTTGTATTTTATATGTATTGCACAAAGAATAGCTCATTTTAAATGTCATTTATTGACTCACGAAAAATGCACACTGTTGACGGGAAGCATCTGATTCTCCACACTGGCCACGCTGTGCTGGAATGGAGGACTGAGTGGCACAGAATGTGGTTCCCTGAATCAGCCTTTCCTAGCCCTGGTTCAAAGTAGCGATATACAAATGCAGTCCAACTTAAGCCGCTGTTGTGAGGTCCCTACACCAATGGAGGATTGAGCTGAATGGAACTCTGCTCTGCCATCTGCTTCCCTCCCATGCCTTGCCCTCTCTCTTTCCTTACACCGGAAGGTGGAAGGGACTAGCTGGCACAGAAGGGAGCAGAACTGACTGCTAGATTTCTGCCAGCTAAGAGCTGCCCTCCATACACAGGAAGAATTCCTTATTGGCCATCTCTGGCCATTTTGTGCTACTTGCACGGTGTTGCGTGACCTTAGTGATCTAGACAATCCAGCCCAATATGTATAGTGCAGACCATAGTATCTCGTAATCAAAGTCGTAAAAGTCTTTCATCATAATTTACTTAGTTATTCCCAAAACCATGAATCTGTGCCTCCCTTATGGATTATTTAAACAATGAACCACAAGGAGCTGTTATGGTCAGTGAAAGTGGCCCTCAACTTTGAGGGAGAACAGGGTCAGCGTGTCCCAGAGCTATCACGGTGTGGCATGCTAGAGTAGAAAGGGCAGTCTAGTGGATAGGACACTTGGCTAGACCTCAGCACTGGGTTCAGTTCCCAGCTTAATTACTCTGATGGACTATACAGACCCCCCACGGTGGGCGATAGAGGGTTAATGAGCTAATGTGGGCTCAGGTGGCCCCACTCGGTCACACCTCTGAGAAATAGAGGGAGGAGCTTAAAAGGGCAAACCAGCTCAGTGGATGGCAGACCAAGAAGAACAGATCTTCAATCCCTAATGGCTGCAGAGAGGAATGGCTGAAGATAGGTGCTTCTTGGATGATTGCTGCCTGACAGCCACTTCTTGAAGGAAGGGAAGATCCATTGCTGACTCCAGTGGTGAGCTGGAACCGGTTTGCGTGAACCGATCGTTAAATTTTGAAGCAGTTTTAGAACCGGCTGTTAACCCGCTTCCCTGCAGGGGGCACTGAGGCTTTCATGGGCTCTGGCTGGGAAGTGATGTAATTCCTCCTCCAGCCACCGGGGGCGCTGCGCTGCGGGAGCCATGTGGGCTGCCGCCAGGCCCTGGGCACGAGCCCTGGTGCTGCTGCTGCTGCTGCTCCCCTGGCCCTGGGGCTCCCGCTGCTGCCTCGTGGGTCCCCGGCTGCTCTGCTGGGCCTGGGCTGCGTCCTGCTGCTCTCCCCATCAGCACCCCCTGCCCTGCCCGCAGCCAGCCCCTGCCGCACGCACCCTCTGCCCTGCCTCCAGCCACCCCCACACCTCCTGCCTGCAGCCAACTCCTGCCTCCAGCCACCCCTGCATCCCCTGCCCTGCCCGCAGCCAGCCCCTGCCGCACGCATCCCCTGCCCTGCCCAAAGCCAGACCCTGCCGCACCCCCCCCGCCCTGTCTCCAGCCAACCACTCCCATCTCCAGCCAGCCCCACACCCCCTGCCCTGCCCGCAGCCAGCTCCTGCCGCAAGCACTCCCTGCCCTGCCTCCAGCCACCCCCAAACCTCCTGCCCGCAGCCAGCCCCTGTCTCCAGCCACCCCCACACTCCCTGGCCTGCCCGCAGCCAGCCCCTGGCCTGCCCGCACCCCCTGCTCTGTATCCAGGCAGCCCCTGCCACACGCACCCCCTGCCCTGCCTCCAGCCACCCCCAAACCTCCTGCCTGCGGCCAACTCCTGCCTCCAGCCAGCCCTGCACCCCCTGCCCTGCCCGCAGCCAGCCCCTGCCGCACGCATCCCCTCCCCTCCCCTGCCCTGCCCGCAGCCAGCCCCTGCCGTACGCATCCCCTGCCCTGCCCAAAGCCAGACCCTGCTGCACCCCCCCTGCCCTGTCTCCAGCCAACCACTCCCATCTCCAGCCAGCCCCACACCCCCTGCCCTGCCCGCAGGCAGCCCCTGCCGCAAGCACTCCCTGCCCTGCCTCCAGACACCCCCACACCTCCTGCCTGCAGCCACCCCCGCACCCCCTGCCCTGCCCGCAGCCAGCCCCTGCCGTACGCATCCCCTGCCCTGCCCAAAGCCAGACCCTGCTGCACCCCCCCTGCCCTGTCTCCAGCCAACCACTCCCATCTCCAGCCAGCCCCGCACCCCCTGCCCTGCCCGCAGGCAGCCTCTGCTGCACGCACTCCCTGCCCTGCCTCCAGCCACCCCCACACCTCCTGCCTGCAGCCAGCCCCTTCCTCCAGCCACCCCCGCATCCCCTGCCCTGCCTGCAGCCAGCCCCTGCCGCACGGATCCCCTGCCCTGCCTGAAGCCAGCCCCTGCCGCACCCCCCCCTGCCCTGTCTCCGGCCAACCACCCCCCCGCCCTGCCCGCAGCCAGCCCCACAGCCCCCGCCCTGCCCACAGCCAGCCCCGGACCCCCTGTCTCCAGCTAGCCCTGTCCCACGCCCCTGTCGGCAGCTGGCCCCATGTCCACTGGTGCCCTGCAGTTCCCAGGGCAGTAACCCTGCACACCTGCTTCAATGAGGGGGGGCAGGGAGCAGCTGGGACTCACACGTGCACACCGTAGGGTGACCAGACAGCAAGTGTGAATAATGAGGACAGGGAGTGGGGGGTAGTAAGAGCCAACACACCTCTGAACAACATACTACCCCACAGAGACCTTTCTACCAACACTACAAAAAGAAGGATTCTGGGTCAACTCCTCCTGGAGGTCAAAACAACAGACTGGACTTCTACATAGAGTGCTTCCACCGACGTGCACGGGCTGAAATTGTGGAAAGCAGCATCACTTGCCCCATAACCTCGGCCGTGCAGAACACAATGCCATCCACAGCCTCAGAAACAACTCTGACATCATAATCAAAAAGGCTGACAAAGGAGGTGTTGTCATCATCATGAATAGGTCAGAATATGAACAAGAGGCTACTAGGCAGCTCTCCAACACCATTCTCTACAAGCCATTACCATCTGATCCCACTGAGGGTTACCAAAAGAAACTACAGCATTTGCTCAAGAAACTCCCTGAAAAAGCACAAGAACAAATCCGCACAGACACACCCCTAGAACCCCGACCTGGGGTATTCTATCTGCTACCCAAGATCCATAAACCTGGAAATCCTGGACTCGCCATCATCTCAGGCATTGGCACCCTGACAGCAGGATTGTCTGGCTATGTAGACTCCCTCCTCAGGCCCTATGCTACCAGCACTCCCAGCTATCTTGAAGACACCACTGACTTCCTGAGGAAACTACAATCCATCGGTGATCTTCCTGAAAACACCATCCTGGCCACTATGGATGTAGAAGCCCTCTACACCAACATTCCACACAAAGATGGACTACAAGCCGTCAGGAACAGTATCCCCGATAATGTCACGGAAAATCTGGTGGCTGAACTTTGTGACTTTGTCCTCACCCATAACTTTTTCACATTTGGGGACAATGTATACCTTCAAATCAGCGGCACTGTGATGGGTACCCGCATGGCCCCACAGTATGCCAACATTTTTATGGCTGACTTAGAACAACGCTTCCTCAGCTCTCGTCCCCTAATGCCCCTACTCTACTTGCGCTACATTGACATCATCATCTGGACCCATGGAAAAGAAGCCCTTGAGGAATTCCACCATGTTTTCAACAATTTCCATCCCACCATCAACCTCAGCCTGGACCAGTCCACACAAGAGATCCACTTCCTGGACACTACGGTGCTAATAAGCAATGGTCACATAAACACCACCCTATATCGGAAACCTACTGACCGCTATTCCTACCTACATGCCTCTAGCTTTCATCCAGATCACACCACACGATCCATTGTCTACAGCCAAGCTCTAAGATATAACCGCATTTGCTCCAACCCGTCAGACAGAGACAAACACCTACAAGATCTCTATCATGCATTCCTACAACTACAATACCCACCTGCTGAAGTGAAGAAACAGATTGACAGAGCCAGAAGAGTACCCAGAAGTCACCTACTACAGGACAGGCCCAACAAAGAAAACAACAGAACGCCACTAGCCATCACCTTCAGCCCCCAACTAAAACCTCTCCAACGCATCATCAAGGATCTACAACCTATCCTGAAGGACGACCCATCACTCTCACAGATCTTGGGAGACAGGCCAGTCCTTGCTTACAGACAGCCCCCCAATCTGAAGCAAATACTCACCAGCAACCACACACCACACAACAGAACCACTAACCCAGGAACCTATCCTTGCAACAAAGCCCGCTGCCAACTCTGTCCACATCTATTCAGGGGACACCATCATAGGGCCTAATCACATCAGCCACACTATCAGAGGCTCGTTCACCTGCGCATCTACCAATGTGATATATGCCATCATGTGCCAGCAATGCCCCTCTGCCATGTACATTGGTCAATCTGGACAGTCTCTACGTAAAAGAATAAATGGACACAAATCAGACATCAAGAATTATCACATTCAAAAACCAGTTGGAGAACACTTCTATCTCTCTGGTCACTCGATTACAGACCTAAGAGTGGCAATTCTTCAACAAAAAAAACTTCAAAAACCGACTCTGAGTGTCCCCTCCCCATTTGTGAAATGGGATGATCCTTCCCTACCTCATAGGAGTGTTGTAGGCTAGAACCCATGAATGATTAAGAAGTGCACAGATACTATTGTGATGAAGGCCGTAGTAAGTTCCAAGATGGGTAGTTCTTAGCCTGGTGACCACTGATACCTGTTCTAAAAACCTACATAGATGCATTCACAAGAGAACTATTCTGAGGAAACTACCCTTGTGATCTGGTGATGTTCAGTATCCAGCACCATAAACTCTCTTTTCATAACTAATAAATAAAGTCACTTAAGGCCTGACGTAAATGGGAAGCTTTCTGTTGACTGCAGTAGGCTTTGGATCAGGCTCTTACACTTTTTTTTTTTTTTTTTTTTTTTTGTGCTCCTGGGCTGATACCTTGTGCAGCAACTTTCAGGCCAGAGTGAATTTTTTTTACTGTAGAACTATAAACTCTTGGGAAAACAGGATTTATAACTGCAGTGCTGACACAGACCCTTATAGCATGGTGCTGCCAGAGAGCATTTCTCATGTCCTATGCTGCTTTTTTTTTTCCCCCCCAACCCATCTTTTCTAAATGTAAGACTATTTCGTATCACCTACTAATACGTCTGTTATTGTCATGGCTTTCTAACATCTATTGCTCTTTGAACCACACAAGCCGTTAGATTTGTCACCATTTAATTTTCCTTTCTACGTGCAGCAGATTGATTTATAGCTTTAAAATCACTTCTGGTCATGTAAACTTAAGCCAATTTTGTTTCCAAAAGCAAATTGCACAGATCCTGGCTTCCTCTTCCATCCTAACCAACTATTCTGCATTTGCAGTGCAAGCAGGCTTTAAAATGTAAGGCCTACGGAGAATTTTTCCCCTCCTCTTTCTCCAGCTACAGTGTCAGCTAAGACACTTTGTTTAAAATCCAAACTCCTTGCAGGAATGTGCAAATCACCAATGGTCAGACTCTAAGACCCACAAAGTTCAGCTCAAAAATCTTCAGTAAATACAAAACCTGGTTCTGTCCCATTAAACGTGGTGGGGGGAAAAAAATGACAGACAATGCAAATGTTGAAATGTTCAGATTTTTTTGAGCATCTTCTCTATCATCTCCCTGCTAGCCAGCCCTCATTGCTAGTCAATCATTTCTCTGATGAATCACTACAGACCGCTGTCAGTATTGTTGTCACTATGATGAATGAGGCCACTAGCTACAAATTTCTAAAGCAATATATTGAGTTCATCTATTGTTGAAACATGTAGACACCTTTCCCAAGGCACTCCTGAACTGCAACTGCTCTTTCTGTTGCTTTTCTTTAAGATTAATGGGAATTTTTCCTGAGTAAGGACTTTACAAGTTGAACCATTTCAGATGTGGTATGCCGGTAAGAAAACAAGTATGATTGGTGCACGATTGTTCTACTAGACATAACTTAGGATATGGCTATGCTGCAAGCTTGGGGTGTGATTCCCCTACCTCCATGAGAGGTAGTGAGACTATAAATAGCAGGGCAGCTGTAGTAACATGAGTAATGGCAGGAAAGACATGGCTTAGCTGTGCTGAGTATATGCTTACGCACTGACTCCGTGAGTGCTCTGAGGCTGGAGCACCCACAGGAAATAAAATAGTGGAGGCTCAGCACATACCAGCCACAGCTGATCGGTGGTGCCCCCGATGTTTAGTGCAATAGTGTTATACACTGATCGAACTCAGCATTGTTGGAGTATTGAATTGCAACTTCGGACGGCTGGCCTTTGCAATGAGCACCATGTAAAAGTAACTGATTTAGTCTTATGCACATGTTGGCCCATGAGTCTAAGTATGGTAGTCTTGTGTTTTTACTCATTACAGCTCTAGCTAGATATCGGACTGAAATATTTCTAGATACAGTACAATACAATTTCAGTTTGAAATCATTGGTTTTTGTTTCTTACATGTTATAGCTGAATGGCAAATGCTAGTGCTCCTCAAAGTGGTCTCCACTGTCATTTTCCATTGTAATTCCCTTGGAATGCAGCAGTAAATCAGCGAACTGCTAGTGTTGCTCTAGCTGAGTAGAAGAGAGAGAAAGATGCTGCTGCTCAATAGAGAAAATGGTCAAGAGTAGGCCAGCTCCCCAATCCTGGCCAGAGCATGTCTAGACAGCATGGAAAACAGGTGTCTCGTCTACCCTAGTGCTCCCACAGCTCAAAATACCATCCAGGGAACAAAAGGAAATTTAAATATTAGGGCGATCTTTGGGTCTTTTACCAACCCTGAATCCCATAATGGAGTGCTCTGTTAAAAAGGCTTTGGAATTTGAAAGAAATCCGGGAACGTCACTCTAATCTCCTACCTTGGTATTCCAAAGCTGTCCAGTGTGTTAATGTGCCTGCAAGCCACCTCTACCTCTCTCATGTCCGACACTACAGCTGTACCAAAATGTTGGCCCGACACACACCAGGAGAGTAGCCAGGTATCCAGCAACAGGGACAAAACCTTTAGCCGTTCCTCATGCTGCAAGGCAGAGAACGTGATGAACACTTTCCGAAAGAGACGGTGATAAAACATAGGACTTGGAGTTCAAGAAACAGAAAAGTGAGGAAGGTAAACCTAAGCCAATTTATGTTTTAAATGCCAAGGGGAATTGAGTGAGGCAGGCAGAGAAATGATGACAGACTGTCTGCAGTGGGAAGGAAATTTGGCAAAGGAGCTCCTCAGGAAAAACTAAGGAGCTAATCGTGCAGTTTGTCTTTCCACTGACCTTTCCAGATGTGCAGCAAGTACCAGCTCCTCAACGCAATGCCACAATACAAGACAATGGAGGCAGTAACTGGTCTGTCTCCTATCCAAGGGTATGTCTTCACTGCCAAAAAAGGTGCATTCTTAACTTGGGTTAACCTGCATTAGCTAACCTGGGTTAAAATAGAGGCAATTCAGCTTTTGACTCAAGTAAGCAGCTTGAGTTAAAGCCTAGGAGGAAGCCTGGAGTTGAATTTGAGCTGCTGACCTGAGTTGCCATGTCTTCACTGCCACTTTAACCTGAATGACCTAACCCAGGTTAGGAACATACCTTTATTTGTAGTGAAGATATGCCCTTAAATATCTGTCTTGGTTAACTACATGTCCGTCCGTCCCCCGCCTGCCTGCCCCCCCCCCACCCCAGCCCCACTATAGTATTTGACCACCTTTCACTCTTTAATGGATTTTGCTCCTCTGAGGGAGGACAGTGCTTTATCCCCATTTTACAGATGGGGCTCTGAGGCACAGACCAACTAAGTGACTTGCCCAAAGTCACACAGGAAGCCCATGGCAGAGCAAGGAATGGAACATCGGTCTCCTGAGAGACAGGCTCATTCTTACCTGTTCCCACCCGATGATTCCCACAGCACTCCACCCCGGCCTATGCCCAGGGCAGGAGGAAACAGAACTCCCAGAAGATGTATCACTTGTCCCTAGAATCCCTCCGAATCCTCCCTTTCTTTGGCTGTGTGAGGGCTGCTTTTCTTTTTACATTGGTTACGGTCTTCAGCTGCTCTTAATGTTTTGGTTCTCAACATTTCTCTGTTCAGATTTCACTGAGAAGAATGTAATTAATCTTCCAAACATAAGCATATTAAATATCACATACTTTATCCCATATGCTTTACAGCTACTACAGGCTTTGAATTGGCCCAAGTGACTGATCTGTACCTCTGTACTACTGAGCACTGCCCTGAGCTGTCCTAACTGAGGGCTGGGGCTTATTGTCTAAGTCTCTTTACACATCACAGTCACTAGTTTTAGAGAACTGGTTTTAAATTTAAGAGCTGTCGTTGCAAACCTTGAGATTGACAGCCCAAGCACGTTCACAAATGTTGTCCCTCGACACAGATCCCAGGAACAGGCATCAATCGCCCTTACTTGGGTTATCTCCTCCGTTCCTACACTGTGAGACACGTCCTCTTTTCATACATTTCCTGCACATGCTTCCAAGGGCTGGGTAAGTCTCATCTATATTGTGCCTCCCTTTTTTCCTCTCTCCCCCCCCCCCGCCCCCGCCCCTTGCATTCTGTATACATTGCTGCCAGGGAACTCTGTGATCTTCAAAGGAATTTTTTATGATCTCTCCCTTCACCATAGGAATCGGGGGGGGAGGAGGGGTTCTTTGTACCACACATATACCATCTTCCTGCTGAGTGAAGTACATTTTCACTAGCTCAGACTGCTATCCTAGCTGTGCCACCTGTTCTAGCAGTAGCTCCGAAATCATCATCATTTTTTCTGAAAGTTCTTGGTTAAAATCCCAACATCCAGATTCTCTCTCTTGTGTTCTTGTTTGATGCTAGTCACCAGGCTCTGCTGGCTCATCAGAGGCTCCATGTTTTCTCTGTGCTTTTTCACCATTTGGTGCCACAGTGTCCATTTGTTCTTTAAATACTTGAGTATTTTGTGCTGAAAAGGAATGTAATACACAATGTCATATTTATTTTTCTCTCCTTCCTCAGCAAAGGCAAATGATTCATGAATATGTTCAGCTTCACTCCTCCACTGCATGAATGAATAAGCTGTCCCTCACTCCTGTGCTCTGCGTTTAAGCTTGAATGAGGCTTGCAATCCGGTGAAGTGCTTCTTCCAGTCAGGTCATTTGGCCATATCACACTGAAAGATTGAACTTCAGCATTTTCTTTTCCTCCTATTCATGCAGGTTCATAATGACTTCACTTCAGACACAATGTCCTGTGGCCACAGTTTTAAAAAAAAAATCAGTTGCTTGCTTTTTAACACTGAACAAAAAGCTTTGTTTTCCTTAATCTAATAATGTTCTGCTGTGAAGCAGAGAGACAGAGTATTAACATCTGCCTGGAACCTTCCCTGCTACCCTGCTCTCCGACTTCTGGCTACAGAAAACAGTCTACATCCTCACACCTGCCCTGATGTCCTTTCCATTGATGTTGATCAATAGACTCCCATGGACTTCAGTGGCAGCAAGATCAGACCCAGGCTCTGCCCTTCTTCCCTTAAATAATGGCAACTGCTATTCCCTGTTCACTCATGTCTTCCATGATTGATCCCTTTATGTGCTTTTGTACATGCCTCCCACTACATATGGAACAATCTCTCAATTAGCTATTCTGAGCCCTTTCATTTCCTTCTTCATAAAACTCCACCTTTTTTTGTAAAGCATGCCAATGCAATGATCATATCATATCCTACTGGTAGCTCTCCATATTGTATTTATGCCTTTTGAGCGCGAGCTCCTTAAGGCAAGAAATCTGATCGTAGATGGATCTGTGTGTATATGAATGCATAGGTAGGTATGTAGTGCTGTTAGCATGCAGCGTGCTTTACAATTAATAGAATGTGTCCGCAAAGATCAAAACTCCTGCCTTAAGGAGCTTACAATCTACAAGTTTGTGTGTATAATGGGTTATAATAAAATAGGGCTCTTTCATTCCGCCAGGATTATCTGCACAGATGGTCCCCTACACACATTTACCCCCTGTCCGGAGTAGATCTGGACAGCCATATCTCTGTGGTACTGTGTCTCCATGGGGTCAGGTATCCATAGCTGCAGAGGGGAGCAGGGAAGGAGGAGCCAAACATGCATCATTTGCCCTTAACATCAGCAGAAAAGGCAGTGAACACTTAAATCACTGTATTTAAGTTTACCACATCCCCCTCTGTGCTGGGGAAATTCCCTTGAGGACAGGGGTGAGGAAAGGACATGGGGAGTTAGGACCCAAGCTGCCAGAGAGTGAGGCACCACTGAAGAAGGAGAGGGGAAACCTTCCAGGCTCTTTTGGAAGGGCAAAGTACAAAATGATACTTGTAATAGCCATGTACACAGGCTCCTATCTTTGCAATGAAAATGCTTATTGTACTACTGCCAGTGGACCTCAGTGCTATTTGGTGAGCAGGCCTCCTACCCAGGATGCTTCTATTATGGCTGCATGGAGGATACTGAACTCATGCTCGAACCAGAACCCCCCCCCCCCCGCCCCCGAACTGAAGAAC
This sequence comes from Dermochelys coriacea, assembly GCF_009764565.3. NCBI lineage: Eukaryota > Metazoa > Chordata > Testudines > Dermochelyidae > Dermochelys > Dermochelys coriacea. The sequence continues at coordinate 120,400,333 of NC_050072.1, forward strand.
ACAATTGGAGTGAACATCCGAGCTGCACACCAATTCACAGGCACAGCGAGCCTTAACCATTTCCTTGCTTCTATCCCTGCAGCACCTTTCCAAATTCAATCCCACTCTCCAACTTGATGACATGTCAAAGGAGACGAAGTAAAACCCGGTTACGGCACACTTTCCATTGATGATCCGTCGCAAGACACTGTGCCTCTCTCAAATCCCTGCTTAAGGCATATAGCGGTGGGCATTTCCAGTTATCCCCAGTTGGTTCATATGCGCAGGCAGCTTGTAACCCACATCTTCAAGACCACAGCAGCTGCTCCACTGAGCCAGCTCATGATACTGATATAGATGATGGACATTCTTCCTAGCCCAGAACTCTACACATGCTGTATGAAGAATGATTACGCTAAAAATAATTCCCTTTTTTCCTCCTAATTCTATGGCTGCCAATAAAATCAAGCTCTGTCAAAGTTGTCTCCAGCGTTGCCACTCTGAAGTGTCACCTCAACTTCCTCTGGCAGGTCAGACAAGATAATCTCTCTTGTGTCAACCCAAATGACACTACTATTCTGGGTCGACAGATGTGGAATGAGTGTAATAGTGCTAACACCCTTCCTGAGGAAACATGTTGGCTCCATGTTACATTCAGGGCTTTGCCTGTTCCAGAGCCTGTGGTCTGGTTCAGCTTTAGCATGGAGAGGGGCACCCTGCATCATTCTAAGCAGCTGGGTAACCCACACCCCTCCTGGGCGTGGTGTTCTATCCCCTCTAGTGGCTCCAAGACCACTTAGAGATTAATAAATCTGCTACAGCCTTACCTAAGAGGCATGTGGCTTTTAGCTCATGCAGTGGAGGCTCATGCGTTTAGCTCCAGAGGCTCCCAGGTTCAGTCCCACCCGCCGATGACCAGGGTTTGTCAGTGTTACAGCTGTTCCTTGATTTTAATTTTTAGGTAGACCTCAAATGCTGAGTGACCACAGTTTTCACCTAAGTAGCTGGATTTCCAGAGATGCTGAGCACCCACAACTGCCATTAATTGTAGGCACTCCAGTTTAAGAATTTTGCAAACTACCTTTCTAAATGCTTTAAAAAATTCTAACATCTCAAAAAGGCCTCAATTCTGATTGTTTAAGGGCCAGATCCAAAGCCCTTTGAAATCAATGGAAGTCTTTCAACTGACTTCAGTGGGCTTTGAATCACTCTAATTTTCTTACTCATTTTTTCTCTTCTTTAATAGTTCTCCCCCTCCATAATGTTTGTTTTTCTTTCTTCTTTTCTATGTTTCTCTTCAGTTTATCTTCTTTGTGTTCCCTTCCCCTCAGTTACTTCATCTTTAACAATCCTCCTTTTACACCTTTTGTTCTTATCTTGATTCACAAATTTTAAGGCCAAAAGTGACTATTAGAACATCTAGTCTGACCTCCTATATAATACAGGCCAAAAAATTTCACCCACTTACCCCTGCATTGAGCCCAATAACTTTTGTGTCTGGCTAAAGCATGTCTACAAAAAGCCATCCAGTCTTGTATTCTTCAACTCATCACTTCCCTTAGTAGTTTGTTCCAATGGTAAATCACCCTCACTGGTTTGGGTTTTCTTTTGTTTTTTAACTTCCTTATTTGTAAGTTGAATCCATCTGGCTTCAGCTTCCAGCCAGAGCTTACATGATCTTACCTCTTGCCCCTCATGCTCGTGCTCTCTTTATTTCTTGTGTAGAACAACCTCATTTAAGGCTACCACCTTGTGGCAGGGTGGAGCATCTTTCTGAGGAGCAATCTGGAGTTCATGGCCAAAATACCTTGGGTGCATTGTGACTGGGGCTGTATATAAACAGAAAAAGGAGGATGGGCAAGAAAGAAGGGTCCAGAAGACATGCTGGCTGCTGTGGGGATCAGATCTGAGTTGGACCAGAGAGACTTTGTCTTCAGTTTGGTAACTTTGAATCAAGGGCTCTGAAGTAAAAGCCTAGTTAAGCAGCTTCACTCCTGACCTAGGGAAAGGGAGAGAGTCTACCTGCCTCCTAGACAGCTAGGCATTCTGCCAGCCAAGATCAGTTTGGAGGCCTTCCTAAAGGGGAAATGTAAAGGGTGAGGCTCTGTTAGTTTGGGGTTTTTTTGGGCTCCCCCTTCTTAAATTCTGTACACACCTGCATTTCACGGAAATGAGGGACATCTGTATGGAAAAACACTTGACAGAATCTCATTTTTAAGGAAGAGTCCCCCATCATTATATTATGGGTATGTATGCGCTGCAGTGAGAGGGTGTGATTTACAGCTTGCATGGATGTACACAGGCTGGCTTTGATCTAGCTAGCTCAGGTACAGTAGAACCACAGCAGCACATGGTTCAGTGGAGGCTGTACAAGCCTACCCAGAGCCCTGGGTAATTAATTGGGTGACTAGGCTCAGCTTCACTTCTACCGGTAACTGAGTTCACTCTATCAAAGCTAGCTAGGGTATGTCTACATGAGAAGCAATCACACTCCATGATTGCAATGTAGGTATGCGCTAAGCTCTGCCAGAAGCTGGGACTTGATGACACAGGATGGATCAGTCAGGGCTGGAGCCCTGAAATTGACAAGACAGCTGGGCAGCTAGAGCCCAGCTGTGCTGGCCCAGGCCCTACTGGGGATGGGAAGGTGAGAAGTCAGGGGACTCACTGGCCTTCTGGAGGTGTGAAGCCGCACAGAGCGGAGAGCCCTGGCTCTTAGTCCCTACACTGCCCCTCTTCAGTTGGTGGAAAGGCTTCTGGTGAGGACGTGCACCGCTGATAAAGACGGTAGTGTGGACATCAGCCATTTCAGTAATTACTGTGGTGGTTATAAGTTGACCTAACATAGGTCAACTTAAGTCTGTAGTGTAGACATGCCCTCAGTATTGGCCTGTTCTGTTCATTCCCTCTGAAGCACCTGGCACTGACCCCTGTCAGACAGGATACTGGGCTAGATGGACCATTGATTGATCTGACCCAGTATGGCCAGTCTTTTATGTTTTGATACAAAATCAGAGTGTACAAAAAATCATCCATTTTGTTTAGGAGCATTTGTATCCTTTGCATGAGCAGACAGAACAACCTATGCCCAATACTGAACAACTGGAGGACAATAAGAACAAAAGTAAGGTACTTCCATTAAAGTGTAGGAAGGGTGCTAATCCTGCACTCTGTTTGAATTGCCACTAGTGCTAACTAGTCTGGGGAGGAACAGAGTAATTGTAGCTCATTAATTCCCACTCTGCTTACTCAAGTGACATGAGGAACAATAAATAAAGATAGTGGCCCAGATACGTAGCTGGTTGTGACATTCTGTACCTCGTGGGAACACCCTACACCCTCTTCATCCTTATAAAATGATTGTGTAGTATCCAATGTCATGCCGATTGTCTTTGAAAGGCTCATGATGCACTAAGCATTGTTGTTTTAATAATGTTACAGGTTGTAATTTCATGTACGTAGTTATGAGGCTGAAAATGTGTCCTCATGGCTTAAAACAAGCCCAGGCAAAACTCTCCAGGAACAGAGGCAGTTCACACCTTTTCAGGGCATGTATGGGACAAACCCAGCCCAGCCTCATAGGAACAAACAAACTCATTTATTGGCCTAGGCAGCAACAAAGAATCTGTTGGATTCTCGAGTGAGTCACCCCCCTTCCTTGGGTCAGTTTGGGACTGCAATGAGGTAATGTGCTCACCTGACTCGGGGGGGGGGGGGGGCAAAGCCAAGAGGGAAGAAAACATGATAAATGGGAGAGATGTTTGCCCTGCTCTTCCTCTCTTTTCCACCTCCACAGACATCACCACCAAGCGACTGAAGCACTGATCAAAGGGGAGAGCCTGGCTGAAGGGCAACTAGCCAGCTTGTGGTGGGAGAAGCATCTAAGTTTCTAAGGGTACTGAAAGTGTTAAGATCAGCTTAGAATGTGTTTTGCTTTTATTTCATTTGACCAAATCCGACTTCTTGTAATTTGACTTATAATCACTTAAAATCTATCTTTGTATTAACAAATGTGTGTGTTTGGTTTGAAGCATGTCAAAGACTCCCCTTGGGATAACAAGCCTGGTGCATATAAATTTCTTTGTTAAATTGAACTCATACAAGCTTGCAGCGTCCAGTGGGCATAACTGGATACTGCAAGACGGAGGTTCCTAGGGTTGTGTCTGGGACCGGAGATATTGGCTAGTGTCATTTGGTTGCACAATCCAAGCAGTTTACATGCCAGAGGCTGTGCGTGAACAGCCCAGGAGTGGGGGTTCTCACAGCAGAGCAAGGTAAGGCTGGCTCCCAGAGTCAAGGATTGGAGTGACCTAGCAGATCAGCGGCCCAGTTAACACCAGGGGAATGTCACACTGGTGTAAAGCAACATTGTGCTGTTTTCTTCCATGAAGCTATAATATGAATTTGCACTAACTGAGGATTTGATTAAATCTGCCTCTCTCTCTTCCTCCACCTGTACCTCATCTGTATATTTTTCTTTCATAACATTTAGTGCAGCTAGGACTAGAAAAAGTACTGAGAAAGTGACATCTGAGTATTCCAGATTTATTCTCCCCCAATGAGTTCCAGATCACATTTGTTCAGTTTTATAACTCAGCTATACATTTGTTTGCTTGCTTTGTAGAAATCTTTCATTCGAATGTCTCGCAAAGCGCTTCACATCATAGCAAATTACGGTCTGTAAATGCAAATACAAGTAATGTGTGGAGAAAGGTTTACAATATATCCTAAAGGTATCATCTGGAGTCATATCTGCTTAGTTTACTGACAAAAGAGAAGATATTGCTGACTGCCAGCAATGTAATCTCACCCTCCTATTGAAAATTAAGCGCCGTTCTTTCCACTTTGAACATCATTAGCAACAATAAAGATTCTGAAGTTAGAATTTAACAGGCAATTTTGCTGATGATGCATGAGGCAGAATTCAGCTCATTTTTCGTTGGCTTTGTAGTGCTAACTGTAGGGAAAGAGGGGAGAACAGGGCAAAAGGGGGAGGTGGAAGGTTTCAGAAAAATAAATACCTATGGCTTAGAAGACCAAATTAAATAGGAGGACAGACTCTTCCGTGCTGTAACGCTCCTGGGCCAGATCCTCCACTGCCATTGGAGACACTGGAGCTCTGCTGAGTTATGCCAGCTGAAGATCTGGCCCAACAGATTTAATGGAGTTAATCTGGGGGTGAATTTGGCCAACTACCAATCACAAGCAGCCATCTTTAGACCCTGTCTTTGTGTCCCCCTCCCCCTCTGTATTTTGCATTTCAGGTGTGAGGAAGATGTGGGGGAAGAGAAGGGGGGGGAGCCTTACACAATAGCTCCCAGTAGTTGGCAATAAAATCCAGTGGATTGAAGACTGCTGTGAGGTTGGCTGCATTAGTCTGAACATGTTGCCTTATTGTCTGTCAGTGGTGGGAGGGTTAGCAGGAGATTAATGGACAAACCATTGATTACGAGCCTATGGCTACCTTCTGGGTTACCTTTCAAATATAATCTCAGACACTGGCTTCTGTTCTGACAGTCCAGCTGGGCTGCTTTTTTCTACCTGTCAGTGATGTGGACATCACACAGAGGATAACATTTGAACAAACTGGCTCAGAATAGCTTTGATGTCTATGCTTAGCGCCCAGTCTCTGACTTCAGGGTAGTGTGACTCTGATGCATGCTGGATGTTCACATACTGCTTGACGCTCATGTGCATGATTTTCTGCATGAGGACGGGAACATGCAAAATATGCCAGGATACAAATATCTCCTTTAATGCTGAGCATACAGGCTAAAAGGGAAAAGGACTACCAGAGGCAAGGTAGTAACTGGAGAGATTGTGGAGTAGGAAGCAGTTGTGGGTCGGGGGAGGGTTTCTATGCAAACATGACACCTGCTGCAAGAGAAGTGGACTGTAAAATCTTCTTAACAAATTTCCTAAAATTTGAATGGGGTGAAAAGAATCTTCATACAGTGGAAGTCACTGAAAATAAATAAATTTTCAAGGACTCAGTTCATTTGCAATGCAGAAGCATCATAATGCCTGGAAGCTCTCAGAAAGGAATACCTGTGAAAAGAAGCAGATTCCTGCTTTCAAATCCATGCTGATAACTTACTTTGGAGAGCTGTTAAGGGAGTAATGTTAAGGTAGTAGCACACTTTCAACTGTGTCTTGAAAAACACCCAGACTTTATCAAAATCAGATTGACCCTAAATATGTGCTAACAAAGTAACCCTTTTAATAAAATATATTTCTTATGTCCACAAATTAGGATGTTAGAGGTTTCTGATTTATGACAGACATATTCCATTTACCTACGGACAATGTGCAAAACATACATGCCCATCTGTGTCAGAAGAAAGGGATGGGAAGGAAGGATGGAATTAAATTATGCTCCTATCTTCAGCTCATTTTCTTTGTTAAAGCCTCTAAGTAACTCAGTTTCCGTGCCTCATATCATTATTAGATAAATCTATTTCCCCTTTTATGGTGAAGCTGTATTTTGCCATGTTTTCCCTACTGGCAAGGGCACCTTCTTTTATAATGAGTGAAACAATAGCTCCACCTAATGGTCTAATGTAATGTTGCACTTCTCTGCAGAAAAGTTCCCAGAGCCCAAAGCAGAAGTACAGGTTTCTTGTTAACGTTTATTGAGCTGTTTTCAATAGATTTACTTTGCATAATTAAACTAGCCACTTATACAAGAAAGAACTTAAGATTTATGCCAACAGAAGCCAGCATATGCATAAAGAAAGGAAGAATAAATCCATGAAATATCAGATGGATGGGCTCTTTACTTTTGATTCCCACTTGAGTATTCTAAAGGCACGCACAGCTACCACTGCTGTAAGTGAAGGTCTGTAAGGGTTTCAATAATAAAACATGAATTATTTGGACAGGGTCAGATTTCAAGGTCTCGAGCATCTTAATCTGCTTTGGGCAAAACTTGTCGTGTAAGGGCTGGCCTATACTACAAAATTAGGTAGGCCAAACTACATTGCTCAGGGCTGTGGAAAATGTCACACCCTATGCTATGTAATTAAGATGACCTAAGCCTCAGTGTAGACACCATTATGTTGACAGAAGAATTCTTCCATTGACCCAGCTACCGCCTCTTAGAGACATGGATTTACTGCAGCACCAGAAGAATCTCATCCATCGCAGCAGTAAGTGTCCACATTACAGTACGTAGTGTGATGGGGCAAGGCCAGATGGCTATGGAAGAGTAGTGGGAGATAGATATATTAGCTCCAGGCAAAACAAATCCCTGGTCTTATTGGGATCCGGGAAGTGGGTGGGCGAAGCCCGTCCACTGCTAAAGGATCCCCCCCAGCCTAAAAGGGGGATCCACAGGACCTAGATGCCCAAAAAATTCCGGGGGACAACTAATAAAATAACAGGGACAGGAGTGCAGTCAAAGGGTCAAAAGAAGGGAACCAGACGGGGACACCGAGCAGAGAACCCCGGACAGCGCCCACTGCTCCTCAAAGGCGTCAAGGGAGTCAGAGGACGCCGCCCAGAGGAACTCTGCCCGGATACGTGAACGGACCGAGGATCGGAAATAGGCCCTACAGTCTCAGGAGACTCCATCGGCCAACCTCCTCACTCTGGTTTTGTAGATGGCCATTTTAGCTAGGGCCAGGACGAGGTTGACCAGGAGATCCCGTGACTTTGTGGGGCCACAGATAGGGAGTGCATAAATGAGAAGGTGAGGGGAGAAGTGCAACCAAAAACGTAATAAGATATTGTTGAGGAGCCGGAATAGGGGCTGCAGCCTGGCACACTCCAGGTAGACATGTGCCAGGGTATCCCTCACGCCGCAAAAGGGGCAGGTGACTGGGATTGTGGTGAACCGCGCCAAGTACACGCCCGTGCTCACGGCTCCGTGAAGGAGCCGCCAACTGACATCCCCGGCAGGCTTTGGGACTAAGATGGAATATAGGCTGGCCCACCGGGGCTCTTCACCCTCCAAAGGTGGCAGGAGGTCCCGCCATTTTGTATCAGGGCGGGACACGAGGGTGTGGGCATGAAGGGTGTGGAGCACAAGCGTGTAGAGATGTTTTCTTGGCGCGGTTTGAAATCGACCGGCTGCATCTCGTGCAGCCGGCTTCTAGTGAAGGGGTGAAGGGATCGGTTGGGTCCACGGGGCAGGGATCCAATTAAAAGGTCCGGCGGGCTTGGGGTAGTGGGTGGGCGGGGCGTGCCCTCGTGCAGGACCCGGTCGAGATAAACCCGAGCAGCGGGCGGCAAAGCGGCCTTCACCTCCTGAAGTATGCGTCGGGGAGTACAAGGTCTGGAAAGCCCCATGCGCTGAGCGAAGGTTAGGGGATCCAGCCAGTCTCCCCGGTCATAGTCCAGGAGGTCTCCGATTCTTGTGACCTCTGCCAGGACCAAACTCTGGCGCACCGAGCGGGACTCCGCCACCTGCAAACGGAGCTGGGGGTTGTGTAGCAGAAGCTCCGCGAGGAGATCTGCCCCCTCGGGGGCCGCCACGGACCTGCTCGTTGTAAAGAGTTTCCAGGTCCGAAGGAGGTCCTGGTAGAAGACCGGCAGCCCGGAGAGGTCTCGCGGAAGACCTCTCGGATGGAGATAAAGGAGCTGCCGGTCGTATCGGAGCCCTCGGAAGCGGCGCAGGAAGGCATGCGCCAGTATGCTCCATGCCGGACTACCTGCACCATAAAGGAGCCTCTGCAGGGTCTGGAGGCGGAAGACATGGACCTGAGTAAGCAGACATTTGAGGCCCTGCCCTCCCTCCTCCACAGGTAGATGGAGAACCCCTGCAGGGACCCAGTGCAGTCCTGACCAAAAGAACTCCAGAATCGATGTCCGCAGGTTGGTCAGGAAAGCCGGGGCCGGGACCAGGGTGTTGAGCCGGTACCAGAGCATGGACAGGACTAGTTGATTAAGCACTAACGCTCTCCCTCGAAGGGAGAGGCACCGGAGTAGTCCTGTCCATTTCCGGAGCCGCTCTATCACCCCGCCCTCTAAATTCTGCCAGTTCTCCGGCGGAGAGGGATGCGTGGCAGAAAGGTAAACGCCCAGATAGAGCAGCGGACCCGTGCTCCACCAGATGGCCTGAAGCGCGGGTGGGAGGGAGCTCGCCTGCCGCCAGTCTCCTACCACCAAGCCAGAGCTCTTGACCCAGTTGACCCGTGCAGAGGAGGCTGCTGAATAGATGGCCTGGCAAGCCTCCACCCGCACCAAGTCGCCCGGGTCCTGGACCATGAGGAGCATGTCATCAGCATACGCCGACAGGACCAGCCGCAGCTCCGGCTCCCTCAGCACCAACCCTGTCAACCTTCTTCGGAGGAGACAGAGGAAGGGCTCGATCACCAGAGCGTACAGCTGGCCTGAGAGGGGGCACCCCTGCCGTACTCCTCGCCCGAAGTTGACCGGTTCGGTCAGGGTCCAGTTGAGCCTTACCAGACACTCTGTGGAAGCGTACAGCACCCGGAGAAAGTTCACAAACCTGGGTCCGAAGCCAAACGCCTGCAGAGTGCTCAGGAGATACCCGTGATCCATCCTGTCGAACGCCTTCTCCTGATCTAAGGACAGGAGGGCGAACGACAGACCATCCTTACACCCAAGTTCCAATAGGTCCCGGACCAGATATAGGTTGTCGAAGATGCTGCGGCCCGGGACGGTGTAGGTCTGGTCTGGGTGGACCACGTCCGCCAGCACGGACCCTAGCCTCAGGGAGATGGCTTTTGCCACGATTTTGTAGTCCGTGCTGAGGAGCGAGACGGGACGCCAATTTCGTAAATCGCGGAGGTCCCCCTTCTTCGGCAATAAGGCCAGCACGGCTCGCCTGCACGAAAGAGGGAGGACCCCGCTCTGCAAAGACTCGGCCCAGACGGTGACTAGGTCTGGGCCGAGGACGTCCCAGAACACGCGGTAGAACTCCACGGTCAGCCCGTCCATGCCCGGAGATTTATTGGTGGGCATGCGACGGAGGGCTTCCGAGAACTCGGCCAGAGTGAGAGGCAGCTCTAGCCGGTCTCGGTCGCCCACGCTGACCGTCGGGAGCTCCTCCCACAGCACTCTGCAAGCGTTAGGATCGGTCGGCTCCGGGGAGAATAGGCTTGCGTAGAAGGCTCTCGCCCTCTCGCACATCTCCACCGGATCCGTGAGGGGGGTGCCATCTTCTGCCAGTAGGCAGATGATATGTTTCTTAGCCCCTCTCTTTTTTTCCAGGGCGTAGAAGAAGCGGGAGCCGCAATCCATCTCCCGAAGGAGACGGATGCGGGATCGAACAAAGGCACCCCGGGCCCGATGGTCCTCGAGGCTCCGGAGCTCCTCCCGCTTCTCCCGGCACGCTCCGCAGAGGGGTGGATCCTCGGGGCTGGCGGCCAGACGCCTCTCCAGCTCTAAGACCTCCCGTTCCAACTGCTCTATCGTTGCATCCCTCCGTCGGCTGGTGCCCCGGGTGTAGTCACGGCAGAAGAGCCGGGCGCGCACCTTCCCTACGTCCCACCACCGCCGTGCCGAGGGAAAGGCACGCCGCTGCCCTCGCCAGGCCAGCCAGAACTCCCGGAAGGACGCCACGAAGCCCGCATCCTCCAGCAAGCTGTTGTTAAAATGCCAATAGGCCGGCCCCGGCCTCTCCGCGCAGAGGGAGGCTGTCACGGTGGCTATGTGATGGTCAGAAAATGGGGCCGGCCGGATGCTGGAGGAGTGGGCTCGTGTAAGATGAAAGCGTGATAAATAAATGTGGTCCAACCGGGAGTGGCGCGACCGATGGGCCTCCACCCGGACAAAGGTGAACGTGGAAGTGTCATCCGGGTGGTGGTCACGCCAGACGTCCACCAGGGAGTGGTGTTCGACTATCTCCTGGAGGACGGCCACGGCGGCCGGGCTCTGCTCGGTTCCCGAGCGGTCCCGTTCCTCAAGGGTGATGTTAAAGTCCCCTCCCAGGACCAGGCACTCCTGAGGATCCAAGGTGCCGAGGAAGGCGGATGCCTGCTGATAGAATTGCAGCCACTCTGGGCTCGCTGCTGGGGCATAGATGTTGACGAGGTTGACTACGAGCCCCTCCATTTGGACCCGGAGGTGCAGCAGGCGACCCGGCACAGCCTCGGCGACCCCCAGCACCTCGGGCCGTAGGTCGGGGGAGAACAGGGTCGCCACTCCACCCGTATGAACTGTGAGGTGGCTAAAGTAGACCCTGTCTCCCCAATCCAGCCGCCAGCTGTCTTCGGCGGTCGGATCCGTATGGGTCTCCTGCAGGAAAACCACAGAGTACCTCCCCTCTCGAAGGAAGGAGAGCACCTGGGACCTGCGGAGACCCATCTTACAGCCACGGGTGTTCAATGTTGCGATGGTAAAGGGTGCCATGAGGAGGGCTGGGGGGGATCCTCGCCGGCAGGAATGCTCGTGGCTCCCGGCGGGCCGCGTAGCAGTCCGTGACCCACCCCGTAGGTGAGTAAGGAGTCACGGAAGTGGCGGACCCGCTGGTAGGCCGCGGCGCCCTGTCTCCCGGTCCTTTTCCCCTCCCCCATGAGGGCCCTTGCGGCCCGGAGGATTTGATTAAAGTCCCCCCATTGCTGGAGGGCAAGCTGGACTTTGTTGCGGGAGCCACGGACGTCTTCTAGGAACTCCCGCAACTCCTCTCGCAGCGCATGGGGGGCTGGGGTTATGGTCTGGTTGCTTCCCGATGGGGCCCTTGGTACAGCCCCCTGGCCCAGCGGGACGGGCAGACAGGGTGCGGACCCCCGACGGGGCTCTTGATGGGTTGACCTGAATGCTGGGGCGATAGGGGGCGGCGGAGGGAGGATAGCAGCCCCTGGTGGGTCGGGACGGGCAAACACAAAGGCCATTCCCTGGGAGTCATCTGCTGGAAAGGGGAAGGAGACTGTCCCAGGAGTGGCAATAATATCTCGGGAGGTGGGTGGGAGAAGGGCAGGGGCAGGGGTAGAGGTGAGATTCTGGGTCGGGAGAGGGCTCTCACCGATGCCGGACGCAAGCTATCTGGTGGATTTGGCAGCCACGGCATCAGGAGGTGGACTTTCTTCTGTAGGGTCCTCTCCCGGAAAGGAGGTCGAATGCTCCTCACCAGCGAGGGATGCCCCTGGTGGCTCAGGTTCCAGCCGCGTGGCACTGGCCGTCGCCTCAACTGGCTCGGTGGCTCTCAGCAGGGTGCCTTCTGCAGCCGGGTTGATGGAGGAGTCCAGGGGCTCCTCGGAGGTGGGAGCAGAAGCGACAGTTAGGGGGAGGGAGTATGGGGAAAGGGGGGCTGGAAAGAAGTCGCCCAGATCGAGGCCCGCTGGCATAGGATCGTCCTCCCCCTGGGTGACCGGGGTCAGACCCAGGGCCTCGATCTCCTCATATATAGAGGGGAAATTATTTTCCGCTACCCCAGGATTCTCCCCGCCGGCACCTGACGCGATGGTTACTTTGGGGCACACTGGGGTTTCAGATGGTGCCTCGGGGGTCTTGGAGGGGAGGGACTCCCGTGGAGGGGAGATACCGTCTTCCAGTGCTGCCACGTCTTCCCCAGCCGGCTCTGGTGGGTGGAACACACCCGTGGGTAGAGCGGAAGGCTCGGCATCGGTGCCCCCCTTCCTGGTCTTCCGGGGGGCCTCCGCGTCAGATGGGAGGAGCGGAGCTCGAGCCTTCCGCTTGCCCTGCTTCCCCTGGACTAGGGCCCAGCCCTCCATGGCATCATCCGGGGGCTGGCTAGCAGGGGTTGTGTCAGGGGGCAGAGGCGATGGCTCAGGGACTCGAGGGGGTAACGGTGGGGCAGCACAAGGGAGGGAAGATTCCCCTTGGGGCGGGCCCTCTCCCATACTTGGCGGTGTCCCTGCCGCACCCTCCTCCACAGACCCCGCCAGATTGCAAACAGCGGGGGCGGGGTTCTCCCGCTTGTTTGGGCATAGTGGGGGAGGTACCCCTTGGGCCCGAGCGGGAGCAATGGTGGACTGGGAAGGAGGAGGGGCGGTTTCGGGTGCCGGGCAGCCAGGGGCGTCGGCGATGACGGGGCCGGTGTCCTGCTGGGGCTCGGGTGTCCTGGATGCCCCTCCTTCCCGGGCCAGGGGCAGTCCCTCCGGACGTGCCCCATCGCCCGGCAGAGGTAGCACCGGGCCTCCCCCGTGGAATAATGAACCCTGTAAGGGGTCCCCTGGTAGGGGACTAGGAAGGACCCCTCCAGTGCCTCTCCGTCGCGCGCCGCCGGCAGCAGTTGAAGCTGCACTTGCCGGCGGAAGGAGAGGACGTGACGGAGGGCGGGGTCTTTGCAGCCCAACGGGAGAGGGCTGATGACAGAGATGGGCTTTCCCAAGGTAGAAAGGGCGGGTAACAGGGCGGCATTGGGGAGAAAGGGAGGGACGGAGGTCAGGACCAGGCGGACGCCCAGGTCCTCTAGTGGCTCTAAGGGGACGAACATGCCCCCGACCGCCAGGCCCTTCTCCACCGCCTCCTGGGCGGCGGCCTCCGATGCTAGGAAGAAGACGACCTTGCCATACATTTTGGAGGCCGCCACAATGGCCGTGGGCCCCACCACCCTCGCCAACGCCCGCACATAGGTCTCCACGTGGGGTGAGGCGGGCACCAGGAGGCAACGGACGCCGTGCTTCCTGGTCATGGTGGGAAAGGGGCCCCGGCCGCTATAGATGGTAGCAGAGGCGGTGGGCTGGAGAAATGATGTAGCGGCAGGCGGGGGGGCTGCCGCCACCTGGGCGTATGTTCTGGGGGCCGGGGGAGGGACACCTGCAGAGCTGGTGGAGGGAACAGCGGGGAGGGGCGCCCCAGCTGGAGATGGGGCCGGGGCATCAGGGACAGCCCCTGCCATGGAGGGCCTGGTCTTTTTAGCGGGGCCCTTCCCCTTCTTCTTCCCCTGGCCCTTCCCGCCGGCTGGGAGGACTCCCCGCAAATCTGAGGGGGTGATAGACGTGGCAGCAGTGGAGGTCACCCCGGTGTCCGTCGCTGCTGGTGCCCCAACGGGGGCGATGGCAGATGGTTTGGCAGCAGAGGTAGAAGCTTGGGGGGGTGACAGAGGGGCAGGCGGGGGAGGGGGAGCTCGGGCTACTGGAGAGGTCTCACCCGTCTCATCCCCCGCCATCATGAGCAAGGAGGAAAGGGAGGACATCAAAAGGAGGAGGGGAGAGGGGAAGCAGGTCGACCACTCCTCCCTGCTAGGCTGCAGGCAGGGGAGGAGGGCGCCAAAAGGGGTGGGCTGGACAGGGGGCAATCAGGGGTTAGGGGTCAGTCACCGACACAAGGTGTAAATTCCGGCTCCTCTTGGTGCACTATGGGGGGCAGGATTCAACAACATTGAAGGTGCAGTGAAGAGGGTTGTAACTGAAATGGGGAGTTGCACAAGCGCATGGGAGGGGGCAGAACAGGGAAACCAAGGGGCTAGCTTCAGAGGCTGGGGCGGGGCAAACAAACAAAGGCTGCAGAAGGAAATGGGCGGGGCAGGCAAACAAACTGAAGCTAGTAAGGGGGGCTGGAGCAAAAGAGGAGGCAAAGCAAGTGGCAAATGGGGCAGGTAGTAAAGGGCAAAGCTGGGGGGTAGGCAGTCCGGGGGGGGGCACATGTGCCCATGTGCACTTGCACAAGTCTTTTTTAGCTGGCTGCTGCTTATTTTAAATAAGAACTGTGCCTTTGGTCCTAAACATGGATTGCATGGCTCCAGGCTAGCCCTAGGGGTGAGAATATCCAGAGGTTCCCTATAGCGCACAGAGAATTTTGAATGAGTGTGGGTATGGCTGGCTAGGTATAAAATCTGCAAAGTGCTGCACATTTGTGGTCTATGCTTCTGTTTCCTTCAATTATGTATTATGGCTTTTGCTCTACCTCCAAAATCCAGTAAGACCTCTGGTTTCAAGTCTGTTGAGAAATCTGAGATTTGTTGATTCCAAAGTCAGAAGGAATCATTGTGATCATCTTGTTTGACCTCCTGTATAACGCAAGCCATAGAATGTCCCCAAAATAATTCCTAGAATATCTTGAGGTATCCCAGAATTGGGGATCCAATTTAGTCTGAAACAAAGGCAATTGTGAGTGAAGGTAACTGGACAGAAACACTTACCAAGACCATGGAATCCAGGTATTTTGAAAAACAAATATTTTGGAATGACCAAATTATTCAAATTTGTTTTTAAAAGCCAAAGAACCTGGATCAATGCTGATTTTCATAACATCTTGATTAAGCATCAAGGCCTAATTTTCTTTTAAAATGTGCAGTGATTTTGGGTGCTCAGGGGGCCTTTTTTCAGACAGCAGGTGTTCAGCACTTATAAAGGAGAATTGACATGAGCAGAGGATTCTGTGGGGAGGGAGCCCTTCCACTACCAGGCAGCAGAGCCATGAGGGGTGGCAGCAGTGAGGGTCTCCTCACTGGGATCAGTGGGCTTCAGAGTTAACACTTGATTGGAATGAATGGGACAGTTCACACTTCTCCGAGAAATTGTTTCAGGCTGGCTGCAGACTCAGGCAGACATTGTCAAGAACGAGGGCCTGCAGCTGAGCCTGGGACTAGCTTGCTCAGTCTGCAAGCAGACTCATGAACAGAGATGAGATACAGCAGAATCCCATGATTGGATGAAGAGAACCAGCAGGCATGGACTTAAGCCCAACAGAAGCACCAACAAGTCACTGGCTGCTCTGCAGCTGCAACTTCTCCTGTGCTGACCTTGTTCCCAGCCTTGCTCCACCCCTGCTCTCTCACCCAGCTTCTAACGCCAGCTCTGACCCTTGGCTTTGACTCCTGGCCTTGGCTCTAACTACTGGGCCAAACTCTGGTGCTACCCCATAGGTCAGACTGCCCACATTCTAGTTGCTGACCATCATCATTGAAATTGTTACATTTGTCTTACTCTTCCAAAGTTCTCTCTGCAAGCATAAGGGCTGCAAACATCATTTGTTTTAAAACTGAGATTCTAAAGCTGATCCCATTAGTTCAGGAGCTGTGGCCTTAGGCAAAGGACGATAGTATTTAATCTAGCCTTACTTGGTCACTGGAAATTGGCAGGGGTGCAAGAGCCAGATGAGGGCTGTGCTGTGTACCTAGTGTGGGGATTCTTACTCTTGTTCTCTGTTCTCCAGCAAAGCTAGAGTCCTGTGCAGACTAAGAGCAGGGCACAACCCTGGAAGTAGAATGGATATTGTAATGGCTGTCTTGTAGCATGTAAAATGTTAGCTTGCCATTTTCCATAGGCTGAAAGCACCTGCATTATTTTAGCTTACGCAATACTTACTGCTGGTATATTCTTCCGCTTATCATAATAGAAGCCTTGTGCATTATTTCAAAAAGTAATTTACAAATCTGTGTTGAGGGGAGTGTTACAGTCGCACTGGAACATGAACAGGTGTCTTCTGGACGCTGCTCTTTTTATTTCATTACAGCCCTCTTTGTATTTACATGTGTGGGCACTGCAAGTTTCCTCCCACTCCGGAGAAGGGGATAATTCAGTTTCTACACCTCTTCGGTCTTTGGCCTGAGACTCCTATTAATGGCAGATTCATGCTATTCAGGAAAGAGATGTTTGCGTTGTGAATGCCCGTCTGCTAGGGATAAACTGAGATCACCAGCTCAATTCACACAGGTCACAGAGTCACACAGGTCACACAAAGTGAATGCAGGGCGGATGCTGCCAGATCAAAGCAGTCCCATTTCACACCCACTTTGCTGAGATGTAAATAAGCATACAAGGCGCCAGGCATCAGGCAATAAGCCTGGAAGTAGAACCACGACACGCTACAGCATAGAGCCATCAATATAGATCAATAGACGTAAACGCTACCCCGCGTGCACGGAGCAAATGACTGAAGAGAAGGCGGCACAGGTGACTTGTGCTACCTCACTCGTGACAAATGGAATATTCAAGAGCGGCACATGGAATATTCACTTTACACTAGACAATAAAATATCCCCATGACTTGGCTCAAAGGCAGTTCACTAAGACCCCTCAAGCACGCCTGTAAAAAGAAATGAATTCTTTGAAGCAGTAATTCAAAGGTTATGTGCCAGTATCACAAGAATCAGAGCAGTTGGCCAGGTTTCTGCCCATCACTTTGCAGACAGCACAGTGATCCTGGCCATCAGAATGTACCTTATAAACATGATTCTTTCTAACATCCTAGATAGTCCCATTGGGGCAGATCCCCAGGCCAGGTTGTATCACAATGCTAAGGGGTTTCAAATCTGCCTTAAAGGGGAAGCTAAGGAGTCTCCTGTCATAAGGGAATCCCTTGGTGTTATATTGCAGCTGTAGCTAATTTTTCATGCTACCCATTCCTCCCTCACTCTCCCGTGTAGGGAAGTTCTGGCATTGGAGGGGGATGGCAGGGAGAGTGGCTGACAACACGCTGTGCTGTAGTGACATTGGGCCAGTGGAATGGCACTTAAGAAGAACACTCCAGCTGCCATAAGATCTAATTTGTGCCAGGCCCCAGGATCACCAGACGCAGGAAATTGGCTTGGAGCCAGTCACCTTTACCTCTTCCCCTTTCTTGGCTGCATGCCTGTGAGTTTGGCACCACTGATGATTCAGCCAGTTAACTTTAATGTTCTCTATGGGCTGAATTCTGATGCCCTTATTCAAGTTTAGTAATGCCTTACTCCCTAAGTAATGCCATTGGGACTAATCAAAGAGTAAGGTACTACTCACTGTAAGCGTGGCAGAATCTAGCTCTATGTATTTCATTACATCAACTCAAGTACAGGACAGCATAAATATCTGGGATTAGCTATTAGGAAAAAATGTCCTTATTAAAGTGCAAAACTTCTGTTTTTTAAGGGTCCGCTGGTTTTCTGTTTAACCTCTTCTTCATGGTCCAGCTGTTGTTCTAGAGGATACTTTTTAAAATGACTGTCTAGTCACTAAAACAAACTAAAATAACTTTCTTTAGGTTATAAAAAGTTCTGTTTACTCTCCCCTAACACACTTCTGCTCTCTCGCCTCTTTATTCGAAGCCCTTTCAAACACAAATCACTGAAGGTTTGAGAAATTCAGATTGCCAGCAAATATCTGAATGCACCTTTGAGATGTTCATTAACAAGTTTTCTAAAGATCAAAGAATGACTGCTCAGTTTTTAAGGCTTCACAGTTTACTCATAATTCAATGATGAAAAAACTTAATCATCTTCAGTGGGTTAATGTTATGTTTGGGTTTAGAGTTTAGATTCCTAGGGTGGGATTTTCTAGAGAGCTCATCATATATTCATAGATACTAAGGTCAGAAGGGACCATTCTGATCATCTAGTCCGACCTCCTGCACAGCGCAGGCCACAGAATCTCACCCACCCACTCCTACAAAAAACCTCACCTATGTCTGAGCTATTGAAGTCCTTAAATCATGGTTTAAAGACTTCAAGGAGCAGAGAAGCCTCCTTCAAGTCACCCTTGCCCCATGCTACAGAGGAAGGCGAAAAACCTCCAGGGCCTCTCCAATCTGCCCTGGAGGAAAATTCCTTCCCGACCCCAAATATGGCGATCAGCTGAGCATATGGGCAAGATTCACCAGCCATTCACTACAAGATTCACTACAGAAAATTCTTTCCTGGGTAACTCAGATCCCATCCATCTATTATCCCATCTCAGGGGATTAGTCCTATTTACCCTGAATTTAAAGATCAATTACTTACCAAAATCCCATTCTCCCATCATACCATCTCCTCCATAAACTTATCGAGTAGAATCTTAAAACCAGATAGATCTTTTGCCCCCACTGCTTCCCTTGGAAGGCTATTCCAAAACTTCACTCTTCTGACGGTTAGAAACCTTCGTCTAATTTCAAGTCTAAACTTCCTGGTGGCCAGTTTATACCCAGTTGTTCTTGTGTCCACACTGGTGCTGAGCTGAAATAATTCCTCTCCCTCTCCTGTATTTATCCCTCTGATATATTTATAGAGAGCAATCATATCTCCCCTCAACCTTCTTTTAGTTAGGCTAAACAAGCCAAGCTCCTTAAGTCTCCTTTCATAAGACAAGTTTTCCATTCCTCGGATCATCCTAGTAGCCCTTCTCTGTACCTGCTCCAGTTTGAATTCATCCTTTTTAAACATGGGAGACCAGAACTGCACACAGTATTCTAGGTGAGGTCTCACCAGTGCCTTGTATAATGGTACTAAAACCTCCTTATCCCTACTGGAAATGCCTCTCCTGATGCATCCCAAAACCGCATTAGCTTTTTTCACAGCCATATCACATTGGCAGCTCATAGTCATCCTATGATCAACCAATACTCCAAGGTCCTTCTCCTCTTCCGTTACTTCTAATTGATGCGTCCCCAACTTATAACTAAAATTCTTGTTATTAATCCCTAAATGCATAACCTTACACTTCTCACTATTAAATTTCATCCTATTACTATTACTCCAGTTTACAAGGTCATCCAGATCCTCCTGTATAATATCCCGATCCTTCTCCGAATTGGCAATACCTCCCAGCTTTGTATCATCTGCAAACTTTATTAGTACACTCCCACTTTTTGTGCCAAGGTTAGTAATAAAAAGATTAAATAAGATTGGTCCCAAAACCGATCCCTGAGGAACTCCACTGGTAACCTCCCTCCAGCCTGACAGTTCTCCTTTTAGTAGGACCTGTTACAGTCTCCCCTTTAACCAATTCCTTATCCACCTTTTGATGTTCATATTGATCCCCATCTTCTCCAATTTAACTAATAATTCCCATGTGGCACGGTATCAAATGCCTTACTGAAATCTAGGTAAATTAGATCCACTGCATTTCCTTTATCTAAAAAATCTGTTACTTTTTCAAAAAAGGAGATTAGGTTGGTTTGGCACGATCTTCCTTTTGTAAAACCATGTTGTATTTTGTCCCGTTTACCATTGACTTCAATGTCCTTAACTAATTTCTCCTTCAAAATTTTTTCCAGGACCTTGCATACTACAGATGTCAAACTAACTGGCCTGTAGTTACCCGGATCACTTTTTTTTTCCCTTTCTTAAAAATAGGAACTATATTAGCAATTCTCCAATCATTCGGTACTACTCCTGAGTTTACAGATTCATTAAAAATTCTTGCTAATGGGCTTGCAATTTCAGGTGCCAATTCCTTTAATATTCTTGGATGAAGATTATCTGGGCCCCCCGATTTAGTCCCATTAAGCTGTTTGAGTTTTGCTTCTACCTCAGATATGGTAATATCTACCTCCATATCCTCATTCCCATTTGTCATGCTACCATTATCCCTAAGATCCTCTTTAGCCTTATTAAAGACTGAGGCAAAGTATTTGTTTAGATATTGCGCCATGCCTAGATTATCTTTAACCTCCACTCCATCCTCAGTGTTTAGCGGCCCCACTTCTTCTTTCTTAGTTTTCTTCTTATTTATATGGCTATAGAACCTTTTACTGTTGGTTTTAATCCCTTTGCAAGGTCCAACTCTACTCGACTTTTAGCCTGTCTCACTTTATCCCTATATGTTCTGACCTCAATTAGGTAGCTTTCCTTGCTGATCTCTCCCATCTTCCACTCCCTGTATGCTTTCTGCTTCTTCTTAATCACCTCTCTAAGATGCTTGCTCATCCAGCTTGGTCTACAACTCCTTCCTATGAATTTTTTCCCCTTTCTTGGGATACAGCTTCCGATAGCTTCTGCAGCTTTGATTTAAAGTAATCCCAGGCCTCCTCTACCTTTAGATCCATAAGTTCTTCAGTCCAATCCACTTCCCTAACTAATTTCCTTAATTTTTGAAAGTCAGCCCTTTTGAAATCAAAAACTCTAGTTGCAGTTTTATTTTTGTTAATCCTTCCATTTAGTTTGAACTCAATTAGCTCATGATCACTTGAGCCAAGATTGTCCCCTACAACCATTTCTTCTATGAGGTCCTCGCTACTCACCAAAATTAAACCTAAAATGGCATCCCCTCTAGTCGGTTCAGCAACTACTTGATGAAGGAATCCATCAGCTATCGCATCTAGGAAAATCTGAGCCCTATTATTATTACTAGCACTGGTCCTCCAGTCTATATCTGGGAAGTTAAAGTCTCCCATGATCACACAGTTTCCATTAGTATTTACTTTATTAAAAACATTAAAAAGGGCTCTATCCATATCCAAATTAGATCCCGGAGGTCTATAGCAGACCCCAAGCACTATCATAGGAGAGGCTTTACTAGTTATCTTCCCCAATGTAATTTTTGCCCAGACGGACTCTGTCTTATCCATTGTATCGCTTCTTATTTCTTTACATTCTACCTCATCATTGATATACAATGCTACTCCATCACCTTTACCTTTGTTTCTGTCTTTCCTAAAGAGCACATACCCTTCAATACCTGTAGTCCAGTCATGACTACTATTCCACCATGTTTCTGTTATCCCTAGAATATCTGGTTTCAGAGTAGCAGCCGTGTTAGTCTGTATTCACAAAAAGAAACGGAGTACTTGTGGCACCTTAGAGACTAACAAATTTATTAGAGCATAAGCTTTCGTGAGCTACAGCTCACTTCATCGGATGCATTCGGTGGAAAATGCATTACACCGAATGCATCCGATGAAGTGAGCTGTAGCTCATGAAAGCTTATGCTCTAATAAATTTGTTAGTCTCTAAGGTGCCACAAGTACTCCTTTTCTTTTTCCTAGAATATCTGGTTTCACTTCCTGCACCAGTAGCTCTAGTTCCTCCATTTTGTTACCTAGGCTCCTCGCATTGGTGAACAAACATCTTAATTTTTGCTGTTTGGCTTTGCTCACGTTTTGTACCCTATTAGGCACAGTCATTCTACAGCCAGTATAACCTATTAGACTAGTATCCACACCGCCCTCGCTCCTTATATACATTCTCCTACCCACGGCTGTATCCTTTCTTACTTCGTCTTCTTCCCTCTCAATGCTAAAATCTGGCGTGGAGATTACCTGGACATCTCCCAACCATCTCCCCCTAATTCCTAGTTTAAAGCTCTCTTTATCAGTTGTGCCAGCCTTGATCCTAGAAGTCTATTTCCTTCCCTACTCAGATGAAGTCCATCCCAAGAGAACTATCCTCTGTCTGTGAATGCCTCCCAGTGGCCATACATCCCAAAGCCCTCCTTATAGCACCACTGCCACGAGGGATGTCACACCAGTGTATAATACAGGAAGTGCAAGAGTCGACCAATAAACCAGTGAAACTTCCTAGACATGATCCTCAGCTGATGTAAATCAGCATAGCTTCATTGACATCTGTGGAGCTACACTGAAGAGAATCTGGTCATGTCTTTCTGTGAATCCTTAGTTGTCAACCAAAAGACAACTTAACATTTGATGATTATTCAGCAAGTTTTCCAATATTTCTGGCAGGTGATGTATTCAATGAATTTTCAGCAGATTCTGCCAGCAGTTTGTTTTTTTTCATATTTTGATAAAGTGATTCAACTCTGGTTACTTTTATACGGTTTTTCGTTCATCTTACTTACTCACAATTCCCATCTTCCCTTTCAATACAACTTAGTTTTTACCCCCAATTCCCTATTATTTCCAACCTAGTTTTATTCCCAACACATTTCTCATGATGGCTATTTTCAAGCTACTCATTTGTGGTATAAAATCACATTTGTTTTTAAAGTAATCTTATGTAAACTGCTTGCAAACTGACCTTCATTTTACCTAATATGTCCACAATTATTTTTAAATCACCCTTGTGTCTACTATAATTTAATAATTTTTAATGTCCTACAGCTTTTGTGCAATAAGTCCCATAAGTGAGAGACTTAAACATCTATCACCGTTGCTTTTGGTCCCTACAACAATGATGTTTCGTTTATCCGTTGGATTTATATTTTGCTTTAATACTTTTCTGCACGTGAAGATTATTTTGAAATAAAGGGACAGATTCTCAGCTGACATAAGTGGTCATAATTCCCTAGACTTCAGTGAAGCCATAACAATTTACAACAGCTGAGAATCTGTCCCAGAGGCTCAACTTGCAAGACCTTCACATGGAAATCAATTCGAGTTCTGTGCTCAGAGAATTGGCAGGGCCAACTAGCTTTCCTTTTCATACTCCAAATAAGTAAATCACTTAGGCACTTGCTTAACTTTAAGCACGTGCTTAAGATATAGTTGAAGGGATTCGGGCACCTTGCTGAATCAAGGCCTAACAATAGGGAGGTTTCAAGTGTATATAATTAGATAAGATAGGTATAAAGTTTGTTTTTGCCCTCTTAATTTAGGGAGTAACTCTGATGTCTGAAAGTTTGTTTCATAAGAAAGGGCACCAGGAATTTGGAAGCTGGTATGTTTATTTCTCCCCTTGTACACACACAACCTCATTTACTTATGCTTAGATTGAAGAAATATTCTGATCTTTTAGGCCCAGATCCTCAGATGCATTTAGGCACCTAATTTCCATTGAAATCAATAGGAGTTAAGTGCCTAAATACCTGTGAGGATCAGGTCCTTACGGTGCTGATTTCCATCAATAGAGACCTGGAGGGGGGGGTGTGTGTGTGTGATCCCAAATCTAGTAAGCTGTAAGCAAGCTGTATAAATACTATACATTAAATTGAGGATACTATTCTATCTCCTTTCTATATATGTAAGAAGCTTTTCCCTATCTTTCTCTTTTATTTATTTCTTTAAGTGGAGCAATTTGTGGTTTAAACCAGAATAAAATCTAAAATGTTTAACTGGAAATGACAGAATTTAATAGAACAGGTTTGAGACTCACCAGACCCGGATCTATCTAGTCCGACTTAATAGTATTGACTGATGTGTATAGGCTTTTGTTCTTGTAAAACTGATTGCAAGTGGGAGGACTCCAGAAACCCCGAAGCCTACTTATCCCTCTGTAAAGTCAGCTACTTTCCATCCACTCAAGTTAGGAACTCACTTGGACAGAATATAATTCCTTTTCATTTGTTTTGAAATGCTATTGTGGAAATTATATTGTAACAGTTTTTCAAAGGCACAGGTGTTGCAAGAGTCTTGTTTCAAAGTCTTACAAATTCCACTCTCCCAAACATAGGGTATATAATGTATCCACCCCTTTTGATGGAAAAGGGAAACATTAATATTGCATAAATCAGTCTGACTCAAAGCACAGCATTTCAAAGTCAAAAGTTTGCAGAGGTAGGTCCCGATCCTGCAAAGACTTACTCATGTGCTTACCTTTAGTTAAAGGACCATTCAGTATGTAAAGTTAAGCCTGTGAATAAAGCACCAAACCTAGAAACACTTAAGCACATTGTCAAGGTTCCTTCCCCACTCTGAACTCTAGGGTACAGATGTGGGGACCTGCATGAAAATCTCCTAAGCTTACTTTTACCAGCTTAGGTTAAAACTTCCCCAAGGTACAAATTATTTTACCCTTTGCCCTTGGACTTCCACCACCAAACGTTTGACTGGGTTTACTGGGAAAACGTTGTTTGGAAACGTCTTTCCCACCAAAATCCTCACCAAAACCTTGCAACCCCTGCCTGGGGAAGGCTTGATAAAAATCCTCACCAATTTGCATAGGTGACCACAGACCCAAACCCTTGGATCTTAAGAACAATGAAAAAAGCATTCAGTTTCTTACAAGAAGAATTTTAATATAAGAAAAGGTAAAAAGAATCACCTCTAAAATCAGGATGGTAAATACCTTACAGGGTAATTAGATTCAAAACATAGAGAATCCCTCTAGACAAAACTTTAAGTTACAAAAAGACACAAAGACAGGAATATCCATTCTATTCAGCACAGTCTAATTTCTGAGCCATTTAAAGAAATCATAATCTAACACATATGTAGCTAGATTACTTACTAAGTTCTAAGACTCCATTCCTGTTCTGTCCCCAGCAAAAGCATCACACAGACAGACACCCCTTTGTTTCTCCCTCCCTCCAGCTTTGAAAGTATCTTGTCTCCTCATTGGTCATTGTAGTCAGGTGCCAGCGAGCTTATCCTAGCTTCTTAACCCTTTACAGGTGAAAGGGGTTTTTCCTCTAGCCAGGAGGGATTTTAAAGGTGTTTACCCTTCCCTTTATATTTATGACAACATGCATACATGTTTGTGGGACGGGAGCCTTATACTTTGCAGGATGAGAGCCTTAGCTCCCGATGCTGCATTGAGCTCTGTTCAGGCAGGCCTATTTGGAGCTCATACCAGGATCAGAACTCAATTATTATTATAAAAATGCAAAGTTAGAAAAAGGAAAGATCAAGTGTATAAAAATGTGACATTTGTTAAAAGCAGTCTCTTTAGAAAAGGGGTCAACTGATCAAATAGCAACGTTGAACAAACTACCATTAAGATTATTAAAATCTTTTTAGTTCTCATCAGAGCTTCCATATGCAGGTTTTTGAAGCTTAGGAAGAAGGAGTAGTTTAGTCCTAACTGTGTCTTTGGAATGATCCTGGGGTGGCATGCATGCACAGACACTACTTGAGCTACACCCTGAGTGTCTGAGGGATAAAACTCCTGACTTTCTGCTTCCAAATTCATGGCTTTACAGCTGAAGAGAAGCTCGGTTAGAATTTTTTCTTTTTTTAAATAATAGGGTATGTAAACCAAATTCTGGAGGGCAACGCAGCTGCAAACACTTAAACAGATTTAATTCTGTTCAGCAAATTGAGAGGCAGGATGGCCTTGTGCTCAGAGTACAGAACTGAGACACACAAGATTTGGATTCAAAATCTGTCTCTAGTGCAGACATCCTGTGTAACCTTACGCAAATCATTTAATGATGTCTCCGTTCCCCATCTGTAAATTGGAGGTAAAATGACTTCCTTGCTCCCAGCCTTTGTCTGTCTTGTCTATTTATACTGTAAGCTGTCTGGGTCAGGGACTGTCTAATGTGTACAGCACCTAGAAAATGGGGTACTTAGCTTAGCTGGGGAGCCTCTAGGCCAGGGCTCTCAAACATGTGGCCCATGGAGTTATTTCCTGGGGCCTGCCATAGGCGCTGACTTCGTGGGTGCTCTGCACCCAGCGGCAGCCAAGCTGCCCTCCCTCCCCGGCCCCCAGTGCACCACACCCCCACTCCTCTGCCTACCTCCCAGCGCGCTTCTCGCTGCCAAACAGCTGTTTGGTGGTGCTTAGGACTTTCCAGGAGGGAGGGGGAGGAGTGGGGATGCTGTGCTCAAGGGAGGAGGCAGAGAAGAGGCGGGGCCGGGGCGGGGATTTGGGGAAGGGGTTGGAATAGGGGCAAGGAAGGGGTGGAGTTGGGGCGGGGACTTTGGAGAAGGGGTTGGAATGGGAGGTGGGAAGAGGCAAGGCAGGGGTGGGGCCTCATGGAAGAGTTGGAGTGGGGTCGCGGCCGGAGGCAGAGGGATATGCTCTAATTGTAACAGGAGAAGGCGATTGTTTGACAGCAGAGTTGGGTGAACTATTCGGTCCTTATAGCCTTCTTCCTGTTTGTGAATTGTCTGCAAACAGACTAAGATTTTTATTAACTGAACTTAAATTTATGCATTGGCATAAATTAACCCCTTGTCTTCAGCGTCTTCAATAAGATACGTTCAAATTCAGGTACTCTATTGTACATACTTAAATAGAAATCCTATAGGCTATAAAGGTCTTCCAGTTTTTTTTTTTATTATGTTTTGTTTTGTTTTTTAAATACTGACCATATATCAAATCCTGAGACTCAGGATTTTTAAAAAAGATTCAGGAGTTTTAAAAAAATTAATACATTGACTTTTAATACCATACTATATTACTCTTCTTTTTTTTTCATTTTTGACTATACTTTTGTATTGTTGTATGAAAAGGTTTCAGTGATGTGGCCCTCGGGCCAATGTACTAGTCCTCGTGGTGATTTGAGTTTGAGATCCCTGCTCTAGGCACTGTATAATAACAGTACTGGTCCAGCAGAAGGCAGTTGTTCACATGTATAGGCTAATACAACATTACATGTTGTTTACAAACTAACAGTTCAAACAGCTAATGCTTTTCTAATGTGTCTCTTTTTATAAATACACCATATTTTAGTCCAGATTAAGTCCCTTTTACACCACACCAGCAATGCAAAGGGGACTGAAACTGACTGACTTCAAAGGGCAGATGGGAATTCATAGAATCATAGAATATCAGGGTTGGAAGGGACCTCAGGAGGTCATCTAGTCTAAACCCCTGCTCAAAGCAGGACCAATCTCCAAATCCCTAAATGGCCCCCTCAAGGGTTGAACTCACAACCCTGGGTTTAGCAGGCCAATGCTCAAACCACTGAGCTATCTCTCCCCTCCCCCCATCATTCCCCTGTCATGACACCAGTTGTCCCATTGATCTCAGTAGGAACAGGCTACCTTCCCTTTTCAGATTTTAGATCTCTCCTGCGTCCTTAAACATGGAGGTTATGAGCCACTCAGAGATGGGAGGTAAGGACTGTCTTCTTCCTTACCCAGAAAATTCTGTAAGAGCAGTAAGTGCAAGACAGAACGGCCTTCAGTTAAAGCACAGGCCTGACAACCAGGATGCCTGGTATCTCCTCCTGGCTCTGCCACAGACTTGTTACTTTGTCTTGTGCACCTTGCTTTGCCTCCCTAGTTTGTAAAATAAGAACTGTCATTCCTGTTTCACAGGGGTTTGTAAGCCTAAAAGCTATTCATGTTTCTAAAGGTCTTTGAGATCTATGGATGCAGGGTGCTATAGACATACAGAATGTTATATAATAAAGCACAATGGGGCCCTGGTCCATGACTGGGGCCCTTAGGTGCTACCACAATACAAATAAATAGTAAGATGCCCTTTCTCCTGCATTGAGCCTTCACTGCCTGTTGTACTATACCAATTTGACCATCAGAGGGCACAACTTAATTGTTTATTTCAACATCATTGCTAATTGTGTATAAATATACCCATAATGATGTAAATGATTCATTCCTCACTTTGCTTTTGTTTGTTTTTAAAAGCAAGTCATTTAAACGGATTAAGTGAGACCCATGTTTGCTCAAAGGAAGAAAAATAAAAACGAATGCTTAAATTAGAGAGAAATGACAGGTTTCAAAATAGCAGCCGTGTTAGTCTGTATTCGCAAAAAAGAAAAGGAGTACTTGTGGCACCTTAGAGACTAACAAATTTATTTGAGCATAAGCTTTCGTGAGCTACAGCTCACTTCATCGGATGTGAGCTGTAGCTCGTGAAAGCTTATGCTCAAATGAATTTGTTAGTCTCTAAGGTGCCACAAGTACTCCTTTTCTTTTTAGAGAAATGACAGTCTCTTTCCCCAAACTCTGCCACCCCCAATAGTTTCTTTTAATAAAAGATCGTTTAGTCAAAAAAGCAGCAAACATCAAATATTATAATAACTTTTGCCCACTTTTATATTTCTAACTACCTTTTTGTCAGATGCTCTTTGCTTTAAGACGTGTGTAGCAGTTGTGTGGCAACGTTTCCAAACAGCATGTAACACATGGCAGGAAGCAGGTGAGTAACACTAAGGCTTAAACATGAGTTCAATTGTGAGCTGCCAGTTAAACTTCCGATCTGAGCGTTCTCTCATATCGAGGGCAGCGATTTACGGCATAAACTTGCATACAACAGAACTACTTGCTTGGGTATGGACAAGTCACATGACTAAGTGCGTACAGGATTGAACCTTTAATCACAGAAATGATTATGCAAAATCACAAGTCACAGTGGGTATGGGGAGGATAGGGAGTGGGTAGATACAGTGACACAATCCAATAGGCTTTCAGGACATCTGGTGATGAGTAGCCTGACAGGACATTCTCTACTGGACTTGAGTGCAGAACAGGGGCTTTTTCAATAGCACTTGCTTGTGAATTTCCAAACACTGAGGAGAGGAGGAAGGTTTGACATGGGTTTCATTGGATTTTAGCTTCTGTGAAGTGTTATTTTAAAAAAAAAACCATCAGAAAACAGGAAATTACAGGCTCTGGGGTCCCATGACGGCAAGGAGAAAGGCACCCTACTCTTTTTGTATCTGTTCTGGCTAGCAGAACTATGGCCTGTATCCCTGCATCAGCACAACATGTGACTTGCTTCAGCACTTCCCACGTTAATGGCTGGTGGTCCCCATAACCGAACCCTAAAGCCAGGCACCATTTCAATGCAACCCTTACTTCCAGACACCGGGTGACTCTTCTGCTGATGAAAGGTGAGGGATTAGCACCATTGCCATATCACAGCTTGTGCCTACCTGCGCAACAGGCAGTGAGCTGCATTAGTATAAACTTGACCCTGCTACTGTGAATGAGGGGTGAGGGGCTGCATTATTCTCCATGCCCAGTTAATACTTGACCTCTGTGCTGCAAGCATCACCAGGGCTGGGGCTGTAATAGCATTAGTGGGGTGTGTCTGTGGCACTTGAAGGAGCAAAGTGCATGCCCTGGTTCCAACCCTATCCCCTTCCCGTGCATGGGGGGACAGTGGATTCTCCAGCATCACAGAGGCAACCTCCCACCATCCACTTTGTACCAGGGAGTGGGGGATATCCATGAGACCCAAACCACCACCACTTGAAATGGGAGAATCCAAATCCCATAAATTAGACCCATTGAAAGAACACTCAAGTCTGATAAACCAAAATTACCACACCCACATACCTGAAGAAGAGCTCTGTATAAGCTCGAAAGCTTGTGTCTCTCACCAACAGTCCAATAAAAGATATTCCCTCACCCACCTTGTCCCTCTAATATGCTGGGATCACATGGCTACAACAGCACTGCATACACACACCCTTGACACTGGTCCTCCGGGTAAACCTTATCTTTTGACCCCCATCCTTCCAAAACCCTTTTTGTCCTGCAGCTGAACATATAAAACCAAGACAAGTGGTTTTCCATGAAACTAAATATATATATGATATATATATAGTATATATAACACAAATACAACTGCTCGGGCACCCCTTGTTAATGTATCATATGGTAGAAAGTTAGGAATTTCTTCTTTTTTCAGAGAAAAACTTGTGAAAATAAGGCTTTGCAGATGGAATCACTGGCAAGCACTGGCCATATTTCTAGCCTGACAAAGTGCTTCAGAGATGTCTAATGGCAAAAGGAGATTGGTAGTGGGGTCTAAGGGATAGAGCACTGGACCAGGAGTCAGCACATATGGATTCCATTCCCACCTCTATCACTGACTTCTGTTTGACCTTAGGAAAATCACTTTACCTCTCTCTGCTTCTGTCTCCTCTTTAATGCTAACAATGCTTCCCTTCTTTTGTAAAGTGCTTTGAGACCTATAGAGGTAGCCTTATGTATGAATTAAGGATTTATTTATTTATTTATTGGGTCTAGAATTCTATAGGCTTATTGACTTGTATGGGATTTGTATTCTGGCAGGACTGAAGGAGGGGGGGCACCATGTTTTCTAGAAAAAGGGGTGTTCCAAAGTTACTTATTTCACAGCATTGTTGATCTTAATATTAACTAAATAATCACTGTGTGATGCACATATTGGAATGATTATCTTACTACGAAGTTACGGATGTTTTACTACTGGCAAAATCAACAAAATCCATGAACAACTAAAATGCTCTTGATGATGCATGAAGCACCTGGGATTTTGAGAAAAGTTCTAAATGGTCTGGGGAATTCTCCAGCTTCTCCTGTCACCAGCACCGGAGCCATTTTGCAGTGTTTATTAAGGCATTACTTCTTACCCTCATCTACAGAACAGTAGCAGGGCTAGATCCTGAAAAGCTTAATCATGTGGATGGTCCTTATTCGTATGAATGATCTCACTGAAATCAACAGGACCGTTCCTTTGCATGAGGGTTTGCAAAATCAGACCCATAAATTGTAACTCTATGCTAACGGTAAACAGTCTGCAGTCACGTGCTTAAAGCCTGTGTGGACGTTGGATAAATTTGTAAAAATAGAACCAAAAATGGGTCTCAGAAATATTGCAATCTATTTAGCTATAAAAACAAAATATACACTTGCTGTGTGTAAAATTCCTCGTGAACTAACCACACACACTGTCAGCCTGATTCTGCAAACACTTCCATATGTGAGAATATCTATTCTTGTGTGTAGTTCTATCAAGTTCAGTGGGACCCTACTCATAATAATGTCACTCACAAGTGTGAGAGTCTGGAAAATCAGGTCCCAACATACACTGCATAGTCTGAAGGGGGTAAAACACCATTGGTATTATAGCAATGTTCAAATAAAGAAATGATTTTAGTAAACATAGGGACTGGCTGTATTGTACCTCCTTAGGCAAAGCTTCCATGGAAGTCAGTGGGAGATTTGTGTGAGTAAGGACTGCAGAATATGATCCACAAGTTTAAGACAGCCCCTCACCCCATTAACTTTTCTTTCTATTTTTAAAAATGGAGAATAAGGCCCTGATCCTTTAGCTGTTTATGTGCTAGAGGCTCACCCCACACACAGCTTGACAGGCCAGGACATGAGCACCAGTGTTGGCCAGCATAGGTACCAAATGGCAAACAACCAACTTATAAAGTCAGAAAACTCAAGGTTAAGGTTCCCAAAGCAACCTTAAGTTGGTCCCACTCATAGCACATTCTGTGTGATCAGGTGGCTGTATTCTAGAAAGTGACTCTATGGTAATGGCATTGTGACATTAAATTTGACCAGCTTGTAGGTAACAAGATGAGTTTTCCAAGAGCCAGCCTTGCAAACTCACCCTGGGCTCTGAGTTAAGCTGGGGGGTGGGGGCTGCTATCTTTCTCTTTCTTGTGTGGTCACTCAAAAGAAAGGTTCTGAAGGCCAAATTAGGCCTTCAGTGACACTTGTGCAAGGCCCCTCTTCCAACCAGCAACACCTGCTGTCCAAGCACTAGTGCCTTCAAATCCTGGGTGAGTTGGCTGAGCTGGTAGGTAAAAGCCAAGCCATTTTCCGCTGTAAACAGGGCCTGTGCGAGGTGTAAGAGCTGAGAGACCATGCGTCTGGAACCCCCTTTGGTTAGTGCGGAAGTGCACCCTGAATTGCTTTTGTTTGCTTGCATGCATTTCTGGGGTTGTCCCCCCCGCCCAGAGGAATCCTAGCGCAGCTGTATGGCCTGCGTTACACAAGTCACTGGGGAGATCCGTGGAGTGTTTCTGACCTGCTGGGTGTGCGTGGGGGTGTCGCACAATACGGGGGGGGGGGGGTGGAGGTTAGGAGGCACTGAAATTTTGTATTGCAGTAAAGCAAGATGTGTCTGCCACATTCTCTTACCCGCCTTAACCCTCTCAACACACACCAACCAACCATCCTGTGGGCTGCTCCTTGCCAGGGCTGCCTCTTCTGTCTTTGTAGAAAGAAAAGGAGGACTTGGGGCACCTTAGAGACCAACACATTTATTAGAGCACAAGCTTTCGTGAGCTACGGCTCACTTCATCGGCTGCATTTGGTGGAAAAAACAGAGGGGAGATTGATATACACACCCAGAGAACATGAAACAATGGGTTTATCATACACACTGTAAGGAGAAAAAAGAAAAGGAGGACTTGGGGCACCTTAGAGACTAACAAATTTATTAGAGCATAAGCTTTCGTGGGCTACGGCTCACTTCATCGGCTGCATTTGGTGGAAAAAACAGAGGGGAGATTGATATACACACCCAGAGAACATGAAACAATGGGTTTATCATACACACTGTAAGGAGAAAAAAGAAAAGGAGGACTTGGGGCACCTTAGAGACTAACAAATTTATTAGAGCATAAGCTTTCGTGAGCTACAGCTCACTTCATCGGCTGCATTTGGTGGAAAAAACAGAGGAGAGATTTATATACACACACACAGAGAACATGAAACAATGGGTTTATCATACACACTGTAAGGAGAAAAAAGAAAAGGAGGACTTGGGGCACCTTAGAGACTAACAAATTTATTAGAGCATAAGCTTTCGTGGGCTACGGCTCACTTCATCGGCTGCATTTGGTGGAAAAAACAGAGGGGAGATTGATATACACACCCAGAGAACATGAAACAATGGGTTTATCATACACACTGTAAGGAGAAAAAAGAAAAGGAGGACTTGGGGCACCTTAGAGACTAACAAATTTATTAGAGCATAAGCTTTCGTGAGCTACAGCTCACTTCATCGGCTGCATTTGGTGGAAAAAACAGAGGAGAGATTTATATACACACACACAGAGAACATGAAACAATGGGTTTATCATACACACTGTAAGGAGAAAAAAGAAAAGGAGGACTTGGGGCACCTTAGAGACTAACAAATTTATTAGAGCATAAGCTTTCGTGAGCTACGGCTCACTTCATCGGCTGCATTTGGTGGAAAAAACAGAGGGGACCAACTTCTGTTGGTGAGAGAGCCAACTGAGCTTTTGAGCTTAAAGCAAAGGAGGCCTTGGGGCAGGCACCCTTAGAGACGAACACGTTTACTAGAGCACAAGCTTTGGTGAGCTACAGCTCACTTCATCCGATGTAAAATGCATCCGATGCAGTGAGCCGTAGCTCACGAAAGCTTGTGGCTCTAAGAGACGTGTTCGTCTCTAAGGTGCCCCAAGTCCTCCTTTGCTTTTTGCGGCTACAGCCTAACCGGGCTGCCCCTCTGAAAGCTGTCTTTGTGGAGGAAATGTCACTCGGCGGAGGGGATCGTGCTGGTCTGTGGATGGGCGGAGGCGGGGACCCGGCAGCCCCCTGAAAGGCAGGCGAGATGAGCGGAGCGGGAAGCCGTCGCTGGGCGGGGTACTCGGGGCCCGGCCCCCTGTGGCCGCTCAGCAGATGGCTGCGGGCGGGAGAGGGGAGCCGCTGGCCCGCTGGTTCCCACCCTGGCAGCGGGGGAGGAGCCTGGCCGCAGCCAGCCAGCGAGGGAGGGAGGCAGGCGGCGGCGGCGGCGGCCCCAGGTTCCCCCGGGCGTCTCTCGGTCCCGTCCCCGCGCGCTGCACGGGTGAGTCCGGCCGCGGCCGCTCGCGCCACCGGCCCCCTGCCTGCCCCGGGGGTCCCCGGGCTGGCTCCCGCCCGGGCCCGAAACGGGCTTAAAATGGATCCGGCGGGGCTCCCCCCTCCCCCCTCCCATCGGCGGTTCTGGGGGCTCCCGCAGGGAGAGGGGGCTGGACCGGCTGGCGGGGGGGCCGGGGACGGGAGGAGCGGGCTGGTGAAAATGAAGCCTGGCGTTCAGCACGGGCCTCTCCTCTCCCGGCGAGCCAGGCCGGGGGTCCCCGGCTGGACCGTCCCTTGCAAACGTGGGTCCCACCCCGTGTGTCAGCCTGGGCAGCGTTGCCTTTTGCTTTCCCCTCCCCCTCCCGGGGGGCGGGCAGCGTTGGTCTCGCTGGGCTCTTCCGTCGTTCTCACCCGTCCCCCCCCCCCCCGTGTCACTTTCAGTCTCGTGAATTTTCTGGTAGTGCCCCCCCCCCCCCCCCGAGAAGGGAGGACAAAACTCTTAGGCCCCTTTGAGGGAAGGCTGGTCACATGAGCTCTGGCTCCAGCTCCGGCAGGGATGAGTGGTTTAAAGTCAAATTGCTGCCATGGAGGGGTGTCTCCCAGAAATAAAAGCAAAGGTCTGTGGCCTTTTCTTGCTTGCTGCCTCCTTCCCCCAGGGAAACCCAGATCCATAGATACTAAGGTCAGAAGGGACCATTCTGATCATCTAGTCCGACCTCCTGCACAGCGCAGGCCACAGATGATGCTTCAAATCCATAAAATAGGAGTGGCCGGGATTTTAATTTAACTGGCTCTAATCACCCAGGCCCCAATTCTCTGCTGTCAGGCGGGTGTAAATCCAGAGTAACTCCGTTGACTTCTTTGGTGTTCCTGGGACGACTGCATAGTCCACTCTTCCTATTCCAAGTGAAGCAGATCTCCAAATTAGCAGGACTTCTGGTTATTAATGGGTGATCCTGCCACCTTTTCCGTGTACAACACAAGTGTAAAATATTGTAACTTTCAAAATATTGAGAATTTAGCTCTGGGTTCTAAATTTTATATATATTATTAAATATTAAAAGCCACCGTATAGACATATATTTGAAAATCTCCCTGTTTTAATTTAAGTCAAATTATATCCATGCAATATATCTACACAGAGGCCTAGTCTTGCACACTGATCCATGCAGGCAGACCTCTGCATCCATAGGGAGTCTCGGTGACCTCAGCCCAGCTCCAAACAGATGGACCCTTCCGCTCATATGCGGCCCCACTGAAGTCAGTGAGGCTGTGCAGGGGCCTGCCTGTATGGATCAGCTTGCAGAATCATGGCCAAAGACCGTGTGTTTGCAGTAGCAGAAAGAGCTCTGCTGATATCCCTGGTGGTGACATGCAAGCAAACAAAACCGCTATGGTGAGTTCAAGGTTCCGTGCAGGAGATGGGGAAAAGAGACAATTAACGCTTAATAAAATCAGGGAAAGGCAAGAGTGTGCTGAGTACATTAAGTTTAAATGTAACTTTTAATTCTTTATTGTTCATTATAAGCGATTCAGCCTTGTCTCTTATTACTCTGTGTTTGTATTAAGGTAGTGCAAGAGGTTCCAAATGAGATCAAGGCTTTATTTGGTTAGGTGCTATATGTTCACGTAGTAGGAGTGTGTCTGCCTGACGAAAAGCTTACAGTCTAAAGAGCCAAGACAAAGGGTGAGAGGGAAACGGAGGCATAGAAAAGCGACCCAGCTGGTCAAGAATAGAGCCTGTATCTCCTGAGTCCCAGCCCAGTGCCTTGTCCAGTAACTGCTTTTACATTAGAAACATTAGTTTCCATGTTTAGAGTAACTCGTTCTAGCAGGTTTCACAAAGTGGTGGTAAAGCCACATCCTTGGCATTGGTGCAGCTGCATCAGTGCTTTGCTGCCATAAAACAGTGCACTGCTTGCTGCTTTACTATTGATGGTCAAGGCTGTAGTATAGACACAGAACAGACACTCTTACCACCTTGTCGGCTAATCCTGCCTGGAATTTTCCTAGTGGAGACAATATGCCTGGATCCTGAGTCGGGAGGAGTTGCATCTAGGAGAGAGTCCCCATCTCCATCCAGGTTTTGGCTGTTGCATGAGGCTATAATTCATGTTAGATTTGAGAGAGAAGCATAAAGCTCTATCTGTGGAGTGGCAGTTGTACTCTGAGACCTGGGACTCTGTGCTAACAGCTTAGAGCTGGTGCACGGGTCACAAGAGGAAAGGGGAGGGAGAGTCTGACGGTGGTATTAGGTACCAGCGAGGAGCACAGAGCTGTGCAAGGTTTCAGAGTAGCAGCCGTGTTAGTCTGTATTTGCCAAAAGAAAAGGAGTACTTGTGGCACCTATAAATTTGTTAGTCTCTAAGGTGTTACAAGTACTCCTTTTCTTAGAGCTGTGCAAGACGCACAATGAAGAGTCCTTGTTTCGAAGGGCTTACAATGCTAATATATCAATGTGATTTGAATTTGGCTGATCCTAGGCAAGCACACATGAGCTAGAAGACCCCCAAAATGGTGAGTAATCGCAGTGGGAGGAGAAATCAGTGTTCCAGGACCATGTTGTACACTGGGCACGTGGCTCTTGGGAAGAGCCAGTGCTGTAGAGGGGGCTTTATAATCATTCCTGTCCCCACATTTTCCACAGACTGTGTTAATTATGGAAGATATCTTGCTGCTGAGGGCGAGCAGGGAATCAAGGGAGGGTCTTCTCCAAGATAAATACAAGATAAATACAGGAGAGGGAGAGGAATTATTTAACCTCAGCACCAATGTGGACACAAGAACAAATGGGTATAAACTGGCCACCAGGAAGTTTAGACTTGAAATCAGATGAAGGTTTTTAACCATCAGAGGAGTGAAGTTTTGGAATAGCCTTCCAAGGGAAGCAGTGGGGGCAAAAGATCTATCTGGCTTTAAGATTCTACTCGATAAGTTTATGGAGGAGATGGTATGATGGGATAATGGGATTTTGGTAAGTAATGGATCTTTAAATATTCAGGGTAAATAGGCCTAATCCCCTGAGATGGGATATTAGATGGATGGGATCTGAGTTACTATAGAAAATTCTTTCCTGGGTATCTGGCTGGTGAATCTTGCCCATATGCTCAGGGTTTAGCTGATTGCCATATTTGGGGTCGGGAAGGAATTTTCCTCCAGGGCAGATTGGAGAGGCCCTGGAGGTTTTTCGCCTTCCTCTGTAGCATGGGGCATGGTTGACTTGAGGGAGGCTTCTCTGCTCCTTGAAGTCTTTGAACCATGATTTAAGGACTTCAATAGCTCAGACATGGGTGAGGTTTTTCGTAGGAGTGGGTGGGTGAGATTCTGTGGCCTGCGCTGTGCAGGAGGTCGGACTAGATGATCAGAATGGTCCCTTCTGACCTTAGTATCTATGAATCTAGTACATCAGGGACTCTGGGCGAGGCCCCTCCCTGATGATGATAAGGGCCCCGTTCTCTTCTACAGTGTTCAAGTGAAGGATGGCCTCCACTGTTTAGCGTAATTGCACCACTTGAACATTTCTCTCTCTCTTTCTTTGGCTGAAAACAACTGAATTGGCTCATGAGTTTGCTCCTGTGGAATTGCCCAGGAGTGCTGAGCTTCTAGTATTGTCAAGAGAAAATTTAGCATTTGTTATAGGGGAGGATGGGAAACACCCCCAGATTGCATGGCCTCAGATCAGTGAACTAGCTGGGGTTCTGCCTCCCTCAACTTTTGGGTCCTTAATCACAATATGGGTTAGAGGAGATCTGCAAAACCCCTGTACGTGTTTAGCTCCCTACTCTGCACAGCAGCGGGGCTCCTTCAGGAGACAATGTGCCTCTACTCGCTACTCTCTCACCAAGGGAGAGGTTTGCTTTGCAATGAGCCGCCCCAGGCAGGATAATGCCAACTCCCTCCCAAGCCAAAGACTATGAAAGCTTTTAGCTTTGGCTACTAGTCCTAGTTAGCATTCTGGCCTCTCTGTCATCCTCTTCCCCCGTTGACCTTTCCCCTGAGCAATCCATTCCTCCCTTATATTTTAATAAGGTTTGTGGTAGGGGTAAAAGGCTGACCCATTCAAAATAACTACATAAAAGCTCAAGAGAAAACAGTGTTTATGTAAAAGCAGCACAGAGACCTTTGCGAAACAGCTGCTAATGCAGACACCTGCTGTGGGATTTCACTAAATGACTGCTGTGGGTGGTTGTGGTGGCTTTTGGGGGCCAGAGGGTAGTAATCCCACTTAAGGTCATTAAGGAGGGACAACGTGGGGACTGACCCTCTTCACTCCACTGCCTGAGACAGCAGAAGGCTGGGAAGGAATCTTCCAGACCCCTCTGCTCTGTCTGACTCTGCTGGAGGGACATTTTCAGGGTCCCGCCCTCTGGTTTGGCCTCAAGGCACTGTTTGGATCAGAATCTCTCATCTAAGCACTTGCCTTCTGCTTACACAAACAGAAAGGGAGTCCCAGCTTCCTAGGCTCTGGACTCCCAAGATGTTCTGACTCTGCCTCCACCTACATGCTTGGCGTATCCCTTTGGATCGCACGCGAGCGGCTCAGATGGCAGGTAATGACAGAGGACTTACCGGTGTGTGGATAAAGCTGCCCAATTGTGGGTCTGTCCCATGGAATGGGAGAGAAGTGAAAGACTGAAGGATTTACATTTTCTTCCGATCAGTCTTTCTCCCTCCCCCATTGCATTATTCTGTCCTGTCTTGAGGCCTAATCCCTTTTCTGAAATAGATCAAAAAAGTGCTAGATGCTGCACTTGTCTTCAACTCCTGCAGAGAGAAGTGTGCACTCCTCACACTGCAAACACACAGCTCCTCCCATTAGCACTGATATGCAGAAAAACACACAACTGGACTTCTACTTTATATGAAGAGGGGAGCTTGGTTAAAACTAGTCCACGCTACATATTAACAATCAGCTGCCTTGTGCCTGTTCATTAGAAAGGGACCCCTAGCAAGCAGATACAGTGATTAGATTTAGGGCAAAGTTCAGAGCTGCTGCTGCCATCTGGGTAAAAGGCATGGCTTTAATTTTCAGTGTTGCCATTCTTTCAGTCTCTGAGAATATTTACCCCAGAAATGCAGGGATGTTTAATGTTACTTGCTTGGGACTTCTTTCCCTGTAACAAAAAAGGTAGTTACAGAATGTCTTTTATTCTTAACAAGGACACTTGCTGCATAAGCAAAGTTACAGTGTTTCTTTAACTTTTATGCCTTGGTCAGCATTTCGTTTTGGGATTTCATTAACTCCTGTAAAACCAGCTTCTGTTCTAAGGGCTTTCTTTGAAAAAACCACAGATGGTGTGTGTGTCTTGCATCTCTGAATCATCAATCAAAACCAAAGCTAAGCCACAAAAGCCTTTTGAGCTATCACTTGTATAGTATCAATTTGTGTGTGCGGTGCAAGGAAGGATGGTGAGTGAATTAGTGGGGAAGTGTGTGCCTGGGAGGGGAGTGACTTGATGGAGTGGAAAGCAGATGTTCAGATTCATCCACCACGGGACTTTGTGTCACTTTGCTAGCTCTGATCATGTTGGATAACAAGTTGAGTGAACTTCATAATAACACGTAACACTTGACAACCGCTGTCAAGCTGGAGGCACACACCTGTCCTCATCAAAGACTGGATTCACCTGCTTTGAGCTTCGTTTCTAGCAGAAAGTTATACCATTGTCTGGCAGCTCATCTAAGCTCCCGTGGCTGGAATTTTCTGAGACTACCTTGAATTGATTGCTCACACTTTCAACTGCAGAATTTGCACAAGAAACCCATAAATGTGAACTGCAATTAGATGTGGGGTAAAATAACCCCCCTGCATATTTTAAGTGATAAGATGAGATGATGAGGTGTACAAACTAAAACAATAAGAAATAGCCACCTAATTGCTTGCACAGTGCACTGAAAATGTAGTCCAGAGTGGCTCTGTATTATATTTATATTATTACATTGATGTAAGAGGGGCCATCCAAGGCTTTAGGTCAGACATGTTATCAATTAAAAAAGACAAATTCTCTCTAGAGCAAATGATTTATATACATTCCGATCGGGAGCCTGGGGCCCAATTCTTTTTGCGGTGCACTGTTAATTTAAAGCAGTGATTTTCAAACTGTGGGTCACGACCCAGTACTGGATTGTGGAATGTAAGGCACTGGGTCTCGGCGGCTCTGGTCAGCACTGCTGACCAGGCTGTTAAAAGTCCCGTCGGCGGTGTTGCCATTTAAGGCAGGCTAGTCCCTACCTGTTCTGACATCGCGCTGTGTCCTGGAAGCAGCCAGCAGCAGGTCCGGCTCCTAGGCAGGGGGGCCACGGTTCTCCGCGCCCTGCCCCAAGCACCGGCTCCGGACTCCCATTGGTTGGGAACCGGTCAACGGGAGCTGGGGTGGGGGTGGTGCCCGCAGGCAACAGCCGTGCGGAGCTGCTTGCGCACCTCTGCCTAGGAGCCAGTCCTGTTGCTGGTCGCTTCCAGGGCGTGGTGCGGTCCCTGGTGCCAGGACAGGCAGGAAGCCTGCCTTAGCACCCCCTCTGTGCTGCTGACTGGAAGCTGCCTGAGGTAAACCTGTGCCCCAACCCCATGCTCCAATCTCCTGCCCCAGCCCTGATCCCCCCAAACCCAGAGCCCATTCCTGCTCCCCAGACCCCTCATCCCTGGCCCTACCCCAGAGCCTGCACCCCCAGCCCAGAGCCCTGACCCCTTGTCCCAGCCCAAAGCCCCCTCCCATACCCTGAACCCCTCATTCCCTGGCCCCACCCCGCAGCCCTCTCCCCCGCACTCCAACCCTCTGCGTCAGCCCTGAGCCCCTCCCACATGCCGAGCCCCTCATCCCCAGCTCTGCTGGGTCACAGGCATCAGCAATTTTCTTCAACTGGGTCTGAAGAAAAAAGTTTGAAAATCACTGATTTAAAGCACTAATATTGAAAAGGGATCCCTTAAGTTTTCACACATGTAGTGCTATCAAGTTCCTTTACGCTTTGCTGCTTTTTATTGCAAGTGCAGGTGGTCCCAGCTGTGCCATTGCTTTATGCCAGCAAAACGTTTGTTCAGTTGCCAAATTGTCAGTGGCCTCGTCTTTGTCTCCTTCTCCATTATGTATGTTCTTAAAGCTGTTCTGTTTTTCCAGGCTTCTGTAATGCATTGCACTGAAACCACTGTACTAAATGGACTCATTTACAGCAATACCATAATACTGTCTCTTTCTTATATAGTGGGTTTATGTGAAATAAATAGAGCAAATGGTAACTAGAAAGGGGTTTTCTTTCTCTAAACAGAATCAATGTCTTTACTACAATAGTGCCTTTGCTTATACACTCCTCTAGGTATGTGTGAATGGAAAGGTAGAAAATACATTGTAAAACAAGGCTTGTTCTGGCCCTAAATGATATCACAGGCACTGAACTTTACCCAGATATCTTTAGCTTTGATTCCATGTAGTGTATATTGCAGGGGCTGGAACTGTCCTGTTTGGATGATTAAAGTAGTTAAGCATAAATCTAAAATATTTGTCCACCGTGCATTGTCCTTTTTCAAAATAATAAATTTTCATGTCAGTGATTCCATACTATACATGGACTCTTTAGTAAGTAAAATATTTATATATTGATATATTTTATGATTGGCTAGAGACAGCTTCTGTCTTCCTTTGGCTAATCCATAGTTTGGATAAACCCATGGATGGTGCATTAAGACAAGAGGTATTCTCAAGGGAACAAAGGGAGGAGTTAAGTGCTCAAATCATGCTAAAATTGCAGCTGGACAGGAAATCCCTCGCTCGTGTATCTTTTGATTTCCAGGGTTAACAGGGCTAGAGATGATGCCTGTGCCAAACCACCTGAGCTTAAATCTCTTTCAACTTTGGTGAAGACTGGAGCCAGCTTTGCATATGTCCTCTTAGGCCCATATCTAATCAGAATGTGAGAGCATGGAAAAGAGACTGCTTTTAGAGGTTTCCTGTAGATTTTAGTCTCCTCTATTTCCCCATCACCTCTGCCTTTCCTTTGGAAGGGGAGCTGTATGCATTAGACAAATTAATGGCCAGGTCGTGCCCTTGAGTTGTACACGCTGGTTATTTATATCAGTGGGATTTGTGCCCAATATTGTCCTGAGAGAGCTTTAATTTAGTAGTCTGGCATTCTGCTCCAATGCCTTTTGGATTAAATGCAGAGGAGCAGCAGCCTGCAACGCAGGTGAGTAAAGGTTTTGAGTGTGTGCGCTGTAATTTTTTTTGACAATTTTAATAGTTAAAATGAGGGGTAATAGGCAGCTTGG
Source organism: Dermochelys coriacea (assembly GCF_009764565.3). Lineage (NCBI taxonomy): Eukaryota > Metazoa > Chordata > Testudines > Dermochelyidae > Dermochelys > Dermochelys coriacea. The sequence continues at coordinate 120,442,241 of NC_050072.1, forward strand.
GGAGTTGGTAATGTGATTCAAAACCTTCTGCCTTGAAGGGATGGTTTGAATCCAGCATGGAGCGTTAGTGACAGAGAGGTGGGTTTTTTTGTTTTTTACTCTCTGAAGCCTGTTCTGGTGGCTCATGTGAGACAAGCTGGCAGTTATTTAGATGTGTGGAGAGATGCTCAAAAAATAGCTCCCATCCAAATGTTTGAGGTAACTTGAAGTCATTTAAAATGCAACAAAATAGGACACCTCAGCAGAGAGAATCATAGAAATATAGGGCTGGAAGGGACGTTGGGAAATCAAGTCCAGTCCCCTGAGGCAGGGCCAAGTAAACCTAGACCTTCCCTGCAGGTGTTTGTCCAGCTTGTTTTTAAAAGCTTCCAATAATAGGGACTCCAGGAACTCCCTTGGAAGCCTATTCCAGAGTTTACCTACCCTTAGTTACAAAGTTTTTCCTAATATCTAACCTAAATCTCCCTTCCTGCAGATTAAGCCCATTACTACTTGTCCTACCTTCAGTGGATATGGAGATCAGTTAATCACTGTCCACTTTATAACAGCCCTTAATATATTGCAAAACTGTTATCAGGTCCCCCCTCAATCTTCCTTTCTCAAGACTAAATATGCCCAGCTTTTTTAACCTTCCCTCATCGGTCAGGTTTTCCTGACTCTTTTATCATTTTTGTTGCTCTTCTCTGGACTCTTTCCAATTTGCCCATATCTCTCCTAAATTGTGCCCAGAACCGGACACAGTACTTCAGCTGGGGCCTCACCATTGCTGAGTGGAGTGGGATAGTTACCTCCTGTATCTTGTGTATGCCACTCCTGTTAATAGACCCCAGAATCATATTAGCCTTGTTTGCAGCTGCATCACATTGACGACTCTCATTCAGTTTGTGATCCACTATAACCCCCAGATCCTGTTCAGTAGCACTACCACCTGGACAGTTATTCCTCATTTTGTAGTTGTTCAGTTGATTTTTCCTTCTGAAGTGAAGTACTTTGCACTTGTCTTTATTGACATTCATCTTGTTGCATTCAGACCAATTCTCCAATTTGTCAACGTCATTTTGAATTTTAAACCTGTCCCCCAAATTGCTTGCGACTCCCCCTTTCCCCCCCCCAGCTTGGTGTTACCTGCAAATCTTATGAGCATACGCTCTACTCCATTTTCCAAGTCATTAATGAGGCCAGGGACTGGATAGACATGGAGACTTGAGAATCCTGTTGGCCCTAAAGTTGATCCTTTCACATCAGTTAGCATTAAATTCCATTGATGGGACAGTGCCATGAAACTTGTGCTGCTTCTGCCTATTCTGTACCTGCTCTGTAGATTGATAGGGCGTTTTTGTCTCCCCACCTGCTATTTAGATTGAGCTTTTCGTGTCTGGGACTGTTTACTGCTCTGTGCTTTGTACAGCACAATGGGACCCTCTTCTTGGTTGGTCCTTTGTCACTATCGGAAAAAAACATGATCAGTAATAACCTGGAATCTTTCACCAGCACAATTCCCCCAATTTCCCATGCACGTGGCTCTTGGAAGTAAAATATTCTAGGCAATAATACTTTTTCTACAGAGCAAAGCAGATGGGTGGGCTTCTGTGTGGTCCTTTAAAAACCAAATACTTTTGTTGCCATTAACGCAAAGTTGCTACTGGAAGGGATTAGAAGAGGCAGCAGATAAATCCTGTGAGAGAATCTGTTACAGTTCTGCTTTGCCATGTTGATTTTCACTATTAGGATGTTCTGGCTTCAGCAATATGTGGTGTAGTGTAATGCATTGAACTGATGCCGAGGGCTGCCTCGTGGGTTACTCCACCATATGTAGCAGAGAGTAAAACAGCATATCCTTTCCTCTCCCCCTCACCCATCATTTGCTTAAGATACTTCCACCAAATCCAGCAAACTCGCAACTCCAGGAACACACCAGACATAGTGGGCTTGATGCTCTGTCTCTCACTGATTCAATTCCATAGACTTCAGTGGAGTTACTCTTCCTAACTCTCACTGGTGTATGTGAGAGGGGAATCCAGGTGCCAAAATCACCAGAGAGCACCAGCTGGCTTGTAAAACATATGTCTTGTATGGTATTGAAATAAAACTGTATGGGAAAAGATCTGCTAGCCCCCCTTCCCACCCTTCAGCACTGGTCTATGGAAGTCACTTGGGGTATGTCTACACTGCAGTTGGAGGTGTGACTGCAGTACATTGAGACAGACCCAAGCTAGCTTTGATCTAGCTAGCTCAGATACCAATGGCAGTGAAGCTGTGGCAGCGTGGACTTCTGTACTGTCTGTATAAGCCCACTCAAACTACTCAGTCACCTAGCCTGTGCTGTCACAGCTTCACTGCTGTTGGTAATCTAGCTCTTGTATGTCTAAACGTGCTGCAAACACACTTCAGTCACAACTCAGTCTGGGAGAGCATAGCTTTACTGAATTTAATGAGTCTCTTGATGCAGTAAGATCTGGAAATGCTGCTGATTTTTTCCCCCTTGCTTTAATAATAATAAAAAAATGAATAGTTGTGGTGTTAGTCACTTAGGTATGTTGTCTCAAAGCATGTGAGTAACCCATTAGTAGTAACTTCATGAGAGATGTGAATATAACCCCTTTGTTGCTGGAAAAACTCACACTCCTCCCACCTGGGGGTTGCCTGATTTTATGGGAGATTAATAATATTGTTTAGATAATATGGGTTATAGGATCACCAGTTAATCTGGTCAGAACATAATAAGGTCCCAGAATCAGGCTACACAGAATTTGCAGAAAAACCCTCCACCCCTTGGGATATCTGACAAGGAAACTCACACTGAGAACAAAAGGCAGCTTTAAGCCTTTTATTGAGATAATTGGAACAGTAATGGAATATTAATCAAATCAGCCAATTACAAAAGCAGCAACATTGTTCTAGAAGTACATGTGGTATTATATACTAGAAAGATTTCTCGATTAATGTGCTCACACCCTTCCTTGAGAACCAGGTGATAAGCCTTGCCTCTGGCATGCCAAGAGAGTTGGATAGTTCAGGTTCCTCAAATCTTGAGTGAGAGGTGCAGAGCTTAGAAGCAGCTAGAGCTAAAAGCTATAGAAGCTAACTTAGAGTTTACTTAAAACGAACAATGACTAACAAAAAACAAGCTGAACCCCCTCAGCAGGGTGGGTTACCACTAGTATAGGGCCTGAGTTTAGAGCCTAAGTGCCCTCCTTCCCTGTGCCCTCCTTCCTTTAGGGCCAATACTTCCAAACTTAACTTCCTCACCCACAAAAACATAAGGGTACACTTGGGCTGGCATGTTTGTGCATATTAATGACATGTTTGTAACTATTAGAGACCATTAGCTCATCCTCACTTCTGTTATTTCTGTCCTAACCGGTTACTTACATGTTCTTCGTGATGTACCTGTTAAGTCTGAAAAAGGCCATGAGCTTGGGTGGCCTTACCTACCAGCTTACTTTAATTTGCCCACTTATCTATGTGAAAGGTCACAAACATATATACTATATGCTTTAGCTCATCACCACCTATCTAGGGTAAAGGTCTCAAACAGATGTATGATAACTTGTCTTAGCTTAATATACAGGATATGTTGCCTGTAGGTTCATTGCATTACAGCTAAAATACTCTAATACAAATTGATAAACCTATTATAATAACAACCCTATAATGTAACAAATGATTAAACTCATAAGAAAAGATATACATGCAAGCAAGCAGGCTAGTCCTATAAGCTACATGGTATAGAAAGAATAGAGTACAAACAAAACTGGATTCCTAAGGACCTCAAGAAGAGCTCTGTGTAAGCTCGAAAGCTTGTCTCTCTCACAAACAGAAGTTGGTCCACCTTTTCTCTTTAATATCCTGAACCCAACATGGCTACAACTGCACTGTAAACATTCATAAGGATTCTATCTTTACTCTAAAGTCTGAACGTTATGTGTATGGAAAACAATCTTGTATCTATAAAGGTAGGGATTAGTACGGACCTGTCATATTTGTTTGATGGGGTTTTTAAATAGCTTTGCCTTGTGCACTGCAGTTCATGAGAATGGCCATACTGGGTCAGAAATGATCCATCTAGGGTGACCAGATGTCTCGATTTTATAGGGACAGTCCCAATTTTGGGGTCTTTTTCTTATATCGGCTCCTATTACCCTCCACCCCCATCCCAATTTTTCACACTTGCTGTCTGGTCACCCTAGATCCATCTAGCCTGCTATCCTGTCTCTGACAGTGGCCCGTGCCAGGTGCTTCAGAGGGAATGAACAAAACGGGGCAATTATCGAGTGATCCATCCTCTGTCATCCAGACCCAACTTCTGGAGGTTTAGGGTACGTCTACAGTGCAATAGAAGACCTGCACCATGGCCACAGCTGGCCCGGGTCAGCTGACCGCCTACGGGGCTAAAAATTGCAATGTAGACATTCAGACTTGGGTTCTGAGAATCAGTGCTGTGGGTTTTTTATTGCAGTGTAGATGTATTCTTAGGACACCCAGAGCATGGGGTTGCATCTCTGACCATCTTGGCTGATGGACCTATCCTCCATGAATGTATCTAATCCTTTTTGAACAGTTATACTTTCTGCCTTCACAACATCCCCCGGCAAGGAGTTCCACAGAGTAACTGTGTGTTCTGTGTAAAAGTACTTCCTTCTGTTTCTTTTAAACTTGCTGCCTATTAATTTTATCAGGTAACCCCCTTCCCCCAATTTGTGTGTTATGTTGAGGGGTAAATAACACTTTCCTAACACTTTCTCCGCACCATTCATGATTTTATAGATTTCATTCATATCTACCTCCCCCCCTTAATTGTCTCTCTTCTAAATTGAACAATCCCAGTCTTTTAAATCTCTCCTCCTATGGAAGCTGTTCCATCCCCCAGTCACTTTTGTCATTGTTCTCTGCACCCTTTATAATTCTAATATATCGTTTTTGAGATGGGACAACCAAACTGCACACGGCATTCGAAGTGTGGATTCATGTAGTGGCATTCAGATTTTCTGTCTTATTATCTATCCCTTTCCTAATGACTCCTAACATTCTGTTCGCTTTTTTGGCTACCGCTGCATACTGAACAGATGTTTTCAGGGAACTATCCACAACCCCAGGTCTCTTTCTTGAGTGGTAACAGCTAATTTAGACCCCATCGCTTTGTATGTGTAGTTGGAATCATGTTTTTCAGTGTGCATTACTGTGCACTTACCACCGTGGAATTAATTTGGCTATTTTGTTCATGGATGCTCTGTACAAAACATGTAGTAACATCATGTAGTGTGAGTAGCCTTTAAGCAAGGGTTTCAGTTAATGAACAAGGGTTTCTTAGCAGAGGGCTGGATTCTGAAGAAGTCATGCAAGGAAGGGAAGAGCAGCGCACTGATCTGATGAAATGCAGCTAAACAGGGAGTGCTTCGTGGGATGGGGAAACTAGGAATCTGACCACAGATTTTTTTTTCTTTTTTTCTTTTTTAACCACACGTTTAGCAGTACGTTCTTTGTGCTCTCCTGTGCTGTTCCCCCGCCCTCCCCCAGCATTCATCTCTCATTCAGTTTGGGCCCTACTTTTCTCCATCCCACTATGCTGATGGGGTGGTGTTTCTAACGTGCTCTCCCACCCATTTCATGTGCTGGCTAGCAGGTGAAATTTACAGAAATCTTGATCTGATTCCTTATGCACGTGAACTTCAGAGATCAGGAGTCTGGCAAACATTATTTGGTTGTTCAGGCACTGAATACAATGGAGTATGGGGTGTTTTTGGGGTGGGGGGGAAGAGTGCTGGGTGAGATGGAGCAAGTATAACTTGGGGCCTTTTCAGTGTCCTTTTTTCCCCCCTCCGTTTTTGATCAGATGGCCTGGATCCAGTTTTGATATGACCCCTATAAAATGTGAACCTCCTGCACTTTCTTACTCATCAGATCTGCTCTCTATTTGCATTTTGAGTGCTATCTGTTGACATTCTAGGTAAAAATAAATCTTTATTGCTGTTAGCTCTGCAGAGTGAGCGATTCTACTCCTTCCTGTGCATCCCCCACAGAATCATTTACCAGGTTTTGGTCAGTTACACCTGTGTGAAATGGTTTTATCCACAGGGACTATAACCTGGGACCTTCAGCACCAAAGTATGGGCTTCTATAGTTTAGCTAAACAAGACTGGTCCAGGGGTAACTCCACGTAGAATTTAACTCACAGAATCTTGCTGGCGGTGGTGATGCATAAACCAGAAGGACTTCAGCTGGACTCTGTTCACAGGATTGGCAGCTAGAAAACATCTTTATGTGTAAACTGAGCAACTTAATCTGGAGTTCCTGGCAGCTGATAAGCATAGAATCCCAGGTTTTTTATTTTATTTTTTTTTAAAAGCCACTATCTGGGATATAATCTCATTTTAATTTTGGAAACCACTTTGAGATTGTAGGATGAAAGCACAAATGATTTATTTAGTGTGTGATCAGCTGTGAGTCTTTCTGTTCATTGAAAATGTCAGGAGCTCTGCTGGCTCTGGACATGACCCAGCAATGAAATGCTTGCGACCTTCCATACTGTACAGAACCTGGAAGGCCATCGATGCCAGCTCCATGGCATGCCAACCGTTGTGTGTTCCCATTTCAAGGCAGGCAAAATAATAATAATACACTCCACTGTGATAGAAAGTTAATCTGTATCCAAAACATGTGATTACTTATAAATCTGTGCAGAATCGTGGGCTTTTGGCTAGTCTCAATCCCCCTGCAGCTTCTAGATGGATGGTTGGCTTGAACTATGTGCCGGCATCACTTGGTTTATAGCCCATATTCATAGGTAACGACCAGCATATTGACACTGACATATGACTGGCTGTAATAGCTGAAACTGTAAAGCTAGATGAGAATGTGGCAAATGGATACAGTGAAAACAGGTTTTATGGCCACTGCAAAGCAATGGTCACTTGCTTTATCTGTGAGGAAACATCTCAGTGTTTTGTATCTTCTGCGGTACAAAATGATCTTGTGAAAATTAAGCATGCATGAAACAAAGGGCTGAGTTTCGAAGATGGTATAAAATTCATCCAGGAGAATGACTGGCTAGAATAGCAGGAAGGAAGCAGATGAGTTCTCTTGTGGTCATGCATTATCCAGGAAGCTCTAAGAAATGGAGAGAGGGAGACAAAAAGAAAGAAAAGGAGTACTTGTGGCACCTTAGAGACAAACAAATTTATTTGAGCATCTCTAAGTCTCTAAGAAGGAGTACTTGTGGCACGTTAGAGACTTAGAGATGCTCAAATAAATTTGTTTGTCTCTAAGGTGCCACAAGTACTCCTTTTCTTTCTGTGAATACAGACTAACACGGCTGCTACTCTGAAACCTGACAAAAAGAAAGAAAACCTGATGGTTCAAGATGTTCAAAGAACAAAACCTCAGGGAGTGCTGCTGTCAGTAAATTGCTGTGTGAGTGGTTCATAGCTGCAAGCTTGGGAAGAACAGTCACTTTGTAAAGTAACAAGTAGGAGGTCCAAATGAGATGGAGAGGGGTGGGTGGGTGTGTGTGTATATGTGTGTGTGATATGAGCCCATTCACTTGAAGAATCCAAGTTCAAAACCTCAATTGGTGTCTACACAGACATCTCTAAATTCCCTTAAGACAGGAACTGAAGTGGTTCCTGCTCTGATGTTAAGAAAATGTAGGGATAACAACTCAATTTATGCAGCAATTGCAAATAATACGGACTTGATATTTTTATATTTAATATTTGATATTTTTGTGGGCGCGAAGTGAAGTGTCAATACGTCATTCATTCTCCTAAATAAGACAGTCTCTTGTGTGCGTTCCCAGAGGTGAATGTGTGGCATGGAGTGAGTTGTGGTTTGTTTTTGTTTTCTCTTTTCTGCATAAATCAGTCAATGCAAAATGCATTGTTACCTTAAGTAAATGGTGCATTCTCTCAGCTTGGCACCTTTGCCTGCTCGTGAGCCTGTCTCGTGCGGTTGTATCTTATTTGCAGTTCCGCATAAACATAAATCATAGACTTCTACAAGCCTTTCACGCTTCACTAACCAAACCTCTGCACCTCTCCTCTCCACCCACACACTTAGCTTTAATTATAAGCATTCAAACTGAGTGAGGTGTGACTGATGTCTGAATAGTCTGAAAACACTGCGGGACAGATTGTGCACCCATTACTGAGCCAGGAAGAGCCAGTGAAATCAACTGAACTATTTGGATAATAATCTCATTACTGTGATTGGGGTGTGCGCAACAGGGCCCTGTATTATTATTGTTAATATTAACAGTACCTGTCTCTTGTGCTTTATAAAAGAGGTGGATATCATTATCCTGATTTTATAGATGGGGAAACTGAGGTATGTGGCAGTAAAATAACTTGCTTAAGGTCACTCAGCAGGCCAATGGCAGACCTGGGAATAGAATCCAAGTCTTCTGAGTCCCAGTCAAGTGCTCTGTCTATTAGGACACTATATAATGGACAAAAATCCCCACTTCTGGTGGGTGTTAAACTGAAAAACTCTTTACTCTGAGGCCAGATTGTTGATTCTCTGCCCTCCAGAGGTGGAAAGTACCCACAGCTCCCAATAAAGTCAATAAGAGGTGTGGGTGCTTTGTACCTCTGAAAATATTTTCAGGGGATTAGTCGTTTTTAGTAGGTTCTCAAAAAGAAAAGGAGTACTTGTGGCACCTTAGAGACTAATAAATTTATTATTTATTAATAAATTTATTAGTCTCTAAGGTGCCACAAGTACTCCTTTTCTTTTTGCGAATACAGACTAACACGGCTGCTACTCTGAAACCTGTCATTAGTAGGTTCTGTCTGTCTCAGTGTAGATGTTTTTGTTTGTGTGCAAGGGAGGGGCACCTGTTAGTTCAGACTTGGCAGTTTTCACTGAAGAAATGGCTCTACAATCTCTGTGTGATTAGCAAAGCAGAAAGGCACAAAGTCTGTCTGGAGATAGTCACCGTGTAAATATTGTAATGCCCACAGTGCTTTAAATGAAGGCGTTTGAGCCTTGTGGAAATCAGCTGGGTTTGTTTATAATCTTCACAACACTCCTATAATAATGACTGCAGAGGAGTCACAAGAGAATTGTGTGTGTGTTTAATGTATATTGCAAAGTATATGCTCCAGCTGATACAGAATTTACCTCTGGGGCAGCTGACATGATTTTGTTTTGTGCTTTCAGTGACACACAGGGGCTTTAATCATGAGCAACCCTTTTGCATGGATTGCAGAGCCACTAGACTCCAACCAGCCTGCAAAGAAGTTCTTCAATCTCAACAAATTGGGAGATGCGAGATACGGTATGTTGGCAGCATTCAGAAGGAACTGCCTGAGACGTGTGTACTCAGGCCGTGGTGGGCATTGAAAATGACTGTGGGAAGGCTCTGCAGCTCTAGATGATACTTGATTTGTGGGCACGGAAACATGGGTACAAATTCAAAAGCCTTTCTTTGAAGATCAATTTCTAATCATGTTTTTTGGTACTAGCATCTAGGCTTAGTTAATTTCCTGCTATGACAATGTTCTTCTTTTTCTAAACTTGGACTGCACATTGGTCATTTTATGTGGTAGTTGAGTGCTTCCTACAGGTGAGGTGTATCCTCTGGGCTGGGCATGAAGGTCTAGCCAGATCAGTGGAAGACAAGTTTCATCCATGCTGCCTTGATAATGTGATGGACTTGATAGGAGTGTGTGATTGCAAGATGTATGCCACAAATAAAGATGATATGTGAAATCCTGGCCCCATTCTAGTCAATGTCAAGACTCCCATTGACTTCAGGGGAGCCAAAAGGGGAAAGGACCCAGCCACGCCCAGATACCTGGAAACTTCATCTCAAAGGTGAAAACCAATCTGCTTTCTGTCTCTTCCCCCAGGATGTTTGCCGTTTTCTATCAGGGTCCTCCTGGAGGCAGCCATCCGCAACTGTGACGAGTTCCTAGTGAAGAAGGAAGATGTTGAAAATATCCTCAACTGGCATGTGATGCAGAGCAAGAATGTTGAAGTGCCATTTAATCCTGCACGAGTTATTCTGCAGGATTTAACGTGAGTCAGATGCTTCCTAAAACTAGGAAAATAGGTTTGTAAAAACCACAACCATTCTCAGTGGGCAAAGCATAGGGGTGTGGAGGGTGGATGCGGTGCCACGTTATTCTAAACATACTGGATGTCAAGTTGACAGAGCTCCTTTAATCAAACCGTGGTTATATTAAAAGTACTCTATCAAAAGTCCACTGTCCTTTGAACCTCGGACCCAGGTGATAAGAGAGAATGCGGCACAACCTTGGCGTTCTCCACGTTACTGGACAAAGATTCATTCCATTTCTCACCCTAGCAAATAATGTATTGCCTGACATTCTCCAAAATGCATCACAGGAACTGAGGGTTCAATCATGCTCAGCTTTTGAAGTCCATGGCAAAACTGTCATTGCCTCTGTTGGGAACAGCATTGGGGTCCTAACTAGCTCACATCCTGAGAGGTGGTAGGTATGGTGACCACTTTACAGGTGGAGACAGTGAAGCGCAGAGAGGTTCAGCTATACTTTCTAAAGAGCTCAGTTCCCATTTAGACACCTAAATAAATGTCCAGGGTCGCTGCTGATCTTTTCTAAAATCTGTCCACAAGTGTCATGGTGGGAGCTGCTGAGTGCTGAGCTTTCTTGAAAAGATTAGCCCTTGTATCGGTGCCTAAATGGGAGTGAGCTGTACTGAAAATCTGGCTCTTGGCACAAGGCCCCATAGTGAGTAAATTGCTAGTTCGGGATTCGAATTGTGAGGGTTCCTGATTTTCAGCCCTGTGCATTCTGTAATTTACCTTGAATGCCTCTGGATACATAAATGAATGTGTTCTGGTGTCACTCCCTCAATCCCCCATAGCATTGCAAATAACTATCCTATTTCTCCTCTTCTGTATCAACCAATAATGCAGTTAGCTCATAATATCAGTTGCTTTCTTTGCTATGCATATAATCTGGGGAAATTGACATGCACTCACTGTACATCACACTCACTATGTTCAGATGCATATTTTCTTAGATCAGAGTGACTGCCAGAATATAAATGTGAGTTGTGTTGGTTGGAGTTTTGTCTGTAATCATTTAGGATTGCAAAGAAGAAAAGCCAAGACCTTACCCTATTCCCTGTGTTGACCCTGTTGTATTTAATAATCTGCACTATTTTTCTTACACACACGTCTTCGATAACATTATAGGCTGATTATTTGTAGTCCTTTGCAGCAAAGAACATCTTTGCTTGTTGCACTTTGAACTCTAAAACGGTCTCTCTCTTCTGGGCTGCTATTTCAGGAAGTATACTCAGATTCTAATCCTAAATGGTCCTGAATGCCCATGACCACATCACTGGACACTATGTGCACTCAACTCCCTGCGGAATTAGATGTTTAGTTATGCGAGGATGTTTCCCAGAAAGTAGCAGTGCTGAGTGAAGTGAAGTGCTGAGTGCTCCATAAAATGCCCCTGGTGGGCAGTGGTGGCTGGTTAACCTTGGAAATGCCAAAATGTACTATCTGTGAAGGACCACCAGCTTTCCATCTGCTCTGCAAAAGCAAACATGGAAACTTATGGTCTCATGGTTAGAACATGACACTGACTGCCAGAATTCCTGGTTTCTAATCCTGACTGACAATGTTGCCTTGGATTAAACCTCTTAACCCATTGTGCTGAAGTCTGTCCAGCTGGGAAATAAAGAATGGTTTACCTATTTCACTTGAGCACAGGAGGGTTTAACTGATAAGTGGTTCCAGATGCTCTGATGAGACACTACCGTAAACCTAGAGGAAGGTCTGTTGTTTGTTGCCATGTCAGTTCTTGGAGCAACCAGGCTTATAGGACTGCTACAGAGTCTTGTTACCAGAGGTGAAAATGTGACTTCTGGCCAATAGCCTAACAGAGATACTTACAGAGTATGAAGCATGTGGGTGGTTGGTTTGGGGGCATTTGTTAAGTCAAGTTCAAGAACTTGGTGGCACAGTTGGGTGGGGGGCTTTGTTATTCTTCCCTTCAGTGCTCTCCTGATTGCCAGTCAGTGCAGTTCTAGTCCAGAAAGCCAGCCTGTTCACTCCCACAGGGGTTCCATAGTCACACTCACTCTCATGGATTCTGGGTCACCTTTGTTCAGCTTGCAAGTCAAAAGCTGATGATGTTCCTACCAACTCATACTAACATGATCTATAATCCATTAGTTCCTAGAAGGCCTAACCATGATCAGAGCCACATTGGGCTGGGGACTGCACACACAGCTAGTAGGAGAAAAGTGGTAGTATTATCCCCATTTTACAGATGGGAAGCAGAGGCACAGAGCAAGGAAAAGTAACTTGCCCAAGGTCACAGAGATTGTATCCAGGTCTCATGTCTCCCAGTCCAGTGCCCAAGCTGCACAACCACCTCCCTTTGTCACCTTATGAGTTTCCACCCCAGTGTTCTGCACTGATGAAGCCAAATGTGGCTTTGTTCTTTCTCCAACCCCAGTTCTGTGTCCCGCTGCAATGGAGTGGTGATTCCAGTGTTGGCTTTAGAGTCAAAATCTGCTGGCAATGTGTCATCGGCTGGCTATGCCTGAGGATCTGGGCTCTGTCCCCTCAGTTCGCTTAATTCTCTCATTTCAGTGGCGTACCTGCAGTGGTTGACTTTGCTGCAATGCGTGATGCTGTGAAGAAACTGGGCGGAGACCCTGAAAAAATTAATCCCATCTGTCCTGCTGATCTAGTAATTGATCATTCCATCCAGGTGGATTTTAACAGGAGGTAAGGGAATAAAACAGATCTTATTTTCCATGCTTGCTAGGAAGCCAGGGGCAGCTGGTGTTAATTAGCATAGGTCCACTGAAGTCAGTGGAGCTACACTGCGTTATGCAAACTGAGGATTCGTCCTCTAGCATTATAGAAGCTAGACTGACTAAGTGAGAGCGTTTACTACACTGGGCTGTGTTGGCACAGTTCCGAGAATGGGGTTGTTAGCTCATCGCTGCTTTGGTGAAGAAGCACACAGTGCTGTTCCTTCCTTCCCCCCTACATAAAAACACTAAACTGGAAACTCTAGAATACTTAATCTCCAATCCTATAGTGAGCTTCTTTGCACCTGTACAGAGCCTCACTGAAATCAGTGGGACTCTGAACAGTCAGACGGGTCCATCTGCACAGAGCTCATTGCAGCATCTGGATCTTAGAAACCTACCTACCATCCTGCATTTCCTAGCTGAACCTCGTGATATCGTCCTCCTTTCTCATGTCGTCCCCTAGTTCTCTTCTGTTTTCCAAACTCCTTAAATTCATTGTAGTCCAGTTGCCTTACCCAGTAACTTTATTCCATATTTGTTACTCTCTATAGGAAATAATATTACAACTGCTCACTTAAATAAAAACAATACAAAAAGGGGAGGAAATCTTAGAATCTAAGAGCACTCTCAGACTTGAAGGTCGGAAGGGACCATTGTGATCATCTAGTCTGACCTCCTGCATGTTGCAGGCCACAGAACCTCGCCCGCCCACTCCTGAAATAGACCCCAAACCTCTGGCTGAGTTACTGAAGTCCTCAAATCATGGTTTTAAAGACTTTGAGTAACAGAGAATTCACCATTTACACTAGTTTAAACCTGCACGTGAGCCATGCTCCATGCTGCAGAGACAGCAACGCCCTCCCTGGGATCTCTGCCAGTCTGACTTTGGGGAAGATTCCTTCCAGACCCCAAATATGGCAGTCAGTTAGATCTTAGATCCTGGAAATGTGGGCAGGACTTGCCCAGCAGATACCTGGTTAAGAATTCTCTGTAGTAACTCAGTGCCCTCCCCATCTAGTATCCCGTCTCAGATTGTGTTTTGTTTTGTTTTTAAATAAAGATTTTGATCCTATTTGTGGAAATAAGCCTTTTCTGCGGAAAAGGACCTAGGGGTGACAGTGGACGAGAAGCTGGATATGAGTCAGCAGTGTGCCCTTGTTGCCAAGAAGGCCAATGGCATTTTGGGTTGTATAAGTAGGGGCATAGCGAGCAGATCGAGGGACGTGATCGTTCCCCTCTATTCGACACTGGTGAGGCCTCATCTGGAGTACTGTGTCCAGTTTTGGGCCCCACACTACAGGAAGGATGTGGATAAATTGGAAAGAGTACAACGAAGGGCAACGAAAATGATTAGGGGTCTAGAGCACATGACTTATGAGGAGAGGCTGAGGGAGCTGGGATTGTTTAGTCTGGAGAAGAGAAGAATGAGGGGGGATTTGATAGCTGCTTTCAACTACCTGAAAGGGGGTTTCAAAGAGGATGGCTCTAGACTGTTCTCAATGGTAGCAGATGACAGAACGAGGAGTAATGGTCTCAAGTTGCAATGGGGGAGGTTTAGATTGGATATTAGGAAAAACTTTTTCACTAAGAGGGTGGTGAAACACTGGAATGCGTTACCTAGGGAGGTGGTAGAATCTCCTTCCTTAGAGGTTTTTAAGGTCAGGCTTGACAAAGCCCTAGCTGGGATGATTTAACTGGGACTTGGTCCTGCTTTGAGCAGGGGGTTGGACTAGATGACCTTCTGGGGTCCCTTCCAACCCTGATATTCTATGATTCTATGATTCTATGATAAGCCTCTTGATGGATGGATTTATTTATTTATTTTATTAAAAATTCCCTCCATGTGATTCTTAGAAAAGCAGGTTATTTTAAACTTCAAAAGCCACATGGATGCAAACCTCCATTGGCAGTGACCCAGATAACTAAAAAGCTCAGCAGTTTGTCCAATTTCCCCCCCACCCCAGATCTTGAGTTGGATCGTTTGTCTGAGATCTGCTCTTCGTTAACTTTTAAACCGCAGTCTTAAAATATCCCTGAGAAAAGTTCAGGAATGGATTTCAGTTTGGAATTAAATGTCCCTGGAGTATATGTACATGTTGGTACTGATCTGTTTAAACATACTCTTCCTCCATTTCATTTGAATCTCTATTTATTATGAGAGCAGGTTGGGGTGGGGGAAATATATTTCCCTGTGAGAATTTTTTGTCAATGTCATTGAAAAACAAAAATATATGTGGTTCTCGTTTTTTACAAAAGCACAATATTTTCAGTAAAAAACAGGGTTTCACAAAAAATAATTTGATGAAATCCCATTTTTAGATGGACAAATTTCTCAAAATAAAAAAATAAATAAATTGCTGATCAGCTATAATTGCTGTTTAGGTCTTTCACAGTGTGCTACGTGGCTTAGAGAGTATAGAAGGGTCTCTGCTCCAAAAATAATCACTTCTTAGGGATTTTATGTTTACGTACAGTTGTTTCATATATTTTTTTTTAGAAGTACAGGCTTGAACTGTTGTGTATATTCCAGATCAGTATCAGCATATGTTCAATCACAATTATCGACATCAGCTTCCTTTACTGCTATGCAGCTTGCGTATCATTTAGGTTTGGAAAACTTTCCATTGCTTTAAGATGTAGGCTAGACTTTATCAAATTGCAAACTTAATGCCTACATTCTGTATGGGGTTAATGTTTGAGCCAGATGATAGATATTGCTGTTAAAACTTGTTAAGCCCTTTTCATCATTTGCCTTTAGCTCACTGCTGCAATTGCTTGAAACATAGAAAACTGATTGGCATTATGAGATACAAGTGCTCTTCTGTTTTCTCTTTCACTATACGCACACACACTAAATTCAGTTGGAGACTTGTAGCTGCTTTGTTCATTTATTTCACCTGCAGGTCAGACAGTTTGCAGAAGAATCAGGAACTGGAGTTTGAAAGGAACAAAGAAAGATTTGAATTCTTAAAGGTATGGGAAGAATTCTCCTCTTTACATGTTGCAAGATGGGATGAATCAACACTCTTTCACTGTTCCTGTGTATTTAATATTTGGGGCTCTTATTCATTGTGTTTCAGTGGGGCTCCCAAGCTTTCCACAACATGAAGATTATTCCTCCTGGCTCGGGAATTGTCCACCAAGTGAATTTAGAATACTTGGCAAGAGTGGTGTTTGATCAGAATGGGTACTATTATCCAGACAGCTTGGTAGGCACTGATTCGCACACTACAATGATTGATGGTCTGGGAGTGCTGGGCTGGGGTAAGTGCACTGAAGTTTTATGAACTGGTTGGTTATGTTATGGCTTGTGTTCCTATCAAATCACATATAAAATAAAATGACTAAGTACAACAGACTCCCTTTTGTGTCCAGTTCAAATGACCCTATAAATCAGGATTTTGTAACCTGATTTCCTATTCCATACCCAATGATTGTAAGAGTAATAGACAACAATCACATTTCAGTCATGTGTCAGGTTGTAGGGGATTTGTGTGTGCTTTTATTTTTAAATATTCTTTATTGTGGGTTTAAAATATCCCTGGGTAGTGGTGGCGGAGAGGGATGTAAAATTTTCAAGAGCATCTAAATGATTTGGGAGCCTAAGTCCCATTGAAAGTTTCACTGGGACCCATGAGCCTAAAATCACTTAGATGCTTTTGAAAATGTTTACCTAGTGACAGTAACTATAAAAGCAGTTTTGGATCAAAGATTCTGATTCAAAGACAACACTGATGAGAGGGGATCAAAACAAGGTTTGATCAGTCTTTGCCAGTATTCTAGTACCAGATGTTCTTTGCTTGGACAATAATGGGACAGTGCTTGCCAGCATAACAAACAGAAATATGTTCCTAGCCAGTGGTAGACAATAGAAGCTTTGAAATTTTATCTGCATAAGTAGATAGTCTAACCGAAGTATTTTGTAGTTATCCTATACCTAGTATAAAGAATACCCGGGGAATACTGCAGTGATACTTCACGTGTATTGTGAAAGCACCTACGAGTCCCTCCATTAACCAGGATTCCATCAACCAGCATACTAGACTCTGTACAGACACAGAACAAAGTGTCCTGGTCTCAAAGAACTTACAAAAATGCTGATTGCTTACAAAGACGCTCATAAAGTTTTCAGTCACACACAGTGTAAGTCATAATATTTATATCTACTTTACATAGTGCTATAGATTAAAATCTGTATAGGGAATTTCTGTATCTGCAGCCTTGGTAATACAGCACTGCATCAGCTCGCGTTGCTTGGATTGTAAGCAAGCCTGGGGGCCTGGGGACCGTCTTTTTGTTCTGTGTTTTTTGGGTCCAGGTCCGTGACTGGGGTTTCTAGTGGTAGTTAAATACAAATAATAAACAATTATTATGTTGGGAAGATTCTTTATAACCATGGCCTCATCTTCACAAGAAAACTGTTACAAATAGAGTTGAAAAATAGTCAAACTAGTTGACAACTTGACAGTGGTCAGGCTGCAGGTGGGCTGTGACCAGTGCCTGTCACCAATATTGTCTCGCTGTTTCCTGGTACTCCCCCGATCTGCCTGTATCCATCTCTTGACTCTTGGCTTGCACTTATATTGGAAACTCTTTGAGGCATGGGCCATCTTTTTGTTCTGTGTTTGTACAGCGCCTAGCACAATGGGTTCTGATCCATGACTCGGGTGTTAGGGGGAAGGTACTAAAATAATAAAATGCTGACTGGTCAGTGCAGAAAAGGCTCAGTTGTGCTCAGCAGGCATGGACCAACTCTTCTCAATCAGCATTTACTCAGGACTCTCTATCCCAGTGTTGAGCGGAGGGATAGCTCAGGGGTTTAAGCATTGGCCTGCTAAACCCAGGGTTGTGAGTTCAATCCTTGAGGGGGCCATTTAAGGATCTGGGGGAAAAAATGGGGATTGGCCCTGCTTTGAGCAGGGAGTTGGACTACATGACCTCCTGAGGTCCCTTCCAGCCCTGATATTCTCTGATTCTATGTGCTTGCCTGCACTGACCAGTCAGCCTCATGTCCGCAAACTTGACTGGCTTTAAACATGATTCAATTTCCAAATGAAAGTGAGCTCTCGAGGGCTAGAAACTTTCTTTTTTAAACAAAAATCTTAGAACAGGATAAGAACATCTAAGAAATGTCCCCTCGGACCAGCTCAATCCAAGCCCTGCTGTGTGGTGACTTCTTTTCCGTTATTTGCAGTAATATTATTTCACTGGTTCCTTAACTTTCAGCATGCATTGCCTCATCTTAAAAAAAATCTGCTTTTGTCTTGCCAATTGGATTCAGGTGTTGGTGGCATCGAAGCAGAAGCGGTGATGCTGGGCCAGCCAATCAGCATGGTGCTTCCGAAAGTGATTGGTTACAAGCTGATGGGAAATCCTCATCCCCTGGTAACTTCCACAGACATAGTGCTCACCGTTACCAAGGTAACTGACATCTGTGCCATGGGGGATTTCTTACAGTGGGCCACAGTGCAGCAGGTGTGTGCATGGTGTGAACTTAGAGTAGCTGTATACAGCAGCCTTCGGAGTCCCATCTCTGGGGCTGTTATCTTGATTTCATCCTCCGAGACCCAACTATGCTGGGCCTGGCCTGCCCTAGCTCTGCAGTTCCTTCCCTCTTGCCTGCTGATCAGATGCACCCCAGATGGGGTGGAATCAGCAGCCAATCCTGCTCCCTCCTCTCCCCCCGCCTATTTCACGAGGAGGGTGGTGAAGCACTGGAATGGGTTACCTAGGAAGGTGGTGGAATCTCCATCCTCAGAGGTTTTTAAGGCCTGGCTTGACAAAGCCCTGGCTGGGATGATTTAGTTGGGGTTGGTCCTGATTTGAGCAGGGTGTTGGACTAGATGAGGTCTCTTCCAACCCTAATCTTCAATGATCTGGTTGGATGGGACAGGAAGAACTGGAACTCCCAGGGCTCCTACAATCCTTGTGGTTGTCACGGTCAGGTTTTGAGACTCCCATTGATGCTAATAGGAAAGTTTTGCCATTGCCTGCAGGGGTAGCAGAATCATGTACGTATGGCATGTTTAGCATTGAGTTTTGAAGCTCTGTTACACACAGAACAAAACCCTGGTCCCAAATGGACCAGAACTTTGAGGAAGCTTGGCTACTTGACTGGAGCTGAACCACATAGGCCTGAACTGTCTCTAGTGTGTAAGGCTTATACAGTCACCATTCTGAAGATTAGAAATGGCCTTTGAGTACCTCTGTTGGTTCATGTATTCCAGCATCTTCGCCAGGTTGGGGTGGTGGGTCAGTTCGTGGAATTCTTTGGGCCGGGCGTAGCCCAGCTGTCAATTGCTGATCGAGCCACCATTGCCAATATGTGCCCCGAATATGGAGCAACTGCAGCCTTCTTCCCAGTTGATGAAGTCAGCATCAGGTACCTGATCCAAACGGGTAAGTGCAAAAAGAGGCCAGAACTTGAAGATCCAGATTATAAACCTTTGCTCTGACAGCTCGTGGTACAGGGCCTGATTCTGGTGTAACTCCATTGACCAGAATGGAATTACTTCAGAATCTCACTGGTATGAGAGAGATCAGAATGAGACCCATGGTGCCATGCATTTGGTCTTAGCACCTTCCTAAACCTTAACCTTGGGCTCTGCAAACAATCCATTTTACATAATATATATGTACTGTGTTTCTCAGGGTTGAGCCCTTATGAACTCCAGCGTATGAAACTTTCTGCTTAGAAAACATCAAGAGTTCAACTTCAACCTTGGAATGCAACTAACAGTCCCAGTTAACTGGGACTGAGATCATTAAAGATCCAGTGACTTTTCTCTTCCTGCTTTTCTAGTTAAACATGAAGCTGATGTAATACAATCTATCCCATTCAAGGCCCTGTTCTGCATTCTTAAAATGCCCCAATTTCTTTGTCTTGACTAGTTCTTATTTAGCTATTTCTGGATTTCATTTTAGGTCGTGATGAAGAAAAAATTAAGCACATAAAGAATTATCTTGTGGCTGTGGGGATGTTTAGAGATTTCAGTAACTCCGCTCAGGATCCAGATTTTACCCAGGTAGAGTCCTGATCATCATTTAATCTTGTACCTTCCTTTATTTCTACACCCCTTCGCTCTCCATTTTCATTTTATTTATTTTTGTTGTTCTCTGTTTCCTCTTTTTTTAAAGAGGAATTTTCACACAGCAAGGAAAAAATTAACATGACTCTGATTTTTGTAATCCCATTCCCAAAGCACGCCTTGGTCCATTCCGTGACTGTATATGCCAGAATTTGAGGCAGCCTCATGTAATGGCATTAGACCACACAGAAAACGTGAGGGAAATGCAGGGTCTCACTGTGTCCAGCAATCTCAATCCAGTTGATTTATAATAGGGTGACATGGATTTAAATGAGGACAGAACTTGCCCCCAAATATCTCTTAATAGTTAGCAAACAAGGCAAGATTAAAAGGATTTGATCCTCTCTGAAATCTTGTAAATTTTCCCTAAGTGCACAACTTCATCTGTAAAACAACTCTCAAAATGGTGAGCAAGAGGCTGCTTGTATGGGCTTGTATGCTATCCCTTTGCTAGGATTTTCCAGAATGCTTCCTGATGCTAGGATTTGTCTTGATTGTGAGGGCGGGGGTAAAATTTTCAAACCACCTCAGATCTGTTTGTTTTTCAAAAGTGACTTAGACACGTATCGTATTGGCTTTATTTTGAAAGTCAATGAGACTTAGGCTCCTATGTGCCTAAGTCGCTTTTGAAAATGGGGACTTGAGGTGGCTGTGAAATTTTTTCCTTGGGAGCTAACAGTATCTGAGCTTGTAACTCACTACAAATGGCTTTGAGAAATTTTGCCTTTAAATGTGTTAGGCCTCATGCTGTCGGGAGAGAGTTTAAGGCACTGATTCAGTAAGGTGCTTAAGCGCATAAGTAGTCAGTGGAACTCCTTGTGTTGAGCATTGCTGCATTGAGACCCCAGTGTCCTTGAGAGCAATGTATCTTGCATTATTTGGCTCGTTTCTTGGCGGTAGCTTACTGAGCCGCACTGTTCCTCCTGTTGAACAGGTTGTGGAGCTGGATCTGCATACCGTCGTGCCTTGCTGTAGTGGGCCCAAAAGACCTCAGGACAAAGTAGCTGTGTCAGAAATGAAGAAGGACTTTGAGACCTGCCTGGGAGCCAAGGTAAGGTCACGTGGCATTGCAAACGGAAATATGTTTGTCTTCTAGAAGCTATATGTAGGGCTTAGTCACTAGAGACACAGGTCTGTGTCCATCAGTTCAGGACACTTTGTGTACAAATGACCTTGCAGGAATGTTGTTTCCTGGTTATTTTCAACTGTAGCCTAGAAGACAACGCTAAGGAATAAGTATTCTAGAGTGGCGGTTCTCAAGTTATGGGTCATGGAATATGGGTGATCTGGATCTGCTCCTGACCCATTAGTGAAGCATTTGCAGTATTGAAGTAGTCACTCAATCTGATAATGGCATACCAATCAGAGACTCCCTGCAGGTTTCCAGAAGTGCTTTTTGCCCAACTAAAATTAAAACAACAACCATCCTAACTGCCTCTTGCAGTCCATCCAGTTAAAAACAGCAATTAATAGATCTGCGTCTAGGATTTTGATTAGGATCCAAGTCTAAACACCCCTAAATTCTGGGGAATCTCAGACCTGAATCCAGATCTAAACTTTACAGCTCAGGCTCATTCCATGTAAAAGCCAATACTTATGAAGAATGCTTTGGTTTTCAAATCCAGCTAAACCCTCCAGGTTTGCTATGCCATTCAGATTTTCTATCCCAGTCCGTAGTATTGATATGCTAGTTCTCTCCCTTTTTTTAAAGACTCAATCTTTCGTCCATTCATCTAGATCTTGACACAAATTTCAGACCAGTCAGTGCTAATTGTATGAACTCTTGGGCATTCTGGCCAAAATCCCAGGCCTGACCTGAGTGACTCGGCTTGGGGAGTGGGGTGTCTTCCTAGATCCTGATGCTGTGCACTGATGTACAGTCTCATCTGGGATCCAAGACACACAGGCGCACTGTGCAGGCTAAAAGAGTTCTGTTGTCTTCCTGTGCAAAATACCACCTGTGTGCCACTGCAAGAGGCAGCTGCCACCTCGTCACCAAGGGATGAGCGGGTAGGATTGGCCCCAATTAAGCAAATGTGACAGCCGCCATGTTGGCTAACATGCTGGGGACTGAAGCAGGGACCTCCAGAGCTAAAAGCAAGAGCTGCATATCTTGTGCTGAAGCTGTTACACACTCATCTTCTGTGGCTTGGGCACAAGGGGGAGCCTATAGCACATGCTGTGTCACCAAACACTCTTCTTTCCCCTTTTAAAGTACAGCTGTTTTCTGGTACCATTCTGTCTCCCTTTCCCAGTTCTCACACTAACCATCTTCTCCCTTTGTTTTTATTGTCCTTCTTTATAGCAAGGGTTCAAAGGATTCAATATTGCCCCAGACCATCACAGTGATCGCGTGAAGTTTGTTCATAACGGCTGTGACTTTGAGCTAACCCATGGTTCGGTGGTGATTGCTGCCATTACCAGCTGTACTAATACCAGCAACCCCTCGGTTATGTTAGGAGCTGGTAAGTGTGTCTGATCAGAGAAACCGCTGCAGGCAAATGTAGTTTTAGGTCTGGGTCATAAAAGCAAACCCCATTGACATGGAAGGAATCCCATCCCTTTATGCCAGAGCTGAGTTTAGCCCCTCAAGTGAGCAAGAGGAATCCAGGTACCAATATTTGGGCTGAGACCTGGAAACTCTGGCTGTTAATCACGTTTTTTTTTCCTTGCGCTGACAAGTCTATAAGTCAGGTAAGTTTCATTGTGCACTAATTATCACCTACCTCTGATCTCTCGGTGAGGCGTTTGAGGCGATGCTAAACAAGGGTGGTGTCAATTTGCTTTGTCTGTACAGTAGCCTAGATCAGGGGGGCTTAACCTTTTTTTTTTTTTTCCTTAACTCTTCCCAAGGTGCTATAAAAACTCCAGAGCCCAACAGTGCCATAACAACTGTTTTTCTGCATATAAAAGCCAGGGCCGGCGTTGGAGAGTAGCAAGCAGGGCAATTGCCTGGGGCCCCACGCCACAGGGGGTCCTGCAAAGCTAAGTTGCACAGGCATCGGATTCAGCCCCAGGTGGCAGGGTTCAAAGCCCTGGGCTTCAGCCCTGCACAGCAGCGCTTCGGCTTTCTGCCCTGGGGCCCAGTGAGTCTAGCACTGGCCCTGCTTGGCAAACCCCTGAAACCAGTTTGGGGGCCCCGGACCCCTGGTTGAGAACCACTGGCCTAGATAATGTATACGCAAAAAGAAAAGGAGTACTTGTGGCACCTTAGAGACTAACAAATTTATTAGAGCATAAGCTTTCGTGAGCTACAGCTCACTTCATCGGATGCATTTGGTGGAAAAAACAGAGGAGAGATTTATATACACACACACAGAGAACATGAAACAATGGGTTTATCATACACACTGTAAGGAGAGTGATCACTTAAGATAAGCCATTACCCACAGCAGGGGGGGGAAAGGAGGAAAACCTTCCATGGTGACAAGCAGGTAGGCTAATTCCAGCAGTTAACAAGAATATCAGAGGAACAGTGGGGGGTGGGGTGGGGTGGGGGGGAGAAATACCATGGGGAAATAGTTTTACTTTGTGTAATGACTCATCCATTCCCAGTCTCTATTCAAGCCTAAGTTAATTGTATCCAGTTTGCAAATTAATTCCAATTCAGCAGTCTCTCGTTGGAGTCTGTTTTTGAAGCTTTTTTGTTGAAGTATAGCCACTCTTAGGTCTGTAATCGAGTGACCAGAGAGATTGAAGTGTTCTCCAACTGGTTTTTGAATGTTATAATTCTTGACGTCTGATTTGTGTCCATTCATTCTTTTCCGTAGAGACTGTCCAGTTTGGCCAATGTACATGGCAGAGGGGCATTGCTGGCACATGATGGCATATATCACATTGGTAGATGCGCAGGTGAACGAGCCTCTGATAGTGTGGCTGATGTGATTAGGCCCTATGATGGTATCCCCTGAATAGATATGTGGACAGAGTTGGCAACGGGCTTTGTTGCAAGGATAGGTTCCTGGGTTAGTGGTTCTGTTGTGTGGTGTGTGGTTGCTGGTGAGTATTTGCTTCAGATTGGGGGGCTGTCTGTAAGCAAGGACTGGTCTATCTCCTAAGATCTGAGAGAGCGATGGCTCGTCCTTCAGGATAGGTTGTAGATCCTTGATGATGCGTTGGAGAGGTTTTAGTTGGGGGCTGAAGGTGATGGCTAGTGGCGTTCTGTTGTTTTCTTTGTTGGGCCTGTCCTGTAGTAGGTGACTTCTGGGTACTCTTCTGGCTCTGTCAATCTGTTTCTTCACTTCAGCAGGTGGGTATTGTAGTTGTAGGAATGCATGATAGAGATCTTGTAGGTGTTTTCTCTGTCTGAGGGGTTGGAGCAAATGCGGTTATATCGTAGCGCTTGGCTGTAGACAATGGATCGAGTGGTATGATCTGGATGAAAGCTAGAGGCATGTAGGTAGGAATAGCGGTCAGTAGGTTTCCGATATAGGGTGGTGTTTATGTGACCATCGCTTATTAGCACCGTAGTGTCCAGGAAGTGGATCTCTTGTGTGGACTGGTCCAGGCTGAGGTTGATGGTGGGATGGAAATTGTTGAAATCATGGTGGAATTCCTCAAGAGCTTCTTTTCCATGGGTCCAGATGATGAAGATGTCATCAATGTAGCGCAAGTAGAGTAGGGGCATTAGGGGACGAGAGCTGAGGAAGCGTTGTTCTAAGTCAGCCATAAAAATGTTGGCATACTGTGGGGCCATGCGGGTACCCATCGCAGTGCCGCTGATTTGAAGGTATACATTGTCACCAAATGTGAAATAGTTATGGGTCAGGACAAAGTCACAAAGTTCTGCCACCAGGTTAGCCGTGACAGTATCGGGGATACTGTTCCTGACGGCTTGTAGTCCATCTTTGTGTGGAATGTTGGTGTAGAGGGCTTCTACATCCATAGTGGCTAGGATGGTGTTTTTAGGAAGATCACCAATGGACTGTAGTTTCCTCAGGAAATTGGTGGTGTCTCGAAGATAGCTGGGAGTGCTGGTAACGAAGGGCCTGAGGAGGGAGTCTACATAGCCAGACAATCCTGCTGTCAGGGTGCCAATGCCTGAGATGATGGGGCGTCCAGGATTTCCAGGTTTATGGATCTTGGGTAGCAGATAGAATACCCCAGGTCGGGGCTCCAGGGGTGTGTCTGTGCGGATTTGTTCTTGTGCTTTTTCAGGGAGTTTCTTGAGCAAATGCTGTAGTTGCTAGATAATGTATGTTTCAGTCCTGCTGCCGTTCAAGTCAGTGGTGATTTTGTAATGGATTTTAGCTGGAGGCTAGGGCCTGTGTATGCGTTGGAATTTGCTTTGAGCTGCATGGTCCGCCGTCCCAAGAACAGCATTATCTTCCATTGGAATTGCTCAGTCCCTGAGGTTCCTTGTTCTAGATCTAGTACTCTGATAGCAGTGATTAAACTCTTTTGGTAGTCATTGGATGCTTCTGTCTGACACTCACCCTCCCATTTGTGCCCTGGAGAAAAAGGGAAGATCTTCTCACTCATGTTCCTGGTTTCAGTTTCTTGCTTCCTTCTCTTCTTTTTTTTCATCTTTGTGCCAAATTTTGGCTGGCAGCCATGTTTGTGCGTGTGCCAGAAAACCTGCAGGCCAGTGGAGGGTGGAGGAATGGCTTCACTTTGCCTCAGTTCTGGCTCCCCTCCAAAGGCACACAGAGGTAGCTCTGTAGTTCCTCTGTGATTGGAGCTGTGCAAAGAGATTCAAGGTCAGAACCTTGTGGGGGTGGAGGATGAAGAGAGCAGGCAAGTGGGTGTAATTTGTGTAGTTGCTCCAGGACCTGGTTGTGGGTGCTGAGCACTCACAACTGCAACTGAATCGATGGGAGCTGTGCTTTGCACATATAAAGTGCTATATAATGATAAGTGTGCTGGAAAATCAGGTCCTAGGCATCTCAAATTGGGCACCCAAAATTGGTGGATGAGTTTGACCTAAATCTCTCTCTGCCTCAGCTCCCCATCTTTACAATGGCGATAATACCTCTCCCACACCTAACGGGTGTTGTGAAAAGAAATTCACTAATATTTATGGAGAGCTCAGACATTATAGTGATGAGTGCATAGAGAAGCCCATGAGGAAATGAATAATTGTTTTCAGTATGCAGTAAATAAGGCTGTGGGCGACACGTTACGCAATAAGGAGACAACAAAATATTGAGTAGCTGCTCATTCAGGGAGCACCATGCATCCCGTGTGCTGAATGAGGCAAGGGTCGTATGGGAAAAATAAAAGGAGTACTTGTGGCACCTTAGAGACTAACAAATTCACAAGTACTCCTTTTCTTTTTGCGAATACAGACTAACACGGCTGCTACTCTGAAACATGGGAAAAATAGTATGTGATCGTGCAATTGTAAAGATGGTATCATAATACGTGCGCGCATGGGAGCCAAATTAAGATTTGCACAAGCAATCTTAATTCTGTCCCTGCCTAACTTTTGAGTGCGTGTTTGACTTGCAACCTTAATAATGTTCTTTTAACAGTTTTGTGTGTTTAAATGTATGCCACTTTTAAACTGGGTGTCTGTTAGGCTCTTAGCCCCAGACTTTTAAAGGTATTTAGGTAATGCTGTGCTCAGCGTCACAATGTCTAACTGATTTAGGAGCCTAAATCTCATTTTCCAAAGGGATTTAAGCTTTAGGGAGTACATTTAGACTCATGCCTCAATCTCTTCTGCAAATACAATTTCGGCTCCTACATCAGTTAGGCATTGCTGTGCTCGGCATTGCAAAGCCTAAATGGCTTTAAAGAAATCCGGGCCGTAGTTTTATCTGAGCCCTTCAGTGTAGCCCAATTTTCCGTTACTGAGCACTGCAGCTCCCACTGATATCTCTGAACGCTGTGAGTGCTCTGCACCTCTGAAAGTTGGGCCATTTTTTATTTAGGTGTCAAGCCTTTAATTTCATCCATTAGTTTTATCTGAAATGAACTGGGGGTCTGTTTGCATCATCCAAACTGACCACAGCAGCTGGCAAAAACTAGCCACCTTTGATTAGCTGCCTCATCAGAGAGGTCACAGGTTTCAGAGACACTGAGCTGTCCTCTTGCCCCAGTGACACAGAGGTGGGCACTGTGATACACTTGCAGGGCTGCTATGCATAAATGGCAGACTTCAGTCTCCAAAGCTGTCAACTCTGTACCACGAGCTCTGAATTCGCCTGTCCACAGACAAACAGTTTAAAAGGAATAAAATGTCCAAGAGAAGAATTCAGGCTCCAGGTAAATATATTCTTAACAAGGTTCACACTCAGAAGGTAATTAGATAATGCTGCTTAAACAGGCTCCACATTTTGAGACTATTTGCTTACATCAAGGGTCCAGATGAACTTGTACCAATGGATAGATAGTTCAGCCCTGGCTCACCAGATTCTTACATGGAATGTTTTATGGCTCCTCTTTCCTTATTTAATGCATAGAAATAGCTATTAAACTAATCAAGCACCTGATCTTATACTGGTATTCTGCCCAAATATGTGAGTGTGTGTCTTTGAATGTAGCTGCACACAGCTTTCCACTAGAAATGAAAGAAACCAGTACCACAGTTCATCAAAGCACTTGGAGTCAATGGAACTTAAGCACATGGGTTGCTGATTCAAAATAATCAAATACTGGAAATGGAATCTCTTCTGTTTCAAGCTAGTCAAGGGAGCTGTCAGATGATTTTTTGATTTTGGTTTTGTTTTTTTCAGGTGGACTGTGCCATTGCCAAGAACAATCACAGGTGCCCTTTGTGTTTTGCAGGATTGCTTGCTAAGAAAGCTGTTGATGCCGGTCTGACTGTGAAGCCATACATTAAAACCAGCTTGTCCCCAGGCAGTGGGGTTGTCACTTACTATCTGAGGGAGAGTGGAGTTATGCCTTACCTTGCTCAGCTAGGGTGAGAGGGGTTTTCAATTTACTGTCTCAAGGCTCGTTGATGCCTATTTCCCATATCCTTGGCAAACGTAATGACTGTACAAGCAAAGCATTTGCAGCGAGTGATGTCACGTAAGACAATGATGGCTGTCCACACTTTGAAAGGCATAGCTGAGCCTTGAGGGGTAGATACTCATGAGTGTAAACCAGACAGCACCATTTACTCAGCTGACTCTTATACCAGCTGAGAAGCAGGCCTATTGAAACCTTTTATTTCACTAAAGACTACTTCTTGTTAGGCAAGGGGGTGGTTTATTTCTTAAATTTAATTGTTCAAAAATAGTATCTCACTTAAGACTTTGTAGGTCAGGAATTTGTCCTATGGAATTTGTCAGGAATTTTGGCTGATGATAAACATATGGTCTCCATTATGCAGTGTTGCAATCACAGGCACTAATGACTGTTTGCGTGCAAAACATTGTACCCATGACAGTTGTGTGTGCAAATTAGGTGCACAAATTTATGCACCTATCTATATACGCTTTTTTTAGAAGCAGCAAAAGAATGCAAATGACCATCACAGACGGTTTTCTGAGCAGAAAATGATATTGAATAGTTTGTGTTGTAACGCACTTCCTCATGGACACAGCTTCATTGCTTGATCGTTTGCTTTATCAAAAAGTAATTAATACCTTTCTTGTGATCGCTAATGTATTTAATACTGTCTGTAGGTTTGATGTGGTGGGTTACGGGTGTATGACCTGCATTGGGAACAGTGGACCTCTACCGGAGCCTGTTGCAGAAGCCATCACTCAGGTACTCAGCTGCTATTAAATCTTCTGCAGCATGGAATATTGCATGGTCTTTCAGAGACAAAATCACGTATTTATTTCACTTAGTCAAGAGATTGAGGTACATCTCAAGGGTTTGTTGCCACAGGATCCATGCAGGAGAGGGCTGTGATTCTTAAACTCAGATGAGAACTCCCTCCCTGTAAACAAAATGGCAAGCTGCAGCAAGAGCCGGCGAGCCAACTTAAATCATCCCGTAGTGCAGCCGTAGAAAGCCCTGGGACTGTGATCCCCACAAGAAGCTCCCCGTTCGGCAGTGGAGAATGTGGAGTTCTGTCTGCTTGCGAGGCAACCAGTCACTGAGTGTGAATGAAGTTCTAGCATCGTCGTTGGAGATGCTGTAGAAGCCAGCTTTATAAAAGGGAAAATGCTTGTTAGTTGGGATGTCCTTGTTTTAATGAAGAGTAGCTTTCTGTCTAATTAAAGAGTGAATGGGTGTCCGGAAATGGAACAAATGTAGCCCTCTGGAATAATATCCCCCATCCAAATGACTCTGATTGTGTTTATAAATGGGTCATATGGCTGGATTTGTGGAGATAGAGGTCTTTGTTTTCAAACGTGACTAGTGGTTTTGGATGCTTCAGTTTTTGGGTGGTCAACTTGAGATACCTTTTTAAAAGGGGCCTGGTTTCACTTTTAGGAGTGCTGAGCACCTGTCCTCAGAAAAGCAGGCCCTTTGAAGTAGAGCCCCCAAAATCACTACTCATCTTTGAAAACTGAGTCTGCGGTCATCTCAAGGGAGTCTGGAAGCACTTCTGCCCCCTTTGACCGCAAGAGACTTTGGACCAAATATAACCCCATTGTAAGACGGTGCAAATTCATCAATTTCAGGGTTATTCCATTTAGTCTATACCAGGACTGAATTTGGCCTCTAGCTTAAAATCTTGAATAGATCACAGGTGAAAAGGGGCTGGGTCTCTAAAATTGTCTCCTCATAGGAATATTTCTGTGCCAGAACCAGGCATCTTCACTTGACTGGCAATCTCTTCTCGGCCGAAGCTAAGAATTTGATAGCACGGTCAAAACTGATGTTTCCTGCATGCATTTTCTAGTAACCCAAGGGCATTAACAGGGAAAAAACCAAAGTGAAGCCTGTGTTTTGGAGAGGGTTTTCTGCTTGCCCTGTGGGAATGGAGATCCTTCAGAATAGCTGAGGGCAACATAGCAAGATTCTGTTTTATTGTGTTTTCCTGGTCACAATGTAGCCTTGTCCTGGGATTCAGAGGTCATCTCTTAGCCAGGTTTTGCAGTCTTTAATGGTAATCAGTTTCACAACTGTGTGGTGATGAGCTTCTTTGTTTGTGGTTGTGATGGCTTTGATTTGCATGTTTAAGAAGCTTATGGGAGGATTTCTGTGTTTGAAACATTTTTTCCCCTCTCAAAATAAGCCTCTGTTTATTCCCTGCTGTGACAAACCATGTCAAGCCACCTGTATGAATATATCTGTAAGTCTTTAATAAAAGACAGTGGAGCTTTGTAGGTGGCCCAATCTTTGAATCTCTCGTTCAGCGATACTGTAATGATATTATTTCATTCAGTGGCTGTCTATGAGGCTATTGAGATGGTTTGTAGCCAGACCTCTTTCAGGCTAATATTAGTGTGTCGGGTTCGTTCAGGGTTTGGATGGAAGACCTTCAAGGAACACTTCAGTGCTTCAAGAACAATCCTAGATTGCAACACCAGAAAGGACCATTTTGATGATGATTTGGATTGCAGTAGCACTTAGCACAAAGGGGTCCCGGTCCAGGGCTGGGGCTCCTAAGTCCTGTACAAACATAGAACAAACAGATGGTCCCTGCCTCTAGTCTGACCTTCAGGGTAATACAGGACAGACAAAATGTGGTGCTGGTAATTCAGCAGGTGGTGCTGAGCCATTTTCTCAGGGTGTTGGGGGCCTTGTGCTGGTGGAAGTACTGCCTTTTGGGATAGCCACAAAATGTAGGTCCTGATGACTTTTGATCAGTGCCGATCCCTCTTGGCAGGAGTGCTCCCCGGCAACCCAGATCGTGTGCCACCATTCAGCCATGCTCCTGCCATTTAATTATGTAACCTGCTCTGTTACATGCGGTTCTAAGCTGTATTATGCTGTTTGCTAACTGCCCTGTCCCCCAATCCCGTGACCTGTCCATGACTTTAACTAAAAATACCTGTGACTAAAATGTAGCCTTAATCATGTACAATCACGGAACACTTTCCTTTCCGTCGTTCTTTCCTCTGCCCCAGC
Organism: Dermochelys coriacea; assembly: GCF_009764565.3. Lineage (NCBI taxonomy): Eukaryota > Metazoa > Chordata > Testudines > Dermochelyidae > Dermochelys > Dermochelys coriacea. The sequence continues at coordinate 120,473,014 of NC_050072.1, forward strand.
CGTATAGCCATTCCGAATGCATTTGAACCAGAAAGCCCTTGACTTTCCATTGCTTGTGTTCACTTGTCTCTACTGCTGTCTTGCAGGGGGACCTCATAGCTGTGGGGGTGTTGTCCGGAAACAGGAATTTTGAGGGTCGCATCCATCCCAATACTCGTGCCAACTACCTTGCCTCCCCGCCACTGGTAATAGCCTATGCTATCACAGGGACCGTAAGGATTGACTTTGAGAAAGAGCCTTTAGGTAAGAAACTGTGGGGTTTTCTCCCCCACTGTTTTTCACTAAACTCAACTGATATTAAGTGAAGAGTCCAGAGGAAGCATCTCTTACGTATTGGTTGGTTTGGTGAGGAGCCCAATGAGGTGCATATGAGATGCAAGACAAGCAAGTGTTGGGTCAATAGTGGCCACTAAGCGGACGTGGGGGAGAAGTGTATTAATAGCACCAATCGCCTGAACCTAGGGAAGCTCCTTCATGGGAATATTGGGTGCCGTGTCTCTGCCGGCTCGGGGAGGGGAGGGGAGGGGGGGGGGTGAGGCAGACCCGAAGGACGCCTGATTTGCACACCATCTCCTGGCAGCCCTACCAGAAAATACCAATGGGAGTTCACCCTGACAGTGTCATCATCAACTTCCACGAGATCCCAGTTCACCAGGTCAAAGCCAGGCTAGAAAGCAAAGGCAGCAGGGTCCCTGAGTGTTGGATTAGAGTAGAGAATAGTGGGAGTGAACAGCACATAGAAATTGGATCACTTTTGCAAGTGGAATGTTTGTACACGAACTTCAAGGGTGTGTGGTTTCTTATAGGAGTAAATGCAGAAGGGAAGGAGATTTTCCTAAAAGACCTCTGGCCAACAAGAGACGAGATCCAGGCCGTTGAACATCAGTACGTCATTCCAGGGATGTTTAAAGAAGTCTACCAGAAAATAGAGGTGCATCAGTTACCTAGTGTAATGCATTAACTGTGAAGGTTAAACTTGAAATTAGACAAAGGTTTCTAACCATCAGAGGAGAGAAGTTCTGGAATAGCCTTCCAAGGGAAGCAGTGGAGGCAAAAGACCTATCTGGCTTTAAGATTAGACTCGATAAGTTTATGGAGGAGATGATATGATGGGATAACATGATTTTGGCAATAAATTGATCTTTAAATATTCATGGTAAATAGGCCCAATGGCCTGTGATGGGTGGGATCTGAGTTACTACAGAAAATTTTTTCCTGGGTATCTGGCTGGTGAATCTTGCCCATATGCTCAGGGTTTAGCTGATCGCCATATTTGGGGTCAGGAAGGAATTTTCCTCCAGGACAGATTGGAAAAGGCCCTGGAGGTTTTTCGCCTTCCTCTGTAGCATGGGGCACAGGTCACTTTCTAGAGGATTCTCTGCTCCTTGAAGTCTTTAAACCATGATTTGAGGACTTCAATAGCTCAGACATAGGTGAAGTTTTTCGCAGGAGTAGGTGGGTGAGATTCTGTGGCCCGTATTGTGCAGGAGGTCGGACTAGATGATCAGAATGGTCCCTTCTGACCTTGATATCTATGAATCTAACTGACTTTTGTACTTCAGCATGTAGAGCTTCTGCAGCTGTTTAGTAAGGTCTTCCTGGTAATGAAGCAAACTGAGTTGTCATGGGATAAGAGGGAAGGTCCTTTCATGGATTGGTAACTGGTTAAAAGACAGGAAACAAAGGGTAGGCATGAATGGAGAGAAGTAAGTAGTGGTGTCCCCCAAGGGTCTGTACTGGGCCCAGTCCTATTCAACATATTCATAAATGATCTGGAAAAAGGGGTAAACAGTGAGGTGGCAAAATTTGCAGATGATACAAAACTTCTTAAGATAGTTAAATCCCAGGCAGACTGTGCAGAGCTGCAAAAGGATCTCACAAAACTGGGTGACTGGGCAACAAAATGGCAGATGAAATTCAGTGTTGATAAATGCAAAGTAATGCACATTGGAAAACATAATCCCAACTGTACATATAAAATGCTGGGGTCTGAATTAGCCGCTACCACTCAAGAAAGAGATCTTGGAGTTATTGTGGACAGTTCTCTGAAACATCCACTCAATGTGCAGGGGCCGTCAAAAAAGCCAACAGAACGTTGGGAATCATTAAGAAAGGGATAGATAAGAGAGAAAATATCATATTGCCTCTATGTAAATCCATGGAACGCCACATCTGGAATACTGTGTGCAGATGTGATCACCCCATCTCAAAAAAGATCTATTGGAATTGGAAAAGGTTCAGAAAAGGGCAACAAAAATGATTAGGGGTATGGAACAGCTTCCATATGAGGAGAGATTAATAAGACTGGGACTTTTCAGCTTGGAAAAGAGACGAGACGACTAAGGGGGGATATAATAGAGGTCTATAAAATCATGACTGGCGTGGAGAAAGTAAATAAGGAAGCATTATTTACTCCTTCTCATAACACAAGAACTAGCGGTCACCAAATGAAATTAATAGGCAGCAGGTTTAAAACAAACAAAAGGAAGTATTTTTTTCACACAATGCATTGTCAACCTGTCGAACTCCTTGCCAGAGGATGTTGTGAAGGCCAAGCCTATAACAGGGTTCAAAAAAGAACTAGATAAATTCATGGAGGATAAGTCCATCAGTGGCTATTAGCCAGGATGGGCAAGGATGGTGACCCTAGCTTCTGTTTGCCAGAAGCTGGGAATGGACAATAGGGGATGGATCACTTGATGATTATTTGTTCTGTTCATTCCCTCTGGGGCACCTGGCATGGCCACTGTCAGAAGACAGGATACTGGGCTACATGGACCTTTGGTATGACCCAGTATGGTCGTTCTTACGTATATTTTTCCCACTTACCCTGCTACTGCTGTTAAAAGTAAAATGATGTGTAACTGGCTAATTCCAATAGATTAAATGGTTGTCACTGTTCCACGGTGCTTTGCTTAATGTAATCCTATAGATGGTATTGCTCTCTCTCTTGCCCCAGGACTCTGTTAGAAAGTGAGATGTTCAGTCTCAGTAGGTATTTCTGGCTAGAGCGCAAGTGGCTTAATTGAATGTTAATAGCAAAACCAGAAAATGTGTATTAGCCATACTTTCCTGCCTTCATGGGGGTATTGAGGCTTAATTCACTAATTCTTTGAATGTGCTTTGAGATTCTCTTATGGAAAGCACGGTAGAACAGCAAAGTATTCTCAGAGTGTGTACAATGTATTATAGACAATAGTCAGCTGGATGAGTAATTTTTTGATTTATAATGAAGAGAAGGTGTGACGTTAATTTGTTTCAGTACTCTAGATGATAGCACAGAAGCACACAATTGCATATTGTTGTAAAAAGCTTTTCCATCATGCATTTAAGAACGCAGTAAGGGAGAGAACATTTGCAAAAGTGCCCAAGTCCTATTTTTAAAAGTCACTTAGGTTTCCGAAAAGAAAAGGAGGACTTGTGGCACCTTAGAGACTAACAAATTTATTTGAGCATAAGCTTTCGTGAGCTACAGCTCACTTCATTGGATGTAGCTCACGAAAGCTTATGCTCAAATAAATTTGTTAGTCTCTAAGGTGCCACAAGTACTCCTTTTCTTTTTACAAATACAGACTAACACGGCTGCTACTCTGAAACCTGTCATTAGGCTTCCAAGTCACTTAAATACTTCTGGAAAATGTAATGTTAGTTTCTGTTTTTCAGACAGTAAATGAATCCTGGAATGCCTTAGATGCTCCGTCAGATAAACTATATACTTGGAATCCCAAATCTACATACATTAAATCACCCCCTTTCTTTGAGAACCTGGTAGGTACATTTTTTTTTTCCTCTCCTTTCCAAAAGATTTTCTGTTCACTTCCAGGGCAGTTACACTATATTCAGGGCCAAACTCTCCTGTAAAATGGTGTATAGTTGGAGTAATCCACTGATGTGATAACTTATTCCAGACCTCCACCTGTGTAACTTGGTCAAATTGTGCTCTCATAGTCCCTCAGTGTGATCTTTTCACATTCAAAAATAGCTTAGATCCAAAGGGGGGAAAAAAAACACTCAAGCACAACTAATGAATATTCAGAGGGTGCGGATTTGTTTGAAGAACGGGTGGATTTTTTTTTGACTGGTTAGGTTAGCTACCTTTTAGTGCACCTCCCACCCTTTTCAACAAACTCAACAAATTCTGGGTCACTTTCATTCTAATCTTTTATATATATATATATATATATATATATATAAATTTGTTGCATTTTGTTTGCTTGGTAGACTTTGGAGCTTCAGCCCCCTAAATCCATAGTTGATGCCTACGTGCTCTTAAATTTGGGAGATTCTGTAACAACTGACCACATATCTCCAGCTGGGAATATAGCAAGGAACAGTCCTGCTGCTCGTTATTTAACTAGCAGAAGGTAAGTCAAGTTAAATGCTTTATATTTTCCTTCTCATACACATCCTTTTTGCTCCTTTCCCCTCTCGCTCTGTGGTTCAATGATTGTATTGTGCAAGTCAGAGGGTTGAAATTCACGTGCCTTCCCACTCTGCTGTTTTCACCTCCTTGCACTTGTCAGAAACTCTTCAGAAAGAGCTGCTCCTTCTACTGTCCAGAGCAGCTGCCTTCCTAGGACCACAAGGCAAGCGAACAACTCTCACCTCACATCCTCCCTTGACCTTTTTTGCTTCATGCTACAGTATGAACTGGGTCAGCCAGGGCAGAGATAATAGGGAGCCATTTCCCTTCCAGATAATCCAGCCAAATCTTGGTTCTATTGAAGTCAACAGCAAAACTTTCATAGATTTCAGTGGGACCAAGCTTTGACCTTAAACACATTTCCTCTATAATATAGGACTCCTTCATTGGTCAAACCAGGACTTCCTGAGCTACAGAAGCTCTTGAGTTCAGATGTTCTTCCTTGGTCAGTGCAGCTGCTGCCACTGGCACAGGCTTGAGAACATTGCGCTCTTGCTTTACTGTTATATGGGAGGTCTGGGGTTTTGTCTACCAGGCCTTGGGCTAATGTTGGAATCTTCTCTCCGGCCTGACTCCCTGTTCTATTTCATGCACAGTGTTGTGTGTCTAATCTCTAGTCCATCTCTCTGAGTGGCATGAATTTTGTTTCTGAAAACTACAATACTTTTTTTTTAAATCACTGCTTTTGTAACAAAAACCTTTCAACAGGTTTTTAAATGAAATGTGCTAATGTACCAGATGTTACTGAATGCAAATTACTCTTGCTTCATGGGTTCAAGTCCCATACACAAGTTGCAAAACAAATATAGCATGTTAAAGTAACACTTTGGATAGATCCCAGTACAAACAGCCCTGCTCTATGCTTGGTGTCTGTGTTACTGGCTCAGTTAGAAGGAGACCTGTGTGTGTTTGTTTGGGGGTCATATATAAGTCTTATGCTATCTGTATAAATTAATATTGCCATGTACAACCACTCTTAGTATTACCTTTTCCCCTCTGTATCTGTTAGCCTGCCCTCAAGAGCTCAAATTCTACTGATTTGAACAATTCCTTGCATAATGGGGCTCTGGTCGGGGACCGTAGGTGCTATAGCAACAGAAGTAAGCGGTGGTGGTGATTAAGTAGCAGCTAATTGGAAGGGATTGCTATTGGTTCTTGTGGCTAAATGCAGCCTGTTTCCTTTTATCATAGCACCACTCATGTATGTTGCTTGGGGTAACAGTGCTTTGGCAGCCTCTCTGGCTAGGTCTAGGTTACATGCATGTGCTACAGTGGATTGGTAACAAAGATGTTAAAACAGAAATAATGAACTGGCAGCTGGTCCCATACTATGCTGCTGGGAACCATGTGAGTGCTAGGAGAGAACTTTCAAACCATCCAAAAATGGCTGGATCTAGCTTCAGAGATGCCTCTTCACATCTGTTAATTCATGCAGCCACTTCAGTTTAAAAATAAACACCAGCGTCTTTCTTTTCTAATAGCTTGACTCCTAGAGAGTTCAACTCTTATGGCTCCCGCAGAGGTAATGATGCTGTCATGGTCAGAGGAACATTTGCAAATATTCGCTTGTCAAACAAATTAATCAATAAGCAGGCACCCCAGACCATCCACTTCCCTTCTGGAGAAACAGTGAGTACACTGCTTGGTCCACACTGGGGCTGCCTACCCCGGGGCACCTAACTAGTTTGCCTGCAGTAGTTACTTTGGATTTAAGTGGTTGGGGGCTATTTCCTAGTTTTTTTAGGTCAGATCCTCATCTAGAGTAGAGAATAGTGGGAGTGTCAGTTGATGTAGGGCCAATGACTTCAGTGGAACTCTGCTGACTTACTGAGAATCTGTCCTTTTAAAATATGAGATCTCGCTCTAGAGAATACATCTTTATAGATTTATCATTCTGTATATTCTGTGTGTAGCAATATCTATGCCATAGAACCCTCAGCGTTACAAACACTTTAGGAATGGAAGTTGTTCATAATTCTGAACAAAAGATTGACTTAATACAGCTTTGAAACTTTACTATGCAGAAGAAAAATGCTGCTTTTAGCCATCCTGCTTTAAGTGAAACAAGCACACAACCAGTTCTTAGCTTGTCAGATCTTTAAAATTTCCCTTTACTGTTTAACACTGTACTGTATTTAGTTTTTTAATCTCTGCTGCTGCCTGATTGCATACTTCTGGTTCCAAATGAGATGGTCGGCTCATAATTCTGAGGCTCTACAGATCTATATATATATAGCTAGCTAGATGTATATTTCTAGAGATCTCTCTAGAGAGAAAGATTTCTTTCTCTCTCTCTCTCTCAACAGCGTTCTAACAGCATGGGTGTGTAGACATGTAGTCTTTGCCAGCTCTCATCCCAACATAAAAAGACATCCTCCACTATTATTGGCTATTTGCAGCTCTGCCAATAGCACCTGTGCTCTTCAGGGCACCAGTGAAGAGAGAATACACAGTGTAATACCGGCAGGGCTGTAACTGGCTAATACTATAGGAAGAGAGATTGGTGTTGGGACGGGACACTATGGGTATGTCTACACTGCACTGTTGTCACCAAAACTTTTGTCTTTCATGGGTACTTAAAGCCCCCTCCCCCCCTCCCCCCAAAACAAAAGTTTTGCTGACGCAAGCGGCAGTGTGAATGCGGCTTTGTTGCCAGGAGCACCCTCCTGCCGACAAAGCTTATGCTGCTCACGGGGCTGGAAGTATTTTGTCAGCACTGACAAAATACCTCAAAAGAGCGTTCACATTTGCTGACTTTTACTGACAAGGCTGTGTTGACACAGCCTTGTCGCTACATGATGTTCTAGTACTCCATCTGTAGCCCCTCACTTTCTGAGCAAAGCACACTTTCATGGGGTTGTGGGCTAGCTCTATGCTGAATGGTGGTATTTCGCACATGTATGACGTTCTTAGAGCACCCTTCTGATAGACTTGGAAGCAGCAGAGCTCTTCACTTCGTACACAGCTATGTCCCTACGAGGCATCTAATGTATCTGGTATTCCTTCCAGCTGGATGTATATGATGCTGCTGAGAGGTACAAGCAGGCTGGCCATCCCCTGATTGTGCTGACTGGCAAGGAGTATGGCTCAGGAAGCTCCAGGGACTGGGCCGCAAAGGGCCCTTTTCTACTGGTGAGTGACTGTAATAAATGCAAGTGGAGAAGTTAGAATCACCCTTCGTTGTTCATTTTTCCTACATGCTTGTAAGCATCCTGTGCCCAAACTCCCTGTCAAAGATGAAGAATGTAAATTCAGAAGGAATATTCCAAGGTGTGTCTGTGTCTCTCTCTCTCCTTCAAAGTAGAATGTTACTGTCAATCTCTTAAACCAAATGAGAGGAGAATTCAGATTGCCTATGCTGGTTAGGAAGGGGCTCCTACTGGGAAAACTGATTTGACTTTGAGAACAAAGCAAATCGTTATATGCACAGCAGAGACTTTGCGATACCAGCAGTGTTGCAGCCCACAACAAGAGCTAGCCAGTTATCCCTCCTAAGGAAATTCATACTTGCCCAGTAAACAGGTAAGTTTCACACATAAACAGGACTCCCTATTGTAGAAACAATAGCATACAACTGAGAGGACCAACACCACTCTACAAATAACCACCCACCAAAAGCGAGAGATTGCATACTACAGGCTGTTTGCAAATTATTCCCCTGAGCTTAATTGAGGTTGGTTTGTGCATGACACTCCAACCAAAAAGGTGTGGAAATTGTAACGGTTACTTATTTACCTGAACTTTGAGCTCTGTGGGGCAATGACTATCTTTGTCCTGTGGTTGTATGATACCAAATGCTGACAGGATGCAGTCGGTGGGGGGGGGGGCTCTTATGTGCTGTTAAACTACCCAATGGAGTCTTGTCCTTAGCTTCAGTGGGGCTTTGGTGTGTTTTCTACACTTTTTCATTCAAACCAAACCTCTTGGGGAAAAGTGCAAGTTTCTGTTGAAACTGGGAGTTATTTAAGGGATTGCTGTACTACATATGATCAATGGTGTGACTATTTAAAAAAACAAAACAGTGCAGCACTTAGTAGTAGAGAGCTCAATATAAACCAACATCTATCCACAGAACAAAGGTCATGTGGCCCAGAGCACAAGTATACTCAGGCTGCCTGTGTATGCTGTGAGTCTTTATTTCATAGGCCCCAATATACAATACCTTTAAAGGAGCACTTTCTGAATAATCCAGGCTGAGCACGCCCTCTGAAAATGAGGCCCCTTGGGGGTGGTTGGAATACAATCACTAGTCACTTTTGCAAATCTCTGCCTATAAAACTCTGGTAATAAGGAGAATTCTCCCAACCTCTCGTATAGGACTATTCTAAAACTACAGTAAAGACAGCTGAATGTTTGCATTTCCCAGGGAATCAAAGCCATCCTTGCTGAGAGCTATGAGCGCATTCACCGCAGTAACCTGGTAGGAATGGGAGTGATTCCCCTGCAGTATCTGCCCGGAGAGGATGCTGAGAGTCTAGGTCTCACAGGACGGGAACGTTACACAATTGTCATTCCTGCAGAACTTGCACCAAGGATGAATGTCCAGATCAAGGTAATCAGAACTCTGTGGGTTGGATTTTCAGAAGCACCCTTGAGTTAGCAAGTCCCTCAAACTCTTTCTCACCATCCAGCTGCTGCTATGGTGTAAAGCTTGTTGTGTGAGTGACACCTTCATACAGAGATGCTGTGGCATAGAATGAAATCCATAAAGTGTACTTCATGCAACGACACAATACTGATGCAGTCCCCTGAATCTTAACTTTGACTTCCTTCACCCATATAAATTACATACTTTGCCCAACTGTCAGTGCCATGTAATAGCAACATACAGCTAAACTGTAAGCATTAAATACACTAGGTCCAAACAAATGGTGAGCACATTTTTAGATGAGATTTCCAACATTTGAGGGCTCCACCACTTTTGCTATAGTGTAGAATTTGAAGTAGTCAAATAAGTCTCATTATGTTTAAGATGCTGCAGGTAGGAGACTGCTTAATTAAAAAAATACATATACACACACCCCCCCCACAGGGGAAGAACTACAAATCCCAGTTCATCATTTAATGCATTTGAAACTAAAAATATATCTCAGTCCACAAAATGTGTGTACCTTGGGGAAATGCTTAGCTTGTACAGTTTAGTATAGAAACTGTGATTAACCTTTTATAACTGATTTTTTTTCCTGGTTCCCTATCTCTGTGCCAACACCACAGAATGAGGCTGCAAAAACAGTAGAATATTTTTGCCACGTTACTGCAGCCAAGAATTTAGATATTAAAAACAAAGTTAGCCACTTGAAGGGATACAAATGTTCATGCTCCTGGAGATAAGTTATTGGGGCTTTGTATCTGACTCTGGCACTTCTGCACATTACTGGTTACTTAATGTTGTTTGTTACTAAAGCATGGCTTCCAGCTGTATGTGGGAAATAATCCTCCTTTCACTAGCAGATCCTGTTGCACTTGGCACACTGGCAGAACTTAGTCAAACAGCAGGATGTACTGTTAATGTTGTCTCTCTCTAATCCCCACAGCTGGATACAGGGAAAACCTTCCAAGCCATTATGAGGTTTGACACTGATGTGGAGCTCACTTATTTCCGCAATGGTGGCATCCTGAACTACATGATCCGTAAAATGGCGTCCTAATTAAATCAACTGTCCAGTTAGAAACCTGCCTTTGATGGCCACATGAGAATGCCCAATAATCACAGAACTTAGAAGTCTAAACCATGAAATCATTTGTCTCCTTGTGGACTGTATTACCCAGGGGCTTGTTTACAAAGGTAGAATGTGTTCAGTTTCCTGACACAATCATTTTATTTTTTGTATGGTGGCTCGACTGACTATTCTATCATGGGGTGATGCAGAAAGTGGATCTATAACCACTGCCAAAGCCTGATTTGTACATGGTGCATTTTGTTTGACACCTGTCAGTCAGATACAGTCCTATGCTCATTTCAATTTCCCAGAAACTGACAGGGTACACTGGGATTTTTTTTAGCCCCCTTCCCCTGATTCTGGATTAAGTGTCAGGGGTTGGCTCCTTCCCCCTATTTAAACAGCATTTGATCAGACTCCCTCCTTGAGTGGCTAATGTTGAAACTAGTAAATTGTTTAGCTTGCTCTTAACTACAAAATGTGAATTATCTTCCTTTAAGAATGTCTTCTCTAAGCATTAGGTTTTGTTGTGACAGTGGACCTTTTTGGGAGACATTTCTAAGAGATTAAAATCTATTTTCAAAAATTTCACTATAGCTTTGGACTTTCTTTGCATACTGACTTTACTTCTCAAACATACTATCACCCTCTTGCTAAAGATGAGTTTGATGGTTTAGTTCAGGGATAAACATCCAACCTACAAAAAAAAGTTAGCAGTAGTTGCATCTTACCTGTATTACAAAAATACTGCAACATGTTGTAATGCTAATATTGCTAGAAGACTATTGTTTGTGGCTCTTTGAAGGCTCCACAATTTTGGTTTTTAAATAAAGCATCCACAATTTTGGTTTTTAAATAAAAAAAAGTGTCCACTACCTACACACGAGACCTTGCTGCATACACACTGGTTGTAGTGGCTTCCAAAACATGGAACATACTAAGTGCTACTAAAGAGGCTCCTCCCATTTAACTACTGGGGGAGAGGACATTTTCAAAGCTATAATGAGGGACTGTTGTGAACATCTGTGGGGTAACATGCACTAGTTTATCTGCATAGACCCAGCTAGTGTGCTTTAAATGTAGTACCAAAGATTGTCAGAAGGATAAGAAAACACTTGCTTTATGAAGGGGAATTTTCTCAACTCCTAAAGCAGGAAAGTAATGGTGTAACAATGGAAATAGTCAAATGCTCAGGTTCAGTCTTCTAACAATTCAATTTTGCTGCAGGAAGCAACCAGTCTGTAGAAAGACTGCTTAATTATGGATTACTAATCGCACTTCCATTAAAGTTTTATTTAAATGCATCCATTTTCATGAGGCATTAACAGAGCAATACTGATGAGTAGCACAATAAGTTTAAGTAGACACTTAGTTAGCAGTGCACACGTGTTAAACAGCTGCCACTGACAACTATGGAGAGTTTTCCTCCTAAAAGTACATTGAAAACAAAGGAACTGTTTATCCTTGTCTATTAGGATACAGCTAATACAGTGGATTTTATTTGTCTAAGGGGAGGGATGAAGCAAACTTCTTGCAGATATAATGGGAGCTCTTGCTGTGACTTTAAGTCAGTTCTGGCTAGACCTGCCTCCCACTAGGAGACCAAGTAGCCGCAGTTGCACAGGAGGTAAGCGGCCTAACATTTCTGAACAGGATTTTTTTTTAAATCTAAAAGTGTTTAGTTGAAAGCCAAACATTACTCTTGGTCCCTAATTTAGTGTGCTGTGAGGTGGACTGGATAGTCTCTAAATCCAGAAAGCTGAATCTGTTTTAAATCAGACTTCAGTTCCTTACTGTGAAGGAACCAACATGCTTTGTATTTCACCTGTAAACAACTCTACATCCTAGCATAAATGACATCTAGAGGTGAATTGAATTTAAGATTTAATGAGTTCAGGCTACATGGTCTGCATAAAGTGCAACATGAACAAATAGCTGCAAAACATGCAACTTCAACTGTTCACTTCTAGAATTCCACCTCACTATCTACATGTTTTAAGTTTGATTAGGTACTCAATTTGTTTCCCCCCCACACAAGCTATTTTGCAGAGGTGAAGACTTAACTAAGCATGCAGTCAGTACAAATTAGGAAGTATTCTTACTAGTCTGTTGGAGGTGACAAGAGGGAGTGTACATAAAAGAATGCCAGAGGTAAAATGGGCAAAAAAAAAGTATCAGCCATGGCATGAAATACAATAGTTCTTAGAGCATTATTAGTCTACATCCATCCACTTGAACTGAGTATTAATAGAATTATGAAAGACTGCAGAGCCCCCTTTAAGCAAGTGCTGCCATTTGCCCATGAAATAGTTCACCCAGTAGGGTGATGAACCAGTTGTTATTCACTCTGTACTGGACATTTCATTAATGTCAAATTCCCTCATTGCAAAATCCACATCCCTCCATTTCTGGAAAACAGTTTCCCAGTTGTGACATTCTTCACCACAAAGCTTTCAATTTTGATCACTGGGAAGTCATCAAATGTCTTGTACCTCGCTGTGATTCCCCAAAAAGAAAAGGAGTACTTGTGGCACCTTAGAGACTAACAAATTTATTAGAGCATAAGCTTTCGTGAGCTACAGCTCACTTCATCGGATGCATCCGATGAAGTGAGCTGTAGCTCACGAAAGCTTATGCTCTAATAAATTTGTTAGTCTAAGGTGCCACAAGTACTCCTTTTCTTTTTGCGAATACAGACTAACACGGCTGCTACTCTGAAACCTGTGATTCCCCAGTCATGCTGGCACTTGGAGTCCCAGCAGTACATTTCTTCTCAAAGTTTTCATAGCAGCTTGGTTTTTGGAGAGGCTTAGAAAATGTTCCTTAAAACAGGGCACATGAGACTCCTAAAAATGACAGTAAAAATATTAGATGTAGCTTAATATCAGAAATTTATCATAATTCCTAAATTTCCATTTGTTGGCCTTCATACATGAGTGCCTTTCATTAGAGAATCCCATAGCATTTTACCCTCATAGCCTACTTGGCAGCAGAGTTGGGTCAACTATTCTAATTCTGACACAGGAGCTAATAGGATTGGCACTTTTGAAAAGTGCCAACAAATTTTGGGTGCCTGAATTGGGACCCTTTTCATGGCTTGAGTACCTGTAGCTCCCACTTCGAGCATGCTCAGGGCAGATTTGTTATGTCGGAGCCTCAGGGCTCTGACATCACCATGCTCACTATAACGCAATACTCTCTCATAGGCCCAGATCCTGGCCAATGTTAGACACCTGCTGCTTTTCGTTTCTGCAGTTCAACAGTGGTCAAAGTTAATTTTGGTATTTAAGTGGATAGAGCTTTGCCGATTGGGCCAGACTTAGCTGGAGTCAGACACCAATACTGGGACAATATTCATGAAGGAGAGCATCTCTCTGACCTTCTCCACATAGGAGACTTTCAGTTCTAAGATGTAGGAGATAAACCATGGGCTTTACAAGTATGCTCTGTGTGTGTGTCAAAATATTGTCTGGACTAGGCTGCCAGCAGCCTAAACACCATTCAAAAGAGCCATCCTCCTACAGTCCCCACCTGCTCACCAGTGGTCCTTTGAAATCTTCCAGAATCCACAGCTTCAGGGAGCTGTGAAATCAGTGTCCTCTCTGTAGGTTTGGCTATTGCTAGTGTAGACCCAGAGCAAATCTGGAACGTTTCAGAACATGAATCAGAATACCCAGTGTGGACACAACAAACTACTTAGGCTTAAACTGGTTTCAGTCATCAACTCAGGGCATGGCTACACTTGCAGATGTAGAGCCCTGGGAGTTAAACCAGCCTTCAGAGACCACAGCAGGGAAAGAACAGCAGCATGCTCACACCATCAGATTCAAGCGCACTGGCATGGCCACATTAGCAGCTCTTGTAATGCCAGAGAGCGCAGAGCATTGTGGTAGCTATCCCAGCATTCAAGTGGTGGCAATGTGCTTTTCAAAGGGGGGGGGGGGGAGGAGTGTGACAGGGACTGTTTTATGTGTGGGTTTTTGGGGGGCTGAAAGCGTGTCAGCATGCAGTCTTGTAAGTTCAGACAGCAGCAGACCTCCCAGCCCCCACCTTGCTCACGCTCTCTCTCTCTCTCTCTCTCACACACACACACACAGTTGCTTTGTCCTGGAGCAGATAAGAGCTGGCTGTCAGAAAGAGAGCTTTGAAAGGGGATATCTGCACTCCTACAGCGAGTTGCCACTTGATTTAAGGGGATTATGGGACATTTCCAGAGGCTGATCAGAGCCCAGTAATGCAACACCTCGTTCACACAGACATCGGGGCATTTCAGCCGGGGTGCAGCAAGCGTTCCACCTCCAGGAGAAGTGTATTACCAGGAACACTCCAGCTGCAGCATCCAGGCACTCTACGTGCCTTGCCAGTATGGACAGGTCGGGAGTTAGGGTACCTGGGGCTGCTTTAATGTGCTCTAACTTGCAAGTGTAACCAAGCCCTCAGAAATTTCTTCAATACCAATGAGCCTACCCACAGCCCCATGCAGATATGCTAATTTACTGTACTGAACAACTGCAAAATAAGTGTCCATATATTGCTATGCAAATAGGTCGCTATAACACCCATTTGACCACCAATGCTCCACAGCTACCATTGGGGTGAAACAGCACACAGCAACACTACACAATGGATTAGCACATACAAGGAGAAATTTATCCCTCGCACTGGCTCCCAGTTCACAGGTGCAGCAAAGGCCTTGAGCTTTGTCTGTGCACAGGGTGAATACTCAGTGCAGCTGAGAGAGCCCTGTGACATTGGCCAGTTTAGGGTCTGTTTGGATTTGGACCATGCAGAATGGCAGCGAGTGGACCCACCTTCCTTGCAAAGGTTTCCTCATCCCACTCCTGCAGCTGCTCAACGGCTTTGTTCATCATCTCCTCCTTATTGTTTCTCTCATTCTCAGCCACTTCGCTTTTGCTTGCACTTGCTGTCTTTTGCTTCCATGACATGTGAGTGACAGGAAGCCCTTTTATGAAACTGTCTATAGAGACCAGAGCAAAAACAGCAAACTGGCTGTCCCACAAAGCCTGGGTCTCAATGCAGGCATGGAGACATTGGAAACATTATGCTTCTGCATGGTTCCTCATGTGTCCCTTACCCACTCCCAAGCTGCAGTGACTACAAATGTTTAGAAGAGCCTCCCAATTAAAATTCACTGGGCTCAGACCCTCTTAATCCGAACAAGCATTCTATGAATTTTTGAAGTTAGAGACCCTACCCTATGTTATATGTGTTTTGTCTGTGCCAATGTGTAACACAGTACATGAGGCCTTCAGGGGTGATTAGCTCAGATATTTTGTGGCCAGCACCACTGTATATTGTCTTGGTGGTTTCTTTTAGAAAGATCTGTATGGCTAGTTGAAGAACAAGCCTGAGATGAACATCCATTAGCTATCTGTCCTGTTGTTGGATTACCATCAAAATGAAAAAACTCATAGTTGACAGTAGGAAATACTATTGGGGAAAGATGGTCTCTTCACTATGTATTTTTTTCAAATGCCTAGCATAATGTATCCCTGCTCTCAACTGTATCACAGTAGAGCCAGACACTAAACTAATAATAAATAATAATAACAACTCATAGGATTCCCATGTTATCCTCTGCTTTTTAAAAGGTTTTGTCAGAACCAACCATTACTCACATTTAGTTTGAGTTCCAAAAATTTTAAGTGGAGTTAATCTGCCCAACTTTTTTCCAGATATTTACAACTGCCCTTGTAGCAAGAGATCTTTTTCCTTCACCACTTTAAGTCTAGTTTTGAGGTAATTTAATACAAAAATGGGTAACAATAAAACCATGACTGAGTGTGATTATAAACCCCAAAAGCCAGGGGCTCACTCAAATGAAAGGTCAATTTTAAATGACTAAAATAACCATTTCACATCAATGTTGAACAAAGTAAAACTATTTCCCCATGGTATTTCTCCCTCCCACCCCACCCCCCACTGTTCCTCTGATATTCTTGTTAACTGCTGGAATTAGCCTACCTGCTTGTCACCATGAAAGGTTTTCCTCCTTTCCCCCCCTGCTGTGGGTGATGGCTTATCTTAAGTGATCACTCTCCTTACAGTGTGTATGATAAACCCATTGTTTCATGTTCTCTGTGTGTGTGTATATAAATCTCTCCTCTGTTTTTTCCACCAAATGCATCTGATGAAGTGAGCTGTAGCTCACGAAAGCTTATGCTCTAATAAATTTGTTAGTCTCTAAGGTGCCACAAGTACTCCTTTTCTTTTTGCGAATACAGACTAACACGGCTGCTACTGTGATAGCCTGATTACATACTCAGCTCACAGAATTAAATATTGCAGAGGAGTTTTTAAAAAGGGTTGGGTAATTTATGACCCTTTCATAGGTGAAAGTGTAACTCCCATTTATAGAGTAGAACCCTCCAGTGGCTGGACTACATAGTGTTTTATGAATAAACACTTGTTTTTAAATGCAGGAGTCCCAGGTTCAGGCCACACTTCCCATAATCCACCTGAGGGCACTGTGTTACACAAGTTTAGGGATAGATTGTGCCCATATGCAAAGAACTGTGTAGAAGGGCCAAGCAACTACGCGAGATGCCCTTAATGGCGTTTTCTGAATTCTCTATGGGGGCATGTTTTGCAGAATTTCCATTGCACTTCCAGTTAAATTCTTCTGTGCATATTTCTATATATTTGCTTGCACAAATGCATGCGTAAGAGATGTTCCTTGAAAGTGTAGCACCATTGTGTGATGTGTACAATTTACACACACACACACACACACACACACACACACGAATCTAATCAATGGCTCTTCTGTCCTATGACAAATAGCTAGGAAGACTTGTCCTGACCCTTCATTCATCTGAAAGCACTCAGAGGGAGAGAGAAATAAGAGTAAGATACACATACGAAGCCTAAAGTAAACAGAACAGCCAGCCAGAGGGGCTGACTGGAGTGTTTTCTAGACCTATATCATGGTCACGTGATACTAGTTTAAGCTCCGGTGACCCATACCTCAGACTTGGATCATTTTGGTGACATTGCCAGAGTCTTCATAGAGGAGAAGCTGGTTGCACTGAGCAATATCAATCCCTTCCTCAGCAACAGCTGTAGGTAGTATTTTACTGTTACTGTTGGTTTTGAGTAAGTCCAGTATGCCCTTTTGATTTGAGAGTGTCATACCTACAGTATAAAGTCAGAATACAATTCACAATCAGATGCTGAAAAGTTCCTAAATCAAATACACATTATCCTTGCAGTCAGTACCAAAAGTCAGTCCATTTGCTCTGCAGCCTGAAAGAAATGCCTCAAATCAGGATATACAGCTGGCTGACTGAGGACTAGAAAGCTGCACAATATCTAACAGAGGGACTCATGTAAGGTGTCACACAATCACTTCGGCAAGCAACATTTTACACTTCCAAGTGTTTGAAGTTGTCCTTTTAAAAAAGTGGTTTTAATGAAAGCCTGTTCCCTGGTTATTTAAAAAAAATCTAAAATTCTCAAAATAAGTCAGATTTACTCCATTTCATGCAGTCAAGTTTTTAAAAAGTATCTCCAAAACACAGGGAAACTGAGTGAGCTGCAAATGAAGCAGGGAACACCCACTGCATTGCTCTGAGTAGAGGATGAGAGATGTTAAAATTATCTAGCAGCACTGCATAGCAGAGCATTGTTGCTAATGCACCTAGCGTTTTAACCAGAGGTTCTAGCAGGAGAAGCAGGAGCCCTTCTAGATGTGGTAAGATCTCCTGTACGTTTCATATCCCTCCCTAATATTGAGGAAGGAATTGTAGTAGTGGTTTGGGCATTTGCTTGTTCTGGAACATGGAAATTGACTACAGAGATGATGTCATAAATTTAAGTGGTCTGGGAACACATGGTTAACAACTTACTTCCTCAGTGCAAACTCCCATACCTGTTTGCTAGTTTCTTTTGCTACGCCCCTATCAATGTATCCAGTTTTAGGTAGCTGAGTGTAGGATTTTCATCAATCCATTTCTTCAAGGCCTGTGAAGTAAAACCCCCGTTAGTAATCCTTTCCAAACTCTTGGACACAAAAGGATGCAAGGAGCCCTGGCATATGCAATAAGCGCAGCCCAGGCAGGCTGCTAGGCATGCTACCCTATATTTATTTTCCCAGTTGCCCCTTTTTAGTAGTGTTGGAGAGAGGTCTTACAGACACTAGAGCTCTTGTGGTAACAAAGAAGGGTGCAGGTCTGTGGCTTTAGGCAGTATTCTTCATTCAGGATGAAGGTGAGCTCCTCCAGTTTGGGATTCTCATTCAGTTCATCTTCCGAGGCCTCTCTCAGTTCCTGTTTAGCTGAAAGAAAAAATGTTGACCTCCTCAGATTGCAGTTGGCATCATCCATTCCAGAAACAGCATTCTGACCCACATTTAGCAGCCAAATGTCAAGTGACTTTCCCTTGCATTAACTTCTTAAAAAAAATTCTCAACCGTTTTCTTAAAAAACAAAAGAAACCAAGTTTTATATGTATAACTGCATCCCTATGGAGCTATTTTTGAATCATTTGCATTTTAAAGCAAAAATCACAACATACCCCCTGAGCAGGCATCTAAACCAGAAAATTGCTTTAAAAAAAAAACAGGTATTTTAAAGACAAATATTGATTCTGCTGGCTCTTGATTGACTGAGGGCTTAGCGAGTGGCCAGCCAGGCTGTGACTCTACAGTGCCCTAGCTTGCCATGTACACAAGCCCCAAAGTCATGATTCTTCAATTGGCTCTGTACAGGCAGACCCTGCCTCCACATGAATCCCCACAGACCTCAATGGGAATTAGTCAGCACAATCAGTTGCAGAATCAGAGCCTAATTTGAAGAAAAAGGAGGAGGAGTACTTATGGCACCTTAGAGACTAATTTATTTGAACATAAGCTTTCGTGAGCTATAGCTCACTTCATCAGATGCATAGAGCCTAATTTAGTACACTTGATTTCTTAATCAGCTGTTCTCCAAATTCAGGGCTACATTGTGGCATTAAACCACAGCTCATGAAGGGGGATAGCATCGCAGCCCCCGAGAGGCATTGCTGTAACACTTGCAGGAGTGCTGGTGTAGCACGAGCCCAAGTAGCACAGAGCACAGCATGTGCTTCCTCAGCTGTGTCCTACCCTTGCTCCTCTCTGAAGTTGCTAGCATTCCTGATCCCCCTCCCAGGCTCCCAATTCTGTGTAACACACGAGAGAGAGAGAGAGAGAGAGAGACTGACTATCTGCTAGCGACTGACCCACATAAGAGTCTACAACAGCTGACAGCTAAGGTTATTACTTCTTTAGCTCACTGGGTAGAAGCTCAGGGTTTTAGCATTGAAGGTCCCAAGTTCAGTCCCCACTGATGAGCCAGGACATTTGTACACTGGGAGCACAGGGAAAGTCTCAATGACTTTTCATTAACTTTAAAGGTCTTTTCCTGGGCTGGACAACAGATGGGTACTGAAAGATGGTTTCATGCAAACAGCTGGCTTGCAAGGTCTGGACCCCAAAATGTTACAGCCTCTGAACACTGATACAAGAGAAGCAAGTTGGACCACCTTAAATAATTCAATTCCTCCCCCCGGTACTTGCACCTTTCAGATGGGCTGCACGAAGTACCTTCAAAGTTTGCTGTTAACTGTTGATCTATCTCAAACCCTCCACTTCTAAGGTCTTGAAAAATTCAGTCAAGTAGGCCACGCATACTGAGTCCGTGCATCTTTGTTGATGAGGGAGTCATTGTATTTGTTTCGAGAGCATAATATATTTTTAAAGCACTCATTTTTCCAGGCCAAATGCTAATCAGTAAGGGGGAGAAAAAAGTGAATTTTACTAAGGGTACATCTACATTACCTGCCAGATTGGCGGGCAGCAATTGATCCAGCAGGGATAGATTTATTGCATCTGGTCTAGGTGCGATCAATCGACCCCCAAGCGCTCTCCTGTCAACTCCTGTACTCCAGCACCATGAGGCGTGCAGGTGGAGTTGATGGGGGAGTGGCAGTTGACTCATCACAGTGAAGACACCACGGTAAGTCGATCCAAGTACATTGACTTCAGCTATGTTATTCACATATCTGAAGTTGCATAACTTAGATCCATTCCCCCTACCCCAGTATAGACCAGGCCTAAAATAAGCTTCTGCATTTGAAATACTTGTTACTTCTACAGTAGCACATGAAAAAACAGTAACTGCAAGCAGTATCCTCTGAACAGTACAGTTTTTAGTAAGCATCCAAGATACAGCTCAGATGTGAGGTGCTAAAAATGTGTTTGCTCCTTTCAAACAAGTATAAGTTTACACTCTCCACTAAAATAGACTGGAAAATAAATTAGTGGATTTCTCAATTTGAATTGCTGAAGCCTGATTCCAATCTCAAATTGATTACTCAAACCTCTGTTTGAATGCAAGCCAGGTAAGAATCGGGGCCCTGATATAGCCAAAAATACTGGTCCTGATCATACAGGATTTACATGCATTTCAGGGTTGCGTTCAATATAGTTATTGAGCTGCTTAAAGTCCAGCATGGACGTAAGCTTTTGTGGGACAAATGCCACTGTTAGTAATCACCCTGTAATTTATATTCTTATGCCTTAAGGGAGGTTTATTTTCAAAATGTTTGAAGTTCTATCCCCCAATGTTCAATTTCTGTAGTATTCTAAAGCCCTTAAACTATTTGATCATTCTACATTGGAATGTATTCCACCCATAGATCTTAATATAACTTTATATATTGTCTTTCATACAAAACAGTTTGCAAAGTAAAAGTAACATTTTATAAAATGACAATCCCTAGTTTCCAGGTGCCACAGGCAATTAGCCACAGGCTGCAGGTTTCCTCAGTGTGCTGCAGTCCTTTACATGTTACCCTAGAGCACAAAGAATTCAATCAAGACCTTGAATCAGATCCATTGCTGGTGTAATTTGATATAGCTCTTTTGCTTTAGTGGAACTATTCCAATTTATGCTGCTGAGGATCTGACTCAAGGTCTTTTGCCTGCCTTCTGCAGGAAAGCCAGTGGAGCTCTGCCAATCTGTACTGCTGAGAATCTGGCCCATTGCATCATCCCATAATTACTACAAAGGCAAGAGCACCCAGAAATCTGGGAACTGTGTAGGGTCCTAGTCTACTTCTAATTGGAGGCACCTGCACTGTTGTGAACAGGACTGATCCCTCTCTACATGCAACAGGAGAGGGCTTTCACTTACCCGTAAGCGTTCAGTGTAAATAAAAAGAGCTCTACAAATCCTTATCTGGCAGTTGCAACATTCTGCACTTCTTTCAAATGTCAACGATCCACTGTTCATAGCATTGCGTTCCAAAACATTTAATGTGGGAAAATGCATCTGGTGCAGAAACAGGCAAACATCTTATCTAGCAGCTAACTAAAAACAGCCCAAACAAGATGCAGGGCACTCTACATAAATATTAAAAGAACATAAAGATTGCATAGTCAAGCACTCAAAAGTTCTGAAATGCCAGAAATTTAAACCTTTGCAACATTAGTTCAGCCCCTTTGTGTACACACTTTATGTCACAGGCTTTAATTACATCACCACATCCTATTTTCTCCATAGGACCCTTGCCTCATTCAGTGCACAGGATGGATACTGTTCACTGATGGAGGAGCTAGTCAGTATTTAATTTTATCCCTCAATGCGTGGCCTGTGTCATAAGGTAGATTTTCCAAACCCCCTGAGCAATGCAGTTATACCAACAGAAGTTGCTAATGTAGACAGCCTTAATTTCCTCCTGGGTTTTTCTATTGAGCTCATCATTATAGTATCCAAGTGTTTTGCAAAAACACTTAGTTTAACTTCACAACTCTCCTGCGAGGTGTGGGGATGGTATCCCCATTTTACATGTGGGGAACTGAGTCAGAGATTAAGGTCACAAATAGCCACTACTTTTGGTTACTCAATTCAAGGCTGTGTCTACACTGGTGCTTTCATCCTTAAAACTTGTGTTGCTCAGGGGTATGAACACCACCTCCCCCCCAAACGATGAAAGTGTTAATGAATAGCACTGGTGTGGACAGTGCTTCATTGGTGCGGGAGCGATGCTCCTGCTGACCAAGCTACCACCCCTTGTTGGGAGTGGCTTTATTTTGTCACTGGAAGAGCTCTCTCCTGGTGATAAAGAGCAGCTACACCACATACCTTACAATGGCATGGCTGCAGCAGCGTGTGCAGTGTAGACATAGCCCAAGATGCCTAGGACCTGATTTTTCAGAATATGTAGCATTTTGTAGCACTGTCTATTCAGACCAGAACTCTCATTGATGTCATTTGCAGCTGTGAGCACTTGGCACTTCTGTAAATCAAACCCCGATGACTCAAGGAGGAACACACAATTCAAGGCCACGTGTGAAAAAAAGTTAAATTTAAGTTATTTGCCCAGCATCAAACAGGAACTCTGGCAGAGGCAGGCATAGAATCCAATTCTCTAGTGTGGCATTCAACTCTCAGCCATGAATCCATCCTCTAGCCCTGCCATATTCACCACACACCTTCCAAATTCTGCAACAAATGAGTCTGGGGTCCTACAGACAGCAGCCTCCTTTGCTACCCCACCCGGCTCATTCTCCGACAGTCTCTCCATGACATGGTTCCCCCTCTGTAAAATTTATCTTCACAAGTGTCGTCATGATGCACTGAAGATTATGAGGTGCTCATACGTGACGGTAAGTGGGGGACAGAAACATTTAAGATAGGTAATTGGGAAGAGAAGTCCAAAGTAACAATAGAGAGAAGCAGCACATGGAGGTAAAAATGTAGGCAGGACAGTGCCATACGGCACCTCAAAGGACAAAGAGGCTGAACTTAATTCACACAGGAAGCCAGTGACCGAACTTAAGGAGCATAAGAGACCATGTGTATGTTAGAGTAGCAGGAGAGGAAGATAAGTTTCAGCTGCAGTTTGAGAGAGGCTTGGGGCTGGGGGGGGGGGGGGGGGAAGCACAGAGATAGGAAAAGATGCTGCAATAGTCAAGATGAAAATATGCCTAAGGCCTCATTATGTGATCCTTTAGCATATAGTCTCAGATGTTTCATATAAAAATGCAGAAAAATACCACATGCCAGAACATTTTCTGTAGGAAAAAACCCCACTGCATTTTAAAGGCGGCTCTGGTATTTTTACTTAAAATTATTTGACAGACTAAGCAATCTGGTTTCATGACATGTCAAATGATTGGTGACATTACAAATTAAGACAGCTTGAAGGATAAGCACAAAGCTCATTTTCCATGTGTAACCTAAAAGATAGTAGAAAAGAAAAAAGCTAAAATAAAAAGGGGAAAGGAAGCTGAAGGAATGACTGCTGCTGCAGTAAGAGTTCATTATTGATATAGTCTAAGAATGAATCCCCAGTTCTCTCCCACTGCTCTGCATTCTGTGTAATCTTACCTATTGGGTAAATCTTGCTTGCCAGGGCCTCAGTCTCAGACATCAGGACGGAGATAATGTCCATAAAGTGGTTTTGGGGGCACTTCCCGACTAGTCTGAAAACTAGAGTCACAAGAAGGAATGACTAGCAATAGATCACAAACCAAAGCTGATTAACAAACGTTTCCAGGTCCTCGATCAAACACCACAAGTTTCTCACGTGGAGCCTGGACCGAAGAATGCTGGGCATGGCTGTTCTTTGCTAACATCTGCTGTGGTTGTTGTTTTGATCTTTGGAAGGGCCAAGTCTGACCTAGATACGCCTTTATTGTCAGAGTTATACATGCACAGAAAGAATCCCTAGGTCTACACAGGCAAAATTCTATGGGCAAGATCAGTGCAGAAAGAATGGACTTTCGTCATTTCATGTTTACTATTCATGATATTATGTTACTTGACCAAAAATACACTGCAAATACTACCTGCAAAAAGCAAACCTAGGAAATAGGGGGAAAACAGAGCCCATCAGCTCTACGAAATTCCCATCTAACATCCAGCTCATGTGTTTCAGTCCATTCCTCTTCCTTCATTTCTTTTCATACAATGCTCAGTAAAGGCTTGGTTACCACACAGTCACGCAGCAGCATTTCCTAGGGGCTTGACTATGAGCGTCTCGGGAGCACAATGCAGTCACATGGCCCTACAGGAGCATTGGGAGACATTTGGTCTCAGGAAAGCACACCACTTCCTAAAAGGCTTGGGCATGCAGAGGCAGAGCTCCCATGGCATACAGATCGCTCCCTGGCATGCAGCTGGTCAGATCCATGGGTCAGGTCTGAGGGACACGGATCCACAGTCCAGCCACCTTTGGGGAGCAAGACTTCTCTGCCCTGGCACTCTGAGGAGCACATGGACTGCCATTCTATCTAGCCCTCCCTCAGACCATGTACACTGGGGATGGCTCCTTTTGTGCTCTCCCTCTGCCCGCTCTTAGTGGGCGCCCAGGAGGCAGGCAGGATTTTATCTTGGAATTTAACAGTCATGCTTCTGTACAAATGAGCCATCCCAGGCCATATTGGTTAACACTTTTTTGGTTTTTTTTTTTTTTTTTTTTTTTTTTTTTAAGTGTGGGCTTAGTCACATTGAAGTTAACAGGACTCAAGCACATGCTGCTTAATTTGGAGCATTTGATTGAAGTGCTGTCCTGAATGGGGATGCAGTTAAGTCTGTTCTCAGACACTAGACTGACCCAGGGCCTTAGCAGTGATGCACTCCTACTGAAACATTTACATTTTTTGGGCCTGTATACAATCTCCTCCAGTTCCTGTGTGTTCTCTGATGGTAGATAGGACTTATGTCAAAGCAGGCGCAGAGGGTACAGATGTATTCTTTCATCTCCTTGAGGGTCTTGGCACTGCCCATGCCAGAGGCTGTTAAGCCAACAATCTGAGCAGTCAGACAAAATTTTCCACCAAATGCATCCGATGAAGTGAGCTGTAGCTCACTAAAGCTTATGCTCAAATAAATGTTAGTCTCAAAGGTGCCACAAGCACTCCTTTTCTTTTTGCGAATACAGACTAACATGGCTGCTACTCTGAAACCATACAAAATTAGTTACATTCATGTCATTAAAGAGAATGACCCAGTAACATGACAGTCCCCTGACTGATCTTCCTCATTAGTAAAGAGAGGGTAGAGGTGGGAGAAATCAAGAACATGGGCATTGATATTCTGAATAAAAAGCTAGCAAGATCCACTGCATTCTGTTCTCCTCCAGCCAACCTTCTTCAAGATCCAGAGGTTCTCTCCAGTCTTGCACCAGTCCTAGGAGAAACTTCAATTCTGGCTCATTCATAGTCAATTTTGCTTCTAAAGACAACACAGAGCCGAATGTATTTTTAGAGGCTATAAAATATTAAGTTGCAATTGACTCATTGTGGCCCAAATCCTGTGCTGCTGTCCTGGAGGAGGAAATCAAGGGTTATATTTTGCAATACCAGCTTTCCTCCCATAAGCCCTTTGTCAGAATCCAGTCTGGAGTTAACACAATTCGGTCTTGTCTTGCTAACTAAAAAGGAAAAGCTGTTGGGAAAGTGGCTGAGCCAGAAGCCTCTGAGTGAAACACAGGGTTAATATTTGATGTTGCAGTGGTAGCAAGGTGGGGTTTGTAGGAAAAAAAATGGATAAAGATCAAAAGTATAGCAAACAAAACCTCAGCTGGCAGTCCTAGTTCAATGTATCAGGTTTTTCAAATGCTCCCACCCCTAGGTTGGGCCTTACCTGAGGCAGCTGTTCTGCAGCGGAGTCAAATTTAATGACCAACTACTTGAACCTTAACACATTATAGGGGCGATTCCCATTGGTGTTGTGGCACTCAAATTATAATCAAAGTGAAAATGGCAAGGGAAGGAACAGTTCTGTCTTTGAGGCCATTCACAAGGATCTGAGGTGTCAAGACAATATCATTCCCTTCAATAATACTTGGAGACATCCCCAGCAATCTCTGCAACTTTGTACCTGGGAGAGGGAAAAAAACACGACATGTTGTGATATTAATACAGAGTATGGTGACAAGCATCAGGGGGTAGCTGTGTTAGTCTGTATCCACAAAAACAAGGAGTCTGGTGGCACCTTAAAGACTAACAGATTTGAGGATAAGCTTTTGTGGGTAAAACCCCACTTCTTCAGATGCATGGAGTGAAAATTACAGACGCAGACAAATATATGACACATGGAGAAGGGAGTCACCACAAAGTGGAGAACCAGTGCTGACAGGGCCAATTTGATCATGGTGGATGTAGTCCACTCCCAATAATAGAGGAGGTGTCATCAATTCCAGGAGAGGCAAAGCTGCTTTTGTAATGAGCCAGCCGCTCCAAGTCCCTGTTCAAGCCCAAATTAATGGTGTTAAATTTGCAAAATGAATTTTAGTTCTGCCGTTTCTCTTTGAAGTCTTTTTCTGAAGTTTTTTTTGTTCAAGTATAGCTACTTTCAAAGCTGTTCAAATCCTTCTCTTCATGAGTCAGTATATTTATGTCTGCATCTGTAATTCATCCATGCATCTGAAGTGGGTTCCCCCCCCCCCCCCACAAAAGCTTATGCTCAAATTAATCTTTGTATTAACAAGGAGTCTGGTGGCACATTAAAGACTGAGTATGTTCACATTCATATACCCATAGAGCAGGAAAAGCCAGAAAATCAGGCAAGATCTCCTAGGGGATCAAGCAAGATAGTGATATTTGATAAGACAGATGCACTCAGGCCCAAAATCTTCAATTCAGAGTGCCTTAAGTTAGATACCCAGGGTCTGATAGCCCATTAAGGTCAATTAGAGTCTATTGATTCCTATGGGCTTTGGATCAGGCCTTTAAATAGGTGACCACATTTTCAGAGGTCCTGAGCACCTGCAACTTCCCCAACTGAAACATGTTTGGTTTAGGAGAGTGGATTTTTTTTTTAAAAATCAGCATCATCCATTTAACCATCATTCTTTGCTTATGAAGTGGATTGTATTCAGAAAACCTATCCCACCCCCTATGTATCTGAAAGCCAAAGATCTAGGCTATAAGAAAAGAGAAAACAATTCCTGAACTTAGCACTGAGAAGCTTACCTGCTGAAACATGTCAATTAGCTTCTTTAAACCTAAATGAAAGTTATCCATACAAGGGCTTTATACTGATGCACCCAAGTAGCTGCTTTTCAGAGGCAGGCTTCAATTAAACCTCAACCACAGTTTGGTCACTGATTGGATGCATTTTCATCTTCTCAATTTGGGCCACACTTTTTTTAACCAGAAGTGTATTGAGACAGACCTGAAATGGTGTAACAAAAAATTTAGGATCTTGAGGATCTAGAGGAACCTATGGTTTGGAACTCTGAAGACTACATGTGTGGACTTGTACCTACCTAGTTCTTTTGAAGTGTTGCGTGAAGACTTTTTTCTGTTGTACATATACTGGAACTTTAGTAGCTAGAAAGACAATCTTCCCCTTCTGCTCCTTGGGCATGTTTTGGAAATGATTGTCACAAATCAGAAGTGCCACAAAGGTTTTACCAGATCCTTTTAAACATCAAGCATGAAAACAAAGAATTAGTAACAAAAAGCTGGAATATTCCCTCCCCACAAGTGCAGCTGTAACAATTTAAGGCTCCTTGTGAGCAAACCCATATTCTTACATTAAGCTCACTGCAGGAATGGAGATTAGAATGGAGTTGGGAATCCAGGATACTTAGCATCACTCTCTATTTCATGATCTTGGTACTGAAACAGACTCAGTAGTACAGAAGACTACTTATCTACCATATACGATGACAGTCGTTTGACAAAAAGCAATGGATTAAAGGGAGAATGATAACTCCCATTCAGAGAGTACTGGCTTTATTTGTTTAAAGGAATGCAGATTCCCTACCAGTTTTGTGCTCTTCCATGTCACAAACCCAGATTGTTTCATTTCACTTTAGTTTCTTATGGCTTTGCTATGACTGCTGCCAACAAACAAGGAAGCATTCTAAATAGTGTTATGGATACCTTAAGAATTAACTCTAAACACAGTTGTGGGAGGTCTCCATAATCATAGGAACTTCCCAATGTACGAAAAAGCTTGTTTCTCTAGAGCAGTGCTTGTGTCAAAACAAAAAACTTTAAAATAAAATTAAAAAAGGAGAGAGAAGGGAGAAAGTAAAATCCAGAGATGTTCCTCAGATTACAGCTGTTTAAGGTCCATTAAATTTTGTTATTTTCCCAACTTTTCCTTTAAGACAGAATATCAACCTTTTTGTAACTATTTCGTTTACTGCTGCATACAGTTTATTTTAGGAATACAATAAAGTGTCACTATATATGGGAATTAGTGCACAAAGACCACACAAATACTTCCCGACACAAGGGCCTCTATGCTACCCTATCCATGCTGCATTAACTCTTACGTTCTCTATTCCCCCCTCCCCTCCCTTGAAGCCCACTTTCTCCTTAAGCCATGTATTGCTGCACTCCTCCCATATGACCCTCACTCACACTTATACCACTCCCAGTGCACAGTCTGGCTTGCTCCAGGGTCCTCCTTTGTCCTCCCACAGCATTCTTTTTAAAAAAAAAAAAAAAAAAAAAGAGTTACATGAGCAGAGATATGGGGAGGGACATCATAATTTTTCAGGATTGTGGGTGTATGAGGTGGGGGGGTCCAGTCCCTCAGCCAGACTTGTGCTAGATTATAGGAGGTTCACAACAGGGAGAAGCTGATCTGGGCTTGTCAATGCAAGTCTTTCCATTGACTTCAGTGAGCTTTGGATCAGGTCACTGCTGCATAACTGCAAGTCTCCCCACACAGTCCTGCTCACCCTTAGTTTCTCCCTCCACAGCCCCTCTTCCAGCCAAAGCCTCTGTGAGGAATGAAGTTGGTGATTCAGGATGGCAGCATCTCAGGGAAGTAGCTAGTGAAAGTTGACTGCCCTGTCAGCTACTCTATGCTGAAGGGGAATAGCTGTTTTATGGTTAAGCTTTAACATTGACCTGTTCCTGAGCAGACATGAAAAAGTCTGAGGTCTGGAGTTTGTAGAGACTGCAGCTCTTTAGACAGAAATGTATCTCAAGACTCTGCTGGAGATTTTCTAAGGTCTCAGTTTTAAACCTTCCCTGTGAAAGGTTAGCAAATTTTGCACCATACAGACATGGAAAATTTAATTGGCCCATGAAGGGCGAGTTTGGAAATTTCAGAGGGAACATTCAAACAAAGTACAAAAAGAGGGATTTTAGTTCTGCTGTAAATGCCAGAGACTTTAAGGTCAGAAGGGACCATCATGAGCATCCATTCTGATGTCCTGCATGTTGCAGGCCACAGAACCTCACTCACTGTCTCTGCATGACCATAACTAGTGAGTCCTCAGGGCTCCTCTATAATCATTATGGATTAAAAACTTAATGGGTAGTTTGCTTTTAAATAGAAGGTTGATGGGAGAATTTGACAAATCTTTGTCCTAAATAGGCAAAGTTGTGGTGTCCATTCCCCCTCCCCCAGACTTAGCCCTCCCCTCTCACACCACACAGCAAAATAGAGAGCACTTCTCAATACAAAAACCTCAACACTGGGAATAGACGTGTTCTTACCAGTAGGAACACACGATTGTATTTTTCCCCACTGACAGCAGGCCGGGTAAGCTCAATCTGATAACTTCTAGGCTTCTTTGGTCCATAAGTAGGTTGTTGAGAAACTTCTAGAACATAAATAAGCAAAGCTCAATATATGCTGTGGTGAAGAACATGATCCATTATATAAAAATGGATACAGTAATGCTTTGGTTAGAAGAAGTTATCCCCCATATATGGTTATGATCTAAAATTAGATGAGTAGCACACTTGAGGAAACAGACCATATACCAGACTGGAACTTTAAGTGGTTTGTGTGTTACAAGCTGACATTTTGTAAAGCCTGTTTTTTCTCCCTCAGATGAACTCATTTCAGTGTTGACTTTGCCAGCATAGAGTTTGATCTTACCTTGACCCAACCTTTTCAAGCCAGGAAGCATAGCACCTGATAAAAACATCCTACTGTGTCTCTCCAAAACAGATTGTATGAACACTACGTACAGTTTGAATGGGTCTTATTTTAATCTTTCTGGTCTGACTCCTACACCTTTCAATGTTTTCTTTAATCCAGGGGCTCCCAGCCTTTAAAAACTGAAGAGCTGCTCTGTCAGAGTTACTAGGTATTGTTTTGTGACTAACAGCGAGTGATAGCACACACTAACATTTGTCAAAAACAGTTAAGAAAACAAGCAGTATTTTAGGGCTCCCTTAGCTTTGTTCCAGTCAGGGCACAGATCAATATGCTGCTGTTTATCTAAATTAGCAGTTAAGCCATGTGGTGATTTACTCAAATCAGAGAAGAGCCATGGATTGAGTGCCACTATTTTAACCCTTCATAAGGGTGCTCCTCTGAAACACCAGATTTCCAGTAAGTGTATATGGTAAACAAGGGGCAGCATATGATGCATGTCATGCCCAAGGCATTGGGCATGTTTAGCAGCAAACAGTGAAGATAAACAATTAAACCGGGAAGTAGGAAACCCAATGCAGAAGGCTCTATTTTCTACAATTTTCTTCTTTTCAGCCATTTTAAGGACACCACACACAGATTTTAAAAGTGCAAAAAAGATTGCACAGTTCTAATGTTTAGAAGAGCGTTAAGCTGGTGAATGTTACCTGAAGGAGAACACGGACTTTTCACTGAAATTGTCAACTTCTGCTTCTTTGGAATACTGTACGTTTATATCTAAGGCACTACTGTTCCCATTCTGGTCCTCCATCATTTCAACATCCATCTCTTTATTGTTACCTGAACGACAGCAAGGCAAGCATCTTAGCCATCTTTTCCACTTTAAATGTCATATGTTTGACAGGTCAGGAAAGTGGTTCTCCCACAATGCCAAATCTTATTGGGAAAGAAAGTTGTTTACTGGCAGTGGAGGAGGTCAGACTAGATGATCATGATGGTCCCTTCTGGCCTTAATGTCTATGAGGTAAAAATAAAATGCCTTGTCCAGACTGGGCTCAAGGTAGACAAATGACTATATGGAGACCCATGATTTTAGAAATGCCACACGCTCATAAAAGTGCAGCCTATTCAACCTCCTCTTCCTCCTTGTACCAATCCACAATTTCTGACTGGTTCTGAGGGCATATGCTAAATATTCCTTGCTCCCCCTATATTTTGCATTTTGGAGCAGCTTTCTCATAGAACTATTAATTTAGCTGTGACCCCAAAAAAAAAAAATACAAAAACCAAAAAGCACAGAGCTATCTTTCTTCTCTTCACTGCTAGCCAACAAATTAAGCTCCAAAGAGCAGGCTTTAGTTAGCAGTGCCTTCTGTCAGCAACTCTTTGACTGTTTGAGTTGTGAAGTCTCCAAGAGCCTCCCCAATTGGGTAAACTTTAGTTTTAAAGGTAGAGGTCATAAGAGTCACAAAAAGACTATAAGATACAGGTGATTTGGGGTCAGGGGGCACCCAAAAATAGACCTGGTTACAGCAATATAAAGCTGGTCTCCAAATTGGAGCCAGCCACAGAAAATGAAAAAAGTTACTTAAAATAGCTAAATGTTTACAAAAAAATTTCCTCATTTGCTAATTTCAAACAAGCGCCATATGTTCCAGGTCAAAGCAAATCAAGTATAAAAAAATAGAATCTAGATTAATCTGAAACAGTCACTTGGTTTAGTTACATAGTTCCTGATCCTACCATCCTCAACTCAAGAATTTCCCTGATAACTCTGAAGCAAGCTCAATTGTGAGGGTTTTTATAATCTCAAAGTGGTGAAACAATAAAATGGTAAATTCCATGGCAGAGGGTGGACTTGATGGGAAATTCTGTATTTGCAGAAAACGAAAGA
Source organism: Dermochelys coriacea (assembly GCF_009764565.3). NCBI lineage: Eukaryota > Metazoa > Chordata > Testudines > Dermochelyidae > Dermochelys > Dermochelys coriacea. The sequence continues at coordinate 120,504,838 of NC_050072.1, forward strand.
AACTGCTTAGTCCGAGTGCTAGTCGATGCTGCTCAACGAACTCTGAAACACCCCATCTTTACTTTTTATTGTGTGCACAGATGTGCAGGAACAAGGTGATCAGTCCATTATGTATTGTGGAAACCCATACTGATCATTTTACAACAGGGACAGCAAGTCAAAGGAAGTTTTATCAGCTTCAATAAGAGACATCAACTTGACAAATCACATTTGTCTGAAAATGTTGTGCCTTTCCAATTACAAACACCACACAAAATCATGATAAATGAATACATTTGATGGTGTGGGAGGTGGGACAAATTTTTCCAATTTGTTCACTTTGTGCAGTCAGTTTCCTCATTCATCTTGTAGAGTTAATTCCTCCTTTTCTAAAGACAACCCTATCATCATCATCATCATCATCAGGAGACCAAAAAACCCTTTAGAACATATTTACATTTCAGGGTTGTTTACCAGAACACATTTTTTAACCGAGTCAATTAAAAAGAAAAGGAACCAAGCTCAGTGTCCCTTTAAGGTAATCTCATCTTCCTGAAGACTATTCGTGTCAAGTACAACAGCAGAACCTTAAGCACAGAATATGGTAAAAATAATTTGCATATTATCTTATTTCATATTCCACAGTTTGCTTGTTGGGTCATATCGTGCTCGTTCTAGAGCTAGATGAAAAGTTTCAGGCCAGTTTTCCTCATCAGACCTAGAAAGCCATTCAATGAGCTTTACTGCACCAGCCATTCTGCCTTTCAGTTCTTTGACCTGCATAATGCACAAGCAAAGTTTGTGACTGCTTCCAAAATATCAAAAGTGTGCCATTCAAAAGAAAACCATTGTTGAGCCTTTAGAGGGGAAAGCTACACAACTGTAGAGCACACCACAGTTCTGATCCTGTAAACACTTAAGCATGTGCCTAGCTTTACACGAACAAGCAGCCCCACTGGACTACTTGCAACTGTATAGTTATGTATGTGCTTAGGTGTTTGCAGGATGGAGGTCTAGGACAGCTTTCTGTTCCTCAGTTCCACAATCTGTAAAGAGGGGATACTAATTACCATAGCAGGCCCAATTGCAGCTGTAATTTTGAATTGTCTAGCAAAAAGTGATAATCTAACTTAATCTGCTTTAAGAGTTTCATTTTTCCTCTCTTAAATAGCATTACTACAGCACAAATCTGTATCCCACTAAAGGTCTATATAAGCTTTGTGACTCTGCTCTATCCTTTCAGCCACATTAATACACTCACACACACTGAGGAGGAATGACAGAATGGCTCCCTGTTCTTGAGAGCTCTTTGGGAAGAGAAGCTTCTCAAGTGCATAAGTGTTTGCAGGACTGGGCCCTTATCTAGAAAGTACATTTAATATTAACCAAAATCCACACATTAGAAGTTACAACTTGCATTTTAAACCCTTTTATCCACTGATGGGAACATGAAAATGGATCTTACAGGATTGTTCATAACTCTTAAGGCCTAGATTGACAGAAAGGCATGGCAAGTTAGTTTCCTATTTTACATACAGTATATATTTTTCATTTAGAATGCTATGATTCAGTTTTGTGCTGATAAAAGTGGGCAACTGATAGCACTGGCTACAGCCAGTTATTCTGCAGATAAATAAAATGTTGTGTGACCTGATGCAACAGTCAGGTCCCACTTGCAGTCATATCTATGGACACATCACTGCCTATTTTTCTAATCAGAAAGAAACAGGAACATGTGGTTTCTATTTCCATCTGGGCTGTCAATTAATTGCAGTTAACTAAAGTGATCAACTCAAAACAAATTAACTTGATTAAAAAAACCAAGTATGATTGCCATTTTAATCACACGGTTAAACAGAATACCAATTTATATTTAAAAGAATGCAAAAATATTTATATATTTTTCTACAGTTTCAAATATATTGATTTCAATTACTACACAATACAAAGCCTACAGTGAAACGGTGGTCGAAGCAGGATAAGGCATACAAATGTTTTGCCTGTCATGTAAATACCTTGCAATGCCAGCTACAGTAGTGCCATGAGAATGCCTGTTCCCAGGTTCAGGTGACATTGTAAATAAGAAGTGGGCAGTATTATCTCCCGTAAACAAACAATTGGCTGAACAAGGAGGAGGACTGAGTGGACTTGTAGGCTCTAAAGTTTTAGACCGAGTGCAGTTATATAAAACAAAAATAAAATTTTACATTTGTAAGTTGCACTTTCACAATAAAGAGATTGCATTACAGTACTTGTATGAGGTGAATTGAAAAACCACTCTTGATCTTTACAGTGCAAAGATTTGTAATAAAAGTGACCACTGTATACTTTGTATTCTGTGTTGTAATTGAAACCAATATATTTGAAAATGTTGAAAACATCCAAATATTTAAAAAAAATTAACGCAATTAAAACTGCAATTAATTTAATTTTTTTAATCATTTGACCTCCCTAGTTTCTATATTATACTAACATATCTGAAGCCACAGTCAGGGCTACACAATCATAGAACTGAAAACTCTGCAAATCAAGTTGCAATTTTGATTTTGAAATGATACCTGCAGAATCTCTTCACATTCTTGTTCCATGAGAGAAGTGTTTAAGAAAGGAATTATCTGTTCTGCATCAATTTCTCTCATTGTAGCTTCTGTATGTTTCAGCAGCTGTCGATGCACTTCCAGGCTTTCAAGTTTTTGGAAATCCCAGTTTTCAATTGCTTCTCTCAGACCTGTGTAACCTTCAAGACAAAAGGGATGGGGCAAATTACACCAGCAAACACCGCTTTTAATTAAAACAGATATTTTGATCCAGGACTGTCTAAGAGCTACTGGGTGAACTGCAAACACATTTTGAAAAGGGGGTTGGGTTACCCTTACTGCTCCATTTAAAAAAAAAAAAAACCAAAACCACCCCCCCTCTGCCAAAAAGGCACCCTATATTAAAGAAGTTTTAAGACTGCAAAGTCAAGCAAGAAAAGTTAGGCAGTATTAATTTTAGTATTTCCTGTGCAACCTTAACTCAACCCCCTGGCATGTATGTGTTCTGATGCAGTCTTATTTTTCCTTACAGGACTTGGGCCTCGCTCAGGATGTTCTGCCATCGCCACAGCTCCTATCATTGCTCATGCCCCTCTTCCATCCAGCTTCTGCTACGGCCCCTCTCTTCTCCTTGTTTCTAGCCTCTTCCTCATCTTCTGCCCTTCCTCCCTGCATCTCTTCTCTCCCCATACATTCCTCACTCCTCTGCAGTCACATCAAGCTGCTTCCTCTTTCCCCTCAGAGCACAGGAGAGAGTATCCCTGCTCTTAGTGCTGGTGCCCACTGCCACAACTGATTCTGGTGGCAAGGAAGAGTAATTATGGGGAAAGTCTTCAGTCCATGCATCTCTGGGAACAAGCATGCTCAATTGCTTTGTGGGGAGGGACCATGCACATTCCAGTCTGCATGCAAGTGGAGGAACGGTCCTGCTATTGTGGGGAACTTTCCTGGCTTCTGCACTACCCTGGTGAAGTGAGCTAGTGAAAGGATCCGAGTCCTTGCTCCCACTTCCTTTACCCAGAGGCCTCCCTGCCCGTGAGGGCTCCCTTTCCACTTTGTCTGAGAGAGAGAGTCCTCGTAACCTCAACAAGGCTGGGCCCAGGATTCCTGGGGGGCTCAACCCCCAACCCTGCTGTGGTCACCTAGGACAGGGGCTAGGGTGTCCCCACTCTGGGGTACTCTCTCCGAACTGGGCACATCTCAGACCCACTGATTACATACGATTTAAGCAAATGCAAGTTGTTTAACAATTAATTTTAAAAAAGGAATAAGGAAAAATGGGAAAGGTTAAAAGGAAACATCACCCTGCTCTGTGGCATCACAAACAAAGTGTCCCTGGAACGTCAGAGCACTTCACCATCTGTTCCTTGTAGGTCCCAGGCCTTCTTCTCAGGCCCTGGCTGTGCTGCAGGAATGCTGTGGGTTGGACACTCACTCTGGTGGTCTCAAACCTCTGGGCGGTGGGACCCTTCTTCCCAGTGTCAGCCCCCCCTTGGGTTAAGATCCCCCTCCCAGTCTGGCCTGCAAGGACCCTTGGCTGGGGTGTCTTTCTGCGCTGGGCCCTCTGCCCAAATCCCCCCTTGGCTGGCCCCAGTTGCTCACCACACCTGGTTCTGTGGTTGCAGCTCTGCTCCCAGCACAGGATCTGCTCTCTCCCTGGGCTGTGTCTCCAGCTCAGGTTGCAACAGCTCTCCCCCTAGGAGAGGTCTGCTCTGTGGGCTGCTTCTGTAACTCTGCTCCCAGCTCTGACCTGCTTCCTGGGCTGCTTTTCTAGCCCCTCTGATTGGCACAGCTCTGCTCGGGCCCCTGCTCTCCTTAGCTCAGCCCCACTCTGTCTGACCCTGGCAATATGAGCTCACATGTAGGTCAGGACCCCCCCATCTGGACTCCTGACTCATTGGATTAGCCTGCCTGCCCTGCCAATCAGGCTGACCTGGAGCATTGGCCTCTCTGCATTGTTCCTGGGGGCTGTCAGTCTCAGGGTCCCGATTGCCCATCGACTCTTCCCCTTTTAGTACTGGGAGCCAGCTAACCAAAACACCCCCACTGAATGTTAGTAAGGGGGCAACAATCCCCTTACATGCAGATAGGAACTGAGATAGAACAGAACAGGCTGCATGCAGGCTGAATGTTCAGAGACTTGGACTGCCAAGTTCTAACAAGCCTCTATTGGGCATGTGCCAGATTTTTCAAAGGTCTATAAACTTGTCCAAATTTTGGAAGGCTTTTCCTGGGAACAGCTAAAGGTCCATTGTGAACACCAGACAGATCCCCTGCCAAACATCAAGTCCCTGTTGCAAAGCATGGGGGAGCTAGAGCTTCTCAATTAAATGGTCATTTTTTAGTCCATGACTCAAAACCATCAATGTTTTACAGACCAACACAGGACCAGAGAGAATTAACTCAGGAGCCAATGTTTATCCTGCAATATAGATGATCTGAAAGCACTCATTTGGGCAGAGGGTTAAACTACCCTCTTATCAGCTGGGCCACCGATACAGCCAAGTAGACAAAGATGTTCCTAAGTTATATGGAACACAGCTTTAGGATTCAGAAATTAGAGATTGTAGCCCAAGGAGAAGCTACCCTGGATCTACTTCTTACCGATAAGAAATTTATAAAAAAAAAAGTATGAATAAGAAGGAAGCTTGGAGCAATTGACCAGGAACTGCACTATTGCATAATAAAAAATGAGTTCAAAGAATGCAGCAATAGCTTTCATGAAAGTAAATTTTCAGAAGTTAAGAAGCCTAGTAAGCAAGGGTGCCAATGAGAGGAAGAGTTAAAATCCATTAGTGTGGAAGAAAGCTGGCACACCCTGAAGGTACTATACTTATATTATTGCAATCTCTCATATGCTTCAGAGAAAGCTGCACTAAACCTCCATAATGGACAATCATTTAATAACCTGCCCATATGGGAACTTTCTTCCCATCCCTAGGCAATGAATAGCTGGCTTACAATTTGAAGCATGAGGCTACACACACACACACACACACACACACCTTATACATATATTATCCAAATGTTAACTGTAGATATTCTCACTATCCACATAAATGACTAATCCTTTTTAGCCCTTGGCTTCAAAGTTGTCTCATGACAATGAGTTCCATAGGTTAATTATACATGCTGTAGAAAAAAAAAAAGTTTCCTTTAATCAATTATATGCTTGTAGCTTTCCAGTTTCACTGGATGTCCCCATATTCTTGTATTAAGGCGGAGATTTTTAAAGGAGGCATATGCACATAACTCCCATCCAAATTCAATAGGATTTGGGTGCCTAACTCCCTTAAGTGCTTTCAAAAATCCCAGCCCAGGGGTCTGGCCAAAAGGCCACTAAAGTCAACAGAAAGACTCCGATTGATATGAATGGGTTTTAAATCAGGCCTTATGAGAATTATGAATGCCCAATTCTTTATGCCTTTCTTTATTTTGTGTACCTTTGCTACATCCTCTTGTTCATCTTCTCTTGAATCTAAATATCCCCAGTCTTTCCACTCTCCTCTTGTGGATGTCTCCCCAGGTCTCAAATCACTTTCACTGTCAGTCTCTGAACCTGTACTATTTCTGAAGATATCAGACAAGATCTGAACACATTGTTATACACAGACATTCATTTATACAGTGGCAATGTAGATTTAATATTTTTAATCCCAGACGGGCTGTGGCATAGTCTTCCAGGGGAAAAGGATAGAAGCCTCATTGCTTGAAACTGTCAGAATATTTACACACACAGAGTAGGCAACAATCCTGCTTTAAGAAAAGCTAGTGGCGCCTTTTCAATCTCTAACTTCTATGAGAGTCCTCCAGCAAAAATCAAAAGTGCAATGTGGGGTTCTCTGTATAGATCATACAGAAGTCACAAAAGCATATATATTTTTGGCAGTTCACTTTAGTTGCCTATGCAGACAATTAAACTAGCTTCATGCCAGCTTAATAATTATTCTACATTACTGATCTCCAAAAATCAAACAGGACTGTTGCATGCAAGCTAACTTAAAGTACATTGTATATGTATGAGTTAATCAAGAGTTGCATCATATTAAGATCAGAGGAGCTCTCCTCTCTCAGGTCAGAGGGTTTTAAATGCTACCTTATAGCAAACCTATGGTCCTTCCCCCTACACATGACAGCTGGTGCTTATATCAGAGCATTTAGAGACCATTTGAAAATAAGTTCAAGGCAGGGATCTGTTTATTTGATACAAACTCATCTGTTATATAGCATTGTATACACCTTGTGCTATAGAAATGAAATACAATGCCGATAGTTTAAATGTAATACTTCTTTTAATTTGTCATTTTAGATTTAAAAAATACTACTCTTTATAGGTAAATCCATCAAAGGGAGAAGGGAAACATCTATACATTTATTTTGTGCCTGACCATTCGAGTGTGGTCTTTACTCTGAAAAAAAGACTATTATGTCTCATGGATCAAATTTCCTCAATTCACAAGTAAAAAGATTTTTCCTACTACCAATATTGGCAAACATGCTGGGATATGAAAATCATGTATTCTTTCTAGAGCTGTTCTCTTAAGTTTTATAAAAAAAACCCTCCAACAAGCTTCTACCAACTAAAACAAGATGCCACTAAAAGCAGATTGCCCTGATCCTTGTAATATAAACTTCTTGCTTTGGTCAGCACAGAAAACAATGACTTTTAAATTGTCCTAATTTGGCTTTTGAGAAATTGGTGCCGTTCATACCTCTCAGTTACTGTCTCAGGCTGTCTACAGATGTCACTGCATCAGTTACATGGTTCACATTTTGCAGGTTCTCTTTGCAACCTTAAGGGCTAGAGATTTAATATTTGGATTTTTGTTGGCTGGCTTTTTTGAGTTTAAAAAAAGCGAAGATTCTGGGACACAGAATGGTGCAGGTGTATGCACATGCACATGTCCTATCTCACCAAGCTGCCATGAGCCAGCTCAATTTAACCTCTGCTCTCAACCTCCAGGCTGACTCATCGAGCTACAAGATGAATTGGTGGAGAAGCTTGTACTGCTATGACTTGACCTATGGAACTAAAAAGGCGTTCACTTTCCAGGGTGGTTAATCCAGCACCTTTCACAAGTTTGCGTGCACACACACACACCATGAAAAAGCAGGGGAAATGAAAACCGTCAGCTTTACCAATGAAAACAAACCTGCTGCATTCAGTGCATCTAGAAATCCCCGAAACCATCCTTCCGATTCGAGCTGTAGTAGAGAGTCAACAAGGAGTGCACAGCAGCAGTCAGCCCCTTCTTCTGTTCTTCAGTCTGAATTCTCTCTGGCATCTAGTGTGAAATCAGATATGAATAAGTAAAAATTGTAGATCTGGTGTGTGGACAGCGGGGACTGCACCTGGTGCAGAATGCTGCAGGTGCTCAAATATTTCCTGCGTATATTTACACGATGGGTATCTGCTTTATACTGCATTTCCAGAGGCGAGGAGAGGAAGCATATTCACCTTATGAGGGGTAAACAGTCTCTGGAGATGCACAAATTAAACCCAAGTTTAATGGTTGAAATTGAGAAAGCTGCCAAGGGGGATTTGGTCACACAAGTCTCACTGAAATGACTGCAAGCTTTGGGGAATCCAAGCCTGAGAGGCACTGTGTTACCCCCTGCTAGGGTGACCAGACAGCAAATGTGAAAAATCAGGACAGGAGGTGGGGGGGAGGGGTGGGGTAAAATAGGAGCCTATATAAGGAAAAGGCCCAAAAATCCAGACTGTCCCTATAAAAGCAGGACATCTGGTCAACCTACTCCCTGTCTCCAGGGAGAGGGAGTCTGTCTTGGGGTAGCTGGGTGTCAGCTCCCTGGTACCACCAGCCTTTCAGCCACCCAAGCCCTGTCCTCTAGGCTATGCTAACCAACTTCAGCTTGTATGTCAATAGATGCAGCCTAATCCCTGAGGCCCTTTGAATCATTTTGATGCGATATCCAGCCTGATGCTGGCTAGTCCCAGATCCTCTGCCCTCAAATGTACACAGTATCCCAATTTACCAGTTTTATCTTAAACTGCTGCTCCTGAAAACCACACAGCATTTGTGAGCACTTAAAACAAAAGTAGGGTTAAGAAAGAGTAAAGATTTCACGGATATCTGAGAACTGAGTGATGGCAATAAACGGTTATGATAGAAAACAAAATAAAAATGTGAACCCGAGTCTACCTATCAAGAGTACCTTTCCTAACAAAGGAAGTCTCCCCCCACTACCCTCCAAAGTTCAGTTTCTTAAGAACCAGGAACCAAACGTTCATGAAAGCACCCCGTGCTCCACAAAGGTTTCCCCCCCACCCTCAGTGAATGGATGCAGAGTGCTTGTCCCTCCTCTGTGTTATCAGTATAACATACTTATGTTTCTTTTCACAGACAGTGAACCCATCTTGTTGTAAAGTTCCCTTTTTACCTTTAACTGGTTTCAATTGTTCACATTTGCCTGGTAGTTTCCATTCAAAGTCTCCAGACTTGTCTAGACTTCAAATGCAGAAGTTACACCGCTGTAGCCCTTCAGTGTATGCACTCCTATGCCAATGCGATGGAGTTCTCCCATCAACAAAGGTAATCTACTTCCCCGAAAGGGCATAGCTAAGCAGACGGAAGAGTTGTTCCGTTGACCTAAAGTTGTCTACACAACTACGCTGCTCAGGGGTGTGAACTTTTCACACTCAGTGATGTAGTTATGCCAACCTAATTTTTTTTTTTTTTTTTTTTTTTTTTTTTTTTTAAGTGTAGACCAGGCTGTAGCATTGCACAAGGCTAAACTGAGCCTTGCATTGCCTCACTAGCTAAACAGTGCAAGGTGACACTTCCCCTCTTGCCTGAGTGGGCCACCACTAACACATTAACCCCTGGTGACTAATTCCTATTCCATGTCCATAAAACATACATTCAATATAAAATATATTATTCCTTAAATACAACTCATATCCACAAAGACCATGTATTTTGCAAGTTAAGAGCTTTCTGAAGATACATGTTTGGTGTAATGAGTTTGTCAGGTCTGAGGTAAGAGTTGTTTGCAAAGAACAGGGGACCCATTGCCAAGGAATCTGTCACTGAGCTGTGTGGCTAAATCTGTGAACTGGCTTTGAAAAAAGTCACAAGCCTTGATTTTCATATGATTTGTAAGACACCTACCATATTTTGGGGTATTAGTCTAATACTTTTCAGTTAATCCCAAAGCTGTGTTTTGACATGAGTACCACATTAACCCATTTGCCACTGTCATCTCCCAAAGTCTACGTGCAGCAGCAAAAAGCGGCAGCATTCCTTAATGCATGGATGTTCCATCATCATCTATTTGTATTGTGGTAGCACGTTGGAGCACCAGTAATGGACGCATTGTGCTAGGTGCTATAGAGAAACACAGAACACCAAGGTAGTCCCTACCCAAAAGCAGGAACTGGCACTTCAAACTTTTACATCAGGCAGCAATGAATGTTCGTTTCCCCCGATACGCAATGCCAGGTATAGACAGAGCACCCAAGCACCTAAATATAAAGGCTCAGCCCAGACAGTATGTCATATATAAAGCTCAAAAATTTCAGAACAGAAACTTCCTCTTCCTTGCAGTCCTCTCACTATATGCATTAAGCTCCCATCAGTTTAACAAGGGAAATGGTATTCTCTCCATCTCCTGCTTCCTTTCTCCCATTTGAACCCTAGACCTATGGGCAATACAGCACAGAAAGAATTAAAGACCTGACCCTATGTCCATTCAGGTCAATGGCAAAAGCTCCCAATGACTTCAATAGTGGGTGCTAAGTGAGGCAAACTAAAGCTATTTTGTAATTCAAGCATTTTAGGAGTAGTATAGAGAGTTGCAGGGCACAGCTGAGGTTAATCTTTACAGATTAAAGGGACACCATCAACTCCCGCTGTACTTGGCCAAAACATTTTTTGAAAAAAACAATACTCAATAGAAATATCTTCAGGAGACAGAAGGGGCAAATGGAAGTGGAAAGAGGGGAGAAGAGAACAGAAATCCCCACTAAGTGGCAAAACTGTCACCCACCACTTGCTCTCCAGGAGAGTAGCATTCAGGAGAGGGGCAGGGATGGCGAGCCAGGGGTGTCCTGGCCAAAGCATGCCCAGAGCCCCCACCCACAGCAAGCCCAGCCCAGAGTACAGCCAGCATCTCCCCATCAGAGAGCCATTCCTTCATGTTGCCCAGCATATAGGCAGGATTCAGGGTCTTCTCAATGTACGGCCGGTAGCACCGCAGGCCCGCTTTCTGCTCTGTGGTCATCTGTGCTCCAGTTCGTTGGGGCAGCCCCTGTAGAACTAGTTCCAAGCTTTCCTTTGCCCTGGCTTCATGCTTGCCAAGGAGAGAAAACCCCTTGGGCGCAAGGCACGCAGCCACCAGTGGTGCCCCCTGCTCTGGGCTGAAGGCTGAAGTCAGGGAAGGCAAAGTTCCCCCCCCCCAACCTTTCCAAGAGGAAGGGCACAGCCTCGGCGCAAGCTCACCACTGATGGAGACTTACTGAAAGTCAGCTGACTCTGAGGGAAAAGGGGGAAAAAAACAAAACCCCAAAAACACCAAGCCACCGGGGGGGGGGCGGAGGAGGAGGAGGAGAAAAGAAAGGAAGCAGAGCAGCAGAAAGGAAACAAACTTAGACCAAAAGCACAGCAGAGGGAAGGAGGTAGATGCAGGCAATCAATGAATGGCAGCAGTAAGTGCAGCAAGGCAGCTGATGAGTGCTTTCCACAAGTGCCTTCCCTTAAAAAAGGGGGCACACACTCTGCCACACGTGTCTAGCCAGCACCGTTATAACGAACCTGGACAAGGTGCAGGAGGGATATTAAACCTCATGCTTTGGGATTTAAACCCATCTCAAAACTATTAGAGATTAGGATCAGAACTAATGGGGGGGCAGATTATCCCACATCTGCCTACTGCAAAGCATGCATCTAAAGCGCCTGTTACTGAGAGGATGCTGAACTAGCGGGACTTCAGATCTGGTCTAGTATGACACTTCCTGCGTTTCTAAAGCCATTAAAGACACAACAAATCCTCCAAATTCAACAAGACCACATGCTCCTTTAAGCTTCTTCATGTTCCTCCCACCAAATGAAAACTGTATTCACATATTCAAAGGGCAGAATAATCAACCCAGCAAGAAAACTCAAAACCAGAGCAGGTCCTCCCACTCATCCCCTTCCTCCAAAGACTCACATGGATGTTTAAGTCAGGAGTTTATATAGACCAACACAATGTGCCTTATCTGATTTTACTGTCTTGTGGTAATGGGGCCTTTGGGTAACTCTGACCATTGTAACACATAGTACTTGGTAGACTGGTGGATTTTTCCCCCAGGGCACCTTTTAGAGAAGGCATAATATTTTACTTTGAGGCTTCCTTTCTCTTTCTTCTTAGAGCTCTGTAGGCAAGTACTAGGAGCAGCCATGCCTGTCGGGAATCACAGCTCACATTTCTTAAAAGAGGAAAAATTCATAAAGATCTCCCTCAGATATTCCCACATCCTTCCACTCATGGGCAGGAGGAAGGAAGGGCAGGTTCATCTATTGACTTCCTCATGGAAGTGGCTGTTGTTCCATCTCCAGACTTGGCAGATTCTATGGCTTTGCACTGATCAAAAAGGTCTCTCCAGACGCAGAGATCTGCAGCATCTGACTCAGCTCTGGACCCATGAGATTCCCCAACCCCATCCTTTCAGTGCCAAGTAGTATTTTCAGAACTGCTATCCACTTACAAAAAGAAAAGGAGTACTTGTGGCACCTTAGAGACTAACAAATTTATTAGAGCATGCATCCGATGAAGTGAGCTGTAGCTCACGAAAGCTTATGCTCTAATAAATTTGTTAGTCTCTAAGGTGCCACAAGTACTCCTTTTCTTTTTGAGAATACAGACTAACACGGCTGCTACTCTGAAACCTGTGATTATCCACTTACAGAAACCCTTGCAGCCACCCTCCTCTGGCTTTGCGGCCATCCTATTATCCTTCACTGCAATGTCTCAGAACTACTCTGCCATAAAAGATCCCACATTCCTTCTGCCTTTGAAGAATGTAATTAGGTCACTGACAAACATTTACCATCAGATTTTCAAAAAGGCTAGAATGGTGGGAGCTGGCAGGTATGGACCACTTTTGCAAGTGTGGCCACTTCACTAAAGCACCCAAATGGGAATGGAGCTCTTGAAAATGTGGCAACAAGGGATCAATTCTGCTATAGCACATACTTTCAGTAAAGTTTGCTACTGAAATCAGGGGGACGACTCATGGAATAAGAGTACTGCTCAGTGAAAGTAAAGGAGAGAGGAAGACAGCCCTTAGTGCATAGAATGTGGCTTTTCTAGTTCAGAGTTTATCCATCATTCCAAGACAGCAGTTTATGTAGAATAAAAAAAAAATACACACACACACCCCCCAAAATTTGGGTTAGGTCATTACTTTAGTAAATTCAAATCTTAGCAGCACATTTATGTGTCTTACCAGCAATACTTATCCCATCCAAAAAAAGAAGTTTCAAGTAGGTAGTCTTTGATTTCATTTGTATGAAATTTCTTCTAGAGGACTTATGGCATATGGAAGTAAAGATTTCAAAAGCAAGTGCAAACTGGAGTGATTCCCCCACCCCCTTTATCCAATATGGGCAAAATAAATCACTTCATGTTAGGGATTCTTTCAGCAGCAAACTACCTCAGATAGGGGTCTGGCAGCACATGTACTCACTCACAACATAAAAGAGTGGTCAAGGACAGTCATTTACTGTTTGCCAAAGGTGCTATCAGGGAGACTGCCTTTGAAGGAAGTAGAAGCTGGATGTAGACTAGGGCTAAGATACAGTGCCACAAGGTGTAGGAAAAGACAGTAGACAAGGAAAACTACAAAAAAAGTGTAGGTTTCAGAGTAGCAGCTGTGTTAGTCTGTATCCACAAAAAGAAAAAAAAAGTACTTGTGGCACCTTAGAGACTAACAAATTTATTTGAGCATAAGCTTTCGTGAGCTACAGCTCACTTCATCGGATGCATTCAGTGGAAAATACAGTGGGGAGATTTACACACACACACACACACACACACACACGAGAGAACATGAAACAATGGCTGTTACCATACACACTGTAACAAGAGTGATCAGGTAAGGTGAGCTATTACCAGCAGGAGAAAAAAAAAAAAACCTTTTGTCATGATCATCAAACTGCTGGAAATGGCCCACCTTGATCATCACTACAAAAGGTTTTTCCCACTCCCTGCTCTCCTGCTGGTAATAGCTCACCTTACATGATCACTCTTGTTACAGTGTGTATGGTAACAACCATTGTTTCATGTTTTCTCTGTGTGTGTGTGTGTGTGTGTGTGTGTGTGTGTGTGTGTGTGTGTATAAAAATCTCCCCACTGTATTTTCCACTGAATGCATCCAATGAAGTGAGCTGTAGCTCATGAAAGTTTATGCTCAAATAAATTTGTTAGTCTAAGGTGCCATAAGTCCTCCTTTTCTTCTTACAAAAGTGTAGTTGTTTCAGACATGCTGCAGTTTAAGTAATGTAAGAAAAAGCATTTTAACAGGGTTTACTCACCACTGTGCACTTCCTCATGTGCCAGGCATGGCATCACAGTGTCCTTGAGGGGTAGCAGCCCTTGTCACTAGTCACTCTGGGGGTGTAGTGGTTTCTTTCAGAGAACTCATCCCTCCAGCCAGGGCACAGTCTTCAGCCCATTCCTTCCAGGGTCAGCTATCCAAACTAAAGTTCAAAACTACCTTAACAGAAATGAAAAGCATCCACCCTCTCCATAGCTCTTCTTCAGTAGAGTCACATTCAGCCTACAGCCCCCTCACTGGGCTCAGCTACCCTTGTACACCACTTCCTTGGGGCGGTATGGGAATCCAGTCCCAAGCTCAATTCTGGATTACAGCCCAGGGCCCTGTACTGCACAGCTACATCAAATCCTTTACCCATATTGCAGTTTTCCCTGTGCTATTTCCTTCCTCAGCTCTTTACTTCCCTTCTAGGTCTCTCACTCTGTCCCCCAAGTCATTTCAGGTACCTCCCTGCTCACTCAAGACCCTACAGGCACCTTCTGACTCCTTACATTTTCTTGCCTCCAGCCCTTCCTCAGCTGGGCCCACTCAGCAGTTACACCTGGAATCACCTAATTTCTCTCAGGTGGGGCCCATTCTGTAATCAGGGCTGGCTTAGTCAGGGGCTCTCTATTATCATCTCAGAGCTCTGGATGATCACTGAGTGCTAATCTCTCTCTCTCCCTCTCCATATATACATGACTTTTATTGTTAGGCTCTGGCTCTCTTACACCAATCACTCTGACTGACTTTTACTCTGGGTTACCTGGATTCTTCTCATGATATTGAGCCAACCAATGGTGCCAGGCTGCATTCCATGAGCTGAGGATCTGGCCCATTGTTCTCATGTTGGGCCACATTCTGCCACCCTGATGTTGACTAGTCCAATATCCCACAAACAACCCCCATTGAAATCAGTGTTAGTAGAGTGAGGTATTACTCCGTGTGAGTGGGGGTGGCAGAATCTTGCCTATTATGTCTAACTATTCCTTCTACACATAGCAATGTAAATTAAAGGCTGTTTTCTAAATACTACACTTTTAAAAGTAGATTTTCTCCCTGCCTAATGCAGCTGCCATCTTGTCCTTAAGATGCAGCATGTTACAGTCTCTGTCATGGAAAATTTCTATTTGTTCAGTCTTTGGGCCCAATTCTGAGAAGTGCTGAGCACCCACTAGTTCAGTGGGAGTTCAGGGTGCTCAGTACCTTGTAGGAAGCTGTTAGTGCCTCTTAGGGTTAAGCACTTTCTTTGATGTTTTTCCTTGACCTGAAATGAAAACAATTCTAGACTGAAGAGTATGTTTTACTTTGTGAGTATGAGCATGAAAAACATCGTTCCTGTGACTTGGAATCATCTTTGCCATAGCCTGTGGAGGTTCGTCACTTTGTGTAAGATTTTGTATTTAGGTAACAACTGTAACACCTCTGTCTTGTCTATTTATGTCCTTCTGCTTATACATCGGTCTGTGTTGTGATCCTGTGCGTCATATCAGTACACTTACGTTTTCTCAGACATTATTCAAATAAGTGATGAGCAATCAGCTGTTGTGACCTGCACAGGCTGTGCCACGTTTGTCTTTCTTCCACAGGACAGACACGACTTTGTCTGTACAAAGGGCAAGCTGGTCTCCATATTGGAAGAGAAGGTTCAAAGACTGGAGAAACAAGTATCAACGCTGCATTGCATAAGAGAAAATGAAGATTTCCTGGACAGATGTCAGTATATGCTTCTGCAGGTACAACATACTGAAGAATCAGAACAGGCTGCACAGGTGGGGACAGAAGGACAGTGAGGAAAATTGGCAGAATGTGACCTCCAGAAGAAGAAAGAGGAGCATCCATGGACCAGCAATGCAGATACAGGTGAGCAACCATTTTCATGTTCTCTCCACAGGTACTAATGCAGAGAGTGGACTAGATGATACATCTGAAGGAAGGGAGCAGGAGACTCCACCAATTGGAAGGCACGAGATGCACTATCCTAAGGATGGGGGTTCCATGACCACCACTCCCAAGAGAAGGAGGCGGGTGATGGAGGTCGGGGACTCCCTCCTAAGGGGGACTGAGTCATCTATCTGCCGTCCCAACCGGGAAAGCCGAGAAGCATGCTGCTTGCCAGGAGTTAGGATTCACGATGTGACGGAGAGACTGCCAAGACTCATCAAGCCCTCAGATCGCTACCCCTTCCTGCTTCTCCACGTGGGCACCAATGATACTGCCAAGAATGACCTTGAGTGGATCACTGCAGACTATGTGGCTCTGGGAAGAAGGATAAAGGAGTTTGAGGTGCAAGTGGTGTTCTCGTCCATCCTCCCTGTGGAAGGAAAAGGCCCAGGTAGAGATCATCGAATCATGGAAGTCAACGAATGGCTATGCAGGTGGTGTCGGAGAGAAGGCTTTGGATTCTTTGACCATGGGATGGTGTTACAAGAAGAAGGATTGCTAGGCAGAGACGGGCTCCACCTAACGAAGAGAGGAAAGAGCATCTTCACAAGCAGGCTGGCTAACCTAGTATGGAGGGCTTTAAACTAGCTTCACCGGGGCAGGGAGACCAAAGCCCTGAGGTAAGTGGGGAAGTGGGATACCAGGAGGAAGCAGGAGTGCACAAGAGGGGAGGACTCCTACCTCATACTGAGAAAGCGGGACGATCAGCGAGTTACCTTAAGAGCCTATACACAAATGCAAGGAGCCTGGGAAACAAGCAGGGAGAACTGGAAGTCCTGGCACAGTCAAGGAATTATGATGTGATTGGAATAACAGAGATTTGGTGGGATAACTCACATGACTGGAGTATTGTCATGGATGGGTATAAACTGTTCAGAAAGGACAGGCAGGGCAGAAAAGGTGGGGGAGTTGCATTGTATGTAAGAGAACAGTATGACTTCTCAGAGATCCGGTATGAAACTGCAGAAAAATCTGAGAATCTCTGGATTAAGTTTAGAAGTGTGAGCAACAAGGGTGATGTTGTGGTGGGAGTCTGCTATAGATCACCAGATCAGGGGGATGAGGTGGACGAGGCTTTCTTCAGGCAACTAACAGAAGTTACTAGATCGCAGGCCCTGGTTCTCATGGGGGACTTCAATCACCCCGATATCTGCTCGGAGAGCAATACAGCAGTGCACAGACAATCCAGGAACTTTTTGGAAAGTGTAGGGGACAATTTCCTGGTGCAAGTGCTGGAGGAACCTACTAGGATCAGAGCTCTTCTTGACCTGCTGCTCACAAACCGGGAAGAATTAGTAGGGGAAGCAAATGTGGATGGGAACCTGGGAGGCAGTGACATGAGACGGTCGAGTTCAGGATCCTGACAAAAGGAACAAAGGAGAGCAGCAGAATACGGACCCCGGACTTCAGAAAAGCAGACTTTGACTCCCTCAGGGAACTGATTGGCAGGATCCCCTGGGAGAATAACATGAGGGGGAAAGGAGTCCAAGAGGCTGTATTTTAAAGAATCCTTATTGAGATTGCAGGAACAAACATCCCGATGTGTAGAAAGAATAGTAAATTTGGCAGGTGACCAGCTTGGCTTAACAGTGAAATCCTTGCTGATCTTAAGCTTGGACAAAGGACCAGGGAGGAGTATAAAAATATTGCTCAAGCATGCAGGAGTGAAATCAAGAAGGCCAAATCACAATTGGAGTTGCAGCTAGCAAGGGATGTTAAGAGTAACAAGAAGGGTTTCTGCAGGTATGTTAGCAACAAGAACAAGGTCAGTGAAAGTGTATGTCCCTTACTGAATGGGGGAGGCAACCTAGTGACAGAGGATGTGGAAAAAGCTAATGTACTCAATGCTATTTTGCATCTGTCTTCATGAACAAGGTCAGTTCCCAGACTACTGCACTGGGCAGCACAGTATGGGGAGGAGGTGACCAGCCCTCTGTGGAGAAAGAAGTGGTTCAGGACTATTTAGAAAAGCTAGACGGGCACGAGTCCATGGGGCTGGATGCACTGCATCTGAGGGTGCTAAAGAAGTTGGCGGATGTGATTGCAGAGCCATTGGCCGTTATCTTTGAAAACTCATGGCGATCGGAGGAGGTCCTGGACAACTGGAAAAAGGCTAATGTAGTGCCCATCTTTAAAAACGAGAAAAAGGGGGATCCAGGGAACTACAGGCCAGTCAGCCTCACCTCGCTTCCTGGACTAATCATGGAGCAGGTCCTCAAGGAATCAATTTTGAAGCACTTCGAGGAGAGGAAAGTGATCAGGAACAGTCAGCATGGATTCACCAAGGGGAAGTCATGCCTGACTAACCTAATTGCATTCTATGATGCGATAACTGGCTCTGTGGATGAGGGGAAAGCAGTGGACGTGTTATTCCTTGACTTTAGCAAAGCTTTTGATACGGTCTCCCCCAGTATTCTTGCCAGCAAGTTAAAGAAGTATGGGCTGGATGAATGGAAGATAAGGTGGATAGAAAGCTGCCTAGATCATCAGGCTCAACAGGTAGTGATCAATAACTCCATGTCTAGTTGGCAGCTGGTATCAAGTGGAGTGCCCTGACAGTTGGTCCTGGAGCCGGTTTTGTTCAATATTTTCATTAATGATCTGGAGGATGGTGTGGATTGCACTCTCAGCAAGTTTGCAGATGACACTAAACTGGGAGGAGGAGTAGATATGCTGGAGGGTAGGGATAGGATACAGAGGGACCTAGACAAATTAGAGGATTGGGCCAAAAGAAATCTGATGAGGTTCAACAAGGACAAGTGCAGAGTCCTGCATTTAGGACAGGAGAATCCCATGCACTGCCACAGACTAGAGACCGAGTAGCTAGGCAGCAGTTCTGCAGAAAAGGACCTAGGGGTTACAGTGGATGAGAAGCTGGATATGAGTCAACAGTGTGCCCTTGTTGCCAGGAAGGCTAACAGCATTTTGGTCAGTGTAAGTAGGAGCATTGCCAGCAGATTGAGAGACCTGATCATTCCCCTATATTCGGCATTGGTGAGGCCTCATCTGGAGTACTGTGTCCAGTTTTGGGCCCCACACTACAAGAAGGATGTGGAAAAATTGGAAAGAGTCCAGCAGAGGGCAACAAAAATGATTAGGAGACTGGAACACATGACTTATGAGGAGAGGCTGAGGGAACTGGGATTATTGAGTCTGCCGAAGAGAAGAGTGAGGGGGGATTTGATAGCTGCTTTCAACTACCTGAAAGGGGGTTCCAAAGAGAATGGATCTAGACTGTTCTCAGAGGTAACAGATGACAGAACAAGGAGTAATGGTCTCAAGTTGCATTGGGGGAGGTTTAGGTTGGATATTAGGAAAAACTTTTTCACTAGGAGGGTGGTGAAGCACTGGAATGCGTTACCTAGGGAGGTGGTGGAATCTCCTTCTTTAGAAGTTTTTAAGGTTAGGCTTGACCAAGCCCTGGCTGGGATGATTTAGTTGGGGATTGGTCCTGCTTTGAGCAGGGGGTTGGACTAGATGACCTTCTGAGGTCCCTTCCAACCCTGATATTCTATGATTCTAAGTATCTGACAGATATTCAAGGGGCAGATTTATATCACACATGTTTATACATGGGGAGAATTGATGCATTCTGACTTGTATATTTAGTATATGTTTTTGAAAGTCATAAAATTTCAACACAGAAGATAGTTTAACATTTTATTATTTTGCAAATGTCAGTTGCATATATGCTGCAATTATCTGTGCATTTGACCAACACAAGCATGAATACACAGTCAAGTAATTGAAAAGAATCACCCCACTAGATATGCAATTGTTCTTTTGTGAAAGGAGTTGTGCTGAAGGTTGCACATTGTCAGAAGTTCAGATGAATATAAGCCAAGATGAGCTTGTCTTTTAGCCAAAAAGCTCCCCAAGGTTGGAAAGCCCCTCAAGGGAAATTAGGATTAAAGGAGTTTATTTGATGGCCTTTACTGGTTATCTAGCACAGTTTTGGTCAAACAGGGAGATGAAGCTGTCCATAAAAGGAAAAGTACAGGCAGGCTTGACACAGACCTTGAGAGAGGAAAAGGAGGAGAAATGATGTGGGAAATATCTCATGAATTTTGTTTTGGTGCCATAATTGTTAGATGAACAGTAGGAGTAAGGGAAATATAGAAGATAATTATTTGGACCTAGTTGGAAGATCTATTATTTTCTAAAAGGTATTTATGGACTGGACATCCCAACAGCATTTGGCATTTAAAACCCCCTAGCTTTTTGAAACAGTTTTTATGATGGTGGCTGGCAGGACAATAAACATAACAGTGTCTAGTAGAATCCTCCACAAAACAAAAATGGCAGAACAGTAAACTGGGTGCCTTGTATAAATATACAGGGATGAACATGAAGAAAAAAGACACTAAAAATTGTGGGGAGAAAAAAACACCACAGGAAAAATATGTATCTCGCTTTCTGTGTTTTTTGACAGGTGGGAAATGAATTTGCTCCATGGTTAAGAATCAAAACCAGATCCAAAAATCAGGTGTGCTTCTTCCAGATCCAGTTATGAGGTCACAGAAAAGGGAAGATTATGGTATGCAACTATCCTTAAGAAAATGAGGCAAGAAACACAGAACACATGGGGCCAATGGGGCCACCTCTCAACAAAGCTCAAAAATCTGTTTTTGGGTGGAATATTTTGCCCCTTAGCCTGCTGGGTTGGTATGGAATAGCTGCACTGGTGCTCTAGTGGTAGAGATAAATGGGGTTCCTGTACACTTCATACATTGGTTGTCACCTACTGCAGCACAGACCTGTCTAGTGGCTACACCCACAGCCCTCCATTCTGTTGCAAAGAAAGGCACGAGGGGCATAGCGACCTCCCAGCACACACCCTGCTCTCAGAACAGTATAGCTATTCTGCTTGTATTCTGGTTTGGTATATAAACAGAGGGGAGGGCAGCACATGTGACTTAATATAGTGGCTGATTAGTTTCTAAAATGTTTGGGAGGTTTTCTACTCTAGGAGGTGCCCGTTTTCATTCTTTTACACAGCAAAACTGAGCAAAATCGAAGGACATGTCCTCTGATCTTATGAGGTCTTGCCCAAGAAAAGCAAGTATGTCTTCACCTGTTTTACATTGTAGAGACTGTCTCCCTTTGTACACCTTATAGCCAGTCTAGAGTTTCTTATATCCTGAGATGCAGGACTGAAGGCGATGGGCCTGGGTAATACTTCTGGAACCCCAACACATTTTCAGTGTGTATATTTTCCTTACATCATGTGCCTGAACTGTTTTAAGCATTTTGCTCAGTTTTACATACGGTAGTTACATCTTTACTAAAGGAAATACGATCTTATAGTCACAATGTAGCATGTACAATATAAAGTGATGCTTCCTGGCTGTGATGTTGTACCCCATAATGCTTTATGGGAATGTAGCATAACACATATTCCAGTTATGTCATATGTGCCATGTAACATATCTCTGTAAAGGTTATGGTCTACTGAATCTATTCATTCTATTTGTATACATATATCATTTTTGTAGTTGAAGTTATGATTATTGACTGTATACTTGTCTGATTCTAAGTAGGTTTTAGTGAAGCAGTTGGTCAGCTACCTGAGAAAAGACTATTCTCAGTAAGTGCCCAGTCAAGAAGCCCTTAAGCAAACAATGAACTTGGAGATGCCAATCCACATCTGAGCTTTCCCAGGAATGTGTCTTGGCTGGTAAGGAACTCAATCATGCATGGACATGTGACTTGCCCAGGTGACTCCAAAACTCCATTTTGTAGCTGGACTTTGCATAGGAGAGAGGAGGGGGTTTCCACCCACAAGAGAAAGTCCATTTTGTCTTCAACTAGCTAAAGGGAGAGCCTCTCCACCCTCAAAGATACCTGAAAGAAACTGGAATAAAGGACAGTAACCACAGGAGGTGTGAGTGATTGCTAGATCCAGACTAGAAGGAGAGTGATCTGTAAAAGAAAGCTTACTGGAACTGGTGAGGTTTTTATCTGTATTCAGTTTTATTACCGAACTAGATATAGATTTGCACGTTTTATTTTATTTTGTTCGGTAATTCACTTTGTTCTGTCTGTTACTACTTGGAACCACTTAAATCCTACTTTCTGTATTTAATACAATCACGTTTTACTTATTAATTAACCCAGAATATGTATTAATACCTGGGGTTGGGGGGACAGCTGTGCATGTCTCTCTGTCAGTGTTATAGAGGGCAAACAATTTATGAGTTTACCCTGTATAAGCTTTATATAGGGTAAAACAGATTTATTTAGGGTTTGGACCCCACGGGGAGTTGGGAATCTGAGTGTCAAGGACAGGAACACTTCCTAAGTTCCTTTCAATTAAGCCTACAGCTGTTAGGGGAGGTGGTTCAGATCCTGGGTCTGTGTTGGAGCAGACTAGCATTTCTGGCTCAGCAAGACAGGGTGCTGGAGTCCTAAGCTGGCAGGGAAAGCAGGGGCAGAAGTAATCTTGGCCCATCAGGTGCAGCTCCAAGGGGGTTTCTTGTGATCCAACCCATCACACTGGCCCGTGCAATGTTATAACAAATACATACATGTGAGACTCAGTTATGGCTTTAAGAGTAGGAGGGGGAGCTGCACTGCCTGAATAGCGGAGGCTAAAGGCATTCCTAGTTTTGGGAGCATACTCTCATAGTGCCCCTCAAGTGGCAATTGCTGCATCTACAGACCAACAATAATACATGCTCTCTTTGGTGCAGGCCTACGCCCACTTGCCTGGAGGGTTATAGCCCCCCTCCACTGAATGTGTATATAAGGGGTATGTCTATGGTCATGCTCTTCAACCACCAGCCACACATGACCCCTTTGTGGGGCTGATGGATACCCACAGTGCCTTCCTTACACTCAGCCCACATCTACACTATGGGCACTACAGCAGCATAGTTATGGTGTTGTAGCTATGCTGTTGTGTGTAGTGTAAACACACGACAGCAACAGAAGGGTGGTTTTTTCCCCTTGCTGTAGGAACGCCATCTCTGAGCAATGGTAGGTAGGTGGACAGAAGCATTCTTCTATTGACCTAGCTGCAGCTACACTGGAGGTTAAGTTGGCATAGCTACAGTGCTCAGGGATACAGCTCTTTCACACCTCAGAGCCATAGCTATATTGACCTATATTTTTAGTGAAGGCCAAGCCTCAGTTAGCGTATGCAGACATTCTGGTTGCTCCCGCTACAGAAACCATGGAGAAGGAGTTGCTTTCACCCCACTCACCACTAGAAATACCCATGCTATGTGGAGCTGCTATTGTTATGTAAGGAGGGTGTAACTGCAGAGACAGAGGCCATCCTGCATCTTGAGAGCTGGAACAGCAGACCATAACTGCAGGCCCTAGTTACTGTGTTCCACTATGTTTAAATACAAGTCATTTGTTAAATACAAGCTCTCCCTGCCTTACTGTGAAGTACCCCACAAGCAAAGATTACCATAATTTGGCCTTTATTATTTGGACTAATTATACTTCCATATTAAACAGCATTTTACCAAAGGAGTTGTGTATACTATTGGGTGAAAACATATCACAATCACAGTGAGAGTCCATGAAAATGTTACATTTCTTCTGGGAGAATTAGATCCTCAATTGCTGAACACATCTTTATGAAACTTGCAGCCAGAGGCGGTGCCTGCCCTGGCCTTGCGGCCATGGAAATCAGTATGTACAGCTTTCCTCTGGTTGTCTTCTTAGGGAAAGGACCCAGAATATCCACAGCTACATGCTGAAACGGAACCTCAGTTATGAGGAGTGGCTCGAGAGGGGCCTTGACCTGGTCATATTGCACTGGGAGCCATACAAACTCTTCTTTAAAGTCTAACTTCTTCTTTACCCCTACAGTGCAGAGGAGAACCTCCTGACAATCATTCCATCACATTGTTTTTAACCTGCGCTACATGGAAGAATATTTTAATCTACTTAAGAGCCATTTGATGTTATCCATCATCTATGACTTTAGGTCTTCCTGTGGGAAAGCCAAGCACAGGTGGATAAAAAGGGACAAAAATACCACTAATACATCTCCATTTAAGCTCCCCCTTATCATTCCACTAGCAGGCAGGAGGAAATAGTTTCCCCAGCTTTCATCATAGAAATAGATGCCCCTACGGTTTCTGCAGAAAACACAAAATCTTTCCACACAGAGCGCCCAAGTGTCTTCATCACTTCTAGGGCTTTGTCAGACCTCCTTTCCAGTCCCTATCAGCGTGGTTCCATTACAGACACCATGCCAGGGCTGCCCCAGGCGGGAACAATGGGTGCTGGGGGAGCTTCAAGTAATAAGAGCGACCAAAAGCATGTTCTCATTCATATATTGGATTTGCAGTTTTGTACATTTGCTTTCAGTACCCCGCAACATCTTCCCCTGGGATTTCACCCAAGTGTGGAATACAAATGCCAAACACCCCTGGAAAGTCATGAGAGAATGGGGAGCAGAGCCCATTACAACCTGGGGGCTACGGTAAGTCTGTTTTCTCTGCTTTTCAGGGTGTCTTTCAAAAATTTGAAGCTAAAATCTCAAATTTCTTATAAAAGTGCAGGAAGACTTAGGAGACTCTGACCAAATTAATATGCACAAAAACGTTTTCATGATTTCTTCATGTGATTTTTCTTTTTTAATTTCAATGAAAAGAGTTTTCTTCTTGAATTAAAACACATTTCCCTGCTATGATGGAAATACCAACACAACTGTCTGTGCTAGGACTTGAGAACCAGAAAATGAAATGTGACCACAGAAAGTGAAGAGAATTAAACAAACCAGAAGAATTTCCCTGCCTAAGCTGAGGGGAAGGCAAATGTTAAAAGAGAAGGAACCAGCAAAATTGGTGAACACTGAATTTGATTTTTAAAAAATTATTTGAATTCTTTCATCCCAGGGACACACTTGGTAAAAAAAATACACAATATGACTTCTCTGCACAGCCTCCTACTGACCCCATTGTAAATCAGTCATCCATGTAGGTACCTCTCTAGCCTGTGTTACTATACGAATTGCTCATTCTGTTTTATGAATTAGTCTCAATTTTTCACTAGTGTCAGCTACTTGGAGTGATCAACAGGACATGATATTCACACCTTCCAACTGCATCTATTCCTCAGCTATAGTATGTAGATTAAGACCTGGAAATAAACAATGAGAGTTAAGGTTTCGTTTTCTCAGAGCCCTCTCTCTCCTACGATTTCACAGAAGGAAGATACCGATGGTTTGTGCTGTCTACATTTTAAATGTACCTTCTAAACTGGAGGAAATGGTTAAAGTTGATATTTGCCAATATTTTTGGGAGGTCTAACCCTTTCCTCCCACATTTACTTCCTCCATGCTGCCATGCAAAAATGTACATATATTTGGAACCCTTAGCCACCTCACCAGTACTTTGCTGATCAAACAACAATACTTCCCCTCCACCCCCAAAGTACTCTGACTTCTACATATGTAATGTGTTTCTATTATGATCATGGTTGCTATTTATTCATCTGTCCTCAAGCTGTGGAATATGATAAGAAGTTTCCTGGAGACATTTATAAAAAATATGACCATAGCGTAGGACATGTGAGATTATGAGGTGTAAAGAAATATTTTAATTTAATTTATTGACATTAATACAATGGAAAATTTATTCTTCCCTTTGTGTTTCAACCAAATCTTATTTCATTCCAACTGAGGATGAAACGACTACAGAGGTTAAAACAGTTGGATGAAATTGTACGGTGCAGTGGATTCCCTCCTCTCTACTGATCCTTCCCACAGTGACTTCTAAGACTCCATAATGCTTGACTTGGTATCATGCAATACACTCACTCCATAATGAAATTCCAACTGCCCATATTACAATTTATGTGATAATACTCTGTTGATTTACTCAAAGTTTGAATTGCAAAATGAAGGGTATCGTTGCAAAAAAGTTGCAAGAAAATTAAGGAAGGGTTAGACCTTAAACATTGTTGACATTATGTTTTGGTATATATTTCTGTGGTTCAACTCTTCTCTGATCAAATCTCATCTCTGAGCTGTAACAGGCAGCTTAAACACAGTATAACAAATGTGAACTGGAAAAACCGTCAAACAAAAAAGATGTGCATAATTTTCCTCTGTCAGAACAAAGAGACATTTCAGGTGGCCCCAATAGGTCTTCAAGCCTTGAGTGTCCCTGAAGGGAAATGGCAAGGTTTTAGAGGTACTAACTAAAATCAAGTAATATTTTATACATTATTTAAAATGAGATGCAGTGGGATTTTAAAAGCTGTTACTATTCTATCTGTGCACTGTGAAAATATTTTCAATCATTTTACAATATTTGTAACAGGATATTTATGTCAGTATATTCTTTATTTATTGTTCCTATTTATGTATTTATCAGTTATTCGTTACTTATCAATAATTTTATATAAAGTGGCAACCAATTGTAATCATGATTTGAATTAAATACCTATTGAACCAAAAAGAAAGAAAAAAGGAGAATAAAAAAACCCTGTAATTTTTCAGCCTTAAAACCCCGATTCCAGAGAGTACTTATGCACGTGACTAACTTAAAGTATGTGAGCCATCTCACTGATGTTAGTGCTTCCAGTTAGAACATGCTTAGTAAATAGCACTGGAAGAGTCCTATAAGGGCTGCTGCCTGCTGAAGCACTTAAAAGCAGAAACCCACGAGGTCCTGTTAACTGAAGGTTAGTAAAGCAAGATTTAAAAAACAAAAAACAAAACAACAAAAAAACCCACCTTATTGCTGAAGAGTTGAGGCTGTGGAAGGGAGGTGGAGAGGCAGCTCCCCTTAGCAATTGGATTTTGTGCATGCATCCAAACACAAAACACTGCTTTGCATTTCCATAGCATTAGAGCAGTGGTTCTCAAACTTCGTTGTACCGCAACCCCCTTCTCTGACAACAAAAACTGCTATATGACCCTGGGCGGGGATGGGGGCAGAGCCCCGCCTCCCAAGGCAGGTAGTGGGGCTAGACTGAGCCCCACCGCCACAGGCTGAAGCCCACAGGCTTTGGCTTCAGTGCAGGCCAGCAGGGCTCAGGCTTCGACCTCAGCCCCAGGCCCCGGTGAGTCTAACATCAGCCCTAGCGACCTAATTAAAATGGGGTCACAACCCACACTTTGAGGTCCTGACCCACAGTTTGAGAACCGCTGCATTAGACGATCTGAGCATATTTTCCTAATGTTGTATTTAATCAGGCAGCCCTGAAGCTAGGAACCTGCAAAGGTGGGAATTGGACCCAAGAGTCCCAACTTCCAGTCCTTCACGCCAATACCATCCTTCTTCCAGAAGCACGTGGTCAGGCCTTGGCTGTAGTATGCTAGTAAAGCCTTTTGGAGGCTAGAGTGCACACAAGGATACACAAGCATCATCAAGCACTTGGCAGGTTGCTCACACAACTTTAATTCCACTCTCCCCACCCTGTTCCCTAATAAGGCAGGGGTTCTTTGGAAAAGATAATGTGGTCATGTAATTAAAGACTATCATAATGCACATGCACAAGGGTAATGAGCTAAAGTTTCTAATACAGTAGAACCTCAGAGTTACGAACTGACCAGTCAACCACACACCTCATTTGGAACCAGAAGTACACACTGAGGCAACAACAGAGCAAATACAGCACAGTGCTCTGTTAAACTACTAAAAAATAAAGGGAAAGCAGCATTTTGCTTCTCCATAGTAAAGTTTCAAAGCTGTATTAAGTCAATGTTCAGTTGTAAACTTTCGAAAGAATCCATAACATTTTGTTCAGAGTTAGGAACAACCTCCATTCCTGAGGTGTTCGTACCTCTGAGGTTCTACTGTAGTCAAATCAGTACAAAAACTGTGTGTAGACAAGCCTTAAATAAATATATTTAAAGTGCTGTATCCCCTTCCAATTACATTACAGACCACTATGACCTAAACCACAAGTATAAGGAGGCATGTACTGTTTCCTTAAAAGCTAATAGGAAGCCAGGCAGGAGTGGGATGGTAGAGGTTCTGAGAAGCCTTACAGTGAAGGAGAGACAGAAAAACTTTAGGGAAAACACTGCTTTCCTTATTCTATTAAAGCTCATGGTTCAACATCAGAAGGAAATGACACCATCTGCAGTTCTTCAGAATTGTCACTTAACTGCACAATCCACATGCATTATAAAAGGCAGGTGACATTGGCTAACTTATACCTGGGATATGACAATTACAAACACTCTGATTTTTATTTATGACAAAATATTAAAGTCCAATTTGTTTTTACTCATCAGATGCTACTGAATAGATGGGGAATTCAAGATGCATTGAAAATGAATTTTGCAATAATGAAGGAAAACATTTCTAAAAATTAAAAAACACAGAGTACAGTACAATACATACCAGATAGAAACCAATACAAGATAAAATGATTTGTTCTCCCATAGCATCTCCAGCTCTGGTTGGTGCTGACATACTCCTTAGGAGAGTTACACCAGCTACTGTAGTAAGGAGAAGTACTGTGGGAAATAACTGTAAATCTCTGATGAAGACCAATGGAAGTAATAACCATTACATTCAATTAGTCTCTTGGTGTCCTAGGTTAATTTACATTCAGCATGGGAATCACAAGCAATGGATGTAGTACACTGGTATTTTCTTAAAACTACAGAACACTGAAATACGTAGTTTCAGCTTAATCTCAGATACTGGCAAGTACTTTTAAAGTAAAAACTTTAAGCTTGAGGTGGGGAACCATGGTTTTACTCATCCAAATTTGAAGAGCACGTTTCTATGATTTAAAATATTGTCTCTCTTTTAAAGTGTGTGAGAAACATCCTGCTGCAATGTCGGAAGCCTGCCACTGCACTTGTGCATGAGAAAGGGAAACTTACCAGTCTGGTTTCTTTTATCCAGCCATATGGATCTACCCACCAAACTGTGACAGACTGACAACTCTGGAGACTGCCATCCTCTGTTTTTCCAGGGACAGTGGCTTCCACACAGCACTCCATCACCATGCCTCACACCTACTACGGAATGGCTACTGTAAAGGTGGGGAAGGGTATGCAGGGTAGTACTGCAAGCTCAGGCCTCAATTTCACTTGAAAAATGTTGTGTTTGCATGTGTGTATAAACACACACACATACTTATCTTTCAGACAGCTTGTTCCTGTAATTACATGCTATGTTTCTTTCCTCACTCAATCCCCCACCTCCCCACCCCCCAAACGCTCTCACTCATTGGTGCACTAACAGACTACCACCAGGTCTGCAAGGGACATAGAATATCTCCTCCCCCAGGCATTGAGGAGGGCCACCACGAGTCAGTCTCTCACTCCCTTCTCCAGGCCTTGAGACTGAAGGAGATGTGAATTCTCTCATTCCATCTTTCTCTTTGGAGCAGAAAAAGCAAACTAAATGCAGATCGAAACTACCACTGTGAACCTACAGACTGCTCCTGTTGCTCCATTAAGGGACCTGCTAACCAGGCAGATGGCCCGTGACCCAGCCCAGACCTGGCAACAGGATCCTTCAGTCTTTATGGGCCATTCTGTTCTTGGTCTTTGTTGAACGTTCAGCAAGGCTTCTATTTGGGGCCAATTGTGGTGGTCCCGACATGGACAAATATTCATGGAACAAAACAGACCAGCAAGCTAATTGTATATAGGCTCACAGCAGCCAACAGTCTTTCATAAACCTATAACTACCACGAATTATTTGTACCAATGTGCTAGGTGATATACAAACACAAAAAGAGAGACGGCCCCAGAGCCAAAGACTACAGACCTATCCAAAAATTTGAACCATCAACCTACAAGTGAAAGTCTCTTTCCAGTCTCATCACCAAAGTAAGCAAGCCAGTCAGTCCTCATCTGCCAATTTACATGGTCAAATTATAATGAAAGGATTTATTTAATTTTTATATATATATACACATACACACACACACATACACATACACACACACATACACACAAAAATTATTTTCAGATATTGGGACCTAAGTTTTCATATGCCACCAACAATTTTGGGTGCTGAAACCTTTAGATGCTCATCTGCAGACTCCTTCATGCAGCCTGATTATCAGAAAGGGATGAGTTCTCTGAATATGAGGCACCAAAAGAGGGCACCAAAATGTAGACCAAGATTATTACCTTGACTGTGTTCTGCTGAACCCCTTTGTGTTTGATATCACTTAAGTTCCACAGACAGGATGGGATGACATTCCCTACTTGAACTAGTGGCTCCAAACTATGAAGCTTGTGAGTTGTCATGTCTGCAGACATGGGAGTGGGCATGAGAGAAGGGTCTACAGATATCTTTGAAATTGTTATGCATCTCCTTCAGCAGAAAGTAAATACTATGCCAGAATTCAACCCTGAGTAATACCCACTCTTGCCAAATGAGCTGCAGGGTTTTTAGTGGTCAGGACTTCAGTTTGATGTCATCTCATGTGAGATGCACTCTTTCCAGCAGCACATTGCCTCTAATCACAATGATGGTGCATTGGTTCAGTACTGATTCACAAGGCAGAGTGCCACCTACTTATACAATTACACTTTTCCTAAACGCTCTGCTATTGGAAACTATTAAGGAGATTGAAGACATACTGAAGATACAAATGCTGAAGTTCAGTAAGGGGTAGTCAGTCTTTTTGGAGGAATATGACCTACATCAAAGGTAGTATTGATCTGCAAAGAGTCAATTTGCAAAAAATTAAACATTCTATAAATTACACCCTAGGTTGAATTTTCAAGGGGCCACTGAAAATGCACCTAGACTAGTCACCTTTAACTTTCTAGTTCTCAAGCACTGGCCAAATGGTGGAATATCTGAAACCTAAACAGGCAACTGAAATATTTAAATCCAATTAATTATTCTCACTGAGCTTTTCTTTGAAAAAATCATTAAAATGTTTCTATTACTGTTTCCCCATGCCCTACAGACATGCCCGACCTGAATTTTGGAGCTTATCTGAAAGTAGTCTTTTAAATACCATGTGTTAAAAAAAAATGGTCTTATCCTTGCTTTTATTCATCTTGAAGCATGGCTTTGTGACATTCCATAAATAGAGAATCCATAATTTGTTCCTGATCATTCAGAATGACTAGCTGGTCTCTCTCACCAACAGAATTTGGTCCAGAAAGAGATATTACCTCACCCACTTTGTCTCTCTGTTTACATAATTACCAAGGTAAGCCACAAGATCACTTGTGTACCACCACCACTGGGTAACCCAAAAAATGCGTTTTTAAGAGGGTGTGCATTTCCAGAGCTGTAAATACAAGATTTCTGTCTTAACTCAAAAAAATCTGAATTATGTTCATTTAGAACGTTCATAAGCAAAGATATTTTCAATTCATTTGTCCTTCACGCCAAATGATATTAAAGAAATCAATAGGGTTCATGTTAGTTTATGCACTCAATTAGTCTTCCATACATGGATAGCAGTCAATAAGATCTCTCAATAAAACTGAAAACGTAATGATAGCATTGACCGGATTTAAATAATATCCTCTTAGAAATAAGCATTCCCCTTGCACCTTAGCACTTGTGCACCAGATGACAGTTACTCTGTAAGAGATATAATCCCACTGATGTTTCAGTCTGCTTCTGGAGTCCGACCCTCTACTGAAATGCCATTGCTGCAGACATCTTATTCCTTCCCCGGCTTCCTTCTTGCCCTCTTCATTAGCCTCCTTCTCCTACTGCATCCAACTCCAGCCCTTCATCCTCACAAAAACCTGACCTCATCCTCACCTACAACTCTGTACTTATTTCTTGCTCCCCTTCCCTTACTCTCCTATTTTTGGCTGAGTTTACCGCCCTTATCCTTGGAACTGTTTAGCTCTTGCTCTCTATCATACACTCCTTTGGCTCATCCTGTCTGTTTCTTCCAGTAAACTTCACCATTAAAAAAAAAAAAGAAATAACCCGACTTCTCAAAATCCTCCCTTACTACTGCTGTGTCTTGCTTTTTAATGTCCTAAGCTCTGCTGTCTGAGGAATGCATCTTACTCCCCATTATAGCCCTATGTAACTTACGGCAGTAAATAAATCTACCATTTAATTTCATCAGATTTATAAAATACATATAGGCACTCCCCTCCTAAGCTCTGGGCACCTTCTCCATAAGTTAAAATACACACCTGTCACTGATTTATGCAGATGATTAATGAGATCACCAGAACCACTGTCAGTGCAAAATGCAGTAGTTCACCTACTTAATACAGCTGGTGAAGGTCAGCAGCACTCAATTTTTTTAGCATGTACAATGCACCTAGGAGCCGTGATGAGGACAAATTATTAGCTAAAAACCTTCACTGCTACAATCACAAGCAGTTAAAACCATTTTTAATCAGAGGTATTGACAAAGCAGAGTGAATTATTCCATCACTTTAGATCTAAAAGTCATTAAGAGTACTGTCACTTCTAAAAAAAATGCTGCCAAAAAGTAATCAGAATCTGAATTTATAGTGAGACTGCATTATAGTTTGACTTTTTTTTTTTAAAGCGTTAATCACATTTACATCTGAAATGTTTGTACCTCTTGTTACAGGCAGCACCTAAATTACTATAACTAAAAGAAAACACTGTTTACTTTGTGTGAATTTGTTGGCACTTTGTGTACTGTCAGTCAATCCCTCACATTTATGTGCAAGTTTCACAAAGCAACAAAGGAGAAATACAATAATCAGGAAAAACAGGTTAAAAATTAAAAAAACCCTCATGAATGGAGCAATTTCACTACAATGAAATTGGCTCATTTTTCACAAAACACAACAAAATAAAATCTGACCTATGGGAATTTACAGAAAACTTTCATACACAGATTGTTTCAGACACTGAAAGGCAATTTCTGGATAACAGAATTTAGAAACTCATCAGCTGAGAGAGATATAAATTTACAAGTCTACTTCCCTTACTGTTTTTTTCCAGGCTACAGCTTAGTGTAGCAGTTTTTTTTTCTTTTGTGAAGACAGAATAATGGACTTTTAAAAAAACAAAACAATTGTTCTTCCACACAGTGACAGCTACTGGGCTTTAGACTTTCAACATTTATCAGTGAAAAAGATCCCCGCTATTTGAAATACATATACATTTCTAAGTCTGGGGTTCTCAAACAGGGTCACGAGATTATTACGAGGGGGTTGCAAGCTGTCAGCTCCCGTGCATGGCAGAGCTCCAGACTCTCAGTTCCAGCCGGTAGGGCTCTGGGTATGTGCCATACACTGACCGCCAGTGCAAGCACTCCTGATGAGGACGCACATCACTGACAGAAGGAGCTAGTGTGATCATACAAAACGGATTTAGTTACTGCAGTGGCTGCATGTCAACATAACTTAAGTCAACTTTGTTTTGTAGTAGACATGCCCTCAGTCTGCTGTGAAAAGTGATACTGACAAAGTTTTTCGTGCCCTCCCTCCCAGTATTAAACAGTAACTATTTAAAAAAAAAACCTAACTTTTCTGGTTATAACAATTTGATAAAATGTGTTTTAGTTTTAATTTAAAAGCCGTGAGAAAAGGTAAATTCATTTAAAACAAGATTTAAAATAGTGTTAAATACAAAAATGTTTTTAACTGATAAGGGGGTCACACTCAGAGGCTTGCTGCGTGAAAGGGATTGTCACCACAAAACATTTTTGAACCACTGTTCTAAGTAATTAAACTGCCTGCAGCGTGGCTTCTATTTCTTGTTATACCTCAATAATGTCAGAAACCCATTTAAACAATGACAGGGGCTACAAAAAATAAGCTTGACATCAAGTAGCTGTCTTCAATTCTTTACGCAGACTGTCTTTTGATCTTAGAAAGGTGATGATACAGTTAAATAGCCCTCTGGCATTCTGCAGTTTAGGTACAGAAGAAGGAGAAAAAAAACAAAAAAACTAGAAAGACATTACTGGATTTGATCTTACTCTTAGGGTATGTGCCTACACTGAAATAAAAGATCTGCGGGCACCAGGTCTCAGAGGCCAGGTCAATTGACTTAGTCTCACAGGGCTCAGGCTGCAGGTCTAAAAACTGCAGCATAGGTGTTCAAGCTTGGGCTAGAGCCCGGGTGCTGAAACCTGTTGAGGCAGGGGGTGGGAGATCTCCGAACCCAGGTGCCAGCCTGAGCCCTAATGTATACACTGCTATTTTTAGCCCCACAGCCGAGCCCAAGTCAGCTGAGACTCTGTGTGGAGTGTTTTTCTTTGCAGTTCATACCCTAAAAGACTGAAGATGGTATGTGGGAAAAAATATGGTGATGCACAGGCATCTGGTCTGCTAAACTTGTCAGTTTACCTGGACAGCTCAGATCCAGACTTCTTCCTAATGGTTTTCCATGTGCAGATTTAAGTTATACCAGACTTAAAGACAAATGATATGCCTGGAAAGTAAATATTACACTGGGTTCAAAATATGATTTAAAAATGTCTTATTGCTTTATTGGGACTCTTACAGAATTCATGTTTACTTCAATGGCAGTCTGGTTCAACGTTTGTACAGAGGCATTGACACCTTTTTGTCAGAGGTCAAGCTAAACCATGCAGATTAAAATGATGGCAGAATTAAATATGAATTTTTGTGAATTATACATTTTCTTTTGTAAAATAAAAAGAGCAACCATCAGAAAATAGATTTTCTGACTTCAGTTTTTTGTTTTTTGTTTTTTTTAAAAACAACTTTGAAAGATTCCATGGATATATTTTATACAATGTGAATACAGTATGGCTCTACGAAATTATAACTTCTAAAGGTTTATACACTTCTTCTGAAAGAAACTTTTTAAGTTAAACTATTAGCAATGTTCTGTTTTCTTGGACTTAAAAGTGCATAAATTCAAGGATTTTACACATTTCTCAGACACTTTTTTTTAAACAGTCTTACATACACAAACCCACACAGGTGTTTTGTTTTCAGGATTTCATCATTTTAAAACAGTTCAGTGTAAAACTTGTTACATCTTTTTTTCTGGGGAGTCAAGCCAATAGGATCTGTCAATAAGTCTCTTTGGCAGTCTTAATATCAAAGGTGGTCTCTCTGAATTCTCTACAAATGATGCTCTGGAAAAAGGCAACTGACTGGATGATTGAGTTTGTATAGTTTCAACATTTCTCGGTAGAGTTCCCATGTCAGATGCACTACTATCATCTGCCACTGTAAGAGTTTGCTCATTTGATGTTTCCTGAAATTGGCGATCTACCTTTCCAGGGTTATCACCTAAGTCTCCCCTAGTGGTAGTAATATTGGAATCCTTGTCCAACAGTCCACTTTCACCATCTACTGTGTACTCATCCTTACAATCGCTTGTTCCCAGGACAGGGGATGGAGTCTCATTTTCTCTCTCATTAAACTGGGTTGTGGTTGTCCAAGAGATACTACTGTCACACTCAGTATTTTCTTGTATTCCAGTCTCCTTATCACTATCACTGTCAATTGTAATCACAACTGGAGAAGAATGTGATGAGTTACTTGTATGTCTCTTGTGTTTCTTCTTGTGCTTTTTCTTTTTCTTTTTATGATGTCTGTTTGTGTCACTAGCTTTTCCTTCATAAATAATCTCTACGCTTGGACTTCTTGTATTTTTTTTCCTCTTTTTATGTCTAGTCCCAACACTTGCTTGGTTGTCTAAAAGGCAGTCCTGATTTTTGTAGCAACCACTGTATTTTGACAAAGACTTTTGGAGGTCACTTCCTTTCCCTTCACAAGGGCTTGCTGCATTCTCCTTGTGTGCATTCTCCAAGTGGCGAGTTTTGTATTTCCTTTTTCCACCAGGCTTTTCACATCGCATTCTATCAGAAGTAGTCCGAGATCTATTACTGGATCGACTCCTTGATCTGCGTCTTTCATAATAGTAATATCTGCTTTCATTGTGACCTCTCTGATTTCGAGTATTTGTCCTTTCAGAAAAAGACTGTATTCTGTACTCTGGACTA
Organism: Dermochelys coriacea; assembly: GCF_009764565.3. Taxonomy (NCBI): domain Eukaryota; kingdom Metazoa; phylum Chordata; order Testudines; family Dermochelyidae; genus Dermochelys; species Dermochelys coriacea. The sequence continues at coordinate 120,540,682 of NC_050072.1, forward strand.
GCCGACTGCCTTGAATAATGAGCTCTGGCCTGAGTTCTCCTCCTGTATGAGGTTTCATAGCCATCTCTGTCCATGTTTCTACTGTAAAAAGTGTATTCCCACTGGTATCTACTTTGGTAATTATCTCTTACATAATAATGATCGCTGTCTCTGCTCCTCGATCTTCTTCTGCTATGATCATTACTCCGGGATCTTGACCTGCTTACATCTCTAGATATAGTGCTCTCACTACTTAGAGAGACTGTCTGGCTTTTTCTAGATAAACTTATGTCTCGAGGTTTTGACCTCCTTTTGTCTCTTTTGGTCCTATGTCTGCTACTATCTCTGCTTCTTGATAGTCTACTTTTTAACCTTTCTTTGCTATGATGTTTCCTCCTGGTTCTCTGGCCATGGCTGTCTCTGTTGCAAGAGTGCTGTGAATATGATTCTGAACTCCTTGATCTCCTCCTCCTGGATAATCTGTGGCTGCATGGAGAGCACACCCTATCCCTTCTTGTAGAGGAACTTTGTAATGAGTCCTTTGTAGACAAATCTTTTATTTTAGTTGCATCTTTCTCATTCTTTTTTGACTTCATCTTATGTGAGGGTGAGGTGCTGCTTTTATTGCTATATTTACCATCCTTAGATATAGGAGAGCATGGCGATGAGCACCCACTAGCATCACTGACGCTAAAAACGTGAAACTGGATAGGCTCTGGTTTCTTCAGATCCTCACTTTTCCCATCATCAACTGATTCCTCAGAGTCTGAGGACAGCTCAACAAGTTCTGGTGTTCTTTCAGCTAATGGCTTAACATACCCAACAATGACGCAGTTGTCTGAAGAAGAATCAGTGTCACCATCTGGGGCTGCATTATCTTGTAACTGCCCTTGCAGTTCAGTTCCATTTCTACTAGGTTCTTCATCAGAAGTTTCCGAAGTATCCAAAGGAGAAGCCATGGCAACATGAACCTGCTCTGAGCTGGAATACGATGGCCCTGGAGTTTCATCATCCCAAGGTGCCCGATCAACACTAGTTGTAGATGCATTATGATCTGGTTCTTGGGAATCTGTCTCATCTGGAGATATTGTAATAACTGATGATTCCGACTGGCTTCCTTCTTCATATGAAGGAGCAGGACAATCATAATTGGCATGCTGGTCGTACGCCTCTATGTTAAAAGGACATCGGGCAAAGCTGATGAATTCATGTAAAAAATGGTTAGTACGATGCAGCAAAAAAGGCTTTAAGTCATCAGAAAAGGCCTGACTCTCCAAATCATATCTAGTCACATTACTCATGATGATATGCTGTACAATATTGACTAGAGACCCATGGGCACCAAACAGGACTGTTAGCTCACGCTTCAGCCATGGAACTAATCTGTGAAGACAAGCGGGGTTCATGCGGAAAAACTCAGCTGAAATGTCTCTATAACGACCACCATCTTGAATATTTCTAACACGCACACCAGAACGATACAGAGCTCTTCGGAAATTAATTATATCTTGTTCTTGAATTTGCCGCAGCGATCTACCCTCTGCACTAGCTTGTCTCCTTGATGCAAGCCGTCTAATCATCTGATGAATTCCTCCATCTCTTTGCCCTACTGGTTGACCGGATAATCCTTCAAATAATATCCCATTATCTGGAGGTGACAGTGTTCTTCGAGAAGAGGAACTCCTTCGAGGATAAGCTGATGTATGACGTTCCCTTGTTAACGTAGTACGGTAACGAAATCTCCGCCCATCAGGACTAGCAAAAGAGCCATTCTGCAAAGGCCTGAGTACATACTCCTTGAAATCATCTTCAGCTCTCACTGTATGGAAGATAGAATGGAAAGGCTGTTTGCAGAGTGGACATTCAGCTTTGTTTTTTGACCATTCCTGTACACAACGAAAGCAGAACCTATGCAAGCAACGATCTAAGTAGGCCACATTGTCAAATCTGTCCAAGCAGATGGGACATTTAGAGTCTGGAGATGTATCTGTTGGCATTGTCTGATGCAGCTTGCTTGTGCCAGCTTTAGGTGAAAAGCTGCTATCCACCGTAAACTCCTCAGTTGTTGATGTCATGTTCTACAAAAGAAAAGTGAGGCAAATATCAATAAAAGCTTTGCTAAACTTTTCCTGATCAAAAAAAGCGATATGAAAGTGAACCAAACAAACAACTAAGCTTGTAACAGTTTTTTCTGAGAGTCGAAAATAAAGAATGAACAGCACCAGGCGCTGCTAACCCATTAGGCCAGAAGAAATTGACATGTAACTGCTTAAGTTATTAAGCTCACCCTGCAGTCTCTCCCCACAGAAATTTAGAAAATATTGGTAGTTAAATAACATCCTAATGCAAACAGAGCAAAGGAATAACTGGAAAGTTATATGGGACCAGACGCTCATGTTATGTAAACCAGGGATTCTTCACTGAAGTGGAACTACCCTGATTTACACCATCTGAGAATCTAGCCTATTAGGCAGAGAATTGTCCAAAAGTCTTTATTTTTAAGTGCAGCCCACCATCTGTGTCCCAAAACAATACACAAGAGCAAGTTGGTTTACTATCCTATAATCTGTTAGGTGGATTACCAAAATATACATTTTGGTTATTCATCTCTAAGCTTTGATGAGCCACAATTCCCAATAACTGGAAAAAATGTAAATCTCTAATGTTAGAGTTACTCCCATTCTTTCTGACTTTCAACTTCTCCTGTTTTCATTTTAGTGTTTGTTCTTCCCATCTTGTAAGCGTCTATTTTTTATTTTCCATATTCTTTTCCAGGAGCCTCTGCAAGGTCAGCAGCCAGTTTCCCTCTCCAGTCCTTCCACCTATAAAGCAACTTCTGGGATTGATGCAGACAAAATCAATTTTCTTTTGCATAATGCTGCTATGGGAAATTGACTAGGATTGAATTCTCCCCAGTCAGTTTTACTCACAGCCAGTATTGCTTTGCTCAAGCACTACTTTGTTGGCCAATTGTTCACAGGCCAAGGTGCATCTGAATGAATGGGACAAGTGGTGGGAAAGTATGGAGAAGCATTTAATTTTGTGATTGGCCACCGATCATTCTAAGATGCCTCAAATTCTTCTATGGGAAGCCAGAGGAGATCACTGTTTCGGCAACACTTCTGCACTTGATTTTTACATCATGTGACACAATTCAACAGATTATTTCTGTTGACATCAACATATATTTATTTTGGGCAATTACTTTTAAATAGGTACATTAAATGGTTGTGACTTACCAACTATTAAGTGTACACATAGCAAATTTGTTTAAAGTAACAAAGAATTTAAGAGCTCTTTCCTTTAAAAAAGCTCTGTGTTGGTGTTTGAGGGGTTTTTTTTTTTTTTAAGACCCATTTAATGGTTGCAGGCTTCCTAGAACAACCTTTGCCAATACACTCACATCACCAACCAAGCAGACAATTTCATACATAAGCTCTAGGAATTCTGAGATGCTGCTACCCTCCCAAGCTTCCTGTTTTGGGTACAGGCTTTTATTTTTAAAATTATTATTATAACATTTTAGTGCAAAGGATAAATAATTATAGTTGTTGATCTTTTCTATACTAGGGAGGTATAATCAGTTGGCTAGTTCCACAAAAGATCAATATGTTTTTCATAGTTGTTAGACTTCATACAACGGTGTATTTTTTGCATTTTTTAAAAAGTGGTTAATTCTCTGGTGTCTGATCAAGCTGATCATCCTATTAATTCTATTATTATTTTTGGTCTCTATACCACCACCAGTAATTGTGATCTAACAAAAGTGTATTATTTATGTAGATAATACTACACACACACACAAAATATGTTAAAATAATTTTAAGGTTGCAAAGCCAAGCACTCAAAAGTTAGGAAACGCCTGAATTAATTTAGCCCCTTTGTGCACATGCATTTTGATACAGTCTTTAATTACCAGTCCAAATTCCCCGTCCCCTCCAACTAACTTCTGGATCCTCATTTGATCTCAGTCTAAATTGCCTCGTCTCACACCAGCTCCTTGTTCCAATTTCCTTACCTAGTCTGTTTCAATCTACACCCTGGCTGCTTGCCCAGATAGTTCCCACTATCCACCCCACTGCCCTCAACCCCGTACCCTACCTCAGTTGCCACCCTTCCCCAAACAGTCTGCTAGCCCAAACAGAGCCAGCCTCCCACTCACCATACCCTGAGGCTCCTTAACCCAATCTACACCTTCTCCCTAGGGTTGCCAACTGTCTATTCACACAAACCCAAACAGCTTTGCCCCGCCTCCTGACCTTTCTCCAAGGCCATGCCCCGTCCCGCCTCTTCTCCAAGGCCTCGCTCCAGTACCTCTCCCTCCTCCACCCTCATTCACTTTCACCAGGATGGGGCAGGAGGTTGGGGTGCAGGCTCTGGGATGGGAGGTAGGGCCAAGGGGTTTGGAGTGTGGGAGGGGGCTCTGGGCTAAGCCTGGGGCAGGGGTTTGGGTGCAGGAGAGGGTGAGGGCTCCAGGCGGGTGGCACTTACCTCAGTTGGCTCCTGGAAGCAGTGGTATGTCTGGCAGCAGCTCTGCACACTGCCTCCGCCTGAAGACACCGCCCCCACAGCTCCCATTAGCCATGGTTCCCCGTTCCCAGCCAATGGGAGGTGCAGAGTCGGGGCTCGGGGTGGGGGCAGCACACGGAGACCCCTTAGCCACACTTCCACCTAAGAGCCGCAACATACTGCCCTCTTCCAAGACTGCCGCGGAGTCAGGGCAGGTAGGTAGCCTGCCTTAGCCCCGCTGCACTGCAAACTTTTAACCATCTAAAATCTCCCAGATTGGCTTCAGTGGTCTCCAGGAGATCAAGCCCAATTCCAGGAGCCTCCTGGCCAAACTGGGAGGGGCTTGGCAACCCTACTACTCTCTGCCTACTCAGGTCAGGTTCTTCAAACCCATCACATTTGAGTCAAGCTGCTCTTCCTCCAAATTCCTAGACACAAGCAGGGGGAGCATTGACAGCACAGGAGATACAGTCTTCCTGCTCTCAGTGCCTGGTGCTGCAACAGCCAGCAGTAGCAATTGCAAGTGAAGTCCTACTCAGCCCCTGTGGCCCTGACTGCAGTATGCGTATTTCAAACAATCTTCAGTTTCAGTATTTAGTTGCCAAACTCATAGGTCTCTACTGATCATGTGTGAACAGAGATTTTTCAAGGGCTTATAACTTGTCCATATTTGAGCCTTCCCATTCTCTCCCCAGAAACAGAAACAGGTCCACACCTAAAAGCAGGGCAATCCCCTTGCCAAATTTCAAAGCGTGGAGGCACTAGAGCGTCTCAACAAAATAGAAAGATTTGTATTAATGTGGGCAAAATAAGTCTTCTCAATCTTGTTCTCAGAAACAGCTGAACCATTATTTGCTGAAATTATTTCAGCCCAAATAATTGACATTTGGCAATGTGATAAGCAGGGAAAAAAAATAAATTAAAAAATGATGTGTCAGGCATGCATAATTATAGATGGTTCTACCAACTACACCTGTAATATAATTGGACAAGAACTCAGTTAACAACTCAATTGATACACGAGACAACATATAATCTAAATTATTTATCCACAGCTGTACAGACTCAGCAACGCTCAGAGTAAACTGTAGTGTCTGTCAGTCACTAATTCAGCAAATATGATTACAGGACCAAGGCAGCAGAACTCCGGGCTTTGGAGCTGTGCTCCGGCTCCGCTCCAGCTCCAGGCAAAAACCTGCAGCTCCAGCTCCGGGCTCCTCTCCAAAGCCCTGGCAGAACTGTTAAGTATGAAGATACCATTGTAATAATTTTCAGAGTAGCAGCCGTGTTAGTCTGTATTCGCAAAAAGAAAAGGAGTACTTGTGGCACCTTACAGACTAACGAATGTATTTGAGCATAAGCTTTTGTGAGCCACAGCTCACTTCCTGGGTTTTCTGACCATAGCTTGAACATGTTATGTGTAGCAATTTGTATACAATTCAACTGTTGCAAACATGTGAACAGATGTACTATAAAAACATTAAGAATTGATACTTTTTTTTGAACAAGACAAGCTGAGAATCAAAGTGTATACAAAGCTGTGTGCATCAACTTCATTTCTGAACACTGAAGCATCTCTCCCAGCCCGAGAATTTCAAATTCAAAGTATTTCTATTTTGTCTATCCTTGTTCTATTAAGGACTAGAGTGTGGCCTGCTAAATTTTCAGGCTTTAAGTGAATGAGAAATATGAAATCCTGGACAACTGACTTGATTAGTCTCACTGTGGTCATGTACGGTTGGGCTTAGTGTTTCTATTTAGAACGGTTATTTGACCCGTTTTGAAAAGCGAAGGTGATGGGCACTCTATTGCTCTCGATAGGAAGCCTACTTGAAGACAACCGGTAACTCACCCTGTACCTTACTGTCAAACTCTCCATGTAGCCCTAATGGGAACAGTTCAACTCGTCTGGCATACCGGCTCAGCCTCCTAACATTAAGAAAAGCACTGAGTAGCAGGGGGCTGGAAAGTGCCTGCAAGTTCACTCTCTCTACACACAGATCTAGCACACATCAGGCACAATCCAGCTGGGCCAGGAGTGCCGGGCAGGGTTGCCAGAGTACTCTTTGCTCAGTCTCCCGAGCTCCTGCCCCAACTCTCGTCCCTGCAAGAGTTTAGGGAATGGGGAGCTCATGAGCTGGGGGGAGGGGCTCCTGACAACTCACCTGCGGAATCACAAGGCACCCAGCACTCCGTGACTGGCTCCTTACCTGTACCTCGCAGGAAGGTGCAAAATCCGACCCCGATGGGGGAGGAGGGGGGGGGGGGGAAGGGAGGAGCGGAGCATTTCCTGAACCAGCCTAAAAAACAGATTCCCGACAGGGCTGGGCAGGACACCGCCTCTACCCAGGCAGCCTCCCGCCTCACAGACCTGCCCGCCCGGCCCCGACTCCCCACGCACCCGCTGCTCTCAGTCCCAGCCCCCCACTCCGCCGTTTCCCTCCCGCCCGCCCGCCCGGCCCCGGCGTGAGCAGAAGGAAGGGAGGCCTTCCCCCGCCAAGGGCGCGGCCCGCTCCCAAGTCCAGCCGCCCGGCCCGGCCCGCTCACTCACAGCGGCGCCGCTGTCCGGGGCGGGCGGTTCGCCCTCCCCGCGGGGCTTCCCCGCGTCCGCCGCTTTGAGTCTCTGGCGGCGGCGGCGGCAGGGGGCGGGGCCCGCGCGCGGCTCTTCTCCCCCGTGACGAAGGCGGCGGCGTCGCCCCCGCTCTGTGAGGTAACTCAGTGGGTCAGCCATGGAGGCCGCCTGCCTGCGGCCGGCCCCGCAGAGCGACCAGCCGCCCGCTCCACAACGAGACGCCCCGCAAGGGCTGCTGGGACCGGAAGGGACTTGGTCGGAACTCCACGGCTTCCGGCAACGCCCCCCACGCAGCCTCCAAGCGGGCGGAACGCCGGCTACGTGACCGCTCCGGGCCGCCATCTTGACTCCGGGCGGGCATCGCCCCGAGATGCTTCACAACCCGCTCGCGCCGCTGGCTTCGCGCTTCCAGGCCCCACCAAAGATGGCGGCTCGGAGCGCGCGCCCGCCTAGCCCTGTCTCCGCGGGGGTCTCCCCTTGCCAGGCCCCACGCACGCGCCGCCCCCAGCCCGCACCATGGCGGCGCTGGGCCGCCGCGCCCGGGACTGGCTTTACGCGCTGGTAGGTGCCAGCGCACGGAGCGGGGCCGACCCCACCTCGCGGGGGAGGGACGCGCCTCACCCTCCCCTCCCCAGTGCGGAGCGAGCCCGCTCTGCTCCCTTAGGAGGGGGCCGCAAAGCCCCCGCTCTCGGCTCCGTGCGGTCGCTGGCCGGGCGGGGAGAGGGCGCAGCCACCGCACGGACGCTTCTTCCCTTCGACCGGCCCTTGGGGACCCGCCTCCTACGGGACAACCCCGGGGCGCCGTTAGCCCCTGCAGCGTGCGTTGAACCTACTTCCATCAAGCCTTTGGGTCCAGGGCCGAGGAAGCCAGAGATCCTGCCCTCCTTTGAAGCACTGAAGGCCAGGGCTCAGAGCCAGAAAAGACCATGCTAACGCCGGTGCTATACCAATCTTGTCCCCACCTTTACCCTCTATAATCAAAAAGAAAAGGAGGACTTGTGGCACCTTAGAGACTAACAAATTTATTAGAGCATAAGCTTCCTGAGCTACAGCTCACTTCATCGGATGCATTTCTGCCAAATGCATCCGATGAAGTGAGCTGTAGCTCACAAAAGCTTATGCTCTAATAAATTTGTTAGTCTCTAAAGGTGCCACAAGGCCTCCTTTTCTTTTTGCGAATACAGACTAACACAGCTGCTACTCTGAAACCTATATAATCAGTATTTCATTCATGTCTCGGTTGGACACCTCAAACTTTTAGGCCAGGGATGGTAAACGATGACCGTTTTGCAAATAGTTTAAATATCAGACCAATATTCAATAGAGGTAAACATTTATATTGGTAATGCACACTACCTACCTTTCCCAACATTATATATTTTCTTCTAACAGATTCTTCTCACCATTGTATTACTTTCATGGGGATATGTTATTTATGCAACAACAATAGCAGCTCGGTGGCAACTTGAGAAGGACTACCCCGATCAAATGTTGAATTTTTAAAGGAAACTGCAGCTGGATTTTCAAACCTGAACACATGTAAAACCAAATTTGAGGACGGAAAAGATTTCCAGATTAACAGTTTAAGTTGTGACCTGACCACAAAATTTAAGTTTAACAGTGGCAGAAGGCTTCAAGGAAAAAAAAAAATCAAGCTTCCTGCACAATTAAAAGGATCAACTGAAATACAAGCAATGCATGTTGTGTGACACTGAGTTTTCTTAACAAACAAACAAAAAATGAGCACCAGACTAAGAAGCAGCCAAGGAAGAATTGTACACCAAGTGTATGTTCAGTTGGTTTGCAGAATGTCGTCTTCTTTACAGACAATGTCTTTGCTAAAGATTTTGTAATGTTTAAAATATGGTACACATGTTTAAGTCCAGCAGTATGGCAGTAAGTAACACTAAGGGTGATTCAACATTTTCCTTCAGTTCATATTAGTAGTATTTGGCCCTCAAAATGGTTTTATTCAGCCATTGTCAGTAACAACTTATCCATAGCAACTCTTTCCTCTTAAATTTGATTGTGGTAAAGTTTTTCATTGATGGATTAAGCAAGTGTAACTGCAGCAGCCTCAAACGAGTTGCGTTTAGAGGTCTGCAGATGTGTCTGGCATCTTGGCTACGCCTAGTAACGTGCTAGTCACATATGGTACAGTGACATATCATCTTCTAGTGATATGGTGTGCTGACCTTCAGGAATAGTCAGGTCCAGGGTGGCTGAGGAATTTTGGAATACTGCTCGTCAATGAAGTGGACTGAGTATTTGAAATAGGGTTAGTTCCTGAAAGGAACATGTATTCATAGAAATGTGAGTACGAATCACTATTTGTCACAGTTTATTTCTGTTTACTCATCTTATTTTGCTGTTGATTCATACAATTAAAGCTATGATGTTTTACCAAACTCTTCTCATACAATTCTTTTTTGCAACATGATCTGTAAGATTTTGTAGTTTATAAACTTTACAATATTGCTTGAGTGTTCATAGTTCAGGTAGAATTTCCACAGTGAATGAAACAAAGAGGCTATGTAAAATAATACCTTATTCAAATTATTTCTCAATAATATCTGACTTAAGTGGGATGGTTACTTTCCAAAATCCTTTCTAAATTTTACTGCACTTGTGCATTACCTCCTGAGCTGATTTGTTTTTTTGCTGTATCTTCCTGTTTGGTTAAATACAATTACATGAGTAGAGATACATAATTGGTTGCTACAATGGATAAAATGCAGATAATCTGTTGCCTATTAAGACAGGAAAATTGTATTACTACTAGTACATTGGACTGAAAGCCTACTTCTAGAGTCCACTTCATACAGTCAATCATGAACAGTTTGTTACTATGCTAGTAACTTCCTTAACTAGCCATTTATCCTCTGCACTAAAGAAAGGTCTGGAGACGGTGTTTGCTATTTCTGTTATACCTAGAAGGAAATAAGATAACATGAGAGTCTCCTGAAAGCGACTTTATTGTTTTATATACATATCTGGAGATATTTAAACACATTTTTATAGGAACAAAGCTAGAGTTTATAACCTTCAGTGATGACCAGTAGGCTCTTCTTCCATTGGTGGGATTATTTCTCCTGTCTCTAGAATTCTGTCACCCTAATGAAATCAAAAAGATTATGGTGAATATTTTGTCATGCGTCACATTACTGTCTAAAATCTATAATATGCAAGTGCATAAAAGTACTATTATTTTTATAAGAGCGCCAATATGAGTGAGGCAATATCTTTCAATTGGACCATCTTCTGTTGATGAAACAAGCTTTCAAGGGAATATCATCCATTCTGAAGAAAATACTGATGCTTCTAAAGGTCTATATCACATTGTTTTTCTTAGTCAGCATTTAACATTTCTTTATACCAAGGGCCTAAAGTACTGAATAGTTATTTTAATTTTATTCCCTGTACCACTGTTGCCCTCACACACCCACCTCTCCCTTCCCATTTGTTTTCTTTATCTATGAGGCCGACATGTTACAAGAAAATATTAATTTTAATGAACTCACTGGGAATACTTTGGGCTTCACTTCAATAACACCATATGGCATTTTCTGCAATAAAAAACAGATTAGTCAGGATAAGCTTTTTGAAAGATGGCTGATTAGAAAAAGCTGTTTTCCAGATTGCCAAAAAGGTGAAGCATTGATTACAATTAATATTAAGCAGCCCCAGCTTCTCCCCACTAGGTTACTCTGGTTTTAAACTAAGAAATATAGAGAATAAAAAACACCTCAAAACAGGAGAAGTCTTCAAAATACTTTATAAATGAAAAGGCTCTCCCAGGGTAAAGAGCCACAGGCAATAGCCTAATAAGAGTGTTCACTGAATCGTGGCTCAGTGATAGTGTTATTACTTCTTCAGGAAAGCAGGTTTCAGAGTAGCAGCCGTGTTAGTCTGTATACGCAAAAAGAAAAGGAGTACTTGTGGCACCTTAGAGACTAACAAATTTATTAGAGCATAAGCTTTCGTGAGCTACAGCTCACTTCAGGAAAGCAGTGAGCTTTGTTCCGTCAGTGACTAGTAAAGGAAGCAAGACCAGGGTAACAAATAAGCTACAAACATAAATCAACCTCTTAATCATCAAGACTTATGCAGTTTGAACTAACCTTGCCAAACATATAGAGGAAGCAACATAAAATTATCCAAACATAAGGGGGCTACTCAGCAAACATTCATTACAACATGTAGCTCTCAGTATGTGGGTTGTGAAAAACCTGGTTTCCCCCAGAAAAAACTAAATGCAACTTAATGGATTTTTCCATTCTCTCTTGCCACTTTGAAATATTTACATAAGCGTTTCCAAGTTTTCTGATACTAAAAATATTAGCTTTCCAAGACTGAAAACCAAGCCTAACTATTCTAGAAAAGTTAAAGGAGAAATGAATAACCTTGATATTCTGATTATATGTAAGAGGACATACGTTACAGAACTGTCTAAAAGCCAAAAGGGAAAGACAATGAATGGAGTCATTAGTGACTAAAGGGAGGCACAGGTACTCAGTGAAATCATCTGTCACTGGATATTGACAGAGGGAGTAGATCAAGTTATAAACTGATGGGAGCCAGAACGTTGCAGCTGAGTGGGGGATGTTGCAGGCTGTGGCTTGTGGGACCACAGTAAACGGGATGTATGTCAGAGCTACTGGCATGTCTGTTGAGGCTAGGGGATGATGGCTGGCATATATGGGGGATGTGAGGAGCATTCAGGGAGTTGTGTGGGGTGGGGGGAGCTTTACTGGCTAATTTACCACAGCTGGAGGGGGGCCAATTTCCCAAGTATACAGAGCCCAAAAATTCTTTAACCCAAGGCTACTTCATGAGGTGTTTTCTCTTATTTTAACTGTAGAATCAATACTGCAGGCAGGTGATGAGAATGTTCAGTGCTTAATCCCAGTGCATATAATTGCTCCATGGGCCTATAGATGAAGACTATGTCAAGAAACAACCAACTGAATGGACTGAAGTAGGTTGTTTTGGTTTTTTAAAGAAAAAATGCAAGCCTTATCAACAGTTATTAAGCAGCAAGAAACAGAAAACAGTTTTGTTCATCTCAAGTAGTACAGAAATTTGTTTCTTTGCATACTTCAAGATCAAGTATGCCAACAAATGACACTTGTCTATTGAAGTGGAAAAGCAGAAGCACCGAATAGTTTTATAGTCCTGCAAGTGAAACCTTTTCAACACCACTAAAAAGTGTACCCAGACAAAAAATAAAGCAAAATAATTCTCAGATGCAGTCACCCTTAACTTTTGACTTCATGGTAGATCACAGGTGGTGTGTTTTTTGAAGTATGGGGGGTTTTAAGGAGAAAAAAATGGAAGCGTTTACAGGGCAGGGAAGTAAATGGTATTTGTAGGGTCAAGCATATACCTTCTGCACCCAAATACAACATGCAGGTTTCTATACTTACCATTACATGGTATTTGACATAGTAGTGAATAACCCAGGCAGGAATAAGTATCCAAGTTACAGTAAATACACTAGCTTTGTACAGCTTGAAAGTCTGGAAACAAAAGTAAATGAGATTTCATGTTATTTTCCCTTAGTTTTACTATATGCAAGTCCCCACTTCAACCTTTAATACCAGCTTTGTTTTTAAATATCTAGTAATTTTTAAGCGAATTTAGCATTCAAAAGTGCTGGCTTGAGAGGTGTTATCTCTGGGCTTATTTATTCACAGGAGAACCCCGCAGCAGGGTCGGAATGGGGGCTAGGGGACCCCTCTGGGTCAAGGCTGCCCCAGGGTGGGAACCCCTCAGCAGAGTAGGGTGGGAGGACCCCTCTGGGGAAGGGGAGCCGGGCCTCGCTGACCTGCAGTCGCCAGAAGGAGCCCGGCTGCAGGAAACGCTCCCAGAAGCTGGTCACTGGCCCGAGTTTCGTCGGGGACAAGACGGGCTCGCGCGGACTCAGCTCCTGGTCCTTGAGCCAGCGGCGCCGCAGGACGCGCAGCTGCTGCAGCCGCAGCTTCTCGTCGGGGGTGTAGCCAGCCATCCCGAGACGGCCCAGCGCCGGAAACGCGACCTTCTCGAGGACAGGACACCCCGCAAGCGGCGCGCTCGGATGCCGTCACCACGCACGCACGCTCCCTCTTGCTCGGGGAGACGAGCCGTCTATGCGCTTCACCCCCGCCGGAAGCAGCGACTCAGTGCTTCCGCTCTCTTGTGTTGTTCATCATCCGGAAGGGATAAACTGTCGTCCGCCCCCTGCTGGTGGGAGGCCGCATCTACTGCCCGAGCTGAGGCACATGCGCAGAGCGGCCCCTGTTGCCTGCCTCGCTGGTGGGAGGCCGAATCCGCAAAGGCGCCGTTGCGTGCGCATGCCCATAGCGGAGCGCAGGCCAGGCCGGGCTTGGTCTAGTGGAGCTGAAGGGGGGGGGAAGGGGGCCACAGACTGGTGCTGTAGGGTTGCCAACTTTCTATTTGCAGAAAACTGAACACCCTTGCCCCGCCCCTTTTCTGAGGCCACGCCCCCTCCCTCCATCACTCGCTCTCCCCCACCCTCACGCGTTTGCACCGGACCGGCAGGGCCCGATTAGCGCAGGGGCTCTAGGGGCTGCGGCCCAGGGCCTCGGGCTAAGGGGGGGGCCCACAAAAATAAATCCATGATTAAATACAAATCAGGGGTAGGAACCCGTCGATCGCACTGGACGGGTTGATCCTGGAGCCTCTGCCAGTCGGTCGCGATGTCTGGGCCGCTGAAAGTCCAGCAGGGCTCAGGCAGGCTGCCTGCATGTCGTGGTCCCACGCCGCCCCCGGAGCAGCAGGGGGAGCGGCCGGCCCCGCGCGCTGCAGCTTCAGCCCCTCACCAGCCGTGCACACCCACCCCCATCCTCAGCCACTGGACCCCCCTACTCACCGCTGGTGGGTGGGCGGCTGGTGAGCAGGGATCTGGCCAGCACAGGACCCACCAGTATTGATGGGGGGGGCGGGGGAGACAAAAAATATGGGACAATTTGCCCGTTTTTAAGAAAGTCAGGACACCTGCAGGAGGGCTTAAATACAGGACTGTCCCTTTAAAAACAGGCTGTCTGGTCACACTAGACAGGGATGGAGGGGGCACTGGGGGCAGTTAAAAGCTGGCGCAAGGGGAGGGGTTGGAGGGGAAGCTGTGGGAGGGGGTGGTAACAGCTGGTGTGTGGAGAGGGAGTTGGAGGGGGGAGCTGGTGAGAACTGGGAATGCCAGACAGAACATTTCCCTTTGGAAGATGCAGAATCTAAACGTTTTGCAGGAATTTGTTCATTTATCCCCAAATCTGGGGCAGACCGGAGCATCTGGTGCAGAAACAGGCCTGAGTTCATTTCCCTGAGCTGTTAACAGAAACAGCCAAAGCAGCAGGACACAGTGTGCTCCATGTAACATCACACCCAGAAACTTACATAAAAAGGACGTTAAGGTTGGAAAGTCAAGCACTCACCAGTGCAGCAATTCTGTATTTAAACCTTTGTAATCTTCATTCAGCCACCTTGGGCATCATGGTGCAGGTTTTAATTGCATCATCACATGCTATGTTTGACACAGGACCCTTGCCCCATCCAGTGTACACCATAGATGGTGCTCATTGACTGGGGAGTCATTCAATATTTCTTTTTATCCTCATTATTCCTTGTGTTTCCCCAGGCATTATTTACTGCACATCCAAACCCCGCAACAAATGCAGAATTACTTTCCTCATAGATTTTTCTGTGGTGCTGTCACTGTAATAGGTAGTTTGTTACAAGCATTAATGGGTTTATTTTCCCAACACCCAACCTAGGTGAGGTGAGATCACCACTTCATACATGGGGAGCTGAGGCACAGAGTCTGTCTCCTATTTCCATCTCAACCTCATTCCGAGTGTACACCTCCTCCCTTTTTCCCCTGCCTGTCCTTCCTGAGCAAGCTGAACCCTTCTATACCAATAATGCAGTCATGTGAGTATCCTACCAAGGTTCTGTTATGCCAACTATGTCATAGTTGTGTTTATTAACTAGCATTTCTAGTTCTTCCTGCTTATCCCCCAAACTTCTCAGATTAGTATATAGACATTTAAGATACTGACTTGATTTTCACTCTATGTTCTCTCTTGTCTCTTCTTTATCCCTGCTATAACAGCCCATGCTCCCCCCAGATTCTGACTCTTCTCCTATATCAAAGCCCTGATTACTAGGTTAGCCAGTCTATATCCAAAGATGCTCTTCCCCTTCCTTGATAGGTGGACCCCATCTCTGCTGAGCAGTCCTTCTTTCCGAAACAGCAT
Source organism: Dermochelys coriacea (assembly GCF_009764565.3). Lineage (NCBI taxonomy): Eukaryota > Metazoa > Chordata > Testudines > Dermochelyidae > Dermochelys > Dermochelys coriacea. Next base: position 120,555,994 of record NC_050072.1, read on the forward strand.
CCCATGGTCAAGGAAGCCGAAGGCCTCTTGGTAACACCATCCTTGCTGCCAGGCATTCACCTCCAGGATGCATCTGACTCTGCCTGGTCCCTTACCCTTGACTGGAAGGATCAAAGAGAATACTACCTTTGCCCCCAGTTCCTTCACCTTTATTCCCAGAGCCTTTAGTCACTTCTGATCTGCTCAGGTTCACACCTCACAGTAACATTAGTGCCACATGGATGAGCAGCCTGGGATAGTAGTTAAAGGCTTGAATGATCTTCAACAGTCCCTCTACAACATCTCAGATATGGGCCCGTGGCAGGCAGCATACCTCCTGGGATGCCATGTCAGGCTGACAGATGTCAGAAGAGAGTCACCAACCACAACTAACCTATGTTTCCTTCTGGGAGTGGTGGCTGCAATCCCCCCAGCCTTGGAGGTACATGGCTTCTCCTCCTCCACCTTCAGGGACAATTCCTCATCGCTCATTGACAGGGCAGCATAAATGTTCTTTATCATGATGGTTGGTGGGTTGGGAGCAGGGGTGGAGCACTGCCTGCTGCCAGAAGTAAACAGCAGCCAGCATCCTCCGTGTGACAGAACCATATCCTCCTTTCCCGGTGGTGAGACAGCAATCCTTTCTAGCTGGATAGCTTCCTCAGCCTTAGAGGTCTTCATATGAATATTCTCAATGAATTCCTAATGTGCATGGATGCTCCTCAGCCTAGCCATCTCCTCCTGTAGTTCTCCTACCTGCTTCCTAAGAGATTCCACCAGCAGACACCTTTCACACTGGATGGTCCCCCCAGCCTGGTTTTCTGTGGAACAATTTAATGAGGAACAATTAGCAAGTTCATGCAGTAAGTGGTGGATGACTGGATTCTGACAGGAAGCCCACTCCCGTTGGGACCAGGTAGGCATCACTGGGAGTTGCGAGGGAGAGTATGCTCTCACACTGCAAAGTTTATCTGTGTCTGGCCTAGGGCTGTCCCACAGGGTATAATCAAACTGCCTCTCTGCCCTTACACTACATTATAATATTCTTAGACTATATTTCCCTTTTCCATTGAAGTCAATGCAACAGGTTACTATTTCATAGCGTCATAGAAATGGAGGGCTGGAAGGTCATCAAGTCCAGCCCCTGTACTGAGGCAGGACCAAATAAACCTAGACCATCCCTGACAGCTGTTTGTCTAACCTGTTCTTAAAAACCTCCAGTGAAGAGGATTCCATAACCTCCCTTTGCAGCTTATTCCAGAACCTCACCATCCTTATAGTTCGAAAGTTTTCCTAATAATTAACCAAATCTCTCTTGCTGCAGATTAAGCCCAGTATTTCTTCTCCTACCTTCAGTGGACATGGAGAACAATTGACCAACTCCTCTTTATAACAGCCCTTAATACCCTGAAGACTTTATCAGGTCCCCCCTCAGTCTTTTTTTTCTTTATAGCCTCCTGTGTGGGGAAAGGGATATGACTTCAGCCATGGATCTCTAGGTAGAAAATGCCCCAATTCCCCTTTTGTACTTCCATTTTGAGACACTAATGTGGAAAAACATCTCTAATTTCAATCCTAATACAACCATTTTGCTTGTTACTCTTTATTTTCATTACTGTAACCATGCTTACTTACACACAAAAAGTCCCCAGGGACCAGCTAACAGAACAGTTTTGCATCTCTTGTTGGCTTCAGGTCAAAGCGCACATAGAACAAGATCCTGGAGGTCTTTGTGAACTGCCTGTATGAGGCATAAGACTCCAGGATCCTCCTAATGGCATTGACAGGGCTAGCCAAGCTTCTGCAGCCGCTGAAGATAATCAAGATATCTGCCTCCATGCAGGTAACCCTTCTAGCCTGAACCCTCTTTGATGCAAGTACAGAATGGGGCAGGAGCCTGGGGATTTCACCAGCATGCTTAGGTCTCTCACTAGTATAAACTGCCCATTATAAGTCCACATTACTATGATATTAAGACAACAGTCAACTTCTCCAGCAGAGGAGGTGAAATCCCTGCTATGGGGAGTGGAGAGACGGTACAGCCCTGAGGCTCTCTGGCTTTATATAAGAGGGTATGCACAGAATAAAACACTGTTTGGTTGCTATCACTGTTAATGATTGCAACTGTAAAATTCAAAGGCAAATAGTAGCCATATAGCGCTTTGATGTCAGCATCCCATAATGATTAACAGTAAACTGTATGGCTAATGCTATGAAAATGGTCACTCTCTCCCAAAGAAACCCTATCTAATCTATTCCCTGGATGTTTGGAACAGGGCTGGAGATTAGATGAATCTCTGAACATGATGAATTCCAAGTTCAGAATGTGTCAGATAAAAGCCTATTCACAAACAGTTCCAGTTCCAGCAGCAGGGAGGAATAAGTCTGTAAATGCAAAGGACTCACAGCCTTTCAGGTCTCATCCAGATTCCTTCCCCCCAGGAAGACAGCAGTATAAGAATGGCTTCTTTGGAGCACTTTGGGAAGTGACTTGGATTTAAGAAGCAGAAGGCCTAGGGGACACTGATCCACCTCCAGCTGGCAAAGGTAAAAATACCTGAGTCCTCATGCTCATGCTTTCCATGGGATGCCACCAACAAGAAGGCTGGAAGTTAGGTGGCAATAAGCTGCATTTACATTGTAAACATCTGATAGGAGTCAGTGCTGGGGGAGACCATTTTAGCTCTGTCCATGCAGCACACACTACCCCCTGCTCTTGGGGAAGTTCAATCTCCTGCTATTGAAGGTCCTAATGGTCTGGGATGGTTTTGCTATTAGCAATGTAATTAATTATTTGTATTACTGTAGCACCTAGGAGCCCTGCTCACAAATCAGGACTCCATTGTGCTGGGAGCTGTACAAACACCAGCAAGTTTCTTCCTGACTCAAAGAGCTTATAATTATTTTGTGAGATTTCTTGCAACCTATCTCACTTTCACTGACATAGCCCAACCCACTTTTCTTGTCGTATGTACCCTGCAGTGCAGAGTGCGTTGGATTTAGCCACAGAATGTAAAATCTGCTCTCCCTCACAAGCCCTAGAAGAGATACCATGGTGATCACTTGAGCCTCAGTTGTGTCCTTTTCCCTAGAAAGTCACAGTTTGTTACAGTGCTATCTTTAATGTCATTTCTGAACCGGATACAAGAAACTGGGTAATGCAATTGAGAGAGCAATATGGAAGTCTCCAGAAATTAGAGCAAGCTGATATTGACAGAGGATATGAGCTATGTTCTCTTGGCAAAAGCCTTTTCTTGAGATAACCATCCTGCATCAGAATGAGTGGCAAATATGACATATGGTCCCATGTTCACTAGTCTGTAATGGCAGACTTAGCACTGTGGGCCCCCATTCCAGTCCTTTCAGCAGGCTCAGCGGTTCAGGAAGCCCACCTTTTCCTCCAGTTAAACTTAAGAGTTCGGATTCATTGGGCTTTTTTGCTCTTAAATGTTTCTGAAACTAAAAAAAGGGAAATGAGCTGGAAAGCATTTAAAAAGCCTGATTCTCCATTGTCTTGTGTGTTCATTTACACCTGAGCACCAAGTGAGTGTGAAATGCTGCCACAATAGGATGGAGAATCAAGCCCATTATTGTAGGGAGAAGGTACTGGGAAATACAGAAGTCATTTTAGCATTTGCAGAACTAATAAAACTTGGGTTTAACGTTGGCTAAAGGAAAAATACTGAAACACTGTGAAATTATGCTGTGAATAATGTTCCACTGTATATGTAAAGCTGTAGTACAACTATTTCTATTTTATGATGCAGTGGCTTCGGAAGCAAAGTGGATATGATTACTTACTAAATAAGCAGTTTATGAAAGATTAATTTATTTAATAAAACATAAAAGATGCATCCTGTGTCTTATAGGAAGCAGCATGGTCTAGCACAGGTCTGAGAGTCATGACGAAAAGAGTTTTAGTCCTGATTCTGCTCCAGACTCACTGTAGCCCTAGATAAAATACTTAATCTCTCTGCCTCAGTCTCTGCATGTGTAGACTGGCTTCTTCACAGGAGTTTTGTTAGGCTTAGTTCTATAATGTTTGCAGAATGCTTTGAGATCTTCAGAGAGAGGTCATGTCCAGATGATCTTCAGATGGAGATACAAGAGCAACGTGCCGTAATGTGCCCAAAATTCAGACAGACGATGAAAATACAGCTTTATTAACAAATCCAAAACCAATTCCATTGTAAGATGGCCAATATTTGATTTAATCCTAAATGGAACACAGGATCTGGTACAAGAAGTGAATATACCTGGACTGCTTGGTAATAGTGACCATCACTAATGGGGGGAGGGATAGCTCAGGGGTTTGAGCATTGGCCTGCTAAACCCAGGGTTGAGAGTTCAATCCTTGAGGGGGCCATTTAGGGATCTGGGGCAAAAATTGGGGATTGGTCCTGCTTTGAGCAGGGGGTTGGACTAGATGATCTCCTGTGGTCCCTTCCAACCCTGATATTCTATGATCATATAATTCAATTTAACATCCCTGTGGTGGGGAAATGGCCCAATGCTGTAGCATTTAATTTCAGAAAGGGGGACTACACAAAAATGAGGAAGTTAAACAGAAATTAAAAAGGTACAGCGCCAAAAGTGATATCCCTGCAAGCTGCATGGAAACTTTTTAAAGATACCATAATAGAGGTTCAACTTAAATGTATACCCCAAATTAAAAAACATTAAGAGAACCAAAAAGTGCCAGCTTGGCTAAACAACAATGTAAAAGAAGCAGTGAGAGACAAAAAAAGCTTCCTTTAAAAAGTGGAAGTTAAATCCTAGTGAGGAAAATAGAAAGGAGCATAAACTCTGGCAAAAGAAGTGTAAAACTATAATTAGGAAGACCAAAAAACAATTTGAAGAACAGCTAGCTAAAGAGTGAAAAAGCAACAGCAATTTTTTTTTTTTAAAGTACATCAGAAGTTAGAAGCCTGCTAAAAAAGCAGTGGGGACACTGGACGATGCTAAAAGGACCACTCAAGGACGATAAGGCCATTGTGGAGAAACTCAATTAATTCTTTGCGTCAGTCTTCACGGCTGAGGATGTGAGGCAACTTCCCAAACCTGAGCCATACTTTTTAGGTGACATATCTGAGGAACTGTTCCAGACTGAGGTGTCATTTGAGGAGGTTTTGGAACAAACTGATAAACTAAACAGTAATAAGTTACCAGGACCAGATGGTATTCACCCAAGAGTTCTGAAGGAACTCAAATGTGAAATTGCAGAACAACTAACTGTAGTCTGTAACTTATTTAAATCAGTTTCTTTACCAAATGACTGGAGGATAGCTAATGTGACACCAATTTTTATAAAAGGCTCCAGAGGAAATCCTAGCTGTTACAGGCCGGTAAACCTGACTTCAGTACTAGGCAAACTGGTTGAAACTATAGTAAAGAATAAAATCGTAAGAGACATAAACGAATAAAATTTGCTGGAGAAGAGTCAACAGGGTTTTTTGTAAAGGTCCTCTCTTGGGTTGATAACTGGTTAAAAGATAGGAAACAAAGGGTAGGAATAAATGGTCAGTTTTCAGAATGGAGAGAAGTAAGTAGTGGTGTCCTCCAGGGGTCTGTACTGGGACCAGTTCTATACGACATACTCATAAATTATCTGGAAAAAGAGGAAAACAGTGAGTTAGAAAATATGCAGATGATACAAGACTATTCAAGATAGTTAAGTCCCAGGCAGAATGCAAAGAGCTACAAAAATCTCACAAAAGTGAATGACTGGGCAATAAAATGGCAAATGAAATTCAATGTTGATAAATGCAAAGTAGTGCACATTGGAAAACATAATCCCAGCTATACATATTGTGACAGGGTCAGGCCAGATGGCTATAGGAGAGTAATCCTATTGGGATCTGGGAAGTGGTGGGTGAAGCCCCTCCACTGCTAAAGGATCCCCCCCAGCTTAAAAGGGGGATCCACAGGACCTAGATGCCAAAAAAATTCCGGGGGACAACTAATGAAACAGGGACAGGAGTGTGGTCAAAGGGTCAAACAAAGGGAACCGGACGGGGACACCGAGCAGAGAACCCCGGACAGCGCACGTTGTTCCTCAAAGGCGTCAAGGGAGTCAGAGGACGCCGTCCAGAGGAACTCTGCCCGGATACGTGAACGGACCGAGGATCGGAAATAGGCCCCACGGTCACAGGAGACTCCATCGGCCAACCTCCTCATTCTGGTTTTACAGATGGCCATTTTAGCTAGGGCTAGGAGGAGGTTGACCAGGAGATCCCGTGACTTTGTGGGGCCACAGATAGGGAGTGCATAAATAAGAAGGTGAGGGGAAAAGTGCAACCAAAAGCGTAATAAAATATTGTTGAGGAGCTGGAATAGGGGCTGCAGCCTGGCACACTCCAGGTAAATGTGTGCCAGGGTTTCCCTCATGCTGCAGAAGGGGTAGGTGTCTGGAATTGAGGTGAACCGCGCCAAGAAAACACCCACGCTCATGGCTCCATGAAGGAGCCGCCAACTGACATCCCCGGCAGGCCTCGGGACTAAGGTGGAATATAGGCTGGCCCACAGGGGCTCCTCACCCTCCAAAGGTGGCAGGAGGTCCTGCCATTTTATATTGGGGCAGGACATGAGGGTGAGGGTGTGAAGGGTATGGAGCATGACCGTGTTTTCTTGGCACGGTTTGAAAGCGGACCGGCTGCAACTCGTGCAGCCAGCTTACAGTGAAGGGGTGAGGGGGTCGGTTGGATCCATGGGGGCAGGGGTCCAATTAAAAGGTCCGGCAGGCCTGGGGTAGAGGGTGGGCGGGGCGTGCCCTCATGCAGGACCTAGTCGAGATAAACCTGAGCAGCGGGCGGCAAAGCTGCCTTCACCTTCTGAAGTATGTGCTGGGGAGTACAAGGTCTGGAGAGCCCCATGCGCTGAGCGAGCATCGGGGGATCCAGCCAGTCTCCCCGGTAATAGTCCAGGAGGTCTCCAACTCTTGTGACTTCTCCCAGGACCAACCTTTGGCGCACTGAGTGGGACTCCGCCACCTGCACATGGAGCTGGGATTTGTGTAGCAGGGGCTCCGTGAGGAGATCTTCCCCCTTGGTGGCCGCCATGGACCTGGTCGTTGAAAAGAGTTTCCAGCTCCGGAGGAGGTCCTGGTAGAAGACTGGCAGCCCAGAGAGGTCTCACGGAAGACCTCTTGGCTGGAGATAAAGGAGCTGCCGGTCGTATCGGAGCCCTCGGAAGTGGCGCAGGAAGGTGTGCGCCAGTATGCTCCACGCCGGACTACCTGCACCATAAAGGAGCCTCTGCAGGGCCTGGAGCTGTAAGACATGGATCTGAGTAAGCGGACATTTCAGACCCTGCTCTCCCTCCTCCACAGGTAGATGGAGAACCCCTGCAGGGACCCATTGCAGTCCTGACCAAAAGAACTCCAGAATTGATGTCTGGAGGTTGGCCAGGAAACCCGGGGCAGGGACCCAGGGTGTTGAGCCAGTACCAGAGCATGGACAGGACTAGTTTATTAAGCACCAGCGCTCTCCCTCGAAGCGAGAGGCACCGGAGTAGTCCTGTCCATTTCCGGAGCCGCTCTGTCACCCCGCCCTCTAAATTCTGCCAGTTCTCCAGCGGAGAGGGATGCATGGCAGAAAGATAAAACGCCGAGATAGAGCAGCGGACCCGTGCTCCACTGGATGGCCTGAAGCACGGGTGGGAGGGAGCTCACCTTCCACCAGTCTCCTACCACCAAGCCAGAGCTCTTGACCCAGTTGACCTGCGTGGAGGAGGCTGCTGAATAGATGGCCTGGCAAGCCTCCACCCGCGCCAAGTCGCCCAGGTCCTGGACCATGAGGAGCACGTCATCAGCATACGCCGACAGGACCAGCTGCAGCTCCGGCTCCCGCAGCACCTACCCTGTCAACCTCCTTTGGAGGAGACAAAGGAAGGGCTCGATCGCCAGACTGTACAGCTGGCCTGAGAGGGAGCACCCCTGCCGTACTCCTCGCCTGAAGCTGACCGGTTCGGTCAGGATCCAGTTGAGCTTGACCAGACACTCTGCGGAGGCGTACAGCGCCCGGAGAAAACCCACAAACTGGGGTCCGAAGCCAAACGCTTGCAGAATGCTCAGGAGATACCCGTGATCCACCCTGTTGAATGCCTTCTCCTGATCCAAGGACAGGAGGGCGAACGACAGACCATCCCTATACCCGAGTTCCAAAAGGTCCCGGACCAGATATAGGTTGTCGAAGATGCTGCGGCCCGGGACGGTGTAGATCTGGTCTGGTCGGACCACGTCCGCCAGCACGGACCCTAGCCGCAGCGAGATGGCTTTTGCCACGACTTTGTAGTCCGTGCTAGGAGCAAGATGGGACTTCAATTTCGTAAATCACGGAGGTCCCCCTTCTTCGGCAATAAGGCCAGCACGGCTCGCCTGCACGAAAGAGAGAAGACCCCGCTCTGCAAAGACTCGGTCCAGATGGTGACTAGGACGTCCCAGAACACGCGGTAGAACTCCATGGTCAGCCTGTCCATGCCCGGAGATTTATTGGTGGGCATGCGACGGAGGGCTTCCGAGAACTCGGCCAGAGTGAGAGGCAGCTCTAGCCGGTCTCGGTCGCCCGCGCTGACTGTAGGGAGCTTCTCCCAGAGCACTCTGTAAGCGTTAGGATCAGTCGGATCCAGGGAGAAAAGGCTTGAGTAGAAGGCTCTCTCCCTCCCGCACATCTCCACCGGATCCGTGGGGGGGGGGGTTCCATCTTCTGCCAGCAGGAGATGACATGTTTCTTGGCCCCCCCTCTTTTTCTCCAGGGCGTAGAAGAAGCGGGAGCCGTGATCCATCTCCCGAAGGAGACGGATGCGGGATCAAACAAAGGCACCCCGGGCCAGATGATCCTCGAGGGCCCGGAGCTCTTCCCACTTCTTCTGGCACGCTCCGCAGATCCTCGGGGCTGGCGGCCAGACACCTCTCCAGCTCTAAGACCTCCCATTCCAACTGCTCTATTGCCGCTTCCCTCCGTCAGCTGGCACCCCAGGTGTAGTCATGGCAGAAGAGCCGGGCACACACCTTCCCTAGGTCCCACCACTGCCACGCTGAGGGAAAGGCACACTGCTGCCCTCGCCAGGCCAGCCAGAACTCCTGGAAGGATGCTACGAAGCCCGCATCCTCCAGCAAGCTGTTGTTGAAATGCCAATAGGGCAGCCCCGGCCTCTCTGCGCAGAGGTGGATAAATGATGGTCAGAAAATGGGGTCGGCCAGATGCTGGAGGAGTGGGCTCATGAAAGATGGAAGCATGATAAATAAATGCAGTCCAACCGGGAGTGGCTCGACTGATGGGCCTCCACCCGGACAAAGGTGAACGTGGAAGTCCCCGAGCGGTCCCGCTCCTCGAGGGTGATGTTAAAGTCCCCTCCCAGGACCAGGCACTCATGAAGATCCAAGGTGCCGAGGAAGGCGGACGCCTGCTGATAGAATTGCAGCCGCTCCGGGCTCGCTGCCGGGGCATAGATGTTAACAAGGTTGACTACGAGCCCTTCCATGCGGACCCGGAGGTGTAGCAGGTGGCCCGGCACAGCCTCGGCGACCGCCAGCACCTCCTGCGGAGACCCATCCTATAGCCGCGGGTGTTCAATGTTGCGATGGTAAGAGGTGCCATGAGGAGGGCTGGCGGAGATCCTCACCGGCAGGGACGCTCACGGCTCCCGACGGGCCGTGTAGCAGTCCGTGACCTACCCCGTAGGTAAGTAAGGAGTCACAGAAGAGGCAGATCCGCTGGTAGGTCGCGGTGCCCTGCTTCCCGGTCCTTTTACCCTCCCCCATGAGAGCCCTTGCGGCCCGGAGGATTTGATGAAAGTCCCCCCATCGCTGGAGAGCAAGCTGGACTTTGTTGCGGGAGCCACGGACATCTTCTAAAAACTCCCGCAACTCTTCTCGCAGCGCATGGGGGGAGGGGGTTACGGTCTCCTGGTTACTCCCTGACAGGAGCCTTGGTACAGCCCCATGGTCCACCGAGATGGGCAGACAGGGTGTGGACCCCCGCCGGGGCTCCTGATAGGTTGGCGCCACTAGGCCTGCCTCGAACCCTGGGGCGATAGGGGGCGGCGGAGGGAGAATAGCAGCCCCTGGTGGGTCGGGATGGGTAAACACAAAGGCCGCTCCCTGGGGGTCATCGATTGGAAAAGGGAAGAAGACAGCCCCAGGGGCGGCAATAACATCTTGGGAGGTGGACGGGATAGGGACGGGGCAGGGGCGAGATTCTGGGCGGGGAAATGGCTCTCAGTGATGCCAGGCGCAGGCTCTACGGTGGATTTGGCAGCCATGGCATCAGGAGGTGGACTCTTCTGTAGGGCCCCCTCCTGGGAAGGAGGTCGAATGCTCCCTACCAACGAGGGGTGCCCCAGGTGGCTCGGGTCCTGGCCGTGTGGCACTGGCCATCGCCTCAACAGGGTCGGTGGCCCTCAGCAGGGTACCATCTGCAGCCGGGTTGATGGAGAATTCCAGGGGCTCCTCGGAGGTGGGAGCGGAAGCAATGGTTAGTGGGAGGGAGCATGGGGAAAGGTGGAGTGGAGTGAAGTCGCCCAGATCGAGGCCCACTGGCATAGGGTCATCCTCCCCCTGGGTGACCGGGGTCAGACGCAGGGCCTCGATCTCCTCGTATATGGACAGGAAATCATTTTCCACCACCCCGGGATTCTCCCCGCCGGCACCTGATGCGATGGTTGCCTCGGGGAACACTGAGGTTTCAGATGGCGCCTGGGCAGGGCGGGCTCCCTCGGGGGCCTCGGAGGGGAGATACTGCTTTCCAGTGCTGCCACGTCTACCCCAGCCGGCTCTGGTGGATGGAGCACACCCGTGGGTAGAGCAGAAGGCTCGGCATTGGTGCCCCCCTTCCTGGTCTTCCGGGGGGCCTCCGCATCAGATGGGAGGAGCGGAGCTCGAGCCTTCCGCTTGCCCCGCTTCCCCTGGACTAGGGCCCAGCCCTCCATGGCATCATCCGGGGGCTGGCTAGCAGGGGTTTTGTCAGGGGGCAGAAGCGATGGCTCAGGGACTCGAGGGGGTAATGGTGGGGCAGCACAAGGGAGGGAAGATTCCCGTTGGGGCGGGCCCTCTCCCATACTTGGCGGTGTCCCTGCTGCACCCTCCTCCACAGGCCTCGCCAGATTGCAAGCAGCGGGGGCGGGGCTCTCCTGCTCGTCCGGACATAGTTGGGGAGGTGCCCCTTGGGCCCGAGCGGGAGCAATGGTTGACTGGGAAGGAGGAGGGGTGGTTTCGGGTGCCAGGCAGCCAGGGGCGCTGGCGATGACGGGGCCGGTGCCCTGCCGGGGCTCGGAGGTCCTGGATGCCCCTCTTTGCCGGGCCAAGGGGCAGTCCCTCCGGACGTGCCCCATCGGAGGTAGCACCGGGCCTCCCCCATGGAGTAGTGCACCCGGTAATGGGCCCCCTGGTAGGGGACTAGGAAGGACCCCTCCAGCGCCTCTCCGTCACGCGCCACCGGCGGCAGTTGAAGCTGCACTTGCTGGCGGAACGAGAGGACTTGACGGAGGTCGGGGTCTTTGCAGCCCAACGGGAGAGGGCTGATGACAGAGATGGGCTTCCCCAGGGTAGAGAGGGCAGGTAACAGGGCAGCATTGGGAAGAAAGGGAGGGACGGAGGTCAGGACCAGGCGGACGCCCAGGTCCTCTAGCGGCTCCAGGGAAACGAACATGCCCCCTACTGCCAGGCCCTTCTCCACCGCCTCCTGGGCAGCGGCCTCCGATGCTAAAACGACGATCTTCCCGTACATTTTGGAGGCCGCCACAATGGCCCTGGGCCCCACCACCCTCGCCAACGCCCGCACATAGGTCTCCACGTGGGGCGAGGCGGGCACCAGGAGGCCACGGACGTGATGCTTCCTGGTCATGGTGGGAAAGGGGCCCCGGCCGCTCTAGATGGTAGCGAAGGCGATGGGCAGGAAAGATGACATAGCGGCAGGCGGGGGGGCTGCCGCCACCTGGGCATATGCTCTGGGGGCCGGGGGAGGGACACCCGCAGAGCTGGTGGAGGGAACAGCAGGGAGGGATGCCCCAGCTGGTGGTGGGGCTGGGGCATTGGGGGCAGCCCTTGCCATGGAGGGCCTGGTCTTTTTAGCGGGGCCCTTCCCCTTCTTCTTACCCTGGCCCTTCCCCCTGGCTGGGGGGGCTCCCCCAGAATCTGAGGGGGGAAGGACATAGCAGGAGCAGAGGTCACCCCGGTGCTCATCGCTGCTGGTGCCCCAGCGGGGGTGGTGGCAGATGGTTTGGCAGCAACAGCGGAGGTAGAGGCTTGGGGGGGTGACGGAGGGGCAGGGGTAGCTGGGACTGCTGGAGGGGCTCCACCCATCTCGTGCCCCGCCATCGTGAGCGGGGAGGGAAGGGGGGACACCAGAGGAAGGAGGGGAAAGGGGAAGCAGGTCGACCACTCCTCCCCGCTAGGCTGCAGGCAGGGGAGGAGGGCACCAAAACGGGTGGGCTGGACGTGGGGGCAATCAGGGGTTAGGGGTCAGTCACCAACAGGGTGGAATTCCAGCTCCTCTAGGAGCACTAGGGGCGGGGGGATACAACAGCATTGGGGGTGCAGTGAAGAGGATTGAGACTAAAATGGGGAATGGCACAAGCACATGGGAGGGTGCATGGGCGCACCGAGCAAGGGGCTAAGCAGGCTGGAGGTAGGGCAGGGAAACCCAGGGGCTAGCTTCAGAGGCTGGGGCGGGGCAAACAAACAAAGGCTGCAGAAGGAAATGGGTGGGGCAGGCAAACAAACTGAAGCTAGTAACGGGGGGCTGGGGCAAAAGCTGCAAAGGGAAAATGGGGCAGGTTGCAAGAACAAAGCTGTGAGGTAGGCAGTCAGGGGGGCACGTGCACTTGCACAAAGTGAATTTGGGGTGGTTACTGCTTCTGGGCCAAAGGGTGGAATTGGGGCATGGCAACCAAGCAAGCAGCTGAATCCAGAGGCAGGAGCTGAGGCAGATGGTATACAGCCAGTGGGGGTGGTGGAGGGAGCAGTGGTGCTGGTAGTAGTGATAGGGGCTTGGGGGGGACACAGATGGATCAGGGGGCAGCTCCACACCACACTCCCGGTGTCCCTGCAAACACACTCAAGACCCCCACCACAAGAGCAGTTTGAAAGTTACTCAGTCTTGAGGCCCCCTCTACAGTGGTCTGCAAAGTTTCTAGGTGCTCCCCCACTGGTAGATGGTCCTCTTCTTCTCCTCTTCGGGGCTTCAGCAGCTCCAGGAACTCCAGGTGGTGATCCAGGCAGGCAGAAAGGACTCTTCTCAGGTGGTGGTGGTATCCACAGCAGCAACAGCTAGGGTCCCTCACTCTCCCCCTCTAGGCAGCAGGCCCCCCCAATGGGCTGCAGTTGGAGCAGAAGCAGTAGCAGTACCCGTACCCAAGGGTAGGAAGCCAGCAGCCAGGTAGTAGAGAAGGGTGGCATCTGACTTAGCCAAGGGAGCCCTCACCCTCGCCCTCCTTCAGGCCAGAAGACTACAAGAGAGTAATCAATAAGAGAGCTGGGGGTCCCAGGTTAAGTAGGTCCCTTTTCCCTGGGTAAGGGAACAGGGAAAGTTCTAGAACAATCAGGAACCTTCTGGAGACAATTAAGACAGGCTGATTAGAACATCTGCAGCCAATCAAGAAGCTGCTAGAATCAATTAAGGCAGGCTAATCAGGGCACCTGGGTTTTAAAAAGGAGCTCAGTTCAGTTTGTGGTGTGTGTGTGAGGAGCTGGGAGCAAGACGCACTAGGGGGCGAACGTGAACTGTTGGAGGACTGAGGAGTACAAGCATTATTGGACACCAGGAGGAAGGTCCTGTGGTGAGGATAAAGAAGGTGTTGGGAGGAGGCCATGGGGAAGTAGCCTAGGGAGTTGTAGCTGTTGCACAGCTGTTCCAGGAGGCACTCTAAACAGCTGCATTCCACAGGACCCTGGGTTGGAACCTGGAGTACAGGGCGGGCCCGGGTTCCCCCCAAATTCTCCCAACTCCTGGTCAGACGCAGGAGGAGTTGACCTGGACTGTGAATTCAGAAAAACAGCCAAGCTGAGGGCTGCTATGAAGCTCTAAGACAAGCAAATCTGCTAATAAGCATAAGACCCCCCCCAAGGCAGAGCAGGAACTTTGTCACAATATGAAATGATGGGGTCTAAATTAGCTGTTGCCACTCAAAAAGAGATCTTGGCGTCATTGCGGATAATTCTCTGAAATCATACACTCAATTTGCAGCAGCAGTCAAAAAAGCTAACTGTGGGGACTCCTTAAGAAAGGGAGAGATAATAAGACAGAAAATATCATATTGCCTCTATATAAATCCAAGGTATGCCCATATTTTGAATACTATGTACAGATGTGGTCACCCCATCTCAAAAAAGATATATTGGAATTGGAAAAGGTTCAGAAAAGGGCAACAAAAATAATTAGGGGTATAGAACAGCTTTTATATGAGGATAGATTAATAAGACTGGGATTTTTCAGCTTGGAAAAGAGACGAATAAGGGGGATTATGATAGAGGTCTATACAATCATGACTGGTTTGGAGAAAGTAAATAAGGAAGTGTTGTTTACTCTTTTTGATAACACAAGAATTAGGAGTCACCAAATGAAATTAATAGGCAATAGGTTTAAAACAAACAAAAGGAAATATTTTTTTTTCATGCAATGCACAGTCAACCTGTTGAACTCATTGCCAGAGGATATTGAGAAGGCCAGGACTATAACAGGGTTCAAAAAAGAGCTAGATAAGTTCATGGAGGATAGGTCCATCAATGGCTATTAGCCAAGATGGGCAGGGATGGTGTCCCTAGCCTCTGTTTGCTAGAAACAGGGAATTGGTGACAGGGGATGGATCACTTGATGATTACCTGTACTGTTCATTGCCTCTGGGGCACCTTGTATTGGCCACTGTCAGAAGAGAGGATACTGGGCTAGATAGACCTTTGGTATGACCCATTATGGTCATTCTTATGTTTTTATATAATGTTGCATTTTTGGCAATGTAAACCATATTTACTTTGAAGGACTTTGGGTACCAGTAAAAAGTTGATGATGTCTTTTGAAGCAGAATAACATTCTGGCTGATGAAGCCATGGCAACACTTGCAATACTCTGGAGCATTAGGATAGTTGGTAAAATGGGGAGACTGCAGAGAGCTGCTGTCTCTTAAGCTGGATTCTAGGTTTTTCAGCTGGAGCAGCTGGACTTCAGTTTCTACTCGCTGTCATCAGTTTTTGTTTCAGCAATGAGGCTGGATTTGGGGCTCAGTTCAGAGATGCTGGTGCTGAAGCCCAAAAGTGAAACCAAACTCCAAGATGTGCAAATATCAGTAAACTGAAACTAGTGCGTTCTGCAAATCCCCAGTGAGTCTCATTGAGGAGTCACAATCTGCTCATCTTCCTTGGTGTACAGATCAAATAGATAACACTTAAAATAAGATAAGCTTAAAATAGTAGAGTAAATCAGGAATTGTTTGAACACACAGACTAGATTAGTTCAGTCATAATATTGGTCAAATATATTCGTATACCAAATACGTTTGAGAGGAAGACTCGTTTATAAGAAGCCAAAATAGCTCAGCAGTCACTGCGGTTTGCCTTCAACAAATACTGTTTAACCAGATCTAAGATTTGAGTATCTCAAGTGCACCCAGAATGATTTTATCTATCAACTTCCATAAGATGGCAAGTTGTTTCTAACCACAACACCTATGTCTCCCTGTCAGCATTTGGAGCCAGCAATGGTATTGCTGTAGTCCAGCACTGCTGATGAGTCAGTGGGTTTACTTCCACCTTAGATTGGGCTACTCTTGCAGTTTTAGCCTCAAATTTAGAGGTACCTGTCTTGGCAGCCCCAAAAGATTGAAAGGATAGATCATCAAATGTCATTGATTTTGTGGAAATACCAAACAAACCCACACCTGACAGAGGCTGGCCTTCAAAGGGCAAGCATCTGAAGTGTAATCATTCTGTCTTTCCAACACACTTTTCTGATCTGATTTGCACATGTCCTAGAATACCAGGGTTGGAAGGGACCTCAGGAGATCATCTAGTCCAACTTCCTGCTCAAAGCAGGACCAATCCCCAATTTTTGCCCCAGATTCCTAAATGGCCCCTTCAAAGATTGAACTCACAACCCGGGGTTTAGCAGACCAATGCTCAAACCACTGAGCTATCTCTTCCCCCCCAATTTGATGCAATTTGATGGTTGTTGCTCTGGTGACATCATAACAGACTTAACAGCATGACAGTTGCTGGCAGTTGGCAGTTGCTGGCTGCTGGCTCAGAGTTAGGGGAGCAGTGTGACAGCGAGTAACCCTCTTGGTTTCATAAATGGGTGGCCGCTGAACAGACCCACATGTTAGATGTTATCTGGGAAAGAGACTTTACTGGCAAGGCCACCTGATGCACCTAAAGCTGTGTAACCACTTTCAAAGAGGGATCAGTCAATGGCTGACCAGCCCACCTAAAGAGACAGGCCCTTGACTTGGGTTTGGGTCAGCTAAAAATGACTTCCATCATATTAGGACCATGAAGCAACATTTGACCAACAGTCAGCTGTGTAGGCCTGCAGAGGGGTGGAGCTGAGGGGCTGCAGAAATGAAGTGACTGAACCTGATGTGAGGTCTGGTAGGAAGCACCCTAACAAGCGACAGGGAGATAAGCAACTTTAGGGAAAACATGAGGGCCAGTGAGCTGACTGTGTCCAGAAGAGGGGGCCAGAGGCCAGGTGGTCCCAGAAGGATAATGACAGAATGTGCGGGGGAGCTGCCACAGACTAAAAAGGACCAAGAGTACAGCCTGTAGGAGCAACCCCAGAGGCTGCACTAATAGGGAGCTGGAATGAAAGAAGCAATCCCCTAGCTGCTGTGGAAATAAAAGGGAACAGGAGGCCTAAGGGGCACTAGAGTAGTGGATCTTAGCCACTCCTAAAGGGGCTGCATCCAGCAGGGCTGGCTAGCCCTTAAAGAGAGAGGGCCTTAGAATTAGATTCAGATCAGGTGAGAAGCAACCTTCAGCTCAAATGGGAAGTAACAGGCAAGTAGCCAACTAGAGAATTGGTCAACACTGGGAAGTATCATACCAGTAGCTGCCACACCTGGGTGACAATGCCTGGGTGTGGGATATCAAAGAGGGCCACACCTGCATACTGTCACATGCAGCAAGACACCATCCAGCAGAGGGTCCAGTGTGGCAAGACATGGTGAAAGGTCTCCTAAAAGGCCTTACCAGACTAAACAACTTCTGCCTATTAAATAATCCAGTCTAGTACACAGGTTCCCACATGAGGGCAGCAGCTGCTTATTCCTTGAACACTTTAGGTGGATTGGAAAATCAGACTCCAACGAGAGACTGCTGAATTGGAATTAATTTGCAAACTGGATACAATTAATTTAGGCTTGAATAGAGACTGGGAATGGATGAGTCATTACACAAAGTAAAACTATTTCCCCATGTTGTTTCTCCTCCCCCCCCCCCCCCCCCCCGTTCCTCAGATATTCTTGTTAACTGCTGGAAATAGCCTACCTTGCTTGTCACCATGAAAGGTTTTCCTTCCCCCCCCCCCCCCCCGCTGCTGGTGATGGCTTATCTTAAGTGATCACTCTCCTTACAGTGTGTATGATAAACCCATTGTTTCATGTTCTCTGTGTGTGTATATCAATCTCCCCTCTGTTTTTTCCACCAATGCATCCGATGAAGTGAGCTGTAGCTCACGAAAGCTTATGCTCTAATAAATTTGTTAGTCTCTAAGGTGCCACAAGTAGTCCTTTTCTTTTTGTGAATACAGACTAACACGGCTGCTACTCTGAAACCTGGAAAATCATTGCAACTGTATTGTGTAACCTGTCTTTGAGAGACTGTTTTTAAAAATGCCTCTGTGAGATCTAAAGTTTCAGTATTGCTCATGCTCAATTATTGATCAAATGCAATATTTTTTTCTCCTTTCTTTCCCTTTGGTGTATATGGTACTTGCCATGAAGTGGGCTGTCTGGGTGGCAGGTGCTTGGAAGTGTTGCCTGGCTGCTGGGTGAGGAGGGATGCTGAGTGGTATGTGCGTTAGGGAGTTACCTAGCTGCTGGGTGAAAAGGAAGATAGGGTGGGGATTTGGATGCCTGTGGGATGTTGTGTGGGTAGGTTGCATGGGTGGGGTGGGTGCATGGGGGATGGTGGTAGAGTGGGTTACCTGAATGCTGGGGACTTGAGTGATCAAGGTGATTGGTGGTGTACATGCTCTCGAGGTGCTTAACTGGAGAATGGAGGACCTTGAGAAGGAAAGGGTCCTGGATCGGATGGATTGTTTGGGGCGGATGAATGGGGAGTGTACTGGGGATGTTGCCTGGAAGCGTCTTGAAAATGTCACCTGTGGCTGCTTTATAGATAGTATTCCCACCTCACAGGTAGGGAAGATACTACCCTTCTACATAGGGGCATTTTTAGGTTTAGTTTCATTAATAGTTTTAAGTGCTCTGAGATCCTCTGCTGCAATGGACCATAGAAATTACTTAATGACAGAATTGATTAGCATATGCTACAAAGCAGCTTGTGTGATTATGAAGAGAATTTATAGAACTTATTAGTGGAGTTTCCCTTTGGAGAAAGGAGTATATCTGTATAATAATTTTTAGAAATGAGTAAGTTTATCCTGGTAAATTGACTGCCTAGTGCTCAAGGGCAAGTTCAGGCACAATCATTAGATGCTGTAAGTTATAAAACATTTTTTTCCTTTAAAGATGAATGTTTTGAATGAATTCTCATTTCTCTGAGCCATGATTGATCCCTGATGTCCTAAGAAAAGTTCATTAATTTTTTCTAATGGTTACAGTGGGTAAAATGAATTTTGTTTTCAAGTCAAACCTGTAAACTTTATTAAGGTCTATAGTAATTAGACTGCTGATAATAAAACTACAGAAATAAACCATTTTATTAAATTCATTCACAAATGCTGCTGTGGCTCCTGTTTTCTGCTTTGGAAATTCCTCTTTGTTTCCTTTGTGCTTTTCTCTTTTATTCTTTGTTCTCCATACAGCTGCTTTGAAAGGTGCGCTAGCACATGTGGTATATTTATATATCAGTAATGAGATGAGTGATAGGAGATTTTGAAAAACCCATGTGTTCTCTTTTCTGTGATTATAAATTTCATTTGCATTAGAATGCACAGGATCTAATGATAAAGCCCTGTAAGTGACACTCAAGCTTTTCTGTCCCTGTGCTACCTCCATCCCTGTCCCCTAACTAAACACCATCACTACTGCTATCACTATTGGTGGCTGCATCATGTGCTCTTAAAATCTCCTCTTTCATTTCAAAGATAACGTAGCTCTTGGGTTCAAAAACAACTTTCAGAATGAAAGCTCAGTGTAAGATGGCAAATGAAATTCAATGTTGATAAATGCGAAGTACTGCACATTGGAAAACATAATCCCACTATACATATAAAATGATGGGGTCTAAATTAACTGTTACCACTTAAGAAAGAGATCTTGGAGTCATTGTGGATAGTTCTCTGAAAACATCCACTCAATGTGCAGTGGCAGTCCAAAAAGCCAACAGAATCTTGAGAATCATTAGGAAAGGGACAGAAAATATATTGCCTCTATATAAGTTCCATGGTACGCCCACATCTTGAATACCTGGTTCAGATCTGGTCATCCCATGTCAGAAAAGATGTATTGGAATTGGAAAAGATACAGAAAAGGGCAACGAAATGATTAGGGGTATGGAACAGCTTCCCTATGAGGAGAGATTAATAAGACTGGGACTTTTCAGCTTGGAAAAGAGACAACTATAGGGGGATGTGATTAAGGTCTATAAAATCACGACTGATGTGGAGAAAGTAAATAAGGAAATGTTATTTACTCCTTCTCATAACACAAGAACTAGGGGTCTCCAAATGAAATTAATAGGCAGCAGGTGAAATAGGTGAAATATTTTTTCACCCAACGAACAAGCAACCTGTGGAACTCATTGCCAGGGGATGTTGTGGAGGCCAAGACTATAATAGGGTTCAAAGAAGAACTAGATAAGTTCATAGAGGATAGATCTATCAATGACTATTAGCTAGGATGGGCAGGGGTGGTGTCCCTAGCCTTTGTTTACCAGAAGCTGTGAATGGATGACAGGGGATGGATCACTTGATTGCCTGTTCTGTTCATTCCCTCTGGGGCACCTGACATTGGCCTAGTGGGACCTTTGGTGTGAACCAGTACGGCCATTCTTATGTTAACCCCCGCAATGTTGGCTGCTTGGAAGAGTAACTGACAGGAATGACCTGACCCATTCATCCATGAAACATAATGATGGCAGTTTAAATGTCAACACTATGTAACTTTAGTGCTCTCGTGGCCAAGATGGAGTCTGTTCTGCGAGCAGCTCTGTCAAAGAGAAGGCGCATGCAGGAATGCAACAGGAAAATCCAGCCCAGGGACACCTGTTCCAAACCCTCCAGAGTAGAACACACATACACCAGAAGAGTACAATATAGGAAAGGGAAATATTTATTTACTCAGGCATGAAAGGAGAAAAACAGCAGGGGAAAAGCTACGGTGAGCAGTAAAATAGGGTTGCATTCAACACAAGGCTCCACGGGCCCAATGGTACCACAGTCTGAAAGGGCAGACACCGAGCAATGTGTCTGCACGCAGAGTTCAGGAGTCCTGGGCAAAGTTCCATCCGACACTGGGTCTTGGGTGCTCCTAGTCATCTTTGCCGCCAGCAAACTTTCAACAAACCCCTTCGGTTCCCTCTTCTGCCACTCTGGATGGATTCGCAGAATTTCCCCATGTAACTAGCTACAGCCTCTCTCCTTACTCCCAATGCAAAGTCACCAGCTCAAGTACTTCCAGTCCCATACAGCTGTGGGCAACAGTGATACCGGGTCCAGCTCAGGTTTGTCCTTCTCGGATGATTCTTCCCTGGCATGGTGCTTCTCCTGGCTCCTGTCCTGGGGTGTCCCTGATCGGCCATTCTGTCCCTCCCAGGCAGGTTCTCGGCTGCTTCGCTCTGTGAGGGCTTGCTTGCTGTCCCTTCTGTCTGGAGCACCAGACACACATCCCGTCACTCTCCTGTCTCTCTGCTCCCCACTCCCCCACAGCACTCCCCCCTTCTGGAACAATCAGCACTTTCCGACTCAAAAAAACTATTTAAAGGGGCCATGCTCTCTATACCCCAAAGGGGTTACAACTTATCTATTTCATTGCTAATCAAAGCATGCCAAACAAAGAAAGATGGTCATGCTAACAAGAATCTGGGGTTCTCACTACCAATTTTTTGGTGGCGTCGGAGTGGGGCCACTCTGCCCATTTTGCCTAAAATACTTAATTTTAGGAAAAAACAAATAAATATGGACAGGTACATGTAGGTTTTTTTGCAGACTCAATAATAAAAAGTGTACAGTTGTCTATTCTTTATTGGACCTAAATAAAATAGAAACACAAATAAGGTGCTTTGAACATTTTTTTTCTTTTGTTTCTTTTGCTTTTGGTGGTTGCTTTTTTTAAACTTGCTATCTACTACGTATGCTGTGAAGAGTGATATTAACAACCATCACTTTCCACAGCACACTTACTCAGCCCTGGCAAGCCTGGGGACAAAATAAGCCCTAGATGGGGAGGTTCGTACAGAGGCAGCAGGGGCAATGGGCACTAGGGGGAGGCAGGAGGGAAGAGGTGATGGACGGGTGGGGGGGTTGAGCTTGGGGCCAGAGCCCGTCACCACAAAGCCAGGGAATGGAGCCTGAAAGCCCACACCCAGGGGACAAAGCTCAAAGCCCTGGGCCTAGAGCCTGCCACCCGAGGGCTGAAGCTCGACCCCACTGATCATAGAATCATAGAATATCAGGGTTGGAAGGGACCCCAGAAGGTCATCTAGTCCAACCCCCTGCTCAAAGCAGGACCAAGTCCCAGTTAAATCATCCCAGCCAGGGCTTTGTCAAGCCTGACCTTAAAAACCTCTAAGGAAGGAGATTCTACCACCTCCCTAGGTAACGCATTCCAGTGTTTCACCACCCTCTTAGTGAAAAAGTTTTTCCTAATATCCAATCTAAACCTCCCCCATTGCAACTTGAGACCATTACTCCTCGTTCTGTCATCTGCTACCATTGAGAACAGTCTAGAGCCATCCTCTTTGAAACCCCCTTTCAGGTAGTTGAAAGCAGCTATCAAATCCCCCCTCATTCTTCTCTTCTGCAGACTAAACAATCCCAGCTCCCTCAGCCTCTCCTCATAAGTCATGTGCTCTAGACCCCTAATCATTTTCGTTGCCCTTCGTTGTACTCTTTCCAATTTATCCACATCCTTCCTGTAGTGTGGGGCCCAAAACTGGACACAGTACTCCAGATGAGGCCTCACCAGTGTCGAATAGAGGGGAACGATCACGTCCCTCGATCTGCTCGCTATGCCCCTACTTATACATCCCAAAATGCCATTGGCCTTCTTGGCAACAAGGGCACACTGCTGACTCATATCCAGCTTCTCGTCCACTGTCACCCCTAGGTCCTTTTCCGCAGAACTGCTGCCGAGCCATTCGGTCCCTAGTCTGTAGCGGTGCATTGGATTCTTCCATCCTAAGTGCAGGACCCTGCACTTATCCTGATTGAACCTCATTAGATTTCTTTTGGCCCAATCCTCCAATTTGTCTAGGTCCTTCTGTATCCTATCCCTCCCCTCCAGCGTATCTACCACTCCTCCCAGTTTAGTATCATCCGCAAATTTGCTGAGAGTGCAATCCACACCATCCTCCAGATCATTTATGAAGATATTGAACAAAACGGGCCCCAGGACCGACCCCTGGGGCACTCCACTTGACACCGGCTGCCAACTAGACATGGAGCCATTGATCACTACCCGTTGAGCCCGACAATCTAGCCAGCTTTCTACCCACCTTATAGTGCATTCATCCAGCCCATACCTCCTTAACTTGCTGACAAGAATGCTGTGGGAGACTGTGTCAAAAGCTTTGCTAAAGTCAAGAAACAATACATCCACTGCTTTCCCTTCATCCACAGAACCAGTAATCTCATCATAAAAGGCGATTAGATTAGTCAGGCATGACCTTCCCTTGGTGAATCCATGCTGACTGTTCCTGATCACTTTCCTCTCCTCTAAGTGCTTCAGGATTGATTCTTTGAGGACCTGCTCCATGATTTTTCCAGGGACTGAGGTGAGGCTGACCGGCCTGTTGTTCCCAGGATCCTCCTTCTTCCCTTTTTTAAAGATGGGCACTACATTAGCCTTTTTCCAGTCATCCAGGACTTCCCCCGTTCGCCACGAGTTTTCAAAGATAATGGCCAAGGGCTCTGCAATCACAGCCGCCAATTCCCTCAGCACTCTCGGATGCAATTCGTCCGGCCCCATGGACTTGTGCACGTCCAGCTTTTCTAAATAGTCCCTAACCACCTCTATCTCTACAGAGGGCTGGCCATCTCTTCCCCATTTTGTGATGCCCAGCACAGCAGTCTGGGAGCTGACCTTGCTAGTGAAAACAGAGGCAAAAAAAGCATTGAGTACATTAGCTTTTTCCACATCCTCTGTCACTAGCTTGCCTCCCTCATTCAGTAAGGGGCCCACACTTTCCTTGGCTTTCTTCTTGTTGCCAACATACCTGAAGAAACCCTTCTTGTTACTCTTGACATCTCTTGCTAGCTGCAGCTCCAGGTGCGATTTGGCCCTCCTGATATCTTTCCTACATGCCCGAGCAATATTTTTATACTCTTCCCTGGTCATATGTCCAACCTTCCACTTCTTGTAAGCTTCTTTTTTATGTTTAAGATCCGCTAGGATTTCACCATTAAGCCAAGCTGGTCGCCTGCCATATTTACTATTCTTTCGACTCATCGGGATGGTTTGTCCCTGTAACCTCAACAGGGATTCCTTGAAATACAGCCAGCTCTCCTGGACTCCCTTCCCTTTCATGTTAGTCCCCCAGGGGATCCTGGCCATCTGTTCCCTGAGGGAGTCAAAGTCTGCTTTCCTGAAGTCCAGGGTCCGTATCCTGCTGCTTACCTTTCTTCCCTGCGTCAGGATCCTGAACTCAACCAACTCATGGTCACTGCCTCCCAGATTCCCATCCACTTTTGCTTCCCCCACTAATTCTACCCGGTTTGTGAGCAGCAGGTCAAGAAAAGCGCTCCCCCTAGTTGGCTCCCCTAGCACTTGCACCAGGAAATTGTCCCCTACGCTTTCCAAAAACTTCCTGGATTGTCTATGCACCGCTGTATTGCTCTCCCAGCAGATATCAGGAAAATTAAAGTCACCCATGAGAATCAGGGCATGCGATCTAGTAGCTTCCGTGAGTTGCCGGAAGAAAGCCTCATCCACCTCATCCCCCTGGTCCGGTGGTCTATAGCAGACTCCCACCATGACATCACTCTTGTTGCACACACTTCTAAACTTAATCCAGAGACACTCAGGTTTTTCCACAGTTTCGTACCGGAGCTCTGAGCAGTCATACTGCTCCCTTACATACAGTGCTACTCCCCCACCTTTTCTGCCCTGCCTGTCCTTCCTGAACAGTTTATAACCATCCATGACTGTACTCCAGTCATGTGAGTTATCCCACCAAGTCTCTGTTATTCCAATCACGTCATAATTCCTTGACATCACCAGGACCTCCAGTTCTCCCTGCTTGTTTCCAAGGCTTTGTGCATTTGTATATAAGCACTTGAGATAACCTGTTGATCGCCCCTCATTCCCAGTATGAGGCAGGAGCCCTCCCCTCACAGACATTCCTGCCTGTGCTTCCTCCCGGTATCCCGCTTTCCCACTTACCTCAGGGCTTTGGTCTCCTTCCCCCGGTGAACCTAGTTTAAAGCCCTCCTCACTAGGTTAGCCAGCCTGCTGGCAAAGATGTTCTTCCCTCTCTTCGTAAGATGGAGCCCGTCTCTGCCCAGCACTCCTCCTTCATGGAACACCATCCCATGGTCAAAGAATCCAAAGCCTTCTCTCCGACACCACCTGTGTAGCCATTCGTTGACCTCCACGATTCGACGGTCCCTACCCAGGCCTTTTCCTTCCACGGGGAGGATGGACGAGAACACCACTTGCGCCTCCAACTCCTTTATCCTTCTTCCCAGAGCCACGTAGTCCGCAGTGATCCGCTCAAGGTCATTCTTGGCAGTATCATTGGTGCCCACGTGGAGAAGCAGGAAGGGGTAGCGATCCGAGGGCTTGATGAGTCTCGGCAGTCTCTCCGTCACATCACGAATCTTAGCCCCTGGCAAGCAGCAGACTTCTCGGTTTTCCCGGTCAGGGCGGCAGATAGATGACTCAGTCCCCCGGAGGAGAGAGTCCCCGACCACCACCACCCGCCTTCTCCTCTTGGGAGTGGTGGTCGTGGAACCCCCAACCTCAGGACATCGCATCTCATGCCTCCCAACCAGCGGAGTCTCCTTCTGCTTTCTCCCCCCAGACATATCATCTGGTCCACTCTCCGCATTGGTACCTGTGGAGAGAACATGAAAGCGGTTAGTTACCTGTGTCTGTGTTACTGGAACCCGGACATTCCGCTTACCTCTTCTGGAGGTCACATGTTGCCAAGCTTCTTCACTGGCCTCTTGGCTCCTCTGTGCAACCTGCTCTATATCTTTAGAGCTTTGTGCCCCTAGAAGGCTATCCTGAGTTTGGTCCAGAAAATCCTCAGTCTCTCGTATACAACGCAGGGTCGTTACCTGTTGCTCCAGACCTTCAATCTTCTCTTCCAATATGGAGACCAGCTTGCACTTTGTACAGACAAAGTCGCTTCTGTCCTGTGGAAGAAAGACAAACATGGCACATCCAGTGCAGGTCACAACAGCTGAACCCCCCCCTTCCATATCACCTACCTACTATGAGCTTCCTCAGAGACGTTGGCAAGATGTAAGCCTCACTGGGCTCACTCCAGGCGAACTCCCAGGCAAACTCCTGCTGTGAGCTGCTCTGCTGTCCCCGCTGCTCAGCGGGTTCGCGAGGCTCTGGCTATTTTTAAACAGCCAGGCTTCCCTGACGCAAACACACAGACACCCTAATGCCCGCCCCCTGCAGGCTAGCAGCCAATCAGACACTCACTCAGGCTCTCTCCCTGCCCTCCCAGCAAACACACGCTCGGATACTTCCTCAGCAAGCAAACACACACACTCGGATACTTACCAGTCCCAGGCAAACTCCTGCTGTGAGCTGCTCTGCTGTCCCCGCTGCTCCGCTGGTTCGCTGCCGCTCAGCTGGTTCGCGAGGCTCTGGCTATTTTTAAAGATTTTTTAGATCCCAGGAAGGTGGGGAACTCATTGGCTGCCTGATCCTTCAGCTTGTCTCTTTCCAGAGGGGGGCATGCCCCCATCATCACCCAGGAGGTTGTGGCCTTAAAAAAAAAGCCCCTGGTGGTCACATGTAGCCACCTTTGAGAAACACTATACAGTAGCATCTCATGAGTAGCATTTGATACCAGGAGTGTGTGAAGCTCAGGTAGTGAGCAGTGTTTGGGAGAATACCACTATGTTTTCCTTATTCTGGCTCATTTATAAGGTGCCTGTCATCTGGGTATCCTCTGCTTTTGTGCTAGAAACACCTAAAGAGTTAATAAAGTAGGTCACACCATCCTTGGCAGTAGTGCTGACTATCTGCCATTTCCACAGTATCCTTAAATAAAGCACTTCACTCTTTATAACATGGGATTCTTGGTCCTTCTTGCCCCACTACATGACATGGAGTCAGATCCTTGCTCCATTCCCTTTGTACCAGCCCCAGGGTGTAAAGAGAGGGAGATCTGCCCAAGCTCAGGAGCTTGGGGGGGGGTATAAAGGAATGTACAATAGCTCTAAATTATTCTGTCCTCCATCTCACTGCATAGCAGGCTCACAAAGGATAAGAGGGAGCATGGCTGGAGTGCAGTGATCCTCGGCCAGCAGAATTGACTCTAAGGAGCAATTGAAGCTGGTGCAAGTCAGAGCACCCAGGATGCATCCTGTGACTTATGGGAAGCAGCATGGTCTAGCACAGGCCTGAGAGTCATAAGAGTTTTAGTCCTGATTCTGCCCCATACTCACTGTATCCCTAGATAAAATATTTAATCTCTCTGCCTCAGTGTCCTCATCTGTAAAATGGTTTTTAGACCTAGCTTCTTGACAGGAGTGTTGTGAGGCTTAGTTCTTTAAAGTTTGCAGAGTGCTTTGAGATCTTCAGAGGGGCCATGTCCAGATGAGCTTCAGATGGAGATACAAGGGCAACGTACCATAATGTGCCCAAAATTCAGACACATGATGATAATCCATCTTAATTAACACATTCAAAACCAATTTCATTGTAAAATGGCAGATATAACGTTGCATTGTTGGCACCGTAAACAGTATTATTTACTTTGAAGGACTTTGGGTACCAATAAAAAGCTGAGGTCTTTTGAAGCAGCATAACAGTCCGGCAAATGTAACCAAGGCAATCCCAGGGATACGCTGGAGCATTGGGATAGTTGGTAGAATGGGGAGATTGCAGAGAGCTGCTGGATCTTAGCTGGATTCTAGGTTTTTCAGCTGGAGCAACTGGACTTCAGTTTCTGTTTCAACCAGTGAGGCTGGATTTGGGGCTCAGCTCAGAGACGCTGTTGCTGAAGCCCAAAAATGAAACCAAACTCAAGATGTGCAAATATCAGTAAACTGAAACTAGTGCGTTCTGCAAATCCGCAGTGAGTCTCATTGAGGAGTCACAATCTGCTCATCTTCCTTGGTGTACAGATCAAACAGATAACACCGCCACAGTGCTTACCTCAGGAAAAATTGCCAGCACTGCAATGGGGATCTTATAAAATAGGAGAAGGATTGAATGAGCATTGAGAGAAAAGTACAATGCTACAAACTTGCTAGGTCTGAAGCCATGGGACTTGAGTGACCCATTTCAAAACTTAAAACAGTTAAGTCAAACAATTCCTTGCCATTTATTTCATCATAATATTGGTCAAATATCTTCATATACCAAATATGTTTGACAGGAAGACTGGTTTATAAGTGATTTGTGAAGGCAAAATAGCTCAGCATTCACATAATTTTGCCTTAGACAAATACTATTTGACCAGCTCTAATATTTGAGTATTTCAAATGCACCCAGAAAGATTTTATCTATAAACAGCCACAAAATGGCAAGTTGTTTCAAACCACAGCACCTGTGTCTGACTATCAGCATTTGGGGCCAGCAATGGTAATGCCGTAGTCCAATGGTGCTGATGAGTTGCCTCCAACTTAGATTGTTTGCAGTCCCAAAAGATTGACAATTACTCAATAAATTATATTCCCCAGAGTGCTGAGGCAGGGTCCATGCCTGCTAGCATGGAAAAAAAGTGAAAAGTCTAAGGGTTTCCTTTCAGCTGAATTCACCCCTCATCCTCACTACTGTGTTTTTCTATACTATTTGAAAAAAAAATGTTTTATGCATACATATACACAGACTAGCGCACACAGGAAAATATTGTGTCATCTATTTAGGTGAATCCTATGGTTCTTTAGGGTGGCATCTTTTTAGGCCAGCTGTTTTCTCCCATTTTCTGTGTAAGGTCGTGTTATATTATCAGTAGCCATGATACTCACAGGCTTGGCCCCAGCATGAAGTCCTGATTTTTCTGAGGCAATGTTGAGGGTTTGTGAAATACCCTCAGGTTGTGCAGCTGCAACTATGGCAGGATGGTGACAATAGCAGATGTGGCTTTATCTGAAAGCTAATAAAAGTGTTGAAAGTGGGTTCAAAGCCCCAACAGATGAGGACTCATTGACTATCAGGTTTAATTGAAAAGATGGAGCAGAGGGCATCTGTCTTAACAGCTACCACTTTTGACCTTCTATTTCCTGCTTAGTGGGGTTCTGGCAGAGCAGAAAGAAACCAAAAAGTGTTGGTTATCACCAAAGCATTGAAAACTGCCAAATAAAAGCCCCTGGTCCTGCATTTTGTTCCTAAAATGAGAACAAAAAAGACATGCCAATTAGCCACATGAGAACTTCCAAAGGTTCAGAGTTCAGATTCACTCTGGATAATCAATACACCAGTTCTGGAGAAAATAAGAAGCCTTCTCTTTGAACCTCTGCCCAGAACTCACCTTTGATGAATTCCATGGAAGGTGAGGCTACTCAGCAACTCCCAGGATTAAGCTCCCAAAGCCCGAAAATTATTTAAGATGTAGGTTAAAAGTATTTATGAAATGAAACAATCTAAAGAAATAAGAGCCTGAGCGCCACTGTACACGCTCAGAGTATCATAATTTGTATGCAATTTTGCTGTCAGTTGTCTCCTTTCTGAAGGAGCTGAGCTGTCTCTCTCTCTGAACTGATGGAACAGCGCATTTGTCTTTTGAAGTGAGACTGATCTTTGTTACTTCTAGAGATTAGTTTTATCGGCTGACTGCAACAACACTCAAGAGGCTACATTTTAAACGAACGGTAAAGGAGTGTGCTGCACACAGGGATTTAGCCATATACCTTCCATTAATGGAAATGGGGATTGGGCAGCTAAATCCCTGTGCACTGCACTGAAAGTTTACCCCGGAGATTGTGGCACAAAAATCAGTGAAACTCAGTGGATGTATTTAATCAAGCTCCTTTACTCCACATTACAGAAATTAAATAAATGTTTTCCATGGGAAGCAATGTATTAACCATTGCTTCATTATCCCAGTTGGTAGGGATTATACCACGGTACACCTGGCTGTATTCTGATTTGCAATTTGAGGTCTAGATCCCCATGGCCCTATATCCTGAAAATGTCTTGAATATTCATTAATTCCTAAAATGAAATAGGGAAGCTGTACTCTGAGGTTGACTGAATGCTACAGTGAAAGGAGCTTGAGTTTTTCAGGACTGGTATCTTACTAGCTAGGAGTCCAATATATGACGCAGATCCAGCACATAATTCTGTGGATCTGTCTCTAATCGCCCTTGGTCATGATGACATTTTGGAATGGCTTAAACATCACTCGTTCTTTGATAGGCTCTTAGCCTTCGCACCTTCTAAAATAACAAACGCTTTTCACATGGGCATGCTTTAAAGAACATTTCCTCGGCACCTATGGCAATAATTCACAGGAACACCTTTAGAATCTGAAACACCCAGCAAGTAGGGTTGACATTATTGCATTCCTATTCAAGTTTCTATAGTGCAAATGCCCACATCACAAAAACATCCTCAGCTAGCACTGAGTGGCACCCTTTTTGGGAAGAGAGTCAGAGGACTGATTGACTTGGAGATAGAACTCACTCTCCCCATGGTCAGGGCTAGAGCACATTAGCTAAGTAGATTGGGGGAAGCTGAAAAAAGCCACACAAAACTGATTTCATGAATAAATATAGGACCTCAGTCACTGGGCTGTGAATCTGGAGTCTTTCACTAAATTCAATTTAAAAATGTCAAAGAGGTTATATAACTAGGCAAAAACAAAAAATCCCCAACCCTCTTACATGGAGCGAAAACTGAAAGAATCTATCACATGTGCCAGAAACCTCAAAGCGAATGTCTCCATTTTCTCAAAAAACACAAACATTGAGAAGCCTGGAAATTAAATAATTGACATCACGAAGATGCAGGTAATGGGATCCAAACAGCCGTAACTCTTCCCTGCATTGCCACCCTAAGAAAAAAAAATAAAATAAAGAGTGGCACCCTTAGCCCTCTGTCACATAGGTTCATCTAATTAGTGACCACAGAAGTGTTAATACCTTGCTCCTAAACATCCAGGGGTCATGCACATCTAGACTTCTTCATGACTAAGCACAGTTCACAGGAAAAGTGCCATCTTCTAACAATTTCAGACTGAACAGCCTGTTACTAAGGGTGAAGCTTTTCCCCGTTCACAAAACCCGCCTGTACTGACAATTCTACAAGTGTCTTTAGAGCACTTTCTGTATTTAGGTAGACATTATGAAATTACTGCATATGGGGAAAGCAAAGGCCATGTGCCATGCATAGTGTCAGAAGCTGTGTACTCAAAGCAAGGAGTCAACCGCTTATCACATATGAAGACTACAGCATATTCTCTCCAATATTACAATATTTACACTTTGAATACAGAATTAATTTTCTGAGACGTTGCAAATAAATCAATTGATTAGTTTGCGACTTAAAATTAATTAAAAATGAGTCCTTTCATTTTAGAATAATTCAGAATCCTCAAGCTTACCATATAGTTATAACTCACTGTAATCTCATGCACTGGCTACATTTGAAGTCTTTTTTAGGATTAAGGCTTGGTTTTTTACCATGATTCTTCATAAATGAAAGCCTCTTCAGCAGGGGCTGACAAATAATATTCTTCTGCAGAGAATTCCAGAAAGAAATGCCCTTTTTCAAAATTTTTCATGATTATTCTCACTGGAATTGAAGCCACAGGTTCCCTAGTTAAGAGGCCCTCTTTCAAAATGTCTGTTGTCTTCCATTGCTCCCAATGGGAATGATGCCATACTGCCCTTGTGGAAGATCGTGGCCTCTGACAGCACAGGTTGCAGCATTAGGCCACTGAGTCCTTTGGAAAATTCCAGCCTAAATCAATAGGAACAGCTGGCTGATCAGCACTATTGAAAATCAGGACACTTATTTAGATGCCTATGTCGCACTGACTGGAGTGGCTCACATCTGAGAGTGCCAATCTCAGGACAGACTGTCAAAGCAGGGCAGGTGTCCCAAAGTGGTGGTATGTTCTAGAATTAAATTTCTCCAACTCAGTAACAAGTGTGAACTCCTACAGCACTGTAATAGTCTTACCATGGAGTCACAGACAGTCCCTTTCGGCTCTCCAATCTGTCTTGCCACCTAGGCAAGCTGGACTTGGGGACAAATGGTCACTTACACCAAAGATCACAAAATATTCAGGTTGCTTCCAGCCCCAAGAGACCAGGCACTTACCCCAGGTCAATTTGTACCTCAGATCTCACACCAAATACAATGCCTATAGCCAATCCTGTAATAAAATAACTAAAGGTTTATTAACTAGGAAAAATAAATACAAAAGAGTTATTTACAGGTTAAAGCAAGCAAGTATATATTCACAAATGAGTTTCAGTCTGTGATTCAAAAGGTGACAGATGTAGGAATCTGTCAGTATTGAATGTCTTTTCAGGGCTTAACCTAGGTAGACTCTGGGAATCTCTGCTTTTTCATTTCTTAGTTCCAGCCCTTGTAAGAGATAAAAATAGCTAAAATGAAGATTGTATTCATTTCCCTCTTCCATCATTCAAACCAATTGGATGAGGCCTTCTGCATGTACTTCTCCATGCTGGATGGGGCAACCAACAAAGCTTTTGTCCTATGACTGCCTACTTAATTTTTGATAGTCCTCTTAGATGGATGGGATGGCCACTCTTCCCATCTGAGTTCACAAGTTCAGAGCAGGCATTTTTACTATTATAAAACAAACTTATATTTCATCTTCTACACTAGAATACAGACATTACAAGTGAGATTAATGTATGGAGCAACTTACAAGCATTTTATAGATTTGAAACACTAAATACATTCTTATAAGACTAATGCCTACTTTGAACAAAACTAACATACAGGTGAGCTAGTTTGGTTTCCAACTATGAATTTATCAGCTCTTAGCTAACCCCTACAGCCTTGGCTAGAGCTGGATTTGGTTTACCAGCATCACAACCTAAATATGGAATTCAAAGCCTAACTTCAAGCACCCATTTTCACCAATCCTGGCCATAATCTTCTCATTTTAGTGCATATCCTCTGATCCCCATACATCTTCCTTTGCTAGGATTATACATGCTCCTTGCCTAAGTTGCCTATGTGCATGTGTTTAAGTGGAATTCCCAAAATACAACAGCATTATTCTCCATCCATTTTCAGAGGGGAAAAGCAAAGTGGGCTTGGATTTGGTGCTATGTATGAAGCCTTTGGATTTCTTCTCCAATCACTGTAACAGGGCTAATGAATTACCTAGGTAAGTCTCACATACATCACGGGAAGAACAGATAGCTATAGCTAAACTGTTTGCTCTCTCTCACATTAAAATCTGTATTGCAAATAAAAACTGTGTTCAGCCAGCACGAGCCTTCAGACAAAATCACCAGAAATGTCCGTTTTGCCATCAACCGCCTCCTTAAAGGAACATCCATTATGCTGATGTACTCCCGTTCCATTTTTGTAATAATACAGGGCATCCTATTTCATATAGTATGGTTTATATGTTCTGAAGTGTATTTAAAAAAAATGATGCTCAATTTGCTTCTGATTAGCACAGCTAAGATACGGCTTTAATGAAATGATTAATTGATTCAGCAGGGTACGCAGACACACAAACAGCTGCTTCAACAGATACAAAAGAATCTCCCTCAAATAAGATCAGTAACAGGAGGCAGTCCCCATGGATACGGGTTAATTATAAGGTTGATTAGAATATGAAAGGATGGCTGATTCTACAGTTCAGTAGTTGACAAAAGATTTTGTTTTAAAATACAAAATTGATAGCCAAACTAAACTATGAGCGTGGTATAAATCAGCAAAGATTCACTGAAGTCAATGGATTTATCTTGATTTACATCACCTGGGGATCTGGTCCCTAGTTTTCTAATTATACAGAACAGCCAAAAAGTTGAAACAGAATTAAAAGTAGTGGAATGACACAGATTCTAAATGACTGTTACTACTCACTTATGCCCTTGTGTCTGTTCACTTGAAAAAACATGAAACATATGGCTTAATATCATATCTATTGTCTGTGCAATGCCATGTGCAAGTGACTTGTTTGGAAGAGCTGCAGAATTACAGCTCTTAGAAATTACTGGCTGGATCACACTATGGGGAAGAAATAGAAAAATAATCTTTAAAAGTGATTGGGTATGTAATGTGTATAATTGTGGAGGAGACGGTCTGGATTATAATTAGATCCCATATCACCATAGATATGGAAGCAGAAGCTACAAGGTAGGTAGAGAAAGGTGGAAAGAAGTATATTTGGTACTACATGGAGAAACAGGAGAATAAAGTAGTGAGAGGAACATAACAAAACGAAAGATGCCATGAAGACCCAGAATTGGATAAAGGGACCAAGGGCTCTGCATCTAAGAAAAAGAGGTGTACTATGATTACATTAAAATGGTCTTGTGGTTAAGGGAGTAGATTGGATTCAGGAGATCTGGCTTTGATGCCTGGTTCTGTCCGAGCCTCCAGGTGTGATTTAGGGCAAACCACTTAATTTCTCTGTGCCTAATTTGTCATCTGTAAAATGGGGATGATAACGTTTCCTTCATCCAACCCTCAGTCTATTTGATCTGTTTTACTTGTAAGCTTTTTGAAACAAGGACTCTCTTTCACTTCTTGTACATACAGCATCTAGTACAATGGGGCCTTGATCTCAGGGCTCCCAGATCTAACAGACATGCTACTGTTAAGAGTAATGTATATGATTGGATAAAAACGGTGATGCCTTGATCACAGTCCTCCAGATCATCTACTTGTCTGTCTTTAACACCATAACATGAGCCCCTAGCTCTGAGACTTGCTGCTGCAGGATTTTCCCCCTCCAGTGTAGACATACCCACAGTGCTTAGAAAGCAGGGAAACATAATTATTTACAGATGGGGAAGCTGAATCACAGAAAGAGGGAGTGACTTTTCCAAGTCATGCGACAAGCCAAGAATAAAATCCAAGGGTCTTGTGAACCCCAATCTCTATCCATGGAGCCCCAGTGCCCTATCTATGAGGCCACAAAAATGTTAATAATTCAATGTGTTTCTTCTTATAAAGAAAGCTTTCTATGGTGACCTTCAGTAAAGAGAATTTGCAAAGAGGTAAAGGCCAGACAGGAAAATTTCTTCATCCACAACAGGCGGGTAATAGGTTAGTAAAATAATTTGAAAATTCTAGGGTCCCTTTGGCAGAAGATGGAGGAAGATCATTATTGTGAATAACACTTTATGAGCCAGTGGACTCAGATCCCAGGAGAAATGTATTATGGTCAGTGGAACTAGCATCAGAGGGCCCATGTTCTCTGGGTGGACTGTTATTGAGGGGAAACCAGGTAAAGAGGGAATACAGGGAGTTAGGCAGATGGGTTAACCTTTCTAGCACTGGTCATGTATCTGTGCCTCAGTTTCTCCACCCTGATGACGTTCCAGACACTGCTGAGCCACTGCGGTGCTTGTGGCCCTCCAGTCAAAAGCCAGAAGTTCACCCCTTCCATGCTAAACACAAAAGTCCAATGGAAACCAAAACACATAGTCTTTCAGCCCTCGCGGAACTCACTTCTTTGTCCCTGTTGATACAGGGTGCTTCCTTCCTAGGCTAAACAATATCTTCCCTTCCATGGCCTCTAGCTCCTTTTTAGCCTCTTTTCAGGCTTAGCAATTGACCACATTGATGTAGAGCCTGAGAAGGGAGACTTTCACCCTTACCACATGTTGCAGCTGGGCAGCTAATTAAGTGCAATCAGCACTACCAGGCCTCTTCCTTCTCTCGTCATCCCTGCTCTGGGTGATTCTCTGTTCTGCCCTTGTGCCCTTTCCAGGATAACCACAGCCATCTTCCTGGGAGCTCTCAGCCTTCTGCCTGCATCTCCGGCCAGACCAAAGCTAGGCCTGACCTGTACAAAGCAGCCTTTTCTAGCCTGAGGCACCAGCTTGACTTATACAGCCACAGTCCTTCTCCCTAAGACCATACCTTTCAAATCCTTCCACATGACCATATTTACCACATTCCCTCTGCCTTAAAGGCCCAACCCACCCAATGATGTCCAGGCTTGTGGCATCTGCTCTTTGTTACTGATGGTACAAGCTGCAAACCATCCAGCCAGGCCTGCTTCCCTTGCTGCCAGTGTGTGAAGTATGACTAACACACTACTCCCCACATTCACAGGGAAGCAGCTGCCCTCAGACAGCCTCAGGCATGGTAAGTGGAAAGGGGGAGCTCAATGTGTGTGGGGGTGAAGGACAGAAGGGGAACCCAAGCAGGAGGGGGCACCCCAGAGTGACAGGCAGTGTTGCCGCCTTTGTAGGAACTGTTTACTTGGTGCTGTCATGCCAATATCCCAATGAATGCTGCTCTTGCAGGGAGCTAGAACCCCCTCTCTCCTCCACACAGGGAGAACCCTCACCCTGTCCAATCACTAGTGCCATGAGCCTCTCAGCGCTGGCACCAAGACCTCCTGCCCATCTGCCTGTCCACTGCCAGCTTTGGGCTGGCATGTAGCCCCATGGGGCAGCTAAGGAGCTGCTGCTGCTGCCTGATAGTTGTGAAGCCTGGAAGGAAGGCAGTGGTGGGGAGGGGTTGAGTCTGGGCTAGTGGAGACACCAATCTCTTCCCCTAGCTCATCACCACCTGTGTCTCCATTCCCCAGAGGAAGGGGCAGGGCTTCCCCTGGGAGGGATCTTACTGCTTCGCTGCTCCTCACTGTAGCAAGAGTCAGTGATGCAGTCCTGGTTCGGGAGAGTGGGGAGTTGCAGTCTTGGTACAACCCCAATCTCTGTCTCTCATGCTGCAATTGGTATGGGGGAAGGGCCTCCACCGCAAAGCAGTCCCTGCTGGGTGGGGAGGGGGAGGGAACAGTTCAGAACCACAGTGTTGTGGCAAAAGCAAGCTTCTGTCTGTCCTTCCACAGCCCCCACCACCTATAATACTCCCTTGTGCACCCTGCATCTCTGTTGATGGGGAGCAGATCTGCTGAGTAAGAAGGGGACAGTTATACATAGTAGCTTTGAGAATCTTAAGTCACAAAGGAAGGAAGAAGCTGGGAGTTTAGTAGGAAAAACATTTCCAAGAATGAAAAGAGTGAAGATCCACAGACTCAGCCACCATTTATCACTTGCTCAGAGATGCACCAATAAGTTATGCAGAGGGCGACTTTCGACTTTCCGGGCTGTTATTGACTTGGAGGGTTTTTTTCCTGCCCCTGCACTCTGATCATTTACCTTCCTGGAGCAGTCAGTAATGCTCTAGTGCATAGGTGCTGGAAATAGGGCTGCTCCCGCATGCCCTGGCTTGAAGTGGTTTCCATCATACACAGGGTTTACAGTTTGGTTCAGTGGCTCCCAGCACCGCCACTATACAAATTGTTCCAGCACCTCTGCTCTAGGGTTTTTCTAGAGGATCCTACAAGATCTAGAGCATTTCAATGCATAAAAGTAATTGAGACTCCTTTTGCCAATATTCATGACTCTGCACGTATCCAAGTTAAATTTTGTTTATTTCTTTAACAGAACAGTGGAGAGTCACTAGTTGACAAAATCTGTCATTTTTAGGTGCCTTTACTTTTCTGATGGGGTTCTCACTGCATGTCTTCTTACTACAGGCCTCAGCTCTTGTCTGTCATCTTCCCGTGTACCCTGACTCGATAAACACAAGTGTACTCTGGGTTGCCCCAGTTACTCAGCACACTGAATTTTATGTAAACAAAAAATTTGGAAAGTTCACTCTGAAATTAAAAAAAGAAGTTAAGAGAAATCAAAACTCATGTTACTTTAAACAGTTTTCTTTAGTCCCAGTCCCATCTCTATATTAACCCTACTACTGGACCAAATTCAGCCCTGAGGTAAGAAGACAAAATTCCCATTGAAATTAATGGGAACTGTGCCAACTTATACCAGGGCTAAGCTTGTCTCAATTTATGTCAAATCAAACTCCAGAGCTTGGAAAGTGTTTAGCACCAACTATGGAAAGCTGAAATTCTCTGCTGAAATCAGCTGCAGTGCGAGCCTGGAGCAACAGGAAATTTCAACTACCGTGAGGTAAATCATTGCCTCTCCAGCTTTGTGTTCTTTCTTTCTTCCCTGACCCCCTTTACTCTACTGCTTTGTTCAAGCTGGTACTAATGAAAACTAAGTGTTTCAAAAACCCAGCTGCCTAGCTTCTTAAGCACTTTCCCTCCATTGCTTCTGGTACGAAAGGTTGGGGGACAGAAAAATGGCTGATTAAGGGAGAAAAGAAGAAGTAAGGAAGAACAGAGTCTAAGTTCAACTCTGATGTACACTGATGTGTTGCCTTTGAAGTTGGTGAAGATGCACCTGCTTGCTGAGTTTGGCCCTACAGATATTTTGCTCCCTACAAAGCCACTGTCTTCTGCAACTTAGAATGACTGTTGCGGGAGTGGGACTTTGCCAAAAGGGGAGAATTCAGGCAGGGGCCTCCCTTGAAACCAACTTTACACAGGAACTGAGGGTATCATCTCTCCCTTCCCACATCCTCCCACAATACAATTCTGTTCTCCCAAAACACCAGTTTAACCACTTTGGAATCTCCTCTCAGAGAGAGATTTCTACATCCTCTCCTTTCCAAGATCTGGTAGGCAAACCTGTATGCATACAGTGTCATCTGCCCCAATCTCACCATCCTTTAAAGTACCTTCAGTTGGAAAGTTTGAATGGTCTCTTTTCCTGAGTCATACATAAATGTTCCCAGCAGAGTTTCTTTCCCTGTTTCCTCATCCAGTCCCTAAAATCAGAGTGGGAAGACAGCTGGAAGGAATGACGATGTATTGGAATGTAAACATTCCGAGACCCCACCATGGCCGGATGAGCCCTGGCTGGCCTGGCCGAGCCACCCCGAGCCCCAGACCGCCTACCTGAGCTGCCCTGAGTCCTGGGTCACCGGCCCTGAGCTACCAGCTTGCCGGCCACGAGCTACCAGCCCGCCATCCTCCCCAAGTCCCCAGCCCACTGGCCACCCTGAGTCCTGGCCCACCGGCTTGCCACAGCCTGCCATCTGGCTCCAGCCGTCCTGGGCCCCAGCCAGCCAGAATCCCAGGCCCGTCCACCTGAGTCCCTGTCAGCTTCGGGGGAGAAGAGGAGTGAGGGCGAGAAGAGGAGCAGCGTGGGCAGGGCCACAGGGGAAAAGTGGGATGCAGGAGTGGGGTGCTGGGGCAGAGTATGGATGGGGCCACAGCCTGGGCGCCATTCCTGCAGTGGTGCTCCAAAGGCAGCAGACCAGCGGTGTGCCTCCAGAGGGAGGTGCACCACAACCTGTTTGGGGAGGCTTGGCTCCCCTGGCTTATTATACCCGCCACCCATGCTTGTAGCATGAGCCCCATGAGTGCAAGTCAGTTGACCCCAGACCCTGAGATTCGCTGTGGTCTTTTTTTTTTCAGTGTAGATGTACCCTACATCTCTGCTGCAGTTTCAAGTGAGCTGCCCTAAACCTATTGGATAGGGTTGCTGTGTGATGATGTTAAACAGCTGCTGCTTCCACTTAAGAGGTGGATGATGTTATTCTTCTGAATCCTTTACCAATAGCACAAGGTTGTTGTGAGTCTTAATTGGTTATTATTTGTAAAGCCACTTTGAGATACTCAGACAAAAAGTACTATAGAAATGAGCATTGTTAGTAGTGATAAAATTACCACCTAATCTGAAAAAATTCCTTAAACTTGTGCACAGTTGTGAAGAGAAAGGCCTGATATCCTGTAAACAGAACATACAAAGCAAGTCTCTTTTCTTGTATTTTCCCTCCATAAAATTCCAGTTTAAAAAGTTAAAGGCAGATACTTACACATACAGCAAAATCCTTTGGGGCGCTAGTTACATCTCCAGAGGGAGAGATTGCCTTAGAGATGTGCTGAAGTGTAACAGCGGTTGGATAAACTTTTTCAGGTAACTTAATTACTACCTGACCCTGAGATCCTTGAAAAGCCCAGCAGTTTCCAGGGTGAACATCTGGCTGGAAGCAGAAATCAACTCCAATTAACACTAATGGAGTAACACATCCCACATACATGTGTATTCAGTGACAAGCACAAAAATTAGTGCCTTCTGTTATTTGACTTTATGCTGGTAAATTAATACAGTTCTATCAAATCTACAAAAATGTAGATTTCCTTGTCTGTCTATCACCTAAACAGAGAGCTTTAATATTTTATGACATTGAGCTCATAGATCAAACCAGAGACTTACTTATTATTTATTATCGGGGAAAATTGCTTTTCCAATAACACTTGAACTTAGGCCATAGCACCATCAAAGTCAATAAAGTTAAATCAGGCCAGAGGTGTTTTCAGTCATTCAAAGCATGAGTCTAAAGATTAAAGATCACAGACAACAGAAGAGAACATGGTTTTCAGTGGTGTTAAGTACAAATGCCAGCAGGAAGTTGGGGCAAAGAAATAACATCCACATAAAAGGGATTTTTGTTGTCATACAGTAATTCTTCTACTACTGGGAGCAAATGGTTTCAATGAACTAAAGTGCTGTAACTAGCCCGAGTGTACCCAGGAACCCGGTGAAGAAGGCTATACCATATTCAGAGTGGTACACGTTGGAGGTTGCTCCCAGTGGGCCTGATTCACCATCATAAAAAAACCTCATGCTATAATGTTGGGCTTACAGGAAATTATTTGATTTCTTCACCCTTCTTGGAGGAAGAAAGGGAATCGCTACTATTACGTATTATTGATGATTTCTATTGCATTAGTGCCTAGACTCCCCAAGGGCAACCAGGGGCTCGTGGTGCTAAGACACTAAGAAATGTTGAGGGAGACATGGCCCTTGCCCTAAAGATCTTATAGTTTAAGGTCCAGTACCCACTGACGTTAATGGGAATCTTTCCAGTTACTTCAGAGGACACTAGATCAGTTGCGAAGGAGACAAGCAGCATATGAAGGAGAGAAAGACAATTAAAATGTCTTTAAAAAAATAGATTTTTTTATATGCATTAACTACATATTTATGCACTTCAGATCAGGCTCACAGGCCCTCATCCACAAAGGTACTTAGGTGCCTAAACCGCAGACTTAGGCACCTATGTCTTGGGTTTAAGTGCTTATGTTCCAGTTTTAGGCTTCACTGCGATCCAAAAAATTTCTGCCGAATCTTGTAGGTGCCTAACCTGACTTGGTGCCAAAGCCTTCTGGGTTAAAGTTCCACTGGCAACTATGTTTCTGCCTCTAAATATGTGCACTGCTGCCTCCCTCTAGGCCACCAGATACCTATCTCACATCAAAGCCTGAGCAAGAAAGAGAGAGTGAGAGAGAGTACAGTGCAGTGGTTAAGGCACCAGCTGGGAGGTGGGAGACCTGGGTCCAGTCCCCCACTTCAAGGACTCATTTATCCACAGCAGAACAGCTTCAACAGGAGAGACTGAGGAAGACCCATATCAGAATATCCCACAGCTCAGCGGTTAGAGCACTCTCGGGAGAAGATTCCTGTTCAAATTTCTTCTCCCCCTCCCCACAGAGGGGAGAATTTAACCTGGGTCTCCAACATCCCAGGTTAGTGCTCTAACCACTGGATTAAAAGTTATAAGGTGGGAACAACCTCCTCTGACCCTTTTATGTGGAGCAAGGTAGGCACCGAACTCATTCTCACAAGAAATGACTTGGGCACCTAAACCCTCTAACTCCAGGAGAGGGGTTCCCCTTGTGAATCACTAATTAGAATCAGGCACCTATCTCCAAGAGAGGGGAGGGGCTTAAGACACCCTCCTCTCATCAGCATCTCCCATTGACTAGCTTAGGAGATTCCCTGCCTAGCATGATGACTTTTGTGGATTGTTGTAAGTTGCCTATCTCTTTCTATTCATTGTATAGGAAACCTAGGTGCCTAACTCAGGCTTTGTGGTTCACAAAGTGTTGTTCCTGTGATTTTTTAGGCACCTAAAAGTTAGGTGCCATGGTACTGAGTGCTGCAACACCCAATTCCCTTTGTGGGTGTGGGTTTAAATGCAAGTTATCTATACCTGACTGCCCCTCAACCTTTCCTTAATTAGTTGGCTAACTAATTGTAGGTCCATCACTGAAGAACTGGTTCTTGAGAAGGTTTTGGAATGAGGACATTTGAAAGTAGTATAAGAGAATAGACAAAGTGGACAGATGTGCTCTACCTGTAAAATAGTATCTGGAGGATTTGCAGAAGAAAAGAACCATGAACTAAAACAACACCCCTCTGTTCTCCCAAGTTCATAACTCTTAGATGTTCTGCCTGTATCAATGGTGGCACCTGCAATTAAAATATGAATAGATTAACAAAGGCCAGACCCTATGACAAGCAGTGGATTACAAGGCATTTCTATTGTTACATATAGACCATCAGTCTATCCATCCTGTGTTCCTCACAGTGGTATCTGAGTTCGTAGGTGTCAAAGAAAAAGAGTGGCTACAATATCTTATGGCTGGATTTATGTCACAATATGATGTAGAGAACATCCAATAATGATCTCATATGTAGTTTAGCATGGTATAAATGATAAATCAATATCTAGAATGGGTTTATCTCACACTATTGTAAGGAAAATCAAGATCTCCCATTCACCTTTGGTGAAGTCAGTGCAGAGGAGAAGAATGTCTCAGATACTTTTTAAAAGTTCATAACAACATTACCAGAGACATCATGGTCTAGTGGTGAGGGGAGAGGACAGGGATTCTGCTGACTTGGGTTGTATCCCTGACTCTGCCACTGACTTCCTGTATGAACATAGGCAAGTCAACTTAGCACCTCTGTGTCTCAGTTTCCCCAGTTTGTTAAGGAGGAATAACTATACTTATCATTGTAAAGGTGCAATATAAGAGCAGAATGCTATTAGTATCCTTACCTATGGATTTCTGAGCCCAGTCAGGCATCTGGATATGGTCCTCATAAACCTTCTTAAATGCTA
This sequence comes from Dermochelys coriacea, assembly GCF_009764565.3. Lineage (NCBI taxonomy): Eukaryota > Metazoa > Chordata > Testudines > Dermochelyidae > Dermochelys > Dermochelys coriacea. The sequence continues at coordinate 120,598,435 of NC_050072.1, forward strand.
CATTTATCATCTCTAGTACTTGCTGGAAAAAAAGAGAAGACATAAGGTAATGAAGGGAAAGATAGTTGCAAACAATATTAAGCACTCACAGGCACTTAAGGTGAAATACTCAGTGTCAATGAGAAAAATAACAATAAAACATACAACGGTAACTTCCATCTCAAATGAGTTTTCCCAGTAACTGTTGGAAGGATATAAACTCATTCAGCTACTGAGGTGGAGACCACGCAGTAAAGCTCTCCACTGCTGTGTCAGAGACCTGGGTTTGGTTTCCACATAATTCTATTGTTCTATAGGCCAGATGAATATGAGAGCAGCATGAGTACCATCCAGTCCCCAGAATGTGAGAAAGAGTATCTCACCACTCAGTAATGATCCAGCTAGCTAGATAAGAAGAGGCACTGATGGGGAGTCTTATATTCTCCTCCGCTAAAGTTGGTGGCTTAGTTAAAGGTGACTTTGAGAATAGGTGTCAAGGCTAAGGAATTGAAATGATCAAGTCTCCATGATGGGAAGAGAGGGTTAAGTTAAAAAACAAAAACTAGCCCTTAGTATTATAAGATGTGCTTATACAGTGTTTCCATCCAAGGAGTTCAAAGCACTTCATAAAGACAGGGAAGTATTAGCTCAGTTGTACAAATGGAACAATAAATGCATAAAAAGCTTAGGAGACATGCCCATGGTCACAAAGAAAGACAATGGTGGAGTCAGGGTGTGACAAGGTGATGGGCAAAGGGTTGCTGATTCAGCCTTCTGTCACACCAGCTCCATTTAGGGGAATAAATTAACACTGTCTGGAGGTAACCTGGACCTAATTGAGGAAGCAGAGACAGCTGTCACCTAATTAGCCTGGGGCTGTATAAAAGCCTCAGAGGGAAGAAGCCAGGGCCAGGGTGAAAGGGAAATAGCTCTTTCTCCCTTCCTGCAGACAGTGAAGGGCTAGTTGTATATGGTGAAATAGATGTGGGAACAAGTCTGTGAATAAATTGCATGAGTGGTTACTAACCACAGGGTCTCAGAGTGATTTTGTGAGGTGGAACTCAAGGGAGCCCTGTTGTTCTCTGCTGCACATGGGGGGCTTGTCTGGGATCCCATGCTAGAGCAAGTGTTTGGCAGTCTGGAGATGGAGGAGAACTTGCAATGGGTGGTCAAGCAGCAGGAGCTGGTGCAGAAAGCAATGCAGAGTTTTCAGCAAGTCCACCACCTAGAGAGACAGGCCTTGTTCACCTGGCAGGCAGAACAGCAGAAAAGCCTGCAGAGCTTCATTTGGGAGCAGGCTGGCATCCAATAGCAGCTCCTGCAGAAAGTGGTGAGCTGCATGGGAGGGGATGGCGTTCGGGCGCCGGGCTTAGGACTGTGTAAAATGGGCTTGACAGATGACCCCCAACGCCTTCCTAGGCACATTTGAGTGGGTAGCTGTGGGAGCTGGATGGGACAGGGCAACCTTGGCCCTGCAACTAGCTCCCTACCTAGCCAGTGAAGCCCAAGCAGCCTACAGGGCTCTAAGTGAAAAGCAGACCAGGAATTATGAAGCAGTAAAGGCAGCTGTCTGGATTGGGTGCGTCTGTCTATGGAGAAGTATGGCCAGAAGTTCTGGTTGGCGAGGGGAATGTGGCGGGGGTTTGCGGCCCTGGGCATTCTCCCAAAAGTTAATGGACTGGGCCACCTGCTGGCTGAGAGGCCAGACGCCCAGACAGTGGGGGAGATCCTGGACATGCTTGTCCTAGAGCAGTTTTTACAGGGCCTCCCTGAGAACATAAAGGTGTGGGTGAGTAGGCACCTACCGAATATGATAGAGGCGGCCATAAAGGTTACGGAGGAGTACGCAGAGGCAGACTTCCCCAGGAAGGAGAGATGGCCGTACAAGGAAGTGGAGATTGGGAGAAGGCCCAGGTAACCCTCCACCTGGGAAGGGCCCAGAGAACAAACGGGAGGATACCCAAGGGGCTCCCATGGGGTCCAGGTTGGTTGTCTGCTGGCAGTGCTGACAACCAAGACACAAAAAGGGGGATTCCCTGCACATGGATTGTGGGTGGTAGAGTTTTGTGGCTGGGCAAATGCTGGAGGGCAGGGGAAGGGGTGGGAGCCATCCACCATTCCAGTAATGGTGGGGAGGAAACCCCAAAAGGAGGCCTGGTGAATACAGCCTTGGTCTGCTCCCTGATACAAAGGAAGCTGGTGGGGTTGCACTGGTGGATTCCCAGTGCGAAGATTGACTTAGGCTATGTCTACTACGAAATTAGGTCAAATTTATAGAAGTCGGTTTTGTAGAAAGGTTTTTATACAATCGATTGTGAGTGTCCCCACACAAATGCTCTAAGTGCATTTAGGCGGTGGAGTGCGTCCACAGTACCGAGGCAACCGTCGACTTCCAGAGAGTTGCACTGTGGATAGCTATTCCACAGTTCCCACAGTCTCCGCTGCCCATTTGAATTCTGGGTAGAAATCCCAATGCTTGATGGGGCAAAAACATTGTCGCGGGTGGTTTTGGGTACATGTCGTCAGTTGCCCCTCCCTCCCTCAGTGAAAGCAACGGCAGACAATCGTTTCATGCCTTTTTTCCTGGGTTACCCGTGCAGACGCCATACTATGGCAAGCATAGAGCCCGCTCAGTTCACTGTCACTGTATGTCTCCTGGGTGCTGGCAGACGCGGTACTGCATTGCTACACAGCAGCAGCTCATTGCCTTTTGGCAGCAGACAGTGCAGTATGACTGGTAGTCATTGTTCCGTACTCCAGGGTGCTCTTTTAGCCGACCTCGGTGAGGTCAGTCAGGGGCGCCTGGGCAAACATGGGAGTGACTCAGCCAGGTCATTTCCCTTTTAAGTTTCGTCTCATGGCAATTCAGTCCTGCCAGCAGTGGTACTGCACCATCTCTAATGAGCAGCCAGGAGATGACGATGGCCAGCAGTCATACTGCACCGTCTTCTGCCGAGCACCCAGGAGATGACGATGGCTAGGAGTCATACTGCACTGTCTGCTGCCAGCAAGATGTATAAAGATAGATGAAGTGGATCAAAACAAGAAATAGATGAGATTTGTTTTGTATTCATATTTTCTCCCCCCTTCCTCCCTCCCTCCCTCTGTGAAATCAACAGCCTGCTAAACCCAGGGTTTTGAGTTCTACCCTTGAGGGGGCCATTCTGTTTCTCCTTGATGCAAAGCCACCTGCTTTGTTAATTTTAATTCCCTGTAAGCCAACTCTGTAAGCCATGTTGTCAGTCGCCCCTCCCTCCATCAGAGCAACGGCAGACAATCATTTTATGCCTTTTTTCAGCGCAGATGCCATAGCATGGAGCCCGCTCAGAACACCGTGGCAATTATGAGCACTATAAACTCCGCACATATTATCCAGCAGGATATGCAGAACCATAACCTGCAAGAAAAGTGAAACCAGGCGAGGAGGAGGCGACTGCAGCCCATTGACGAGAGTGATGAGGTTATAGTGGATGGCTTTGCTGCAATGGGATTCCCTAACTGTGGTGGGGCGACAGACAGAATCCATATCCCTATCTTGGGACTGGAGTACCAAGGTAGCGAGTACATAAACCGAAAGGGGTACTTTTCAATGGTGCTGCAAGCACTGGTGGATCACAAGGGATGTTTCACCAACATCAGTGTGGGATGGCCGGGACAGGTACATGACACTCGCATCTTCAGGAACACTGGTCTGTTTCAACAGCTGCAGCAAGGGACTTACTTTCCAGACCAGAAAATAACCATTGGGGATGTTGAAATGCCTATAGTTATCCTTGGGGACCCAGCCTACCCCTTAATGCCATGGCTCATGAAGCCATACACAGGAACCCTGGACAGTAGTCACGAGCTATTCAACTATAGGCTGAGCAAGTGCAGAATGGTGGTAGAATGTGCATTTGGGTGTCTAAAAGCATGCTGATGCAGTTTACTGAGTCGTTTAGATCTCAGCGAAACCAATATTCCCATTGTTATTACTGCTTGCTGTGTGCTCCACAATATCTGTGAGAGTAAGGGGGAGACATTTATGGAGGGGTGGAAGGTTGAGGCAAATTGCCTGGCCGCTGATTACACGCAACCAGACACCAGGGCGGTTAGAAGAGCACAGCAGGGCGTGGTGCGCATCAGGGAAGCTTTGAAAACCAGTTTCATGACTGGCTAGGCTACGGTGTGAAAGTTCTGTTTGTTTTTCATTGATGGAAACCTGCCTCAGGTTCACTCTACTTTCCTGTAAGCTAAGCACCCTCCTCTCCCCACTTCGATCACCGCTTGCAGAGGCAATAAAGTCATTGTTGCTTCACATTCATGCATTCTTTATTTATTCATCACGCAAATAGGGGGATAACTGCCAAGGTAGCCCGGGAGGGGTGGTGGAGGAGGGAAGGACAAGGCCACACATAACTTTAAAACTTACTGAATGCCAGCCTTCTGTTGCTTGGGCAATCCTCTGGGGTGGAGTGGCTGGGTGGCCGGAGGCCCCCCCCACCGCACTCTTGGGTGTCTGGGTGAGGAGGCTATGGAACTTGGAGAAGAGGGCGGTTGGTTACACAGGGGCTGTAGCGGCGGTCTGTGCTCCTTCTACCTTTCCTGCAGCTCAACCATATGCTGGAGCATATGAGTTTGATCCTCCAGCAGCCTGAGCATTGTCTCCTGCCTTCATTCAGCAAGCTGACGCCACCTACCCTCTTCAGCCCGCCACCTCTCCTTGCAGTCATATTGTGTTTTCCTGCACTCTGAGATTGTCTGCCTCCACGTTTTTTGCTGTGCTCTGTCAGTGTGGGAGGACAGCATGAGGTCAGAGAACATTTCATCACGAGTGCATTTTTTTTGCCTTCTAATCTTCGCTAGCCTCTGGGAAGAAGCATATGCAGGTGGTGGAGGGGATAAAAAAGGGAGAGTGGTAGTTAAAAAGACACATTTTATAGAACAATGGGTACACTCTTTCACGGTAAACTTTGCTGTTAACATTACATAGGACTGTGCTTTCATTATAGGTCGCATTTTGCCTCTTATTGAGGGTATGCCGGTTTGGTGTGAGAGATTACTCACGCAGGGCCGGGCAACAGAATTCAGCTTGCAGGCAGCCATGGTAAGCCACAGTCTTTTGGCTTCTTTAACCTTCATAACATGTGGGAATGGTTTCAAACAGCAGTGCCCTCATTTCCCATACAAAGTAGCCGTTGGGTTGGCCATTTAAAATGGGTTGGCAATTTAAAAGGCGGGGCTGCGGTTTCCGAGTTCACATGCAGCAGAAACCGAACTAACCCCCCACACGTTCCCTGGGATGATGGCTTCACCCCTCCCCCCACCGTGTGGCTAACAGCAGGGAAGATTTCTGTTCAGCCACAGGGAAACAGCCCAGCAGGAACAGGCACCTCTGAAAGTCTGCTTACTAAAACCAACTATTTCAACCAGGTTACCATGAATCATATCACTCTCCTGAGGGTAACACAGAGAGATAAAGAACGGATGTTGTTTGAATGCCAGCAAACACTGGGACCATACGCTGCAATGCTTTGTTCTGCGATGATTCCCGACTACATGCTACTGGCCTGGCGTGGTAAAGTGTCCTACCATGGAGGATGGAATAAGGCTGCCCTCCCCAGAAATCTTTTGCAAAGGCTTTGGGAGTACATCCGGGAGAACTTTATGGAGATGTCCCTGGAGGATTTCTGCTCCACTCCAGACATGTTAACAGTCTTTTCCAGGAGCTGTACTGGCTGCAAATATCAGGGCAAATTAATCATTAAACACACTTGCTTTTAAACTATGTATAATATTTACAAAGGTACACTCACCAGAGGTCCCTTCTCTGCCTTCAGGGTCCGGGAGCCCACCTTGGGTGGGTTTGGGGGGTACTGGCTCCAGGTCCAGGGTGATAAACAGATCCTGGCTGTTGGGGAAACCAGTTTCTCTGCTTCCTTGCTGTGAGCTATCTACAATCTCCTCCTCATCATCATCTTCCTCGCCCCCAAAACCTGCTTCTGTGTTGCCTCCCACTCCTTGGACGGAGTCAAAGCACAGGGTTGGGTAGTGGTCGCTGCAGCTCATCATAGAAGCAGCATGCCTCGGGCTCTGAACCGGAGCAGCTGTTTGACTCTCTGGTTTTTTGGTAGGCTTGCCTGAGCTCCTTAATTTTCATGTGGCACTGCTGCAGGTCCCTGTTATAGCCTCTGTCCTTCATGCCACTGGAGATTTTTTCAAATATTTCGGCATTTCGTCTTTTTGACCAGAGTTCTGCCAGCATGGATTCGTCTCCCCATTCAGCGATCAGATCCCATACCTCCCATTTGATCCATGTTGGAGCTCTTCAGCGATTCTGGGACTGCATGGTCTCCTCTGCTGATGGGCTCTGCATGGTGACCTGTGCAGGTGAGCTCACCAGGCTGGCCAAACAGGAAATGAGATTCAAAAGTTCGTGGGCCTTTTCCTGTATACCTGGCCAGTGCATCTAAGTTGAGAGCGCTGTCCAGAGCAGTCACAACTGAGCACTCTGGGATAGCTCCCGTAGGCCAATACCGTTGAATTGCGTCCACAGTACCCCAAATTCGACCCAGCAAGGCCGATTTCAGCGCTAAGCCCCTCATTGGGGGTGCAGTAAAGAAATAGATTTTGAGAGCCCTTTAAGTCAAAAAAAAGGGCTTCGTCGTGTGGACGGATGCAGGGTTAAATCGAGATAATGCTGCTAAACTCGACCTAAACTCATAGTGTAGACCAGGCCTTAGAATGAGTCCATGGGGATAGGAGGCAATACCCTATGGCCCAGGTGCCCCTCAAGGTTCGGGGCAGGTTTAAGTGGCAGTGGGTTGGGGTAGTAAAGGGTCTACCTTACACGGTAGTGGTGGTGGATATGGACTGGGACCCCTTCCCAGGAGGAAAGGTGGGCAGAGGGAGAAAGCCCAAGATAGGGAAAATGGGAGATCCAAGCAGAAAACCTCTAGACAACAGAGCCCAAGAAGGGCGAGGGAAGCTATGGGTGAGATGTCCACTCAGGGTTCTTGACCGGAGAGCAAGGCCCAGCGGAGGGCCTTAATAGCAGACCACCAAAGGAAGAGACCCAGGCCCTGCTGGACGAGCTTGGGGGACAGGAAGTCCTGAGTGTCCGGGAGATGGCCATGACCAACCCCAAACTCCTGATGGAAAGGAAGCGGGGGAAACCAGGGGAACACCTAGGGGGCTGTGAATGGTGCAAGGACCTGTGGGTTGTGGGGGAGCTGTGGGGCCGTCGACCCACCCCACAATGTAGTTTCTGTGGGTAGGGGATGGAGGAACCCCACACGGCAAATCCTGGGACTGACCCAAAAGAGGGACTCCTCTGTAGAGTCTCTCCCACCCCATTAGAAGGAGGAGAGGACGCAGAAAGGCAAACCTGGTGGTTGGAGAAAGGAAAGGAGGTGTGTGACAGGGTGCTGGGCAAAGGGTTGCTGATTCAGCCCTCTGTCACACCAGCTCCCACTTAGGGGAATAAATTAGAGCTGGCTGGAGGCAACCTGGTGCAAATTGGGGAAGCAGAGACAATTGCTACCTAATTAGCCTGGGGCTGTGTAAGAGCCTCAGTGGCAGGAAGCCAGGGGGGAGCAGAAAGAAAGGGAAAAGACAGGGAAGTAGCTCTTCCCTCCTGCCTGCAGACGATGAAGGGCCAACTGTATATGGTGAAACAACGGTGGGAACAAGTCTGTGAATAAACTGCACAAGTAGTTACTAATCCCAGGGTGACTTTGTAAATCTAGCAGAGGCAGGAGCCAAAGGGGGCCCTGCCGCGCTCAGCTACACAGGGATACAACTCAGCTTTCTTGACTCTTAGTTCAATGCCTTAATTACTACACTCACTGCCTCTGAAATTGTTTGCTATCCTGTAGTGTAAGAGATTCCTCTAGCTGCAGTTTGAGATCAACTGTTGAAGGACTTTGGGATTCCAGATTATCATTTCCAAGAACAAGTAGGAACCTAAACAATTTTACTGGTATAGTGCCACTCAAATGGTAATGTTAAACATTACACTTATGAGATATTTTGGTGAGAAATCCCATAATTACCAAAGTTCTAGCAGATACTGTCAGGGCACAGTAGTGAGAAAGCTCCATGAGGGAGATTTTCAGAAGTGGTCTGCACTGGCGCAACTGTTCCCAGCAAAGTCAATGGTAAATCTCTCACTGACTTCAATGGAAGCAGTGTCAGGCCAGCGCTGAGTGTTTTGAAAATCCCATCCCTAATGTTCAGTTCCATAGCAAGGACTAACAGGCCCTAATTGGCTCGGAAGAGTGTGACAGGAAGTAGAGGGAGGGAATGGGGAGAGCTACAGAAAAGTCTAATTATACAATTCCAGCCTCTTACATCTTTGTTCTCTCCTGGAATGTCGCTCTCCTCCAGGATTTCTTGAACGGAATGCAGGATGCCCTCCATCACACCGTTGATCTCTGCACGCAGATGCTGCATCTGCTCTTTAATGTGTTCAATTTCATGGATTTTTTCTTCCAATAAAGTGTGTGACTGCCTTGAAAACATGTAAAAACAGATATTAGACGCTATTCTGCATTCAGTGAAAACAGGAGACTGCAAATACACCCGTGCCTCTCTTTCCACTAGTCATATGGACAAACTTGCCCCATTCCCTCCATTTTGAGGAGAATGAGTTTTCATTGATACCAGATGTAATGCTGCTATAATGTGGGCAGGACCTCTGCTGCCTTCATGCACTTGGAGTGCTGTGGTTAACCTGAGACTGCATTCTTGAGGACATCACTGTATTCACTAGGGATTGAACCCAGGACCTTCAGCTGCAAAAGCAAGAGCCCCTGTACTGCTTCAGTAAAAGGAGTCACTCTATTAGCTGAGTAAGCCAGCTCTAATCCTCAAAGTGAACCAGCTACTAAGAAGACATAATCATACACATTTAGCCAGAGAGTTAGTGACACCTCCACTGAAGTAGGGAATACACTAATAGTCAAGAAATCCCTCTTACCACAGTGACTTCAGCTCTGTTTCATGTAGCTCTGTCATTTCCTGTAAGAGAAAGGCAAACAAATATACTAACCACTAGCACAGCCTCAGTGGAGACTTCTCAAGGTAGGCAGGGCAGATGTTCCTTCCTCTCTTTGGAGTCAGATACAATACGCCCAATGAATTGATACCAGTAATCCCAGTGCATATAGGGAGTCGCATCCTGCAGCCCCGACTTTTCCCTTATACTGGCAAAAGTCTTATTAACATTAATGGCCATTCTGCCTGTTTGATGAAAGTGCAAAGACTGCAGGAGCCTGCTACAGATGCTGTGGGTCGCAACTTTGTTTGGGAAGGCAGTTACTGAAGCTGCTTCTCATTTTGGCTCAGAAGAGTTTCCTTTCCTATCCCAAGAGACACTTACCTGTGATGCTAGCCCCTCTGCTAATCTCCTGGACGATAGTGAGCCAACACAGTAAATACCTGCTGCAAATCACACACACAACAGAGAATTATTTCACCAACATTTGTAATCACCACCAAGGCCAGGTTATCTACTTCCAAACCCACATGATAAGATGTTAGCTATGGAGAGCTGAAGTTGGGATGCCTACAGCTCTGAAAAGACTGTGTTCCAGCCTATCAGACTTATGCCAAGCCCCAGTGATCCACATACCCATGACATGATTATTGCAACTCAATATATCTAGAAATGATGCCACATCCTCTGAGAGCTCCAGGTGGTACAGAATACAGCAGCCAGTCACAACGCTGGTCACAATGAGCACATCTCCCCGATACACCTCTCTCTGAATTGTCTCTTCTGAACACAGTTCAGGTCTAGGTCTCTGTCCTGACATTCAGAGCTATCCCTGGGATTGGCCCTGGCTATCTGACATTGTCTTTCCTTTCACATGTGTGACCTCCCAGAATGTTCCTCCAGAACAATGCAATGTAATGTTGACCAATAATGGGAGGCGCCCAAGGAGGAGAGACAGAACTTTCAAAGGAGCTGGTTCTAGACTAGGGAACTCGCTCCCACAAGAGATATGAATGGCCAGAGTCCTCACCACATTCAGGACTAAATGTGGAACTCAGCCCTTCAACTTTGCTTTCCTCACAAGAAAGGAGTTCCTCACACAGAAAAAAAACCTCAGCATACTTTCCACCTACTCTGTCTCCCACAATCGAACCCACCCCCATTCCTCCCCCAAACCTATCAACTAACCAACCTATTTACTCCAGCAGGATGGCAAGGAAAAGAAAGGGTGATTGCAATTGTTATTTGGAAATACTGGGAGGTGCTTGGAGGTGTTGTTGGCCATGGAATTATCTAGGTAGATAGTGAAGAAAAACACACACACACACACAAAATAATAGAGTGAGCTCTAGTCATAAGAATCCCTAAATCAAAGCAATTAGATTAATTCAGTAAGCAGGCATTTTTGTTTCTAAACTGGAAGTTGAGATGAGACTGTTACATATTCCCAGAATTCCATGAATACTCACCATAAATTATTGGAACCAGCAATAACAGGACCTTGAAGAATCTCTTGCTGTTCTGCAAGGTGATTAGGTCTCTGAAGGAGACCAAGCACAGAGTTATCCCAGCATCTGCACATACCCATACAATCTTGTTCTGATATTGCATTTATTCAGGCGGGGCAAATCCTGTAACCCCCACTGCAGGCTTATAGCACCCATTTGGGAGCGGAACTGATGTGGTTAACGAGGGCTTAGTTGCCGAGAGCCTACATAGAGGTCCCTTTCTCCTGTGTTCTATAGAAGATTCTGCGTGCTCTAATCCAAAATGCAGCAGAATTGGGGATAGGGTAGGGATGAGGCAGAGAAGAAGCAAGATATGGCTGATGGATCTGTGACAAGCAAAACCACTGGTCAAACCATATCCATGGACTGTGAGGGAAGAAGCAACAGCCAGAAACTACTGCAGCCCTTAGGATTCAATAGCAGCCATGGACTCTGTACCCCAGGCCTCATAGCACTCTCCTCTGATTATCTTGTTTTTTCAGGCTGTTTTCAGGGACTGAGATTTTGGCCAATGGCAGGTCTAGATAGTGAGTTAGCAGAGGGGCTATTTGGTTTCATGAACAGCAGACACAGAACTGCACAGAACCTGTCCCAGTGACAATCTGAACAGTAGCCAATGTGAATCATGGACTCCTTGTTTCTAACTGGGCCCACAGGCCCATTAACTTGTATCCCAGTCTCTCTGGCCCAGTTTCCTATTGTGACTCCCAAATATCCATTTCCTCCCCAATACATCTTTCAGAAGAATTTTACTTTCACGCTTACTTTATGGAGATACAAGCCTTTATGACGGCTCTTGGGAGGGAAGCAAAGGCCATTATCAGAAGGCACGGGATGTTAAATACTGTTCCTGTGAAAATAAACCACAAAGCAGTTAGGGCTTGATCTGATGGCCATTAAAAAACGATGGGCATTTTTCCACTGATTTCAATGGGCTTTGGATCAGCCCCTTACTTTAAACTGCTTCCACATTCACGTCTTCATTAATCCACCAATGGGACATCACACAAAATGTACATTAGCACATACATACACCAGGATTTTCCTACATCATTACATTTGTTTACATCAGTGGTTCCAGTCTCAGGGTCGCATAGGTGTTTTCTGGGGACGGTGAGGGAAGCACAACTTTTTATGTGAAATAGGGAAAGTGACTTTAGCCTTTATTACTATTAATTATTATTATGTAGCCCCAAGTGTGTGCCATGCCCTTTACAGACAAATGTAAAGACAAGGTATCTGCCCAAAAGAGGCTGAAAATTTATCCTTCCAAATGTAAATTGCTGACTGAATTAGGTGAATTTAATTTACAGTACAGCATATTCTTTCATGGACCTATAGGAAGACCATATTTTAGAATATGTAAAAGAAACTATAGGTATGCAATATAGGCCAACAATTTAAAAAGTGATTAGGCTGCGGGGGACTGGCATAATCCTAACCCTAAAGTTGTTGCCTCATCTCTGCCTCCAGAGTGGAAATCAGGCTTTTCCAGTTTTCTGATTCTCACCAAAGTCAATACGGTTCTGCCCACTGATGCCAAGAACATTCCCTGACATTCTGGAATTGATTGGATTGAGTTTTCCAGTGTTGCTGTGTTACAGACAGGCAAATACACAGAAATGCCATGGAGGTGTGTAGGGCATCGCATCTTTGGACCAATAAAAAAAACAAACAAAATAAAAAATGCTCATCAACATTTCTTGCCAGTGAAATTACACGTCTGTAAGTTGCATCAATGCAATCCTTTGCAGGGCTTGAACTCCACTCTCCATGTCAGACTATCTGCCCTTGATGCAGTTTTTGCTTTTGAAAGCTTTCCTTATTCTTGCTACTGAGCATCAGGAATATATATTATAAGAAAAAAAGTTCCATCATACATACTTAGCACACTCTTTTGGGTTGGCAGAGATCCGCTGGATGATGAAGCATTGGTGTTGGTTTCAATTGCCAAGTAGGACATTCTGGTAAATACCTCACCTGTCAAAGAAACATCACGTCATTAGGCAGGCAACCTGTCCCAGCTTCCTTTCTATTTACCTCCAACCATTCAGGTGAAGTCTAAGTCCTGCTGCGATCTATAATTTGTTTTCTCTGTGTCTCCCCTTCCATCTGCTCTCCTCCTGTTCTCTTTCTGATGTAATTGGTGTGTAGATTTGACCAACAAAATGCCTTGAGACTGGACTGGCTGTTCTCACACTGGGCTGCACAGACTGCTCATAGCCTATAGAATAGCACTTGCTATCTGGAGAGAATTTGCTGGCCCTTAGTGCTGGTGCCTCCTTCACTGAAGAGCCTGGGCTAATGAAAAAAGAAAAGGAGTACTTGTGGCACCTTAGAGACTAACAAATTTATTAGAGCATAAGCTTTCGTGAGCTACAGCTCACTTCATCGGATGCTCTGTTTTTTCCACCAAATGCATCCGATGAAGTGAGCTGTAGCTCACGAAAGCTTATGCTCTAATAAATTTGTTAGTCTCTAAGGTGCCACAAGTACTCCTTTTCTTTTTGAGAATACAGACTAACACGGCTGCTACTCTGAAACCTGGGCTAATGAAGAAGCTGTAAAGGAGGAGATTAAAGTATAGCAGGCTTCTCTAGCAGCTGCTGCAGCCATAAGAGGAGATATGAAAGGAACCCATAAGCCAGTGTAAATTTAAGCATTAGAGAAAGTTTATTTCTATGCCAGGGCTTCAGTGGGAGCTGAGTCAAGACCCCATGCCTTCTGTTTGGCTCAGAGAGATATCATGGGCCCTTATTCTGTGTAGCTATCTGTTACCGTTGGCCTATGTGATTGGGCAGTGTTTTCTGGTTATGATTAAACAATATTTTATGTGCATGTTCATTCAATTAGCCTGAAGAAAAGCTAAAATGCACACAGGGAGTCCAGTCCTGTAAACCTTCTTGCCATGAACATCCTGACTTCCCACTTGCATGAGCAAGGGTTGCAGGATCAGGACCACCTATACTGTAGGGAGGAATTAAGCCTGCCAGGAGTGCCAGTGTTGTGAAATGTACGCCCGTTGAACTCTTGCCTTTCTGCCTGTATTGACAGTTTTTAAAAAACATGTGGTTTGCCAACCTTTTTCCATGGAAAGCAGGGAAAATAAAAACCTCCCGTTAGCACCAATTATAGTGTTTTACAGTTTCATTCCCAAAGGAGCCCAGAGTGCTTTACAAACAAAAACGAAGAATTGTTCTTTAGTTGGACTTACTCTCATCTGCCTGGCGCTTCTCAGTTGTTTTTGAAGACCCTTGGCTAGAAGCGGTGAGAGTTGATTTATCAGAGTTACTCCCAGGCATTGTCTGTGACAGTAAGTGCCTATTGAGAGAAAAAAGGGGGTTAATTACCCACCGTTTCCATTATTTAACGAGGCAAGGAGGAACAGCCAGATTTTTAGGCCACAGAGGAAACATCTGCAACAAAAAAACGGTACAGGAATGGTACCCCCACCCACTCTCACATGTCCCAGAATCACACTGCAGGTCTCCCAGATGGGAGTCTCAATGAACAGCATACCCCAGTTGTCCAGTTTAGAACTAGACATCCAAATTTTAACTCTCCCTTGGAAGAAAACTCCTTTAAACCTGCTTCTACAATACAAATATTATTATAGTTTCCCTAAATAAATCACCAGTACAGAAAACATGGCCGTGTTCTCCCATGGTCCGAAAAGAAAAAGATATAAATAGAATTCTTACAAATGATTATTGGAAAGAGAAGGCTGGAGAGAAAGTAGGTGCTAATTTTACGGTGAGCCATATCAATCTGTCTTAAGAATGTTGGGTCACCGTAGAAGCAAAGTATATATTTGCAAAGATTTTATCACCTGAAGTTGTGTCTGGTTGCCCAGCCAATTTTTAGTCATTAGACAGAAGACAGTCACCCAACTTTAGCTGCAACATCACAATCCCTTTGATTAATGGCTGCAGAATCAGGCTCTAAACTGGGATTGTCCCAAAAAATGTGGGTTTTGTGGGTCCCAAAAGCTGGTGATCATTGTATTAGTTTCTTGTTTATGCTGAGACCTCCCCAACTGAACGGTATTCATATGCATGGTGTTATTTAATTCACACTACACCAGAAAACCCCCCTAAACACCTCTATACCTATGTGTCTGGAACCCTGACATTGTCGACCCCCTTGAATTATCACTTGTGTCGCTATCAGTTTCGTTCTCTCGGGAGGCCCTTGGCAACAGTCTTGGACTTCTCTACAGATTATTTTTTCCATTCATTACGGTGAAAGTGGAGCAAGAACTGGATGAGTAAGTAAATCTACAGCACTCTTGGACTGGTATCTCAGACCCACAAAATCAATATGAGATTTAAGAAAACAACAACAAAGCCACACCTGATAAAGGCCAACAGCCAGTCAGTGACATCCCAGTAAATGGCCTGCAGTGAGTAAATAGGATGGCAGTTGTACTGGTGACATCATAACAGGCTAACCAGGATGACAGTTGCTGGCAATTGGCAGTTGCTGGCTGCTGGCTCAGAGTTAGGGGAGCAGTGTGACAGCGAGTAACCCTCTTGGTTTCACAAAAGGGCTGCAGCTGAACACACCCACATGTTAAATGTTATGTGGGCAAGAGACTTTACTGACAAGGCCATCTGATATACTTAGAGCTGTGTAACTACTTTTAAAGGGACACCAGCCAAGTGGGCTGGGCAGCCCTTAAAGAGACAGGCCTTTGATTTAGGCAGGGATCAGCTAAAATGACTTTCATCATATAGGGAGTTAGGATTAAGAAGCATTGTTTGACGAACTGGCAGTTGTGTAGGCCTGTGGAGGGGTGGAACTGAAGGGCCAGGGAAGGAAAGTGGCTGAACCTTAAGTGAGGTGGAGTAAGAAGCACCCTAACAAGTGACAGGGAGATAAGCACCTGGCTCACAACAACTCAGTGAGCCACACACTTTTCCCTGGTGGTTGCATCGTGTGCTCTAAAAAATCCTCTTTAATTTCAAAGATAATGTAAGTCTCTAGCACTTGGGCACAAAAACAACTTTCAGAATGAAAGCTGAGTGAAAACCGCTGCAATGATGGCTGCCTGAGTCTTCAGGCAGCCTGGAAGAGTAACAGACAGGAGTGACCTGACCCATTCATTTATGAAACATAACGATGGCCATTTAAATGTCAACCCCTATCTATTTCACTGCTAATCAAAGCATGCCAAAAGAAGAGAGGTGGTTATGCTAACAAGATCTATACAGTCCACTGAGAGTAGCATCTCATGAGTAACACTTGGCATCAGAAGCGTGTGAAGCTCAGGTAGTGAGCAGTGCTTGGGAGAATACCACTATTTCCCCCAATTCTGGCACATTTATAAGGTGCCTGTCACCCTGGTATCTCTGTGCTTTTGTACAGGAAAGCACCTAAAGGGTTAATACAGTAGATCTCACCATCCTTGGAAGTAGTGCTGACTATATGTCATTTCCACATTATACTTAAATAAATCACTTCACTCTATTATGACAACATGGGATTCTCTGTGCTCCCTGCACCAGCCAGACCCTTGTTCCATCCCCTTTGTACCAGCCCAAGGGTGCAAAAGGGAGAAAGGGCTGCCCAAGCTCAGGAGCTTATAGGAGGAATCCCTGGCTGGTATAAAGCAATGTACGATGGCTCCAGATTATCCTGTCTTCCATCTCCCAGGCTAGCAAGCTTACAAAGTATAAGAGGGAGCATGGCTGGAGTGCAGTGATCGTTGGCCAGCAGAATTGACTCTAGGGAGCCATTGCACCTCATGTAAATCAGAACAGTCCTGAAACTGGTTTAACTTATGCTAGGGCAAAATCTGTCCCTGGCTGCTCCGAGAAATGAGAAAGCACAAAGGTGGCTGTGAAGCACTCGGTCTGTGGTCCCTTGGCTCCTGCTCAGATCAGCCAGACCCAAGAATCCGGTCCAGAGCTTCAGAGAGAGGGGGAAGAAATCAAAGGAAAGGAATAAAGGAAGAGAGAGTGAGTGACAGTCCTCCATAGAGAGGTGAGGGCTTGCTTTCCACTCTCCAAGCACTGAAGCAGCTGCCAGAACAGGCTCAGTAGCCAGGACTGAACTGAGAGAGATAGAGAAGAGGCAGCATCTGAGTGCCCTGAGAAGGGCTGAGAAAGGCAGAAAAATCCCATCCTAAAGAGCAGGCAAAAATAAAGAAGACAGCAGAGAAACATAAACTTCCTTTCCGTAGGCCCAGAGTTCACTTGGTGCGTGAGAAAGGCTGTACTGAGAGCGTTATAAATGCCATTGACAGATCCACTGATGCTGGAGAGATGATCTGTCTGTCCAAGAAAGTCTTAACTGCGAATCATTCCATCAGGGAGCCCTTTGTCAGAGGCTGTGGAGAGCAGCTCAAAGAATGGCAAACAAAGGCATTCAAAGAGAAAAACAAGAAAGAGCTAAAGGGAAGAGAGAGGGCAATATTAAAGGTAAAGGAGAAAAGTGGAAAGGCCAAGCATAAAGCCAAGAAATAGGTCAAGTCTAAAGTCACAGGAGACAATGAAGCACAGTAGGTGATTAGACAGGCAGCTAAATGTGAGGCAGAAAAATCCTTTCAGCAGGCTCAGTGGTTCAGGTAGCCCACCCTGTCCTCCATTTATACTTGAGAGTTCGGCTTCATTGGAATTTTTCGCTCTTAAATATTCCTGAAGCTAAAAAAGGGGAGATATACTGGAAAGCATTTAAAAAGTCTGATTCTCCATTGTCTTGTGTGTTCATTTACACCTGAGCACCAAGTGGGTGTGAAATGCTGCCACAACAGGATGGAGAATCAGGCCCATTATTGTAGGGAAAATTATGGGAGCCATTTTAGCATTTGCAGAACTAATAAGTCTTGGGTTTAATACTGGCTAAAGGAAAAATACTGAAACACTGTGAAATAATGTTGTGAATAATGTTCCACTGTATATGTAAAGTTGTAGTACAACTATTTCTATTGTATGATGCAGTGGCTTCAGAAGTAAATTGGATATAATTACACACTAAATAAGCAGTTTATGAAAGATTAATTTGTTTGATAACAAAATATAAAAGATGCATCCTGTGACTTATGGGAAGCAGCATGGTTTAGCACAGGCCTGGGAGTCATGATGATAAAGTTTTAGTCCTGATTCTGCCCCAGACTCACTGTATTCCTAGATAAAATATTTAATCTCTGCCTCAGTGTTGTTATCTGTAAAATGGTTTTTAGACCTAGCTTCTTCACAGGAGTGTTGTGAGACTTAATTCTTTAATGTTTACAGAGTGTTTTGAGATCTTCAGAGAGATGTCATGTCCAGATAATCTTCAAATGGGGTATCAGGGCAATTATGTTCTATGATATATCAAAAATTCTGACACATGATGATAATACAGCTTTATTAACAAATCCAAAACTAATTCCATTTTATGGTGGCAAATATAATGTTGCATTGTTGGCAATGTAACCGTATTTACTTTGAAGGACTTTGGGTACCAAAGCTGATGTCTTTTGAAGCAGCATAACATTCCGACAAATGTAACCATGGCAACCCCAGGATACTCTGCGGAGTTGGGATAATTGGTTGAATAGTGAGACCGCAGAGAGCTGCTGGATCTTAGCAGGAGTCTAGGTTTCAGCTGGACTTCAGTTTCTACTTGCTGTCATCAGTTTCTGTTTCAACAAATGAGGCTGGATTTGGGGCTCAGTTCAGAGATGCTGGTGCTGAAGCCCAAAAGTGAAACCAAACTCAAGATGTGTAAATATCAGTGAACTGAAACTAGTGCGTTCTGCAAATCCCCAGTGAGTCTCATTGAGGAGTCACTATCTGCTCATCTTCCTTGGTGTACAGATCAACAGATAACACCGCCACAATGCTTATCGCAGAAAAACTTCAATGGGGACCTTATAAAATAGGAGAAGGATTGAATGGTTATTGAGAGGAAAGTACAATGCTACAAACTTGCTAGGTCTGAAACCATGGGACTTGAGAGACCCATTTCAAAGCTTAATATAGTAGAGTCAAACAATTCCTGACTTAACACACAGACTAGATTGCCACTTGTTCTGTCATAATATTGGTCAAATATATTCGTATATCAAATATGTTTGAGAGTAAGACTCGTTTATAAGTGATTTGTGACGCCAAAATAGCTCAGCAGTCACTGTGGTTTGCCTTCAACAAATACTGTTTGACCAGCTCTAAGATTTGAGTATTTCAAGTGCACCCAGAATAATTTTATCTATAAACTTCCATAAGATGGCAAGTTGTTTCTAACCACAACACCTATGTCTCCCTGTCAGCATTTGGGATCAGCAATAGTATTATTATAGTTCAGCAGTGCTGATGAGTCAATGGGTTTGCCTCCACCTTAGATTGGGTAACTCTTACAGATTTAGCCCGGGGCTTAGGAGTATTTTTCTTGGTAGCCCTAAAAGATTGATCCACAAAATCAATGACATTTGATGAAATACCAAACAAACCCACACCTGACAGAGGCTGGCCTTCAAAGGGCAAGTGTCAGATGTGTAATCATTCTGTCTTTCCAACACTCTTTTCTGATCTGATTTGATGGCTGTTGCTCTGGTGACATCATAACAGACTAACCGGGATGACAGTTGCTGGCTGCTGGCTCAGAGTTAGGGGAGTAGTGTGCCAGTGAGAAACCCTCTTAGTTTCACAAAGGGACTGCCCAGCTGAACAGATTCACATGTTAAATGTGATGTAGGAAAGAGGCTTTATTGGCAAGGCCACCTGATATACTTAAAGTTGTGTCACCAACTTTAAAGCCAAGGATTGACCAGCCCAGCTAAAAAGACAGGCCTTGACTTAGGCTTGGGTCAGCTAAAAATGACTTCCATCATATTAGGACCAAGAAGCAACATCTGACCAACAGTCAGCTGTGTAGGCCTGCAGAGGGGTGGAGCTGAGGGGCTGCAGAAATGAAGTGACTGAACCTGATGTGAGGTCTGGTAGGAAGCACCCTAACAAGCGACAGGGAGATAAGCAGCTTCAGGGAAAACATGAGGGCCAGTGAGCTGACTGTGTCCAGAAGAGGGGGCCAGAGGCCAGGTGGTCCCAGAAGGATAATGACAGAATGTGCGGGGGAGCTGCCACAGACTAAAAAGGACCAAGAGTACAGCCTGTAGGAGCAACCGCAGAGGCTGAACTAATAGGGAGCTGGAATGAACAAAACAATCCCCTAGCTGCTGTGGAAATAAAAGGGAACAGGAGGCCTAAGGGGCACTAGAGTAGTGGATCTTAGCCACTCCTAAAAGGGCTGCATCCAGCAGGGCTGGCTAGCCCTTAAAGAGAGAGGGCCTTAGAATTAGATTCAGATCAGGTGAGAAGCAACCTTCAGCTCAAATGGGAAGTAACAGGCAAGTAGCCAACTAGAGAATTGGTCAACACTGGGAAGTATCATACCAGTAGCTGCCATACCTGGGTGACAATGCCTGGGTGTGGGATATCAAAGAGGGCCACACCTGCATACTGTCACACGCAGCAAGACACCATCCAGCAGAGGGTCCAGTGTGGCAAGACATGGTGAAAGGTCTCCTAAAAGGCCTTACCAGACTAAACAGCTTCTGCCTAGCAATTAAATAATCCAGTCTAGTACACAGGTTCCCACAAGAGGGCAGCAGCTGCTTATTCCTTGAACACTTTAGGTGGATTGGAAAATCATTGCAACTGTATTGTGCAACCTGTCTTTGAGAGACTGTTTTTAAAAATGCCTCTGTGAGATCTAAAGTTTCAGTATTGCTCATGCTCAATTATCGATCAAATGCAATATTTTTTTCTCCTTTCTTTCCCTTTGGTGTATATGGTACTTGCCACAAAGTGGGCTGTCTGGGTGGCAGATGCTGGGAAGTGTTGCCTGGCTGCTGGGTGAGGAGGGATGGTGAGTGGTATGTGCGTTAGGAGCTACCCAGCTGCTTGGTGAAAAGAAAGATGGGGTGGGGATTTGGATGCCTGGTGGATGTTGTGTGGGTAGGTTGCATGGGTGGGGTGGGTACATGGGGGACAGTGGTAGAGTGCGTTGCCTGAATGCTGGGGACTTGAGTCATCAAGGTTATTGGTGGAGTACATGCTGGAGGGGTGCTTTACTGGAGAATGGAGGACCTTGATAAGGAAAGGCTCCTTGATGGGATGGATTGGTTGGGGCTGATGAATGCGGAGTGTTCTGGGGATGTTGCCTGGGAGCGTTTTGAAAATGTCACCCATAACTGCTTTACAGGTAGTATTCCCACCTCACAGGTAGGGAAGATACTTCCCTTCTACATAGGGGCATTTTTAGGTTTACTTTCATAATATCTATAAGTGGTCTGAGATCCTCAGCTGGAATGCACCACAGAAGTTACTTAATGACAGAATTGATTAGCATATGCTACAAAGGAGCTTGTGTGATTATGAAGAGAATTTATAGATCTTATTAGTGGAGTTTCCCTTTGGAGGAAGGAGTATATCTATATAATAATTTTTAGAAATGAATGAGTTTATTCTGATCAATTGACTGCCCAATGGTCATGGGTGAGTTCAGGCCCAGTCACGAGTTTTTGTAAGTTATAAAACATTTTTTTCTTTAAAGATGAATCATTAGAATGAATTCTCATTTCTCTGAACCATGATTGATCCTTGATGTCCTAAGAAAAGTTCATTAATTTTTTCCAATGATTACAATGGGTAAAATGAATTTTGTTTTAAAATCAAACCTGTAAACTTTATTAAGGGCTATAGTAATTAGTTAGACTGCTGATAATAAAACTACAGAAGTAAACCATTTTATTAATTGGTCTCTCTCCAAGTAGGCACAAATGCTGTTGTGGTTTCTGTTTTCTGCTTTTGAAAATCTTCTTTGTTTCCTTTGTGCTTTTCTCTTTTATTCTTTGTTCTCCATACAGCTGCTTTGAAAGGTGCGCTGTCTCATGTGGTATATTTATGTATCAGTATTGAGATGAGTGTTAGGAGTTTTTGAAAAGCCCATGTGTTCTCTTTTCTGTGATTATGAATTGCATTTGCATTAGGATGCACAGGCTCTGATGATAAAGCCCTGTAACTGACAAACTTTTCTATCCCTGTCCTACATACATGCCTGCTCCCTTACTAAACACCATCACTACTGGTGGTTACCCTATGTGCTCTAAAATCTCCTTTTTCATTTAATAGATAATGTAAGTCTCTAGCTCTTGGGCACAAAAACAACTTTCAGAATGAAAGTTGAGTGCAAACTGCTGCCATGATGGCTGCCTGAGTCTTCAGGCAGCCTGGAAGAGTAACTCAGACAGGGGTGACCTGACCCATTCATATATGAAAATTAATGATGGAAGATGAAATGTCAACCCCTTTCTCTTTCACTGCTAATCAAAGCATGACAAAAGAAGAGAGGTGATCATGCTGGGAGGAGAGGTAGATACACTGGAGGGTAGGGATAGGATACAGAGGGACCTAGACAAATTATATGATTGGGCCAAAAGAAATCTGATGAGGTTCAACAAGGACAAGTGCAGAGTCCTGCACTTAGGATGGAAGAATCCCATGCACTGCTACAGACTAGGGACTGAGTGGCTAGGCAGCAGTTCTGCAGAAAAGAACCTAGGGTTACAGTGGACGAGAAGCTGGATATGAGTCAACAGTGTGCCCCTGTTGCCAAGAAGGCTAACTGCATTTTGGGCTATATAAGTAGGAGCATTGCCAGCAGATCGAGGGACATGATCATTCCCCTCTATTCGGCATTGGTGAGGCCTCATCTGGAGTACTGTGTCCAGTTTTGGGCCCCACACTACAAGAAGGATGTGGAAAAATTGGAAAACATCCAGCGGAGGGTAACAAAAATAATTAGGGGACTGGAACACATGACTTATGAGGAGAGGCTGAGGGAACTGGGATTGTTTAGTCTGTGGAAGAGAAGAATGAGGGGGGATTTGATAGCTGCTTTCAACTACCTGAAAGGGGGTTCCAAAGAGGATGGATCTAGACTGTTCTCAGTGGTGGCAGATGACAGAACAAGGAGTAATGGTCTCAAGTTGCATTGGGGGAGGTTTAGGTTGGATATTAGGAAAAACTTTTTCACTAGGAGGGTGGTGAAGCACTGGAATGCGTTACCTAGGGAGGAGGTGGACTCTCCTTCCTTTGAGGATTTTAAGGTCAGGCTTGACAAAGCCCTGGCTGGGATGATTTAGTGGGGGATTGGTCCTGCTTTGAGCAGGGGGTTGGACTAGATGACCTCCTGAAGTCTCTTCCAACCCTAATCTTCTATGATTCTAAGCTCAGAAGCTTGGGGTGGGGGTGGAAGGAGAGGGGAGGAAATCTGCAGCTGGTATAAAACAATGCTCTAAATTATCCTTTTCTCCGAGCAGTGATCCTCAGCCAGCAGAATTAACTCAAAGGAGCAATTGCCACTGGTGTAAATCAGAGCAGCCTTGAGGGATGAAATCTGTCCCTGTCTGCTCCTAGAAATGAGGGACCATAAAGGTGGCTGTGAAGTACCTCTGTCTGTGATCCCTTGGCTCCTGCTCAGATCAGCCAGACCCAAGAATCCGGTCCAGAGCTTCAGAACACACTAGATTCCCCCTACAGACAGAGAGGGAAGAAATCAAAGGAAAGGAATAAAGGAAGAGAGAGCGAGTGACAGTCCTCCATAGAGAGGTGAGGGCTTGCTTTCCACTCTCCAAGCAGCTTCCAGAACAGGCTCAGTGGCCAGGACTGAACTGAGAGAGAAAAAGAGGCAGTATCTGAGTGCCCTGAGAAGGGCTGAGAAAGGCAGAAAAATCCCATCCTAAAGAGCAGGCAAAAATAAAGAAGACAGCAGAGAAACATAAACTTCCTTTCCGTAGGCCCAGAGTTCACTCGGTGCATGAGAGAGGCTGTACTGAGAGCGTTATAAATGCCATTGACAGATCCACTGATGCTGGAGAGATGATCTGTCTGTCCAAGAAAGTCTTAACTGCGAATCATTCCATCAGGGAGCCCTTTGTCAGAGGCTGTGGAGAGCAGCTCAAAGAATGGCAAACAAAGGCATTCAAAGAGAAAAACAAGAAAGAGCTAAAGGGAAGAGAGAGGGCAATATTAAAGGTAAAGGAGAAAAGTGGAAAGGCCAAGCATAAAGCCAAGAAATAGGTCAAGTCTAAAATCACAGGAGACAATGAAGCACAGTAGATGATTAGACAGGCAGCTAAATGTGAGGCAGAAAAATCCTTTCAGCAGGCTCAGTGGTTCAGGTAGCCCACCCTGTCCTCCAATTAAACTTGAGAGTTCGGCTTCATTGGGGTTTTTCGCTCTTAAATATTCCTGAAGCTAAAAAAGGGGAGATGTACTGGAAAGCATTTAAAAAGTCTGATTCTCCATTGTCTTGTGTGTTCATTTACACCTGAGCACCAAGTGGGTGTGAAATGCTGCCACAATAGGATGGAGAATCAAGCCCATTATTGTAGGGAGAAGGTACTGGGAAATACAGAAGTCATTTTAGCATTTGCAGAACTAATAAAACTTGGGTTTAATGTTGGCTAAAGGAAAAATACTGAAACACAGTGAAATAATGCTGTGAATAATGTTCCACTGTATATGTAAAGCTGTAGTACAACTATTTCTATTTTATGATGCAGTGGCTTCGGAAACAAAGTGGATATGATTACTTACTAAATAAGCAGTTTATGAAAGATTAATTTATTTGATAACAAAATATAAAAGATGCATCCTGTGTCTTATGGGATGCAGCATGGTCTAGCACAGGTCTGAGAGTCATGATGATGAGAGTTTTAGTCCTGATTCTGCTCCAGACTCACTGTATCCCTTGATAAAATATTTAATCTCTCTGCCTCAGAGTCTGCATGTGTAGACTGGCTCCTCACAGGAGTTTTGTTAGGCTTAGTTCTTTAAAGTTATCAAAATGCTTTGAGATCTTCAGAGAGGGGTCATGTCCAGATAATCTTCAAATGGGGTTACCAGGGCAACTACGTTCTATGATATATCAAAAGTTCTGACACATGATGAGCTTTATTAACACATCCAAAACCAATTCCATTTTATGGTGGCAAATATAATGTTGCATTGTTGGTACTGTAAACAGCTTATTTACTTTGAAGGACTTTGGGTACCAATAAAAAGCTGAGGTCTTTTCAAGCAACATAACATTCTGGAAGTTTGAATTATGGCAACCCCAGGGATACTCTGGGGCGTTGGAGTAGTTGGTAGAATGGGAAGACCGCAGAGAGCTGCTGGATCTCACCTGGAGCCTAGATTTCAGCCGGAGCAGCTGGACTTTGATTTCCACTCACTGTCAACAGTTTGCAAAAAGAAAAGGAGTACTTGTGGCACCTTAGAGACTAACAAATGAGATGTAGCTCACGAAAGCTTATGCTCTAATAAATTTGTTAGTCTCTAAGGTGCCACAAGTACTCCTTTTCTTTTTGCAAATACAGACTAACACGGCTGCTACTCTGAAACCTGTCAACAGTTTCTGTTTCAACCAGTGAGGCTAGATTTGGGGCTCAGCTCAGAGACATTTTCAGCTTTTCTGCTCCCCCATTGCGGCAATAATCAGTGTGGGGAGGGACTCCCACCCCAAAGCTGACCTGTCCGGGGGGGAAGCTGCAGTCTTGGGGCAACCTCAGTCTCTGCCTCTCATACTGTACTTGGTATGGGGGTGGGGCTGGAGGGACTCCCACCCCAAAGCAGGCCCCGTTAGGAGACAAGTGACCCTGCTGTGTGGGCACAGGGTACCACAAACAGCTGTCTCTGGGCCATAAGGAAAGCTCACAGCCTGTTCCTCACACGTCCCAGGCCTCCTTCCCAGGCCCTGGCTGCACTGTGGAGATGCCTTGCTCTGCAGATGGTCGCACTCCCCCGCGTCGGCCCTCCAGTCGGGGATACGACCCCCCTCCCAAGTCCAGCCTGCAAGCCCTTGTGTCGGTGGCGTCTCCCTGTACTGCGCCCTCCCTCACTGCTCAGGGTCCCCCCTCACGCTCCCCAGCTGCTCACCGCACTTGGCTCCGGACAGCTCCGGCTCCGCTTGGCCTCCGCTGCTGCTGTTCTCCCGCTGCCCCAGCTCAGGCTGCGGCTCTCGCCTTAGCTCGGTCCGCTTTTCCCCCGACAGCTCCCGCTCACTCGGAGGACGGGACCCTGGCTCCTGACTCCCTCATTGGCCTGCCTGCCCTGTCAGTAGGGCTGACCTGGGGCCTTCACCCCTTCCCATTGGCCTTGGGGACTGTCAGTCTCAGGGTCTTGATTTCTCATTGGCCCTTCCCCTTTCTTTTGGTACTGGAAGAGGGCTAACCCAGCCCCCCAGTAAGTTTCAGTAAGGGGCTGTAGTGAGGCAGAGTGGCCTCCTGCTGAGTTTGACGGGGAGTACTGAAGGCCCCCCTTGCTCCCTTACCAATTCCCTGGGGACTTCGCTTGCTGTACCACTGCCGCTCCTCTAGCAATGGGGGAACCAGAATCCAGAGCGGGAGGAAGAGGGGAACTCCAAGCAACTGATCGTAGAGGACTGGTTGCTGGAGCAGCTTCAGGGCATGCAGTGCCACTTCTGGGCTTGGGAAACCAGTGCA
This sequence comes from Dermochelys coriacea, assembly GCF_009764565.3. Classification (NCBI taxonomy): domain Eukaryota; kingdom Metazoa; phylum Chordata; order Testudines; family Dermochelyidae; genus Dermochelys; species Dermochelys coriacea. The sequence goes on from NC_050072.1 coordinate 120,624,392, forward strand.
GATTTGGCATGAGATCGACCGACCATCCGACCATTGGCATGCAGGCGTGGAAAAGGTACCATTGCGCTGGGTTTTAAAGTTTGGTCATTCTGAGGAGGTGATTGAGGGCTTTGCATGCATGGGATTCCCCTACTGTACTGGGGCAACCGATGGGAGTCGTGTGCCTACTGTTCAGTTCCTCCCTGCCCAACACGAGGGTTCAGAATTCATAAACAGAACAGGATGTTTCTCCACGGTGCTCCGACAGTTTGTAGACCACCATGCTAGTTTATGGACATAAATGCTGGTGGTCTGGAAGGGTCCATGATGCTAGGATCGTTTGGAACTGAACTCTGTTTGAATGAATGGAGAAAGGACTGTTTGCCCCCAGGAACACCATTATATTAATGGTGCAGACATTGCAGGAAGTTATCCTAGGGGACCTGGCTTAACCTCTGCTTCCCTGATTAATGAAGCCATTCTCAGTCCTCTTGAACAGAAGGAAGAAACTGTCTAACTACTGCTTCCATAGCTGCAAAATGACAGTGGAGTGTGCATGTGGCTGTTTGAAAGGGAGATGGACTGTTTGTGGTTGGAAGCAGCAGAAAGACACCCCAAAGGTTATAGCAGCATGTTGTGTTTTGCACAATATTTGAGAGAAAGAGAGAGAGCTTTAGTGATGGGTGGAAGACTGAGGTGCAGAGACTTGTTCAGCGGTTTGAGCAGCCCACAAGGTGTCCAATACAAAATGCAAACCGCTGGGGCAAGGTTGCCAGGGGTGCCTATTCTGCGTCTCAGGTCTGAAATTGGGCAGCTGTTCATCCAGCTATTAATCCGGGGAGAGGAGATGGGGGAGTGGCTTTTAGTTATGAAACAACATATTTGAAATCTATTCTCTAACTACAAAGAACTCTTCCATTAAACCAGCAGTGAAACAAAACAGCAAAGTGCAACAGTGCAGGACACCCTGCAAGGGGCGGGGGGCTGGAGGGGGCTTAAAGTCAGGTGAGGTGTGTCTTGGCTCTGCTCTGCCTCTTTTTGTTCATGAGCATTTTGGCGCTTAGTGCTGAAACTGTCAAAGATACCGGGAGCAATAGAGGTCTCAAAAGAGCCGTGGTCCCAAGTACCACTGTTCTCAGTGTCCTGAGCTGGGCTCTGGGAGGGGAATGGCATCTGGGAGTACAGCAGGGAGGAGGAGGAATTGTTTCCAGTACCCTGTATTGTCCAGGGGCTGCATAGCATGGCTGGCTGCTGCCCTAATAGTAACATGTGCTGCTACAGGGCATTTTGGCTTTGTATTGCCTCCAGGAGTTGCCTCTGCATCTCCCTGTCTTTTTCCATACTATCTTTGGCCATGGTAATGCTTTCCCTGGCAACTGCCACACTGTCTTTTGCCACTGCAATGATCTCCCCAGAGAGCTCCTTGTCAGATTTCCCTCTGTCCTCAGATATGGCCTCCACCTCTCCATATTTTTGAGGCGGGCTTGGGACTTTGTAATGATGACCCCAAACATTTCGTCACAGATCTTGCATTTTCTCTCCCTCGGGTTTGCCAGCCAGTTGGCATTGATAAGGGCCCTGTCATCGAGAGTCTGGCCAGTATAGGTGCTGTATGGGGTATATAAAAAATAACAAGCAGTTGTTTTGTGTTCTTGAGAGGCTGATAGATTTTTTTTTTACATGCATTTCTGGCTTTACCTCACTGGGATTCTTCCCAGTCTCGGGAAACCTTTGAGATAAGTGGTGTGTGCATTAGGATTTTTGTCTGTGCAATATCTGCTCTGTGGCTTTGCCGTTGTGCCTGGGAGGTTGGGGGTGGAGATAGGGTTGGGAATTACATTCCCAGTCTCGCTTTGAAGTTTTCTGTGCCTTGGAGATGCTTATATGATGTTGGAGGGGATAGCAGAGTTAATTGGGGGAAATCTAGGCAGTAATTCCTTTTACATCCCCTTTAGACTGTCCTAACTCTGGTTGACAATAAACTGAGGTTGGTGACTAGGAGACACAGAACAGCTTTATTCAAAAAGGCAAAGGGCAGACCAGCGAGATACACTGTGAAGTTCTTCACCAACATGGTCCTGCCCCAGTGTTGCAGGAGTAGAAGCGAGTCACCAGCTATGCCAGTGAAGAAGGCCAGGCAGCTATTCCTCATGATCTTCAAAAAAAAAAAACCTGAGCAATTTCTTAGCTTTAGATATTGCTTTATCTCCCCTGCAGACATATTGAAAGTGCAGAGAAGAATAGACAGGGGTCTGCAATGATTGCCTGAAGCACAGTGTTATCATCTGCAAGAATGCCTGTTACAGGACATTTATAGGGGTGCTGTACTCTCTGTGGCTTTACGTGCCTGCAGTGTCTCTCTACCTCATGTAAAGTCAGAACGCTAACCAAGCTTCTTTGCCTGTAACTACTGTCCCAAACTTGTGCAGTTCTTACAAAATAATTTTTGACTTATTTGGCAGTGTGCCTGCTTATAAATGCGGGAGAGAGCATCCAGTATGTGTGACCCCAGAGCCAAGGAGGGCACACAGGTAAAGAGGTCAGTAATGGTCTCCTGCAAAACAGTGTGGAGGATGTGCTGGAAGACTGCCAAAATAATTCACAGCAGCATTGTGTGCACATGAATGATAGATCAGACTAACTCACTTCACAGCAGTTAGATCACTTTGAAAGAAGATGCCAGAGTGTGGTAAATGTGAAGTAAGTGCACTACAGTGAATTGTGTTGTGTGTGTATATAAACCTTTTCAAAGTGATTAACTCAAAAAGCTTCAGATTAACCCCATCCCAGCTCCCCCGTGTAGACAATCCCTTAGTGCCCAGTGTGGTGGCGAGATTTGAGGTGCAGAACTCTGCTTGCTAAAACTGAGACGATACCAACATTTTTTGCAAGTCACCAAACACTGTTGGAAGCATGCTATATGGCAAATGTCTATCTGGTAGCTGCCCTCTGTTCCAGAGATGGCTGCTTTCAGTGATGAAGTTGCATGAATAAACTGTGTTTGTGAAATACCTAAGGTACAAAGGCACTGTATGAATGTAAAAGTAATAATATTTGCATATATGTGGCACTTTTATTCCAAATATAGTTTTTCTAATCCAGTGATAACCTCTGTCATTGCAGTCTCCCTTCCCATTTGCAAAAGAATTTATGTCCTGACCCAATCTCAAGAGAGCACCAGTGGCATCAATTTCCCATCAGTACAGCCCCCAGTGAAGGGCCAATATTGCCACTAGAATACTGCAGTTGAAAATGACCACTTAATAGTTCTTCATCCACTAAATTTAAATGAGGGGGTTGACTCCCAAATATCCATTTCCTCCCCAGTATATCCTGCAGAAGAGTTTTACTTTCACACTTTATGGAGATACAGGCCTTTATGAAACCTCTTGGGAGGGAGGCAAAGCCCATTATCAGAAGGCACAGGATATTAAATATAGTTCCCATGAAGACAAACCACAAAGTAGTTAGGGCCTCATCCAAAGACCATCAAAAACTATGGGAGTCTTTCCACTGATTTTAGTGGGCTTTGGATCAGCCCTTACTTTAATTTGCTTCATTAACTCACAGATGGAACTTCACAAAAAATATACATACCTAGGCCTTTCCTACACCATTACATTTGTTTACATCAGTGGTTTGAATCTCAGGGTCGCGTAGGTGTTTTCTGGGGTTGGGGCACAACATTTTATGTGAAAGAGGGGAAGTGACTTTAGCTTTTATTACTATTAATTATCATTATGTAGCCCCAAGTGTGTGCCATGCCCTTTACAGACAAATGTAAAGACAAGGTACCTGCCCAGAAGAGGCTGAAAATTTAACTTTTCAAGTGTAAATTGCTGACTGAATTAGGTGTATTTAATTTACAGTACCGCATGTTATTTCATAGACTTGCAGATAGACCATATTTTAGAATGGGTAAAAAAAGTATAGGCATATGCGGCACCTCTGGGCTTACGATGAAGTGAGCTGTAGCTCACGAAAGCTTATGCTCTAATAAATTTGTTAGTCTCTAAGGTGCCACAAGTACTCCTTTTCTTTTCACATCAGATATGAAAGTAAAAATATTGCTTTAGCCTCAGCACCTAATTGCTTTAACCCCTGGCACATCTTTCATTACAAATTAGGCTCTGGTTACAATTCCTCCCTCAGTTCCCCAGGGGGAAGTACAGCTAACCTTATATTCAGGCCAGTGACTAAATGCTGAAATTGGGTCCTGAATGCACCTGGAAACCTAACTGTCTTTCAAGATCTGTAAGTTGTCCCTCCAGATCAGAGTGGAGGCTCATGGACAAGGCAGCATAATGGGGCTTGCAATACTGCTGATGGTATCCATGTTCTGTAGATAAATGAAGGAATACAACCTTCTAGTCTGTCAATCTATGCCTAAAAGAAGATTGTAAAAAGAGGAGGATGGTGCGAGCTGGAGAGGATGACTGCAGTCAAAGCTGACAGTGAGATATGGAGAGAGACACAGAGGTGATTCAGAATATGCAGAAGTCTAAATATTTTGGCAGCATGCACTGACAGTTAGCAAGCAGGCATGACAGTTGGCTTCCTAATAGTTTGGTTAATACTAGCGGTGTGTGGGTTCAGTGCGCCCACACTTTCAGGGGTGTTTGGAATCTGAATGAGGATGATTTCACAGCTGTCTCCTACTTCCATACCCAGCCAAGTCAGAGCCCTTGGTCTGAACACCTCTGAACTTTGTGGGTGGTTAGTAATCTGGATCTGGATTCTGCAGCATGGGACGGCACCCTCCAACTCAAAGCAATGATTTGGTTGCCTTGAATTGAACTCTATGTACTGAGTTTCCAAAAGGTTTTCAACCAGTCAACTATAGATTTTTTTCATCCTTCCCATTCCCCCTGATATGTTATCTCTGTGACAAATAAGGCAATCTCCTGGATAAATCTTACTGAATTAAGTTTAATACCCGTGGTGTCCACTGTATTAAAGATGTAATTGTTTATGTGTTACTGTATGTAACTTCTCTAAGATACATGGCTTGATAAATTATAAGATCTATAAAAGACTTTTTGAAACAAGGTGAACTTTTAAAACTAAGTGGGTTTCCTAGGAAATTTCTAGGACAGTGGTCCCCAAACTGTGGAGTGCACCCCCATAGGGGGTGTGAAGGAACATTCAGGAGGGCCTGGCAAGGCCTGGGCCAGCCCCCACGCGGGGCAGAGAGGGAGCGCCACCCAGCCCCACTCCAGCCCTGCCCCAGCTCCTGGCCCCAACCATGGCTTCACACCTAACCTTGGCCCCAAGTTCCCGGACCCAGCTGCAGCCCCACCCCCAACCACGGCTCCCATCTCCCAGCCCGGCCATGGCCCCTGGCCCCAGCTGCATGACTGATAACTACTCTCTGGAACAGTTTTCCAACCAATTGTGCACCCACCTTATAGTAGCTCCATCTAGGTTGCATTTCCCTAATTTCTGCATGAGGTCATGTGAGACAGTATCAAAAGATATATCTCGTCTACTGCTTCCCCCCCATCCACAAGGCTTGTTACCCTGTCAAAGAAAGCTATCAGGTTGGTTTGGCACGATTTGTTCTTGACAAATCCATGCTGACTGTTACTTATCACCTTCTTATCTTCTAAATGTTTGCAAATTGATTGCTTAATTATTTGCTTCATTTTCTTTCTGGGTACAGAAGTTAAGCTGTTTGGTCTGTAATTCCCCAGGTTGTCCTTATTTCCCTTTTTATAGATTTGCACTATATTTGTCCTTTTTCAGTCTTCTGGAATCTCTCCCGTCTTCCATGACTTTTCAAAGATAATCGCTAATGCCTCAGATATCTCCTGAGTCAGCCCCTTGAGTATTCTAGGATGCATTTCATCAGGTCCTTGTGACTTAAAGACATCTCATTTTTTCATTTTCAACAGAACCTTGCCTGCTGGTCAGGTTTTGAAACCAGCTTGGTTTTCACTGAAATTTCATCACAATTGACACTTTACCACAGAATGTTTTGATTTTGACAGATGAACATTTTCTGACAGAAAAATATTCCATCCAAAAATTTTTGACCAGCTCTAAAAGTTTGGTTTTGTAATTGCTCTCATGAGCAACTTTGAACTTGACCATACAGTGAGTGCATCTTGAATTTCTGAAGCAAAGGGAATACAAGGGACAGAAACACAGATGAGGCAAATTTATTTAGTCACTCGACCAAATAGTGGAACATTATTGCCAGTATTCTCCTGGCTCCAAGATTTACCTATCACTGTAAAAAAATGTCATATACCAAAACCAAGTTGTGGCTATGTAACTGTCCTCCAGACATGACACTAGTGTTCATTTCCTTTAACTAAAAATCAGAATTTTGGGGGTTGGGCTGCTTGAGTTTAATTGTTTGTCTATAAAGTTTGGCAAAACTATTTGGTGATACAGAATTGTAGGATTGTTATAAGATTGAATAAGAATTGATCTGGGGGTCAGAGTGGACCATAAACTGGGAGGGCATAACGAGTGGTGTCCCATAGGGATCAGTTCTGGGTCCAGCTGGTTCTGGGTTCTGTTCAATATCTTCATCAATGATTTGGATATTAGTATAGAGAGTACATTTATAAAGTTTGTGGATGATACCAAGCTGGGAGAGGTTGCAAATGCTTTGGAGGATAAGATTAAAATTCAAAATGATCTGGACAAACTGGAGAAATGGTCTGAAGTAAATAGGATGACATTCAATAAGAACAAATGCAAAGTACTCCATTTAGGAAGGAACAATCAGTTGCACACATACAAAATGGGAAATGACTGCCTAGGAAGGAGTACTGCAGAAAGGGATCTGAGGGTCATAGTGGACCATAAGCTAAATATGAGTCAATAGTGTAACACTGTTGCAAAACAAGCGAACATCATTTTGGGATGTATTAGCAGGAGTGTTGTAAGTAAGACGCAAGAAGTAATTCTTCCACTCTACTCAGTGCTGATTAGGCCTCAACTGGAATATTGTGTCGATTTCTGGATGCCACATTTCAGGTAAGAGGTGAACAAATTGGAGAAGGTCCAGAGAAGAGCAACAAAATATGATTAAAGGTCTAGAAAACATGACCTATGAGGGAAGATTGAAAAAAATGGGTTTGTTTAGTCTGGAAAAGAGAAGATTGAGGGGACAAGATAACAGTTTTCAAGTACATAAAAGATTGTTACAAGGAGGAGGGAGAACAATTGTTCTTCTTAACCTCTGAGAATAGGACAAGAAGTAATAGGCTTAAATTGCAGCAAGGGAGGTTTAGGTTGGACATTAGGAAAAACTTCCTAACTGTCAGGGTGGTTAAGCCTGGAATAAATTGCCTAGGGAGGTTGTGGAATCTCCATCACTGGAGATTTTTAAGAGCAGGTTATACAAACACCTGTTAGGAATGGTCCAGATAATACCTAGTCCTGCCAGAAGTGCAGAGGATTGGACTAGATAATCTCTTGAGGTCCCTTCAAGTCTGATGATTCTATGATTTGTTCCATTTCATAACAATTTTTGTTGGAAATTTGAGAATTCCCCTCTGAATGGGAATGCCAGTTTCTGGACAGCTCTTCAGATTTTATATTTGCAACAGCAGTGTTGGTATTTTTATCCAATCAGGAAACAGAATCAATAACATGTAACTTATTCATCCAATTCCAGTGAACTGCCACAGCTCACATGGGGCTTGATCCAAAGCCCATTGAAAACAATGGAAACATTCTCATTGCCATCCAAGGACTTTAGATCACTCACAGCCATAACAAATACTCAGAAAAAAGTTCCACAGTCTACAAACTAAAAATAAATAATCAACAAAACTATGAGACATTATTAATTGTGGGTATTTAGGAGGAAATCCTGATCTCTTCAGCAATATTCATGAGCAGGAAAAGGGGCTAAATTTGAATATATAATTTAATATGAATTAATTTTCTCAGCTACCAAAAGAAACATTTCAGTGTGAAATATTGCCCATTTTCATCATGGTTATTCTAATTCTGCAAAGAATCACCTGACTTTAACTTTAAAAAGCATAGAGGGGGTGTTTTCCCTTCATTTTTAAAGTAACATAACCAGAAGGGAGTGAGCTGGATAAAGCAGGTAGATCCCTGTCCCTTTAAGACAAACTCCTGGTGTCATGATGGTGAATGATCTCACTCACTTCTCAGCTCTTGGCACATTCTTTAAAGCACTTTTGGGTGGGTAGGGGTTATTTTATGTGTAAAAATTATTATTATAAAACTTAATTTTAGTAGTACTGATGTATTTTAATTTCAAGATTATTGAACATTTGTATTTCCATTGGCATATAACACAGATACAAATTTACAGAAGTGCAGATTGGTCCAAGTCTATTATTATTTATTTGTATTGTAGTAGCACTTCAGAGCCCCAGTTGTGGACCATTGTGCTAGGTGCTGTAAAAACACACACACAAAATGATCCTCTGTCCCAAAGAACTTACAACGTATATCTCTACAAAGAAATGTCAGTCTATGTGAGCAAAAAGGAAAGGGTGGGACAGTTTAAAAGGGAAATATTTCAATTTGGTCCCAGGTGGTTTTTATTGTTTAGGGAGATAAAAACAGAAAGTGACAGAATAAAAACAGGTAAAGTATCTGTGACAATATTGACATGAACTGTGACTGTATAGATCATTGTTGCAACCAGGATCCTATGGCTGCACCAGGTCTTGTACAGAGGAGGTCAAGTGGGGTGTCTATGGAAAGGTTGTAGTATGCTGTTTATGATTATTCTATCTGTATTTGTGTATCATTTTTGTATTTGAAATGATGAATATTGGCTATGCACTTGTATCTCAATGTGTCTGATTCTAAGTAGCCTCAGTGAAGCATTTGGTCAGCTTCTTTAGAAAGGACTATTCTCAGTAAGTGCACAATCAAGAAACACTTAATTGACAGGTTTCAGAGTAGCAGCCGTGTTAGTCTGTATTCGCAAAAAGAAAAGGAGTACTTGTGGCACCTTAGAGACTAACAAATTTATTAGAGCATAAGCTTTCGTGAGCTACAGCTCACTTCATCGGATGCATTTGGTGGAAATGCATCCGATGAAGTGAGCTGTAGCTCACGAAAGCTTATGCTCTAATAAATTTGTTAGTCTCTAAGGTGCCACAAGTACTCCTTTTCTTTTTACTTAATTGACAATGGACTTTGGGAGACTCCAATCCGCATCTGAGCTTTCCTGGGAACGTTCAAACTAACATGTAAACAATGGCATTGGTCTGCAAAAAGCTGAATCATTCATGGACATGTGACTTGCCCAGGTGGCTCCAAACTCCATCTTGTTGCTGTGACTTTGCACAGAAGAACAAAGGGGTTTCCGCCCACAAGAGAGAGAATATAAAAGACCCTGGAAGCCTCTCCATTTTGTCTTCAGCTGGCTCAAGAGATGGCCTCTCCACCCCAAATAGATGCTGGAAAGAAACTGGAACAAAGGACAGTAACTACGGGGGTGTGAGTGATTGCTGGACCCAGACTACGAAGGAGTCCAGTCTGTGAAAGAAGCTTATTGGAACATCTCTGGGGTGAGATTTCATCTATAATCAGTTTCTTAATGTATTAGGCTTAGACTTGCGTGTTTTGTTTTATTTTGCTTGGTAATTTATTTTGTTCTGTCTGTTATTACTTGGAACCACTTAAATCCTACTTTTTATGCTTAATAAAATCACTTTTGTTTATTAATTATCCCCAAATAAGTAATTAATACCTGGGGGAGCAAACAGCTGTGCATATCTCTCTAACAGTGTTATAGAGAACGGAAAATTTATGAGTTTACCCTGCATAAGCTTTATAAAGAGTAAAACAGATATATTTGGGGTTTGGATCCCATTGGAAGCTGGGTGTCTGGATGCTAGAGACAGGAGCACTTCTTAAGGTGTTTTCAGTTAAGTCTGCAGCTTTGAGACACATGGTTCAGACCATGTCTGGCTCAACAAGACAGGGTTCTGGAGGCCCAAACCAGCAGAGAAAATGGGCTCAGAGGTAGTCTCAGCACATCAGGTGACAGTCTAAAGGGAGTTTCTGTGACCCAACCTGTCACAGTATCATTGTACTGGAGTGACACAGGTTAATGATATTCAGTTAACACCTTATGAGTCTATCTGACAAAAATGCAGAGGAGGAAAGATAAGATGACACTGAGATTCAGAAAGGAAAGAGGGTGAGAGAGGAGAAAGAAGCAGAGTGGGAAGGTGATGAGCCACCAAGGAAGGGTCAATTTTATCTGAGCGATGAGGAGCTACAATAAAATGGAATTATAAAGAGGCCTTTATGGCATGAAAATATCTTGCAGTATTTCCCAGGACTAGGTGGTTGCCTGTCTCAGAGCAGGTGATTTTTTTCCAGGAAGAAGATAGGTTCCCAAGTTCATTCATAGGGATTCCCTATCTGGAACTATGTGCAATGCAATTAATATTTGCTTTGGGTCACATGTGGATTGGCCAAAGTATTGGATAGATTCTGTGGGACGCCAGCCAGTTACAGGGTGTGAGTTTCACAGGACCTGCAAATTGCTGTAGTTCACATGAATCACTATCACACCTCCTTCGGTCCTTCCAGAAAACAGGCCCTACATGGACAACCCTCTGCAACCATATTTGAGAAACACTAAACTACTCCGTTATCCCGTCCTTTACACTCTGCGTCCTTGGCTTTGATGAGGAAGGTCCCATACCATAGAATCATAAGAAATGTAGGGCTGGAAGGGACCTCAAGATAGCATCTGGTCCATCTTGCATGGAGGAAAAATGCACCCTCTTACTAAGTAGTGTGGCCTTACAGATTGAGCACTCAACTGGGATTCAGGAGACATGGGTTTTATTTAAAAGCACAGCATAAATTCTATGGTGCTAAATGAACAAACAAACAACCCCCCTCTTCCCTGAGTAAAACAAACACCAGTCTCACACAGACCCATCCTCTCTATCAGGCAAAACCCTGAGAGAAGGAATGGGCCTTACGTCTGTTTGTTTACCTATCTACAGTACTTATATTGCCCCCCATTACTGTGGTGTCCAAGTGTCTCAATCTGAGCATATTTATCCTCACAACTCACCTGTTTCTTAGGTGCTAAGAAATTCCATTATCTTCATTTTACAGATGGGGAAGTGGGGCACAGAGTAAGGCCCAGATCCACAAAAGAATTTAGTCGCTTAATTCCCATTTAAGTATCTGGGCCTAAGTGATTTGCCTAGGGTCACACAGAAAGTCTGTAGCAGAGTAGAGAATTGAAGCTGTATCTCCCCAGAGGGCTAAGCTAGCACCTTAACCTTTAGGCCTAACCTTCCATCCATCATGTGCCAACAATCAACAGACTTGGGGGAAGTGAATTTCAGACCTGCACTCTCAAGACTGAGCTGAATTGAAACACTTGAGTTCATCTGTGATGGTGGTGAATGGGGAGAAAGGCAATCTCTCAGACAACCAGGCATGAGCCACTTAGGTTGCCCGAGTTCACTGCTTTGAATTGGCTCTGCTAGAGAAGAGGAAGTTGATGTCATCGACAGAGGACTGGTCTAATACATTCCCAACAGCTAATGCGCCAAGGGAACAGGCAGGGAACTGCAATCTGGCCCAAGTAAAGCTTGCAAAGGGTCTCCAGGCAGACTGAACCTTGCAGCGATCCTTTCTAAAACAAATTTCTTAAAGATCTGTTCTAGCACAACCAGAAGTTATGGGGCCTGAATCAGAAATCACAAACCTAATACCCGTGTTATTTAGGAGGTCAGACTAGTTCAGGGGTAGTCAATTATTTTTTGTCAAGGTCAAAATTTCTTGGTCAAGGTATAGACAGGATCCAGAGTCCAAAGAAACATTTTTCACACCACAATAACAATATGTAAATAAAAAGATTTTGCAGTCCGTTCAAAGTATCTGGTGGTCTGGACTTAGCCTGCGATCCAACTATTGACTACCTCTGGACTAGAGGATCAAAATGGCTCCTTCTGGCCTTAAAACCTAAGAATGTAAAAGTCACAAAAGCATGGGTAAGTCTGGCACGATGCAGATCCAAGGAAAATGGTCACAACTGTTTTATCAGATGTAGATGAGTAAAGATGCTTTGGGTCAACAAATCCACCATGAAACCTGGATCAGATGGGGAATCCTAGAGTGCCCCAAATAGCAACTCTCTAGGGCAAACACCTTACCAGAGAGTAAAACACCATCCCCACACCATGTCCTCAGTTGTGCCAACATCATTTCCTTAGAACTCCATTTCAGTGCAGCCCAGCTAATGTGAACCACTACTCCAGCTGTGACCAGAATCATCAAGGCCTTGTCTAGATCAGGAATTTGACCCAATTACAGCAATTGGTATAGTAACAGCCATGCCACTGCAAATAGCAGCTTTGCCTGCCTACACTAGGGATTGTAGCACAATGCCTACAGTCAGGGAAATCCCCAGACTAGACAATGCATTAGTAAGCCTCTATTCAGTATCTTCATCCCCTTAGGGTCAATTGCAGTGGAAAACCACACACTAATATTTACAGACCAGTCAAGCCAGCTGAGAGACTCAAGTATGTGCAATATAACCTACTATTCAGTCCATGGGATATCTTTTAGGCGCATCTACAATATGGCTGCTTTATAATGCAAGTATCTGGAAAGTGCAAGATCAAAGCAGCAAGATATTGCTGGAGTATTGCCCCTACTTTACAGCAAGATCTCTGTCTTGAAGTAAAATGACTTTCAGAAGAGAAAAACCCGTTTCATGCTCAGTACTTTTAAAGTCCCCACCAACACCATACATTTTATTTCTTATCCCTAGGGGGCGGTTGGAAGAGGGAAAATAGAAGTTTTGTTATAAGTGGCCCTCAGATAACACTCCAGCCTCCCAGGGAAGTGATCTGTTATTAAGCAGATCTGATGTAACTAATTATTTCAGTTGCTGTTGCCTTGTAAGGTATCCAGAACACTGTGTATCATGTGAGCAACATCTCCTGGCATCCCAATTTTGGCAATAAGCCACTTCTGCTCTTGATGCCAGCCCTGCCCTCGCTTTGCCAATTTTAGCCCTATTGTGAATTGAGACCAAGAAATTAATTTGATTAGCAGAGCCTATTATCTTTCTCATTTTCACTTGAGAATGATCAGGCTGGCAAGTGATGATTGATGGGGCCAATAGTAATAGTAAGATAATGACAATACTTTGCCCTTCTATAGTGTTGGTCATTTGAGGATTACAAATATTAATGTGTTAAGCCGCACAACAATCCTGTGAGTTAGACGAGGAATATATAAGGATCACTTCACGGACCACTGAAATGTACTCACCTTTGGGGGAATGGAGCAGCCGTTTAATAGTGCACTGCAGAACAAATTTAGGTTAAGAACTGAAGAACACCTTAATTAATTCAATCTTTGGGGGAATTTAGGAAGGCAGAAAGTAATTACCTGAGTTCAAATCTGTCCAGCGGACTAAGCAATAACCCTATTCTTGCAGAAAGTACAATGACATCTTTCATCACCATGAATGATTGATCATGAAAATTTTAATCAGTGACAAAAGCACCTTAAGTGTTGGGTTGGTGTTTTTTGTATGGTTATTATACATCAACACGAATAAATAGCCAGGAACTCACTTTTCTGTTTCATTGAAACCATGATGCTACATATTTCACACTAATGAGCTGGATCTGTGGGTGGTGCAAATCAGTATAGCTCCATTGACTTCACTGGGTGAATTCAACCAGCTGAGGATCTGGCCTATGCATGTTTACATTTTGCTTATAACTTCTTAGTGTTCTTTCAAAGGATTGAGTACTAGTCCCTTAGAGGTTTTGAGTAACCTAAGAGTATTTGGGTAATTATTATCTGATGATTACTTGGTGGCCTATGAGTCTTGAGGTCTCAATCCAGTAGCTAATGAGCACAGATCCTCTTAAATACCATCCCCACGTGTGGCACTATTTGGCACCTTTGTGACAATCTTATTAGAAGGACCTGGGACTGAAAACTAATTTACATACAAACTTGCACCAGTTTAAATTAATTAAACTAGTCCCACTTTGTGTTTAGACTCTCTTATTAGAGTTTAAGAGTGGTTTATTTTGATTGAACTTAATCTAATTAAAATGTAAATGAAATAATCTATTCTTAAACCAAAGGAAGAATGTCTACATGCAAACTTACACAAGTTCAACTAAATCAGTTTAAAAACTGATACAAGTTACACCAGTACAACTTATGTGTAGACAAGACCTGCTGACTTGGCACAAAGGCTAAAGTACCAATTCCACCCTAGTCCTTCCAGGTCAAGGAATGTTACTGAGACACTGTCGGGAAGCATGTGGTGCTTGTTCATGCTATGCCTATACTCATCAACATTTCTTTGGGAGCATGGCAGTTCAGTAGCTTCAGATTTGGCTCTAAATGCACTTGAAGATTTTTAAAAAATAGTTTTGAACACCAGAAAGGTCAATAATAGAAAGCCCAGCAGAATATGGCAAGATCTGGAGCAGCCAGGTATAAGATGATCCTTGGTCTGATTTCGCAAGAACCTAAGGTGAGTGGCTAAAATCTAAAATAAGCTAAAACTAGTTCGCATTCCAGGAAAAACTAAAACCTTGTTCCCAGAAGAGAGAAAGATTTGCTTAAGCTCAGCACTAGGACAAACAAATGGTGTTCTACTGTCCTTGTGAGCTGCCTCTGGTGTAGCCTTCATTCTATGTCTTTCTACAATCTTGTTCCTCTTCAGCAATGAAGGCTGCCTCTTCATACCTGAACTCCGTGTCATCATGGTCTGAACTTTCCTCTATGTATGTTCAAAGAAAGAGATATATCTGTGAGAATTTCTAACCTGCTTTCAACCAGACTCCATTCACATGCTAGCAAGTAACTTGATTGTTTGAGACTAGAGACAAACCAAAACCACACAGGTTCACTTTTCTAGAGTTCAGAAGTGTGTAGATCAGTGTGTGTGTCTCTGTGTGTGTAAAAGGGGGTGAGGGTGGAGTTGGGGGTCCGCCCCTATTGGAGATTGTTATTTAGCAACAAGATAGAGCCATAATCCTGTGCAGGGAACTTTTGGGCTGGGATATATCAGATGCTTATAGTTTTAGCTTTAAGCCTCACTAGGGCTACTTAGTGCTGTACTTAAACTTGCTCCTTCTGCACAAGCCAATTTCTGTCATTAAGCATGCTGGCATTTCCCTCACCATAGCTAGTCCTTCATTTTTCTGAGCACAGGAGCAGAACCTGACAACAATAAGGTGGTATAAAACTATATGGACAAATTGCCACGGCTACTGAGGAATAATGTTGGTCGGTCACATGACATGGATTCTAGCAGGGCTATGAAATGATCCCTCATTAGAGGGCTGCTATCTGTTGAATGCTTGAAATTAATAGGAATTTTAGGCTTATATTAATGACTTCTGCCACATTTTGTTTTTAACACAAATGGATGTCTCATTCATTACTTCAAATCTCAAATGCACATTTAATTGGATCAAAGCTTTTAAATATGCATGATCCAATAAACGTTTCCCTGGGATGTAAGCATTAACAAAGCTGAGGACACTGTCCTAAATTGTCTCAGTGACAGTGGAGGGCAGCTGTTACACAACACAGCATAGAAATCTGATCTTGTTTCCTCTGCCACCAGCCGGGGACCTGCCTGACCCCAGAACATTCCAGTGAAGAGGACTTTGGATTGCAGCCAAAGGAAATGAGAAGGTGATTGGCATGGAGATACAGATCCTTTTAGGTGTTATAGAGGATGATGGAATGAATATAAACACAAAGATAGCTCTTCTCTTTGCAAAAGCCTTGCTTTCATGAATGACTAGGCATTTTCTCCCCAAAGCAGACCTCTGATAGGCAATTTACATTTCCCATGGTTCATGCCACATAGAAAATTATATGGTTTATCTATGGTATGTTTGAAATATTGGGCAAAATTCTGTTCTGGCATAATGTAGCGAAGCAACAATTTCCATTGACACGATGATTGCACCTGCTTAGCCCAGGGCTGAATTTGGTCCACTGTCTCAAGAAATGGCATTACTGGCATTTTTTTCCAGAACACAGCTGTCTTGTGACATATTCCCTTTGCTAGCCTAAAGTTAAGACAAAAAAAAATCCATCATACAGACAAACAGAAAGTCCATTTTAAATAAAATGTAAAAAATAGAATGTAGAAAATTCAACTTAAGGTTCCACTTAAAAAATAATACCCAAACATTACAAGATATGGAAATGCTCAATTAAGATCACCCAAACAATCTTTACTCTGCCCCCTTTATTACCACAACCTTCATTGTCCAATCAGTGTGCATTTTGTTCTTAGTTTCTAGTACGGAGAGATGAGTAAATACTACAAGAAGTGATCCATGGATAAATGTAGCAAATTCACTCTGTTGTTATCCTTGGGATCATATTATGTTATTTGTGGGGGTGAGGTAGAGCCAGGGCCAGAGCACGATCCTGGCCCACACCTCACCCTGGCTCACAGAACTGGCCATTACCGGAAAGCAGGCAGCAAGTGCTCTTCCATGCACCAAAGAGGAGGAGAAGGCTGGGATTTTGCATTCACCAGCACAATCCCTCTTGCGGCATCCCTTGGGGTGGAAGTGGAAGGAAGAAGGAACCAACAACCTTTTTGGAAAATAACAGTTATGGAGGACCCTGTCCCAGAATGTCTCATCCCAAGCCCAAACCCCATGCTCTGTGCACATCTCCGAGAGCAATTCATGTTCTCTTTTGGCCACAGTCTGCTCTGCTCTCAAGGTGACAGCATCCTCTCATTCCATTAGAGGTCGCCACAAAGTGTTTAATAAACTGAACATAAGTAACAGGAGCTATGATATAGAACATCCCAATTATCTGTGACTTGTCCCTAAGAAATGCTCAGAGAGAGGACAACACTGCATAATTATGAAGAGTACATTATTGTTGTTTTTTAAAGAGTCTTCTACAAACATATGCCTGGGAGAAGCCTTGAAAAACCCTGAGGCACCCACTGTGCTTTGGTGGCTCAGCGGCTTCCTAGGGAAGTGTGATAGATATCCTAGAGTGCAAGCATACCCTGTACTCAGGTATCAAATCCGTCAACATCTTTCAGCACAAAGGAGGAGACCATTTACATTTCTGGATTTAAGCACACACTGGAAGCTATTCAGCATTCCGGAAAGCATCTCTTTCATGTGGCAATAAGACAGCTGATTCTTTTCATAGCAGAGTGGAGTACTGCTGTACTGGCCACATGCAAAGTCCCTGCTGAAGAAATGTGCCTTGAGCTCACTTGCTGGATGCAATCAGCATGTAAATTTAGCTAAGCAGTGTGAGGTCAATAGGGTGGAGCTGAAGGAAGCCAGGACTGACTAAGCAAAGATTACAAGGTGAGCCACATTGCTGTGCCACAGATTAGTTATTTAAAGATTGTTCATAGAAAATGTCATTGAGAGGAAGGCCTTGATTTGTTAGGAGCCTGGGAGGCTTCAGGGCAAAACACAGGGACAGATCCTCAGGTGGTGTAAATCAGTGTCTCTCCATTAAAGTCAATGGAGCTGTAACAGCTCTGGTTTTGAAAGCATATTTTGTTTCACAAGCTATTATTGAAGCATCTGCTAAGAATTGCATGGTATGAATTGTGGTGCAGTTACTTTAAACCTTTGCTGCCTCCTGGCTACTAGCACTCAACTTAAAAAGAATACTTGTCTGTGCAGCTATCCTATGCTCCAAGATGCCTTTAGATTGAGGAAGTGAATCACCAGTGTCCCAAAGTCCAGCCATAAAGAAAATCGTAAGTAGCTTTAAGAAACAAGAATGAGAAAAGACAGCTGTGTCCACAGACAAAGCAGCATTTGATGGAGGCTGCTGACATCTGAAAGAAGACAGGCAGAATTGTTATGTAAAAGCACCTACTTTGCCATATGCAGCAGGTGGCAAAGATCACAATGTATCCTACCCCGAGGAGCCTCCACAACACAGCACTGTTACCATGGAACAAGGAAACTATTTCAGCTCCCAGTGAAAGGCGACTGCTAGAAAAGCAAAGGCCAGAGAAGGGTAGACGCAGTAATTCCACTATGGTTTTTGCAGCTCTAGAAAGTGAGTTTAGACCAGCAGATTTTGCATCCTAGCTCATAGGCAACGTTTCAAGAAGGAAAGTGTGGACATGTTCCTCTTCACAGCAAATGTAAACTAGCTGGACACTGACCTTTGAGGATTCTCAGTGGGGCAGTCTTAACTCCAATATGCTTTCAGTTAAATGGTGCTTAGCAGCTATCTGAAAACTATATAGCTGGTTTTTTACTACTGCTGTGGATGGATCGGTTTCCACTACAGACCTTCCAATTTATGCTTTTGGTTATTCTTCCTCTCACTTCTTCAAACACTGAATTTCTCTCTCCGCTCTCTGTTCTATTATTTCAAACCTCTCTCAGCTATAGTGCTCTCCCATTATATTTCCAGCTATTATTTTACCGGTAAGATTCAAATGTTTATTAGCTCCTCACTGTGCAACCAACTTAATGCAAGGGTTTTCCTGAAGGAGGGCAGAATGTGCCCCAAGGTGTTCCTAACTTGTGTTTGCCCACTAGTGCCAGATACTCGAGCTGACTCAATCAATGAGTGGAATCCCACATCCAGTGACTAAACTCCCTGCATGTGCATATCACACTTTACCACGGCTAAGTCTCAATCTAGGATTCCTGTGACTATTATCACATAATCCTAAAGGGAAATGTCACACACACATAGCATTTCCCCAGCTTCATACTTGACATTTCAAAGTTAACTTGTGGGAGAAGCAGGGTCTAATGGTGAGAACACTGGACTCAGATCAAAGAGATCTGGGATCCTCTCCTGGTTTTATTACAGACGTCATGCATAACCTTGGGCAAGTCACTTAACCAAGCTGCCAGTCAGTTCCCTCAATCTGAAAAACAACCATGATAATACTTCACACCTGCATCGGGTTGCCGTGAGACTTCATTCTTAAATGTTTGTAAAAGTGCTTTGAGAGCCCCGATTGGCAGATACTATAGAAGGACAATTTGTAGCCCAGATTATGCCACCCTTACTCAAACTGAGGAGCACCTTACCCTGCAAATAGCTCCACTGATTTCAGTGATACTCTTCAAGCTGTAAGGTATTACTCAAGGTGAATAAAGGTATCAGAATCTGGTCCTGTAATCCTTTGCTAAAAATCATATCTTTCATTGTCACCTTCATCAGTTTTCAAAGTCCCTGGAACTGGACTAAACGAGTGTATGTGAGTCAATACCATGGCACCAGGCTTAGAAGGAAGCAAGTGTTTTCCCCTGATACAATTCTAGCACTCTAAAGCAATATCGTTTTGGCACTAAGTAGCTGAAAATTTGAAATGTCTGTTAAAGCTCCTGTGATTTCTCCCACAGATTACTGTAATTAGTCCCTGGTGAAACAAACTACTTAAAAAGCCATTGTTAATTTGTTCCAAAGTAAATGATTATCTGAAATATACACAGTAGAGGTTCTTAATTAGCCTGTCATCATCTGGGACAGTAAGTGCCCATGGCAGCGAGAGCCTAATTAATTACTCATATCTCCACATTGCAGCTTTTTGTCTAGCCATAGATGCTCTTCAGTCCACACAGACAGTCTATAGTTCTCTATGGAACAGCTTTGAGAGTAGCACACGATAGGTTTTCCTGGTCCTGCACTCAGCAGGGTTGCCTCATCATTGCTACACACACCTGGAATGAGATCCCTTCCAGGTTACCGGGCTCACAGCAAGGATGAATTTAGCTTCCTCAGGATAAGATGCCCTGATTGTGCCTGTGGAAGGCAACCCTTTGTGCTGCTGTGCTGGAACTTTGCATTTGACAACTGTTCACTGAGCTGGATGGAAAATAAGGAGGCCTGGGAAGTGGGTACTCAGGGTCAGCTTTAAGCACAAGCCAGCATCTGCCTAAAGCTCCACATCCCATGCAGAATTGATACAGTTTAAGGCTTGAAGGGACCATTAGATCATCTAGTCTGACCTGTATACACAGCCCTTAAGTTTCAGCCAGTTACCCTTGTAATTAGTCCAATAAATAGTGTCAACCAAAACATGGAAAGGAAGCCAGTCTTGATCTAAAGACATCAAGAGATGGAGAATCCACCACTCCCCTTGGTAGTTTTGCCCAATGGTTAATCACCCTCACTGTTAAAAATGGTGCCTTATTTCCAATTTGAATGATCTGGCTTCAGCTTCCAGCCATTGGTTCTTGTTATGCATTTCTCCTCTAGATTAAAGAACCCTTTAGTACCCAGTGTTCTTTCCCTGTGCAGGTACTCCTACACATAATCAAATAATTAGGTCCCTACCAAATCCACGGTCCATTCTGGTCAATTTCATAGGATTTTAAAAATCATAAATTTCATGATTTCAGATATTTAAATCTGAAATTTCACAGTGTTGTAATTGTAGGGGTCCTGACCAAAAAGGTGTTCTGGAGGGTTGCAAGGTTATTGTAGGGGGGTTGCGGTACTGCTACCCTTACTTCTGTGTCACCGCTGGTGGCAGCACTGCTTTCATAACTGGGTGGCCAGAGAGCAGCAGCTGCTGGCTGGGAGCCCATCTCTGAAGACAGAGCCGCCACCAGCAGCAGTGCAGAAGTAAGGATGGTGTGGTATGATATTGCCACCCTTACTTCTGCGCTGCTGCCTTCAGAACTGGGCCCTCAGTGAGCAGCCAGCTCTCTCCGGCTCCCCAGCTGTGAAGGCAGCAGTGCAGAAGTAAGGGTGGTATGGCATGGTTTTGCCACCCTTACTTCTGCACTGCTGCTGGTGGGGCCCTGCCTTCAGAGCTGGGCGCCCGGCCAACAGCCGCTGCCCTCTGGCCACCAAGCTTTGAAGGCATCACAGAAATAAGTGTGGCAATACCGCGACCCCCCTAAAATAACCTTGCGACCCCCCCCCCCCCGCAACTCCCTTTTGGGTCAGGGCACCCAATTTGAGAAATGGTGGTCTCCCCCTGTGAAATCTCTAAAGTATAAGGTAAAAGCACACAAAAGACCAGATTTCACAGGGAGAGACCAGATTTCATGGTCCGTGATGCGTTTTTCATGGCCGTGAATTTGGTAGGGCCCTACAGATAATCTCTCAATCTTTATTCTGACAAACTAAATAGATTGAGCGCATTAACGGTCTCTCTATAAGGCATTGTCTAGGCCCTTGAATAATTTTTATGGTTCTTTTAGGCACCCTCTCCAATTTTTCAACATCCTTTTAAAAACATTGACACCAGAGCTGTACTCAGTATTCCAGGATCCCTCTCACTAATGCCATATACACAGGTCAAATAACCTCCATAATTCTACTCACTACACCCCAGGTTACACATTCAAGGCTCATATTAGTCCCTCTTAGCGAGTGTGATACTGAAAGCTCATGTTCAGTTGCTTGTCACTGTGACCCTGTGATGGGGTGTCTACTCCACACTCACCCTACAGGATTTAATGCAGGCCAGATGGACCAATTAACCAATTAGGATGCTAATTAAGGAGGCTCAACTGGGCAGGAATAGGCAGGGCCTATAAAACCCAGGAGCTGAAGGCAGAAGGGCTTGCTGGGAAAAGGCAGGCACTCCCAGGAGAAAGGGAGGAGTGAATAGAGACTGTAGGCTGCAGTCATGGCCAGGAGAAAGGAGAGGACGCTTTGGGAACTGGTAGTCTCAGGAAGGAAAGGGGAACCAATAGTAGGAAGCAGCCCAGGGATAGAGCAGTAATGCCAGAGAGAGATGGATCAGACTGCTGAGTTGAGGGTCTCTGGGCTGGACCCTGGAGAAGAGGGCAGGCCCAGGTTCCCCTACCAGCCACTGGCATACGGATAGTGATTTGCCCTGTGATATACCTCTAGATCTTTTTTAGTGTCACTGCTTTTCAAGATTCATTCCTCCATTCTGCAAGCTTAGCAACACATGAGCTATGCCTATCTACATCTGGCATTAGGAAGAGAGGAGGCAGCTAATTTCTCCCCCAGCTGCTTGCAGTCCCACAAATTGTAAGGACAGTCATGAAGATGACAGCTGCCCTGCTATAATAAAAACTTCTCAATCTGATGTATAGAACAGTACATGGGTAGTACATTGGGTAAAAGGAGTGTTTAAAAGGTTTGTTTAGGGTTTGTTTCTTCTGAGGAAAAAGAAAAGATTGATGATAAACTCAACTGTTATACAGCATTGTGTAACCCAGAGAGGGTTGGTGTATACGGTAATGAATTTTATGTTGATGAAGGTGCTTTAGTATATTCATGCAGTTTTTTAGCTAAAATTCTCAAATTTTATAACTGACTGCTCTCTATATAGCAACATGGAAAATGCTACATATACCAACAACCTTAGATCTCAGCGGTAACCACAAGATGGGGTTTCTTATACTTGGATGGCAGTGCAAACTTTGATTTAGGCCTACAGCCTTTTGTGGAATTTAATTTATTAATTCGGGAGCCAGTTTTTTATTTTACTAAGGGAAAGTGTGTAGTGAAGGCTGCTGAGGAGCAGCTATGTGGTCTTTTTAAAATGCATGTGAATTAAATAGTTTTTCCTTTTTAATGGAGTAGAAGATTTAAAATCTTCTGGTTAAGGGATTAGAGGGAATCTCCTGATATAGAGGTCTGATTTGAACAGCCAGAGGCTGCATCTTCTAGCAGAGTTCATGCACTGCTAAAGGTGATATAAAGACACCCAGAAGACTCGCTTTAGCTGTGAGATCTAGGCCAAGAGTAAGAATGCTCAATTGTGCTGTAATTTAAACTCCTTCGAGCTGACTGCAGTTGTTCATTTTTGTATTTCAACCATTTCCCCCACTTTTTACATTTTAACATAACTAGAAGCTAATATAAAATCCTTCTGCATTTCTTATATAAGATAGCCTCTCCCCTTTCTTCAGTATCTGAACAGTACATACACACACAAACACTCAGGAATGATAGTGTGTCTTGTGATGGATATCTAAGATTTTGCCAGTTTTGAGTAATGCAGTCATCCTGAACATGCAGCAACATAAACCTTACAGGTTTCAGAGTAGCAGCCGTGTTAGTCTGTATTCGCAAAAAGAAAAGGAGTACTTGTGGCACCTTAGAGACTTCATCGGATGCATCCGATGAAGTGAGCTGTAGCTCACGAAAGCTTATGCTCTAATAAATTTGTTAGTCTCTAAGGTGCCACAAGTACTCCTTTTCTTTTTATAAACCTTACAGCATACTTTTAGCACAGAATACTTTTGATACATCTCTCTGCATAAAGTCTACTTAAATGGAGGCTAACAGCCCATTTGTTTTTCATTTCCAATAAATTATTCTTTTACTAGTGATTATTACAGTGCAACCAGGTTTCCTTTCTAAATTCAATAGCAATACTTGCACTTCCCGTAATAAACACAAGTAACCCTTTCCTATTTGGACCTGTATACAGAAACATGTATAACATAATATAGCATGACTGATTTTTCAGAGTCTTTAGGATATTGTATAATGCAATGGTCTTCTATTATTTAGCTTTTTAACAGACCTGTGGATAAGGATTTAAGAAAATCATATTAATTTCCTAATGAGGAAACATTACATTCAAAGAGGACATACTCAGGATTAGTCCATTGTAGACTAGTTAGATGATCTCAGAAGCATATTTTAGCTCCTCTAAAGTGAGAGCAAGGATAGGTTTGCATGGGATAAGATTTTATATATTTGCTGTGAAAAGCTAGAGTGTACATCAGCCACAGTGTGGGAAGCTTCTGAGAAACTGATTTTCCCCTTGCGTATCTGATCCTCTCCTTGTTATTCCCAGGCTTGTTTCTGTGCGGTTCTCCAAACAACCATGTCCTACCCCCATGTTCCATATATATATTATCCACACCGGGGAAGAAAAGCAAAGCAAAGAAAGGACAGACATCCTTATATCTTACCAAGAATAGCCTCCCAAGGCAAGGGCTGGAAGACCTAATGCTTGAGACATTTAAAGCTAGAATAGAAAACACACTATTAAATCTCAGCTGGGCCAGGTCCCTCAGATGATGTCAGTGTAGCTCATTTACTCCAATGGAGTTGCACCAATTTACACCAGCTGAGGATCTGGCCCATTGGAGGGAAGAATCCAGAGTTTACAGGGGAATGAACTGCATGCCATAGGTAGTGGTGCAAGTAGAATTCATTTCTTACCGATACATTGCACTCATGGGAGGGACAGAAAGGGGGGGACACACGACCTCCTCACGTGACTCCTCCCTGCCCCCGCACTCTCCGCATCCCCTCCCCATGATCCATCCCATGTTACCGGGGGGAAAGAGGGACTCTGCCCTACTCCCGCTGCACCAGAGACTTCTGAACCGCAGGTCTCTTCCGAACCACAGCAGTGAAAGGAGCAGAACATGGGGCTGCTGGGCAGCCCCACACCAGCAGCTCCTCTGGCATGGCTGTACCGCCCCCAGCCCTTCCATGCAGCTGCATCTCCTGAGTCGAGTCTGGGGTCTGTACAGCAGCCCCTCCGGAAGACAGGGCTGGGGGCGGGACTGGGGGAGGTACAACCACGCCAGAGGAGCTGCACATTCTGCTCCTTTCGCCGCTGTGGTTCCCGGGAGAGCCCTAAAGTTCAAAACGGTAATAGAAGCTTCTATAATAAGCAAGCTGTATATGTCTTTTAGGATTAACCCCGGACAATCACTGAGGAACTCTTGCTTATGCTTAGAAAACTTCGCTCCTCAGCATTCAAGCAGCAAAGCGATAATTTCTTCCTGATTGTGATTTTTATTCCCTTTTCGCAGAGTTCAAGCTGATGGAAGAAGTGCTTGTGGACGTTTCCTCTTCATGAATGTGGGGTTGGGTGCGGGGGTGAGGAGAGCAATCAACAAGGTCTTTTGCCCTCTGTTGTTCCAAAATGGTTCATCTGGTGTCTAAGGGACTTCTTTTATGGGCAGGAGATAACATCTCTTATGGTAAACTAGTATTACATAAGAACGGCCATACCGGGTCAGACCAATGGTCCATCTAGTCCATTGTCCTGTCTTCTGACTCAGATGCCTCAGAGAGAATGAACAGAGCAGGCAATAGTCTCAGAGAGATGCCTCAGAGAGAACGAACAGAACAGGCAATAGTCAAGTAATCCATTCCCTGTCATCCACTCCAAGCTTCTGGCAAACAGAGGCTAGGGACCCTCAAAGCATGGTGGTGCATCTCTGCCCATCCTGGCTAAGGTCCATTGATGGACCTGTCCTCCATGAGCTTATCTAGTTCTTTTTTGAACTCTGCTATAGTTTTGGCCTTCACAACATCCTCTGGCAAAGCGTTCCACAGGTTGACTGTGCGCTTTGTGAAGAAGTACTTCCTTTTGTTTGTTTTAAACCTGCTGCCTATTAATTTCATTGGGTGACCCCTAATTCTTGTTCTATGTAAAGGATTAAATAACATTTCCTTATTCACTTTCTCCACACTAGTCCAGATTTTATAGATCATGTATCTATCTATCATATCCTCCCTTAGTCGTCTCTTTTCCAAGCTTAAAAGTCCCAGTCTTTTTAATCTCTCCCCATATGGAAGTTGTTCCATACCCCTAATCATTGTCTTGCCCTTCTCTGTACCTTTTCCAATTCCAATATATCGTTTTGAGATGGGGTGACCAGATCTGCATACAGTAGTCAAGATATAGGCAGACCATAAATTTATAGAGAGACATTATGATATTTTCTGCCTTCTTACCTATCCCTTTCCTAATGGTTCCTAACATTCTATTAGCTTTTTTGACTGCTGCTGCACATTGAGCAGATGTTTTCAGAGAACTATCCACAATGACTCCAAGATCTCTTTATTGAGTGGTAACAGCTAATTTAGACCCCATCATTTTGTATGTATAGTTGGACTTATGTTTTCCAATGTGCATTACTTTGCATTTATCAACATTGAATTTCATCTGCCATTTTGTCACCCAGTCACCCTGTTTTGTGAGATCCCTTTATAACTCTTCACAGTCTGCTTTGGACTTAACAATTTCACACTTGTTAATGTGTCTCTCCTGATTGTGGGGATTTACAGTTTCAGAGCAAACACTTGTAGTTATAGAGCAAATACTTAAATATTATCTTATAACATGCGATAAAGATATTATAAATGAGATTAATGCAATGCAGCAATTTACAAGCATTGCAGAGTCTAAACACATTTTATAAATCTAATACCTATTTTACCAATACTAACCCACATGTGAACCAGGCTGATTTACAGCTGTGCATTTGTCAGTGTTCATTGAGGCCTAGAGCCTTGGCATGAGCTGGCACCTGGTCTGCCCGAGTCACAGAGTGAATCTGCACAGCATCTATCTAACCCCACTGGCTGCCCACACATCTGAGGCTCCCACAGGACCTGTGGGGCTTCGTCCTTGGCAATCTATCAGTTGGGGACAATGAATGGCCACCGTGACTGAAGATCAATGTCCAGCTAACAAGTCTGATTTGAAGCTGTCATGCAGGCCCTGTTTCACAGCAAGGTATTACACAGCATGAGTAAGGGTGTCAGAATCTGTCCCAATATGATAATCCCTGCAAATATGTGGCGATTTAATCTATGAGCAGGTATACTTTCCCTATGGCTAGCACCTTACCAAATTCATACTCCATTTTGGTCAATTTCATGGTCATAGGACTTTAAAAATAATAAATGTCATGATTTCAGCTATTTAAATCTGAAATGTCACGGTGTTGTAATTGTAGGGGTTCTGACCCAAAAAGGAGCTGTGGGTCACAAGGTTATTGTAAAGGGGGTTGCAATATTGCCACCCTTACTTCTGCACTGCTGCTGGTAGCGGCAGTGCCTTCAGAACTGGGCATCCAGAGAGTGGCTGCTGCTGGCCGGGAGCCCATCTCTGAAAGCAGAGCTGCTGTCAGCAGCAGCACAGAAGTAAGGATGACATGGTATGGTGTTGTCACCCTTACTTCTGGACTGCTGCTGGTAGCAGCGGTGCCTTCAGAACTGGGCAGCCAGAGAGTGGCTGCTGCTGGCCGGGAGCCCATCTCTGAAAGCAGAGCTGGCACAGAAGTACGGATGACATGGTATGGTGTTGCCACCCTTACTTCTGCGCTGTGGCCTGCAGAGCTGGGCCCTCAGTCAGCAGTTGCCACTCTCCGGCCGCCCAGCTCTGAAGGCAGCAGCACAGAAGTAAGGAAGGCATGATATGGTATTGCAGTCCTTATTTCTGTGCTGCTGCTGGCGGGATGCTGCCTTCAGAGCTGGGCGACCGGCCAACAGCTGCCACTCTCCAGCCACCCAGCTCTGAAGGCAGTGCAGAAGTAAGAGTGGCAATACCGCAAGCCCCCTAAAATAACCTTGCAACTCCCCTGCAACTTCCTTTTGGATCAGGACCCCCAATTTGAGAAATGCTGGTCTCCCCCATGAAATCTGTATAATATAGGGTAAGAGCACACAAAAGACCAGTTTCACGAGGGGAGATCAGATTTCACAGTCCATGACATCTTTTTCATGGCTGTGAATTGGTAGGGCCCTACATATGGCATACTGAGGATACAGGCACCCTCTTCAATGTGGGATGGGTGGCAAGGGAGGTAGGTTGCCAGGAAGGTGATGAAATAATGTGCAAGATAAGCAAAGAGGGAATGAGACCCAATGAGTGCTGAAATGAAGAAGGGAAGGAAAGAGGGTCAGAAGAAAAGATGATGCTCTGAGAGAAAGCCAGTGAAGCAGAGAGATACATGTCAGAGGATTAAGGAAACAGAGGCTTTCTGGAGGAGCTGGGGAAATCAGGCAAGATCCATTGAGATCTGTGATTGGAGGAGCAGAGAGATGCAAGCAGATGAAATGGCAGATACATCCAGAGATGAAGAGGAAGTGGTACACAGAAAGCCAGAGGAGCTGTAAGAGATGTGGCTGGAAGCTATGGGAGCCACAGCTAGAAGAGTTGTGAGAGATGCATTGGAAGAGCAGACAACAGCAGACCTGATGACAGACACAGCTAACACAAACCAGACTCACTGGAACAGTGATAGCTGGGAAGATTTGACAGATACAGTCAGACAAGGTATCTCTTTGAAAACAACTTCCAAATTAATTAGGAATACACCTGCCAAGTTAGTCATGATTATGCCTCAATTGCTTCAAATTCTTGTCCAGAACAAAGTGAGCTCTCGTCTCTTTTCAATATGTTCTGTGCTTGCCTGCTCTCTCCCAGACAGAAATACACTCATGCACCGCTGTTGCTTGTCCCTCGACTAGTACACATATTATGAGGCTACCCTCCCCCTCCACTCATACCAGTGGAGCCTTGCACTCATATGGACAAATACTCTTCCTGTGCCCTTCCCACACAGAAAGAAAGAACAGAGAAGCCCGGGGAGTGGTCCTGTCCAACTCCCACTACACAATTCTCTCACTGACAGTTGCTAATGGAGGAATGGTTTCAGAGTAGCAGCCGTGTTAGTCTGTATTCGCAAAAAGAAAAGGAGTACTTGTGGCACCTTAGAGACTAACAAATTTATTTGAGTATAAGCTTTCGAGCTGTAGCTCACGAAAGCTTATGCTCAAATAAATTTGTTAGTCTCTAAGGTGCCACAAGTACTCCTTTTCTTAATGGAGGAATGAAAGTAAGCATTTTACTGTTAACTGTTGCAAACTCATCAATAGTACAGAAACCAGGCCTGCGGCTCTTCAGACCTTGAGGGTCTGCCTGCAGATCAATGCAAGTAGTGATATCATTGTTAAAAAAAATCTGATGAATATGAATGGCATCAGAAAGAAGACATCTTTGCAGTGTTAAATGAACAGAATTCTTGATTGTTTACATTAATCCAGAAGATTAATTGAGAGTCACTGCTTTTTATTTTCTGTGTTCAGTGTGCTGTATTGGTTACACTCAATAATTCTTACCAGTGTCTTCATTTCCTTTATGCTTAATTGGTTTTGGAAGCTCTGATCTTCCAAAGCTTCTAAGTAAAATGAGTTATTTAGACTCTTTAAATCATAATCATTCATGTTATTACTAATTTTCCCCATCAGACATGAAGAGAACAAACAACAATGATCCCAGAGTCACCAGGCTCAGAAGTGATTAGTGATTTTGGATGCCTCCATATTTGAGGACACCTCCCTGCCCATTCTTAAAATCAGATCCCTTTAAAGGTGTCTCAAACTTGGGTCTCCAAAGTCACTAGCCCCTTCTGAAAACTTAGACCAAGGCATCTTGAGCTGGGCTTCCAAACACTAAAATTAGTGACCATTTTAGAAAGTTTGAGCCTAGGTTTGTAAAACTCTTTGGGTTGAAATGTACTATGTTAATGTCAGATACTGCTTAATGATTCATTACTATTCTATCATAGACCTTGCATGTTATTTTCATATAATTGCTACATTTTTGTATGAATAATGTTGAACAAAAAATTGGCTTTTTCTGTTACATGCAGTGTATGAAGGGCCAGGTGCAGCACGGCAGACTCCTGGGGAGAAATCCGGCTCTTATTGAAGTCAATGACAAACACTCCTATTGAGTTCAATGCAGCCAGGATTGAGGCTCGAGTGCAAGTTTAAGGCCAGATTCTGACACAACTCATTTGGGTAATATCTTCTCCACAAGTAGCTCCACTGAAATCAATGAGGTCACTTGAAGAGTAAAGTATCACTCAATATCAGGGTATCAGAATCTAGTTCCTGGAGTGGACAACCTATTCTTAAACTTGTTCTGCAGAACCTGCAAGCTAAGCAGGATTCAGTTGTGTACATTTTATCATTGGTTTGTTGCAAGGATTTTCATCAGAAAATTACTTTAATGAACAACACTTCATCATGTCCTGCCTCAAGGCCACTGTGCCAGCAAACAGCCATCAAGCTCAGTTGATTTGTGGTGAAGATTCAGACTGAAGGGAGCTATTAAACTGTAAAGACCTGAACATTTCTCCCCAGGTTGAATTCATGAAGCGTCAGAATCAGATGAAGTCTTCAGAGGCATGCCCAGGTCTCTTGAAAGAGCACAGGTGGAATTGCAGAGCAACAGAGTCAGGCTAGAAGTCATAAACAATGCAGGTATTGGCATTTCTATGACCTGGAACATCAGCTGAATGGATCACTGCTTTTTCAAATGGAGGAAGAGCCTGATAGACTGAAGAACATAAGGATGGAACCCTGTATCCTTGCAATACATCAAGGGACACCAGTGAGCACTTTCCTTTTTAGTCATGGCTGAGAAATCATGAAATAAGAGTGAATTGGAAGATGGATGCTGCAGTCTGCATTCACCTCCAGGGGCGAGACGAAGGCTACAAAGAAAAACTTTCTGAGACAAATCTTCAGCTGGTGTAAACTGGCATAGTTCCGCTGACTTCAGCTACGTTGATCTGTGTTTGACAAAATCATAAACCCACATACTAAATCTAGGAATAGCTTGCAATCTAGACTTCCCAACACACAGAGAGTGCCGCAAGATCAGCCAACATGCTAAACCTCCCGATTGGACAAAGAAATGGAATTTCACCAGCACAAGGCCTATGCACCACTTAAGTCCTATCTTGAGGGCAGAAATGGGAGTTTGCTAGGATAAATTTCACTCAGACCAAACGGAGTGACAAGACGTGTCAAATTGTATCGATTTTGCTGACCTCAGCTGGATACTTTTAGAAGTTGGAAAAGCATATTCAGTGTTACCCATGCTAAACTTTGATAAGTACTGTGAATTTGCCTTATGGAATCTTGGTACTTGTGGGGGCGATGTGAGATGCTGTATCAGGCCCACTGCCAATTGCAACAGCATAGCTTAAAACTTCATCTATTATAACTGCTTCTTATCAGGGACTTGTGGAAACACATTAAGTTGAGTACAGTTGGATTACATGGTTTTGCCAAGTCAGCAGTATATGGGGGTTATTAATTCCATTTTCATAATATCATAATGAGATTTAGTAGAAGCTAAAATTTAAATCAGAACTGTGAAAAAAAGGTTAAGATGAGGAAAAAGCATGCAGGAGGAGATAGGAAAAGGTAAACAAATCCTTCACTCAACCAATATCCCTTTTCATTACATCTACTTCTTTTTCCCCATGTACCGTGAACCCAGCATACTTGTGCAGTCAAAAATATGAGCAGTGCAACATTTATAAAGAGAATATTGGTGTTTCCTGCTGACAGCTTGAATCAAATAATTAAGAAGCAGTTTGCCATTTGGTCCAGTGCACAAGTTAAAATCAAAACAATAATGAGTTGGAGTTGATTACTCTGTTCAGTTCCTCGGTGTTTCAGTAGGGTTATAGTTGACCAGAAAATGTACTTTTGATAAAATGTGTATGTTTATTCATCTGGGAACTGACAACAGTGCACTGTATATTATATAAGAGTATGTGGTCCCTGCCTCAAGAATCTTATAATCTAGGTAAAAAAAAAGAGGCAAATCAAACACAAATTACTCTGGTCCAGGCTCTCAGTACCTTGCAGGACTGACTCCTCAGACAATTGTAAGGTCCTTGTCATCCTCAGATAGGTGTCCAAAAGCTTTTATTTTAGGTGGGTCAACTTTGGTAGACCAAAAGCAGTATCCCAAGATGGAATTTACTCAAAACACAAGAGCTAATATCTCTACCAGAGCAAAACATCTATGGGGTCTTTAAGGACCACAAGCGTCAAGCATCTTAGTTTTATTTCTCCAAAATCAATTTTCTCCTAATGGCATAATGGGACATTGCTGCACTGAACCACCAATACCACTTCCTGCAGAACTCTGGGTTTTCTTTGGACATCTGTCTTCCAAGCACAGACCCAGTCCAACCCTACTTAGTTTGGAAGAGCTGGCAAGATCCACAGTCTGAAGTATGAACTTTTATTTCTGTAATGTCCAATTTCATTTTTTCCTGTGGCTCCCTCTAATAATAAGCAACAATCAATTACTTGTATTGCAGGATGACAAGCCCCTGTAATGGCATGGGACCCGAAGGTGCTAGGATTTGCACAAAAAATGAACAAAAAGACAGTCCCTACCCCAAAGAGCTTACTTTTCTTCTTAGGTATAACCCCAAGAGTAATTGAATAAACAATCTCAGTTGCTGTCACTTGTGTGAGAGATCAGTGAGACCTCCCCCAAATTTCTAGGTTAAAAATTCTTGGATAAATTTAGCAATTTGATCAGGGGTGGTTTCTGAACAGTCTTTTGGGTCTCCCTCTCTACCCCATCTGGGAAAGCTATGATCTTTATGCTGTTGTCCCTTCTTTGAACTGTTTTCTGAATTAAATTTGTCCTATTTAGTTCCATCTTTGTTCTGACACTTTCTATAAGCATTTTTCTGCTAAAAGGATCCTTGTCCTCTAAAGTGGCTATTCTCTTTCCATCTCAGTAACCCTGTCCCTTAAATTTGAAGGGTCAATTTTGTTTGTTTCATCTTCTGACATCCTCTGCAGTTCTGGCAGTATTCTGATAGCATTTTTTTTTTGCTGAGATCACTAATAGTGTCTAGATTTCTGCAAGTCTTCTGCTCCTTTGATGCAGTTTTTCAGTTTTCCCTTTTTAAGAATCCCAGCCAAGTGGGTAGATAGGATAGGATCATGGCCAAGTTGTCATTCACAGAGAGTTTTCTTTTGCTTTGTGTTAGTATTTTCTACATTAGGTGCTTTCAGCTCTGGCAACTAATAACCATGAAATCTTAACAGCCATTCAATATATATATTGTATATAATAATGGGCCATATTCCCAACCACTGTATATGGGTACAGCTCCATGCATAATGTATTGGCTTCAAGTCAATGGGACTGCTTGCATGCTAAAAGGTAACCATGTGCTTGTTTTTTGTGTCTCTCTATTGGTTTTAATGATGAAGTAAAAATTCTGTGTAAGAATACTATAGGATACAAACAAGTAACAAATCCTTGCTTTGCAAAAATGTGAGCAAAGGGATTGGATTCTTGTTTACAGTGCCAGAGGTTCAAATCCCGTGAAACTCCTGATAGCAGAAGTGAAAATTAACTTACCTTGGTACATGGTGGATTCTCCATCATTCAAAGTCTATGAATGAAGACTGATGTCTTCCTAAAAGATATGCTCTAGCTCAGCCAGAAGTTACCAGCTAGCTCTAAGAACTACTGAGTGAGATTCCATGGCCTGTGTTATGCAGGTCAGACTAGATGTTCAAAATGGTCCATTCTGGATTTACAATCTATGAAAAACAAAGTTCTGGATCGCTGCATGAGTTTACCACTGCAACACCTCCTTAGAGATCTCATGAACCTCTCACTTGTACATCCATGTTTCCTTTAGATAAGAGACAAGTTCTTCCCACGTCACATGACATTATTCTGCTTTATCAACCTTATACAGAAGATATTCACATGATCAAGTCAGGTATAATAATGAACTACTTTGATGGGTGCAAACCACGTGGAAGAATTTTGTAACTAATGTACGTTTCACACAAACCTATAATCTCAGTTTTGTCTACACTATATCATAGAATCAGAGAAGATTAGGGTTGGAAGAGACCTCAGGAGGTCACTTAGTCCAGCCCCCTGCTCAAAGCAGGACCAACACTAACTAAATCATCCCAGCCAGGGCTTTATCAAGCTGGGCCTTAAAAACCTCTGAGGATGGAGATTCCACCACCTCCCTAGGTAACCCATTCCAGTGCTTCACCACCCTCCTAGTGAAATAGTGTTTCCTAATATCCAACCTAGACCTCCCATACTGCAACTTGAGACCATTGCTCCTTGTTCTGTCAGCTGCCACCAGTGAGAACAGCCGAGCTCCATCCTCTTTGAAACCCCCCTTCAGGTAATGGAAGGCTGCAATCAAATCCCCCTTCACTCTTCTCTTCTGCAGTCTAAATAAGCCCAGTTCCCTCAGCCTCTCCTCGTAAATCATTTGCCCCAGCCCCCTAACCATTTTCGTTGCCCTCCGCTGGACTTTCTCCAATTTGTCCACATCATTTCTGTAGTGGGGGGCCAAAACTGGACACACTATTCAGATGTGGCCTCACCAGTGCCGAATTGAGGGAAGTGATTATTCCTCTCTATCTGCTGGCAATGCTCCTACTAATGCAGCCCAATATGCCGTTAGCCTTCTTGGCAACAAGGGCACACTGTTGACTCATATCCAGGTAGTGTCTACATTTTGTTTCTTCATACACATCTCCAAGAGCCTTTCTTTCAGCTCTACCCACACTGCTTAAGTCCTAATCATCTTACACTTTGAATACATTGATATCTTCCTGCCTGACCTCAATACCTGAAAATCTGCCCCTGTCAATTCAATTCAAAATGCTGCTGCCACTATCATCTTCCACCCTTGCTATATTAACTCCTCTTCAAGTCTTTCCACTGAGTCCCCCTCTTCTAATGCATCACACACAAACTTCTTGTCCTTCAAAGACATCCACAGTTTAGGCCTGAGCTATCTATCCTATTAGCTTAGCACTGCCAACCTTTGCTCTGCCAGTGATACTAGCCCAATCCCGCATTTGTCCACATTTCTTACAAGCACTTTCATGCTTTCTCCCATGTTGCCCTTTACACACCAGACAAACTCCTAGACATTTCTTACCAAGCTACTACTTTCTTTATGGCCCTATGTCACAATACATAAAGAAGACTGCCATCTGATAATGGCTGGGCAGGTGGTGAGTTGCGATTCCTACTACAACCTGGCTAAGCACTGCAGCCATAAGCTTGTGTGGGCCAAAACAGCCTTTTATCTTGTTTTATCTTGTCCTGTCCTCCCCACCCCCACCTTCTTGTTTGTCTCATCCACCTAGGGTTGCCAGGTGTCTGGTTTTCAACTGGAACACCCAGTTGAAAAGGGACTCTTCCCAGCCTGGTGAAAATGAGCAAGTGAGGATGGGGGAGAGCGAGCGACAAATAATCATGCTGCTGGGTGGGCTTTTCAAAAGCCTTTAGCCTTGACCCAGTATCTGCTCCCATTGAAGTCCATGACAAGACTCCCACTGACTGTCATGGGATCAGCATTCAATCAGCGCTATGTCCTTTTGCAAAATCACACCAGGCGTTTGCAGGGAAGGAGGTTTGCCCAGCCATGGGGGTGGGGGGAGGGAGGTACGCCCAGCCATTGTGACACCAGCCTGGAAGCCGAGATGGTGCATCTATGCAGCAAAGTCAGGCTGGCCTCGCAGCATGAGGAGGGTCACTATCGAACAATATTAATGCCAAGCTAGTTCTAGCAGCACAAGAAGACACAACTGTTGCCAAAGCCAGTGCATTAAAGGCCACGGAGGTCCCGGGCCGTTGTACCCAAGTAAAGACTGCCCGGTTGGACCCCACCGGCCCCATGAATTCCTCAGGGGGCTCCCTTGACAGAAGTAGGTCAGCACGGAGGGAGGGGGGATCCCACAGCCAGGCTGCATCATTGGGATCATTGCTCATTGGGATCACTGCCCATTGCACTGGTAGCTCCCCTGGCCCCACTTGGCTGTTCTGCAGAGTTCTGAGCCGCCCCCCAAAGCAGGCAGGAGCCAGCCCCCCACAGGCAGGCGGGACGCACCCAGGGAAAGCGACTAAGGGTGCCTCTGGGACTAGACCCTCCATTGTCTGTGCTGGAGGGGAGAGGGGGCAGAGCTGAAGAGCTCTGTGGGGCTAGAAAGCTTCTCTCCCTCTCTCTCCATCAAATTGGTACAAGGGAAGATACCAGCGCACCCCCCTTGCCTCTCTCATACCCCTTGGCACAAGGCTGAAGCAAATGCCCCTCCCCCATTTTCTTTGTTGCGATTCATGCTACAGAGGGGAGCAAATGCCCCGCCCCCATTTTCGTTGGGGGGGGTTTCATGCTACAGAGGGGAGCAAATGCCCCGCCCCCGTTTTCGTTGTGGGGGGGGGGTTTCCATGCTACAGAGGAGACTGAGGATGGAATTCGGGGTGTAGGGGGGGTACAGCCCCAACTCCCCCCTCAGCACATAACTTCGCTCCTCCCCCCCCGCAGGCAGCCTGCGCTGAGCGCTGCACCAGACCTCAGCCTCTGCCATGGCCCGGGGCACCTGGCGGAGGTGAGCCCTGCACGCGCAAGACCCGGGGGTGGGGGGGGGGGGCAGGCACGCGCCTTGTCACTGACACACCTGCTCTGTTCCGGGGCTGCCCCCGCGCCGCCGCCCGGCAGCTGAGCGGGTCTCGCGGCGACCGGGGGCAGCGTCCCGGGCCGCCCCGCCGGCTGGGCAGGCGGGATTCCCCGGCTGCGTTTCGGGTCGCTCCCACCCCAGCAGTGCCACGAGGCAGCGCTTCCCCGGGGAGCGAGGCGCGCGGGGCGGGCTGTCCTTCGCCTCCCGTTCCCTCCCTCCGGCGCGTCTGCCACCGCCCTGAGCCCGCGGGCGGGCAGCACCTAACCTCTGGGTGGGGGCGAGGGGGACACGTGGAGTGCAGCTGAGCGACCCCTTGGCTCCTGCCGTCGCTCTCTGCTCATTGGTTTGAAAACTAAACAGCTTGGGGATCTCGGATCTGAGCGGCACTTAAAGAAACAGCCTGGGGGACGGGGGGAATCCTACTCAAGCAAAGCTCCCAGACTCTAGTGGGAATTTGCAGGAACACCCCCACCCCCAAGTGGGAATTTGCAGAGACACACAAACACACAACCCAGTGGGAATTTGCAGGGATACCCCCCTCTAGTGGGAATTTGCAGGGACACACACCCCAGTGGGAAATAGCGGGAACCCCCTGCCCCTCAAGTGGGAATTTGCAGGGACACACGCACACACACACACACCCCCCAGTGAGAATTTGCAGGGACACCCCCCCTCAAGTGGGAATTTGCAGGGACACACACACACCAGTGGGAATTTGCAGGGACCCCCCCTTCAAGTGGGAATTTGCAGGGACACACACACAGCAGTGGGAATTTACAGGGACCCCCCTTCAAGTGGGAATTTGCAGGGACACACACACAGCAGTGGGAATTTGCAGGGACCTCCCCCGCCTTCAAGTGGGAATTTGCAGGGACACACACACACCAGTGGGAATTTGCAGGGACCTCCCCCGCCTTCAAGTGGGAATTTGCAGGGACACACACACACACCCCAGTGGGAATTTGCAGGGATCCCCCCCCTTCAAGTGGGAAATTGCAGGGACACACACACACACACACACCAGTGGGAATTTGCAGGGACACCCTCCCGATAGGAACTTGCAGGGACACAGGAGCGCAAGCTCAGGGTGCCCAAGGCGCCGCGCGGCTAGCAGGCTGCAGAGGTCACATGCCCATCCGCTGCCCCATTGTGGGTGCGTTGGCTCGGAAAGGGCAGCGATCGCTCTCTCTAGCAACGGGATCGTGGCACCCGCGGACACCCCTGCTCCCCCCTCTGGAAAAGCAAAGCTTTGGGAGGAATTCCTTGCCGCTCAGCACCTGCTCATTTCGGTACAACTCCGCTGATTTATGAACTCCCCTGAGGGGCTAGTAAGCACCCTCCCATACCCATGAGATGGAAGCTCCTGGGAGACCTTCTATTTCCTGACCCATTTCTCCCAGTCCTTAGCCCGTTCCTGGGCTTTTCTTTCATCGGCTGTAACACTAGAAGCCTGGAGTCTCTGTCTCTTTCCAGGATCTAAGTCCATCCCCCTCTGTCTCTGGCATGCACGCACATATGCCCTATAACTCACTGCTTGGGTTTTTTATGCGCTACAATTGCCCTTAATGCATCTCCTCTTGGTTGATCTGGCCTAGGATCCAAAAAAGAGCCTCAGAGGCCCACGGGACTGTCCGGGTAAGATTACAACGAGCCCTTTTAGCCTGGTGCAGCATCCTCACTCGGGGGAAGCCAGCCAGTCCTGCCTGGCAGAAGCGCTGGGATATTTTTAGGGGGACTGCATGGGATTTCCCCATTGACCCATTTCTCCCGGGAAGACGGTAGCGAGAGAAGCAGGATCTGCTTTTGTTTTGTTTTTCATGGAAACTTTTTAATTGTGTGTTTATTGCAGCAAATCTCTCCAGAGGAAAGCTCTCAAAGGCAGGCTCATAAGCCTCAATCAGCTTTGCACTGCCTTTGAAGGAGAGCGGTCGGATGATCTGCATGGTGTGAGGAGCCATGAGACCAGACGACATTAACCCTAGGACGGGACTAGTGGTGGCTTTGGTCAGTGTCTTCCTTGTTTTTGGCTTCATGTTTACCGTTTCTGGGATGAAAGGGGAGACCCTGGGAGACATCCCCCTCCTGGCAATAGGACCTGCTATTTGCTTGCCGGGTATCGCTGCCATTGCACTAACGAGGAAAACAGATGGCTGCACCAAATGGCCTGACAACAAACGACCCTGCAGCAAAAAGGCGAAAGACAAGGAAGTGGTGGAGCTGCTGAGAACGCCCTCGGATCTGGAATCGGGCAAAAGCAGCTGCGATGAGCTCGCCAAGAAGGCATACCTGAAGGACAGGAAAGTGCTGAAGGGAGAGGACTCTGTGTCCATCTGCACCACCACCACCACCACGGGAGAATGCAAGAGCCTGATCAAAAGGGTGGACCAGGAGGAGATGCTGAGATACCTGGAGACCTGCTACCCGGAGATGCCTGGGAACGTGCTAGTGGGAGAGGGTCCCACTTACAGTGCCTTGGAAAAGAAGAGTTCTCCTCCCTGGGACAGTGTTGCCTGCCCTGACACAGAGGACAACATTTTTGTGGCTCCAAAAGACAGTATAATTGTCTGTTCCTACAAGGAGAATAGCAGTTACAACAGATATTGTTGTTATATAAACCCTACTAGAGTCAGCTCAGACCATGAGACTATAGTTTGAATGATGCACATTTGATATATCTCTATGTATTTTTACAGACTCTACATCTTTCAGCTCTTAATAAGGAAAAGTAGCTGATTGCACTGCATGGAACACTCCTCATACTATTACAAATGTTACCTGGTATGTGACTGATGCTCAAACCTTTTGTGCCTGAAATACTTTCTGTAAGTAAATAAGCATGTTTAGGGCTAAGAACTCCTTCTTCTTTGTGAAAATCAATTTTAATTCTTTTAAAAAATGTCAGTGCTGAATATTTTGTCCAGACACCCCCTCTCCCAAGACCCGAGTTCCTCGACAAGTTGGCAAGATGAAGGCATTGACTGTCAGCTAAAATCCAGGCAAGAGTCAAAAGTCTGGAGCTCCCTGTGTAAAATAACATGCAATATGGATGAGTGGATCTTAGGAATAGTGTCACTTTATTGAATTAGTTGGCTGTCTGATGTTAAGCTGTTAGAAAAGCTTTTCAGTTCAATCAGTCTTCAGGCAGGCAAAATCTGACTTCAGTTTTCTGCTCTTATTAGATTTTACATGACCTTGTTTTAGGAAATCAAAGAGCAACATTGTAGGCTATTACCCTGCAAGCCTCCTGAGTCGAGGAAGGGGACTAGGATAGAGAGAATTTTTGAAGGCAAATCTACCAGCAGTCATATCAAAGGTACAAGTGTTCGGCTATTTTGCTTCATTCTTATTTGTTAATGAATCCACCAAATTCTTTCTAATATGTTTGGCACTTACAGCTGTACTTTATAATAAGATATTGATAAAATCATTGCAGAGACTTAGCAGAGGGGTCACTGGATTTGGGAGATTATAAATGTATATATATATATACATATACATATAGTCACTTGGAGATTTAGGGCCTGATCCAACTCCCACTGAAGTCAACAGACTCCTATTGGCTGTAACAGAAGCTGGATCAGGCTCTTTGGGGGGAGAGATAGCTCAGTGATTTGAGCATTGGCCTCCTAAACCCAGGCTTGTGAGTTCAATCCTTAAGAGGGACATTTGGGATCTGGGGCAAAAATTGGGGATTGGTCCTGCTTTGAGCAGGGGGTTGGGCTAGATAACCTCCTGAGGTCCCTTCTAACCCTGATATTCTATGAAGTGTCATCTTCACATACTTTTTCAAAAACTCCAGATGTTTATCTATGGATCTTGAATAATGTTATTTTATTCAATATTATGAAAGCCATTTTTAAGGTGGGGGAGACTAGAGAAATATGGTTGGCATGATTTTTCCACAACCATGCTGTATGTTTTGTTAACTAGTTCACTGATCACAGATGCATAATACTGGAACCATGACCTGAGTGATGCGAAAGCATAGTGGTTAACCCCTCAGAACCTGCACACACATATATAATACAAATTACATAAACGTACTACAGATTACACATACTCTAACATGTATATTACTATATGAGATAGTATAGAAACAATATAATATATATATACATGTAATCTATACAGCCAATCTAAGGGTTAAACTATTAGAAAAAATGTTTGCTAAAGCATAAAATAATTTGTTAGCATTTCACAGTCAAAGCCTTGATTTCAATAACAAAATGCTCAACACCACTCTAAAAAGTCTTGCCCTGTTGGAAGTCTTAATAACAGTTCTTGCTTTAGTTATTTTTAATAAACCATAATTTGCACCAGACAGACTTATTGAACTACCAGTGTAAAAAGAAGCCACCCCTGACTACAGGATCCTGGGAATATTCTGCAGAAATTGCTCTGGAATTTTCCACTGAGAGATTGAAAGCTAAACAACTGCTCATTATGTCTGTGCAATTATTTGGAAAATAAAAGGAAACCTCAGGCATCCTGAGGGTCCATCCATTTGGAAACTGCTCTCAAATTGTTACAGACAATCAGCTCAAAGGAGATTGCCAAAGGGAGGTTTGGGAAGATTTCCCAGCATGGGCATTCTCTGCTTCTCTCTGGTGCACTAAACGTAACATTGTTTATTTTATTTACATATTTATGTACTGATTTTTCACAGAGTGCCCAATGCTGTGGCATCTGGGTGCTATTCAAGCAAATAAAACAAATGCCGGTTAGTCTCAGGCAGGGACAGCCAGTTAATATTAATACACCATACGTCTTGCTGCTGTGGTGTATAGTTCAGGGACTCGTATTTGCAAAACTCGAGCTTTTGTCAGAGTAAATGAGTCCCACAGAGACCCTCAACTGAATATGTTCAACTTCCAGCCCTAGACAAAGACAATCCAGGGATTGTCTCCAAGAATAGCTCAAGAGAGCTTAATCACCATAACAGAATATAGGGCCTGATCTTGCAAGGTGCTGAAAGCCAGATCCTGCTCCCATTAAAGTCAAAGCTAAAATCCAACTGACTCCCATGGTGCAGAATATGGCATTCTGAGTGCCTTCAGCCCCCCATCAGTGGCAGTTGAGGATGTTC
The DNA here is from genome assembly GCF_009764565.3 of Dermochelys coriacea. Classification (NCBI taxonomy): domain Eukaryota; kingdom Metazoa; phylum Chordata; order Testudines; family Dermochelyidae; genus Dermochelys; species Dermochelys coriacea. Next base: position 120,665,448 of record NC_050072.1, read on the forward strand.
AATATAGTGCAAGAGGTGCTTAGCACCACTTGAGATCAGGCCCATCAGCAGAAAGGCAACCTCTCAGATAACTGAGTCCTGAATTGTAGAGACTACAATGTAAACAACCCCTTGCGTTGTGTTTGGTAGCAAATAAGTAGCCCATGCAGAACACCGATTAGGACAGTTCTGCAAATATGTATGAAGAAGAGGTTGAATGGTTTTTTTTGCTTAGGTTTAAATGCTGTCTGCCAAACCACACATTTGAAAAGTATTAGAAAGGTCTCTCATAAGGCTAGGCAATTTTCAGAGTAGCAGCCGTGTTAGTCTGTATTCGCAAAAAGAAAAGGAGTACTTGTGGCACCTTAGAGACTAACAAATTTATTTGAGCAGGCAATAAATTCTAATGGCAAATGGCATGACAAAGATATAATATTCAATCAAAAAGAAAAGGAGTACTTGTGGCACCTTAGAGACTAACAAATTTATTAGAACATAAGCTTTCGTGAGCTACAGCTCACTTCATCGGATGCATTTGGTGGAAAAAACAGAGGAGAGATTTATATACACACACACAGAGAACATGAAACAATGGGTTTCAATATTCAATATTCAATATTCAATATTCAATCAAGTAACTCTGAGTCATGAACTATATTCCATTCGTACTGTTAGACCTTAGGGTTTTGCTTTTTTATTAATGAAAGTAGATTTTTATGGCAGTGAAAGTTACTCACAATTTTAAAAAATTGAATGTTAAAAATAGTGAAGATTATGGGTGGAATCCTGGCTCCATTGAAGTCAATGGGTCCAGGATTTTACATGTTAAGTTTAAAGAGTATTTATAGGTAATTTAACATAAGCACAAATAGGAATTTGAAACCAGAGGAATATGGACAAACCTTCTCTGAAATCTCTCTACTTGAGAATCTTTCCTTTTCCCATGTTCAGTATTACTTTTAATTAACGGAATAGAGTGAAATCAGGGATGAATTTGGCCATTTAAAAAAAAGTGTCTCTAGGGTTTGATCCAAAACCCATTGGATTGACTGTGACCCTTTCCACTGACTTTGGTGAGCTTTGGTTCAAGCCCATGAAAAGTGCCAAACTGATAATCCGGGAGATTAAAACCCTCTGTTTACACACAAGACAAACAGAGCATAGGCAGCAGCAAGACTGACAATGTGCCTCCTCCCTGATCTGCATGGTCTCTCTTAAACCAGAGAGTTGCTTAATCTCTCTGGCCATTCAGTTCTTGGCCTCTCTATTGAGATTGTCAGTTAGCACAGTTTTGCTAGTGAGTGTATTTTAAACCTGGACATTTATCTGCCAAGCAGTCACATTATGGTTACAGCCTGTCATGATCAGCCTTGATTTTGGTGGAAGGAGGAGCAATTCCATTGATTTTAATGGAGTTGTTCCTGCTCATCACAGGGCTGAATTTGACTCATGGTCATTACAACCTGGGTGTGATTCAGACTCATAGCTTGGAGGTGAGTCTCTTTATGTCATTGCCAATTCAATAAACAACCCACACTCCCTGGGTTAAAATTGCACTTCATCCTTGATTTTTTAAGTGTCAAAGTAGTGAACATAACTGCAATGTCCCTTATCTATTAGAGCTTAATCCTGCATCTACTGATGTCAACAGCAAAACTTTAATTGAGTCAGTGATGCAAGATCAGGATATTAAATTGTCTTTGTAGAGATCAGGTGATAAAGCACTCAAGACAGATTTCTAAGATTTATAAAATATAATTTTTATTGTAGCATTTATTGTAACTTCTGCACTGATGGGTATTATTTTTTTCTGAAGTAATGTAAAAGTGATGCACAAATCAACTGTGTTCATTATATAGTCTGAAGTGTTGCTTTATTTTATTTTATTTTATTTGTTTGTTTGTAGCATTTTTATCCACATAGATTACATTACAAAAAAAAAACCCATGCAGTTTCTTTAACAGAAAACCAGGAAACCTTTTCAGCCGCCATAATCCTCTATTCATTTTTTAGTCTCTTCTCACGTGTAATTGCATTTTCACTTCATCATTGTCTAGAAAGCAAACAAAGGAAACAAAAACACAATGTGTGGCCTGATCCTAACAAGTGCTGAGCACCCTCCACTCCTAGTTGACTTCAGTGGTGACAGTGCTGAGTCCTGCTCAGGACTGGGTCCATACAACTGATCTGAGTTTGATAGAAATATGATATTATCCCAATGGCACTTTTCGCTTTCCCCTGCTGATTTTTGTTTTTGTTTGTTAATGTAATGTCTTCTCCTTCCCTCATCCCACGCCTTTGTTTTGAGCAGTCTAATTTGGTTTATTACATTAAGGACCAGTTTCTGACACTCTTATGCGTGTTGAGTGACACCTTAGTTTGTGAACAGTCCCAGTGATTTCTAGCTGACTACTCATAGAATAAGGGACTACTCAATGTCGGGGTGGCAGAATCTGTCCCTACATCATCAGCCTCATTGAGACGGTGATATAAAATCATCACTCTGGTTGAGATGGTCACTCTTTGGAGCATGGGCTTTGTATTTTCCATGTGTGTGAAGCATCATAGAAACATAGAAGATCAGGGTTGTAAGGGACCTCAAGAGGTCACCTAGTCCCACCCCCTGCTCAAAGCAGGACCAATTCCCCAACTAAATCATCCCAGCCAGGGCTTTGTCAAGCCGGGCCTTAAAATCCTCTAAGGATGGAGATTCCACCACCTCCCTAGGTAACCCATTCCAGTACTTCACCACTCTCCTAGTGAAACAGTTTTTCCTAATATCCAACCTAAACCTTCCCCGCTGCAATTTGAGACCATTATTCCTCGTTCTGTCATCATTCACAGCAATGCTCCTATGGACATTTTAATCACTAATAATAACTAACAATCAAAATAAATAGATAAATTATGATCAGTAATTAAGTCACTTTAGGTCTCATTTTCAAAATGGTCATAACCACGCCTCATTAGGGGCTGGATTTTATGAGGTACTGAGCACCATTTGTTAGGGTTGAGCACCTTTAGTAATCATTGAAGTCGCCTCCACGCCGTGTTACTAAGCGTGAGCCACATCGTGTTGATAGAAACCATTGGTCTGAAATGATCCAGCTTTGTCCTCCCAGCTGTAAAGGGTTTTTCAAGTTGCTAATATCAGTGCTATTAAAAGAAGTGTTTTCTATCAAATGTAATAGGACTTTTTTTTAAAAAGTATTGTCTCAACTCCCTGTGTGGGTTTTTTGCCGCATGCCTCATATTTCTAATCTGATTCTAATCTGCAGACACTGTACATGGAGTTCCCATGGTGACAGATATATGTTGTGTTGATGTTTGTTACTTGTCTTTCCCATGGAATTATGACACCAGGATGCTCTTGCATTCTGCATCCATTTTCAACGAGTGCAAAAATCCAGTCCAGGATTTATTTATGATATTCAGAGGCGATATTTTTCCTAGTGATGCCTGAGATTACCCTGAGTCTGTCAGTCCCATAGAATGCAGAAGAGAGAGAGCTGCATTTCCTTTACCAGCCAAGTGGATTCTAGCTCCCTTTGTTTTTAAAAGCACAGAAAATAACACACTGAGGAGCAAGCTCTGAAGGTTATGGGTATTTGCCTGATTCTGCTGTCAGATGCACTCACAGACCTTTATGCCCGCATAGAGTCCCATCGACTTCAGGGATGTTCCATACAAGTGTAATGGTCTACACTGATGCATCTGTTTGTAAGACCAGGGTCATATGATGCAACACAGTGACATTCATTAGAGATGGGCTCAGATAACACCACTCCACCCTTAGATCTGAACTCCCCCAAGATTTGGGGAAGTTTAAATCCACATCCAGAATTCATCTCAACACTCCTGGTGCTTTAAAATCCCACCTGTCATTTAGGAAAGGAGAATCTCCTTTTAGGAATTCAAATGTTATTCAACAGCATATGCCTTGTCAGGCAGAATATCTCCTGCAAGACATGTGGAATTTAAAGGCTGCAGGACTGTACTTTAATATCCAGCGGTGAAATACTGGCCTCACTGAAGCCAATGGCAAGATTCCTGTTTTCTTCAATGGGGCCAAGATTTCACTCAAGATTTTCTAAAGTGCTTAGAGCCCAGCAATTCCTCTGAAAACCAATCCCCACACTGCCCCATTGAGAACACTGGGAGCTGCTGAAGGTTTTGGAAAACCTGGCCACTTGATTTAGGGGCCTGAATGGGAACTGAGCTCTTTGAAAATCTGGCTTTTAATGTACTGTCCAGGTGGGCCAAAACCTGGAGCAAGCATAAACAGGGGCCACATCCGTCCACTAAGTGAAAGAAAGGAATACATGGCTTCATCATTTTTTCTATTTTCATTGTGTCAGTTTCATTGTGTTCCACTCCAGTCAGTGTATTTTTGTGTATACTTTCTATCTCTTTGCCAGACTCAGCAGCATCCATATGCCTTTCTGGGCCGGGGCAAGGCCTTTCTTTTTGTCCTTAGGTAGAATTGGCTGGGGCAGGCCCCATTTTTCATCTATTCCCAGGGTGACAGAAAGGGTTAATCCATCACAGATTGAATGCAAAATATGCATCTGATCCACAGAAAGTGTGCCTCTTCCTTACTCCCATTTAAGTAAACTGAAATTGGGGGTGCTCAGCACCTCTAGGATCAGTCTCTAAGCCAACAACTGGTGCATCATGAAGCACCCCATGCAATAACACACAAGAAACAAAATTCTTTTTAAAATTCAGGGATGAAGACATTTTGTTCTTCAGAACTCATAAATACAGCAAATGGCATCCTATGCTTTAATTCAGTGTCAGAATGTAATCTATAAAAAAACCCCAACCCCTTGATACACTTATGGAGCAGCCTGCACTGATACTCCTTCTTCTAGAGCCTTGTGGCTTTACAAAGCACCTTGCTGCTCAGGGCTTTCAAGCCAACCAAACTCCCAGAGCTGTTTTGAATTGATTTATAACTCCGAGGAGAAAAAGTGCATTTGATTATTTGTTTTAAACCTAGGGATCAAATCTCATGCCAGGGGTGTCAGTTTGGGCCAGTTGCTCAGGGAGAAGAAAGGGAAAACATAAGAGGCAAGCGTACTGGGATAGCTGGAAGGAAGGAAGCAGCTATTTACAAAACAACCAATGTAGAGCTGCGGGTCGTTAGCTCTGCCAGATGTAAAGGATGCCCTGCCCCGCAAATGACATGCTGAGAAAAGGTTCTGAGGCAAGGACTGATAGTGACCAGGAAGTTACTGAGGAGGGAACGAGTGAGTGATCTGCGTAGCACCTCAGGTCTGACCTTCTGGCTGTCCATGTAGGGAAAGCCCACTGACTCCTGTCTCAGGAGCTATCCACACAGAAATAGGGGTAAAGTTTCCCAGAATGGTTGGAAGGCTTTGACATTGGGTCCCTTCCTCTGGGCAGCTGCTTCTGCCTCCTTAGCTGGAGAGCTGCAGATCTGCTGGGGAGGCGCTCTAGGCTAGGTCTACCTACATATCCCAGGAGCTAATCTTTGGTTTCATAGTACCTCTAGAAAATATAAACACAACCTTAAACGTTAGGTAGTTGCTACCAAGTCTTCAGTGGAAGCTAGGTGCTCTGTTTCAAGAAAAAAAGAAAGTTTTCCCAGTGTTAGGTTTGACTGAATAGACTCTGGGAACTTCTAAACCTGGAAAATTGACTTCCGAATAAGGTTACAACATTGGTGATTATTTTATAGTTTGATTGTTGCATCCACTCTTCGGCAGTCAGACAGCTTAGTTAAATATTACATAATTTTGCAATTCTTTTTCAGCTTTGTATCATGCATTGATTTCCAATGCCTGAGTGCATCATTACCTGTACATAGCCTGTATTGAGATGAAATTGTAATAAATAGTAACCAGAATATCAACACTTCATAAAAACAGAGTGGTATTCTTGTTGTCCACATATGCTGTTTTCCTATGACTGCAAACTCTGAGGGCCCAATCATGTGAAGGGCTGAGAGCCCCCAGTAACAATGGAGCACCTTCACCTCCCACTTAGGAGAGAGTGTGGATGATGTTGAGCACCTCGCAGGGGGTACTCCACCCCTCTCAGGATCAGGCCCGAAAACTGGAAATGCTCATTATCCACTACTGCTTTCAAATTTTAAAATGGAATAGATATTTTAAAAAAGAGGAGGAAAATATCACCAATCTACATGTGTAACATCTATTGTGTCCCCTTTCTACACAAAAACTTCTGCACCAGCTGATTGTTCACAGATCTGTATCATAGGAGAGCACTTAGCTCTTCAGAGCTTTACAGAGTCTCATATCCTGGTGCTTGCTTGGTCATTTGAGTTCTGATTGGTCACGCTGGTCCCAAGGCCTTTGAGAAAATTTGGGGCCCTGGTACATGACATTCACTAGGGCCCCACCCCTCCCATTTCACCTCAGTTACAGATGTTTAGAGGGCCTCCCTGAGGTTGGGGCCAGGTATGATTGTCCTCCCTTTGTCCCCCTCTCATCAGCCCTGCCTGCACCACTACAGCCAGTGGGACATTAGCCATTGAGTTGAGTGAGAGCTGGATCAAGCCCTATGGCTATACTATCTGGTGGTGTGAATCATCTTGCACAGAAGATGTTATTTCTTTGGTGAAAGCTATAATTGAATTACCCTGAGTTTTTCTTGCAGTAACTTTACTCATGTGTACAGCCCCATTTAACTCAATGGAAATAGAGCTAGGTTTGTGTGGTTTGCAATGAAAAAGTGACTTTTTAAGAAATACAAAAACTTTTCTTTTTGTTTAAATTTTTTGTGTGGAAAATTTTCATTGTTACAACCAATCCTAAATAGAACTACTTCATGTGTGCATGAATCTACCCAAGTTTTTAAGTGTTTGCAGGATCGGGGCCCTATGAGATTATAGTATGATTTTCCGCAATTTTGTAAAATGCTGAATGTAACATTTTCAACCAGATCATCCCAAAGCAGGATAGATCCCATAAGGCATCATGCTGTTGCCTAATTCATTTTTAATTGGCTTGAATGCTCAGCAGCTTCATTAGTTGCTCAGCACCTTGCAGGACTGGGTCCTATGTAACTTCCAATAAAAATGTGGTCTCATATAACATTGAATGTCACAATAGGGTCATGAGCAGCCAGGCCTAGTAGTTGGAGGCAGAGTCCGCAGTCATGAGACAGGAGTCAAGAGTCAGGAGCTCGGAAGTTCAAAAGCAAGAGACAAACTGGAGATCAGAACCACAAGTTGGGAACCAGAGACAGGACAGCTCAGGACATTAGGGGGTCAGAGGCAGGCGACAAACTGGAGGTCAGGAACCACAAGTCAAGCCGGGTCTGGATGCCAGGAAATCGAGCAGCAAGACCAGGAAGTGTGGGGTGAGGCGAGCCCACTTGTTCAGACAGCTGCCTGTTCCCGCTGCTGGTTTAAGCAGAGCCAATCAACTGTTCCGGGACTCCACCAATTGGGCCTCAGGGGCAGAGCCTTACACTGGGTGAGGCTTCATGGGTCCCAGGTAAGTCATTGTTAGCAGGCTACCGGGGGGAGGGTTGGAGTGTGAATGTTTCCATGAACTCTGTGAATGTGCATTTGAGACCTGTCAGTCATGATAATAAAACAGATCTTTTGAGGGGGGTGAGGGGAGCTAGGTGGCAATGCAGATTTGGCCAAATCCATTAAACATTCTTATCGAGGTATGTCTGTAAATCCCGTGTACCTGCCAAACCTGAGAACACTACAACTTGTATTTCACATAGTACTGTATATTCATTTCACAATAGACAAATACCCACTTCACCAAACCCATTTGCATAAATGACACTAATCAAGATGTCATCAGCACAATTGATACTAATCAAAGCCTTTCTAGACGTCTCACCAGACATTCAATGAGCTGTGGAAAACTATCACTGCAGAGATGGTCCATCCAAGATAGGGGTGACAGCCATTGACAAAGCAACAGAGGGATGCTTACAGTGGTGTTGTCCATGATCTTCTTCTTCTGCACCTAAACAGCCCAATCCAAAGCCCTCTGAAGTCACCAGGAGTCTTTCCATGAACTTCATTAGGCTTTGGACCAAACCCAAAGCTATGCCCTCAATAGCCACAGCTGTCAGTTCAAGAATTTTCCTAAGCACTGTCACACAAACATTTTACAAAACTAAAGTGCTCATACCACTGACTTATATTTCGAATAAACTGGACTCAGAAAATGTTCATTAAAATGTCCTTTAATCCCAGCAGTCTACATTAGCATAACATAGATGAGTAACAATTGCAACTTTTCTACAAATGACTATGCAATAGATAGAGTGAATGGTAACAAATTCACATTTCCTAAAGGCCTGTAATCTGTTCCTTTCTGTCATTTCTAAAACTATTTTTAACATGTTTGAAAAATGACTGTTAATTCAGTGACAGTGTAATGCCAGATATCTAATGCATGATGCAATGGTGTAGATCAAAGTGTTTCAGGAACATACATGGTATTCAGATCAGTGGGGGTTTGACTGAGCTGCAGAGGAACTCAATGTGCTAAAGGATGTTACAATGCTGTGGTTGACTTTGAGTTTGAGTTTATTGGTGGTTATATTATAAAATTTGAAACGTATGCAAATTTAACATGTAAAGTTTAGATAAATGGAAAAATACACTTTAAAAAAAGAATTTAGTCAGACTGTATATTGTAATCTCATTCAATAAAGTCAGTTGCTATTACTATTGCATGTGCTTTCCAATTAAATAAGGAATTTCAGTATCAGCAATTCCTTTTAATTTCAATCTCAGTGATCACACAGTACATATTTAATATAAAAATATGCTCATTACATGGGAGCATGAGCCAGTAAATTACCCAGTTAATCTAAATGGATTTACACTGGTTTAAGTACACTTTCTTTAGGGTTTTGCACTGGTGTATCTAAACTGATTTGGAATAAATTTAGTTACACCGGTGAAACTTTTCTAAGATCTAACAACCCTGACTGAGAGAAAATCTGCTGCCATTTTAAATAAATCTGTTGTCTGGAAAAAAGAAAAACTGCAGCGTCCCAAACAGCATACAGCACACATTGTACAGCGTACTTTGTATTCAGAGAAAATAACCTCTGACAGAGCTTGAATGAGAAGCCACTCACATAAACACATCACCATTAGCAATCATGGAGATTTAGAGAGTTTTCTCTTCGGGCTTGACTACACTTACAGCGCTGCAGCAACGCAGCTGTGCTGCCATAGCGCTTAGTGAACACACGACATATGACCATGGGAAAGCTTTTCCCATTTGCTTAGAGAGGTGGTAGCTATGTCAACGGGAGAAACTTTCCTGTCAACATAGCACGGTCTACACCAGGGGTTAGGTCAGTATAACTATGTTGCTCGGGGTGTGGATTTTGACCCAAGAGTGTCAGACCAGCATTCCAGAGAGCTCCTACAGCAGCCTAAGACATGAACTGTTCAAACAGTCTTTCTCCTATTCAATAATCCCCAGCTCTTTTCATCCCTGGATCCCAAAGCACTTTACAAAGGAGGTTAGTATCATCTATGCTTTACAGATGGGGAAACCGAGGCACAGACAGGTGAACTGACTTACCCAAAGTCACTCCAATGGCTAATGACAAGAAGCCAGACCCCCTGAGTTCTTTTAGTCCAATGTTTTATCCACTAGGCCAGATTGTTCCCTCCTACTCTACCTGGCCTTTAATTCTAGAAAAGTCAACATTTCAATCCCTCCTTTCAAAACATTAAACAAATTAATCCCATGAGGCTTATCACCACCCTGGCACTAAATAGCACGGCCTCCCCTTTCTCCTTCTCACCACGAGAGGAGTTAATATGCTGACATCTCCAGCCTACTGCTTGTGCCAAGTCTGATAATGGGGGTTGTTTGCAGGGCTTTCCCCCCCAAAACCTAAGCGACAGCTGTACAGGTCTGATCCCGGTCTCTGGCTAGCTGGTGACACAGAAGAATCCATTTAATTCCTTGTGTATCCACACATTTGTCATCGCCAGTGATTTGTTTTACTTCTTTATTTTTGTTCCCGTCAGACTTAAGGGAGAGAGCTATGATTAACGACTGTCCGTACATCCAGATAGGCTGTAGGGGAGCAGCATCTATTTTCTTGCTTTGCCTCTAGGCGGGGCATGGCAATGGAAGCTTTCAAAGATCTCAGGCCCTTCTGGATCACATGAGAAGTTTGCCAGGTAGATCTAAAAGACTGAAAACAAGGAGAAACTGGAAAAACAAAACATCTACCCATGCCCTTTAAGCTGGGCTTGAGAGAGGATCATTGGGCAAGACTCCTGGAATCAAACTAAAAGTAGTTCCATCAGGTTCTTGAGAGGCTGTGGTAGTGATGGGCGCTCTTTTCTGGATGGCAGTATTCTGCTTTCCTTCTAGCCAGTATGTTACCATGTCTCCTTTCCCCTAAGGAGGAAAATAAGTTAAGATGTAATAATAATACCACCTAGCTCTTATATCGTGCTTTTCATTAGTAGATCTCAACATGCTTTATAAAGGAGGTCAGTATCATTACCTCATTTTACAGAAAGGAAAACTGAGGCATGGAGAGACAAAATGACTTGCCAAGATCCCCCAGTGGGCCTGTGGCAGAGCTAGAAATAAAACTCAGATCCCCTGAGTCCCAGGCAAGTGCTCTAGCCACTCCTACTGCTTCTATTAATGTTGGAAAAAACATTTAATCTCTGATAAAGTTTCACTAATTTTAATTATGGGGTCTGTCAACACTACAAATACAAATACAAATGAATCCGGGGATGCCATTATCATAATCTTTTCTTCTGTCCACTTACAAGACAACATCAATCTATAGTGTGGATTGGATCTAATTGTGTTTTACCATATCCCATTACTGAGGTTAAAGCCTTAGCTAAAGTCCTAAGGTCAGGCCAGAGCTTTAGTCTGGTTTTGAGACATGGTTACAACATAGTGAGGTCCTACCCACAGTACAAACTGTAATTGTGTTGTCATTGATTTAGTTGGGGTTGGTCCTGCTTTGAGTAGGCGGTTGGACTAGATGACCTCCTGAGGTCCCTATCAACCCTGATATTCTATGATTGGGTCAGTGGCAAATTGTGTGGTAACTGGGTCCCCAGATTCAATTGTACATGTGGTGTAGATAGGCATGGGACTCTTTCAGAGAGTGGCCATGGAAATGAATTGTTTTCGCAAAGCAAAACTGTGTGACACTTCAGCATTGACCTGCGTGCTTCACATGGCAGGACAATGAGCCAGACAGATAGGGACCCAAAATGAAAAAATGGGTTCTAGATTTCACACTCTTCAAAGTCCAGGGCTAAGTTTTCTATCAGCCCCTTACAGAGTGAGAGACGCTGCCTGCAATGTTCAGTGTGGGGTCTGGCTTCAGATTCCTCCCAAATGTTATGATTATTCAAGGTCCATTTTCACTACAAAGAGAAAATCCCACCAAGAATGAAATTTACTTCCCAAAATGTGGGCCATTAGGATTGACAGATTCCAAACACAAAGTTTGTGTTCATTTATTGTTTATTGCTATTTTAAAGTCTCGTGTTTGATTTTAAGCAGTCAAGCAGGGTGGCTTGCCAAGCCATGAATCTGAGTGTGGATCCCATGTTTGGGCCCTCGCTCCTGGCATTGGCTGGGCCTGGGAGCAGCTTATGTCACCCTTGAGCAAACTCCTCCAAGTGATCCTCCCATGGAACTCCATCCAGACCTCTTCAGCTGGAGGCACCGCTCAGACTCAGTAAAGCCCTTCTCTGAGAGAGGAGGGTATGAAGGGTTAAAACAAGGGCGTTCAGGAAGACAGTTCACACTTTCCCCCTTGAAAAGCTGAGCACAAATGCTGCCTATTTACCTTGACTTGCAAATTCCCACGACACACTAATATGTACTCTCCAATCTGCTCCAACAGCTGGTATGTATTTGAACTGCATTGTATTTTAAGAGCTGGATGGGGGAGAAATTGCCATATTATTGTAACCATTTATCCACTGAAGACATAGCCAGCAATGAATAGCGACTAAACTTCCATCTGCCCCCCCAGGCTGCGTCATTATTATTGAATTGACACCTACCTCTTTTCATTTCTTGGCTGTCACTACCATGTTATTTTAAATGCTCACAGATGAACTAAAAGGTCCTTGATCTCTTTGTAAGTCATCTCAGGACACATACGTGACTGTCAGCAAACACTTCACATCACATCCTGTATCCGATATTATTTTTCGGCTCTTTATAGCTGCCTGGCTGGAGTTGCTTGACAAGTGACCCTTTCATCTCACATGGAAGAAATCCATATGGAGTTTTAGCCAGTGGCCACTGAACAGCCACTGCCTTCTCTGTGTACTCACTTTTGAACAAAGATTAAAGCTAAGAGAAATTTCCACCCACCCACTGCCTCCAAGCCTATAAATAAATAAAAAGAGAGGGAAGGTGCCATTTCCTGTAACTGTATAAATACTTCTACTGAATTATTCTAGCAACATGATCTTTTCTTTAACCAAGGAAAGATTTATACTCATGCAAAATGCTTATTGTCTCATCCATTGCAGGAGACTGGGAGCCAGGACTCCTGGGTTCTATTCCCATTTCTGCTACTAATTCTTGGTGGGACAAGAAACTTAATTTACCTATTTGTAAAAATGGGGATGATTCGTGAGCTGGGGAGGATTTTTCCACTGAATGATTTTTTGACAGAAAAAGCAGTTTCCTTAACATCAAAATTTTCCACAGCATTTTGATTCAGAAATCTCAGAACATTTAATTTAGATAGAAAAACGATGAAATAAAATGTTTCCATAATTTCCAGATGAAAACTTTTCTGAACTATTTGTCCCACAAAAAGTTTTGATATTTTGACATTTCATCCTGATTTGGGACAGAAACAAATGCTATGTCCACACAGGATGGAACCTCTGGATTTCACTGAAGTTAATACTTCTAACCTATCACTGTGAGGTCCTCCGGGTTAGTTACCTACAGTGTGTAAAGCTATTTGAAATCCCCAGATGAATATTTCAAAAGAAGCATGGAAAGAGGAAAGAATTAAGGTTATAAGATAAGCTTTTTCTTAGCACACTGTGTTAGAAGTGCTGATAAGACATCCAGAAGGAGAGGTGAGAGATAGGCAGAGATACATGACTGAAGAGAAGATGAAATGTGAGGGATGGAGGAAAAGATTTGGGAATCATCAGCATAAAAGTGTTAGCTGAGGCTATGGTATCAAATGAGTTCACTTCAGGAGAGTGCAAAGGGAGAAGAGGAAGAGAGCAGACTGGGAGATTGACAGAAGGCTAATGAGGTTGCACACATAACTGAGAGCATGAGCTGAGGACGATGGGGATGAATAGATGTCACTGAGGGCATAATTTGTTCTGCAGAGTCTTCATACTAGTGATGATGAGTGAGAAGGAGAGAACCCAGTTTGACTCTCAGACCCACAGGTTGAGTTTGCAATGCCAGCAGTTAGGATGGGGGAGGAAATACACTTTCATTTTGAAAATTGGTCAGATTTGATATGGAATCAGTAAGGCACAATGGACATATTAAAACCCATCATGACAATTTTGAGAGTCACTTTTCAGAGCGGAACAGCCCTTTAAAACATATTGAAAAATTGCCCTATTTTAATACATTTGAAAAGCATTGTAGCCCCATCCAACAAACTATGTAACCTTCTTTCTCTTATGGATTAGAGGACCAAATATATGTCTAAAAAAAAAAGCCCAGTTTTGGCTCATTCAGTTTTTTCTGGCCCCTGGAGCTCGGATCAAATCAGATTTCAGATACTGAGCCTTTAATTATCAGCTCAGCTAAAGATAAAGCTTGCTAACCAAACTCGGGACTCCGTCAGACCCTGGGAGGAGCTGAAGAAGAACTCTTCCCAAAGATTTTCTCATGACGATTTCTCCCTAATCATTCTGCTGGACGATAGGGTTTGCTTCCCCATGCAACAGACTGCCTCCACCTCCACTGACTGGGGGTGCAGCTCCAATGGAGCCAGGCTGTCAAACTTTCTGCAGTCACTAGCAGTCTCCTAGACTCCCCATTTAAAGGGAAGTTACACTGAGGAGGGTGGGCCATGGAACATATTATAGTTCTTCTATGAGCTCCGCTGAATGCAGGGAAGGAGGAGGAACAATGAACATTCCCTGCTAATCCTGTGCCTCTCCAGGGCCTGATTGCAGCCTGCCCCATCTCCTACAAGGAACTCTGGACCGTTGGAGACTCCTCTCTTGGGCCTGGAGGAAGAGGGGAGGCTGTCACAAGGCAGTGGAGCCCCCTTTTTCACAAGAGGGGAAAGCCATGCATGTACATTCCCCTCTGTGTGTGGATCTTGGCTGCACAATTGAGCCCTCAAGTCAAAAGCCTCCTGAGGTTGGGAGTTGCACCCACTTAAGCCAGGGCTGGACTCAGAACTCAGCCCTCCACAACTCATTAAAATGTGCTAAGCATTGCCCCAGCATTTGGCTGTTCTTTACCCTCACTGGTGGACTCCATCCTGGAAGCTGTGTTGACAGTGTCTCCAAACAAGCAGTACCGGGGCATTTTGGTTCCAACGACTCCAGCTACAACTGGCCCTATTGAAGGAAAGAAAGCCAAGTATTCTGGGAGATGTTTTTAACTCACACTCAGAATGGACCTTAGGCTTATGTAATCTCAGTGGTTGCACAGGGCCCAGCACCACACACTGCTCTGGTCCAGTGTCCCCAGTTCCCAATTTGTGGTCCAGTCTGGTTGCATTGCACCATGACAAGGTATAAATGCTGATACTGTCCTAACCATCCCCTGCATTTGACAAGTTGTGCTTCAGCTCCACTACTGACTTCCAGGTCCATGTAGGTGAGTTACCAGAAGCCAAAGAGCCGCATTAGCAGGGGAGGGCTGGGATGGAGGGATCACAGGCAGGCAGGAGTTGCTATGGGTACACAGAAGGGTGTGGGGAGGAGGGCCTGGTCATAGGTGAGCAGAGAGCTAGCTGGGTCTTTGATGGAGTGTCTGCCCTACACTGGCACGTAAAGAGTTAAAAGAGGCCAAGGGAGGCTGCGTGAGGAAGTGGCCAATAGGAGGGAGGCTGTGAGGAGCAGCCAATCCGGGACCAGCAGGCCTATATAAGAAGGGCCAGGGAACAGAGCAGGGTGAGTAACTATCTGGAGCTCAAGGAGGGAAGATTGTGTTCCTAGTTAGAGGAAGGAATGCGAATACATGGATGGAGCAGTGCCTGAAGGCCCTGAGGGCAGAGCAGGTGCTGGGGGCCAGGGGAAGAGGCCCAGGAAAGCATAGCAGTCATAAGGAGAGCTGAGGAGATGCAGCATGTGGTTGCCATTGACAGGGTCCCTGGGCTGGGACCCGGAGTAGTGGGTGGGCCTGAGTCCCCACCTCTCACCACTGGGGAAGTGGCTGGACTACTGACAGAGATACTTCTGCCCGGAAAGGGGAAACATGGATAGTGACGTGGCCAAAGAGCCGAGTCATGAAGAGGACTCTGCAGTACTTGGATTGAGGCGGATCTGCAAGCTGAGACAATGACGGGAGAGACACCATCAGGAGAGGGCAAACTGGCTGGTGGAGCTAGTACCTGTGAGGAGGTGCCACTGTGGTAAGTGGACCCATGACAGGGTCTCCACAGTAGCTGTTCATACTAGGTCCCACAAAAAAATACTTTAGACTGGCCCACACTAAGTAGCTGGAAAAGCAAGAGCAGGAACTAAGCTCATATATTGCTGACAATAGCAGAGGAGCTTTCTATTCCTAGGTATCTCCATTGAATCTTAGCTTTGGTTCTGTGATGTCAGCCCATTCTGCTTTAAAATGAGAAGAGTTTGCTCTGCTGTTGAGATAACAAGGGCTAATGGTCTTGTTGGGGCCACATTCCACAGTGCTGAGCATCACAGCATGTGTGCTGGTCTAATCCAGACTCCGTATTGCCAACCAGGCATGCAGATGATTGGGAAAATCAGATGGTGACCCAGATCAGGGAGCAGAGAAAGCATAAGTGTGGGGGCTGAGTCAAGGATGTGAGAAAACGCTCTTTTGGGATCATGAACAACTAACTGGGACTAGCAATGGCAACAAAATTACCATCCCCAGCCTGTATTAGCATCAGCTTTCTCTCTCCTTCTGTGAGACACAAGTGTGGTGGATCTGCTCCACCCAGTCTGGCTGGTGGGACACTCTTTGCAAAAGCATCCATGTCAGAGGGATGGTGAAGGCCATTTAAAACTCAGCAGTTGCCACTCAGCAGTAACTGCCTTGTCACAGGATCTTGGATTCTAAGGATAAGGTGATCCTGCAGCCACCTGGGGCTATGAATGTTAAATGGGATGCTCAGCCCATGGCTGAAAATTCAGCTCACTCTTTACATAGACAAGATGCTATTACAAACATTTGCCAGATGGCAGCCTATCCACATACCTGAGTGGATTCCTGCTCGTATCTTTAGCTGGCTGTTGGGTTTGTGCGGAATCCTAAATGTCTTGCACACGGCCACCAGGTCTAGAGCCATACTTGCTATTTCACTAGCATGACGAATACCATTCTCTTTGGGTACCCCCGACACTACCATGTCTCAAAACAAAAATACAGCCTCATCAGCCTTCAACACAAGTCATTTTAAGCAGGCATTTGCTAGAAGGATGCTGGCCTTAGCCAAAAAATGCTATTTCCCTTTCACACACTGGGTTAGTTCTGAGTTTAACGCAAAGACCTCCAGAAACAAATCCAGGACAGGAAACACAGTACAATATTTTGAGTGGTTAATTTCTAGAGCTGTGCAAAACTTTGGACTTCCCTCTTACCCTTCCCCACATTCAAGGACTCTGAAGAAGGGGCACCGGGCCTCATGAAGGATATCAGCTCTTCTAGTTTAAGGTGGGTGTCACCAGGAAATGGCAAGGAACCACAAATCCCTCAGGAGTCTTCTCCCATTCCTTCTGAAACTGGCTCCTACACTGAGCAGCAAGGGAAGAGATAGTCTATAGACTTGCTTTCTGGCTAGGGAACCCATTTGAGTACTCTAGAAACCAAATGATAGCTAAGATGCTTGGGATCCCTAATGTGTGCAACAGCTGCTGCAGCAAGAGGTATTTCATCACTACCATTAACACTGAAGGGTTCAGAATCCATTGCCCCCAAAATCCTGGAGGATTTGGTGCAAGAGTAGTCTTAATGGCAGCCACCCCATGCAAACCTACAAAATGGGGGAAAGAACCCAGAGAGAGAGCCTCCAGCCCCATACAGAGTCGGAAGTAGGATAAGGCTACCACCCCCTGCTTGAGAAGACAGCAATGATAACATTTAGGAGAAGGAGTCTTGGGCAGAAGGTGTGGGGATGGGATGGGTTGCTGGCATTGGTTCATTTGAGAGTCACACATTTCTGTAAAGCACAAGCCATCAAGTGAACCAGCCACGATTGGTCTGTTGCCAACATCTAGACTGGACCCTGCAGGGCACAGAAATCAAACACAGAAGGATTTGTTCCTCTCCACCCACTTCTCTCCTTTCATTGAGTTTAATGGAATACTATGAACATGTAGGAGGGGAAATAAACTGTCTTTGTTAGGGCAGTGTTAGGACTCTCCGCTCTCAAAATGTAATTATTCTGGTCCTTAATGCAGTAATGAGCTATTCAGACCCCCTGGACTGGTTATTCTTATGTTTGAGCCCTTCTTCTTCTAAGCCTCTTATGAAATCCCCACTTGCCCACAGCACAGGGAACTTACAGGCATCTCCTATCGTCTCCACTTTGTAGACATCATAGTTGTCTATGATTTCATCAAAGGTAGTGTAGAGTTTGTTTAAGAAGTCCACCACTTGGTAAGGTGTGCTGGTGCTGGATAGCTGAGTGAAGCCAACAATGTCACTGGTAAGGCACAACAAGAGAACACTGTCCAGTTAGGTGTTTGGCTAAACACCATCCAGTCAGGCGTTCTGGTTAAACATGAACACAATGGCACATCTTCCCATGAAGTACTATTTTCTCAGCTGGAGGTATTGACCCCACCACAACCACAACCCATCCCTGAATTTGTTTTTTCATTCTGTTTGTTTTGAAGTCTCTCTTTCTGGCTGGGGATCTTCCTCTTTAAAACATTTGCTTAGGCTAAGAAGAGATCCCTTCAGTACCAAAGACCGGATAAAACTAAGTCAGCTTCACTCTCCAACGGAGTAGACAATTTTTCATCTACAACCAGACTTTGTGGATAAAAGGTCCTTGGTTTTAGACTATGCACACAAGAAAAAGTGGATGTAATATCCTACCTCTGTCATGGATTGAGCAGCTGGCTCTTTAAATGGTTGGACAGCGACTCACAGCTGTACCTTTTATCATGCTGTTCAATGGCGAAAGCCAAATAAAGTCTGTAAAAACATGTTTGATGTATCTATTGTTTTTCCACCATAGGGACCAATCCTGATGTCTTTACTTGGGCACTAAATATTTCTTTTAACTGCTAGAGGTGATGTGTTACCGAGTGTTAGATTTCCAGCCATGTGATAGTTTCACTTTCCACTTCATTCATTTTAACATAAAAAAGGGCAATTTTGTGACCTTTCATAGAAATTCACAAATTTGCCCTGAGGAAAATTTTGCCATTTTTCCACCAGTGATCACAGCTTTGACGGAAATTATGTGCCTGGAGCAAAGGTTTCATCCATTGCATTTTAACAGCACACCTTTCCACAGGTGGAAGTTCGCAAACCTCCATTATGGTCTCACTCAAATAAAAAGTTTAATGTTTGTGTTTCATGGACATTATTTGCCTCCTCTCTAAAAGTGACTTGACCACAATTGTTTTGTGCAGGTAAGTTATAGTCCTAAATCTACCCATTCCCACTTACCTGAAAAAGATGGTGGCAATTATGTAACTTTGGGCTTGTGAAGGTTTTCCTTGCCTCAGATCATCTGCTACTTGCTTGGGTAACATACCTATATTAGAGTACAAAGCAAGATAGTCAACTATTATTCTAGAGTGAGAAATGCATGAAAAGGATAAAATTCGCTTAATCTGATTTTCCCCACTCAGATATAGAAAGCAAAAGAAATGTTTATGAATGTAAAATGCTTTGACATTGGAAAAAATGTAGGGATAAAATCTGCCCTCACTTACAGCCTGGTAAATCCAGAGTAATTCTGTGGAAATCAATGAAGTTACAGCAGTTTGACACCAGTGTAACTGATGTCAGAACTTGCTCATATGTGCTGCTTGTTATGAATTCTAATTATTACAGCTAGTGTTACTATTAGAGATAGGCTTGAATTGGAATCACACATCCTATCTGAATCCTAGTGTAGCTGGCCCATGGATCTATACAGGGCTAGAAGAAAGCTTGGGAGCTAAACATTACAAAGTCAGGGGAAGACTAGATGTAACCAGGCCCATCTCTGATTCTGTCTGTCTTTACCTCTCTTGTTTTCCTCTGTCTTTTCTTTCCTGCCTTCTGTCTCCTCTCCTTCTCTGTGTTTCATCTCTGGTCTTTTCTCTCTCCCTCATTTCTCGCTCCTTTTTCCCTTCTCTCCTTCCTGATTTCTCTCTCTTGTTGTCTCTCTTTCCTCTCATTCCCATCCTCTTGTGGAATTCTATAGTGCACAATCTACAAAAGAACCCAACTCCTCTTTGAGCTCCCCAGGATCCTCCAGCATCCTCCTAGAACTGCACAAGATGACATTCTCAGCAACAGAAGAGGGTCTCAGAACGTTGAGGAAGCTGGAATATTAACTAGTCAATGTAAAAGTATTTATTTTCTGGGGGGGGGAACTATGAAGAAATGATAAATATCTATTGAATCTTGCATGGAGGAACTATATTAAAGGATGACCTATAAAAAGGTAGTTTCTTCCATTGCTTGCCAGTAGGAAAGCTAAATTTCAATTGCTACTGCTCAGAATATCTTATATTTTCTGTAATATGATTGACTTACTATATAATAAACGATCAGTTTTCTGCTTTTCATGCATTAAGTCCTGGGTTCGTTCTGCAACTACTACTTCCAGGTGTTTGCTGTATTTCTCCATCTAAGCAGGACAAACAGATTCCATAATATAATCCATTCACTAAGGTGTTCATGTTTATCAACAGCAGGGAGTTCAGCATTTGGCTGGTTCTGGTTTGGTAACATTTAGATGGGCACAGGTCAAAAGTTGGTCTAGATTATTTTTTTCTAGACCAAATTCTGTCCTTAGGTACATTCATGGCTCCCACAGGAAATCAGTAAGATCTCATGCTTCTGAAGGCAGAATTTGCCCCATTACTTTCGAATTCTACATAATCATTGGGAGCCAAGTCCTGGATATCAGTGCACAGTACCAGTTGTGGAGATGTGCATTGAGACCCTCTGCAGGGACCACATAAGGATCTAAGTCTCAAGCCTCCACCAACAGATCACAGAGCAGCATTAGGCCATGCTGTGGCTTGTGCACCCCTACGCTGAGTGGCAATAGATGATGGAACCACAAGCCCCATTCCCACCACCAAAGCCTTGCACAATAGCACTCAAGATGCCTCTGGAGAGCTGTGCTCTTGATATATAGTAAACTGGGCTTCAACTGATGCTGCACCTGGGAAGCCATGCACCTGAGGAGGGAGGACAGGATTTACACCACCTTCATTTTTAAGAAACAATGTTATCACATTATTTTTTTAAATTCAGCCCTCAACAAAATTTAGAACTGAACTGAAGGAAAGGGTCTAGATTGGAACCTGGTACTCAGAGTTAACTGTAGCTTCCACAAAAACAACAAGGAGTCTGGCTAATTCTACTAGAGGTCAATGAGTGTTTGTTATTCATCTCGGCAAACAATGGGCATGGCATCAAAGGACAAGACCATTCCAAGTGATTAGAAGGGAGAGTGGCAGCAGTTTCAGGTGGGTATGTTAAGTCCTGCCTGGGTTGTTTTCTGGTTTGATTAAGAATCTTACCAGAGTCATCATCATGTCGACTGGACTAACTTTGTTAGGATTCATCTTGTACAATAACTTCTTGACTTGCTCAAATGTAGGCCTTTGGGTTGGGTTGGTTTTCCTGCACCTCCTGATTAGCTGAAACAGAGAAAGAGAGAAAGAAAGCAAATGGCCCTTAATAGTTCAAGGTACAGATAGGTTTTCCTTCGAGTGCTATATCTTGGACCATTTGTGAACTTGGGGCCAGATCATCAACTGGCATAAAATGACATAGCTACATTGAAGTCTCCGGAGCTACACTGATTTACACTGACTGATAATCTGGCCCATGTAATTCAATAGCATTAGTAAATGAATGTGCTACTGGGAGAAACACTGGAATGTTCAAAAGCGATGCTTGGTTTCCTCTGTCAAATACTTTTGAAACTTTGGGCCCAATTCTTATTTACACTAAACCACTTTACACTGCCAGAGTGGTGGAAAGCGGCTTTTGGGTTTATCTATTCGCAGAAGTTGTACTGGTTTAACTTAATTCAGTTTAAAAACTGATTTTGTTAAATCAATGTAAAACCCAGTGTAGATGATCTTATTTCCATTTACGGGTAGCTTGGTTTCATTTAAGCTGGGAAGCTAAGCTATGACACTCTTAAAGTGAACTAGGAGTGCCTGCACACAAACTTGCACCAGTTTAACTAAATTGGTTTAAAGACACACTTTTTAGTAAACCAGCGCAATTGTGTATGCAGACCAGCACTTAGTGTCAATGAGAATCAGACCTTTAATCTCATTTAAAAAACAGACATTGCCCCAGACATATACTATAATTTGCTAACAACTGACTTTCAAATGCTAACAATAAAGCTTCACTGATATTAAATATATAGATGGACTTGACACTTGGTAACAAAATTAAAAGCCATACAATTCCAGTGACTGAATATTGAAAACATTACTGCCCTGAAACTTTTGGGGGACAAACTGAAATTTTCCATTTGGCAGAATAATGGCTCCTTCATAGGGCTGGTCACACTAAAAGCTTACATCAGCATAGCTACATTTCTCAGGGGTGTGAAAAATACACACCTTTGAGAGATGTAACTATGCCGACCTAACCTCTGGTGTAGACAGTGCTAGGTTGATGAAAGAATTATTCCATTGAGCTAGCTACCACCTACTGGGGAGATGGATTAACTACAGTGATGGGAGAACTTCTCCCATTACAGGCATGAGTGTGTACACTGAAGCACTGCAGCTGTGCTATGATAGCACTGTAAGTGTAGACATACCTGTAGAATCATAGAATCATAGAATATCAGGGTTGGAAGGGACCTCAGGAGATCATCTAGTCCAACCCCCTGCTCAAAGCAGGACCAATCCCCAATTTTTGCCCCAAATGGCCCCCTCAAGGATTGAACTCACAACCCTGGGTTTAGCAAGCCAATGCTCAAACCATTGAGCTATCCCTCCCCCTATTAAAGCTAAAGAGCATTTTATGGTGCCTTGCTTAAAAAGTACACTCTTAACTCTGCATTTCCTGGGTTTCTAGCTTAAAAATAATGTTTATATTTCTCAAAGGAATATTGCACTGAAACCATTGTCATGTGCCTGCAATCTGAAGTTCACCTCAGTGAAGATTTTTGTGTGAGAGACTATATAACCTTATTTACCTCCACATAGTCTGTAGGGCATGGGCAGGAATTCTCAGACTTTCCTGAAATTAATTCTGTCAGAGGCAGGCACGATGAATATTCCGCTGAATGAGAATCATCCTCGAGAAAACAATGTTGGAAGAAGAGAACAGGAATGGGGAGAGCAGTGAAAAGAAATCCATAATAACAATGTAAAGCACTGAATACACCAATCAAGAAAAGAGAGAATAGCTGGTAGTTTTCTCATCCACCATGTTGAAAATACACCCCTATTGTCATGTTTGGGACATATTCTTGCCTATCACTTCCTGTACAGATGCCTTTCTTTTATCTCTTCTTTGGAAATGTTCCAGATTAGGGCTTTCATGTCTGAGTACAGAAGAGGCCTACATATCTCATTGTGCTACAGACGGCTGTCTCCAAACTCTCACTCAGCTGACAAGATCTGAGCTCAGCCTGTATTGAAGGGGAGCAGCTTTTGAAATTATTGAAAACATGAGACACAGTAAGAGCCCCCTGTGAAGCTGAAGGACCACATTGGACCACTGGCATGAACAGTTAACAGTAGAAGAACCATAATCATAAGTGCAGGTCACTAGAGTTATTTTTAAGCCACATTGTTTTATGGAGCCAGAGTTGTTACATGGGTTTTTTTCAGGTCACCTTATGTTGATTGTGATGTACATAAAATCATAGACCTCAGGAGGTCATCTAGTCCAACCCCCTGCTCAAAGCAGGGCCCACCCCATCCAGTCATCCCAATTTCCCCCCCTCCCCATTTGCCCCAGATCCCCAAATGGCCCTTTCAAGGATTGAACTCACAAGCCTGGGTTTAGCAGGCCAATGCTCAAACCACTGAGCTATCCCTCCCCATCCTTTATACAAACAGTTTGGCATAGATCATTTACCCTGAATCCATGTACAGACAACACCTTCCCCATAGATGGAGGTTCAACTGCTACCCCAGCACTGTCCCCCCAGCTTTGGATCCTATCAAGGTGCTTTGTGGGTCTGAGGCTGTATTGTGGGAGGACTGGAAACTGAGCAGGCCAAAGGAGGGGTGGGCAGGCCAATGGTAAGGCTGGGAGTGACATACCTCATCCCCATTCCAGCCCCACAGAATGTACCCAGAAAAAAAGAATAGAACAGAAGCTGTATTATCTTTTCCACTACATTTCTCTCGGGGATCCCAGGGGTTGGTGGGGCCAGGAGGAATCTTACACTGGTAGCGTGGCTCCACTGGAACTGGATTTAAACCAATGTAATCAAAATAAAGATCCAGCCCTGAGGAAGCATTGAAGATTTTGATCCACGATGGGAATATATATCGTTGTGAACACACTCCTGTGAGCCCAATCCTGCTCCCACTGAAGTCAACTGGAGTTTTGAGAATAACTTCAATGGCAGCAGAATCAAAATTATGAGGAACTTCACAAATAGCTCTTCAACTCTTACCTGCACAGGGTCACTTCTTGTTGCGATCTCTAATAAAATGATGGAATAACTGCAATATTACAGACAAATAATTGGAGTGAATATATTGCAAACAGAGCCTTTTGAAGAATAGGATGACATTTTTGCACATCTTCTCCCTCACTCCCTGCTTTTTTTTTCTTTTTCTTTTTTTTCCCCAGTCACTCATCCATCCTTATTTGGGACAAATTCTCATGAAAATCAATGGACCTTTTGGATGCCTAAGGACTGCAGGATTGGGCCCATGGTGTTTTGGCCAGCAACACACACGCTCACATGCTGGGATGGCTAAGCACCTTCTCATAGTGCCAAACACCAGGTTTATTACAGCATAGATGCCACGCACTAGTGAACCCGGGTTAGATGGACAGCGCTTGCACTACTACAGGTGCCATCTCTTTTGGAGGAACTCTCCTGCTGGATTGCTTGGGAACTCTGGTGCTACGTGCCTCTATCTGATTTCACCAGTTGCCATTTATTTGTCAAGGAAGGATTATCTGCCATGTAGCAAAGACAGACTTTGTAGGTACTTAGGGTTGGCAGGTTGAACTGTAACAGATATCTCAGAAACCTTTTAAGTTCACTGCAGTGTTCAGTTGCCTAAGACATGAATAATGTACCTATTGACACTCTGTTTGAAGGAAAGGTCTTGGCAAGATGTGACTCCAAGAGGCAAGCTCAGCAACAAATTTACAGCTAAGTAGCCTAAAACTGTGCACTTTGTCCCTGCAGCGGGCAGCAAGCTGAAAGCATATCAAACTAAGTCAGCATTACTGAGAAATGTGATGCTTTTTGGATGCGAGGCAGTGATAAAACAAAATGCAGAGACACTCCTGCGAAACAACTGCTTGCATGTTTCAAGCTCAAGAAGCACTATTGCTCAAGCACTCAATCACTCTGTAGTCAGGCCTAGCACAGAAATAGAACAGCATAGCTGGGTTCAATTATTAGGCGGCCAAGCCATTTTGGGCCAGATTTGTAAAGGTATTTAGGCACCTAAAAATGCAGAGAGGCAGCTAGTGGGATTTTCCAAAGCACCTATCTCCCAATGAAGTTAAAAATCTGGCTTGAAATGGTTAATAGTCATTAGCAGCGTCCTGGCAGGTCTCAGCATAATATATGTATGATTCTGCAGAAGACAGTAATACACATGAATCCAAGACATAAACTAACAAACTTCTCTGCAGAATATTTCCTTTTTGGTGGGTGTTTAGTGATAATAGGAGGAAGAATTAATTGAAATCATTTTATGTTAATGTGCTTCCCCACACTGGCTCTGCAAGAGATAAATTAGACCAGGTGGACCCAATCAGCTAATTAGGCTGCAAACAGCGGCTCTTGAGTTGGAGGCAGCTAATTAGAGAGACGCTCACTTGTGAGGGACAGGTGGGGCTTCTACAAAAGACAGGAAATTGAAGAGGGAGAAGTCTATAGTTGCTTCCTAGGAGAAATGGAGGGGGGGCAAGGCTTCAGAGACAAGTTGCCTACAATTACTTGCTGGGAGGAGGGAGTGAAGAGACTGGCAAATCCCAAAGAGCGGGGAAGGCCCTAGCAAACTCCTAGCAGGTGTGGAATTGCCTCAGGGAAAGGCAGCAAGGGAACAGACCTTGGCTGCTGTGTAGAGGGTGTCTGAGTTGGAACCTGGATTAAAGGGTGGGCCCAGGTTCTCCTGCTTGCTGCTGTGGGAGTGGCACTGTGCAGCAGTGAAGCAGAAGACAGGTCTGGAGAGCAAGTACCTTTAATGCATGTGCCCCCCCCCCCGGACACAGCCCCCCGGAATGGGAAACCACAATAGTGACCTCGCTGGAGGGTTGAGTCACGAAAAGGATGCTATTGTACCTGTAGTGAGAGAGGGGCTGCATAGGAGAAACTGACTGGGTTTAACTGCTGGAAGGGGTGTTGGCCTGACTGAACTAATCCCCAAAATTGCCAAAAGGCAGCGTCATCCAGTGGTGAGTAGCACAGCCCTGTCACTGTTAGCAATGAATTCATAAAAATGTCCCCAAACAGCCATCAGAAGGTATTGCAAGGTATTTACATGCCAGATATGCTAAACATTCGTATGCCCCTTCATGCTTCAGCCACCATTCCAGAAGACATGCTTCCATGCTGACGATGCTTATTAAAAAAAGTGTTAATTAAATTTTTGACTGAACTCCTTGGAGCAGAATTGTATGTCCCCTGCTCTGTTTTACCCGCATTCTGCCATATATTTTGTGTATAGCAGACTCAGATGAGAATCCAGCACATCTTGTTCATTTTAAAATGAACAAGATGTGCTGGGTTCTCATCTGAGATTTCTTTCACTGCAGATTTCACAAACCACAAAGTGAGATTTCTAAAGATAACTACAGCACTTGACCCAAGGTTTAAGAATCTGAAGTGCCTTCCAAAATCTGAGAGGGACGAGGTGTGGAGCATGCTTTCAGATGACTTAAAAGAGCAACACTTTGATTGGGGAAACTACAGAACTCGAACCACCAAAGAAGGAAAATCAACCTTCTGTTGGTGGCATCTGACTCAGATAATGAACATGCGTCAGTCTGCACTGCTTTGGATCGTTTTCAGCATGTTCCCTGGAATGGTGATTGAAGCATGAATGGACATATGAATCTTTAGTGCATCTGGCGCATAAATATCTTGTGATTCTGGCTACAAGTGCCATGTGAACACTTGTTCTCATTTTCAGGTGACATTGTAAACAAGAAGCGGGTATCATTATCTCCTGCAAATGTAAACAAACGTGTTTGTCTGAGCGATTGGCTGAACAAGAAGTAGGACTGAGTGGACTTGTAGGCTCTAAAATTTTACATTGTTTTGGTTTTGAGTGCAGTTATGAAACAAAAAATCTACATTTGTAAGTTGTATTTTCATGATAAAGTACTTGTATGAGGTGAATTGAAAAAATACTATTTTGGGAGTTTTTACAGTGCAAAGCTTGTAATCAAAAATAAATATAAAGTGAGCACTGTACACTTTGGCATTATAATTGAAATCAATATATTTGAAAATGTAGAAAATATAAAAACATTTAAACAAATGGTATTCTATTTAACAGTGTGATTAATCGCACAATAAATGTTTTTAATCGTGCAATATTGTGGATAGCTTTCTTCCACTGAGGGAGTGCATTTGGCTGTTTTGTCTCTTTCAAATTCCTTGTTGCTCAAATGCTCTGGCTGGGTCAGAAGAAATGGAAATACAAAAGCAGACTTCTGCACACCACAGTCTTCATTCCTTCACTATCCCTAATTATTTATTATTTGTATTCCAGTAGCCCCTAGAAGGTCCAACCAAGATCAAGGCCCATTGTGCTAAGCACTGTACAAAGACAAGGTAAGAGACCATCTCTGCCACAGAGCTCTCTCAGTCCAAAAAGACTAAATAGTACTCTTATTTACTCATGGGATACAAAGGGAATAAATGACTTGCTCAAGGCTACACAGGAATTCTGTGATAGAACGAGGGAGTAAACCTAGGTTTCCAGATTCCTAATCCAGTGCCTGAACCACAAGACCATTCTTTTCCTTGTAACCCTCCTAGTAAACCCCTGTACATGTTTGAATAGGAGGAGGGGTAGACTAGAACCTGGCATGATAGCATCCTCTGGGAGATGAGCAATTGTGAAGTATTGCCCTCTGGGTTCTCTCAAAAAGAAAGGCACAGAGTTACTCAAGAGCATTCTTTTCCTCTATGTAGCTGTTTTTTCTCTCCATATAAAATATAGCCATCCAGTGTATTCAGCAAAACCACTCTGTTCTCATTGCATATGGAAATATACTACAGATGAGTTTTGCTGACCCATTGGAAAACTGCTCCATTTTGACTCTTAGAATATTGCCATTAGCTAAGTAATTTTTTTTCAACAGGGAAAACACAGGGAAAACACAAACACAAAAAACCCATAGATCCAGGGCTAGTTTTTTATATCCATTTACCCAGATTCAAAGCCAGAATAGCTCCATAAAAACAAATGGAGTTCATCTGGATTTACACCAGCATTACCGAGCTGAGATTTTGGCTTCCTATCTTGGAAGGATAGATCTTGGCATCTAAATTATTCTCTAAATAAGAATCAATTTTTAATCACAATCCACCAAACTTACCCTGGTATAGTTTTGGAATTTAGCTAAATTATTATGAAAGACTATTTGATCACAGAGAGAAAGAGACAGGAAAGTTTATCGTCACCTGTACACATCTGCCATGGAAGTGGGGACATAGTCTGACAATGAATGGGCCTCTGGAGCCGAGTAAATCTGCATCAAACGCTGCTGATATGTGCTAGCACCCTCACAAGAGTCCTCTTTTCGGTAGGACTGTAATCCATAGTCTTGATGGAAGAAAGAAGGAAACAGGTACTCAGTAAGGGTTATGTTCACTCCTGAAACTCTTTCATTATTAAGTAGCAATATTAATGGTTTAAAGGAGTTTGCTCTGTATGGGGAGATGAGACTTTGTTTAAAAAATAGTACTATGTTGCTCTGATTTGTACCCAAATATAGTTGTGTATACTAGAATGGTAGCTTGAATATTGGGAGAGAGTGTCTGGTGAAGTATGACTGCTTCTTGGTACCCCAGTGGTGGTGGTTCTGGCCCAGCGTATCCAGCCACAGTAAGCTCATTGCAGTGCAAGACAGAGCCAGCATACCTGCTTCTTTACTGCACCTCCCTGCTGCCAGTGTAGGGGTATGGCCAAAGAAAAGGGGGTGTGATTGGGACACCCTTCAGCTGTGATGATCTCCAGCTGTGGTTTCAGTGTCTTGGAATACATAGATGCCAGGGTAAATCAGAGCAGCTCTCGGGCTCCTCCAACTTACACTGAGGCCTGGATCTACACACACAGGCCACAGTATTGGGGGAGTGTAAAGGGGAAGTTTCCACCAGCTTTGTACCCCTTCTTCCAACCTGCTTTGTATGAAGCTCGTCTGGACCCCAGGATCTGACCCAGTGTCCAGGTGCTGAGCTGTGTTCAGAGAACAGCATAATAAAAATTCTCTGACTTCTGTTTCCTAGATACAGACAGCACTGAAATATGGTATGTAGAGGCAGGGGTTCAGTTTGGGGTTTTGGTTCAGACCAGTCTCTAATTGGGACACTCCAAGGATCCCATTCTTTAGACTGGAAGCCCATCTTTTCACCTAGCTGTGAAAGGGCACTGTGTTTATCATCTGAAAGGAGGATTTGACTTATGTTAAAGAATGGCATCAGGCA
Organism: Dermochelys coriacea; assembly: GCF_009764565.3. Classification (NCBI taxonomy): domain Eukaryota; kingdom Metazoa; phylum Chordata; order Testudines; family Dermochelyidae; genus Dermochelys; species Dermochelys coriacea. The sequence goes on from NC_050072.1 coordinate 120,694,632, forward strand.
AAGAATTCATAGATAATGACATGGATACTGCTAGGTCTGATTGACGCCATCATTTGTCATATAATTGGTGAAAGGTAACACATGTTAAATTGTAGGCTAGACAGGATAATGTAATGGGATGTTTGCTCTGGAATAGTTTACTTTTAATGAAGGCTGCTGCAGTTAGCATTTCCACCTGGAAACATTGGCTCACAGTACTGCTGGAGCAGTGAAGGCTGTGAAATCCACCTGCATCAGTAGCTGGTCATGTTTCAGATTTCCATCTCTCTTCTTTACCTGAAATTTTACACACCCAGCGGTCGTCTATCACACAGTTATTAGACTTTAAGCATCCATGATAGATTTTATGCTGGTGAAGATAAGCCATTCCTTGGGCAATGTCTCCAGCAAAGGAAAACCTGAAAGGCACACAATCATTATTAAGAGGTTAGTATTCCACTGAACCAGACACTCAGGAAGGGATTCATCCAAAGACTATTGAAATCAGTGGAAAGACTCCCACTGACTTAAGTGGCCTTTGGATCAGTCCCCCGGGACTCAATCCTGCAAAGTGCTGAGGACTCCTGTGAGTTGCTGAGTGCCCTCAGTTCCCATGCAGTTGAATGGGAATGGAGGGTTCTGGGCCCCTTGTAGGAATGCACAGCGTCTTGTGGGAGTTCTCGGCAGTTTGCAGGATTGAGCCGTGTGTGCAGATATTTACGAGATGAGCAAAGTACTCAACTTTCTTAGTTTGTATGGCATGTCGACTTAGACCATTTTTTTTTTTTGCTGCCTAGAAGCAAGGCAAACATAAGGCAGAGAGAGAAGGGATAAGGGACAATTTGCAATTACATATGATGAAGTAGTTCATATGGGAGTTCCTGTGAAATCCTGAGCCAGTTTTGTGTACATCTGTTTTTATGAGTAGTGCTAATGATGCACTTTTAGTTGTACTAACCTGTTCACGGTTGGCCTATCATGAATGTAGTCATGCTGCTCTTTTACTCATCTTAAACCAGAACATCAAAGTGTACTAAGTACAGATGGCCACTGTGGGGGGGAAAAGGCGGCTGTAGAGGAGCCAAGGTTTAAAATGGTGTTGCGGCATACTAGAGATGGGATGAAAAGGTTTGGGTGTTACATGGGGAGTGCTAAATTCAGGGGTGTCAGGATGTCAATGGGACAGGCCAGATCAGAAACTTGGATCCTCTTAACCAATGGGTCTCCCTTTCTCCTTGCATCTCAGAAGCATGGTATACATCACAGCACTGTCGCATCTACCAATGACTTTATCTACAATTAACGTCCCTTTTCAAACAAAGTGTCACCTGGTGATGCTACATATATCTCATTTCACAGGCCTGTTTTTTGTTTTTGTTTTTACCTGAAGCCCCAGTTGAGAGGAATGTCTTCATTGAGCAGCACATCACTCAGGCTACCTTTCGGACAGTATTCTGTCACAATGGCAACATTTGGCACCTCTGTACAACCTCCGATGAATTTGCAGAGGTTGGGATGATCGAGTTCTCTGTGAAAATGAACAGGAATCACATCCTTTCTAAGTCTTCCCTCTACACCTTTTGGAACTGGAAAGTTTATGGCTTTTGCCACTGGGTTTAGAGGAAAAGCTAAATATGCATAGAAACATGTTCAGACAGTTCAAAGAAATGTTTTTGCCACTGTTTGAAAGAGAAAAACATGAAAACAAGCAACAATGGGGCAGGTTCTAATCTCCATTACACTAGTGTAAATGTGGAATGGCACCCAATGTGCAGGTTTCGTTGTTTACCTCACTTGCTTTACTTCCTTGCGTATGGATTTGGACAAGGTGAATGTCTTCCTCCTTATTTTCTTGATGGCGACTGTTCTACCGTCACTGCAACAAGACAAAGACTTTTCTAAGTGCTGGAATCCCATATGGTGAGTATGCAGTATTCTCTATATAGAAACTTTGGCTCTCTGGGAAAGGTGCACAGATGTGGATTTTGTCAAAATCTGGATGGGAACCTGGGTCTGAATCATGAAATTCAGACCCAGGTTCCCATCCAGATTTTGACAAAATCCTGAAACTGTGGGGATGCAGGGAATAAAAACCCAAAGATCACTACAAATTATGCAGCTCAGGTCAATTTATCTCTGTGTATTAAGATGTTCCACAATCAAAGAAGTGAAGTCTTCTGTTTTCTGCGGGGGAGCACCAGACTAGTATGGAATAGATGAGAGTGGTATGGGCAGGGGAAAGAACCAATGGAGGCAGAGAAAGCTGCAAACCCCCAATAAAAGGGCAGGACAAAGTAGCAGGTGATTCCTTGGACCCCTCCCTTTCCCTCTCTCCACCTGTAGCAACTTTGAATGCAGTCAGCTGGGGAGAAGCTCATGTGTACAGGGCTGCAGTTTTAAGGCAATAGCCTGCCAGTCCAAGGTCTCCTCTGTGCTTCCATGTGGCTCTCAGCTAAATTGTATAAGCATAACAGAGTAGCTACACAAAGCCATCGGTGGATTCTTGCCTCCAGCCAGAGCATAGCCTTCCAGTGAGTGAGAGTACTGGGGAAGGGGAGCCATTGTAGAAAGGGGAGGACCCACCTTAGTAGGAGGAGCAAAAAACAAGAATGAAAGTGAAAGGAAATAGGGAGAGAGAACAAAAGAAGAATGGGTGGGGCAAGAAAGGAGAAAGAGAAGCTCTGCTGGACAAAGGAGAGATGGCAGCAACTTTCCTGGGACGTGAGAGGACTTTGTGGAGGGGGTTGCAGTGTCCATCAATCTGTTAGGAGCCATGGATACATCTACTGTCTATGTGTACAGGTAGGTCACTACCAGCTAGGGGTGTATTCCAAACCAGTGATCTAGAGAGGAAATGAGCCATTCCCAGTCTTGTGAGCTGGTTTAAAGGCATAGATTATAATGGGCTGTTGTACAGTACATAATTTTCTGTGCCAAAGAGCTTATTTGTATTTTACATTAATATTAGAGATGGGCCTGATTCAAAACCCTAGCTCCAAATAAGCTTGAATGCTGTGGATGTTCAGAAGCAGAGCCAAGTTTGCAGTTCAGTCCCACCAGCATTGAAATCTGCAGAAGGAAAAGGGGCACCCAAAACTAGAAAACATTAATGTGCGTCTGAGAATATCCTTCAGCCTGAGTGTGCTAGGAAGGCCAAGTTAGTCCCCTAGCATTCCTGGCCCTGGTCCAAGCAGAGGAAAATTAGCCCTCGCATTATTTCTAGGTGATAATACAGCAAGAACTGAAAGTCTCCCTCTTGCACGGGTGTAACTACAATACACAACATAACACAGAGACTGACTGATAGATAAGCCTACTATATTCCTGTCTGGGTGAAGTGCTGTTTCCTGGATGAGTTGACAGCTGCTGTGCAAGAACTCAGGGCAGTGATACAGCTGGCGTTGGAGTCGCTGGGTGCATGGGCCACGCTAATGATGCTGCCCATTGCAGTCCGTAGCAAGCGATCTAATAAAAAAGCCATTGAGATGCACATTATATTCGGGTGCACATGTAGAAGACTCCTGAATCATATAAACATAGGAAGCACAGCTGCCCATGGCACCAGAGTGTGGGCTCATTTATGCTTGCTGTAGGGATGCTTTACTTTAGGATTCAACTGTTAAAATGTAAAATCGTGACTGTGGCTGACAGCTATAGTCAGTGGCCTCTCCCACTAACATCAGTAGCTGAAGTCAGTTTTGAAGGCAGAGGAACTACCAGCCCTCAATGGAACAATTTCAAACACAGTGAGTGTCATTTTATGCAAGGGACAAAGCCAATAAAGGAAGAGACAATACAAAAAACTCCCAAACCTATGATGTTACAGATCTATTTAGGACTCTTTGAAGAATTTAAATTTATTATTGTGGGAAGTGATTCTGACATTAAAGGGAATTCAAAGTAAAGCAACAGTCCAGCTGGTTGAAAAATCTAGAATATCAACATTTTTCATGTCTTTTTGGGTGGGGATGGGAGGGGCGAGGAAGGTGATACTTTTTCTCCTGCTCAAAGCAACAAAACTACATAGGGGGCAGATTAGACTGACTCATGGAAAAGTGTGCACAGATTGGATCCTATGTTGATGAGAGCTGTAGAGATAGTTAGAGAGAGGGATTATAAGTAGATATGAATTCTGCCCTACAATACCTGAATCTAGAAATGGAAGAGACCTGTTAGGTTTCCAGTTAATTTGCCTGCCAATATAGGAATGTTCTCTAGTGTTTCTTTACTAACATTCTGTCAAGTTTCATTTTAAAAGGGCCCGTGCGATGGGTGATTATTCCACTGCCTGATAGATCTGTCACAAAGTTTTTCCTGGTATTCAACCTAAATATTCCCATCCTTGATTTCATTCCGTTACTGTAACAGCCTTCTTGCTGTGATGTTTACACTCCATGTCTGTCTGTTAGACATATAGCCTCACTTAGACGTCATTCAGCCCTTCTCTCGATATATCTCTCTCTTCAAATTTCCCAAAAAAGCCAGTCTATCCTGCCACCTAGTCGCTTTTGTTTCTCTTCTCTGAACTCTGTCTAGTGCTAATCTTCCTGGTCAAGGGTTACACAGAAATGAACTCAGTATCCCAGCTGAGGTCACCTCAGAGCTATAGAGAGAGACACTTTTATGCAGAAGCATAATGCCATGGAATGGGGACATATCAACTCAGAACTGCATTGGCATTTTGTTGCTATGTACCATTGCAAACTCAGGCCATTTCACTTTAATCGGCTATCCATTATTAGCTCTAGGTCTCTTTCAGCATTATTTCCCTCCAGGTTTCTCTCTCCCACTGAATACCTGTGTTCTATTTCTGCATTCTTCCAGGCTGATTCTAATTTTGTTTTCTGCCCATGCTTCTAATCACTCTGTCCCTTTGCATTGTTTCTCTGCCTTCTGTGGAGTTCATAACTCCTCCCAATTTAGTACCAGTTGTGAATTCGTTGACATGCTGTCTTACTATACTCATTTTAAAATATTAGTTCTCTGAACATTGATGTCTGTCTCAATACATTTTACTTTGCTCCCCGCCCCCCCCCCCACACCATCTTGGCTGCTTTTAGTAAATTAGACTCCTTATTAACCTGATATCTGTTCCTTAAGACCATGAAGGTATCTTATTACACTATTTAGAAATGAACACAGATCTCCAAGTATCTGTACTAAATTAATGCAATAAAGTATTATCCCATTTACTTGTACTGAACATATTATATATTTAAAGCAGATGGGACCTTTTCGGCAATACCTTGTGGAGGCAGAACTACAATTATAAAGGCAGATACTCAGCTAGTGAAAATCAACGTAGTTCCAATGACTTCAGTGGAGCTACATTAATCTATACCAGCCGATGATCTGGCCCATGTATTTCTCTAGAATATGATAGCAATAAATGACATGGTAAATACAGCGAATGTACTTGCTGTATGATAAACTGTACAGTAATGCTCCGAGGTTAAAATGTCCAAGTGGAAAAGAAATATAATTACAGTTTTGCACATTAGATAAATTGAAGAAAATTCAAGTCATGATGAATTACTTCAGCTACGGATAACACACAATGGGACAAATTAAGCTCTTGGTTACATCTGTGCAAATCCAACATAGCTCCATTGAAGTCACTTAAAAAGAGCATGTTAGATCAAAAAGCAACTCAGGCCACTGCCATCTGTTGTGCCCATTTTCACATAAATCCCCTCTGGAAATATGTAGTTTTATTCCATTCCTTTGTCTTTTATTTATAAATTACAGGAAAAAAGCCCCCAAACCATATATGTGTGTGTGTGGGGGGGGAACCCTGACCTTTACACTATGTCTACACAACTACTTATGTTGGTATAATTTATGTCACTCGGGGGGGTGAATAAACCACCCCCCGCACCCCCGAGTGACATACATTACACCGACCTAAACACCAGTGTGGACAGCGCTTTGTCGGCAGGAGAGCTCTGTCTCCTGTTCGTGTAGAGCAGCTACACTAGAAGCGCTGTAAGAGTCAGTGCAGCTGCACCACTGTAAACTCTCGAGTGTAGTCAAAGCCAAAGAGTTCAAGTTAAAATAACACCCTTAAAGGAAAACTCCAGTGATCAGCTCACAGATGCTGTAGTCACAGGCACCTATCAAAGATAGATCCTCCTCCTTCAGGTCAGACCCTTATGAAATATGGATATATTTCCGTGTGTGCTTCATTTACACAACAGGATGATAAAAGCATCAAAATTACAGCCTTTACTAACCTTGTTTGATGCAGGAGAAGTCTATAATCCAGCTTTCATCCCAAAACATCTTTTGCTTCTGGTATTGAAACCACTGCAGAAAGCATAACAGGCCAAATTCATTCCTGGGGCAACTCTATTGGCTTCAGTGGAGTTGCACTAGGGATGAGGGTAGCCAATAAATGATTAGTTGTATGGATATTTTCAACTAGAAAATCTACAGGTGTCTGAACAAGAATCACCATTTTAGCCTCCATCCTCTCTCAACGTCTTACTGACTGACTTAGAAGTAATGGATCTGGATCGAACACCAAAATACAAACATCAGTAATTCTGAAGACTAAAGAACATGACATTTTGTAGTGGACAGTCTGATAGTTTCAGTCCATGTTTGCATTTTTGTGCATTGCACTTAGAACCCAGCTGTTACCCAGCGATGTGGTGAACATCACTTCACATCTTGGAAACATCCAATGTGTAAACAAATGTCATTCCCCCCTGCCCCCCACCCCAGATAAGCAGCAGTTACTGGTCATACAGTATGTGACAATCAACATCAGGCCCCAGAGCAGCAAATTAGATGATACATTATTACACAAAGTACTGTATCTTGCATAACATTAGATGGGAAACTGTCACTATGTTATAAATAAGATGTATGTCTAATAACTGATATACCAAAAAGCTGTCAAGTACAATAAACCCATTTTATACAAGCACATGCTTGTCTGTAGATCAGAGTTGCAGGTTAGCTATGATAAAACAACAAGACACTTTAAACACAAATATTAGATGGTCAGCATTTTGCCATCCATCTAATATTACCTTCAACAGCACGCATTGTATGGACGACAAGTAACAAAAACCCAATTAACACAAGAGTTCTTGTGACATCTTGGGAAGTGGTGACAGAATTTTGGGAGAGCTCTGGGCCTGATTCCAAGCCCAGAAAATCAATGGGAGTCTTTCCACTGATTTCAATCGGCCTATGCTTTCAGGAAAAGGAGATGTATTTTCATGTGCAAGGACCATAATCAAACAAAGATGATAGGACTGATTCAATACCCACTGAATTAAGTGGGATCCTTTCATTGACTTTAATGGGGCTGGATCAGAGCATCTAAGAGAGAGGATCATTGGAGCATTATGATCTTGCTGAAAACTGGATACAAGTGACCTTTCCAGCTCTCTTTGTAAAAACAAGTTTATATGTGGACTAAGCAACAAGCAGCAGAGAATGCTAAGTAGCATCTACCTGCAGAAGCTAGGTAGATGCTACTTAGCATGCACTCCAGGATAAGAGGAAAAACAATATAGTCCCTGCAAAACAAAGAATATCTGAGACAATAGGTAAATTGGGTTTATTCTGGAGACTCACAGCCAATACATGTATAAGTGAGAAGGGGGCTAGCTGTTTCCCTAACTGGTATGATGACTTTAAAGGTATCCACGGAAATCTGGTTGTAGGAGCTTGATTGAACTCCAGCCTGTCTTGCAAAGAAGTGGGAAATGGAAGGTGAAGTTGCCTGATGTGTATTATGTTGGAAGATCCTCAATAAAAATGTTTGAGTAACAAACCGACATTGAATCAACATATGGGGTCAGATCCTTCTGGTGGACCTGAGCAATGCCTATTTGCACCACCAGGAGAACTGGCCCACTGTAATGGGTTTAGGAAATCTCAAGAAGCTCATCTAGTTGCAATAGTTCAAGGGTCCAATGCTGTACTCCACATACCGACCCTCCCACTGTGATAAGAGTTTTGTCCAAGGAAGGCATGCAGGATCAAGTCTACTTTATGTTAATACATTTGATATTGAAACATGTAAAAAGGCTTAACAGCTGTGTAACTGATACTTTTCTTTTATTTAATTAATTCATTACATTGGGGTGTTTTATCTTAGAAAGTAAAATATTCCAGTGCCCACCAGAGACTCTGGACACATTTACACAGAACAATTATTTCCTTCCATGAAAATGCCCTTCAGAAAAGTAGTCACAACTCTCCAGTTCCCATCCAGTCTCTCAATGCTCTTCCCAGCAATCTCTCCCTTGCCTCTAGAAAAAGCTGGCAAGAACAAAGAGGTTTTGCATCGTAACTGGAAAGGTAACAGATCTGGGCTGTGGCAATCTGAAGCAGGAAGCTAATTCCACAGTTTTATCTAATTATATGGCCTTCAGCATGGTAGTATCTAAGTGTCTCTCAGGGCTGTGACTTTAGATTTATTCTCACAAGAGCTCTATGAAGTAGGTACCTATTATCCCTATTTCACAAGTAGGGAAGTGAGGCACACAGAGACTGTGACTTGCCCAAGTTCGCATAGGAAGTATATGATAGAAGGAGGAACTGAATCCCAACCCAGTGCCTTAACCGTAAGATCATCCTTCTTCCCCTGAGCAAGAGCATTCTGTCTTCATTCCCTTGCAATTAACCGGGAGGTGTTAGATTGAGCGCTCCAGATATCTCAACCACAGCAGTGTGACATGAGGAGAGAAGTGATCCTTGCCATAACAAAGAGCCCGTGCTCTTATGGGTTAAAACCAAGCAAGTTATCCATAATGTACACAATCAATACCATGACTATACATCTGAAAATATTTCCTTGGCAACAGCTTTCCATAATGTTCAGAAATTAATTTATGTACCTTCAGATACAGAGGAATCTATATGAATGCAAACAATAGAAGGGCCTATTCTGCAGAAATATAGTAAAAGAGTAAGTAAAAATAATACATCATCTTTTATTTATCCAGCTCTTTTCATCCCAAAGGATCACAAAGCATTTTCCTTATATTGATCTATCCTTCTATACACATACACATACACTCCTTTCTGTATTCCCCCAGTGAGTCTGTTATAAACTACTAAACAAAACCCAAGGTTTGGAAACTGACTGGATCTCCTAAATTGAAGAGAGGCACCAGCTGGTGTTAGGATGTACAGTCAGGCATGCCAAGGATCATTACAGAGAAGGGGTGATTCTAGCTGTCAGCCCCTTGTGAGTCATTCCCCAACAATGTGGGCCTGCTCTAAACTATACCAGGACTGGTGTAGAATGGGCCCCAGAATTAAGATGCAAGTTTTCCTCCCATTTCTCTTCTTCCCCCTTGGATCTACCCAGGGGATTCTGTGTGTAGCAGAGAACCTATTTTTATGCTTATAAAGAGCTGTGTTGTAAACAATAAAATAATGGAGAAACCATGATGGAAATAAAAGAAGAGAAAGGAGATTTCATTTGACACTTACCACTATTGTCAGAATGAAGCCAGCACAGACTAAACATACTGGTAAGGCAATTGCTATCCTGGCATCAGCTGTCAGTGGGCATTCCCTACAGTCAGCTGGACACGTGGAACAGCCTTCATCATCTTCACAAACACCATCTCCGCAGACTGGACAAAAAGGGGTGTAGAGAGCAAAATACTTGAAAATAGCTCTATCCACTCTTAGGACTCAATTCAGTAACAAATACATATGGCTCCTGAGCTGGGGATCCCCATGAGAGGCCACAGAATATCTGAAAAAACAGGTTTTGAGGAATTCTAGGATCTTTGTGCTGCAGTTGAAAGATGTAGATTTTAACTGTAATCTAGGGACCCAAAAAATACACTGACCTTAGACTAACTGTGGACATCAGTGCTTTTGCCGTGTTATTGCAGATGGGTTGCTTGGTTGTTACCTTTTGTCTGTTTATTTCTCGTTGCCTGTCTTGCCTGTTTAGACTGTATGTTCTTGAAGACAGGGACTGTCCCTTACTCTGTATGCTCAGCCTAGCCCTTGGGAGACCTAGGGGTCAGGAGAACAGAAAACCATCTTTTCCCCCTTTCCTTTCAATCAGCAGGACTGGTATTCACTAGTCTGAATAACTTCAGGCAAAATGAACAAACCAGCCCATGCTAGGAGGTGTTTCAAACAAAAGGTCATGAAAATTAGAACCGATATCAGATGTAATGTAATCTAAATGTAAGTGTCTCTGTTTGAGAAGCCAAACATCAGCAAATGATGACAAAGTTGAAAAGTATCCCTGAAAGACATGATTTTTACAGATGAGATGTTCAAAGAGATGAAAGGTAGGTAATAGCTGTCTGTTTTGTTTTGTAGGCAATAAGGCCAAAGGCAAATGGTAACTTTATTAAAAAAATCACTGTTTTCTCATTTCATTTACTAAAACATAATCCCAGTGGGAATTTCTTTAGATACTTTAGAGTGAAAGTCAATGGCAAAACTTCCATTAATTCCAATGGGGTCTGTATTTCACCCACGGATCTTCACTATTAAAATTCTGTACCTCAGGCCACGTCCACACTACCCGCCGGATCGGCGGGTAGTGATTGATCTATCGGGGATTGATTTATCGCATCTAGTGTGGACGCAAAGTAAGTGATTCTAAGTCGATCTAAGATACGTCGACTTCAGCTACGCTATTCTCGTAGCTGAAGTTGCGTATCTTAGATAGATCCCCCCCCAGTGTAGACCAGGCCTCAGATTGTCAAGCAAGAGAAGACTTAGTGCCACTGAGATGAGTGAAAGCACAGATCTCCTAACTACCAAAATGTTTTGGAAAAAAATTGGTAATAATTCTGCCTGCTTCAGTTCTATTCCATTGTAATCTGGGTTCCAGTACCATGCCCATCATTGAGGTCTCTGAATGCCCAACAATGATATTGAAATGAACACAAGAGCACTACATTGGGCAGTGTTTTTGAGGTTTATATGAACAGTTGCACCAGGCTCAAGGATCACTTGTGTTTGCACGTTAGCTGTGATGCCTCAGGCTAGCCTGCTGATGTCTGGTGATGAATGTCCATATACTGGAAAGAGACCATGTGGTAGAACAGTTTTGCATCCCTATGACACCCCAATAAGCCTTGTAGTGCCTGAAGCTGCTGGTTCTGGTATTTGATTTCAGCTGTTTGACCAAGTGCAGCCTTTTACGATTCTCATTTCCTACACAGGCAACGAGAAGCTGGAGAAACTTTAGAGATTTCAAATGAAAAAGAATTGTAGAAACATTTGATGGGAAATATTCACTTGTAAAGGGGCTATGAGTGCTTTTTCTAGCCTATCAATACAATTGGAAGGTCTGTGTAATTTCTGTTTAACATACGAGAAGTCTTTATTTCATACCATACCTACTGCAGGGAGCACAGTGGTTTTGGCTTCCAGAGCAACTTGCATTTTCCCAACCCTGATGTGTGCGATGAGAGAGGTCACACCCACATGAACCAAAACTACCTGCCAAACAAACAGCCATTGCTTTAAATTTCATACATTGGACTTTTTTCATCACCAATAATCTAATCTCCTTTCCCCTAGATTTATTATTTCACCTTCTTCCTATTCGCAGGCAATAGAGGTCTTATAATTTTCCCGTCAGCCCATGTAGTAACATGATCAATTGTCTCCAAACCTCATGAGATATTGTTACCAGAATGGATGCTAAATGGCCGCTCAAGACCTCTGTCTCTCCATGAGGGAATCTGTAACTCCACCCAACCCTACTGCAGCACATGCAATTCTGTTGAATAGGTCAGCCTCTGGGAGAGGCAAAGTCTATGTTCTTCCAAGGCTTTTGGGGGGCAGCTAGTCTCAGCTATTTCCATAAATGTTTTTGATACATGTTGGCAACCCTCACGGAACTGTCATGAAGTGAGTGAAATGAGACAAGCAGAAGTACAATCCAGTCCTTTGGAAACAAGATGCTAGGTGCACTCAGTTCCCAGTAACATCAGATGGGAGCTGAAAGCACTCAGCACCTCGCAGTATCAGGCCTTTATCCTGCAGCCTTTATATGCACATAACTCTAAATGAAATAAGTGAGCGGATTTCCTATATAAGGACTGCAGGATCTGGCCTGCTAGTTAAAAGTTCTAGAGCATAGTATGCCGTAAATGTACTATACCTTGGCAGTCCAGTTTGCCTGACTCATTTTGCCAGCTGTAGATAAGGTGTGAGTAAATATCTGGCCGTCATCCGGAATCCATGGACCACATATTCCACCTTTCCCCTTTACCAAACAGAGCAGTTATTTCAATAGATAATAAAACAAGGAAAATTCCAGGCCTTAATACTCTTAAATTTACTAGTCTTTGGGGGCCTTGTGCTTTATTCAATAACTAGCAACGTATTATTCATTATGACAATGCTCAATCATAATGACACTATTGTGTGCCAAAATAAAACACAAACAAATAGAAGGGAGCACCTGGATTGACAGTCCGGTTTAAAATTCCACAAAACTCTCACTCACTTAAAGTCCATGAGCCATATTCTGTCCTCATCTCATTTAGGCACCTAAATCTGGAGTAACTCTATTGAAGTTAATGGAGTTATTCTGTATTTATTTCACTGTAACTAAAAGTAGAATTTCATCCACAATTTTTTATTCTCTACATGGTAGATTCACTGCAGCTCTGCTTTTGACAACTATGGGGTATGGCGTTTCTTTCATGAAAATTCCTATTTCCAGAGCATTTCTCATTAAGATTGAATAAACTTTTAATTTCCCAGCAGCTGCAGCCACTGAGAATTATAATGGCTGTCTGAGGATCATGGGTTTTTAAATGGCATAATCCTGATTGCTAAATTTCAGATATGTATTCACGCATTTCTGTTCATGCACTTTAAAATACAGTACACAAAAAAGAAATGGATTGCTCATGCTAGCTGAGGTAAAACCGACCTGAAAAGATGACACCATATTGAAAGCTCCTGCTTAATGGAAAGAGCTTTATTTGTAACTATCCATTCAGTAGCATGAGCCCTCTTTCCTACAGCAATTTTGCTCTACGAGGGCTATTTTATAGAGGCTTGCCTTGTCTAAGCAGGAAAGCTCAAAAATATTTCAAACTTTAAAAGTGAGAGGCTGGGTGGTGCCTTTGCGCTAGAATCACTCACAGATCTCACCCTCCCCACAGGGATCTGGGGGTAGAACACCTCCACAACAGCGTACCCTCTCTCTTCCCACAGAGGGTGGTGTGTGGACACAGGAGTGATACTGAGGGCCGTGGCAGCCAGTGGGCAGACTGAGGGAGGACTGGGCATGCTGCATATTGTGCCGTGCCGTGCCAGTGGAGATTCCAGCCAAAAGATTACACAGCCACAGGCTGGATGATATTTCTGTAGCCCCCTTCCCTCAAGGGGAAGTTCTGAGGTCAGCTGGGGAATCCCTAACAGAGTGGCTCCAATGGAGCTGTGCTGGCAAGGAGCAGAGTCACAGCTGCTGTGGAGGCACAGGGGCCTTGATGCAGCTGGGTGAGATGAACATGATTTGTGAGCTAGACATGTGCTTTCCCCTGCCAAGCCTTCTCTCCTGCTGAAAGAATACATTAAAAATGTCATGAGAGGAATCTTGTAGAACTTCCTGTCCTTCCTGGTCCTATGGGTACTATCTGGCCCGCTGTAAACACAAACAGACTAAACTGTCCTAACACGTCATTCTGGTGCTACCATTTTAAATATGTTAAGTACACAAAGTGAAGAGGAACAGACTGTCCCCCTCTGCAATTTAGCACAAACACCCACCTTGACTTCCGTGAGCCAGGATTTCACCCAGTATGTTTGAATACAGGTACTCTAACAGAGTCCAGAAGAAATGGATGGATTCTGCTTCCAGTGCAAAGTCAGCCATCAGGAGCTTATTGTCTGGCCTTTGAATGCTTTTCTACCTTGATCAGATATGATAAAACCAGTTCATATAGGGCCCAACTCTGCAAGTCACTGAGCAACTCCCATTGATTTTAATGGAAACTGCTGGATGTTCACAACTTCTGGAAATCAGGCTCTTTGTTTTGGTCTCTAGCAGCCTGCTCCAAAGCCTGCTGAAATCAATGGAAGTCCTTCTGTTGGCTTTAATGAACTTTGGATCAGGCCCTAATATGGACTTAGGGGCCTAATTTTAGGCCCGCATTTTTCATTATTTTGACCCTGGCTATTAAAGTGTCTCATCTAGCATGCAGAACAGACACCCAGTTGTACTAACCATGAACGCCAAAGGGCAGGAGTGGATGTTGGCATGATGGACACAGCAGTTCTCTCCATTTGCATCTTTCCAATTGGAAGGGCACTCTTGTTCTTCACAGAACTTCTTGGCTGCTGCAGCATTGCTAACCATTTTTTTTAAATACAAAGATAATTTTATATTAATTTCTCATTCCTAAAAATTTTTAACGGACGTGTAATGAAGTCCTGTTCTTTACACTGCATAGATATACACAGCAGGAGACACATTGGTATTTCTTTATGTTTTTTTGCTGTGTGTGGAAATAGCCCCACAGCGATGGATCTCTGCTATCAACTGGGCCATCATCTGGCCCCAGGCAGAAAAGGTCTGGCAGCTGTTAATCCTCCAGCAGCTGCCAACACTCAACCTGGCCCTCCACCCTGACAACACTACCAGATGGGGGATCTTGGCCGCACAACCCTGGCTCAGATCCTAATGCCACTTCTGATAATGTCCATCTTACTTATAGTCTCTGTACCATCTCAAATGAGTGATTGTCTCTCTGAACTTCAGGGCATTCCATTGTAAACATTCTTTACTTCAAAACAACATAACTGATTGTTTTCAAGTGTGGCTTACTTTGTAGATATGACTGAGACTTAAAATCTAAAGACTTTATATAGTGTTCTGTTACTGGATTCAAAGCTCTATTTAAAAAACCCCAGTTTTTATCCTATTGCAAATTGTATTAACTGACAAGTAATTAGTACGGTTATAAAAGGAGAATACATTTTAAAGGGACAGAGTTAAGGTTCACCTAGGGTAAATTTTTCAAGAGTGTCTTAAGGGCAGATTTACAAAGGGGTTTAGGCACCTAAAGATGCAGTTAGGTGGCTAGTAGGATTCATAAAAGTGCTGAAGCAGGAAGGCACCTAACTCACATTGACTTCCCCTAGCTCCTAACTTGGAGTTAGGTGCCTGAAAAGTGCTTAGGTACTTTTGAAAATCCCACTAGCCACCTATCTGTGTTTTCAGGCACCTAAATACTTTTGAAAATCTGGCCTTTGTGCATTTTTTAACATTTTACCCCTAAACTCTAAGATCTCCATTCAGCGAAGCGCTTAAGTACTTGTCTCATTTTGGGCCCAATCCAAAGCCCCAGGAAGTCTATAGAATGACTCCTGTTGACTCCAATGGCTTGGGATCAGGTACTTTAAGCAAGGTAGCATCCCACTGATGCTAATCAGACTACTTCCCTATTTAAAAAGAGGCGTCTCGTTGAGTTGGTGCCTAAAGGTCCTGTCTTTGAGTGTTTGATACCTGTGTGTATTATTAATGCATTCAGAGTGAGATTTTTCAAGCGTTCCTAAATGATTTAGGAGCACAAGTCCCATTGGAAAGACTGTAGCAATAATCCTATTTCCAACTATTGAAGAAAGTTTATTTTATGGCTATGTCATCACAATGCTATAATTTACTGCTATGACATTATAGCTATGAATATTTTTGGGAAAATGTAAGAATAGTTACTAAAGTTTATGCAAAAGCCCTCAGTACCCACATGAACGAAATACAACTTCATGATTAAAGCCACCTATACTGTCAAAATTCCTCCCCACCTAACAATCTTGAATATCAGCTTTAAATATTAAAGAACATAAAAAAAATATTTCTCTGAAGAACTACTTTCACAAATCGGATCTTGTAAAAATGAGCACGTAGGAGGGCACGGGAACATTTTCTGTGTAATCTGAATTTTTGCATTTACCATCTTTTTTAACCCATCAAATACCTAAAAACAACATAGAAAATGGTGAAATGAGGTAAAGGCCCCAATCCTACATTGCTCTGCATGGATCACAGTACATGACTGGGGCCTAAATATACATCTCAGTGATCCAATGTCACAAGCTGCTTAGCTTTTATACTTGTCTTTACAATGGCATCATGTTAATCCCTCGATTTTGCCTTATTATACAAAGTTACGTTTTTAGAAATTTCTGTAAGTGTGTTGATTTAGATACATTAGGAAAATTCTGGCCCCATTGAAGTCAATCGGAAATTTGTCATTGACTTCATCAGGCACATGCCTGGGTCCATACTGTAGTTAATGTGTGTGTTGTGCATTAACAATTATTATTGGTATTATTATTCATATTGAGACCTATAGGCCACAACCAAGTTGGGTCCCAGTGTGCTAGACACTGAACAAACATATCCATGCCCCAGTGATCTCAGAATGTAAAAGGTAAAACGTAACAGTGGGATGAAACAAGCAGTCTGGGTTGAGGATGGGAGAGATGAATAACAAATATAATAGCCTGTGCACCACCCAACTATTCAGCAGCAGTGATTATTATTATTATTATTATTATTAATACAAATTATTATTTATAGTACCATAGCATGTTTGAGCCCCAGTCATGGACCAACACCCCATTGTACTAGGCACTGTACAAACACAGAACAAAAAGGTCGTCCCTGCTCCAGAGAACTTACAATATAAATACGAGACAAGAAACAGCAGATGGACACAGAGAACACAAAGGGGGAGTACAAGTAAACAATGAGACAATATTGGTCAACGTGATCGGCAGTGGTCTCATTACACCAGTGGCCTACCCATTCCCAGGAGCTTAATCCATTGACACCTTGTCTACACACAAACCTGCACCAGGAAGTGGTACCTGTGAGAGAGGATTCCGTTTTGCACAGCATAGTGGTAAAAGTGATCTGAAGCAAAGACTGCATAAGTTACATTGAAGAATTCCCCACTCATAGCCTTTTCTGGAGGTCTCTGGACCCAGGCCATCTCAAGACCTAGAAATAACACACAATTATGGGTCAACATGTTTGGTTTAACTTACTACAACTACATGCAACTGGACAGATTGTTCTGGAGCAGAAATCCAATTAAAATGTAAATGTTTTCACAAATATTCTTCCTGTCATTACTGCTAGTCAAAGGATTTCCCCATGTATAGTGTACAGGTAGTTCCAAAATAACACCTATTGGAGAAGAATTGTTGTTTTTTTTTAAAATTCCCTACAGTGTGCAAGCTAACTAATCAGAGCACTTGGAAATTTAGGACCAAACCCTACTCATTTTGCTCAGGTGGGCCTGATCCTCTTCTGACTTGTATCAATTTCACTCCAATGTTACGCAGCTGACTGCAGTGCAGTTATTCCTGATTTACACTGTTTTCCTGCTAGTAACAGTTAAGAACATAAGAACGGCCATACTGGCTCAGACCAAAGGTCCATCTAGCCCGGTATCCTGTCTTCCGACAGTGGCCAATACCAGACGCCCGTCCCCTGTCGCCCATTCCCATTGATGAATGAACCTATCCTCCATGAACTTATCTAGTTCTTTTTTGAACCCTGTTATAGTCTTGGCCTTCACAACATCCTCTGACAATGAGTTCCACAGGTTGACTGTGCATTGTGTGAAGAAATACTTCCTTTTGTTTGTTTTAAATCTGCTGCCTACTAATTTCATTTGGTGACCCCTAGTTCTTGTGTTATGAGAAGTAGTAAACAGCACTTCCTTACTTACTTTCTCCACACCAGTCATGATTTTATAGACCTCTATCATATCTCCCCTTAGTCTCTTTTCCAAGCTGAAAAGTCCTAGTCTTATTAAGCTCTTCGCTATGT
The DNA here is from genome assembly GCF_009764565.3 of Dermochelys coriacea. Taxonomy (NCBI): domain Eukaryota; kingdom Metazoa; phylum Chordata; order Testudines; family Dermochelyidae; genus Dermochelys; species Dermochelys coriacea. Next base: position 120,712,423 of record NC_050072.1, read on the forward strand.
CAAGCCATAAATACAGTCCTCCTTTCTCAAGAGAGTATATCATTGAACAAAGTATAGGAATCAGTACACACAGAACTAATTCCTGAAAACGCTTAATCACATGAGTAGTCTTTACTTAAGCAAGTAGTCTTTTTAAACATGACTACTCATGTGAGTAAGGGTTACTATTAGTAGTGATTTCCTTTTCCTTGTAATTAAATGTGATTAGAACTTCTCTTCTATTACACTAGAGTTTTCCTTTATCAGAATATTCTTCACTTGGATATCACGTGGTGATCAAAATGATTTGTTTCTGCACATAATTTCCTTTTCAGATATAAAAAGGTTAATTATAAAAGAAACAATCCTTTTGGGTCAATAGCATTAGAGGAACAATCATAACAAATCACTAAAAGGTAAAATAATTGTTTAGGTTGAGAGTATTTCATGGCAGCTAGGTGAGAGGTCAAAATAGATTTCTTAGAGCAAAAGGCTTTATTTCCTTGAAAAGGATTCACAACAGCAGCAAATCCCTTTATCTAAGTCTATTCACTAATAGATACATATGCATAACAAAGAACTAATGTTTGTTTCTGATTTATAGCAATAAGAGCCATAATATGTGTCTCTAGCTCAGATTTCATCTGCATCTAGATACTGATAAAGGTATTTTACATAAACTGTATAAAGCTTAAAGATCATTCTAAAATTGGTTACAAAGTGCACATATTTGTGTAATTGTATTATTCATCAGATTAGGGGGAAACAAAACTCTAGCAACCCTCCCCTTCCTTCCCTTTGTTTCCTATTATATTAATTTTGCATTTTGGTTCACTGGTAACTTTGTTTCAAGAACATCAATTGCATTAGTAAGCAGCGGTTTTAATTGTGGATAACAGAGACGTAAAATACACCAGGGTAGAGAACATCCAGTTTATAGTCAATACTCTTTGAACTTCACCATTTGATCTGAACTTTGAGGCAATGTTAACATTATGATGTTACATTCTGAGCGTGAGCCTTCAGTTTGTACCCAGACTTCAATGGAAGTTTTACCAGTTTATAGCTTGTAGGATTGGGTCTTGTTATTTCTCTTTGCAGCAGTATGTCAGAAGTTGTTGCATTTCATCCTAACCTTTTCCAGCATTTACATAACTGTTTATTTGCATTCATCATTTCAATTCTTATGTCTGATTACTCCTAAACTCTTTAAAAAAACACTTTGAGTTTCAGATATCAAACAAGTAGCCTTTACATTTCTGATTCTTTTGCACTAGAAACTCATCTTTCAAAGTATTATTCGTAGGTGTATAAAGATCTAAGATTCATTATTTGTGTCTATTGAATAGAAGTTGAGGTGGGGGGAATCAAAGCATTAAAATACATATGGAGAGGCTCCACTTTTTGACTTAGTGTTTAAATAAATCCCATCCAATCTGAAATAGGCATGGTAAAATTGAAGCAAGTACTAAATACAGTCTGGCTGCAATGCAGGGCTCATTGTTTGTTTTGTTTAGGCTGCTTTAGTTTTTTCTAATGTCAAACAAAATTCCTTGCTTGAAGACAATGATTTCATTCTTTTTTAATCATCCTAATTATGTTCCCTTTGGAACAGATGAGCTCCAGACAAATATTTATTCTGAAGTGCATGTGTGCTGGCCACTTTCCTTGATTTAATTCATCTGGAAAGTGATGTTGCTGCTGACTGAAATATTTTCCACTAGGTTTGAGACCTGAGATGTATTAGGAATTATTCTGATTACTTAAATTTTCACATTCTCATCCATTTCCTTAGCGGGCAGAGATGATCTTCCCTGAGCAACTGTGGAACCCACTCACCTCCACAGTCAAGCATGTTATACTCATCTGGTTTTTCCAGGGGCCAGCAATCATAGTCGCTGTTATCCAGGTCGTGCCACCCATCCACTAATATCACCTGCCATGGAAAAAACCATACCAATAATCCTGTAAAACAGAGGAATTTTGGTCTACAAAGTCTGGTTTCTTAAAATAGAAAGTCTTTCCAACTTTCTGGACCAAAGATCACAGCCAGGAAGAACCTAAATGCTCAGAAACTAGATTACAGGTTCATTATACTCCCATATGGCCCCCCAGAAATTATTTCTAAAACAATAAGAGAAACTCAGCTAATCCAGTTGTGCTCTGGGTTTAAACAGAGCTCAGCTTGTGTGCTTTTTAAATGTCACTCTCCAGCCAAATCTTCTCTTCCTTCCCTTTTTAATTTTAAATCATTTTTATATAAAATAGCCTTAATAAAATAAATATAAACATGTTTTATAACATGTAAAAGTTATACTGAATTTTTTTTAGAATCTCTTTTTTCTTAATAGTATTTTATTAATGCATACTATGTTCTATTAATAAAAGTAGAATATATTAATCACAAATGATAGGACACAAAGTATATAGCAGAAAAACAGCAGGATATATTATAAGATATATTATACTTTGTAAACAAGAATAGAATAGTCTGCTTTTTTCTAGGTATTAGTAAAAGAATATGATAGAACATGTTCTAATGTATTCTGCTATTCTATATATTGGAAGAATAGAATGAAATATAATATGATATATTCTTCTTATGTATTCTATTATATTCTGCATATTAGTAAAACAGTAAATAGAATACAATATAGTCTTCTAATGTATTCTCTAATGATTGTTCCATACATTTAGTGGAATAGAATGCAACATATTCTCCCAATTATTCTCCTATATATTAGCAGAATAGAATATTTTCTTCCAATAGATTCTGCCATTTGTCTTCTGCATACGAGTGGAGGAGAGTAGAACCAATTGTTCCTATCTATATTAGTGAAATAGAATATATTTGGAAAAAATCCGTATTTAAGAAGTAGTAATAGCAACCACTGCAATACAATATCATTAATTTCTTGACTATGCATGATATAGGAGCAGGATCTATGCAGTTTACCTACCAGTAAACTGAGGAGGCTTCGGAGCCCAGGGGCAGGTGTTTTGGCAGCTCCCATGGTCCCAAATAGGTATCAAGCCCAGTTAACTTCAGGGCTGCTGCTGCTGTAGCTCATCTGGGTTCTCCCCTCCCCACAGGTTTCCAGCCAGCCAGGGTTGATCACAGCTCTAGCTGCTGCAGTTATTTGTCCTCCTTCCTTTCCCCTTCCCTTTGTGCGCTGGGAATCTCCCCACTATCCCTAGCAAAGCACCTGTGAGGAGGCACCAGATTGTCATCTCAGCCACAGAGCAGCTCCCCTCCAAACGCCCAGGCGCTGAGGGAAGGGTTTTCCCTCCCCTCAGCGCCGGGAAGGAACAGGAGTGTGAAGATTTTACCCCTCGCCCATGTGGCTCCTGACCCTTAGGTCTTCTCTGTTCCCTGTTGGGAACTTTCCCCGAAGGGCGGCTAAAACAGTTGCAGAAAAATGCAGGCTGGGTCTGGGGTAAAATGGATTCATAGATTCTAAGCACAGAAGGGAGCATTCTGACCTAGTCTCACCTCCTGTATAACCCCGGCCATAGAATTCCACCCAGTTACCCCTGCATTCAGCATGATAACTTGTGTTTGATTGCTAACACACTGCCTCTGCTCATGCAGTATGCTATCTATTGGTTTGGTAGGCTGAAGGCTATATTAAAGCTCACTTCTGCTGTATTCCGTTTCACTCTGTGTTTCACTTTAAATTCTGGTTTCAGAGTAGCAGCCGTGTTAGTCTGTATTCGCAAAAAGAAAAGGAGGACTTGTGGCACCTTAGAGACTAACAAGTTTATTAGAGCATAAGCTTTCGTGAGCTACAGCTCACTTCATCGTCTGAGGAACGGGGGGGGCGGGGTGGAGAAATAACATGGGGAAATAGTTTTACTTTGTATACCCCCCCCCAGTTCCTCAGACGTTCTTGTTAACTGCTGGAAATGGCCCACCTTGCTTGTCACCATGAAAGGTTTTCCTCCTTTGCCCCCGCCCCCCGCTGGTGATGGCTCATCTTAAGTGATCACTCTCCTTACAGTGTGTTTGATAAAACCCATTGTTTCATGTTCTCTGTGTGTGTATATAAATCTCCCCACTGTATTTTCCACCGAATGCATCCAATGAAGTGAGCTCACGAAAGCTTATGCTCAAATAAATTTGTTTGACTTCATTTAGTGACACCAGTCACTACTATACGGTAATGTAGTTAAGGTGACCAGATGTCCCAATTTTATAGGGACAGTCCAGATATTTGGGGCTTTTTCTTATATAGGCTCTATTACCCCTCACCCTCTGTTCCGATTTTTCACACTTGCTATGTGGTCACCCTAAATGTTGTCATTCAGCTTGGTCCCTTTAATGGGCCTCTGAATGATTCAATGGAAAAAGATACTTATAGTGACTTCAATGGAATTACACTGATTCACACAGCTGACCTCTATGTTGACATATTTATGTCTATGGGTTGTTTGCAAACTGCTTGCTGTGTCTTTGGGTATTAACCATTCATTATTTGTGGTGTGCAGCTGGTCACTTAGGTCACATGGCACTGCTTCAGTTTTCTAATTGGATGGCTAACTTTTAGTATCATACAGAAGGTAATTAAAGAGATTTCAACATTGAGTCTAAGTCCTTGTACATCTTTGTGTGAACACATTCACATCAGTATTCATGAGACTCTGAATATTCTTGTGAACAAAGCAACATGCATACAAATGTTTGCCTCTCTACCTTCTATTCCTGCACCCACCCCACCCCGCATCGTTGGCTAAATTGGCTGCTCTCCCTGGCAGCTGGGTGGGGATCAGGACGGAGCCACATCTGCCTGAGACAGCCTGGCTGGGAGGCAGTTGTGGCCCGCTCCCAGCCTGGGCTCAGCTGTGGTGAGAGGGGACTCCAGCTCACTCGGCTCCTATCCCCACAGCAGGGCCTGGGCAGGGGGCAGCCTGCTGCCACCCCAGCTGCCAGGGACATGGGCCGAGCGAGACAGAAATATGCTGGGGAGGGGGAGAGGAGACTCTGGCTTGCCCACCCCTATCCCTGGCAACTGGGGTGGCAGCAGGTCACCCCCGATCCGGGTCCTGTTGCAGGGACAGGGGCCGAGCGAGCCGAAGCCCCACTCCCTCCCCCCAGCAGCTGAGCCCAGGCTGCCTCCCAGCCAGGCTCTCTCACCTCAGCCTGCAGGAGGTGCTGAACAGCTCACAGGATTAGGCACCAAGTGCACTGCGGGATAGCAGCCATGCTCATAAACCACATTAAAGCACTGTTGGGCCCAGATCCACAAGAAGACTTTAATCCCCAATTTTAAGTCCAAAATATAGGTGCCACTGAGATCATCAAAACACCTGTTCAGTTGCCATGTAACTCTGGAGGCACCTAAATTTTGCCATAAAGGTCCCCTCCATGTCTGTATTTCTATTGCTGAACATGCACACAACACGTCAGTCAAGGCATCTATCTCTGTCCTAAGCCCCAGTGCCTGGTGTGAGGAACACACTACCCCATCTATCTCACCTGCGGGGCCTGACTGGCCGGCGTTCTCAAAACATGCCGAACTCCACACAAAGCAGCAGCAGCAGCTGCCCTCCCTTATAACCTTTAGCCCGACAATTAGCGCACTCACCGTGAACATGGGAAACCCTGACAATTCCTCCCTCTTCCTTATGGGGAGAAGGAATCTGAACATGGGTTTTCCACCTCTCAGGTGAGTGCCCGAACTCACTGGACTATAAAAACATATTCACTCTCTCTGCCCCACCCCATATTATTTCAATATTTATAGACAGTGGAACAGCTTTAACACATGAGATTGCAAGAGGCCTATATCAGACTACCCCAGAGCAGAGTGGTTTGGGCACTCACCTGAGAGGTGGAAAACCCATGCTGAAATCCCTTCTCTTTAGGTAGAGGAGGGAAATGAACTGGGGTTTCCCACATCATTGGTGAGTGACCTAACCACTAGGCGAAAGTTATAAGGGAGAAGGAGGCATGTGTCACTACCTCTCCCCCACATCCTCTAATTTATTTTGTGCAGAGTTAGGCGTGAGCTGCCACCATTCATGCAAGAAAGAGTCCGACTCCAGGAGAGCATTCCCAGCTGTGGATCCCAACCAGAGATAGGTGCTTCCCTCCCGCCTGGACTCAGGTGTCTAACTCCCTGAGGCTATGTCTACACAACCGCAGTAAGTCGACCTACTCGACGCAACTCCAGCTATATGAATAACGTAGCTGGAGTCAACGTATCTTAGGGCGAGTTACCACGGGGTCTACACAGTGGTGGGTTGACGGGAGAAACTCTCCCATCGACTTTCTTTACTCTTCTCGTCGGGTAGAGTACCGGGGTCGACTGGAGAGCGATCTGCTGTCGATTTGGCGGGTCTTCACTAGACCTGCTAAATCGACCACCGGTGGATCGATCTCAGAGTGTCGATCCTGGCTGTAGTGTAGACCTGCCCAGAAAGGGGCAAGGTCTAGGAAACACCCTTCTCAACAACCTCTGTTTTTGGCTAGGCTTAGACAGCTCCTGTCCCAGCATGTGGCTTCAGCGGATCCCATTCTTTGGCCCTTATCTCTCTCCATGCATTGTATAGGGAGCCTGGCACCTAACTCAGGCTTTATGGATTTGGCTGGGTGCCTAAAGGTTAGGCATTGCGATATTCCATCATAAATCTGCAACGCCTAGGTGCTTGTGTGGATTTGGGCTTTGAACACTTAAACTTGCAGCTTATTTATTTCTCTCTCTCAAATGTGTGTATATGGGGGGAAGAGGGTTGCCCTGGGGAAGCTCAAAGGAAAGAAGCAACCATAGCTTTAGAATGAGAAATAAAAACAACCCACAAACGCTCCCAGTTGTTCCAAGAGATCTGAAATCTTGGTTTTAGTTGATGAATGTTTGATGACAGTTTAACTCAACTGTAGCAGAAGGAACTGAGTACTTAATCAAGCTTGCAAATAGTACATGTTTTACACAAAGGAATAAAGCTGACAGGCAGTAAGCCAACATGACAGCTCAAAATAAGGGCTTGTGAAGAGATAATTAAGGAAATTCAAGATTGTGGGAAACCTGAACTAAGCAAAACAAAGCAAGGAAGGTAAATATACAGTACTGGCACCCAGGATATCATGTACATAAATATAATGTGTAGTTATAGACTTCAGAACGATTCAGACTTGGACCTGCATTGGTATGCTGCACCAACAATTAACAACAACAATAACAATAATAATATCTAGCTCTGATCCAGCATTTCTTTTTTGTCCATTGATCTCAAAGTTCTTCACAAAGAAGGTAAATATCATTATCCTCATTTTACAGATGGAGAACTGAGACACGGGGAGGTGAAACACCTTGCCCAAGATCACCCATAAATCCAGTGGCAGAGCTAGTCCTAACTGAGATTAGTGCCCCATTGTGCCAGGCACTGTACAACATATGGTAAGAGACAGTCCCAGCCCTGAAAAGCTTACAGTCTAAATACACAAGACAAACTTAAGGGTAGGAGAATAAGATCCCACAGGGTGTCTGTGGCAGAGCCACAAACAGAACCCTGATCTTCCAAAACCCACTCAAGTGTCTTAACCACCAGACTATTCTTCCTCTTCACCTCCAGTTTGGTAGACCAAATTCAGTCCTAGGTGCTGGTGGTGGGAGGATATTTCAGTCTAACAGCATTTTGTTCATGTACATATGTGACACATGACCGGAAACACTTAGCGTCTTGCAGGATGAATGACTCAAATTCAACCCTTAAGTTGTGAGGAGATAATGTTTGTGGTTTTGTGTATTTACATATATATGGGTAGTGGTCAACAATGTAATCAACAGTCCCTGTCTGTGCTGTATTCTGTTAATTCAGAGATCGAAAGAATATCCTAGCATTTAAATGAACTATAAACACAGGATATCGCTGTATTCATCTCTCTTTGAAAGGTATAGCCAATCATCTGCGAATGGTGGAAAAACAGGCAATTGCCTCATGTTAATTGGTGTAGCTAATTACCATTGATGGACCTCCTTTAAAGTCGTCCTTTAAAAAGTCCTCGTGATTGCCCATTGTAAGCTGAGGAACTCCGGCCGGTCAAAGAAGGCCTGAAATTGTATAAAAGATCCTTGGGTCCTGATCCTGTCATCTCAGATCTGCTTGAGGCTTCATACACAGGAAGCTTAAGCCATAAAGCCTGAGATCCCAGTCCTAAACTGAAATGCCCTGAAATGATATTGGACATTGGACTATAACCTATGGACTAAATTCTAATAGAACTCTTTGCAGCTACAAAGCTCACCACCTCTGCTATGAATCTGAACCTCAAGAATTGAACTCACATCTGTGTGTATATTGATCTTTTAACCATACTCTCTCTTTTCTTTTTAAATAAATTTTAGGTTAGCTTATAAGAATTGGCTGTAAGTGTGTATTTGGGTAATATCTGGAATATTTAGTAACCTGGGAGGTAATGTATCCGATCCTTTGGGATTGGTAGAACTTTTTTATAGGGTGAATAAGATTTTCAGTAATCTTCATCATACCTGACTTAGGTATCTGGGTGGAGGCCTGAGGCTGGGTTACTTTAAGGGAACTGTGTTGTTGACTTCTGAGTAACCAGTGAGGTAATAAAGAAGCTGTTTTGTGCTGGCTTGGTAAATCTAAGTATTGGAATATCCACCAGCTTTGGGGATTGTCTGTCCCATTCTTTACAGTTCACCCTAATTGAGTGACCTCAGCTGGCTCCCCTGGGATTCGGGTCACAACATAAAATAAATATGTGGCCTAAATCTGTTCCCTCACCTACATCACAAAACTATGACCACAGCTGGTACTATCTGGCATCCTTGTAAGCAGTCTTAGCCAGCACTGAATTTGCCAAGGATGCTGAACTACTTTCTCACTATTACAGCTGGTTTCTCATATTAGTGAGGCATTGTGTGGAAGTTGCTCCTGATACTACAGTAGAGGACTTTAGTTTCCAGAATGGTCTATCCATTCCTTTGACACAGCATTTAACTCACTAAAAAAAATTAGAAAAAAACCACACCAAACCCTGAATATTAATTTATAGTGTGAGATGCTGAGTAGGAAGAAGGAATGTCTTTAGGAAGAAACTTCTTCTGTAGGGAATACACACTGAAATTCTCTGCCTGTGTAGGGATTACCAGATTAATCTCTGGCATGGAAGGAATAGATTCCAGGATTTTCATGGTTTAACAGGAAATAGCTGTTGGAGATCTTTACATGTTGGTAGTGCTGGTAACCGTTAAGCTAAACTGATTGAGAATAGTGACAGCCTAACACCCGGGCTCTCTGGGAGGCTAACTGATAGCAAGACTGCTCATAATCACGGTGGCAGTGTGGCAGAAGGCATGGGGTGACATGAAAAGGGGAAAGGGGCAGTGTTCTTACTATCTGGTTTAAGGTGTGTCTGCACCATGGTGTTGGTGCTGCAAAAACTGAGGCAGAAAAGTGGGTGAATACTCACTGAGGGCCCTGTATTAAGATGAGCTGCTGAGGTCTTTCAGCTCCCATTGAGGCCAATGAGCACTTTACCGTTGACTTCAAAAGGAGCAGAGTGAGGCTTTTGAAAATCCTCAGTGGCTGTGGTACATTCTAGTAATAATCCAGTGTTGATTTTAAATCCACCTGCTTATCCAAATCCCTGATTTAAGAGCAGCATCTAGGCTCAAATGTGTAACAGTTAATCATTGACTCAGTGGCTGTTTTTGGAATTGTATAGCATATGAAAAATTCCCAGCAGAAAAATCAACAATCATTTGAATTAAAAATTGGAACCCAGATCTCTGACAAGACTCGATGTTAAACAATTAACGTTCCTTCTGTGTCTTTTTGTACTAGCAATAAGTACCTAAATGATTAAACATGAAAACAAGGGTCACACTGAGCTCTGAAAATCCCAATCCATTTACAGAGTCTATATGTGAAGTCCATCTAACCAGTATCTCATAACAAAAGCAGAGAATTTGTTTTGGTAAATTGTAGGAAAATCACATATGTGTATCAAGACCGATTCTCCTCCGGGGAGGAGCTGAGAAACAAAAACAAAGGAAATCAGCCATTGTCACCAGCTCATTAAACAACATTTGCACAAACCTCTTAGGACACAAAAACCCAGTCTTGTTCTTAAAAAAGGTAAATTTTATTAAAACCAAAAAGAAAGAAAATACATCTGGAAACATAGGTATTTGCTAGATTAAAAAAAACCCCACTTACAAGGATTAATCATCAAAAATAAGTTTACTGAGGTCCAGTTTAAAGGTTACAGGCAAAACAAAAGCATTTGGGGTTAGTGCAGAGAAATCCACAAACCATAAAGAAATAAAAAGAAATAAACCTAATCGTATCTTCCTAGACATTTCCTGATCTACTTATGTATCTGGGGGTTTCAAATGAGTAGTTTCTAGGTATGATTCAGATGATTTTTCATACCTGGCTCAAAGCTTCTTACAGCATAGTTGCAGCCTGTCTGCCTCTCCCCGAGAACAACAACAGAGACAGACAAAAGGGGAGTCTTGTTTCAATATTAAAAAATTCTAGCCTTTCCATTGGCTCTTTTGGCCAGGTGCCCTCTCCCTGCCTTTTACCTATGCATTGTAGGGAGACTTTTTAACCCTTTACAGTTAAAGCAAGTAGAGAACAGCTACTAAGAGGGATTTTATAGCTAATTGGCTGGCTGGGTGCCCATAAAAGGGAGGTTTCAGAGTAGCAGCCGTGTTAGTCTGTATTCGCAAAAAGAAAAGGAGTACTTGTGGCACCTTAGAGACTAACAAATTTATTAGAGCATAAGCTTTCGTGAGCTATAGCTCACTTCATCGGATGCATCCGATGAAGTGAGCTGTAGCTCACGAAAGGTTATGCTCTAATAAATTTGTTAGTCTCTAAGGTGCCACAAGTACTCCTTTTCTTTTTGCATAAAAGGGAGCTATCCCCACCTCTTCCATTTATCATGGTGGGTTTAGTGGGGAAAAGGTCAAAAAAATCACAAATGGCTTGGAAAAGATATTTCTAGATGCTATAACTATAAATTTCAGATCTTGATCCAAACACTTCCAAAGATTGGCTGTTGTTTGGGTTCAAGGTGTTAGTTTAAATAAACCTATTTATGGATTTAACTTTAGGAAAAGGAGTTCTCCCATTCCTACAAAGTTCAGGTAAGAAATATCCAACCTTAGTCTTCAAATCCCTGCACTCTTTTAAATGGTCTTCAGTTTTGTCTAAAATCCATCACATGGGTCTCAGCAGATTTGGCAATTTCTGCTGGAGGGTCTGCTGCCTTCAAATCTTGTTATAACTTGGGTTTGAGAAGGATGTGAAGGCAGAAAAAGATGAACATTTGAGGGTCATACATGGATTATAAGAATAAAGTTTCCAAACTAGAGAAGGGTCTGAACCAAAATCTCAGAGTCAATCCCAAATTCATACCTCTTTAATGGAAAAAACCAAAATCCTACTTCCAAACTCTCCAATTCAGGGGTTTGAAATTTAGATGTGACTGTGAACATTCCCAACGGTGAGGGTGTTTAGATTTAACCTAGTCTGGAGATGAACTCCTTACTTTGACCTGGAACCCAGATCTGGGGTTCAGATCAAGGTTTTGGTTTTGGCTCATCTTTAATATTATTATTATTTTATTATAATAATTTGTCTGATGCCCCAAAGTGTTAGGCACTTCACAGAGCAAATAAAAGGCACAATCCTTATCCTGAAGACCCTATCACCTAAAAATGGATAGGAAATGGCAGATAATAGGTCAGAGAGTAAGGAAATGGGAGGATAGTGTTACATGGTTACCTTGGTAAGATGTGCAAGTTGCCTGGTCACTGAATAATTCTAACTATGTTATTTATTTTTTTTTAATGGGGACAGTAGATGAGAGATCAAAGGGAAATGGTGAAAAGAGGGAGGGGTGAGATCACACTAGTGAAAGATCCAGAGGGAAGAGGATGGGAAGTTGGGGAGGGATGTGTGAGAGAATGAGGATGGAGGCAAGCTCAAGGAGGAAAAGGAGGAGGAAGGAAGGAGCTGAATTACAGGGAAGACGAAAGGTAGTGGTGGAGTGGGTCATGAACAGTAACCCAATGGAATGTTTGCGACTGAAAAGAGTGGCTCATCAGGGTCAGAAGATGTCAGAAGGAGAGAACTGCTCTGATCCTTTTCTTAGTCAGAGCTGATGGGTGACTGAAGACCTTTCAAGAGCAGATACTTTTAATAGCCACCTCAGGAGGAAATCTGCCCCATTACTAAGTGGAGTTCTTTGTGCAATGTTTGGGTGGAAAAAAGACATGGTCTCTTTAAGAGACTTGCCAAGCTGACATCCTTTACCTTGTTTTGTGTATGACTTATCCCCCTGCCCTGGCCCATCAGGAGCATTTGTGTTCCTGCAGGGTACTTGTTTGAGCACCTTCCCTTTGAGTGTTGAGCCCCGTGGATAGGGTTTGTTTTGCTCTTTTACCACATCAATATCAGGTGAGCCAGAGAAGCACTAGTTGCACCTGAGGAGAGAAGACACAGGTGGATTTACATGAGCTGTATATCCCCTATATCCGGGAGGCTGTCAGGGGCCAGATCAATTCCTGGCACAAGATGGAGCAACCTCGGGTCTGCTCTATCTTGCATCAGAGGATAACATCTGTTAACAGGCCAGGCTGGCTGCAGCACTTCATGCTCCAGCCTCACCTCCTGTGCTCCCCTTATGCCCGTTCCATTAGTTCTGGATTCCTCTATGCAAGGGGAATCCTCAGCTGTTGCCCTAAGGGGGCTCAGTAAGGTCAGAGTATTGCCTGAGAGGGGACTGAGTAAAACTGAGTCAGGATTTCAGGACTGGCTTAAGATATTGTCAATGAAAATCTCACTGGAGTGACTTTACCTTTAGCAAAATAAAGACTCGTAGCATCTTTGAATCATGGATCTAAAAACATAGGGCCTGATTCACTACTGTGTTACCCCAGTTTTATGCCAGTGTAACTCCACGAATGGCAATGAAGTTACCCCCACCTGAAACAAAGGTGGTGAATCAAACCCGTAGTGAGAACATATTCTCCTGAGCCTTTCATTGTCGTCTTGTTTCAGAATCTCTAACTCAACCATCCACCAAATGTACTCGTGTAGCAGCAGCCACACCCTCTAAATCAGTAGTTCTTAAACTGTGAATTGGGACTCCAAAGTGGGACCCCAAAGTGGGTCGCGACCAGTGTTCCCTCTAATTTTTCCCACCTGTGTGCGGAATGAATTTTGTTATGTGCACCAATATGGAGGTGAGGTGTGACACATCACCTTCATATTGGTGCATATAATAAAATTCACGTGATGGGGTGAGGCCGAGGGGTTCGGAGTGTGGGAGAGGGCTCAGGGCTGGGGTGCAGGGGTGTGAAGGCTCTGGCTGTGGGTGTGGGCTCTGGGGTGGGGCTGGGGATGAAGGGTTTAGGGCTGGGGCAAAGGGTTGAGTGCAGGGGGTGAGGGCTCCATCTGGGGGTGTAGGCTCTGGGATGGGACTGGGGATGAGGGGTTTGGGGTGCAGGAAGGTGCTCTGGGGCTATGACAGGGAGAGAGGACTCCCCCAGCTCTCTCTTCCTGCAGCAGCACCTGGGCTGGGGGTGAAAGGCGCCTCTTCCCGCTGCGGGAGCTCTGGGACTGGGCCTGCAGGATAGATGCCACACCCCCGGCCCTCAGCAGGTCCACGCTAGGAGACGGCCGTCAGGCCACTCCGGCTGTGCCCGGGTCCAGGCCGCAGCTCATTCCAGGCCACTCCAGAGTCGGGCCGTGCTGCGTTGCCCCAGCTGCGCCTGGGGCTGGCCCGGGCTGTGCCACCCTGGCTGCGGCAAGTCAGGGCTGCAGGCTGACTGAGTTGGGGCTGGGGAAGGGGTGCCCCTCAAGCAGCAGGTTGAGGGCCGGGCTAGGTGGGGGGACGGGGATGCCTGCATGGTGCTAACTTTACAGGGAACTTAGGTTGCTACCCTGTTTTAATGGGATTGCCAGGGCTAGTGTTAGACTTGCTGGGGCCTGGGGCTGAAGCTGAAGCCTGAGTCCCACTGGGGCTCAGGTTACAGGCCCTCTGCCCAGGACTGAAGCCCTTGGGCTTCGGCTTTGGCCCGGGTTGGGTGGGCTCAGGCGGGCTCAGGCTTTGGTCCCTTCTCCTGGGATTGTGTAGTAATTTTTGTTGTCAGATGAGGGTCACAGCACAATGAAGTCTGAGAACCCCTACTCTAAATGCTTTTGCGTGATCTTGGAGTAGGCAAATGAGATGGGTGATCTGGCACAGGGCATACTCATTGCAGATCAGTGATTGCATGCCTTGCATGTTTTCCACTGGTTATTACATAACCTTTCCCTGTGAGGCCACAATGCTAGATTTCTCTCAAACCTTATCTTCAGAAGGATTTCACTGTGGGCTAAGGGCACCCAGCACCTTCAAGGCCAACCTCAGAACCTTGCATGATTGGTCCATATAGTGCTTGGATTCAATCGCACATCATAAGACTGGGATTTTCAAAGGAGCCTAAGGGAATTAGGTATCCAAATAGCACTGGCAATTCAATGAGAGTTGAGCATCTAACTCCATTAAGATTTCTTTAAATTAAGGAAATTAGTTAGGGAAATGGATTGGACTGAAGAATTTATGGATCTAAAGGTAGAGGAGGCCTGGGATTACTTTAAATCAAAGCTGCAGAAGCTATCGGAAGCCTGTATCCCAAGAAAGGGGAAAAAATTCATAGGCAGGAGTTGTAGACCAAGCTGGATGAGTAAGCATCTTAGAGAGGTGATTAAGAAGAAGCAGAAAGCATACAGGGAGTGGAAGATGGGAGGGATCAGCAAGGAAAGCTACCTTATTGAGGTCAGAACATGTAGGGATAAAGTGAGACAGGCTAAAAGTCGAGTAGAGTTGGAGCTTGCAAAGGGAATTAAAACCAATAGTAAAAGGTTCTATAGCCACATAAATAAGAAGAAAACTAAGAAGAAGTGGGGCCGCTAAACACTGAGGATGGAGTGGAGGTTAAAGATAATCTAGGCACGGCCCAATATCTAAACAAATACTTTGCCTCAGTCTTTAATAAGGCTAAAGAGGATCTTAGGGATAATGGTAGCATGACAAATGGGAATGAGGATATGGAGGTAGATATTACCATATCTGAGGTAGAAGCGAAACTCAAACAGCTTAATGGGACTAAATCGGGAGGCCCAGATAACCTTCATCCAAGAATATTAAAGGAATTGGCACCTGAAATTGCAAGCCCATTAGCAAGAATTTTTAATGCATCTGTAAACTCAGGAGTTGTACTGAATGATTGGAGAATTGCTAATATAGTTCCTATTTTTAAGAAAGGGAAAAAAAAGTGATCCGGGTAACTACAGGCCAGTTAGTTTGACATCTGTAGTATGCAAGGTCCTGGAAAAAATTCTGAAGGAGAAATTAGTTAAGGACATTGAAGTCAATGGTAAATGGGACAAAATACAACATGGTTTTACAAAAGGAAGATCGTGCCAAACCAACCTGATCTCCTTCTTTGAGAAAGTAACAGATATTTTAGATAAAGGAACCGCAGTGGATCTAATTTACCTAGATTTCAGTAAGGCATTTGATACCGTGCCACATGGGGAATTATTAGTTAAATTGGAAAAGATGGGGATCAATATGAACATCAAAAGGTGGATAAGGAATTGGTTAAAGGGGAGACTACAACAGGTCCTACTGAAAGGCGAACTGTCAGGCTGGAGGGAGGTTACCAGTAGAGTTCCTCAGGGATCAGTTTTGGGACTAATCTTATTTAATCTTTTTATTACTGACCTCGGCACAAAAAGTGGGAGTGTGCTTTATTTCCACTCCCTGCAAATAAAGTTTGCAGACGATACAAAGCTGGGAGGTATTGCCAATTCAGAGAAGGATCGGGATATTATACTGGAGGATCTGGATGACCTTGTAAACTGGAGTAATAGTAATAGGATGAAATTTAATAGTGAGAAGTGTAAGGTTATGCATTTAGGGATTAATAACAAGAATTTTAGTTATAAGCTGGGGACGCATCAATTAGAAGTAACGGAAGAGGAGAAGGACCTTGGAATATTGGTTGATCATAGGATGACTATGAGCTGCCAATGGGATATGGCTGTGAAAAAAGCTAATGCGGTTTTGGGATGCATCAGGAGAGGCATTTCCAGTAGGGATAAGGAGGTTTTAGTATCATTATACAAGGCACTGGTGAGACCTCACCTGTAATACTGCGTGCAGTTCTGGTCTCCCATGTTTAAAAAGGATGAATTCAAACTGGAGCAGGTACAGAGAAGGGCTACTAGGATGATCCGAGGAATGGAAAACTTGTCTTATGAAAGGAGACTTAAGGAGCTTGGCTTGTTTAACCTAACTAAAAGAAGGTTGAGGGGAGATATGATTGCTCTCTATAAATATATCAGAGGGATAAATACAGGAGAGGGAGAGGAATTATTTCAGCTCAGCACCAATGTGGACACAAGAACAACTGGGTATAAACTGGCCACCAGGAAGTTTAGACTTGAAATTAGACGAAGGTTTCTAACCATCAGAGGAGTGAAGTTTTGGAATAGCCTTCCAAGGGAAGCAGTGGGAGCAAAAGATCTCTCTGGCTTTAAGATTCTACTCAATAAGTTTATGGACGAGATGGTATGATGGGATAATGTGATTTTGGTAATTAATTGATCTTTAAATATTCAGGGTAAATAGGCCTAATCCCCTGAGATGGGATATTAGATGGATGGGATCTGAGTTACCCAGGAAAGAATTTTCTGTAGTATCTGGCTGGTGAATCTTGCCCATATGCTCAGGGTTTAGCTGATCGCCATATTTGGGGTCGGGAAGGAATTTTCCTCCAGGGCAGATTGGAGAGGCTCTGGAGGTTTTTCGCCTTCCTCTGTAGCAAGGGGCATGGGTCACTTGAGGGAGGATTCTCTGCTCCTTGAAGTCTTTAAACCATGATTTGAGGACTTCAATAGCTCAGACTTAGGTGAGGTTTTTCGTAGGAGTGAGTGGGTGAGATTCTGTGGCCTGCGTTGTGCAGGAGTCGGACTAGATGATCAGAATGGTCCCTTCTGACCTTAGTATCTATGAATCTATGAATCTATGACTATCCTAAGCCAAATCATTAAGGACTTGATTCTGCCATTCCTTGTGCAGAACTCCCATGGAAGAGAAAGTAGAGAGAAAACGTAGAATGAAGCCGAAAGTTTTCAGGAACATTTAAGTATATTTTGCAATTGCATTTGTTGGTTAATTCTCTTAAAGGTGACCTGCAAAGGATTTTTTAAAATTTTGGCCTCTGAAACCATTCTCCCATTAGTTTCATCAGTTTTATTATAGTCATCAAATGCATTGGACTGAGTGGAATTACACAGGCCTCAAATCTATGAAAGTGAGTGGCGAATCAGGCCCTTTTGAGCGTGTACCTCTTTTTGTTTCTTTATGATGAGATGAAAGGCATTGTTTCTTTCTGCTTGTGTTTTACCTTAGAAATATCAGGCATACCAAGTCCGATCTTTCCAGGTTTTGCTGGAGTCCTTTTGGGGTGGTCTCAGAGATGTGCATTGTGAACTTACAATGTAATTGAAGGGATGGGACTGTTGAAGCTTAAAAAACAAGCACATTCTTTCACCCAAGGGTCTATTAGGCATTGCAGTTCAATAGGTGTTAACAAAACCAAAGAATAAACAAATCAGCCACATCCTCAACTGAAGAAAATCAGCATAGCTCCTTTGAAGTCAATGGAACTACACCAATTTATATGAGGTGCAGATCTGGCTATAATCATAGTAACACTGAAGGAGAAGAAAAACGATTAAAAATTAGAGCTTCCAGGACCCTGGGACAGATGAAGAGCGGAATCTTCTATTGAGCTCTCAGTGGACAACACTGTGCAAATCTAAATGACCATTGTAGATATGCCAGTGATGAATTCTAGAGGAATAGCTAAAATAGACAGATTATTGAGAAAAGAGATCTGGGAACAGTGTAGACATCCGTCTTATCTGCTATTTATGCAGCATAGTTCTATAGGTTTCAGTGGTATATTACAATCACGAACAGACAAGAGTCCAGATCATCAGCTGGTGTAAATAGGCATAGCTCCACTCAAGTCAATGGAGCTACACTTATTTGCACCAGATGGTTCCAACTCCCTCCCTTCATTGTGTGGACAATGAAGGCTCTGTACCTGCGAGCTACTCTGCATGGATGGAGCTCTGCACTTGTCAAGAGCCTCATCCATTTCAAGGAGGTTCTATGGGGCCATAAGAGCCTGTCTGCACCGAGCAGCTTGTAGGATCATGACCTAATACTGCACCCATGGGCAGATAACACAAGACACAATGTGGCAGTAGAGGGAACGGGAAGGAGAAGGATGGCAAACCACTTGATTCGGCGCTTGTAAGTCTGAACAGTAGATCTTTACAGGTAAAGGTATTCCCTGTTTATTCAGAATGGAAAGCAAGTTTATCTTTACATCCTTTCTTAAATCTGGTTTTAAGAAGGATGTTTTTGCATTTAATATTATTATTAGTCACCTATACCATGCTACAAACATGTATTGCTTGACAGACACAGAGAAAATCAAGTCTGTGAAATTATTCCATGCATGGATTTGACCCAGCGTTCATGGCCCAAAGATCTCACAGACAAATATTAGGTGACAACTGTTAAATAAGCTCAATTCAGTCCATGACATACTTTAACACAGACAATTCCTCTGGAACAATTCTGTAATTCGATTACACTGGTTCTTTAATTATTTTATTTTTCTAATGTGGATTTTGGAGCACTTTGATTAATGAGTTATAAGATCTATATATTGAAATTTAAGTATAAGCATATGTGTTGGATACACTTTTGGCCCAGCAAAATGGGGAATTTAGATCTGCATAACTTTAATCTGCGTCATGCTGTTATAATGGTTAAAGTACCCTGTAGAATATATTTAAGCAGCACTATATATTTTGTGTCTTAAGGGTCATTGCTTCTCCCTTTTAGTGCATTGCCTTGGCTTAATTTGGGGATTTGCTGCTTTTTTAGAACCTGTGTTGTGATCCTCCAAATCTGGCATGTCAGATTATGCTGACTCATGGACTTTACTCCAACCAGTGGCGTATGTGATATATGGGGAATATAACATGAACCTGTAATAGGAGGGTTTAATACATTAAAATTTAGATACTGCTGCTCTTTACTTTGCTACCCTTGCTTGTAGTAAGTAATTTTTGCTGTTAAATGCATACCATGGGCCTGATTTAGAATCGAGGGGGGGAGAATGGGGAGTAACATCATTGCAGCCAGTGAAATTACACCAAAGTGAGAGCAGAATCAGGCAATACGCCTCTCTGACACCCTCATTTTATACGTGAATGACATCAGTGGAATTACTCCTGATTTACACCAGCATAACTGAAAAGAGAATCAGGCCCCTTAACTTTAGGGGGCTTAATGTCTCACAATGAACACAACCCCCTCAAAGAGGTTTTGCATTCAATATATTGTGCCTTTTCTAAAGGTGGGGGGAGAGAGAAATTCAGCACGGCATGCCTCCCTGCCTACGCTGTAGAGACAATTTACTTCTGTAACTCTTTTATATTGTCCTAGCACTATTGCACTGTTGTGAATGCCTACTAACTCTTAACCTGATACAAACAGCTCCATCTTCAGGGTGCTGGAGCAGCCTCAATGGTGAGGCATGGGTGGGAGGTAGTTTTCTACCACCTTTCCAGATCCCCTGGTCCTCAAATCAGCCACTGGGTTAATTTAGCACAGCATCAGAGCTGATTTAAATAACATTGGCCGGTGAAAGCTTTGTACAGGTCATTATGCCACCTGGGGATTGCTCACTCTGGTCGTACCATTTCCCCTATGCCCCCAACCTCTCCACCTTAGCTAGTGCTTTAGCACAAATGCTCTTCTCTGTAACTTTTACGGTTGTGGAATGATTTCCCCTTTTGATTAAGAATGTTGTAGAAAGAAAGGTGAGCTCTGCTGATGTCGCTGTTAAAGTACTGTCTAGCCACTCAGGTCACAGCAGCTGATGGCAATTATTTTCATCTGCAGGTGAGGCAGAATGGTATGAACCAAGTCTTGGATACTGCAGAAGCACTTGGAGGACTTTCCTAGAATGAGTGACCTTGAGCTGAAGGAAGTAGTGCCACCAAAGATGAAGGAGGGAAGTAAGACAAACATCACTGGAGGCTAAATTCTTCCGATCCTGACAATCTACTTATATAAGCAGCATGTTCTGCAGTTGTCTGTAGTGCACAGGAACAATGTAACTTAGCTGGCATGCGGCCCTTGCTTTTAGGGAAATCTACTTTGGCAGATCTGGCTGAGGGATAATTCCATGTCTCGGTGGATTAAGCTAGTTAGCTCCGATTGGCCAAATTCATCCCTGATGTAACTCCCTTCACTTCAGTGGCATTACCTCAGAGATGAATTTGGTTCAATGTATCCATTTAAATCCTTATTTTGCTCTAATGTGTGTTTTCCCCTCTGAACACTATATGCCTCATTCTGGCTTCAAACACTGAATGGGTTTTCTAGTGACCCAAAATAGCACTGAACTTCTCTGAGAAAGCTGCATCTGGCATTTCACTGAAAACCAAGACTCACAGCTTCCCTGAGTATGCTATGTTCATTCCTATGGCAGGCACATTTGCCTTCTGTCAAATGCCACTTGTTTGTCTACAGTTTCTTTTCCTATTGGATCTAGCACCCCAGAGGAAACCACACACCCAATTAGCTGGACAATAACTTTGATGGCAGAAGCAATGGCTCGGAGGTGGACTGCTAATACTTGGTGTGGATGATTATTAAGATTGGGCTAGAGATGGTAAGGTACAGCCTCTGCTGAAGGGGTTCCACTTGCATTTAGGGGCTGATTCAAATTCTGCTGAAATCAGTGGAAGGATTCCCAGTGATTTCAATGAGCACTGGATCAGGCCCTTACCCTTGTCAGTAGGAGGTTGTGCTTTGATAACTCAACTCTTAAGAGGGGATTTTTATTTTCCATCAGATCACAATGGTACTGTCCTATAATCCACTCTTTCCACTGTCCTGTGATGTCTTTCTCTCTTCAGTGATTATTGAGCCCAATGTCAACATTAATGCTCTCCTTTGTGGATATGCTTTGTCAGTGGTGAGCCTTACTTGAGCTGTTTCTTTCCTCCTGTAATGGGGTAGTCACCCCGCTCCTGCTGGAAGAGGATAAAGCAGCCCCGGAGAGGGCTGCAGCGAGGAAAGCTGGGCTAATTGGGAAAGCAGCCACAGTTGTAGCCAGTGCAATCAGAGCCCAGCTGACCCTTATAAGAGGGCGGTGGACCAGAAGGACACAGTCTCTTGAGAAGGAAGGACTAGGCTGCTGGGGAAGCTGAGAAGGGCATCTAGGGTGGAGAAGAGCTGGGGAAGGGCAGAGAAAGCTAGGGAGCTCCAGCCTAGCAAAGCCCCAGGCTGAGTTAAGGGCCCACAAAAGGTACTGGGGCTGCAGAGGGGCAGCTCAGAGATAGGCAACTGATCTAACCCCCCTTGCCGATGATCAGTGGTTTATAAACTGCAGTCTGCCCCAGGGAGCGGGGGCTAGATGGTGACTGGCAGTAGCGACTGATGTAAGGTGGGGATAGAGGGTTGGGGGTCCCCTGGGTGGGGAGACCCTGATTGTGGGTTGTTTCTGGGGGCAGAACCCAGATGTAGAGCGGGCACTAGGGTCTGGGAGGGACACGGGGGCCAGGGGTGGGTGAGACACTGGCCTGTAGAGGGCGCTCTATGCTGAAAGAGCTGATTCCCTAGATGACCAGCAGGAGGCGTCATGCCCCATCACATCTACTTCTACCAAATATCACTTGTACGTTATGTGTCCAAAAAGTTAAACATTGTTTATTCATTTGAATTTCATTTACACTTTCAAAATGCTAACTGGCCCTAAAAGTCCTTTTTAGGTCACTGACTTGTTCAGACCGTAAACTCTTTGAGATGGGGATGTTGGGGGAGGATTACTCCCTGTAATGTTTTTTAATAAGTACTGCAGTAAAGCCATGGGGTCTCCATCAGGACTGCAGTCCCAGTGTGTTAGCACTGCAAACACATAACTTGAAGAGGGGGGAGGTTTTCAAAGGCACAAATGGGAATCTATTGACAATGAGGGTCAGTCACCTAACTCCCATTTGTGCCTTTAAGATCTCCCCCCTCTTCAAGTTATGTGTTTGCAGTGTTAACACACTGGGACTGCAGTCCTGATGGAGACCCCATGGCTTTACTGCAGTACTTATTAAAAAACATTACAGGGAGTAATCCTGTCCTGGAGAGAGATAGGTAAAGTAGTCTAACAGGTCATTTCCATCTCTATGGGCAGTGATTTCCATCTCTTCCATCAGCCGTGCCATGATACTCACACCACACCACTTCTATTCACTAGTAAAGATAAGGGAAAGGGCACTTTAGACACACAAGTAACTGCACCCTTTCCTATCAGTACACCAGCACTCCACTGCAAGTGGCTAAACCACAGTTCACTTTCTCAGTCTTAAGGAGTCTTCCCTCTCGCTGCCCATGGTACCACATCCTCAGTGGCTAGCAGGGGAACCAGGCCCATCCTCTACTCCAGGTTCTAGCTCAAGCACCCTCTAGCTGGCTGTCAAGGTCTGTTTCCTTCTAGACCTTACTCCTTTCCCTGAGCCTTTTCCTTACCTTCTGGCACTCCCCTCACCCTGCCTCCCAGCTCCCTCCTCCAAGGGAGTAACTATAGACTTTCCCAGCCCTCCACTCTGCTTCCAATTTTCTGTCTTTATACATCCAGCCCAGTTCATTCCTCCCCAGCTGAGCTCCCTCACTGTGCCAGGGGATTGCTTAGCCACCTGATTCCTCTTAGCTGTGACCCATCAGGTTAGTTAGCCCCCTTCTCAGTCTACAGCAGCTTGTGGAGCAAGAGGAGGGCTGCAAACCCAGAGATAGAAGCAGAGAGACGGTGTGCAACTATGGGAAGGGACATTCACCTCAAGAAGCTAATCTTCAGAATGGCCAGCAGGAGGCGCCATCCTAGTGGTGAGTCAAGCACCCCCTGTCACACCCTGGTGACTGTGATCATCAGCACCATGTCATGTTGATACCATATTTGCACCTAAATTATGCATAGAGCACAGATCCCAGGACTGGAGCTTGGTCTGGGGTGTGGGTGGCTGATGTGTCTAGGGGGTACGCTTTGATTAGGTCTAATATGCCTGTAAAGAGGAAGTAAGACTCCTGTCCCATTCCCATGTGTAGCTTCCCTGCATTACGATTACAGATGCAATGAGGAAGAGCAGGTTCTAAACAGCTGTCCTCTGCATGCTGGTAGGATGGGCAGGGAGGATTTGTAGAGGGGCAGGGTGAGCTAAGCCTTGATTCTGTACCCTCTAAGGCACAAGCCAGAGTATGCTGTTTGGTGCTTGGTAAGGGGTGTCTTCTTAGCGAATGTGCAATGTGCCTCAGATGGCACATGACCAGGATTCATCACCAAATTTGGTCCACTGGTTGGATCATTAGCTTGCCCGTCCCAGGCCGGATACTGATGGGAATTGCAACATGAATGCTGATCCATCTCCTGTTAAGGGGCTCTGGAAAATTACTGTCTGACGCAACCCTGGAGCAAGGGAGGAGATAGAGGGGGGAAGTGTGACCCTAAGGGTCTCTTGTAAGTGTGGTGCAGCTATTCACCACCCCTTCTTAGGTTTGCCAGGCATTCTGTTTTCCACCGGAACACCCGGTCGAAGAGGGACCCTGGGACCTTTGGTCAGCACCGCTGACTAGGCTATTAAAAGTCTGGTTGGCAGTGTAGCAGGGCTACGGCAGGCTCCCTGCCTGCCCTGATTCTGCATTGCTCCCAGAAGTGGCTAGCATGTCCCTGTGGCCTCTAAGCTCAGGGCAATCAGGGAAGTTCTGTGTATTGTCCCTTCCCCCAGTGCTGTCTCCTCAGCTCCCAGTGGCCAAGAACCGTGGCTAATGGGAGCTGCGGAGGGTGTGCAGAGCAGCCTGGCCACACCTCTGCCTAGGGGCCAGATATGCCAGCTGCTTCCAGGAGCTGTGCGGAGGCAGGGAGCCTGCCTTAGCCCCACTGTGCTGCCAACTGGGAGCCACCTGAGGTAAATGCCCAGCCGGAGCCCATACCCCAAACCCCCTCCTGCATCCCAATCCCCTACCTCAGCCCTGAGCCCCCTTCCACACCCTGAACCCCTCATTTCTGGCCCCACCTCAGAACCTGCACCCGCAGCTACAGCCGTCATGGCCTCCTGCAATTAGTGTGACCAGAAAGCAAGTGTGAAAAATTGGAATGGGGGTAGGGGGTAATAGGCATCTATATACAACAAAGCCCCAAATATTGGGACTGTCCCTATAAAATCAGGATATCTGGTCACCCTATCTGCCCTCCAACCCCCTGCCCTAGCCCAATGAGGGTGGGGGAGAGTGAGTGACTGAGGTAATGGGGCTGGAGTGAGTGGGAAGCGGGGTGTCAGAGAAGGGGCTGGGCCTCAGGGAAGGGGGTGGGGCAGGGATAGGGCAAGGATGTTCAGTTTTGTGCAATTTAGAAAGTTGGCAACCCTACCCCTTCTTATAGGGCTCTGCCTAAAGATACGACCTAGCTCTCTATATTTTTTGTGACCCTATTTTTGCTCCTAGCCCCCTTAAGTGTTTTTGAAAATCCTACCCTTAACTATGGCTTTGTGGCAGGGCTGCGAATTGGCTGGCTGCACTGGCTAAGATGAAAAGGTTGCTTACCTAAAACCGACTGGTTCTAGTACCTATAAATGAGCCCAATGCAACCACCAGTTTGAACTGGCATTATCAAAGTATCGGTCATAGCCATTGGGGGAGGCCTTCCTCAGTGTTTCTTCCAAGGATCCTACAGTCTCATAAGTTAAAGGCTTTGACAAAGCCAAACTGCCAAATTATAATGAAAATTGTATTAATTATTGATTCTTTGTATTATGGCAGCACCTAAAGGCCCCAATTAGGACCAGGCCCCATTGTACAGAACCTAGCACACTCAAAAGCAAGAGACAGTCTCTGCTCTGAAGAAGTTAGTCTAATCTGAGCCAACTTGCAATAAGTCTCAATGACAGAGGGGAGGGAGGGAGGGAGGCAGGAGAAGAGAATTGAAAATAAGATCACACAGCTATATAAGTAGCTATTGCATAACTTGTGGTCCCTGATGTTTTGTCTTGGGGATTGGGGATTTTTTAATTGACTATCTCCGGCTCATCTAGTACCAACCTGACATTAGCTGGATGATTTCTTGTAGGTGTCACAGCAGAGGTAGAACAAGAGGATGTGAAGGAGGGAGTCGTGGTTTAGTGTAGTAATTCAGAGGCACTATGTAACGCATGGGCACTATGGAAGGAAGGACAGAGGTGGCTCTGGGAGAACATGACAAATGGATGGACTGTTGAAGGAGCAGAGGAAACAGGCATTAAGGGAAAACATGTGGATAAGGGAGGAAGGGCAGAGGTGTAGAGGGCCTTGAAGAGGACAGGAAGCTTCAGCTTGACTCACTGAAGATAAGAGACAGTGGAGGGATTCAAAGAGGGGAGTGTGGTCAGAACAAGACCCAAAGGAAGACTATGCTAACTGCCAAGTTTGGAGTAGCCTAGAGGGGAGTGATAAAGGCCAGAGAAAAGAAGTGTTCATTAGTCAGATGGGAGAAGGTGAGGCCCTGAACTAGAGTATTAATGTTGTGGATAGAAAAGCAAGATTGAATTTAGGAAATGCCCTGGAGGGGGAAGATATGGGAATTGTACTACGCCTGGATGCATTGGGCAAGGGAAAAGAGATCCTGCAGGTTATGGGCCTGAGCGACCAGCAGGATGGTGGTGCAGAGACCGTTACAGAAAGTGAAAGAGAGACAGGGCAAGGGAAGGAACGTAAGTTCAGTTTGGGTCACATTAAGGTTAAATTACAGCAGGACATCTGGCAGGCGATTGCAGTGGGAAGATGAAATGGAGACATGTCTGGAGTTAAGCCTACTTATAGAAATGTACGCCAGACTGCATGGGGCATTCTGTACAGCAGAAACTTTCAAGTAACCTTTTACAAAATAGTTTTCTCCTCTGTGAAATGCGCTGGCCCTTCCTGGTTTATCAAAAAGATTCCAAAATGCATCATTCTGTGTCATGCTGACTTGATTAGTTCTGGAACACTTTATTAAAGACTTCAAAAAAGTCAGCCCTTGTTGCTGTGTTGAATTATGGAGGGTTGTAGTCGGCCAGCTCTCCGCCTGCGTTTGGCTGCCACCTGTGTCCCTTCAGAACACCCACTCCTGAGCAAGCTCACTGTTCCCTGCAGTAGTTGGACTCACTCCTGGAGTCCTTTCTGAGTTTAATTATCTCCTGTCCTTGGCACTGGGCACCGGAGAGCAGATATCCAGAGCCTCGTCTCAGGGCTACAATATCTGTCTGCTGAAAACCAAGAAAGTGGAGGAGAGGGGAGGGGAGGGGAGAAGAGGAGGGAAGGAAAGGCTAGTCACTGCCTTGGGCTAGGTTCCTCTGGATACTGGGCTCTGTCACAATCTCTAGCAGCCTCTCTTCTTGGGCCAACTTTTCTTCCTTGCTCTGTGGCCAGCTTCAACTTTTTAAGCTCCCCTCCTCCAGGCAGAACATGTGCTGCAGGCACAGGTAACTGGCACAGCCTGAGTGCAGGGGTGCTTGCTGTCAGCGGGAAAGGAGGTGTGCCTCGTCACAAAGGCACTAGCATTAACTCAATTGTCTTTGTTAACTTTGCTTTTACCTTCAATTCAGATTTGATTGAATACTGGACCAAAATATTTGTTGAAATTATTCATCGACTAGTATCTGTCCACCTCTAATGTCCTTTTCTCTGCAGGACAGTACCACATTTTAAAATTATTTCTCAGCCTGGCTTCATGAATTGAACTTAAATCTTGTGTTAGCAATGTCAGTTGTGGCTGAGATTTCCCATGCCCCAAGAGTCTCATAACTGTATTTCCCACAGCAACGGCAGACACATCCCTCAAGTACTGGGGGACAAATTCACTGCTGGCCTTCAAACTTCTGCAGACAGAGACCTCGGTAGAGGGCCAAAGAAATAGTCCACTGGGAGCAGAGAAGTTCCGATGGGGTAAAGTAGCCACAATCCCCCCTCCATTTGAATGGGGCCTATAGCAGCCAATACAGCCCACAAAGTCCCTTGGCATGGCTAGGAATGGAGGGCCACCAAGGAGGAGATGGGAGGTATTGATTCGGTGCAACCCTTCAACAGTGTGTTCGGACGAGCTCCTAGGATGAGGGAGATGAAAACTATTGCATTTTTGCAAGTGTGGAAAACCCAGGGAGAGTGGGGAGCTGGAAGCAACCTGGCCTGCCTTCTGACTGGATGAGTCACCCCATCCCTGAGGCTGCAGGGAGGTCAGTCTGAGGCTGAATTTACAGCTCATGCTCCGGTTTCAGGTTGCATATCCCTGAGACGTTAAAGGGAATAGTATACAGAAACACAACACTACACTCGTATAGAGGGCCTGGAGGGGTTGATGCTGAGGTTGCTATTGAAACTATCGCTTTGAATTTGCTGTCTTTTCCGCATGCTTAGTGAAGTCTCAACCACAGTGTTGCATTAGCTCTTTGCTAAAACCATTCTCCAAGGCATAGTGGGTTAAATACATTTCATAATGGTTGATCTTACTTCAGAATAAAATCTTTGCCCAATTTTTCCATAATGGGTGGGGTGCCTAAAATCAGGACCCTACATGCTTAATCATAGTCAATTATATGTTTGTCAGTGGGAACTGCTGGACACTCATCACTTTTGAAAATTGGGTAACTTGTTCAGGTATCTCTATGTGGATTAAGGAGATTAATTTGAGGCATCCAGATTGTAAGAGCTTGGCATTTCATCTTTTTGTAACTAAGTCCCATTTCTAATTAAACTTTCCTATGTTGCGAACAACAGCTGGCCTTTTAAAAATTCTAGTCAGAAAATTTCATGCCCTATCTGTTCTGGAGATCCTTGGTTTCTGTCGATATATGGTATAGAGAAGGACTGGGTTCAGTGGAAGACAGGTCAATGCAAGTGTGTGTGTGCAGAATAAAGCATTGCTATGAACCTGTGCTGTATAAAGATAATGTTTTAGCTCTGACTTTTTTTAGATGAGTGGTGAGTTTAAGTGTTGCTATCTGTCAGATGAAGAGATTTGGGAGGGTTGCTGCAGGTGGAACCATCGCCACATAAAATATACAGTCCCTCATAAAGGTATTTATATGCTTATATTTGTTTAATCACTAGTGACAATGAGAGAGAAAGAGTTGGAATTTTTAGTGACAGTATTAACCAATATCAGTACTAATTCTGCGGAATGGCTATCCCCATTTACTAATGCACTTTGAAGAATTCTTGACGTGTACTATCTCTGCAGAGCCTTGCCCAAAGTTTGAAATGACACATTTATTCTTAGCATAGCAAATACAATAAAAAATTGTATTTTTTCTGCGGCAATTTAGTATCCTTTCATCTGTAATCACAAATCAATCCCTTTGACATGACTGAGTAGGGCAGCTACTGTGTAATCCTATGAAAACTACTTGATCAATGATAAATAGCGCCCTACCAAATTCACGGTCCATTTTGGTAAATTTAATGATCATAGGATTTTAAAAATCTTAAATTTCATGGTTTCAGCTGGCTGGGGGTGGATTAGGGTTAGGGTCAGTGAGCCTGATTCTCATGTACACTAAGGCCACACTATATCATTCTGGTAGTTTAAAGGAGACCTAAAGAGAGCACAAACATAGTTCTCGTCCATCTAAAGGCCCCTTTACGCTGCCAGAATGGCAAAAGGAGCCTTAGCATAAAAGAGACACAGGACAAATATGTGGATTCATGTTACATGCTCCTTCTAAGGGCTTCCTGACCAAAGGGTCAGCCTGCTAAAAAGTGAGCAGAAGAGGAGTGACAAGCATACTAGTCAGTAGCTGTGTGTGTGTGTGACTTGCAAGGGGGGCTGCAGTATTGTGACACATGCTGTCATATCCTAGTAATGAAACCCAGAGTCCCTTACAGCATCGAGTTGTCAGCTACTAAGCAGTGGATTGTTCCAGCAGCTGGGGTACAGCAGCACTCAAGCCTCGCACCCTGTGCTGAAGGGCAGAGAGGAGGATCAGCTCCAAAATACCTGAGGATTCTCCCAGGCTGGAGACTTCTTCCTGTGGGCCATTTAACCCGGCTTTATGGCCTCTTTACATCACTGGTGCAACACCGAGGCCACAGCTAGGCCAATGGGCTGGCCATATGCTTTTGGTTCTTCTAAGCTGCACTTCTGAAGACTATTTGGGAAACGTCCTATTCCTAGCAATCTCTCCTAATCCTTTATTTTAAAAGAGGTTCAAAACCAAATGCTGATTCCACATTTCCTAGTCCTTCCTTCTCTTGGAAGGCAGCAAGGTCTAGTCTGGTGATTCAAGAACAGAACAGTGAGTCAGGAGACTTGAAAACAAGTCCTGGGTCTGCCATATACTTGGCGAATCTGGGTAACTCACTGAATTTCTCTGCGCTTCCGATTTACCCATCTAAGAAATAAGAATAAAAATACCCACCAGAATAAAGATCTAAAGATTGGGTTGCCCTGGTCATGTGGTTTAGAGCTAAAATGACATAGCATGCAAAAAATACAGAGATGCATATTTGTGCATTGGAACATTTTTCAAGGGGTACTGAATCTTTAGAACTCAGCACCATGCCTATTAAACAATCCTCTGGAGGGGAAAGTTGAACAAGCCCCTGGAAGTGGCCCTGCACTTGACTACAAGCAGAGACTTTTAAAATAAATCTGTCACTGAGATGATCAGAGCTTTCCCAAAGAGCATTGAGTCACTTCTTTGGACTGGGGCTTGCTGTACTCTGCTTCTGATCTGACAAGAAAGATATCAGAGCAGCAGTGCAGCATGCTGCTAAGTGATATGCTGTTACCTCAAAGCTCATGAAAAGTTGTGTTGGGATCCCAAAAGGTACATTGACAAGTGGTTCTTGTTACAATAGGAAAAGTTTGGTACATGTTAGTTTCTTTCACATGAGCTATTAACAGTGATACAGTAATAAAAAGCACTGATTTGTATATATAATATTCAGAGAGAGCATGCACCAGATTCTCCTCAGAATCTCCTCAGCCAGTGTAAATTGGTGCAGCTCCATTATAAGAATCTGGCCCACATTTTTTATTTCTTAAATTTCTACGAGGCCCTTGTCCTTTGCTCTGGACATCTTTGCCACAAATTACAAATGTAATCAAAATAAAACCAGCAGCCAACTCATAATGAGAAAATCCAGCAAACAAAACTCCCCACTCCTGCAAACATCAGCCTTATCAAGTGCCTCCATCTTTAAAGGCACATATAAATAGATGCCTCTTGTAAGGACGTGGACAAATTGGAGAAAGTCCAGAGAAGAGCAACAAAATTAAAGGTCTGTGAGGAAAGACTGGAAAAATTGAGTTTTAGTCTGGAGAAGAGAAGACTGAGAGGGGACATAACAACAGGTTTTAAGTACATAAAACACTGTTACAAGGAGGAGGGAGAAAAATTGTTCTCCTTAATCTCTGCGGATAGGACAAGAAGCAATGGGCTTAAATTGCAGGAAGGGAGGTTTAGGTTGGGCATTAGGAAAAACTTCCAAACTGTCAAGGTGGTTAAGCACTGGAATAAATTGCCCAGGGAGGTTGTGGAATCTCCATCATTGGAGAGTTTTAAGAGCAGGTTAGATGAACACTGTCGGGGATGGTTTACTCTAGATAATACTTAGTCTTGCCTTCAATGCAGGGGAGTGGACTAGATGACCTCTGGAGGTCTTTTCCAGTCCTGTGATTATATGCTGTGATAGAGTGCAGGGAGTTAACAGGTGAGCCTGCACTCTGACACCCATTAGTTTCCCCAAGAAAGCTGACTGGGATAATTTAAAGGTCTGTATCTAAACAAGCCAGTAGCTGCATGAGCTAATTAGCCCATCAACTCAAGACCAATAAAGAGGCACAGGAAGGAAGTGCCAAAGGGGGGGAAGATGGCTAGCTGAGGTTCAGGTCCTGAGGAGAGGGCTGACTGCATGGGGGGTATTGTAAATAGTATTGTTACACAGGACTGTGGCAGGAACTCTAATAAATAGCACAGTGGATACACAGCCAATGCAGTGTGAGCTGGTTCATGTGGGATTAAAAGGAAGGAGTGGACTGTGATGGGTGAGACCCTTTGGGAAGCCACCTGATGTGCTGAGATACCACTGAGTCTACCTGTTCTGCCAGCATAGGCCCCCTTTAACCTGTCTTGCTGAGCCAGGCTGTTAAAACTTCCTCTAACACACACAGGCAGGGCCACACCTAGCTGCAAATCAGCTCTGGGAAGACTCAGTTTAAGGGACTTGCTCCTGCACTCAGATGTCCACCTCCCTTGGAGTACAGACACAAAGGTATATTTTGAAATTTGCCCCCTCCCCCAATGTGGATAGAGGTGTGCACACTTCCCCCGACCAGTTAGAAATTACAGAAACTGGGTTTAATAATAAACAAAAATTTTATTAACTATAAAAGGCAGATTTTAAGTGGTAAAAGGGGTAAGAAATAGAACATAGCAGATTACTAAGCAAATGAAATCAAACACGCAAACTAAGCTGAAGAAATTGGTTACAAATAGTATTTCTAGATCAGGGATCAGCAACCTTTGGCAGGGAATCCTGGGAAATCCACTGGCGGGCCGGGCCGGTTTGTTTACCTGCAGCGTCCACAGGTTCGGCCGATCGCAGCTCCCCCTGGCTGTGGTTCGCCATTCTAGGCCAAGGGGGGGTGTGGGAAGTGGCATGGGCTGAAGGACGTGCTGGCCGCCGCTTCCCAAAGCCCTTATTGGTCTGGAACGGCAAACTGATCCCTGCCCTAGATATTGTTGCAGGCAGTTTGCAAAGTTTCTGTGGTTCAGAGTTCCAGTTATATTCCTTTTCAGACTGGACCCCCGTCTCAGTCTGGACTCCCCTCTTGCCTTCCCTTTTGCAATCTTTCTTCTTGGACAGGCCATGGAGAGGAGGAGTCCTGTTTGCCCTCCTCCCCACCCTTAAATAGGATTTACATAAAGCGGGAATCCTTTGTCAGCATCCATGAGTCAGTGGCAGTATGGAGTGTCCACAGGAAGGCCAAGCTTTTCACAGTCCATTGTCCTTGCTGATTGGCCATTCGCCCTGTCTGGCTTTTCCATTTGTTGTACCTAAAGTGTTAGCAGTGGGCATCACCCAAAGTAGCATTGTTGAAATACAGATACATAATCAATATTTCTAATTTCAGATACAGAAATAATACAGGCATACACATTGGATAACCACATTAAATAAATCATAACCTTTCCAATGATACCGCACATGAGCCATCTTGCATAAAGCGTATCTCAGTTATGTCACATTCATAACATAAGCATATTTCATGAAGAATAAGGAATGACACGTCACAAGTACCACACCCTGCTTCACATGACCTCAAGGGCAACAGACCTGGGCTTATTTATGATGTAAGTATGGAGTAGGTTCCAAAGCAGAAGGCCTCTTATAGACAATGCTCTGCTGATAGACCCCCTCTATTTTAAATCCACTTCAAGTGCCTGTGCTGATCGCAACTGTGGAAGCGTGGCCCGGGGCAGAGGTGGCTCCTCAAACAGGAAGGTCCTAAGCCACTTGCGGTTTTATAGGTCGATGCGCATTAAATGCCACCTGCACACTAATAGATGGCCAGTGTGGATACCAGAGAAGTGGTGCCTCTGATCATCCTAAGATGCACATCTTAATATTCTGTACAAGCCAAAGTCTTCGGGTTGTCCACTCTGGGGCCCTACTCCACATTGACACCCAAAATAACCCACGTGGATTGCTTTACAAAAGTGGATGTTGTTATTGCACTTTACAGATGAGAAACTGAGGCACAGAAGTGTTGAGTGGCTTGCTAAAGGTCACTGTATCTGCACAGGGGATCTATCAGACTCCCTACTCTGGACCTTGGTCAAGGAGTCCTTTGCTTGTACCTGTGAAGGCTCCAATCCTGTACATCTGGCACACTCAAAACATGAGTTGACTGACAGTATGGGGTACTGCACAATCTGGCCCCACCAGCACTTCTGGGTTTTGAGTCTCATGATTATATTACTTTCTTCCTCAACAATTCATTCTTTCAGCAGACATGAACATAGTAAAAATGGTGAGAGCTTGTTTTGGTTTTTGCTAGCTTATTTTATGATTTTTTTTTAATTACATGTATACCGAGAATTCAAGGGGAAGAAGTCTCGTGGATAGGGAAGGGGGGTAGAAATCAGGAATTTTGAGTTCTATTTTAATCTTTGCTATTGGCATGTTTTGTGAACATGGGTCAATCATTCTAATCTCTGTACCTGAATTTATGCATTGGTACAAGTGGTATAAAATAATACCTACAACAGAGGGATGCTATGAAGCTTAACTAATCTCTGCAAAGTAGTTTTAGATCCTTGGAGCTGTATAATTACAAAAAAAACCAATTTGACATTACAGCCTTGAGAGAGTCTATACACAGGATCTATCCAAACTTATGGAAAATAAGTATGTAAAATATGATGCATTTGGTTTTGTTTACTCAAGACAAATACCAGCACTGGGGACCCATTATAATTAAAGGGTTTAGAAAAAACGGCATCAGCTTTCTTAGGAATACTGAAAGGAGAAAATATTGGAAAAGCAATAATAAAAATGTAAAGAGACGCATGGTTCTGTCACTCTAAACATACCAGGCATTTTGCACTTAGCCACTGACCTTGGAAGAGTAACATTTTCACCTACTCAGATACACCAGAGCCACTCTTAGGTGAGACAGAACAAAACTCAGATACCCAGATGCTTCTTTAGTTTGTTAGAAATATTTATCAATGTAAGATATTGGGTTAGGGGTTATATTCAAGTAGTGTGGTGTATCTAAGCGGCCCTTGGCTCAGCTGAAGTGGGTGAAGGAAAAATGGCTTTAAGAAATCTTTAGGTGGAGCTGATGGTGGGGCTAAAAGCATACTGTAGTATACTGAAAGGATTTCCCATTAAAAGGGTGATTATACTTCATGTACTGTAAGTTTGTTCTCCTTTAAAAAAGCAAAGGTTATGTTAATATGATAAACATCAGGATGGCGATGTAGGATGTTCTGTACAGTGCTTTTCAGACATGGGGAAGATAAATGTTTGTGGACGTACCAATTCCATTTCTCCCAGATCTAATAGTGTTTGAAGACAAACTTTTATGATATGGAAAAATCTTATGGCACCTTAGCATGCTTGCTTCAGTGTGTGTATGTCTACTGAAGTGTCAAAACTACCAGATGGCTGGGAACATACAGTTAAAGTAATCAGAAAACTGACAAGACAAGTGATCTCAATTTAACCAAAACAAGCAAGCCAGACTGGTTAATCAAAACTAAAGGATTCCTACATCCAAAGGAGGGACAAGCTGTCCTGTGAAGTTCTCTGTGTCATATTTTGCTACATTGGCAAAGAAATAACATTTTAAAAGGTGTGAGGCCTAGAACCTCTTGTGTTTATGCCAGTCAGATTTTTCTGCCTAATGTAGCGGGGGCATGGGAATTGATAAGAAACTGAATTTGAGGGTTGGGGGGAGGGAAATCACAGGTTGCTACAGGACTGGTGGCAATCATGATTGCTTTGAGAAAAGGAGTACTTGTGGCACCTTAGAAACTAACAAATTTATTTGAGCATAAGCTTTCGTGAGCTACAGCTCACTTCATCGGATGCATTCCAGTGAAGTGAGTTGTAGCTCACGAAAGCTTATGCTCAAATAAATTTGTTAGTCTCTAAGGTGCCACAAGTACTCCTTTTCTTTTTCCGAATACAGACTAACACGGCTGCTACTCTGAAATCTATGATTGCTTTGGGTATTTTTTTTTTTTTTAGCGGGTGAGCGGAGAATGATGGCTATAATCAGATTTTGCTAGCAGAAATTAATTCTAGGTGGAAAGCAAGAAACTTATAGTAATTCAATTCCATGGCATGGTTATTACTGGTTGAATTATTTTGTTGCTGCCATCTAGTGATTATAGGCTAAAGTAACAGAATGGAGAATGCAGACATATCACTTTAACTGAGGCAACCTTGTTCACAAATTCAATTTTTATCAAGTTTGAAACTGCCTTCTGATTAACAAATAGGTGGAACATATAGGCAATAAGGGTGATAACTGTTATACTTACTCAGATCTATGGATAAAACAAATCTAATAAAAAAACAGGACTAACTATAAATACAGTATAGTCTCAATCCATACTTCACATGATTTGTACAAACAAGTAGCAGTCTGCCCATTTTTCAGCAGCATTGCAACAGCAAAGACAGTGCCACAGTAAAGTCTTGTATCACTAAGACTTCATTACTATTTTAAAATATACCTACAGAAAACATACCACCATGTTATCTCTTAAAATTATCAAAGTGAATCAAAGCACATTTGGGGATGCATTATCCTCACTGCTTTTGTTTTGCTTGTTCACTTGCTTAATTGCAAAAAGTCTCATTGTCAATACAGCTCCCTCAGTGCAAATTACCAAGGTCCCACTTAAACCAACAACTGAAAAATAAGTGGACAGCTCTTGACGAATACAGAAGTGGATAGACTTTGGACTCTGAGGATCACATTTAACCCTATTGGGGTCCAAGAAGGAAGGAAGCAGTGACCTTTTGCCCCTTATGCACTGTACAGATACTCTTATGGAACTGTCCTATCAAATTTAATACAAAATGGTAAGTTTTCCATAGGTTTGGCACCATCCTATAGAATGTAATAGAGAATTTTATCCCTGTGCAGAGCTCCATAGATGTTTCAAATAGCTATAGAAAAGATATAATTTCTTAAACTTGATAGACTTTTTTAGAGTAATTTCACGGAGCTTAGTTTCATCCCTGTTAAGTTTCATAGGACATTTCCAGAAGACACGTTATAGTGTTCTCCTAGTTCAACCATCTTATTAAAGGCTTTGTATTCAGAGGCTCCCCAAATATCTATTTTGTATAAAGTCCATTTTTTGTACCAAGACCTTCATAAGGTCAGACTTTTCCTCTGATCTGAAAGGGGCAGAGTCACGTGGGAAGAGTGAACTTGAAGCCTTCTTACTGGGCAACTGACACAGAAAGAAAAATGAACGTTTTAACAGTAAGTGCTGGCAATGCTGTCTTTTTGCTACTGTGGAGGAGTCAGACCTTCTTGCCCCATCCTTTTGGAATGAGGGGTGTGTGTGTGTGTGTGTGTGTGTGTGTGTGTGTGTGTGTGTGTGTGTGTGTGTGTGTGTGTGTGTGTGTGTGTGTGTGTGTGTGTGTGTTGGATTCCACAGGGCTAAAGAACCCAGTGAGGAGGGGGAACTGAAGCAAGAATGTATCACAATGCTGGAGTGGTAAAGAACCCTCCAGCCGAACTAAAAGCTCCAATCTTTCTAGGCTAACAAATGTCCACAAAAAAAAAAAAAAGGAAGTCCATAAACCTTCAGCCAGGCTTTCCCAGTTGAGTTCTTCCTTGAGGATCTTCTGCCTTCTGCGGGGTACAACAATGTGTGCTAAACTGTAGATGAGATCATGCTATCCCTCTTCTGTGAGCTCCAGCCTTGGGGTCCCAGACCAAGCAGTCCTTTGCTCTGCCAGCAGAATATCCTCCTCCCACGTCTCCATCCTTCCAGGGCCATTTCTCATGCTCTTTCCCTCTTCAGTGTACTCCAAGAAACCCTCCAGATGCCAGCCCCAGCTCTGCCTGCCTGATGGCTCAGTCTACATAAACTTTCCCCTTCTGGGGGTTCCTCAGCTTTCGATCTAGAAACTTCTTCCCAGTCCCTCCCCTGTGCAGCCTTCTTCTAAAACCCCTTTTATATGCATCTTTCATTTTAATTAAATGGAAGATAAGTATCTAAGTGTCCTAAGCAGTTTTTGAAATCTCAGTGATTATGCAATTAGTATTTATTTGACTCATAGCAGTTAAGTAAGAACTAATATAGCAGAAAATATTCTTAGGACAGACAAACTAAAAAGCTAGTATAATTTAATTAAAAATAACATCCAGATGACAACACATTTTACTAGAGTTGGCTGAAAATTTTCCATCAAAATGTTTGAGGAAAAAAGGCTTTTTGACAAAAATGGGAACACTTCCAGTTTAATTGAAATACTTCAGGTTTTTTGGCTAAACAATTTTTGTTCTCCCAGGCTTTGCTTGCCAAAATGTTTGGGGGATTTTTGGTTTTTTGTTGTTTTTTTTTCTGATGACACCCTAGAAAAACACTTTTTTTGGACAAAATATTGTCATTTTCATTGAAATTTTTAATGGGCAAAAAAGGCCCAACCAGTTCTAATTTTTAAATATAGTTCAGTGTAAAAGACTACAATTGTATGTCATATGAAAGCTAGTATGATTTCATTCAAAGTCATTTGTTGTATGTGACAGTTGTTTGTGTAATTCAGTTCAAATAAGTATGCAGTTTTATGTAATAAACAGTGTTGTATTTAAAATAGGTCATGTTTAGGGGGGGCGCAGTTGGTTTGGTTTTGGTTTTTACTGATTAACAAAAAAACAAACCTCAGCTACAAAGGTCTACAAATGTGGTGTTGTTTTGTGAAGTCACTCCAGTTCTTAACGGACAAATGTTTCTATCCCAGAAACTGCCAACTAACTGGAACTAACCAGGTTGTTGATGGGAGGTCAAGGACTGAATAGTTCACGGAGGGTGAACAATTCTCTCCCCTCTGAGAGGTGGACCCTCCGGATTAGAACTGAGGTACACTGGTGGGAAAGGTTTGCCTTGCTACAGCCTGTGCTCTACCTTTTCTAGGGTTTGACAATACCTGAAATGAACATTTTCAGTCTGACCCCTCTCACATCCATTAAAATCTCTTCTTTAGTACCCTAATCAGAAAGGGGAAACTCGTACCTTGCCAGCCAGATTGGCTTTAAGACTGCTTTAAGGCAGCCTTAGAGGGACTGAGGACCTACCCCATTATTTCTGATATATTCAAACAAGAATGTACAAAAAGGCCAGACTTGTCCATTTTGATGATCTTAACACTGCAGCTTTTTCCCTGGTATTCACCAGCAGATGGCAAACGCGCATAACATATTAGTGCAAAAGATGCTATGTGGTCCACTGAAAACCCTCCTTCTCCAAAAACACTTGAAGTGTGGGACTGTAAATCTCTGTTTCATAGTTTCCTTGCTGAAAAGCGGTGCTTTTCTGAACAGTAAATTACAATATATTCCCTCACGTGTTAATACTCCAATTGGTATTGCTTCCTCCAGTGGGCAGATGGATGCTGCAGGCAGGGGAATTAAAGGACTCAAACTCCCTGAGGAGAACCTGAGCTGCGCCCATAGAAACTAGGAGCGGATGTGGGGAGAGTTTCATCACGAAAGCAAGAGTATCCCAGGGAATGTGGGAGATTTAATGACTCTGGGTGTAGCATTAACTGAGGTGAAGCTATGCATTCAAGGAGTGGGTAAACCAGTGCTTAATTTGTGCCAGGGTTTACAAGGCCTAAGTCCCGGCACGTCGGGGCTTACCGTGTCCGCTAGGAAAGTAAAAAAAAAAATTGTTTGAACTCTGGCACCTCTTACATTACAAATTAAGCACTGGGGCAAACCTCACCAGAGGGGTGAGTACGCATGCAGTGGTCCCAGTTCAGGGAGACTATGTGTTTGCAATGCTGCTGCAGTATAACATGTAAAATAGCATTAAATGTATAACTGACCGAGCACGCTCAGGTTTGCTGAGTGGCCTCCACTCCCAGGCTCCATCCTCTTGCATCTGCTCCTCTCCTTTCACACCCCTGCCTGCACTCCTGCTGGGCTCTCAACTGTGCTGGCCCAGCTCTCAGGCAGCCTGTTACCTGACCTTCCTGCTGTAGCCAGCTCCAAGGCTGCTGCTCTGCCTCACACACAGAGCTCTGGCCCTCAACCTGATCCCCTCTCACCCAGGACAGCACTTTCCTTTGCCAATTCTCTAAGCACCAAGGAACCCTCTATTAGGTGAAGGCAAAACAGGCTCCCTGCCTCTCTCCTTCCCAGAACGACCTATGGCTTAGTCCTTCCCCTTCAGCTCAGTCTAGGGGATTGGCTACCTAGTCATGCACCCAGCAGCACCTTCATTACACTGTGAGGCAGGTTCTCTGGCCTACCCCAACCTCTTTGTGCCATTCCTGGGTGCAGAATTTCCCTGTGGGCACAGGGGGTTAGGGAGGTGTGTGCCTGTAGCAGCAAGGAGAGGAGGTGTGCACTTTTACTCTGGCACTCTATTTTCCATATATATTAGGTACTGGTGTGGCCACCATTACCCTCCCCCCACCTCTGTGAAGTAGGGTGCTCTCCCCATTTTACACAGGGGGAACTGAGGTATAGAAAGACCAGGTAACCTGCCCAAGGTTGCACAAAATGTCTGTTGTAGAGAAGGGTCTCCTGAGTCCAGAGCTTCTGCTCCAACCCCTGGATCGTGCATCTTTGCAGGTCATTGACAGCTGGTGCAACTGAGGGTAACAAGCTGCACTAACCTGTGCCAGGGCTAGGACAGCAAATCGGGGACTGCTCTGCTGTGCTCATAAAATTTGGCCCTCTGATAATTTCCTCAGCTTCAGACACCTCAAGCCCTGGAAGTTTTGCAGGTATCTCATAGTACAAAAGTGAGTGCCAGAGTGCACTCAGGTCAGGCAGCTTTAGAAGCTGTGCTCGTGTACCCAGAAGGAAAGAAGAAAAAATTGCGTTCTTTTTCTATGACCTTCTCGGGCTGAAGGGAGAGATGCAGTGATGAGAGGGGATGCCC
This sequence comes from Dermochelys coriacea, assembly GCF_009764565.3. Classification (NCBI taxonomy): domain Eukaryota; kingdom Metazoa; phylum Chordata; order Testudines; family Dermochelyidae; genus Dermochelys; species Dermochelys coriacea. Next base: position 120,752,173 of record NC_050072.1, read on the forward strand.
ACGAGATACACACTATTACAATACAATAAAATATTATTGTGTTCTCATCCCTGTATACTATCTGGCCAATATATGCAAAAATTTATGCTCTGCACTGCAGTCCATCATGTAAGAGTCTTCTCTGGACAAAAAAAGTCCAGTGGTTCTAAAGCTCCTATTCTGGAATCCCAGGAGTCTTATCAAACGCTACAACTCCAGCTGAACAAACCAAACAGACAAGACAATATCAAATATAGATTGTGTCGTTTATAGACTAAGGTATGAATATAACTGCAGTACCAATGTACAATAACTGATCCGTGGTGGTGATGGGGAGTTCAAGTAAAATAGCATGATAAAAATAGCAGTATGATCTATCCAATTTTCTTATAAAGGCATTTTTAACTATCTCCACAGTTGGATAGTCCTCCGGCTCTCTATTGCTGGGAATTTTCCAGACAGATGTCCCATAAGAAGAAAAAAGATTACTCAATGAAACAAACCACTAAACCTCATCTCTGAAATAGAACCTTTTGGCCTATCTTGTAAGGCAAGGGACTGCAGGTAAAAGAGCTCTACAGTTCACATTGTTAAGGCACTGGCGTGGGACTCGGGTGATCCGGCATCACTTCCACTCTCTGTCAGAGACTTCCTGATTCACCTTGGCCAAGTCATTTAGGTCCAGATCCTCAAAGGTGTTTAAGATTTCAATGGAAGTTAGGAGACTACACACCTCTGAGGAGCTGGGCCTTCATCACTCAGTTCCCTATTCTGTAAAATCAGGATCATAATATTTCTCTTCCTCACAAGAGGTTTTTGAGGGTAAATTCCTAAGTGTGAGGCCCTTAGATTTCATTTGCTTGTGCAAAAATCTTATGTACTCAAGTGGTTTTGGGTGGATGCTCGGATAAGACCTCCTTATGAAAATTTGGAACCAAAAAAAAAAAATCCAAGAAAAATAAATGTTTTATAACTGCAGCAGTGACCCATTTAGTATGATGTATCACTCATGGAAGGCAGTTTAGCGTAGTGGTTAGAGCACTAGATTAAGATGTAGGAGACCTGGTGTAAGCCACTGGCTCCAGGGTCCTGGAAAGACTACTGTGAGGCTCGGAGTCGTTTCAGGCCCTCCTTCAGAGCACAGCCTTATTCTTCAAACATAAGACTCAAAGTAACACCAAAACAAAGCTATTCTGTGGACCTAAGCAGGCTGCAGAGGCCCAGAGGCTTTGGCTTGCAACAGAAGCCTACCTGCATCCTACTATGCTCGCTTGGGTGAGCTCTTTCTGCCCTTTATAGGAATTATCTGACCCCTTCACAACAGTGTCTGATACTCTCTTCTCTCACGAGCCTACGTCTGTTCTAAAAAAGGCTATGTCTGGCTGACCATTGGTCCTTAAAGGGAAATACTCCCTCAGTACACTTAGCTTATATTCCTGGCTCTGCCATTGGCCTGCTGGGTGACCTTGGGCAAGTCACTTCACTGCTCCATGCCTCAGTTTCCCCATCAGTAAAATGGGGATAATGATAGCGACCTAATTTGTAAAGTGCTTTGAAATCTATTGAAGAAAAAACACAGTATGGGAGCTAGGTATTATTAATAATGATGAACGTTCTAGAATATTAAAGGTTCTTACCTAGCTGTAGAGGGGCAGTTGCCTCACTTTGACAGAGGAGGGGTTAAAGCAGGCTGGAGGGAACCTGTGCAGAACCCAGCCAATCAGAGAAAGGCAAAAAGGCCGCTAGTCAGGGCCAGGCTGGGCCCTATATAAAGGCTGCAAAGCAGAAGAGACAGGAGTCTCTCCCTGACAAGCAAGGGAGGAGAATGGGCTTCCAGGGATAGCATCTTTGATAGAGCAGCGCTGGGCAGGCTCAGGGGAGCGGAGGGAAAGCTCCAGCCTGATACCTGCCAGGCTGAGTCCCCTGAAAGAAAGGGCCGAGAAGGTGCAAGGGCCAAAGGGAAGTGGCCCTGGGAGCACGAGCTGTAGAGGGGAGAGAAGGAGGGCAAGTCATAGCTGCCGCCAGAAGGTCCCTGGGCCAGGACCGAGAGTAGGGTCCCCTCCTCCCACTTACACTTCACCTGGCTGTGGAGGAGCATGGCCTGATACAGACTGTGGCTTGCCCCTGAGGCAAGGGGCTAGACTCCGGGGCTGCAGTTGGCCATGAGGGCAGGTGCAGACTGAGGACTGTGGATACCCCTGGAAGTGGAGCGCAGCCAGAGGGCTGGGTCCAGAAGAGGATGCCACAAGTCAGGAAGCAACACGGGTCCCAGACAGCACAGCAGAGCAGACAACGGGTGAAACACCACCGGCAGAGGGCACTCCACAGCTGGACAGAGCTAATTCCTGGAGCAACCAGCAGGAGGCGCCGCGATGGTGAGTCTGCAACCTGTTATGCTAGCCCTGAGTGTATTAACTCTCCTAGACAATTTACTGATGGATTAAAACTTCCAAACCTGTTGTTGTTGATCCAAAAGGAATTTTAAAGCTTAATTCTATACACAGACAATTGCAGATTGCACCCTTTTTCTTCAAAGGGCTATGTTGCAATTTTCACAGAAGGTAAATTAGGAAATTTTACATATAGTTCATGTATAACCTATGGGTCCCACACTGTGGATGTAGTGTTGCCTACACATGATACAACTAAGGCATACTTAAGGGAATTGCAGAAATGTCCTGTGGTTGTGGAGAAGTCCCAAAGGCCTTTTCTGGAAATTCTGTGACAGTAGGGTGCTGAATGAGGCCTAGGTTTAATCGTATTTGTCAGTGCTGTTTGACTCCACTAAGCTCTCCATGTTCATCCTGGAGTCATTTCTACTCTGATGCCTTATGTTACAATATACACTAACTCTTAAACCATTGACACTTTCCAGAGTTACAGTTGAACGCTTACAAACGTACATGCACATCTATATGTACAGATTAGTGCTTAGTAAATTAATAAGCAAATTATTTTAAAATATAGCAACATTTTTTTTCTCATCTGCATGCAGCTGATGGGCAGTTCAAATTCATTTGTGGAGAATTTGATAACGTTTCTGTTCCATCTATATAACAAAGGGTCCAGCAGAGCCATGAAAACACAGTTGTCTTATTGATTCCTCTATTGGCCATTTGTTGTGCTTATGACTTCAGATTTTACAGCCTCACAGCATTGCTTGCATTGCATTGTAACTCGGTGCCAGTTGTTACATAACTTCAGAGCTGTGAGCAATAGGAGTAATGTTATGCACTGAAACGTATCCGGCTATCTGTATTGCTGATAATACAAGTTGAATAATATAAATCCCAATAGAATGAAGTTAGGAAGTTGACTGTGAAATCTGGCCAAGTAAGAGTAAAGATTTGATATCCTGCCTTATATCCTGTTTTCCCTTTTGGCAAATTCTGATCATTTGAGATATAAAGAGAATGCAAAACAGATTGCATGCTGCATGCAGAATACTCTGCTCCTCTTTGAAGGCTTGCTAAATGTGTATGCTCCGGCTGTCCTGAGTTTGTTGTCTGAATCACTAAATGGAACAAAGAAACCCTATGGTGAGAAGAATCCTTTCCTTGTTCCCTAGTAGATGCTCTTAGAACAAAGCAAGACTAATTGTGAGTAAACTTTGCACCATGGTACCAGCACAAGCAGAGAGTTCACTGTTCTCTTAAGTAGGTGGCATGTTATGAAATTCATTAAATGCTCTGTAGCCCTCAGTGATACCATTCATAAAATACCATTCAAGTCAAATTCTTTTCTTTATCTGTCATCTGAAAGGCTTAAAACCATTCTGGAAAATCTGCTGCAAGAACTGCAGTGGAAAATCTGTTGCTGAATACAATAATTGCTTTTAGGTAAAGGATCCCAGTGAATGAATTTCCAGCATATTATTACTGTGCATTTTGACCTTTTCACTGAATACTCAAAAAGCCTAATATTGTTTCTCTTTGTGCCTTTTCTATAGGTGAAAAGGTAGTTCAGTTTGCATGGCCCATTCAGTCCTGGTCTCTCTGGGGAGACTGCCAAAAAGAGTGCCAATTAATGATAAACTTTGGCAGTTAATTTCACATAGATCAACAGAAAGCCATTAGATGATAACAGCTTTCATTCTCCAGTGGGCTGGGCTGGACTCCAACTGGCACCGCTGAAGTGAAATGGCCTTTTTAAAATGCTACTTTGAATCTGTTCACCAGAATTGTTTTAGCCATATTGGACTTCATTTTCCACAGTTGTACTTAATTATTGCCACATATGTTTGTATCCGAGTTTGCATGTGTAAGTCTGCATTTGCACATACAGAGGCCTACTTAGGTGTGAAGCTGCTGAATCTGCACATCCAAATATGGGGGGATTGTTTTGGTTAACAATCGAGACAATAATGCTATGAATTAATAGTTTGGACATTGTGGGTTTAACAACTTTATCAGAAGGAATGTCAAAAATAACATTGTGGGCTCAATCCTTTGAACCTCTGCATACAGAACTCCCACAGACATCAGTGGGAGATAATCGTGAACCATCTTGGATTATACATTAGGGCTAGAATCGGGGGTCTCAGGAGTTATGAGCTCTTATATCTTGAGCTATGGTGCCAAGGTTTTCTAAGTGGGGCTATCCCAGACTCCTATCTTCTGCAGAATCTGTAACCCACTCACTAACACATAGAGGAACTGACCTTTGATTTAAGTTTTTAATCTGAAGACCAGGCACATCACCATGAAGATATTGTGGAGATCTGCAGAGATGCTTAAGGTGGCTCCTTTTGTGTGTGTGTGTGTGTGTGTGTGTGTGTGTGTGTGTGTGTGTGTGTGTGTGTGTGTGTGTGTGTGTGTGTGTGTAGAGGCATTATCTGTAGGACCCTTCCCTTTGAAACTGTTATACCAATAAAATAAAAACCAGCAGGATCTTATTAAAGGGGAAAAGGCAAAATGCCACATTTATTGTGAATACAGAAAGAATCATATTAAGCAGTTAGTTATAGCTATAACATTCCATTCAATCTCATATTTATACACACACACACACACACAGAGGTTCTGCAAGGTTGTTAACATAGTTACCAGCCTTAGAGTTGCTCATGCCAAGCCACTGGCCAGGTGGCCTGGACATGAGGAGGGACAGGGCCTTGTCAGATGCTCATCTGATGCTCCTGGAAGTTGGTTTGCAGAATCAGACCCCAAAGTTCTCACTTTCTAGAGTCCATTTTTATAGGAATTTCTTCCTATGCCAGTCTATGGGAATTGCTTCATCATGCTATTGCTGAATCAGTCAGCAGATGACACATTCCTGATGGCTCCGTGCTGCCGGATATTATCTTGTTCTTAGGTTCTCCCATCCTTGAGTCTGTTGGGTGGATTCCAGTCTTCCCTCTGGGGGTCCTCTGGTTATTTCCACTTGACGCCTTCTTCAGCCCATGGACACTGGATTCTTAGGCTGGCACCTCCCTGATCATTAAGTTATTATCCACACCAAGCATCCATCCACGTACATCCTCTATCTCTATTTTAATCACAATTGTTAACAAAGCGAGAAGAATACAACAAAAGGGCAGGGAGTCTCTGGGTGCTGTTTCTGTTGGTACAGAGTATTGCTTTGAGTCTCTCTCTGTGTGAATAGTTGTTGTTACAAAGAATTGCTTTGAGAACAGACTGTCTTAGAATGTACTAACACAATTAGTAGCTTGCAAGTTTCACACACAGAGGGAGAGAAACAGTACCAAAAACCAAGAGACCTCTTAATTAGTAATACCCTGGAATTTAAACTATGGGGAATCAAACTCATTTGTGATTTTAATACAGAAGTACTTTAATATGATCCAACAAAATGAGCCACTTTCCTTAGTTCTTGTGGTAGGAAATAGCCTGCATGTGTTGGTCTTCAGGGCATGCTGCAGGGTAGATCCCTATAGGACGGCTGCTGAAGAAGTAAGTATTCACAGGGGGAATGGGAGTTTTAGATTATTTTCCACTGCCTGGCCAGTTAGTTCAAGTTTTCAGAGAGAGCTCAGCTAGTTGGGGGCTGAGCACTTGAAAATCTGGCCTGTAGTGACATTATATGTTCTGGAGTTGCTGTTTGTTTCAACATATTAATTTGCTGTATGTTGAGGTATATGTCAGGGAACTAGAGTGTTCAGATAGGCTTCCTGGTCATTTTACAAATCAAAATAAATAAATAAATATCACTCTTCATTTGTTTGTATGTGCAGCAAACTACTTTTGTAGTTCTCATTCAGTTCACACCTTTAGTGTCATTTGGGTTCCGTTTTTCGGGGGTTGTAGAAACTTCCAAAAACGTTGGTTTTCAATTTTAAAATATAAATGGGTTTCATGACTTTATCCAGCACTTTAAGAAGTGGGCTTGCAGGATATAAATGTACTCAAGTGAAGAGCACTGCATAGTACTTGGCTGAGATATTTCTGATATTGCATATCCCACTGTCTTACCAGTCCACTGCTTTTCTTGTTGGGTTGCATTATGGGCAGAGACAGGATAAATTAATCTGAAGATGGATTTGTCAATCGGACTACACCTTTCCTGTTATGTACATGATGCTTGCAGGAACTGGGGGGTCAGAAAGTGAGCTGGGGCTGCCAGAGGCAGTCAGGGTGAAGCTGCAGTGCAGGAAGGATGAGAGAAGCCAGGCGTTGGGCTCAGAGCCACACAAGCTGTGTGCCAAACTGTTTCCTGCAGAACAGCATTGTCATGCCTGTCGCAGGACCAAACTATTAGTTAGTATGGAAAATAATGTCAGAGCAATATTGCTTCCCCAAAGAGCAAATTGCCCATATTATAGCCTTGATTCAGGAAACATTTACGTGTCGTATGTTGAGTGGAACTGAAGAAAGATGGTCAGGTTTCAAAAAGGACATACTTTCATGTTGCACCAGGGGTTCAGGAAAGCATGCCATGGCTAGGCGGCTACCACTGAAACAGTAGTTTCAACAGCATGTAACACTGGCTTCTCAGGGTGTTTAATAAAAATCTCTCTCCTACAACTCTCCCTGCCTTCCAATGAAATATATGAAATGCTAAACTTTAAACTAGGGTTGCCAACTTTCTACCCCCACAAAACTGAACACCCTTGCCCCACCCCTAACCCCGCCCCTCCTCCAAGGCCCAACCCCTTCTCTGAGGCCCTGCCCCCTGCTCATTCCATCCCCCCTCCCTCTGTCACTCACTCTCCCCACCCTCACTCACTCATTTTCACCGGGCTGGTGCAGGGGGTTAGGTTACAGGAGGGGGCGAGGGCTCTGGCTGGGTGTGTGGGCTCCGGGGTGGGGCCGGGGATGAGTAGTTCAGGGTGTAGGAGGGGGCTCCAGGCTGAGCAGTGGGTTAGGATGAGGGAGTGAGTGAGGGTTCTGGCTAGGGATGTGGGCTTTGGGGTGAGGCTCAGGATGAGGGGTTTGGGGTGCAGGATAGGGCTCCAGGCTGGGGGGTGGAGCCAAGGGGTTCAGAGAATGGGAGGGGGCTTCGGGCTGAGACAGGAGGTTGGGGTGTGGGCTCTGGCTGGGGGTGAAGGCTCTGGTGTGGGGATGGGGCTGAGGGATTTGGGTTGCAGGAGGGGGCTCCAGGCTGGGGTAGGGGTGTGAGGTCTCTGGCTGGGTGTGCAGTCTCTGGGGATAAGGGGTTTGGGGTCCGTGAGGGTCCTCCGGGCTGGGACTGAGGGGTTCGTAGGGTGGGAGGGGGATCAGGGCAGGGCCAAGGGGGTGCAGCATGGCAGGAGGTCAGGGGTGCAGGTTCTGGGCGGTGCTCACCTCGGGCAGCTCCTGGAAGCAGTGACATGTCCCCCCTCTGGCTCCTGCATGGAGGTGTGGCCAGGCAGCTCTGCATGCTGCCCTGTCCGCAGGCACCGCCCCTCAGATCCCATTGACTGCGGTTCCTGGCCAATGGGATCTGCGGAGGTGGCACTTGGGGCGGGGACAGCGCACAGAGCCCCCAACTGCCCCTATGCCTAGTAGCTGGAGGGGGGACGTGCTGCTGCTTCCAGGAGCCGGGCGTAGCCAGGGGAGGCAGGGAGCCTGCCTTAGCCCCGCTGCGCCACTGACCGGACTTATAATGTCCCAATCAGCAGTGCCACCAGGTCCCTTTTTGACCCGGCATTGCGGTCGAAAACTGGACACTTGGCAACCCTACTTTAAACGCACACTACTTAAGGGCTATCCTGAATCAGGGCCTGTACACTTTAGATGGTGTGAAAGCTGGTGCAAAGCTCCTAATAACCTGTAACAAAGAGCCACCATGATTCCATAGCTGGGACCATTCCATAGTTGGGATTATCAAAGCACCAAAACTTCTGGAAATTTGTAGTAGAGAAACCCAAAACCTTATATCATAGACACAAAAATACTAATAACAGACTCAAACAGAGGCTCCAGATTCACTCACTAAATAAATTAAAAAAAAAAAAGTCTTTAAGTTTTTTCCTTAGGGTCAAATAAACCCAACAGTAAATCTCTGAGGGACTGTGATAAAAGGATACGTTATAAGGTTTAATTTTAAGATTTTTGTTTATTTCATCTGGTTTTAAATAACTGTCTAGACAATATAAAATGAAGCCATGCTCAGCAATAATGAGAGACAGAGCTAACTGAATGGCAAGTGTTTATTTCCTTACCACCAAATTTCTGTCCTCCTTTAAGGTGCATGATCAGGCAGGAAAACCTTAAGTAAATGGGAGCTTTGCCATGAGAGCAGAATCAGGGTCCTATGCATCCCAGTGATTACTAATTACATTTCTAAAATTATTAGAAGGTCCCAGAAGGGTCTCTGATGATAACTACAAATCAAGAGGCTGACCTTCTGGGATGAATAAGTAAGGCATTAGAGGAGACCTAGGTGAAATAGTTTCCAAGAAACTTTTTTCTGGAGAAAAATGCAGATTTGGCAACACTGAACCATTTCATGAATTCATGTCGATTTTTGCTAAATACTTTCATCCAGAAACAAAGCTCAGAAAAATTCCCCAAAAAGTATGTTTGCTTCGATGTTTGAGTAGGCAATGACTTTTTGATTAGAAATTGCTTTTAATTTTATTTTTTAAAAATCAAAACCTTTAAAAATGGATGGCATCAAAATGAAACATTTCGTTCTGGGTCACACGCAATGTTTGGTACCACCACTAATGATTTTTTTTTTGGTTCACCAAAAATTTAAAAGAAATTCAATCCAAAACAATTATTTTAATTACCAGTGAACCAAATAGCCCTTATTTTGCCAGCGCTATTCCAGAGTTCAAGTTAGCTAGCAAGTTACCTACTTTCTGTACAATTGTTAATCCTCCATTGTGGTCATCATTAGTGTATTTCAAAATTCAGGTGGAAGATACTTCCCAATGTCATTGAACTTTACAAATGTTTATTATTTACCCCAGGGCACAGCCACCGTTTTCACTTGTTGAAGGCAACTGTTAAAGACATTTACACTCCAATGAGTAGGTGTCAGTTTTCCTAAGCCCCTGTATTAACCAAAGCCTTAAAGAAAATCTTTCAACCTCAAAATGACAAATGTAGAATTTGAAACTTAATGTGGTTTTGTAATAAAAAGAAGGGGAATAGTTTAAGGATCATATTTTCATAAAGTTGAGGCTATACTACACAACTGATAACGGCATTTATACATCCGTGCTGCTGGAGGGTCTTCAGAGACATAACCAGTACTGCAAAAAGAAAAGGAGGACTTTGGCACCTTAGAGACTAACAAATTTATTTGAGCATAAGCTACACTGGATGAAGTGAGCTGTAGACTCGCTCTTTCTTTTTGCCAAGTGACTTCAAAAAATCCTCTGGGGAAAACCACCCACCTTGTCATGAGAACATAGTGATGTTGCCAGTCTGTATTTGTATTTACTTGAGCTGCCAGTTTGGTCAATGACAAGCAGAATTACTAACTTTGAAATGCATCCGATGAAGTGAGCTCTAGCTCACGAAAGCTTATGCTCTAATAAATTTGTTAGTCTCTAAGGTGCCACAAGTACTCCTTTTCTTTTCACTTTGAACCTGATCCAAAGCCTATTCAAGTCAATGGAAAGACTCTGAGTGATTTCAGTGGGCATTGGACTGGCCCCTCGGTCACCAGTACAGAACGACCATGTGACTTGCCATGCATGAAGAGCTATATGATTCCATTCAGTTATTGTCCCCTAGAGCTGTGCTGTTTTAGTTACCTTCAAAGCTGGAACTACTTCTAACAGCATTGTTCTTTTGGTACAAGTATGGTGGCATTGTACTTTTACAAAGATAAAACTTTCACTCATTTCTTAAAGTGGCAAGTCAGTTATATTATTTACATCCAGGTTCTAAAGGGTTCTAAGCCCCTGTTCAGGAAAGTAGTTAATCACACAATTTTAAGCCCATGCTTAAATCCTGTTGAATCTCAATGGGACGTAAGCACATGCTCTCATGCTTTGCTGAATACAAATGGAGTTGAGCACATGTTTAAATACTTTGCTGAACTGGGACCTAAGTGAATACCCCAGCTATTTAGTGTTTGCTGTTAGGATACTTTGATCTGCTAGGATACCTAGGACCTTGACTTTAAAAAAAAACAATCTTGAGCCATACAGTTTATAACAAAGGCACTTGAGACAATTCATATATTCAAATGAAAACAGCAAGCACAACATCTATTCAGATTTTCCAAGTCTGCATTGTGGCTTTGACAAGTTATGCCAAAAGAATGTGTTGTAAACATGAAGACATCTGGTCTTATGTTCCAATGATATTTAATATGATGGAGTTATATAGTCACAAATACTGGTCACATATGAAAAACAGGAAAATATTTACATTATTTTGTAATAATTTAATAAAATGAGTATGTGCGTGTGATGGGGGTATTAGTGGTTTGGAAAAAGGGAGGGGAAGTAAAATGTGATATGATCAAACTGGATAATGGATTTTATGACCTCTTTGCCTGTGGCAATTGAGTTAGTAATACTTTAGGTCTGGATACAAGCCATTGTTCTGTAATACATTTGGGTTATTACAACCTCTTTCTGTGCTTACAGAAATAAATTGGGACATCATACTGGGAAACGCATGAACATATGCCTATTTGAAAATTAGAATAGATCCAAAAAATTTTATTTTATTATCATCAGTGTTTTAACAAATATCCATCATGTAAAACCCTTTATTTGGTTTTCATCTGTCCTAATGGAACACTGGAGTATTGTTTTTGTTTTACAAAACTATGTAAAATTATACAGGATATCTTTAATTTCTATCATTTCAATAATTTCACTAGTGTGATTCCCAGTCATCTTAGAATCATGACAGATCAGCTAATTGAGAAGGGAACTTGAGTCAGGTTAGTGGCTCCTTTCTCTATAAAAGACTGGCTAAAGTTGTGCAACCTATTTTATGTGGTGTTTGTTACAATTAAGGCCTTATTATGATAATTGGCCTGACGTATTTACCCTACTCAGTGAAATGTGAGTGGAAGTCCTTAAAGTGTCACCATAACCTATGTTGATGGGAAAAGGTGCAACAGACAGACAAAAAAATTAGTACAAACAAGAAGGTCCACTGATATAACTTAAGAATGGTGTTAAGATCATGCTTGGTAAACAAGAGGAGTGTGGAACTGGAAATCAATAGATCAAAATTGGTGTGTCAGAAATTAGGCCTAAGTGATGGACAAAATAATGAACGGATTGGATATTCAACCCATCACTCCCTTTTGGGGTCCTTGAAAAGAGACTTTGGATGGACGGATGCAAATTCTGATTGAGTGAAAGAGAAGGGGGAAAAGCGAGCTTCAACATCATGGCCACCACCCCCACTGTCTCCTGGGACCCTGGACCTTCTTCATCCTAATCCTTAGAGATGTCCTGACCAGACAGGGCCGGAGAAAGGGAGACAGATGACTTCACTGCCTCCACCGACTCCAGGTAAATCCTGAATACCATCTGGGATGTGAGGCTGTCTCTCCCCCCTTCCCCATCTTATTTCCTTTCTTTCCTATCCCTCTCCTTTTGCCTTATATTTAATTAGTCTGACTTAGCTGGCCAAGACTGTATATTTTGCAACACTGCCATGAGCCTGGGACTCCAGAAACTGCTCAAAGCAATGCTCTGAACAGCCTGATGCTGGTACAAGGTCGCCAGGTCTCAGAATGACTAATACAATTATGTGCCTTCCTTCCCCCCCCCCCCCCACACCAGCAGTGAGGTTATAAGTGAGAGTCAACATCAGAAGCAGAAGCTGCATTTCCTGTGTTTGTGGTTCTTTCCTTTCTCCTCTTGTGTCTGTTTCTCTTGTTTGGTCTGCTAGGAGACAGGATTAGACTTTACCAACACCAGCAATAACAGCTCCAGCTCATCTCAATTAACTTATCTTTTTGTCCCAAAGGACAGTTATTAATATCTAAGGCTTTGTCTACACTACGCAGCTTTGAATGACAGGGCCATGTCACTAAAAGTCGGCCGTGTAAACACTGTTTGTTTATCAGCACTTTTGCAGACAACATACTTCCACCCCCTATAAGCGGGGTTTGTGTTGGGCGGGGGGCGGGGTTTAAGCACCTGTGAATGACAAAAGTTTTGTTATTCATTTGGCAGTGTGGACGAAGCTTAAGAGACTGTCAAACAAGGGGGTGGAGGTTTCCTTCTGGAGATTCTCTACAGCTAAAAGGATGTTGGTAAATGAAAGCCTTACTGAATTGTCTACATTTCAAATGCTTACCTGTTTTGCCTTTGTCTTTTACTGGATCTTTGCTAAAAGGTTAAAAAAGCAGTTTTAGTGGTGTGTTTGCCATGGTACTAAGTAGGCTGAGGTCTCTGTACATCAAACCCTGATTCATGTTTAAAAGTATTTAGTGTTGGACAGTTTCAGGCTCATGTTAACACCTTTTAATGCTTTGGGCCAATATATTCCATCTGAATTAATACAGCAGCCCCAATCTAGCAAAGCACATGCTTAAACTTAAGTCTATGCTTAAATGCATGCTGGATCGGGGACTTAAAGAGGAACTTCGACTTGGGGACAAGCTTCTAAAAAAAGAGAGCATCTAGACCAAAAGCAATTTCTGCAATATCAGTAATGAGATATGGAGGGTTCTACAACGAAGTGATTGTGGGGTCAAAGTTGGACTAGATCAGTAAGCAACCAAAAGATGATACCATTTTGTTGCGCAATTTATTAGTGCGGTCAACACCACAAAATCCACCAAACTGTCATTCCTGTTGGCCACCTCTGCAGAGATGACAAAGACAGAAGAGGCACAAAGTTGTGAATTAGCCTTTTTTCTATAAAAGTCGTTTGTACTTGAAGCACATTAAGGGAGCTTAGAGTACTGCTGATGTATGCACTATACCTGGTTTTGGCTAAATTGAAAAGCTCAGTCTCCACTCTGATACCTCTTATGTGGGGTCTTTTTCTGCTGCCTCATTTGTACAGATATCCAATCAGAAGCCCTCTGGGTGGTGTCTGCTGGCTCCTTGGACTCCTTTGCAGAGCAACAGGCTCTGGCCACTGTTCTCTGCTCCATGTCCCCATTTGCTTCCCTGGTTTGGAACCTTTGACCTGCACTCCCATTCTTGTTTTATCTTTTTGTCTCAAGTAATCATTTTGTTTTCCAATCTTGGTGCCCCACCCTCACCTGAGGGGGTAGGCATTTAGTTTGGTGGGATCCCCCTGAAATTCATAAAGGCTGTTACCTCTCATATGGGCCCTTTTTCTGGTCTCTCTTGTGTGCAGGTATCCAAACAAAGTTTCTCTGGGTGATGGCCACTGACCTTTTGGACTTCAAAATGGAGCTGTGAGCACTATCCAGGGCTCTCTGCTCAGAGTCCCTATCCAGTGCCCTCATTTTAAACCATTGACCTGCTCTCTTGTTCCTGTTTTCTTTTCTTAATGTTTTGTCGCACGTAACCAGTTAATTTCTGGAATCTGCGGTCCCTCCCTCAATTGAGGGAGTGGGCCTTTTGTCCTGTCTAAGTGTAGGTTCCCCCCTCGCAGAATTCAGATCAACTGCCATCTTTCCTGTGGGGCCTTTTTCCAGCTCCTTCTCCCTACGCACATCCAGGCAAAGTTCCTCTGGCTGGAGTCCACTGACTCCTTGCTTGGACTCTCTCAGAGCAGTGGGACTGTTTGAGAATCTGTGCTTGGTGTCCCTCTGTCAGGGCCAGGTTGTGGGTGGCCCGTGGGACTGGGGTGTGCTGCTCATAACAGGGCCAAAGAGTTGAACATCAGTCCAGGGCCAGGCCAGGTTAAAACCACCGTCAGAGTCCATTGCCAAATTGAGAGCATGAGGCAAGAATTAGGGTCAGGTGAGGCAGGGATATTGCACTAGGGTCAGCAATGGTCCTAAGATGAAGACATTAAACCAAGATTTGGGTTGGGATCTGGACTGAGGCCAAGAGTCTGGGATCCAGGTGAGTCACAGTGAGGAGTGGTGCGGCAGAGTCTAAGGCAGAAGCACACCAGAGGTCTGTGGTGCTCAGACAACTCCCAGAAATGGCTTCCTGGTTTATGTGGTGAGTGGGGCTTGGTGGGGTGCGAGTGGGGGGTGTCAGGGTGCAGCTAGTTGGGGCTCATGGGGTGGGGGTCCAGCTGTGGGGGGCTCCTGATGCAGGGGATGATGTTTGGTGGGGTGGAGGTTTGGTGAACTCGGGGGGCAGGGTTCTGAGTGCAGGGGGCTCTTGATGCAGAGGGGGTTCAGTGGGAGTGTTCCAGGTGTCCATGTGGGGGGAGGGGTCCCAGGGAGCTGCTCCCCCTGTCTGCCCAACCCCCTCTGGCTGAGCCTCACTCTCACCCCCCTGCGGCCAGACCCCCCCCTCCCCAATGGTGAAGAGCTTCCTGTAGCTGGGGGAAGTTTCTGGGGCTTGACCTGACCCAGCCCTGGCTGCTCAGTGCAGGGAAGGGGAACTCTGTCTCCATCCTCCTCTCCCCCCCTACAGCTGGGACTAATGTCCCTGGGCATCCCCAGGCATCTGAACTGCTGAGGAGGGGTGAGTGAGCACTGCTGCAGCTTTTCTTTATTTCCCCACAGAAACCATTTTCTGCAAGGAAGCAAAGGGAATCCGTGGGGGTGTTTTTCTGCTGTGTCGTAGTTGTGCAGAATTTCCCCAGGCGTAGCTGAGCCTTTTGCTAGGGTTCGCCTACCATCCCAGGATTTAAATAGGCTGTCTCTTCTCATCTGCACTGAAAGTTTGACTTAACAAAGCAGGTCACTTGACTTGATGCTTTCTGTGTTTCCTTTACTGTTAGCTCAGGTATTTCTACTTGGTTCACAGCTGTTCCCTGATGGCCATCTTTTCCTGCAGCTGCAGTGTAGTCACCACCTTGTATCTCACATTGTTTTATAGGATCATAGGAGGAGTTTAGGGTGAGACTGCTGTGTGAATATGAATCCCCTTGAAGGGACTGTGGCTCATTGCTGAAAGCTGGATGTGCTGATTGCAGCCTCTCTGTAATCCACGTTAACTGAAAGTTTGTTTATCTGGCTGGCTGGGATTCTATGTGAGCTCAGCTCCTACCTGATCCCCTTACTTCTTGCTGCAGCTGACAATACCACTAGCTACCAACGCATTGTAAGGAATGTAAAAAACAAAACTCTCTTCTCTTCTTTATGGATTCAATGAGGTCATATAAGCACTGCAGAGAAAACACAGAACCCTACAATTGGTTCTTGGCTGAAAAGAGCCTTCCAGATCGCCTGCAAGGAGACACAAGTATACTTCAAAATAAAATGTTACTTGAAGCAGAGGGAAAAAAACCCCTAAGAATTAAAAAGTAATGAGCCACTCAGTGGTGGTGTGATCCTACATTGGGGTCTTCACTATGGCAGCTAGTCCCATTGCATTCAGTCTCCTTTATATCTGGATAGATAATGGTTATCTTGCTGAATAATCTCCAATCCTGCAGAGTAGCAGTTGGTATTTTGCAAGCTAAAAGTTGTATAAGACTGAGGTATGCCGCTCCTGTGTAGGCATTAGAAACGGTGAACTCTCTCTGCCTTCTTACATATGTAAGCTTAATATTCATCACAACAGTAATGTAGCTCTCTTGTGCTATCATTTCCTCATCACCCCTCGCCATGTAATCTGTGACCACGCTTCCATTTTTTTTCCCTTCAGAAGACACCCTTCCACCTACGGTCCATGCCACTTTCAGCTGGGGCCCAAATAATTAATCCCTATTTTAAGAGTCCAGGGGTCTTGGGGAAAGAGCTTTGGGGATGTAACTGATTACTAACAGGGAAATTTTCAAAAATATCAAAGTGATTTAGGCATACTCCCCCCAATTAAAAGTCCATGTGATTTGTGATCCAAAGTCATTTAGGTGCTTTTGAAAATCCACCCTAAGTCATCACTCTCCATACTACCCCTTGGAGAATGACATTGGGGGTGGTTTGAAACATTCTGTGGTAGAGATGTCTGGGAGTAAGAGGAGGCAGGCAAAGAGGCAGTTAGAGTAAAGCTTGGCGAATAATGAATTTTTCAGTTTGCTAGCAATTCTGAAAATCTTTCCCATCCTTCCTGTATTAAAAATAAACCTTTGAAAGAGAGAGATTCTTAGAGCTTGAATACACAGATACTTGGTGTGCATAAAATCTACAGCCCACTAACTTGCTACATATTAACTGACTGTTTGGACCCTGGTGCTACACTGGAGTACATCAAAGTGCACGGTGGGATTTTTAGTGTAGTAGAAGGGTCCACTCAGCCAGTTATTGGGTGGCAGGCTAGTGCACTGTAGATGTAGAAAGAGAATATATACCAGGAGTCAGAGACATAATTTAAAAAGAGAGGAAACTCTCGTAGCCAGGAGGCTAGACAACTCAGTTTTCCTTTGTGTCTGTCACTAGCTGACCATCTCTGAGAGCTTCAAAGTCTTGAACACAAGTGCCTGGCTGGATGGCTGACTATGCAGTCTGCCAAGGAACCAGATGCTGCCACTGATCTCTTGGGATTGCCATCAAACACAGGGCAGTGGAGGGGAAGTTTTATGGTGCACACAATTGCCTACCATTTGTTTACCGTGTCCCCTATAACTGCTTTCTCTCTTTATTCATGCTACACAGTTATAAAAACACTTTACAATTAAACACTGTAACATGATGTAGAAAAACAACCTCAAAATGTGTTCTGAAAACAAATCAAATGGCTTTTAAAATGAGCTCCTACTTTCAGGTACCCTTATGAAATTACTACTGTGTTTTTGGCTATCAGTAGTGTTGCATTTGTTTATAATGGTCATATAGTGTTTATATTTGTATAGGTGTTTTTTTCCAGAATCCTTATGAGTCTTGTCAGGAAAGAGCAGTGCTAGTTTATTTACAAGGAGCCTGGGGTCAGTTACAGGTACTTTAATTGTCTGAAATGGAATAGGCCTATTAAACATAATTTGGATTTTATTTAATACAATTCATGCCCAGTGGTACTGTTGGTGTTATTAGCAAGCTTGAAATTTGCTAATGAAGACCCAACTAGGCAGTGGTGCTGGAACAATTTTAATAGTGGGAGTGCTGAATGCGGAAGCCATGTATTTGGGTTGTTATCACTACTTAAAGCCAGGGGGTGCAGCAGCACCCCTAGTTCCAGCACGTATGCCACTAGGTGCCCCAAGAAGGTCTGCGAAGGTTGTGTCCCTGCGTTTGATAAGCTGTCATGAACTTCAATGACAGCTAAACTAGGCTCAATTATAGATTGGGTTGTTTGTATATGACACATGGTACAGTAACCAAAGAAATCAGTGTGATGTAAGTGGGGTGTTAATCTTTGCAACTCTGACCCAGGTCATGTGACTGGGGCTAGTTAAGTTTTAGTTTCTTGCCAGGACTCCTGGATATCAGATCTTTCCTGCAACACAGTTCTGGAAAATGGTATAAAATATGCTTCTCTCCAAGCAAATATAAAATAAACATTACAAAGCGACGCCAATTAATTAAAATAGGGATTCACCTTAGCCCCTGACATTAATGAATGATTTACTTTTGGGGCATCGCATGCAGCAAAGCCATCAAAATCAACATTGTGAGGGAACCATTTTGGGGGGGTTATTTTAAAAGAAAAGCTCATTTTAGAACTGAGCAGGTAATTTGATGAACATCACTATTCTTATGGATTTAACCCTCTTTTATGTTGACAAATTATGATTTCTTCTGCATTCAAATGTATTTTCTAAATAGTTTGTGCAAACACATTTTAGCCTACAGGCTGTTCAAACTCAGTTAACTTTGACAACGGTTATTTGCGGGATCCTATAAACCACATGGTATTGCTTCTGCTTCCTGACTGGATGACTGAAATCTTTAAACAAGAGACTATGAAAAATGCATAAATACTCCTGTTGGTGCGAGGAATCAGGTAGCCATATGGGCATGTCCCAGCATTTGAGAGGATATTGGTGAACAGAGAGTAAAAAGATGCACAAGCATGGCTGGATGGAACAGCCGTTCAGGCTGTGAATCAATATTCCTGTTCACTGTGTCTGGAGTAGAGCGGGTTGGCATTTTTCAACACTAAATGTTATCTCACTGGAAAATGGCCCTCTTTCAAAAATTTTTGCTCAGATTGTCAACATTATTGACATTTTCCATTTTTAATGAAATTTTCCATGATATTTATTTACCGACATGTTTATCAATTTTTATAGAAATGTTTCATTTAACAACCCCCCTTTCATACTGAACATTTTTAACCATTTTAAGAAAAAAATGCTAACCAATATTGCAGAAAATTTCACAAAACCCAGAAAAATGGGTCTATACGGAACCCTAAGGATGGAAACAACTTCAAAATTTGGGATATTTCCCAACCAGCTCTCATCTGAAGTATTCAGTGAGCCCTAGCTCTTTTATAATTTCAGCTTTCACTCTGTGGCCTT
Organism: Dermochelys coriacea; assembly: GCF_009764565.3. NCBI lineage: Eukaryota > Metazoa > Chordata > Testudines > Dermochelyidae > Dermochelys > Dermochelys coriacea. Next base: position 120,770,967 of record NC_050072.1, read on the forward strand.
TCACCCCTTCTCATTTACGGGAATCCGTTTTGGAAAATGCTTTGCAGCTCACATTTAATGCTGTTGTTCCTAAACCAAGGGCATGACGAATGAACATCTGACCTTCTCAAGCCACTTGGGAAAACCTAAAATGGACAACTCTTAAACACTTCTGGCAGGGCGGCACGCTTTCATTGTCCACCCTGACATCAAGTCCAAATGCCAAGCATATCTAGGCGAAGGTGGCACCTTGCCCAGCATCCCATATGGCAGAACATTTGCTTCCCAAGCTATTGCCCACCAGCATCTGCAGGAATAGTATAATTTCTTTAAGAAGGAGTGCTGGGAAAGCTGGGAGAAAGGGCTTGGAATCTCAGCCACATGCTTTAAATAATTAGACTTGCTGGCTGTGACAGTGTTGCTTAGACATCTACACTTCCTGTGGAAAGTGCCACCTGCTTTCATCTCAGGCTCTCCACAGCATGGGGGGATAGTGTTATGTCAGGGGCATGATAGATAACTTGCTACTGCTCAGAGTTGTGGGGTGTGGGGGAGGGGAAAGAGCACAAGAAATGGTTCTCAGTGCTACAGTGCAAGTGGTTTAACAGGGCTAAGTGACTAGATGGAATTTTCAGCCTGCCTGCTGCTGAATTACTATAGTATAGATGGTCACTAAAGGCCTGATCCATTGCCCATTGAAGTCAATGAGAGTCTCTGTATTGATTTTTAATGGGCATTGCATCAAGCCCTAATTTTTCAAGCCCAGTTTATGGTAGGCAGGGATCCGTATACATGCACAAATACAAAAATGTGTTCAGTTGCCAGCCTAGATTTATAAATGTATTTACAGCTGACAAATAGGTATTAAGATCCCTATCTTCCCATGCAACGATAGTCATTGTAGAAATGGCAGTGAGCATATTTCAGACTCTTTTTGAATAGAGGGTTAAACCCACTGAAAAATTGGTGCTCACGATGAGCAAGGACCCTTCCATACAGATTCAGTGTTTGTATTCAGAAAGCTGATGACATATTTGATATCCGCTCCAGTTTTGCAGTAGAAAGTGTATGAAACTAATAAGGGAAAAGAATGCCAGTAGCCAAGAGGCACTCTACTGTCAGGCTGACCCCTGGGATGGGGGAATGTCAATTCCTATCGGCTATAGCAAAGCAGAGTTCCACTTTTAGGCTAGTAATGAGAGCAGCATAGCTATTCAAATGATCCTGGTGAAAAGGAGAAAAGTGGGCAGAGATGATCAGTTCAGTAGCACTAGAAGAAGTAGTAGCAAAAGCATAAGTGCAATCAGTTTGTGATAGCAGGTACTATAGAGTGCTCTTGGCTTTCTGTGATGGCTCTTGCATGTGTTGCTGTGGATGAGAAGCTGGACGGGATTTTTTTTTTTCTGAAAATATGTTCATCATTGCTTGTAGTACAAGAACACAGGGGACTTAACAGATACCTAGTGTTTTCCTGTTTTGTAGTGGAAGAGCAACTCATTGCTAACCAGTACTCAGGCTGCTGACAGCAGTTCCGGGCCCCAGGGCAGGACAGTCAATGGGCCCCCTAGAAAGGAATGGTTGAGTTTTACGATACTACTTTTTGTCCTATTGATAACACATCACGACCCACTATATGTAAGTTGTGGCATTGCTTGATATAGTTAACGTTTTTTTTTCTTCCAGTTTAGGCACTAGTATTAAACAAATTGTGAGACTAAATATAAGATGTAGAATTTGTTGTTTCTGAATTATATATTTAAATACATTATGGAATGAAATTGGAGAGAATCCTGCGCAGAGCAACAAAAATGCTGGGGCACATGACTTATGAGGAGAGGCTGAGGGAACTGGGCTTGTTTGGTCTGCAGAAGAGAAGAGTGAGGGGGGATTTGATAGCAGCCTTCAGCTAAGTGAAGGGAGGTTCCAAAGGGGATGAACTTCGGCTGTTCTCAGAGGTAACAGATGACAGAACAAGGAGCAATGGTCTCAAGTTGCAGTGGGGGAGGTCTAGATTGGATATTAGGAAACACTATTTCTACTAAGAGGGTGGTGAAGCACTGGAATGGGTTACCGAGGGGGGAATCTCCATCCTTAGAGGTTTTTAAGGCCCGGCTTGATAAAGCTCTGGCTGGGATAATTTAGTTGGTGTTGGTCCTGCTTTGAGCAAGAGATTGGACTAGATGACCTCCTGAGGTCTCTTCCAATCCTAATCTTCTATGATTCTATGAAATAGGAGGTGAGCTTGGCAAACAAAGACCTGCAGGCAAGTGGTGTCCCGTGAAGTTCTGCCAAGGTACTAGACTGCCCCTTTTACAGTAGCCAGGCCTGCTTTTTAAGGTTTCCACTGACAAAGGCTGATGGCCGAGTAGCACTCATGCAATATTCAGGAAGGCATCTTTGGCTATGAGGTTTTCATGCAGTTCAGTATATCACTATCAATAAGATTAGTCTCTGTCCAAAGATACAAAGCCCCACATTCAGCACATGCATACAAATGACTTTTCCTCCCAAGATCAGATAAAGTCCAATATTTTTCTTAGCAATGAAAATGTGTATTGTATGTTTTATTTCCAATTCCTCTTCCACAGCATATGCACTGTATGAGATCCTTCATATCCCAGAAAGAATTAATTTCATACCAGGTAGTTGAAGGCTGCTATCAAATTCCCCCCTCACTCTTCTCTTCTGCAGACCAAACAAGCCCAGTTCCCTCAGCCTCTCCTCATAAGTCATGTGCCCCAGCCCCCGATCACATCCTTTCTGTAGTGGGGGGCCCAAATCTGGATGCAGTACTCCAGATGTGACCTCACCAGTGCCAAATAGAGGGGAATAATCACTTCCCTGAATCTGCTGGCAATGCTCCTACTAATGCAGCCCATATGCCATTAGCCTTCTTGGCAAAAAGGGCACACGCTGTACAGTGAATGTACTGAGAGATTCTCATTCACTGTAATCCCCAGGTCCTTTTCTGCAGAACTGCTGCTTAGCCAGTTGGTCCCCAGCTTGTAACAGTGCATGGGATTCTTCTGTCTTAAGTGTAGGACTCTGCCCTTGACCTTGTTGAACCTCATCAGATTTCTTTTGGCCCAATCCTCCAATTTGTCTAGGTCACTCTGGACCCTATCCCTACCCTCCAGCATATCTACCTCTCCCCACAGCTTAGTGTCATCCGTGAACTTGCTGAGGATGAAATCTATCCCATCATCCAGATCATTAATAAAGATGTTGAACAAAACCGGCCCCAGGATTGACCCCTTGCGCACTCTGCTTGATACCGGCTGCCAACTAGACATCAAGCTGTTGATCACTACCCATTGAGCCTGACAATCAAGCAAGCTTTCTGTCCACCTTATAGTCCATTAATCCAATCCATACTTTTTTAACTTGCTGGCAAGAATACTGTGGGATACTCTATCAAAAGCTTTGCTAAAGTCAAGATATACCACATCCACTGCTTTTCCCCATATCCACAGAGTCAGTTATCTCATCATAGAAGGCAACCAGGTTGCTCAGGCATGACTTGCCCTTTGTGAATCCATGTTGACTGTTCCTGATCACCGTCCTCTCCTCCAAGTGCTTCAAAATGGTTCCCTTTAGGACCTGCTCCATGATTTTTCCGGGGACTGAGGTGAGGCTGACTGGTCTGTAGTTCCCCAGGTTCTCCTTCTTCCCTTTTTTAAAGATGGGCACTATATTTGCCGTTTTCCAATCGTCTAGGACCTCCTATGATCACAATGAGTTTTCAAAGATAATGGCCAATGGCTCTGCAATCACATCAGCCAATTCCCTCAGCATCCTTGGATGCATTAGATCCGGAACCATGGACTTGTGCATGTCCAACTTTTCTAAATAGTCCTTAACCTGTTCTTTCACCACTGAGGGCTGCTCACCTCCTCCCCATATTGTGTTGCCGAGGACAGCAGTGTGGGAGCTGACCTTGTCTGTGAAGACCAAGGCAAAAAAAGCATTGAGTACTTCAGCGTTTTCCACATCATCTGTCACTAGGTTGCCTCCCCCATTCAGTAAGGGTCCCACACTTTTCCTGACTACCTTTTTGTTGCTAACATACCTGTAGAAACCCTCCTTGTTACCCTTCACATCTCTTGCTAGCTGCAACTCCAGTTGTGCTTTGGCTTCCTGATTACATCCCTGTATGCTCAAGCAATATCTTTATACTCCTCCCTAGCCATCTGTCCAAGTCTTGTAAGCTTCCTTTTTGTGTTTAAGCTCACCGAAGATTTCACTATTAAGCCAAGCTGGCCACCTGCCATATTTGCTATTCTTTCTGCACATCGGGATGGTTTGTTTCTGTGTCTTCAATAAGGCTTCTTTAAAATACAGCCAGCTCTCCTGGACTCCTTTCCCCCTCAGATTAGCCTCCCAGGAGATCCTGCCCATCAGTTCCCTAAGGGAGTCAAAGTCTGCTTTTCTGAAGTCCAGGGTCCGTATTTTGCTACTCTCCTTTCTTCCTTTTGTGAGGATCCTGAACTATTTGTCTATGCAAAGGCAACCCCAATGGCCCACCTCTATGGCATAAGGATACAGCTTCAGCCACAGATCACATAGTCCTAACACTAACAAAACATGCAAATGATTTCAAAGCAGCAGCATATCTACAACGGATAACAAGAGAACACTTTTTATAAAAACTTACGTGCTTCTGTCCTGAAGCCTGTGTGTCTAGCAGGCATATATAGGCATACAATGGGTCATTAACGATTTCATACATGCACATTTTGTGGGCACAGTTTAGAAAGCTTCTTTAAAAGTATGATGCTCTGGGTGAGATTCTCAGAGGTGTATCATGGAACTCACAACCCAGGGACAGTGGGGAATAAGGTGGCTCTGTGACTTTTGCTTTCTCCTGATCCTGGGTTGATCTGCAGACCAAGTTATAATTTATACAGCCCAGGAGGACTGCCTAAGTTACACGAGGCTGTCTTTGGTCTACAATGCTGGCCAGAATCTCAGCAATGCTACATGCTGTGGCTATGCCCCTGACATACCTCTCCCACTCCCTGCATGCCCTCTATACCAGGCTTCCAAAGTAGTCCTACAGTGTCCTGTAGGGAGGAATTCTCTCCCAGCCAGATCCTGGGCTTTTAGTGCCCCTTATTGCTACGTTAGGTCTTTTTATCCAGAATATTGAGGCCAGACCAGGGTGAGAGAGAGAGTGTGTGTGTGTGTATACAGAAATTTATATGTAGGTCTGCCAGTTTTTCTGTTGTACAGAAACTTGACCTTTTAGGGATTTACAACTTGATTCTAAAAATTACCACAAGCCATACATGCTCTCAGTCCATGAATAACCGGGGGTTTTAATCCCAAATTTACTTTTGATTTAAGATGGTCATTTTATCAGAGGTAAAAAGGTTTTGTGATAAAAAGCACTTTTTTGAGTCTCATAAAATTCATCAACTGCGGTTGAGTGCAACATCAAAGTGTGCAGGCTACTGGTTACTAATGTTCTATGCTGTATTGTTTTCTGACTAGATCCACTCTCATTGATACAACTGATAAGTTACTATGGTTTATTGGGTCAGTAATGCACAGGCTATGAGAATGTCTCATAAAATTCCCTTGAGAGCTTTCTCCTTTTCTTTCTTCCTGAGATTTACAAGAACAGGAAATTTAAACCCTAATAATTATATTTTGGAAATATTATCAGTCTGATTTGAGTGATAAAAAGCAGGAAATTCAGACTCCAGTTTCATTCCATTAACTCACCCCCTTGTGCCTAATTAATGCAGCATATACAAGGCCTGAGATGATGCACGGCAAATGGGCAACCCAGAAGCTTCCTTCTCTTGTGTGACTGCAAAGGGACTGCTCACAGCAGTCCCTGCACTTCAAAGAGCAGAGCAGGTGCTTGCTCCTGTTTCCCTCGAGGAGTAGGCATGGACATGGCCCTGTCACCCACCATTCTTCCACTCTGTGGAAAAGGACAATGTGGTGGGGCAGATTATCCCCAAGACCAGTCACGAAGGGGTTAAAAAGCTCTGTGTGGTCACAGTCAACCCCAATCTGTTGCACCTGTGAAGCTTGTCAGGTCTGGGAGCAGGTCTTTAAAACAGAGGACACTCCTGCTTTTACACTGGTACTCTGAACTGTGCATAGCTAGGGTTCCCAGATCAGGGCCTGGGTTACTCATTGAGGCACAGCTTGATAGGACTGCTAGCGTGAGCCCTCTGATCGAAGAAGATGGGCTGGTTTGTTTTTTTTTGTTGAGATCCCTAGACTGAATTCTTGGGCCTTCACCCAGGCTGTGGGAGCGGAGACTTACTGTGGAGTCTGGAACACTTTTCCTCCTTTGTGTAAGGGAAAGACGTGGCCCCTTGTGGGGCTGGCAACTATTTTCCTTTTCTTTAAACTGTTTTATTTATCCCCCCTCCTTGCCCAATCCAAGGAGTGGGTGGATTTGCTAAGAGTACAGCTGGAGGGATATGCCCCATTCTCTGGGACTAGACCATAGTGCTGCTGTTAGGGAATGATGTAGGAAGTAAGTGAAGTGCCTGCCTTCACCCTGAGTGGGTGATCTTGAGACATTATCTTTGGCAGGCTAGTTCACTGGTGGTGCAATCTGCTCCATCCTAATGCTCAGATGGCACAAGGCTAAGTCTCTGGGGCATGTTTTCCTTTGCTGGGTTGTGGCTTGAAAGACAAATGTTGTCCATGTGATTGTGCACTGATCTAAAATAAAACTCCAGAGCCAGTGATGTGTAGGGAGGGTACTTTGAATCTAAATCTCAATTTAGATTCCGGTTCCTATTTGAGTGATGGGCACATGTCAGACCTTGTTGCTGTTTGAAATCCTCCTGCAAATATTTCCATTTCAGGCCTGTCTCTAAAAAACAGGACTGGAAGGAGGGGGAAACAGTTTTGACTCTTTAGACACCCTAAGGATGAAGAAGGCGGATGAGGGAAGAGGGAAAAGGCTATTCTTGTAGTAGCTTAAAAAGCCTAGTTTTGGCACCGCCACTTATGTACAACTTGCATGGATGTCAGAGGGAATCCTGCATATGGAGCAGCTGTGGAATTAAAAAACTTTGAATACTAATTAATAGGTGAGGCTTGTACTACCACCCACTATTAAGGTTGTCTGAAACTTTCCATTTTAAGACCCTGTTTTCAGTTCCATATAACTTTTTGCTAAACTTGAACTGTTTGGACTAAAATTTTCCATGCTGGGTGTCTGTCTCAAGCCAAACCTTTTTGGAAAACTTCAGACAAAACAGTTCAGTTGTTTCTGAGAATGAGAGGGAAATACATGGTCTTGACCATCTTAAAAAATTCTGGTGGCCTTGTTTGGAATAGTTCGAGAACCCCTATACTTTAGAGCATCATCTTGAAATTTGGCAGGCAGGTGACCTTTGTGCCAACAATGTGCCTTTTGCCATCTCCATGAATATCTGCCCAAATTCAGCCGCATTCTAAGTCTTTGAAAAATTGCAGTTCGCAGATGCCCAATAGAAAGCTAATCGAGCTTCACAGTTAACTTGTCTAAAAATTGCATCTGCACAGAGCAGGATTTTTCCTGCAATTGCAGCTGTGGGTTATGCTGGGTCTGGGTACCTGAACTGAGACTATGGAGTTCTGTGCTCTCAATAACCTCTCACTTTGCTGGGCCCAGGCAGCATGGCAGAAGAAGCTGCCTGATTGGAATGCGGTAGAGACAAGAGTTGGACCTCTAGAGCTGAGCGAAGAGACTGCAACAAGGAGACAAGGCCTGGGAGTTGGGCAGAGTGAAGACTATGCTTTGAAGATATAAAGTACTATGTAATGTGAAGCCATCTGAAAAATCAGGTCATAGGTGTCTCAAACTGGACACCTCAAATTAGTGGACACTTTTCACCTTGGTCTCTGTGCCTCAGTTTCCCATGTGTAAAATGGTGCTAATATCACCCCTGACCTCATAGGAGTGCTGTGAACACTTAGTGGCTGTGAAGCACTCAGATGCTATAGTGATGAGCACCACAGAAAAGCCCAGGAGGAAACTAAGCATTCTGCTTTCAGAGCATGGTTTGAAAGCTGTGCAGTAAACAAGGCGCGGCGCTACACACTGAATTATGAGGAGAAACTAAAATATTGAATAACGGCTCATTAAGGAAGCACTGATCATTCTGTGCAGTGAAGAAGGCTGGGTCCTGTGGAAAAAAATGTCATGTAATTAAAGACTGTATTATAAAGTGACCTTAATTCTGGCATTTCCTAACTTCTTGGTACTTGACTTTGCAACCTTATTATTCTTTTAATGTAGTTTTTTTGTGTGTTTGTCATGTAATAATACCTATCTTTCTTCTAGAGAGTGCAAAGTTCTTTTTAAAAAGTCAGTATTATCAAATCCATCTTATAAATGGGGAAACTGAGGCACATTGACTTGTCCAATGTGCTCAGTCAGGACTAGAACTCATGTCTCCACTGTCCCCATCCAGGGCTCCAGCCACATTGCCTTGAGTGGTGTACACTTCCCCCTGGAGAGTGGGATTTAAGTAATATTATATTAGTGTTGAAGGCGTAAAAGAGAAAGATAAGCCTATATATTATAAGCCCATATAATATATATTATCAGACATATATGTTTGCTATACCCTGTTCATAGACAGCGTATCCATGTAAAAATATGACCCCATGCCCCCACACTACTGCTAAGGATGTTGAACTGTAATGTGGTAAGGTGGAGAAATTCAGTTCATCCAAATACAAGCTGAGAGAGCTTTAGGGCTTGGGTATTTTTAGAGATACTGAGCACCACAATAGCTAAAGTCTATGGGAAATTCAAGTGCTCAGCATCTCTGAAAATTAGGCCTTTGGCATTTGAATCATGGGGTAAATGTTGCCCCATTGTTGCCCTTTGTTACACTCATTGGGGTGGCACAGATCTAACAGAGGGTAAGAGTTGCTCTGAAATATTTCCTCACTTCGTAAACATCTGGATGAGAACACTGCACATGTAACGTGTTCTTTTGAAGCAGTTCCATTTTCCCCCCTCACTTTATCCTTCTTCCATGTCTGTTTCAACATGTAAACTTCTCTGAAGTTTTCTGAGACAGCACCAAATTCAGAGAGGGAGGGCATCAACACTGTATAATTTACTTAATGAGAGAGCATGCCTCTTTCTGCTACCTTTTCATTAAGTCATATGAAAAAGCTGGAATTGCAGGGTGTAGGTGGGATCAAAATAGGATGAAAGTAATGACACATGATAGGCTATGGATTATAGTGTGCTACATGTGTGTCTTGGATTTATAGAGCCCTTGGTTTCTCTTATAATACAATGCAGGCAAGGTGTATGTGCCCCATTTCACCTGAACTATTAATGCAATAGGCTTCAGAACTAGGACCGCACATGAGATACTGAGTCTCTGCAACGTGAAACTATAACCCAGAAAATAGAGATAATTTTCCTTGCAGTTTATGCACTGGCACCACACACTTCTTTTGCAATAAGGCCTGGTTCAGCAAAGCTCTCAAGCAGATGAGCAGTTCCATTGACTTCAATGGGACAGCTCACATGCTGGCAATAAACAATGTGCTTAAGTGCTTTGCTGGATCGGGGCCTAAATTGGCTTTGGTTTTGGATGCTTCTGCCCAACCACCTGTGAAGAAAATCTTCACAGAACATGCAGCTGGGGATTGTAAACTGTCTTGTCAAAACTGAGATTGCGAGAGCCCCCCTGTAGATTGTGTTCAGGGTTACCGTCAGACTGCCAGTTCTGCTATCTTTGCACTTGCCAGTTGCCTTTATTTTAACCCTGTCATTCTTCTCTGTGCCATGGCCAGAGGGCAAGTGTTGAATGCTGCCCTGTGAGTCCCTCTTCCCAAGGCAAATTATTTTTGGATCACTTTTGTTGGTCGTCACTTTACTTTCTTTTCTCTTGCCGGTCACAATCGCTGTCTGGGTTGCTTCACAAATATAAAAGACAAGATCCCTGCCCCAGGCATCTTCTAATCCAACTCCAATGCAAATGACACATTGGAGGAGGAATTATGCTGCTGCTAAATCACCTGCTTGGTTTTCTTCCTCTTTACCTGTATCACAAGACTGTGTCCCAGGTCAGGAGGAAGGAATGGGGTGGGGAAGTTAATGACGGGGCAAAGATGCCCCTGGTCTGAAGGGAGGAGGAAGGCAAGTTGTGTTGAGTAGGATATGGTTTTGAGCTCAATGATTATAGCTCCTATTTTAAAATAGAAATAAAAAACATTTAAACATTTAAACACAGGTTTCAGAGTAACAGCCGTGTTAGTCTGTATCTGCAAAAAGAAAAGGAGGACTTGTGGCACCTTGGAGACTAACATTTATTTGAGCATAAGCTTTCGTGAGTTACAGCTGACTTCATTGGATGCATTTAGTCTCTATCAAGCATTCTTACAACTACAATACCCACGTGCTGAAGTGAAGAAACAGATCGACAGAGCCAGAAGAATACCCAGAAGTTATCTACTACAGGACAGGCCCAACAAAGAAAATAACAGAATGCCACTAGCCATCACCTTCAGCCCCCAACTAAAACCTCTCCAACACATCAAGGATCTACAACCTATCCTGAAGGACCACCCGTCATTCTCACAGATCTTGGGAGACAGGCCAGTCCTTGCTTACAGACAGTCCCCCAACCTGAAGCAAATACTCACCAGCAACCAAACACCACACAACAGAAGCACTAACCCAGGAACCTATCCTTGCAACAAAGTCCATTGCCAACTGTGTCCACAGATCTATTCAAGGGACACCATCATAGGGCCTAATCACATCAGCCACACTATCAGAGGCTCGTTCACCTGCGCATCTACCAATGTGATATATGCCATCATGTGCCAGCAATGCCCCTCTGCCATGTACATTGGTCAAACTGGGCAGTCTCTACGTAAAAGAATAAATGGACACAAATCAGAAATCAAGAATTATAACATTCAAAAACCAGTCGGAGAACACTTCAATCTCTCTGGTCACTCGATTACAGACCTAAAAGTGGCAATTTTTCAACAAAAAAACTTCAAAAACAGACTCCAACGAGAGATTGCTGAATTGGAATTTAATTTGCAAACTGGATACAATTAACTTAGGCTTGAATAAAGACTGGGAGTGGATGGGTCATTACACAAAGTAAAACTATTTCCCCATGTTTATTCCCCCCCTTCCTTCCCCCCCCCCGCCCCCGCTGTTCCTCAGATGTTCTTGTCGCCTGCTGGAAATGGCCCACCTTGATTATCACTACAAAAGGTCCCCCCCCCCCCCCGCTCTTCTGCTGGTAATACCTCACCTTACCTGATCACTCTCGTTACAGTGTGTATGGTAACACCCATTGTTTCATGTTCTCTGTATATATAAATCTCCCCACTGTATTTTCCACTGAATGCATCCGATGAAGTGAGCTGTAGCTCATGAAAGCTTATGCTCAAATAAATTTGTGACTCTCTAAGGTGCCACAAGTACTGCTTTTCATTTAAACACAATAACTTTCACTGAACTAACAAGACACATGCCAAACCCACAACCCATTTGGCCCTGATTCAGATAGGTATGTGAGCATGTGCCGAACTTTAAGCCTGTTTGTAGCCCCGTTGACTTCAGTGGGATTACTCATGGTCTGAGCATATGCTGAGCATATGCACAGGTACTTTCTTGAACTGGGGCTTTCATAATTTGGCTTTTATGGTGTACCTCTTCTCCCTGCACTTGGCTCTGGTCCTGCAGTTGGAATCACTGGGCTGATCCTTGAATGACTGCCTTCCAAAAACAGGTGCTGACAGTTTTCCCGCTCCTTTACATTTTTAATGTTTTATTTTGGGAAATAAAAGTAGAAACAATTACAGCTGAGAGGAGGGAATGGTGAGTAAGTGCACGGGGCACTAGTACTGCTGTCACCCGGATTATTCCTGTATAAAATTCTTTTTCTTCACAATGTTCTCCCCTTCAAAGATTTGTGGAAGCGACCCTTTAATAGAATAAATATTCTACTATACACCAGATCAAAATATGCAGATGCTTTTAAAGTTAATATCTCATACATAATTTACCTATTAAAGGATTAAACATCCCATGTCCCCTTGCAGATGTATAGAGTCCTAACCCACTGTAGTTCCTCTGTATGGAGAAGCAAGGCTACAGATAGCTAACACAAGTGACACAATTACCCTGCATACAAATGTAGTAGCATGGAGGGAGCTTGGAGAGGGAACAGATCTGTAGCCAGAAGATCTGCAACTAGCACATCATTTAGGACCTCAGAAATGCTAAGGCAGTGCTGGTTGCTCTGGGTTAGTAAGTACTGAAAATGCTTATTTGGGCAGTAGAGGCTGGAATACTCTGTGTCCTTGAAAAACTTGAATCCAAAGCTCTTGAATAAATAAAAACTCCTGATGAGAAGTTCTCTTTCCTAGCAGGCATAGCAAGTACATTAGAGGGTACTGTTAGGTCAAAGAACCCCTCACAGTGGTCTCTCTGGACCAGGATACTTTAGCATTCTCCTTGAAATTTTTTTCACATGTTGACATGTGAACCAGCAAAAGGGCAGGCTTTCAGGTGTATACCACAAACGTTTAGAACACACCCTACTGAAATTTGCAAAAAGAAAGGTGTAAATTTGTAAGACGCTTCTTTTTTCCTTTCCTGTGCAGTTTACAAGTCCACACATTGATGCTGATGTCAACATACATTACTACACATGGAGGCTACAACCAGCAGAAAGGTAAAGTAAGGAGGTAAATATTCTTTCATCAAAGGCTGCAATTCTTTTAGGATTTTCTATGAACAACCCTCTATTACAGATGTTAGTGTCTATAACGTGCCATATTGACAGCCCTGGATAGCCAAGTCCTTTGCTTAGCCACAAGTACAGTATGAGTAATGGCATGCAAGTTGCCCCTCATTGTCCCAGCAGTGTCTCATCCATGTGTTGGAGGGGTTAGGATATACCAGAGTGTAGTCTCCATGTCCATTCAGTCCTTGGCCTTTCAGACTGCCAACTGCTGCCATGCAGAATGATGCTGCCCATGTTTTCCCCATATGTACTTAAATGTTTTCAAAAGAAAAATAAGCTGCACACATTATTAGCAGTGAAATAGGTAGCAGAACATATAAGCATCCCCAAGAATGAAGGTGAAGAGAATCAAACATTTTCTTCATAGTGTTTGTTGGATATTCATAGTGTGTGTTGTGTATTCAGCTTTCTGCTTTCTGAGTTATCCCAAAGCAACTAGTGTATAGGATAGGTCAGATTTCTAACTGATTAGATACTTTTTATGGCCCCCATATCTGAGTGCTGATCCTGTTAAACTGTATGTAGGTTATACGGATTCCATCTCTACTGCAGACTTCCTAACACATGTAAATAATGTTCTAAAGCTAGGATCCTTAATGCCATACTTAGTCTTTTAAGTAGGTGGACTGATTTCCCCCCCCCCCCCAAAAAAAAACTGCTGAACACCCAGAAATATACTGACTTCAGTGGAGATTCCTCAGTGCTCAGCACTTTTGAAAAGCGGGTTACTTATTTCAGAGTCTGAATAAGTAATTAAAAGCCTGTTCTAAGCAAACATTTTGTTTAAAAAATCTTAGCCACAGAGACAAGCAGATTTCCTGAACTTCAACTCCTTCTGAATTAATGGCTCTGTTGAATCCTTCATTTAAACAGACGTCACTCAGTCATATGTCAAATCATCAAGAATTTTTCTTTTGCCCTCTCCCTCCCTTCCTCCCCTCCCCTCTTTCTCCAGATAGGTCTGCTCTGGTTTTTGGTAACTTGGTTTGCATTTCACAGATTGTTTCCTCATTTGTAGATCTTGTGGATGGTGGTCAGGTATTAGTCACAAGTGAATGAAATCTAAATCCAGATGCCTCTAACTTTATATCATGAAATAATTGCATCTTCTCAGGAATCTAATAAAACTTGTGCTTAAAGTCAGACTGAACAAAACTTTCCCAAAATGCAAATTTTAACTGCTCATCAAAAATAATGGAATTATTTTATAAGGAGTCAGGTTTACTGAGAATATGGTCACTTGTTTCTCTGTAAGTTTCATAAGCAGTGATTCTTCAGTGATCCCTTAGTGACTTCAGTGGAAGTTAGGAGCCTAAATACCTTTGAGGATCTGGGCCTCAGTGCTGAGGGTGTTTACAAGGGCTCTGCATTATTCTGTTTGCAAGCATCAAAAGCACTGAGTGATCATGCAGCATCACAATGGTGAATCACAGAAAGTGCTTGATCCAAACCCATTTGAAGCTAATGGAAAAACTTCAGTTGACTTCAGTAGAACATACAAATTGTCATATTGAACCACCCTAGCAGTTCGTCTCAAAACCTGTCCTCGACTGTGGTCAGTAGCAGATGCTTTCGAGGAAGAAAACCTGTATTGGGCAGTTACGGGCTAATCTGCCCCCATGAAAAGTTTCCTCCTAACCCTATGGTCCGTAATTGGCTTGCGTTCTGAAACTTGAGCTTCCAAAACCCTTGGGGTTTTTTTTAATTTATTTCAAGTTATAACTTTGGATTTTATTTGTTATCCGTATAAATGTTTTGAATCCTGCTAAGCCTTTGGATTCAATGAATAAGTGTTGGATCGGACCCTAAAGTTTGGATGTTTTTTTCTGAACTTTTACCCTAATCTCATCAGATTCATACAGACTAACCCTGGCAACTGAGCAGAGTCCCAGTGAAATCAGTAGGGCTCTGCAAGGGTACAGGAGTCTGCCTGCGCAGATCATGTGGCACAGCCGGGTCCTACCGGAACTTCCAGGCGCACAGAATTGGAACAGAGAGCCTTGTGAAAACCAGAAAGGGAAAGTGGCCAATCATCTTTTACAGTCAAGTTCAAAAGATAAACAAACTGCAAGAGATGGAGAAAAAAAGAAATCAGACTATTCTAAAAGTTTAGCTTTTAATAAGCTCAGGTGGTGTTACCAGTACCACCAAGGATTTCTTTTTTAAATAAGTATTTGTTAACAACATTATTTTGCAAAAAGAAAAGGAGTACTTGTGGCACCTTAGTGACTAACAAATTTATTTGAGCATAAGGTTTCGTGAGCTACAGCTCACTTCATCGGATGCATCACGAAAGCTTATGCTCAAATAAATTTGTTAGTCTCTAAGGTGCCACAAGTACTCCTTTTCTTTTTGCGAATACAGACTAACATGGCTGCTACTCTGAAACCTAACATTATTTTGCTTGTGCTAATGATAAAAATCATTTGTGTCAATAGCAGAACTGATCCAATCATGAAGATATTAACTTATTCCTGGGTAATTTATTTGCAAAATAAATTATTCATTGTATATTATTTATCAGAGGTGTAGCCATGTTAGTCTGTATCCACAAAAACAATGAGGAGTCCGGTGGCACCTTAAAGACTAACAGATTTATTTGGGCATAAGCTTTTCTGGGTAAAAAACTCACTTCTTCAGATGTATGGAGTGAAAATTACAGATACAGGCATAAATATATGTTGGCACATGAAGAGAAGGGAGTTACCTTACAAGTGGAGAACCAGTGTTGAAGGCCAATTTTGTCAGGGTGGATGTGGTCCATTCCCAATAATTGATTTTCCCTCTCTTGGTATTGACACCTCGTCATCAATTATGGAGGAAAAAATAGCAAATTACAGCAATAAATTATGCACAGCCCTAATCAGCAGTAGTGTCTCACTAGAATCTATTACTTTGGGCGTAAATCATTACCTCCTGAAGCCAATGAAAAAGCTCTCATTGGCTTCAATGAGTATTGAATCAGGCCCTATCTAATCTCGATAGTCATGGTGATTACTTGAACCAAGTCACATGAATGTTCTTTTTCTATTTTATCCAAAGCACTTCATATGTTAACAGAACCAATCTTGACTCAGCCAAGTTCAGTGGTATAAAGATGGTGTTATCTAGAAAATCAGACATGCCCGCAAAGGGTTAACTGCTGAATGGCTGACTTAAATAAGATATTATTAGGGGCAAATTTTGAGTGATGGTATCAGGGACAATAGTTCTGGGAAGACTTGTGTCCATTTGACAGCAGCCTTTAACTACCTGAAGGGGGGGTTCCAAAGAGGATGGAGCTCGGCTGTTCTCAGTGGTACTAGATGACAGAACCAGGAGTAATGGTCTCAAGTTGCAGTGGGGGAGGTTTAGGTTGGAAACACTATTAGGAAACACTATTTCACTAGGAGGTGGTGAAGCACTGGAATGGGTTACCTAGGGAGGTTGTGGAATCTCCATCCTTTGGTTTTTAAGGCCTGGCTGGGATGATTTAGTTGGGGATTGGTCCTGCTCTGAGCAGGGGGATGGACTAGATGACCTCCTGAAGTCTCTTCCAACCCTAATCATCTATGATTTCTAAAGCAATTAAACTAAAGGAGGAGAAGGAGGGAAGCAAAACAGGAGAGGGCTACTCCTACTCTCTGAAGGCCCCTGAATCAGCTTTTTGGAATTCTTCAGATCCACTAACTTCATGGCTTTAGCTATTACCAACAATTGTACTTCCAAACAACAAGGGGTGTGTAGTTTTCATGTGCACGCGCTACAGCTAGTAAGACTCAGCAAACTTTTTTGTGCTGAACTTTTCCATGTTATTCAGACAAAGATCCTCTTTGCACAAAAATACATGAAATATCAGAGAACACTGGTCTGCTTGTCTTAGAAACCATGAGCTCTTCTATTTTCAATAAGTCCTGATGTATTTCTTTGGAAGGAAGCAGCAATTGTATTGTTAATAGACAATGAACTTCCTGTTGAGGATTAAATAGTGATAGTGTACCCTTATGATAAAATCCTGGCCCCACTGAAGTCAGTGGCAAAATTCTCATTAACTTCAAAGGGGCCAGGATGCCACCCTTAGAATCAGAGTACATTATGCTGAGTTGGCACACTAATGAGAAATCCTATCCCATAAACCCACTGATGATAAACTGTGGCCTGATCCTCAGGTGGTGTAGAACGGAATCTCTCTCTTGAAATCAACAGAGCTATTCTAGCTGAGCATGTAGCCCCATATTGTGCTGATTTGGACCCAAAACTTGTTATGTTTAAAACGATTTATTTTACTACCATTGTCTAATCTGGTGATGGCTCTGGTTAGCATCTGATAGAGTAGGCCTCATTAAAATGTAAACTGACTGTACTATGGTTTTTGAATGTGTTTCAAGTAATTAGCATGCACATGGCAGCAAGGAATTTGGCCTAGACCACAGTGAATGTTTACTCTATAATGGTGCCTACGGTAAAAAGTTAGTGACGGACCTACGTTGCCTGGCATAGAAAAATAGTTCTTAGTCTTTTGGAACTTTTAAATGTTGGCTCCACAGCAGTGCTTTGTTCACAGGTTGTCAAAATAAAGGGAATTGAGGACTGGGAACTGGCTCCAGTATTCAGTGCTGAAGTGAAGGGGAGGCTTTCCATTGAATTCAATTGGCATTGGATCACACTCTTTCACAGCTACATATAATAAGCAAGAATCAAAGTATGTATGAGCCAGGTTTGTGGTATGATCTAGTCACGTCTGTGGTGGGTTTTTTGGGGAGGGGCCGGGGGGGGGGGGGTGTTTCCTGGCAATATGTCTGAACCATTCACCACAACAAACAGGCAAGATCGTTTACATAACAGTTCCAACCAGGGTGGTGAAATTCTTTCCTAAGGGTTGCTCATAAAGCATCCTGTGGCCAATATGATTAAAGGGCTTCAGGTCTAGACCTGAAAAGATACCACATGCCTGTTTTGAAGGTATATGACTTGTTGGACCTGTTTGGAAGTCTGAGACAGACTTTAAAACATTTTCCTCTACCAAGTAACGGGTTTTAGAAGCTTATATTACCTTTTAAAAATCAACAATAAGCAACTCTATATGTCCTTTTGGGCAGACCCATGCCAAGGAGCATGGGGATCTCTTGCTTACGTTTAGGTCTCTTTGCCCTCCAGAGTCCAAACAACGAAAAGATCCAAGTTTCTCTTTGTCAGGGATTTTTTATCTCTGTCAGCTCAGAATCCAAGCTGATGGGATGAGTTCATGTGCAGGTTCCCCCTTTCTGGAAGGAGTGAAGAAAGTAATCAACAAAGTCTCTGTCCTTTGATGCTACACAGTGCTTCATTTGCCTTCAGTGGACCTTCTTGTGTGCAGGTCGAACACGTTACCTTAATTAATGCTGCTTTTCCTATTTGAGGTACATATTTTCAGAGGTTCACAATGCAAACACTCAGTATAACTTTCTACCATGTGATACAGATATTATAAGTAGAATTAATACATGCATCCTACAAGCATTCCATGAAGTCTGAAGACATTCTCATAACACTAATACCTATTTTAACCATACTAACCCATAGGTGAGCCAGCTTGGTTCCCAGTTATGCATTTGTCAGTGTTCAGTGAGGCCCCAGGCCTTGGCATAAGCTGGCACCTGATCTGCCAGTGTCACAGTGCATACCTTCAGACTCTCCATCCAGTGAAATCTCCTTGATAACGTGTCTGCCAGCTAAATTTGAACCACTCCGCATTACTTTTTACAAGTGAAAGGAAATGCCAAGCTCTGGTAAAAATGGCAAAGGTGTGTATAGTTGGCACGCACACTTGGGAGCTCAGCACAGACCTCTGTTATAGCCTGTTCCTGAATGGCACAATCTTTGAGAGTACAGCACAATTTATGATGATCTTAACTGTTCACTTCAAAGCAAGGACATGATTAGATTTGGTAAATGATGTCATAGGATACACTCTTGTCTGAGCAAATTTAGTTGTTTTTTGGGTTTGGCTAATTACTTTTAGGATTTATCTGGTTCTCTTCATCCACAGCTCTCAAAGCATTTTACATGGTGAGTAAGGTGTATTCTTCACATTTTATAAATAGGGAATTTCTTTTCTGAGCTACCTTGTTTCCTAGTTTTCTCATCCTCCACATTCACCCAGAGATCAGGAATCATTCCAATAGCAATAGAGCAGAGTTTATACCAAAGAAGTAAGTTCCAGTTGCTACACTTGTTTTGGTTTATGGGAGTAGTTATTTCTAGTTCAAATATTTATACAGAGCCCCTGTAATGGAAAGCCCTGTGCTGGCAGGTCATAGCAATCATAATGGCACCCAACAGATACAGGGTTAAAACAAAAATGCTGTTGACAAAAATTAAAATCATAGCCCTGTGGAATGCCACTCACTAATTCTTCATTGTGACGTTACTGAGAGACTCCAGGTTCAATTCAAATTCCTGGCTTATAGTATTGTGCATTATGGAGAAAAACACACTCATATTTCCAGAAAACTTGAAAGGAAAAAGAACAATGGGAATTAATCAGCATTAGAGAAATATGATGGTGACCTGTTCAATGCTTATGGCTTCGGGGGCGGGTGTGTGTGTGTGGCAGGGAGCCCTTCAGGTTGTGTTCATCTTGCTAATGTGCTTCATTCATCTTTCCTTTAATTCCTTAAAAGGACATCATGAAGGGAATGTATAATCTGTACAGGGCAATAAACAATTTTAGTTTATTTTTGCGTCACAGCTCACCTTTCAAACTGGCATAAAACTCTGCAACATCTCCCAGAGTATTAGATGACAGACCTCTCTAGTGGTTAGAAATCTCTGAGTATGGAAATACAAACTCCATTTTTTTCCACCTTGGTCAGGGCCTCTATTCAACAAAGTACACATTTTAAAGAGAAATTTGACTTGGACTGTAATCTCCTCTGGGCAGGGCCTGTGTCTTTGTTTGTACAGCACCTGACACAGCAGGGCTGAAGTCACAAGGTACCACAATAATCTCATTTTCTAAGACTTGCCCAAATTGCCCTCTGCTATGCTGCATAAAAGCTTGTTGATTTGATTCAAGAAATATGTAAATGGCACAGTACTTCTCGGTGACACTTAGGACATTCTGAACCAGGCATGACATGCCCTACCCCAGAGCTTGGTTTGGATGAAATACCCTTTTGTCAGTCTGGGACAGACTTCTCCATTTGATGGGTCCACCAATTAAAGAGATATTACCTTAACAGGAAGAAAAGGAGTACTTGTGGCACCTTAGAGACTAACAAATTTATTTGAGCATAAGCTTTCGTGAGCTACAGCTCACTTCATCGGATGCATTTGGTGGAAAAAACAGAGGAGAGATTTATATACACACACACACAGAGAACATGAAACAATGGGTTTATCATACACACTGTAAGGAGAGTGATCACTTAAGATAAGCCATCACCAGCAGCGGGGGGGGGGTGGGTGGGGGGGAAGGAGGAAAACCTTTCATGGTGACAAGCAAGGTAGGCTAATTCCAGCAGTTAACAAGAATATTAGAGGAACAGTGGGAGGTGGGGTGGGGGGGAGAAATACCATGGGGAAATAGTTTTACTTTGTGTAATCACTCATCCATTCCCAGTCTCTATTCAAGCCTAAGTTAATTGTATCCAGTTTGCAAATTAATTCCAATTCAGCAGTCTCTCGTTGGAGTCTGTTTTTGAAGCTTTTTTGTTGAAGGATAGCCACTCTTAGGTCTGTGATCGAGTGACCAGAGAGATTGAAGTGTTCTCCAACCCATCGCAGTGCCGCTGATTTGAAGGTATACATTGTCACCAAATGTGAAATAGTTATGGGTGAGGACAAAGTCACAAAGTTCAGCCACCAGGTTAGCCGTGACAGTATCGGGGATACTGTTCCTGGCGGCTTGTAGTCCATCTTTGTGTGGAATGTTGGTGTAGAGGGCTTCTACATCCATAGTGGCTAGGATGGTGTTTTTAGGAAGATCACCAATGGACTGTAGTTTCCTCAGGAAGTCACCTGGTGGCTGAACTTTGTGACTTTGTCCTCACCCATAACTATTTCACATTTGGTAACAATGTATACCTTCAAATCAGCGGCACTGCGATGGGTACCCGCATGGCCCCACAGTATGCCAACATTTTTATGGCTGACTTAAAACAATGCTTCCTCAGCTCTCGTCCCCTATTGCCCCTACTCTACTTGCGCTACATTGATGACATCTTCATCATCTGGACCCATGGAAAAGAAGCTCTTGAGGAATTCCACCATGATTTCAACAATTTCCATCCCACCATCAACCTCAGCCTGGACCAGTCCACACAAGAGATCCACTTCCTGGACACTACGGTGCTAATAAGGGATGGTCACATAAACACCACCCTATATCGGAAACCTACTGACCACTATTCCTACCTACATGCCTCTAGCTTTCATCCAGATCATACCACTCGATCCATTGTCTACAGCCAAGCGCTACGATATAACCGCATTTGCTCCAACCCCTCAGACAGAGACAAACACCTACAAGATCTCTATCATGCATTCCTACAACTACAATACCCACCTGCTGAAGTGAAGAAACAGATTGACAGAGCCAGAAGAGTACCCAGAAGTCACCTACTACAGGACAGGCCCAACAAAGAAAACAACAGAACGCCACTAGCCATCACCTTCAGCCCCCAACTAAAACCTCTCCAACGCATCATCAAGGATCTACAACCTATCCTGAAGGACGACCCATCACTCTCACAGATCTTGGGAGACAGACCAGTCCTTGCTTACAGACAGCCCCCCAATCTGAAGCAAATACTCACCAGCAACCACACAACAGAACCACTAACCCAGGAACCTATCCTTGCAACAAAGCCCATTGCCAACTCTGTCCACATATCTATTCAGGGGATACCATCATAGGGCCTAATCACATCAGCCACACTATCAGAGGCTCGTTCACCTGCGCATTTACCAATGTGATATATGCCATCATGTGCCAGCAATGCCCCTCTGCCATGTACATTGGCCAAACTGGACAGTCTCTACGTAAAAGAATGAATGGGCACAAATCAGACGTCAAGAATTATAACATTCAAAAACCAGTTGGAGAACACTTCAATCTCTCTGGTCACTCGATCACAGACCTAAGAGTGGCTATCCTTCAACAAAAAAGCTTCAAAAACAGACTCCAATGAGAGACTGCTGAATTGGAATTAATTTGCAAACTGGATACAATTAACTTAGGCTTGAATAGAGACTGGGAATGGATGAGTGATTACACAAAGTAAAACTATTTCCCCATGGTATTTCTCCCCCCACCCCACCCCACCCCCCACTGTTCCTCTGATATTCTTGTTAACTGCTGGAATTAGCTTACCTTGCTTGTCACCATGAAAGGTTTTCCTCCTTTTCCCCCCCCCTGCTGCTGGTGATGGCTTATCTTAAGTGATCACTCTCCTTACAGTGTGTATGATAAACCCATTGTTTCATGTTCTCTGTGTGTGTGTGTATATAAATCTCTCCTCTGTTTTTTCCACCAAATGCATCCGATGAAGTGAGCTGTAGCTCATGAAAGCTTATGCTCAAATAAATTTGTTAGTCTCTAAGGTGCCACAAGTACTCCTTTTCTTTTTGCGAATACAGACTAACATGGCTGCTACTCTGAAACCTACCTTAACAGGGTACCTGTGTGAATGTGACAGTCAGGATGAATGGAGGAACTAAACCCAATATTTGGTGAAAGGTACAAAAGGCACACACTTTAGCCAGAAAGAAAACTAAAGACAGGAAGACCAAGGCAACTGAAAAATAAACTGGTAAAAGTCTGACACTACTATACTAACAGCTGGGAATTTAAAGGAAGTGAACAGAACACCCACTTTTCTGGACCATGTTTTAAAAAAAGAGATAGGAGCCTTTCCCTCTGCATTGCCTTCCTGATACTTCATAAGAGGTAAGGAAAGGAGGACTTGTGGCACCTTAGAGACTAACAAATTTATTTGAGCATAAGCTTTCGTGAGCTACAGCTCACTTCATTGGATGCATTCAGTGGAAAATACAGTGGGGAGATTTATATACACAGAGAACATGAAACAATGGGTGTTACCATACACACTGTAACCAGAGTGATCACTTAAGGTGAACTATTATCAGCAGGAGAGCGAGGGAGAAAAAACCGTTTGTAGTGATAAGCAAGGCGGGCCATTTCCAGCAGCTGACAAGAACGTCTGAGGAACAGTGGGGGTGCGGGGGAATAAACATGGGGAAATAGTTTTACTTTGTGTAATGACCCATCCACTACCAGTCTCTATTCAAGCCTAAATTAATTGTATCCAGTTTGCAAATTAATTCCAATTCAGCAGTCTCTCATTGGAGTCTGTTTTTGAAGTTTTTTTGTTGAAGAATTGCCACTTTTAGGTCTGTAATCGAGTGACCAAAGAGACTGGTTTTTGAACGTTATAATTCTTGATGTCTGATTTGTGTCCATTTATTCTTTTACGTAGAGACTGTCCAGTTTGGCCAATGTACATGGCAGAAGGGCATTGCTGGCATATGATGGCATATATCACATTGGTAGATGTGCAGGTGAACGAGCCTCTGATAGTGTGGCTGATGTGATTAGGCCCTATGATGGTGTCCCTTGAATAGATCTGTGGACACAGTTGGCAATGGACTTTGTTGCAAGGATAGGTTCCTGGGTTAGTGCTTCTGTTGTGTGGTCTGTGGTTGCTGGTGAGTATTTGCTTCAGGTTGGGGGACTGTCTGTAAGCAAGGACTGGCCTGTCTCCCAAGATCTGTGAGAATGACGGGGGGTCCTTCAGGATAGGTTGTAGATCCTTGATGTGTTGGAGAGGTTTTAGTTGGGGGCTGAAGGTGATGGCTAGTGGCGTTCTGTTGTTTTCTTTGTTAGGCCTGTCTACAACCAAACTCTACGATACAACCGCATTTGCTCCAACCCCTCAGACAGAGACAAACACCTACAAGATCTCTATCAAGCATTCTTACAACTACAATACCCATCTGCTGAAGTGAAAAAACAGATTGACAGAGCCAGAAGAGTACCCAGAAGTTACCTACTACAGGACAGGCCTAACAAAGAAAATAACAGAACGTCACTAGCCATCACCTTCAGCCCCCAACTAAAACTTCTCCAATGCATCATCAAGGATATACAACTTATTCTGAAGGATGACCCATCACTCTCACAGATCTCTAACAGGGACACACACAGGGCATGGATGACATCTTAATTCTTATTTCCTTGTGCGCCCACATTCACCTTGGCTCTTAATTGCCCTGTGCCTTACTTTCCCTATCTGTGAAATGGGGCTAACAAGTTACCTGTCTGCCAGAGATGTCATTTGTGAAGTGCTTTGATATCCTCGGATAAAATGCACCACAGATTAAAGGACAAAGTAGTTTTTGATCAGTTTTACTGTGGCATGCAAAAATGCTGCAAGTTATTTCCACGATGCCTTGTGTAACTTAACTGACCCTTGAGAGAAATGAAAACCAGGGTTCTTTTTTTTTTTTTTTTTTTTTTTTTAAAAAAAAGGCCAGTAAGCAAGTCAATCGTCCTGCTAGGTTTGTAGCTTTTTTAAAAAACTTTTCAGACAAAATATGACAACAAGAGCTGTTTGCATGGCATTTCTGAGTCTGGAGCACCTGGTTTTCATTTGGAAATAACATGAGAAGCTCTGATTCTGTATTTAGTTTCAAATGAAATCCATGTGGCAGTAACTCAGAGCTGTGCTTGGCTGGGCCCCGGGTACTGTGAGCATCTCTAATTAAATTTAGGAAACCATTGCCTTCCCCCCATGAAAGTTCAAAGTATTAACACGAATAAAAAGTTGGCTTGAAATGAGGACAAGGGTCCCCTCATCTAGCCTGTCTTGGGGCATCCAGATAAAATGATATACCTTTGGCTGCTACTAAACGACAGATCAAGCTGGAATCAGATACATGAAACGGGAAGTAAAGACTCAAGAGGAATATGAGAGAGGGCTGCTGAGTAGGGGAGGGAAGAGAGGAACTGCTGGGGATGCAAAAGAAAACACATCTGAAATTTACAAGAAGAAAGTTTATTTTGTTGCTGATACGCAATCAATAGCATTAGATCAAGTTGTTCAAGAATGTGCACCATCATTTATATGCTTCGGAGTAGGAATAAGGGGGCCTAAAGATACAGATCGGCACCACTAGGATTTATAAAGCTTTTAAGTAGTTTAGGTGCCTCACTCCCATTGAAAGCTAATGGCAGTTAGGTGGCTAACTCATTAAGGCATTTTAGGCCCCTAAATATCTTTTTTAATGTGGCCTTTAGTCTTAGCCTCCCCCACAACACACCATTTCCTAACTGACACTTTTATTATCGGAGAATAAATCCAGAAGTTCAGATATTCAGAAAGGCTGAACTCAGATTTGTTTTCTGTTGATGACTTCTCATATTGTTATATTTATAGAACTGTAACTCTTCATTTTTTAAAGAATGTGCTGGGGAATAGGAGGATAACTGGTTTTAAGTGAAGGTGAAAAAAACCCAAATTTTAAAATTATCTTGGCTATCCCTGACTTGTACCTCTGATTCCATTGTTTTATCATCCAAAGAGCTCATCACTCAAAGTATTTTAGTTGCTTGGACCAAAAAGATGACACTGTAGTGAGTATTCAGACAACTCGGGTGTGGGAGTGGTGTTACACTGGAGAAGGATTAGAGAGAACGTGAGATCTAGAAATATGAGCATGGTTCTAGCCATAAATCTACTTCTGACTCTGTGGCTAGGCTGACCTGAATGCTCAGACACAGTACCGATCACCCAAATTAACTCTGCAGTGAAGACACACATGGTGTGTGAGACCTTTGCCAACTCATTTTATCTCTCCTTATCACAATAATCCCACCCCCAAAAGTTCAAAAATCATGACTCAGACTCCAAAATATTGTGAGACTGGCCCCAAAATCATGAGATCTTTTTAAACAAATATTGCCTTCTGGGTTTTGGTTTCTCTGTTCAACACCTTCTGCTCATCCTCAGTGTATGCTGGTGGTGACAGATGGTGACAAATAAGTGTGCCCATCCCTCCCAAATGTATTAAGTAGGGTGATTTATTTTTACCCCTGCTGCAGAAGCTACCAGCTTCTATCCAAAACCCAACAATTCTAAATAATTGGATGTCCCAGCCCAGCCCCACATCTGTCCAGCTTCCATATCTGTACTCGGTTCTTCCCCACTGCCCGTGTTACCTCTGCTCTTCCTGCAGCTCCAGGGGTACTTCACCCCCCTTTCCCAGGCCTGCTGTTTCAGGAATGGAGAAGG
Organism: Dermochelys coriacea; assembly: GCF_009764565.3. Lineage (NCBI taxonomy): Eukaryota > Metazoa > Chordata > Testudines > Dermochelyidae > Dermochelys > Dermochelys coriacea. Next base: position 120,796,981 of record NC_050072.1, read on the forward strand.
GAAGAGTGGAAGACAGGCTGAACCATTGTTCGCAGAAGGGGAGCAGGGCAGCAGAGCTGCATCTTTCTGCTCTCATCCCTCCTCACCCCCCAAAGCCTTCTCTCAGCTCCTGACAAAAGGTAGGAGAGCTCTTCTGCTTTTCCTCCTGCAGCAGCTCTGGTTGACTACCATTCCCTAGGAGGCAGGGAAGTGGGGAAGGCAGCCAATTGGATGGAGTTCTCTCCTCCCTGTTCCTCCATTGGCCGGGCTGACATTCACAAGCAGACTCAAGATTTTGAATCCAGCCCGGCCCAAATCCCATCACTGGCATTGGGGCTGGACTGTCACCCTGTGATATGCCCTGAGTGAGGAATGGCCCATAGCTGCACGGCCTCAACACCAAATTTAAAAAATTGCGACTCAGTCATGATTCCTCCCCTGCTCTACACTTGCTCTGCCCTTCCTTGTCTCATGGAACAACTCACTCCCACTTGGGTGCACAGCTGGCTACTCTGGCTGGTGAATGGGGGTGCACCCAGGGCTCCTCTTACTGGCCACCTCTTTCTGCTCCCTCCCTGCATGCCTAGTAACAAGCCCATCAGGGGAGCAGCCTGTGCTTTTCCCTCTGCTACTGGCATTTTAAGATGAGTGGGGTTGAGTAGAGCTATAAAGCAGATCTTACTCTCCTTTGCTTCCCTGCATACCAGTGCAAGAGCTTTGACAATCCAGCTTTTCACAATTAAACGCAAGCAACTGTGATGGGGAAAACCCTTGTTACGGAACAATCCCAGAGCAGACTATGGAGTGTAGGTTGTAAGCTGTTTGGGGAAGAAAGAATGTCTTGCTGTATGTTTTAGAAAGTGCCTTCTAAACTGTGGGTGTTCTGGTACTACAGCTGATGATGATGGTAGTGGCCGATGTCCTTGTGATTCCCTGTTACAGTGTCCATGTCTTGCTTGGAGGGCTCACTGAGAAAGCAGCACATACGCTGTCATAAATATAAAGGGAAGGCTAACCACGTTTAAATGCCTCCTGGCCAGAGGAAAAAACCCTTTCAAGGGTTAAGAAGCTAGGATAACCTCGCTGGCACCTGACCAAAATGACCAATGAGGAGACAAGATACTTTCCCCGCCCCCCTCCAGCTTTGACAAAGGGTTCTCTCAGTCTGTGTGTTGCTTTTGCTGGGACCAGAGCAAGAATGCAGGTCAGAACTCCTGTAAAGGGCTAATAAGCAATTTAGTTAGATATAAAGAAAAGGAGTACCCGTGGCACCTTAGAGACTAACAAATTTATTAGAGCATAAGCTTTCGTGAGCTACAGCTCACTTCATCGGATGCATTTGGTGGAAAAAGCAGAGGAGAGATTTATATACACACACACACAGAGAACATGAAACAATGGGTTTATCATACACACTGTAAGGAGAGTGATCACTTAAGATAAGCCATCACCAGCAGCAGGGGCGGGGGAAAGGAGGAAAACCTTTCATGGTCACAAGCAAGGTAGGCTAATTCCAGCAGTTAACAAAAATATCAGAGGAACAGTGGGGGGTGGGGTGGGAGGGAGAAATACCATGGGGGAAAGCCCGTTGCCAACTCTGTCCACATATCTATTCAGGAGATACCATCATAGGGCCTAATCACATCAGCCACACTATCAGAGGCTCGTTCATCTGCGCATCTACCAATGTGATATATGCCATCATGTGCCAGCAATGCCCCTCTGCCATGTACATTGGCCAAACTGGACAGTCTCTACGTAAAAGAATGAATGGACACAAATCAGACGTCAAGAATTATAACATTCAAAAACCAGTTGGAGAACACTTCAATCTCTGGTCACTCGATCACAGACCTAAGAGTGGCTATACTTCAACAAAAAAGCTTCAAAAACAGACTCCAACGAGAGACTGCTGAATTGGAATTAATTTGCAAACTGGATACAATTAACTTAGGCTTGAATAGAGACTGGGAATGGATGAGTCATTACACAAAGTAAAACTATTTCCCCATGGTATTTCTCCCCCCCACCCCTACCCCCCACTGTTCCTCTGATATTCTTGTTAACTGCTGGAATTAGCCTACCTTGCTTGTCACCATGAAAGGTTTTCCTCCTTTCCCCCCCCCTGCTGCTGGTGATGGCTTATCTTAAGTGATCACTCTCCTTACAGTGTGTATGATAAACCCATTGTTTCATGTTCTGTGTGTGTGTGTATATAAATCTCTCCTCTGTTTTTTCCACCAAATGCATCTGATGAAGTGAGCTGTATCTCACGAAAGCTTATGCTCTAATAAATTTGTTAGTCTCTAAGGTGCCACGGGTACTCCTTTTCTTTTTGCGAATACAGACTAACATGGCTGCTACTCTGAAACCTGTCATTAGTTAGATATGCATTAGATTCTGTTTTGTTTAAATGTCTGATAAAATAATTTGTGCTGAATGGAATGTGTATTCCTGCTTTTGTGTCTTTTTGTAACTTAAGGTTTAGCCTAGAGGGATTCTCTATGTTTTGAATCTGATTACCCTGTAAGGTATTTACCATCCTGATTTTACAGAGGTGATTCTTTTTCTTCAATTAAAATTCTTCTTTTAAGAATCTGATTACTTTTTCATTGTTCTTAAGATCCAAGGGTTTGGGTCTGTGTTCACCTATGCAAATTGGTGAGAATTTTTATCAAGTCTTCCCCAGGAAAGGGGGTGTAGGGTTTGGGAGGATTTTGGGGAGAAAGACGTTTCCAAGTGGGCTCTTTCCCGGTTATATATTTGTTAGGCACTTGGTGGTGGCAGCAATAAAGTCCAGGGGCAAAGGGCAAAATAGTTTGTACCTTGGGGAAGTTTTAACCTAAGCTGGTAAAAATAAGCTTAGGGGGCTTTTCATACAGGTCCCCACATCTGTACCCTAGAGTTCACAGTGGGAAAGGAACCTTGACATATGCTCTACCAGGTTCAAAACTCAGCAGTAAGTCTTACTCATTTCAGACATGCTGACCCTATACAGTGAATGTTGGAAACTTTAGAGGGCCTCCCGGCTAAACAGCAAATCAGTTCTTACAAGATTTGTACATCATGGGCCTAAAGCAAAGCCCATTGAAGTCAGTGGAAGCCTTGCCACTGAAGTCAATGGGCTTTGGGTCAATCCTCTTATGTAAAATATTTTCCATGGTTTTGGTCTTTTACACTTTGAGTTCTTTTTGATCTTCATTGCTCAGCAAACCCTTTAATCCACAAAATAATCCTTCCATAAAGCCATCCATCCTCCATAAGAATAATGACTTTGGGCTCGAAAGCTTATTGTTTACTCTCCCTCCTTATACAAGCAAACACTCACCCAGAAAACCCATCAAGTGCTCTCCCTTGAGGGGAGCACTCTAATAAATGACAAAGAAAAGGCCACTATACTAAAGAATAAGCCTATTTGAAGACCATACAAATAATTAACATCAATGAGAAGTTTTACTAGGATCTGAAAAGACACCCGAAAGAGAGAGCATGCTTCAACTGTTTTTAACCTGTATTCACTAACATTGTGGATTGATGCATTTTAAAAGCAAATATTCATAGTTTGTTTTGTTTGTTTAACATGGGAACCATAAAGTAGAACAGGATTTGATTTTCCTGCATGGTGTCAGTCTTGACAAATTACACGGATGGTTTGAAACCTGCTTGCAGTCAAATGTAGAAATTTCCATTCTGCTATAGCTGTCAGAGTAAAAGTGGTGTTGACAGGTTAGAGGTGAAAGTCTTCTGTGGAATGATTCTGTTGTGTAAAGTTTCATTATCTCACTATACATTAGATTGGCATACTGAGAGTTTGAATGATCTGTACAGTATCTTTCTCAGCAGAAGGCTCTAAAATTCAAACTTAAACTATAACTGCTTCTATTTAAGAGCTGCACACAGAGACCCTTTTTTGTTGTTGTTTGTTTCAGCCAGTGAAATCCTTGGGACAACCATAAAGCTTTCTGTGTGTATATATAGGTGCCCATATTCAAGTGCTGGGACTCACTGTCAGAGGCCCTTTGAGGAAAAACATTTTGAAAGGAAAAAAGAGAGTGACATTTCAACAAAGCTGTAGTTTTAGAGACATTCCCAAGCGCTCACATTGCAAAGTGGTTTGTTTTTGTGGAAGTAACTTAGTTATTTTCCTTTCATGCAAAGACATTCCAGATCTCTGCAATGGGGAGCATTTTGCTTTCCTTAACTCCCACCTCTGATACCGTGAAATGCTCTTTATGGCCCTCTTCTGAACTGAAAAGGTTTGCTCCTTATATTTTAGTTCCTTTACTCCTCTTCCTTCAGTACCAGCTTATCCAGATCTGCGTCCCAGCCTGAAGCCCCAATTCAGCAATGAGCTCTGCCTGGGTGGAGCCCCATAGAATTCACTAGGACCCTGTGCAGATGCATGAGACCACCCACCTAGAGCTTGTTGCATGACTGGGCTAAGATTGCAAGAGGCAGCTTTGGGAACTCCCCAGCTGAGCTGAGCAATAATGGTTTTTTTTCATTCACTGGCAAATCTGAAAAACCAACAGTTTTTGTTTGGTGTCCAACTGCAGGGCCAGGGGAGGATTCAAAAATTTTTCAGTCAGTCAAAAAGTTGAAAATCTTTTAGTTTCAACTGCATATTTTTTCTTTTTAATTGCATGCATTTTTACAAAAGCAAAATTTCACAAAATGCCAGTGGGACAAGGAGGCGCTCCCTTATAAACTTTAGCCCAGTGGTTAGGATAGTCTCCTGGTATGTAGGAGACCCAGTTTCAGTTCTCTTTTCTCCATGCCCTCCCACCCTCAATCTGATGTGGAGAAGGGATTTGAACTTGGGAACTAGTGCAGAAGAATGTCCCAGCCACTAGGCTATGGGGTATTTTGGGATGGGTCTTTCTCAGTCTCTTGAAGCTGTCCCACTATGTATGAATAATTAGTCACTGAAGCAGGGACTTGAACTTTGGTCTCCCACATGAGTACCCTAACCACCAGGCTACAGGGTCATTCTCATTCTCCTTGCCTGGCCCCATGACTATTCATTGTCCTCATGAATGACTATGAATTGCCACTGTGAATGAAAGGGGTGACATGATCCAAGTGACGGGCTAGGAAAATGATCTTCACAGCAGCATTCTGAATGGATGTGAGCAGGCAAGATTGCATTTGTCAAGGCCAGGGAGAAGGATGTTGCAGTAATTGAGAGCTTGGATAAGAGCTTTAGTTGTGTGGATAGGAAAGGCCGAATCTTAGGTAAATTATGCAGAAGGAATCAGCTAGATTTAGATGCAGCCTGGATGCAAGGACCTACAGAGAAGGTTCAGTCAAAAATGACATCCAGGTTATGGGCCTGAGTGACAGGCAGGATGGTGGTGTTGTCTACAGTGATTGAAAAAGGAGTAGTGGGAAGGGTTTGGTGGGAATGGAGGGTTTGGAGATTAAGAACTCCTGGTATTTTTAGACATGTTTAGCTTGAGCTGACAGCAAGACATTGACAAGCAGATGTCAGAGGGACAGTCTGATGCTACCTTGTAAACTGGAGTAATAGTAATAGGATGAAATTTAATAGTGAGAAGTGTAAGGTTATGCATTTAGGGATTAATAACAAGAATTTTAGCTATAAGTTGGGGACGCATCAATTAGAAGTAACGGAAGAGGAGAAGGACCTTGGAGTATTGGTTGATCATAGGATGACTATGAGCTGCCAATGTGATATGGCTGTGAAAAAAGCTAATGCGGTTTTGGGATGATTCAGGAGAGGCATTTCCAGTAGGGATAAGGAGGTTTTAGTACCATTATACAAGGCACTGGTGAGACCTCACCTAGAATACTGTGTGCAGTTCTGGTCTCCCATGTTTAAAAAGGATGAATTCAAACTGGAGCAGGTACAGAGAAGGGCTACTAGGATGATCCGAGGAATGGAAAACTTGTCTTATGAAAGGAGACTTAAGGAGCTTGGCTTGTTTAGCCTAACTAAAAGAAGGTTGAGGGGAGATATGATTGCTCTCTATAAATATATCAGAGGGATAAATACAAGAGAGGGAGAGGAATTATTTCAGCTCAGCACTAATGTGGACACAAGAACAAATGGGTATAAACTGGCCACCAGGAAGTTTAGACTTGAAATCAGACGAAGGTTTTTAACCATCAGAGGAGTGAAGTTTTGGAATAGCCTTCCAAGGGAAGCAGTGGGGGCAAAAGATCTATCTGGCTTTAAGATTCTACTCGATACGTTTATGGAGGAGATGGTATGATGGGATAATGGGATTTTGGTAATTAATTGATCTTTAAATATTCAGGGTAAATAGGCCAAATCCCCTGAGATGGGATATTAGATGGATGGGATCTGAGTTACTATAGAAAATTCTTTCCTGGGTATCTGGCTGGTGAATCTTGCCCATATGCTCAGGGTTTAGCTGATTGCCATATTTGGGGTCGGGAAGGAATTTTCCTCCAGGGCAGATTGGAGAGGCCCTGGAGGTTTTTCGCCTTCCTCTGTAGCATGGGGCATGGTTGACTTGAGGGAGGCTTCTCTGCTCCTTGAAGTCTTTGAACCATGATTTAAGGACTTCAATAGCTCAGACATGGGTGAGGTTGTTCATAGGAGTGGGTGGGTGAGATTCTGTGGCCTGCGCTGTGCAGGAGGTCGGACTAGATGATCAGAATGGTCCCTTCTGACCTTAGTATCTATGAATCTATGCTTTAGTTTGGACAGAAGGAGATTGCTCTCGAGCATAGAGGCTGAGCTGAGAGTCGTCAGCACAGAAACATTAATTGAATTTGTGTCTGTGGATGGGATTGCCCAGAGATGAGGTGCAGAAGGAGCAGAGAAGGAGATGAAGGACAGAGCCCTGTGGAACCCCCATAGAGTGCTGGAGGCTGGATGAGGAGGGTCCTTCAAAGGATCCTCTGAAAGAATGATGAAAGATGTATGAGAAGAACCAGGAGAAGACAGAATCACGGAATAACCAAACAACGTTTATGCTCCTCCAATCCTGGGCCAGGTCCCTGGCAGAAGTGAGCAGCCTGAAGGTTGCTACAACTTCCTGTCGCTGCCAATAGCCAAGAGATCTCCAGCCACACACCCTTTGTCCCAGTCACATCCCATATGCTGGCAACAAGGAAGGACATTGCTAAAGGAGCCTCTATACAAGCCACCAAAGTATCACCCCAATAGGGCTATGCTGGCTGGCTGTAGGGCCAATTTGCATCACGGGAGTGGCACAGAGTGTCCCCTACATATCCAAGGATAAGGGCCAAATGCTCCATGTCCACTCCACTTAAAATGTAGGGGTCTGGGCTGATATGCCTAGAAGTTACCGATCTTCTATCCTGATCTTCTGTTATGGGATCATTATTTATGTCCATTGACTCCACATTAATCTGTGATGCTGGGGGTAGGTGAAAGTTACACCTAATTATAAAACACACGGGAATGTTGGTGACCTGAAATCTCTGCGGGAACAATCTGCACTTACCAGCTGTAGTGCCCTTGGCATGTGAACAAGAGAGAGGCCTGTAGCACTGTACCATGCTGATACATTCCCCCCCACTCACCGAGTTATATACCAGAGGCAAAACAAAGAAGGTACCGCAGGTATTCTTGTATCTAAATGCAACTTCTTGGAAAGCTGAGTGGCTGGACAAATCTGGCTGTGTTCCAGAAGGGGCCTCACAATGCAGCCAATGTGTTCTCTTCCAGGAAAGCTGGAAACTGGCCCTGAATGCGCTGCTGTTCCCTCCGTCTCTGTGACATCAGGCTGACATTTATAGCATTCTGCTGCAATGAACTTGGCGCTCAGTTGTGTGCTTTTGATGGGATGTGGGGAAAAATAAAATGAGGGGAAATCGTAGCAGCTAGTCCAATTTACCCTTTTCATCTTGAGGGTGGGAAATGGCTGGCTGGATGCAGTGACCTGCAGCCTCATTCTTTCATAAGGTGCATTGTTAACTCTGGGGATTATCGTAAAATAATTATTTTACAAAGGGCTAGATTGTATATATAGGCATAGCTCTGAGCAAAAGCAGGAGGGGCCTCTCAGAGTCACAACTCCCTCCTTGCTCTGAGGAGTAATTTGCTGATGGTCTATACCAAGTGACCTTACAATGCTTCCTACATTGGTTCAGATGTGCAGGTCAACAAGTTGAGGGTGGAACCAAGGAACCAATCCCTTCCGCTCTCCACCCACATGTACAGTGCCTGCTTACTCAGGCCCAGGTAATCAACACAGGAGTGTAAAGTGGGTTATCATTACTCCCCATCCCTACTCTGTGCAGGTAAGTCACAGTCTAACCCTAACTATAGTCAAGGCCCAACCTCATTCATGGTGAGTAGTAGCTTATTCCAATGGTAGACTGAATGAAATAAATTCAGATTTCATTGGTTTCAGTAAGTTTACTCGTGGTGTAAGATATTACTCATTATGAGTAAGGTTGGCAGACTTACGGGTAAATTAATATATATATTTTTTTCCCACTGGGATGGAGTCAGGACTCCTAAATTTTATTCCTGTCTCATTGAGTAACCCTGGGCATGTTACTTGATCTTTCTCACAGCCTTACTTTTTCCACCTGTAAAATGTAGAGCTGATCTTTGAAAATTTTGAAATTTTCTAAAACTTGACAGAAAATGCAGAGGCATCTGCAACAATTTTCTGGAAATGTCCACTTCCAACTAGTTTAAACAAGAACAAATACTGATCTTTGTGCTGTGGGAGTTAGTTACATTACATATTAATGTGCTTTGAGATTTTTGCATGAAAAGTACTACAAAAGTATACACTATTATTTTATTAACAGTGACAGTGCACCGATCGAGGAACATTATTCTCCTTATTTTATTATACATACTTATAAGCTGTCCATCATTGCAGTATCCAAAAATAGAAAATAATACTGTACCATGGAGAAAGGGCCTGACAGACTCTGGGCATGGCAATGAGTCCTTCATGGGCCGTGGGGACAGGACAGCAGCCTTGACATCCCCTCCAAGAGGGGAGACTCTGGTGCCTCATGGAAGATGTAATCTGACCGGGAGCCCAGCCTTTAAAGGAGAATGGGAGCTTGAGGTCACTGAACTACAAGTCAGTCCTCTGAGGCAAAACAGCAGCGTCTGCAATTTGAAATATTTTGGGTTTTGAATTGGTGTCAAAAATTGCAAGTTTCCATAGAAGATTTAGAAAACAATGGTTTGTTTTTTCTTAGTTTTAATTACTTTTCCACACAACCCTCCCGCTTGCCATTTTTGACCTATTCTGAAATCTGCATGTGAGTAATCCCCTGGATTTTGGAGGGACTATACACATACTTTGTTAAGCACGTGCTAAATGCTTTGCTGGTTCGGACACTTAGAGCCTGATCCAAAAGCCATCAGACCCAGTTGGAGTCTTTCCTCTGATTTCATTGAGTTTGGACTGGGCCCTTACCACTAACCATGTCATATAAGGACTAGGCAATGTGTAGCCAATAATAGACTACACTAGCTGGATCAAGTTTAGAATGAAAATTAGCAATGAACCTCGCTGAAGCCTAGTATTATAGCTTACCAACCATAAATCAGCATATGTCCTTATATAATAAACAACTCATACCTATTTAATAGGTGTAAAATTCAGTTAGGCAAATAGTGATAGTCATTCAACAGAACACTGGACACCCAGCAATGGCATAACTGGTGCAATGTCTGTGTCAGTAATTCACAATAGGTGTCCATGCCTCAGTTTAGCATTTTGTCCCTTTTGGTTTTCCACAATTTCAATTTCATGAGAACAGTAAGATTTGCTAGGCTGAACTCCAATATCTGAAATCCTCACTCATTGGACTTGTGCCTCAGATCGCCACCCAAGCAAAACATATAGTAATCTCCCTGAAATGCAATGCTGATTGTGTCTTTTTCCTTAAGACGTTCATGCTAGAGTAAACTTCAAAGAGTGGTTCCACCTAGCAGTCAGAAAGGTTCAAAAGTTTAAGAATTGCTTCTAAACAATGTAGGCCAAAGTCATCCCTGGCCTAACGCCATTGAAGACAAACTCTCTTCAGTCTGCAACATCTTGCTCCTGTAACTGAAGTCCAGGGATTAATTTGACACAAGGGTGCTGAAACATATTTGAATTTAAGTTTTTAATGACAATGGTTGGCATTTCTTGAGCTTTACAAAAGCCATGTTGATTCTTCACTGTGTGTTCTATGGGCCTGATAATTCTGTTCTTTACTATAGTTTTGACTAATTTGCCTGGTACTGAACTTTGGCTTATTGATCTGTAAGTGCCAGGATCACCTCTGGGGCTGTTTTAAAAAATTGGTGTTACATAAGTAATCTGCTAGTCATCTGCTACAGAGACTAATTTAAATAATACATTACATGCCACAGTCAGTAGTTCTGCAATTTCATATTTGAGTTCCTTCAGAACTCTTGAGTAAATACCATCTGGTCCTGGTGTCTTATTACCGTTTAATTTATCAATTTGTTGCAAAACCGCTTCTATTGACACCTCAATCTGGGACAGTTTCTCAGGTGTGGGAATATCCCTCACATCCTCTGTAGTGAAGATGAATACAAAGAATTAATTTAGGTTCTCCGCAATGGCCTTTGTCTTCCTTGGGCGATCCTCTAGCACCTCGATTATCCAATGCCCCAGTTATTGTTTGGCAGGTGTCTGGCTTCTGATGCACTTACAAAAACTAACTGCAAACTTTTTTTTTCCTGTCTTTTGCTAGTTGCTCTTCAAATTCTTGGTTGGCCTGCCTAATTATACTTTTACACTTGACTTGCCAGATTTTTTATATTCCTTTCTATTTTTATCAGTAAGATTTGACTTCCAAGTCTTAAAGGATGATTTTTTATCTCTTACCACTTTTTACTCTGTTTAGCCATGCTGAGGTTTTTGTTTCTCTGATTGTTTTTTTGTTTGTTTGTCTGTTTGGGGGTATATATTTAGTTTGAGCCTCTATTAATGATGTTTTAAAATAGTTTCCATAGAGTTTGCAGGCATTTCAGTCCTGTGACTGTTCCTTTTAATTTCTGTTTAGATAGCCTCCTCAGTTTTGTGCAGTCTCCCTTTCTTAAAATTAAAGACTATTATGGTGGATTTCTTCTGGTATTTTCTTCCCTACCCAGATGTTAAATTTAATTATATTATGGTCACTATTATTGAGCTTTATTCACCTCTTGGACCAGATCCTATGTGCAACCTAGGACTAAATGAAGACTTGCCTCTCCCCTTGTGGGTTCCAGGGCTAGCTGCTCCATGAAGCAGTTGTTAATGGTGTATAGACATTTTATCTTTGCATCCTGTCCTGAGGTGACATGTTCCCAGTCAACATGGAGATAATTGAAATCTGCCATTATTATTGGGTATTCTGGTTTTGTAGCCTCACTAGTCTCCCTGAACATTCACCATCCTGGTCAGGTGGTCAGTAATATATTTGTAATACTATACTCTTATTATTCAAGCATGAAATTTCTATCCATGGAGATTCTATGGTACTGTTTGATTCATTTAAAATTTTTACTATAATTAACTATGCTTTCTGTCACTTATTGTGCCACTCCCTCTCCAGGGTGATCTACTCTGTCATTCCTATATATTTTGTACCAGGGTATTACTGTGTTCCATTGATTATCATCACTCAACCAAGTTTCTGTGATGCCTATGATATCAATATCCTAATTTAATACGAGGCACTCAAGTTCACCCATCTTATGATTTAGTTTTCTTGAATTTGTATACAAGCACATATAAAATTTGTCAATATTTAGTTGTCTTTCTTCATGTGATGTAACTGAATGGGACTCTCTCTTTCATTTGAGGGGTTTTTTTCCCCCTTCATTTCATTGTCTTTGACAATGTGGCTGTTAAAACATCAGTACTCTTTGAGGTCCTTTAGATTAAGGAAGCTTAGATCAGTTGGTGTCAATGAATCTTTGGAAATTTATTTAAAGACCTGGTTATTTGACCAAAAGAGAAACTTCTAGGCTAAAATTCTTCCTGTATTACCTGAAAGCTTTCCTGCAAGGTCCTAAATCAGTACCTGGGGCCTGCATCTCCTCTAAATTGCAATAGTTTAAATCAGAAATAACTCCCTTGAAGTCCTAGGACTCTAAGTACTCTTACAGAGAGAAAAAATTAAGGGGATTCCTTGAATTTATTATAGATAAGTCAGCTCTCCATTTTCACAAAGCCTTATGATAATAATCCTTGCTTCTAAAATCTTTAGAAAAGCTTTGCTCCCTCTAAAACACACCAGAGTCTATAGACTTTGGTCAGGTTAGTCCTACTATAACATCCTTTCTGAGGAATTTTGGATTCTTTTTGCTCCCTGATTTTTGGAGCCTTTCTTCAGTGTAGGATAAGTAAAATATGTGCATTTACTTACCTACATATATACTGTTCTTTACATCCTACTGCACTTGGTAAATAAGAGATTTTTTTCAAATAGCTCTTGTTAAATAGATACTGAAATAAACAAACAAAAATTAAAGAGTATAATACCCATTCCAAGGAATGGAAAGTAATCTAGGTATAGAATCATAGAACATAAGAACGGCCATACTGGGTCAAACCCAAGGTTCATCTAGCCCAATATCCTGTCTTCCGACAGTGGTCAATGCCAGGTGCAACAGAGGGCATGAACAGAACAGGCAATCATCAAGTGATCCGTCCCCTTTTGCTCATTACCAGCCTCTGGCAAACACCAGGGACACCATCCCTGCCCATCTTGGCCAATAGCCATTGATGGACCAATTCTCCATGAATTTATCTAGTTCTTTTTTGAACCCAGTTATAGTCTTGGCCTTCACAACCTCCTCTGGCAAAGAGTTCCACAGGTTGACTGTGTGTTATGTGAAGAAATACTTCCTTTTTTTTGTTTTAAACCTGCTGCCTATTAAAGATGGAGTAGATCTATTAGGTCGTCTAATCTACCCACTTACCAATGTAGAGCTGTACTCTGTAGTACATTTTCTACAGCTTGTTTCTGTCTAATTTTAGATCTGCCAAGGAATGGGACTTCTGTTACTTCTTTTGAAAGATTAATCCACTAGCCAGTAGATCTCTCTTTTTTTTTCTTCCCCACCCCACCCATTCTTTGACTATTTAACCAGTCCACTGGACTTTTCAAAGATAGTTGTCAGTGGTTGTTGTTTGTTTAAACTCATTCGCTGATACATTCAATATCATATTATGTCTGTTATAAAGGCTCATTACAATTCCAGAACCACAAGAAAAGACTACCATATCTCCAAAATGAGAATACTCTCCTTATGGCCAAAGTCTATGTCAAATAAATAAAAGATTTAGAATTAAGAAGAGCAGAAGCCTAAATATTTTGAAGAACTAGAAATAATTATATGCAGTTTTTAAAAGCAAGCAAGATGGCTGAGTTTCCCCAAGGTCTGTCTAGCTCTGTCAATTTCCACCCTTGATTTCTAAAAAGAGCTCAGGAAGAACCATGGCTATAACGGAGAGCAGGGAGACAGGATTTAGACCAAGATTGTCAAAGCTCAGTAAGAGCTGCTGAGTTCCCAAGACTTTTGAAAATCAAACCAGTTTTTAAGGAGTCTAAATGTGGATTTAAAAGACTTAAAGGAATAGAATGGTTCCATTTTAATCTTGCTCATAATATTTAATCCCCTAGTGAGGTGGTAAAAAAAGAAAAGAGTTTGATGCCGTTGGCATAGGGGGCATGGCTGGAGAAGAAGGCTTCTGTGTGCCATTGGCTGGTGGTGTATTTTAAAGCAGCCTCAGGCTTAGGGAAACACCAAGGTAATGTTCAGCCACTTTTTCACTCCTCTTCCAGGTTGCCCTGGTCAATTCTTGGCTGTAGTTGGGGATCAGGTGCATAGTCCAAGTGACCCCCGACAAAGCAGGTGAAAAGGGTTTTTTTTCTTCTGTTTTCCAGTTTTTCAACCATTCCAATACATAGTCCTAGCTGAACTTCAAGGAGTATGAGGAAAGAGGCAGGAAACCAGGTCACTGCTGGTGGGTCTCTTCAGCCAAGCTGAAAGAGAGTGAAATCCTTTGCCTTAGCACCTTCTGATCTAGACTCCTCACTGGCAGATGATTTGACATACAAAACAAATCTGCCAATACCAACAGGTAGCTGTGAATAAACATGACTCAGACTTCACCCAGAGCCTGAATTCTGAATACACAGCTGTGCAGCTGCAGGTCTGCAATTGCATTACTGACTTTTAAAGCCATGAAATACCTTTAAGTCTAAGAAATGAAAGAGCCTTCTGATGTCTCTGCAAGGAAGCTGTAGACTTTGGAAAAATGCCATGTGGTGAGTGCCCGGGAGTTGTTTCTCCAACTTCAGGCCAGCATGAGTTTTGAATCTATTTCACATTTGGATTCTCACAAACCTCTTTTTGCAGTTCAGTATCTATTCTCTTCTTACCGGTTCACCAAAGTAGTCATCTACATGACTCATTTACATTCATCTACAGTCCATCATTTAAATGCGTACCTCAGTGTTACCTTCTTGGGAACAATAAGCTGACGAGCTGTGGAAGTGGCAGGAGAAAAGGGGAAGGTTGTGTTGGATGGGCCGTTTTGACAGTGTCATACTCTGAAAAGAATTGCATATGTTTACTCAGTGGAGAGGAGGGGAGAACAGGATAACAGCAGCAAAGAGAAACCACAAAGCTAAGGAACGTTTTCAGCCAGGTGGTTTGTGAGGCGAATAAATATATAAATAAGTCATGAGTTGGTTCTTAACGGCTGTTGGCACCTTCAGACTCTCAGCCCTCCTCTCTTCTGCTCTAGGGTTGGAGTCCTGGAAAGAAGAGAATGAAATTCACAAAGGTTCAAGTTCTAGTCAACAAGTTTGCCAGACAGCTGGTTTGCTTGGATTCAGATTGCTGTTCAGGCTGGCTAACAGCCCTAATTATGGCATCCCATATTTCCCTGATTTTTTACCTTTACCAGTTAATTGGGCTTCATAATTGCCCAATAAAATAATTATTCATCTTACTAGCTGTGAAACTCCATTAAGACTATAATTGAGGTCTTGTAGTTAGTACTGAGTCCAAAAGAGAGAGTGAGAGAGAGAGAGAGAAAAGGAGTTTCTTTGAAATAGGGGAAGCTCATTAAATCTCTGCTTGCACTAGCTGAAAGGTTTGTTATTGCATATCACGGGGGCTCCCAGCAAGGTCCAGTGTAAAGTCGCTGCAATCCATCAGGTTTATGTCTCCTTCTGTGCAAATATAGCTGGTCAATGGTGTGCTCCATGTGACCTTCAGATACCCTTCCTGTATGGCAGTGTGGTGGTGAGAGCCAGCACAAGTGAACTATTGTCCTCTCTCACTGGATGAACCCTCCCTATTAGTATATGGAGCCATGCATCACTGAGTGCCAGAACTCTTTCCCCCTCCATTTAAAAATAAAAAGCCCTGTATTCAGTATTTTAATAACTTACAAGCCTTTTTGCCTGGGGGAGAAGGAACACAGAGCAGTTATGACAAGCAGGTTCAAGTCAATGAGTTAGCCCCTTAGAGAGTATTTTATTAGATATATGCCATGAGCTAGCACTGAAATTATTTACTGATACGAAAGGTATCTCTTTGGCTGTATATGAAAACACGAAAGAAATCAGGGATTTACTGCAGTCCTGCCATGGTCACAGACAGGCTGGGAAAGGAGGAGAGGTAGCAGGGAGGATCTTTCCTTTCTTTGCACTTTCACATGCTAAAGAATCTGAAATGGCTTCTGAGAGACAAAATCCAGAGGCTTTTGAGTGACCTGGACCTTTGACCATGGTAGAACATTGGGGTAGATTTACCCCTCAAGGCAGGCAGGAGCATGGAGCTGTTTGGGAATTTTCCAACAAATAATTTTTGATGGAAAATTCTGTTTCTTCAAAAAAAACCCCAAACTGTTCATGGGAAAAGGGTGCGTTTTGATCAAAATGACTCAAATTGTTTTGGAGGTAAAAAGTTTAGAAATTATTAAAATATGTTTCATTTTGACATTTTCTAAATAAAATTTTCTGGTTCAAAATAGTTTTTCGTTTTGAAATTTAAGCTAATTATAGTTTTTAAAAAAAGGTTAAAATTAACACAAGAACCTTTTTGAAAATATCAAAACAAAACATTTCAATGTATCCAAACTGAGCCTTTTTTTTTTCCCTTCGGCATTTTAGTTCACCAAAATTTGAGATTTTAACTTTTCATCTCCGTTTGGGAGAGAAAAATGTTTGCTATATCAAAAGTTTCCGCAGGATGGAAAACGCATTTCCTACCCAGCTCTTCTGTAGTGAAATTGGGTGAAATCCTAGTCTTATTGCAATCGATGGCAAAACTCTCATTGACTTCAGTGGGGTCAGGATTTTATCCATTAAGGGGCAGAGTGGAGGGAAGGACACAGCTCGAATTCTGAACGTAATGCTATTTCAGGAAGACAGTTTGGTAAAGAAACAAACCAAAGTTCATAGAAATGTAAATGTATCATTAGAGCCAGCTTCAGAGGTTCTGCTGCCCTAGGCAAACAAGCAGATGTCCAGATCCCTACTACCAGCCCACAATTGCCTTTTTTCTTTTAAATGGTGGATCCGATTCTGTGTGTTATAAGCTCCATGCCTCATTGAGAGTGCACCGTCTGTATCCTATGAAATGATTACTCCATACAGACCCTCCCAGGTCATACTGCACACACACTGTCACATTAGAAATATATTCCACTCATTTTCCCATGAACACATGTACAGAGCCAAAACAGTATTTATTTATAAAAACTAATCTCAGACAAAATCCAGGGCAGTTGTGTAAAGGACATTTTGTAAACCCTTGTGACTCAGCCAAACTTTAACAGATTTTCATCAATCCACCAAAAAGCACCATTATGACCTAGAGACTTTCTCTGCTAAATTTCAACATCCTGTTGCCTCTGTCTGACATGCTGCACGTGCATGCACGTGCACCCATATATACAATATTTCCACAATCCTTATATTGAAAGGGCTGAAGAAAGTTTGGAAAGCTCTTTGGGGGTCTTTTTGTTCTGAGTTTATATGGCACCTACCACAATGAGGTCCAGGTCCCTGCCTGGAGCACCAGGCTGCTACTGCAATACAAATAAATAATAAAGTTATATGCCGCTGAAAGCCCTATTTGAATGGAACTTTTTGTGCTGCCTTAAGCTACATGAGTCAGGATCTACTTTGCCTATTATACTGGAGGTAGAATGAGCCATGTCCTATCTTCCACGGAATCTTTTGCTTTACGTAAAGGTCTATTACTTTGTCTCCTGCCTTTAAAGAAAAGTCAGGTTGAGTTTGAAGCAATGCCACAAAACGGAGTTTATGCCAGTGTAAGTGGAGAGCAGGGTTTGGGTCATTAGTTTTTTAATCCTCTTTTTATTCCATTGTGATGACATTATGTGCAAGAATAATGAAATATTTAGGGACTCTTAGAATTACCCGTCATGTAACTAACTCATTTTGGTACCACTGTAAAAAAAAAAAATAAATACCATGTATTTTATTTATTTATTTTTATTGATGATGTGGTTAATTTCCTTTTAGCTTTTTTGGAATTTGTACTTATAAATCAGGTCCCGCTATGGAAGGACAAGTCTGATGATCTAGTCAGTGCTACAACTACATTTAACTTGCCTCTTTTAGGGAGAGTTTAATCTAACTCAACTGAAATATTAGCCCCCTCGTGCCCTGAGCATTAGAGTGTCAGAAAATTTGCAATCAGCGTGTGGAGTTGAAGAAAATTGGTGCCAGAATTCTAAGAGTCTGACAAATGCATATAAAAGAATCAGTATGTAACCAGCACATCTCTGATAAATCAGTTTTAGGTGGAGACAAAATAATGGACCCTTACCTAAAGCACTTCTGATACAATCAGTATTTTATAAGTCATGGTCTGTCCTTTCAACCCCCTTATGGTTTTTTTTTCCTGGCTTCTGTGCCAGACAGTGATCACAATTTAATGTGATCCCAGGAAAACGAAACAGCTTTTTATTGAGAAGATCTCTCCCTTGAAAAATGTAGAATGTGAATGCAGAATTGAGGTATAAATAGCAAAGTACTGAGAGCTAGGAATATGGTGCTTCTCTCTGAATGAATATAACTAACTGTTTTGTTTAGCACATGAGAACAAGTGAGCAGTGTTTAGCTAGCTGTAGAAATAATGGGCATATTTATTCCGACTGTGGCAGTCTGTGTTACTTCAGGTTTTTGCAAGGAAAAAATGTCTTCCTTCTTTAAAAAGGCAACAGTGCAAATAAAAAGGCAAGGGTTGGTAAAGTATTTTACTGTTCATGTGTGCGCTCAGCAGCCAGAATTTCAGTCTGGAAACTGAAGGTTCTGGACCCCATTCTGTACTCATTCTCAGTGTAAATCCAAAGTAACTGCTTCTTATCAGTGGAGTTACTATGGATTTACACTGAGGTAAATGGCTTTGAGCCAGCAAGGTACTTAAGCGCACGCTTAATTTCTAGCTTGCAAGTAATCCTGTTGACTTTGCTGAGGGGATGCCTTGCAACAGAGTGTCTCTGTATCTGTCCATGTTTTCTATCACCAGTGCTTGCATTATCTTCCTTTCGACTTGTGCCAAGGGTCATCAGAGAACTATGAAGATCTGTGGCAGTGATGGAAAGAAAGCTGGTGTTTCAGTACCAGATTGTCCCTGCCTGCAGTTAATGAATGATCACTAGGCTTTCTGTTCTGTGGGCTTTGGGAGAGGGAGTTACCTCCAAGAATGCTTTGGATTTTGAGTGGGTGCAAAAACTCCTCAGGAAGGCCATTATAGCTACTTCTCTGGAGACTGGAAGTGTTCTGATAACTTACAGGAGGAATGATCAGTCCAGGATAGGTAAAGGGGGTAGGTCTCATGTTTCCTATATACATGTCCATGCTGAAAATCACATCCAGAGTATGACCAGAATGTATATGCAAAGATTATCTGTGAATAACCACGTGTGGAAAGCAAGGACAGGAGGTTCAGGGCCTTTGTATCATCAGTGTTGTTGCAAACAGGGGTATTGAAATTTCCCAGGTCAGTAAGTTTTGAGAACTCCATTGCTATGTCACACAGCATTGCGGTCAGCTCCCTTAGGAAACTTCTGCAGTTTGCAGGGGCTATAATATAGCAGGATGCATATGTTGTACTTGTTCCATGATTAACAGAGTAGCGGGATGCTCTTGAAGGATTTTGTCTCAGGGTGGGATCTCTTGCATCAGAGTCAGTGCTAGAAGAGGAAGGCTATTCCCCTTCCATCCTTATCATGCCTGGTTCTGGATGCATGATGTAATGAGTACTTTAACATACTGTAAGTCTGTCACACTTGGACAGGAAATCCTTTTCTAAGTTCTGTTTTCATGTATCTTAGTGTTTAAAGTCAGGGATTTGCTCTTTGACTGCAATGGCAAAAGCATAGGACTATGAAGAGGAGGTGAAATGTGAAAGAAGAAATATCTTATTAAAAATAGAAATACCAGGGACTGGGGCAGCAAGAACTGGATAGAAAATAGGTCTGAAGGTATTATAATTCCATTCTATGCTTTGACCTAATGCAGTATGTACTCAGTTCTGGCCTCCCCAAGTTTAAAAACAAAAAAAAAGATATAGCAGAAATCAAAGGGGTTCAGTATTGGGTGACAACAATGATACGAGCTATGGAAAGTTTGCCCTATGAAGAGAGATGAAAATAATGGGATTGCTTAGGTTAGAGAGGAGGCAAATAAAAGGTGATGTGATAAAAGCATGCAAAATAATAATGGGATGGAGAAGATACATTTAGTGCTCCTATTTACCTTTACTCACAACACCAGAACAAGGGAATAGCCAATGAAGATAAAGGGTAACACATTAAAAACCAAGAAAAGGAAATGCGTTTTAAAAAAAATCATAATTAGCCTGGGAAACTCAGTGCCACATTGTATGAATGAGCCCAAAAGCTTAGCAGGATTCAGAAAGGATTAGACATTTATACAAATAATGAGCAAATCTACAGTTACATTAGATGGGATAAAACTTCTCTAAATGTTACACACCTTCATGCTTCAAGGCACAAATTAACAAGGGTTAGGAGGAAACTTCCCGATGGGCACATTAGTCCATAATTTTTATGAATTCTACACTTTCCTCTGAAGCATCAGGTAGTGGCCAATGCCTGAGGCAGGATACCAGATTAGATGGACAATTGGTCTGAACCTATATGGCTCCTTGGCTAATGTTCCTATCCAAAAAGGAGCCCTTTCTTCCTACATCTCAGGACGGGTCTGGCCTTGGTGGTTTGTCCAAAGTTAGTAACACACCAGCTCCCAACAAGTCTCTCATATGGAGCTACATGATCCAGTAAGTGATTGCAGCTGAGATTGACCATGTTTTCTGAGTTCTTTAAAGGCCCAGGAAGCAAGCGTGAACTCCCCCTGCCACATATCTTTTCTTATTCCATCCCTACCAGCCACTGTTAGGGCCTCACAGTATGACAAGCTTTATCTTCCACCCGGTAGCATGCGGCTCATGCAAAGTTAATTAATTAGCATGTCTGATTCATTGTGGGTGTGGCATGGTGTTTGTTTGGTGAACACTTCCTTACTCACTTCAGGACTGATGTGTATCCCACTGAAGTCAGTGGGAGTCTTTGGATCCAGCCCTTTGTGCTCTTTCCACCCTTCCTGTTTAAGGCTCTTGCATGCTTAGTGATTGTTTTAAAAAGAAAATCACTTGCCTGCATCTAATGGGACTCAATCCATCGCATCTCAGGGTATTAGGATGTGGAAAAAAATCACTGAAGAGCATCATTTCCAGTGCTTTGGTGCTCTGCATTCCCCATCTCCCTCCTTATCCTACTCTGCCACCCCCCTCCCCCCACTGACTCGCATCTGTCTGCCCTCTGTCTCACCTCACCCACTAGATTCCCTCTTTTCCTCCTTTCAGGACAAGTCACTGTGGTGATCTCGTTTTGGAACACGGCATCTTGCTGCATACACTCTGTTCCAGTGCTCTGGTGCTCAGAGTTTACATTTTTCCAAGGCCTGGTGGGCTACTTTTCTTTTTAAATTTTTATTGCAAGTAGTAAAAACAAAGGTAACAACTAACCACTGTCTGGTGGGCCAAAGGCAGTAATGCCCCATACGTAACTGCATAGACTTTACAGAGCAGCTTCCCCACCATGGGAGATCATAGAAGACTTAATCATAGTGGATGGGTACTCCCTTTCAGGCCTTGTCTTGTAGGGGTCTTGATCTCTGGTGTAATAAACAGATATAAACATATTGTAAATGTTTTGTTCCTTCCATTTGTTTTAATGTACCTTTCTCCTAGTGTATAAGCTAGTGATGGGCAACCAGTGGTGGGCAGGGTAATCGGCTGGGGGGCCGTGAGACATTTTGTTTATGTTGACCGTCTGCAGGCATGGCCGCCTGCAGTGCCCAGTGGCCACGGTTTGCCATTCTCGGCCAATGGGAGCTGCAGGAAGCAGCTCAGGCCACAGGGACATGCTGGCCACTGCTTTCTGTAGCTCCCATTGGCAGGGAATGGCAAACTGCAGCCACTGGGAGCTGCGGGCAGCCATGCCTGCGCACAGTCGACGTAAACAAAATGTCTTGCGGCCCGCTAGCAGACTACCCTGACAGGCCGCAGGTTACCCACCACTGATATAAGCCCATACATTTCTCCGTCATTTATTCGTTCATAGATTCTAAGGCCAGAAAGGCCCATTATAACCACCTAGCCTGACCCCTTGTATTTCACCAGTCCATCCTCTTCCCATCTGCTCCTCCTCCTCCTCCTATCTGTGTGTGCAAATGAAGCTATAATGCTGAATTTATTTTACTGGGACTTTTCCACCATAGCTGATGCTAATGTCAACACACAGGACATTACGACTTGCCTACCCAATCAAGCAGAAGAAGCTGCTAGACTGGGAAGGCAGAAAGCTCTTGCCAAAGAGAGGTATAACAGGGCATCCATTTGAGTTTGTTCCTGAGTGTCCTATAAGTGCAGCATGGGTTTTATGCTGGCTGTCTACACAGGGGTGAATTTTATCTTCACTATTTTTTTCTAGGTAGGGACAAAGATTCACATAGGCAACATTCAATGAGATTCTATGCTTTTGTTACACAGGAGGCCACGGTAAGCAGTTGTCATGGTCCCTTTTTAGCTTAAAATCTATGAAATGTGGAAGCAGAGCCCTGGGTCTTTACAGGAACAAAAGCTACATGTTTGTTTCTAGATGTGGTCCAGATAATAAAATTCCAAAGGGAAAAGATTGCTGTTACGGAACACAGAGCTTCCTGGTTTGAGAATTGTTGCAGCTGTGTTGTCCTGGCTACATGGCACACAGTGGCCAATGAATAGAAATGTGTTTTAATTTGATTGTGACAAAGACAGACATTTTTGGGTGACTTACACAAGACAGTGAATTAACATTAATATGGGAGCCAGAGACAGCATTAGATGACTTATGAAGGATCAACTCATTAGTCATTTCTAATTTGAACTTTTGAATTTGTCTTTTTAGCTTTTTGTTCTTCCTTTGGGCACCACTACTGCTGTCAGTTCTGTAGAAGTGTTTCCAGACACACCATACTTGTGGTTGTGCTGTAGGATCTTTGGGCCACATCCTTGGCCATTGTGTGGTGGAGTGATGGAGCCAGCTGGAGATATGCAGGGTTTAAGTGGTCCTTAGGGAAAATCCCCCCAAGAGGGGCAACCATATATGCAGGCCAGATTTTCAAAAGTGCTGAGCACTTGGATCTCTCATTGACTTCAGTACATTTGGGAGTGCTCAACATCTCTGAAAATCAGACCAATGGGTCCTGTGTAGCTGTCTGGACTCCTAGTGGATGTATCTGTGATAGGAGCCCCATTATGATAGACACTGTACATACCCATAGTCAGAGGCAGTCCTGGCCCTGAAGAGTTTACAATCTAAATATGAGACAAACAAAAGGAGTGTTGTTATCCCCGCCTTAGAGCTTGGGAGCTGGATCACAATGGTATTGAAGCCTGGATCCGGCAATTGACTCCATATGCATATGCACGGTTTACCCATGTGGAATCAATTGCGAGATAATTTGTCCCAGGTCACACAGGAAGTCTGTGGCACCACCACAAATTGTACCCAGATCTTCTGAGTCACAGTCCAGTGCCTTAATCACAAGATCATCATACCTCTCCACCTGAGTCTGCCTATATGACTCAAGCACAGGGTTTTTAATAGCAAATCTGACAGGGATGAAATCAGCAAGGTGCTATAGAAATTAATCCATTTATTGCGTGGTAGAACTTAAAATATCTACCGAAAGGATATCCACTCTGAAGCCAGTTTAAAGGTTTCCCTGAAATAGCTTTCTACAGGTTAACTGAAAAGTGCTATAGAAAAGCTATCATCATATCATTCCATGGGACTTTTAGGTAAGGGGTTGCAGTTGTCTTTGGTTTTAATTGCTTCTGTGGTAAAATCTGAAGTCCCATAATGCCTTTTCCATTCTGGTGTTGCTCTCCCCTAGAGTATTTCATAGGAAATTAAACTTCAGCTATGGAATTCTTAAGATTTTTTTAAACCCTATACAAAGAATGTAATTGCCTATAAAAGCCTATAATTTCTATAGAACCCTATTACATTTCTTTAGACCCTTAGTCGGTTCTCTTGGACTTTTCCATACGTTTCTCACTATTCTGAGTACAAAAAGTGCCAAACGGTGCTACTTGTACTCCAATAATGGGAGCTGGTTGGAAAGCAGGGTATTTTTTTCCACAGAAAATTTTGGTTTTTATTTTAAAAATCAACAACTTTTTGGCCAAGTTCTTGGTTTTTCAATAGAAACTCAAAATCTTCAGAAACCAGATCCTTTCGTTTTTTGCAGAAAAATTTTAGTCGAAAACCCAATATCCCATCGAAAACATGTTAGTGGAAAATTTTGGATGAACCCTAATAATAGTGTATAGTCTTCCTCCATTGCCATCTCATTTAAGCCTTGCTTGGGCTTTTGAATGAATTACATTTTGCTGCTTCCATACTAGCAGGGTGAGGTTTGCTGTTCCTCACTTATCAGTGGATTCATGTCCATGGTGTCCTTTGGAAGCCATGGGAGTTTTTCCATTCTGAACAGGATCAGATCCTTGTTTGCACCAGCCTTTTCTCACTTCTTTTCTCCATATCATATGCCAACTCTGAAGCACTATTTGGTGTTTCATTTCTAACTTGCTCAAGTGGCCTTTTTCTGTGCCTTGCGTGTGTCATAGTGCCCACAGTCAGCTGCCTTTGACAGCAAGGATTCAATAGCATCCCTTCCACACAAGAAGGTCAGGGGATGCTAATGTGACATTTTAGCAGCAAGTATTGCTGATGACTGACATTTTGTGGAAAGGTCTCATGGAGAGAGCAGTTTTAATGAGCACCAAGAAGGGAAAATGCAACTGAGAGTCCAAAAATGTGTGCTCTTTCATTTATTTTCAAAGAATCATTTCCTTTGTTAGTTAGGTTTTTCATACCAGGTACTGAATATTATCAGTGAATAATAATTAAAAAAATCTCAGGATTTACTTGTTAGAAGATCATATTTTGTATTCCTAACAATCACAAGCAGTTTCACTAGGCAAGTTGATTATTTTATCGTTTTGGACTCATTACTTTTTGTACTAGTTCATATGGGAAAAATGTCCCAACAGCGCTGCTACTTTAACTGCTGGAGGCCTGAGACCACCAAACTTGGCTGATCACTTTTAGGATTAAACTCCTCCAGCAGCCTTTGCAATAGGAAAGGTATTAATCCTGCTTGACCTGCTCAAATTCTAATTTGGGTGATTGTGTTCAGTTTAGCCTAAATTCCCCTCAAGCTGGGCCTACTATTTTTCTCCCTCACAATAGGTGGTATAAATGAAGGACAGATACTACTGTGAATAAATTGTTGTCCATATTTCAATTTCCCCCCAAAATTAACAAATCAAGCTCAAACATTGAAGGGAAGGGAACTGTTCCTGGAAAAGGCCTGAGGTCACAGACTGACACAGTAGCATTTACTATTAAGCGTTCCACTGCATAGGGTTTGGCTGGTGAAATATATCTGAAGCATGTTGGGCCCTCTTGTGCATCAAACACATGCCCCATACCAGCAGGCAGGACAATTTCACTCCAAGTTAACATGGCATTTGGGCATGGGAAAAAAAAGAAAGTAGGGATCACTGCCAGTAGGCTGTACCTGGGCGGGAAAAATACTGCATATAAAAGGCAATCCAAGGGGGGAAAAGCAGGATGATGCCAGTTAAAAAATACTGGATCCAATTTATTTAACAGGAAAATGTTTTCAGGAAGGATTAGTAGGCAAAGTACAGGGAGGAAATGAGAAACACCCTTGTCAAGGGCAGATGAAAAGCAGACAGGCTCTGCCTGCTTCATATCTTAGCACTAAGGAGGATAGGCAGTCCTTAAAAAAAATGCTATCGCTTTCTAACCATTAGACACTTTCACATTCCTGGCACCCCAAATTACAGCCCATGAACAGGGAGGAAAAGTAATCATCAGACAAATAAAAGCCAGCATGTCATTTTAAGACGTCCACACATGGTAGATCGTTGCTGGTTGTTGTGTTTTTGTTTTTTGTTTTTTTAAATTGGGCAGCTGTGGGCATCTTTCAGCAGCTTACAGGAAATGTAGCCTGTCTGTTAATCAAACACACTGTTTTCATTCGGCTCACAGTGCTGCTGCCCACAGTGCTGTTTAATCATGTGCAATCCAGCCCCAAAATGAAGTGTGATGGAAATTGCATTGCACCTTGTATGTTTCCGTTAGCACTATATCACCATTTGCCAAGGTGTTCTGTAGACACCTAAAGAGCACAGCCCCACTTCCACTTCCTTATTAATGTTTAATTAGGTGCCAAGAGCACCTTCAGGAAAATTGAGGTCTGCACAAACTCAGGAAAATCTGCCAGGAAAGAAAGCTGGAGGGGCTAGAGAGAGGTGTAAAGAACACCAGCCCCAAAACAAACAATCTAGCTTTTCCAGGGATGCAAGTATAGGGAGATCTATATATTATGAAATCCGCCTCTTTCCTCAGTGTGGAGGAAGGTATGCACATCTTCTGTCCTTCCACCCCCACCATTAGAAATTACAGAAACTGTAATAAACAAAACAAATTTTATTACTATAAATGCAGATTTTAAGTGGTAAAAGGGGTAGCAAACAGAACAAAGCAGATTACTAAGCAAATAAAGCCAAACACGCAAACAAAGCTTGTTTCACTAAAGAAATTGATTATAAATAGTAATTTCTTATCCTAGATATTGCTGCAGGCAGATTACAGAAAGTCTTGAAAGGCAGCTGCACTGGTCTCCAGCTTGAAACCTCAGTTAGTATTACTCACACGCTGGATGCCCTTCCAGGTTGGACTCAATCCTTCTCTCCCCCCCACCCGCTGAGTTGTTCTTGTTTCCAGGTGTTTTTCAGTGTCTTTGGGTGGGGAGGCAGAGGAGAACCTTGATGATGTCACTCTCCTGCCTTATATAGCTCTTATGTAAGGCAGGAACCCTTTGTTTTCTAGTGGAAAACCACTGGCATTTCAAAAGGAGAGGAGTGGTATCCAGTGCCAGGTGACTTGGACCAGTGTCTCTGCAGGGCTGTGGCAGCGATTGCTCATAGGCTGTCTGGAGCGTCTACAGGCAGACGAAGCTCTTTCACAGTCCATTTTCTCTGCTAATGGCCCATTAGCCCTGTCTGGCTTTTCCATTGTTACCTGAAGGGCTGGTTGGGGGTGACACCCAAAGTAGCACATTTGAAATACATATACAATGTTAATATTCCTAACTTCAGATACAGAAATGATACATGCATACAGATTGGATAATCCCATTCAGTAAATCATAACCTTTCCAATGTAGTAGCCGGCTCACTACAAAAGCATATAGACACCTCCTCATCAATTATTGGGAGTGGACCACATCCAGCCTGACTGAATTGGCCTTGTCAACACAGGTTCTCCACTTGTATGGTAACTCCTTTCTCTTCATGTGCCAATATATTTATGCCTGCATCTGTAATTTTCACTCCATGCATCTGAAGAGGTGGGGTTTTTTATCCACAAAAGCTTATGTCCAAATAAATTTGTTAGTCTTTAAGGTGCCACTGGACTCCTCGTATCCTTTCCAGTGATATCTCACATGAACTATCTTGCATAAAGTAGATATTTGCCCCCCCCAACCCAATGTCCTAGATGAGGGACTTTGCTGCCCCATCTTGCACTTGATGGGTTTTATGGTTAGACCAGCTTCTTTGAGCTTTGATAGCACAACCTCCAAGTGCTCCTTCTGGTCATCCCAGGTGTTGCTGAATACAGCAGTGTCATCTATGTATGCCCTGGCATAGTTCTGTAAACCCCTTAACACCCTGTTGACCAGTCTCTGCAAGGTTGAGTCAGCATTGACCAAACCAAAAGGTAACACTGTGAATCATGGAGCCCTATGTCAGTGACAAAAGCAGATTCTTGTTGCGCCTTCTCTTCCAGAGGGATCTGCCAGTAACCTCCAGTTAAATCAAAAATACTGAGGTATTTGGCTTGGCTCAGCACATCCACCAGGTCATCAATTTTTGGCATGGAGTACGCGTCTGTTACTGTAACAGCAGTAAACTTTCTATAGTCCACACAAAATCTTACAGCGCCATCCCTTTTGGGGACCAAGACCATCGCGAATGCCCATGAGCTGTCAGATTGCTTCATTGCTCCCAGTCCAGCATGTTCTGTATCTCTGTACGAATTTGCTCTTTCACCTTGCCAGTGGTCCTGTAAGGCCTGGAAGGAGGTGGGAGGGGGGAGGGGCTGTGTCCATTTTGTGAGGATTTTATGGGACAGCAAGTGTGTTCTCCCTGGCTTGTTGGATAATACCTCGTTCCAAAAGACATCATCTTTTGACCACTTTCCAGTCCTTGCAGCACTGATAACACCTCCCCCTTTTCAACTGGTGTCAATTCGTTACAGATTTCCATGCTTTCCAGAGTTGACCCATCTTGGCATTCAGCCATCAAATCAGACAGTGGGTAGGCCTCAGTTTTCCCTTTCACACAACAGATCATATTTACTCCAGCCTCTCTACTATGATAGGCTTTGAGCCGTGTCTCACATGTACCAGTCTCACATGTACAAGTCTCACATGTACCAGTTGGGGAACAGTATCATCGTGGGGCTTTTTAACTTGATACGTGTCCTCATTTGCCACTTCTACCACCTCAAAGAGCCCCTCCCAGGAGTTTTGCGTTTTGAACCTTTTCACAGAGTTGAGTACCATCACCACATCTTCTTTGTCAAAAGTGCGTTTACAAGTATTTTTATTATACCACGCCTTTTGTTTGGCCTGACTGTCTTGAAGGTTGCTTTGGACCACTTCCATCATGTCCTTTAATTCTCTCCTGAAACTTTGAAGATACTCAGTTACTGGTTCTTCCCTCCCCTCATTGCATCCTTCCCATGTGTCTTTAATGAGATCGAGGGGTCCCCTCGCTTTTCTTCTATATAGGTCAAATGGAGAAAATCCTATGGACTCTTGGGGTACCTTCCTGTAAGCATATATCAGGAATGGAAATAACTCATCCCAACTTTGGCCTCTTTTCTTGGCATACATTCCCAGCATGAATTTTAGGGTCTCATTGAACCTTTTCACCAACCCATTGGCCTGAGGATGATAGGGAGGATATTTCTGTGAACAAATTAGCTTAACTGTACATAGCTATGGGCGTTCATGTCAGAATTGCTGGATATGGCTACCTCTGTATGTAATGGGCAGCTTTGTGTGTTTGGAAACCTGAGTGATAGGATGGAGGGAGAGACAAGGAGGGTGAGAAAGGCAATGATTTCAGCACAATCTAAACTGAGCCCAGTAAAGTCTAATGGCCATACTATGATACACAGATAGGCCCGGTGACTTCACTGGGACTTCTTGTGGAGCAGGGTACAACTCAGCGTGAGTAATGGTATCACAATCTGCCCCTTAAACTCAGCCACAGTGTGCAGCTGAAGTTTGGGCTCAACCAGACCTTTGCCAATGATATGTTCTCTGAGCATTTGTTGGTGGTGATGGGAAGTGTTAGCTTGTAAGTTCAATGAATCTAGTCTTTACCAACACTACTATTCTGTCATGCTGACGAGCACAAATACACAACATTCAGCTCAGGATTTCTGGGCTGGGTTAGAGGGATATTTTTCTTTTAAAAACACATAAAAATGAAAACTCTATTTTAAGGCTTCAGCCTTAAGGGTCTGATCCAAAGTCCATTAATAACACTGATAATCTTTGAATGCAAAGATTCCCACTGATTTCAGTGGGTTTTGGATTAGGCCAGGAGAACGATCAGCTTCTGCTTTTCCTGGACTCCCTCATCACAGGAAATAATGCACTGAGTTGTAAATACTGTCACTTTAATTTCCTGCCTGAGGATCCCTCCACAAAAGACATCATCTTTTGACCACTTTCCAGGCTAGTAGATCATGGAAATTATGTGACACTACAGGAATTTCCAAGAGGTCAGATTTGTCAGAAAGGAAATTTTCAAATGAACACACTGTTCTCCAAGTGACCCCCACAAAAAAAAGTGTAGGGATATGTGGGGGAGTTGGGGGGACGCTCAATATGCAGACTTTGTAATTTGTTAAGAAGGTACAGTTAAAACTCCTCATCTCTCTGTGGGAAGTGCACATTTATAAGTCACTCTCTTTCTATGTATTTATAGGGCATTTATCACCCCCAGTATCTAGGAGCTCTTTGTGGGTTAAATTCACTCCTGTGAAGAAGGCCAGGAAAGGACCTATACACTACTTTCTGATAACCTGTTTTGAGGGCTCAAACTAAACTTAAATAGTACTTATGCTTTGTAGTGGCTTTCTGCATGGGGTGAATTTCTTCTTGAATGTAAAATGATGTGTCACACTGAAAAATAAAATCTGTACAGTGCATAGCCACGCTCCTATAAGCTGAATTAATGATCGAGCTTTAAGATTAATGAAAGCTACTACAGGAATGGTTTTCCTACTGTGGAAAAACTGATTGGGGCTATATTAGGTTTCCTAACACATGCTTTTCGTGAGGGGAGGAAAGAGGGAAATAAAACTTTGACAAAAAAAAATTGGTATGGTCTTGAAAGGCTCAATTTCTTGCCTCTGCATTTCCCCTCCGCCAGATTAAAAAAAACCACTGCAATTAACTGAGAAGAAAGAGGATTTTAACAAAGGTCAAGGTCTGACATCACACCACAGAGGTAAATGAAAACAGTTTTTCTCTTTTCAAAGACAAGTACTGCACAACTGCAGCCCTCAATTCCAGATGTTTCATACTTTTCCCCATAGGATTCATGTGATCAATAAAATGTGACATGTAAACAATGCAGTATGCCCTTTACTCCAACAAAATAGATGAGGTACCTCTGAACGTGTGGCTGGAGAATTCTGTATGAGAGAAACTCCATGAACTGAAACAGCCTAGCAAAAGGGTCAGTGTTTCTTTTCCCTCCTCTCAGCAAATTTTCATTTCATAACATGATGAGTTACAGAAGGCCGTGAACCAGCTCAGTGTGGCCTTACCTCATACCCTTGTGGGAAGACTGAATGCAAAGATTATGTGTCTAATTCCCCAAGTACAGCATGGGTCATAACCTGTTATTGTTGTTTGGTTGCAATAGTCCCAGAGCAGACGTTTTTCTTGTCCAGATTCCAATAATATATCTCACAGCCTACTTTCTTTTTCGTTACTCAGCCAGCGCGTCTTCTCAGATTAAATTTCCCCGGCACCATCTGTCGTTCCATTGGCTACCAATCTCTTGAAATCTGCTGCAGTCATTCCCCTGTGATAATGTGAGAGAATAAAACTGTGTGGTGGGGGAATTACAGTATGTGCGTTGCAGGGGGAAAGAATGACACACTCTTTGTTGGAAGCTGGTCGTTGGCTCTTGAGTTATTACTATTTCTCCAAGGCTGAAAAAAGACAGAGTTTTCCAGGATTTTTTCTGGGTGAAATCGCCATGGCTATAAACCAGGTGGAAAGCATCCCCATTTGTGGATTGGTAAAATGGGAGTGCCCTTCCTTCCCTATTGCCAAAGTGGGTCTGCCACATACACAATAGCTACTGTACTGTGGTAGAATCTCCTTCCTTAGAGGTTTTTAAGGTCAGGCTTGACAAAGCCCTGGCTAGGATGATTTAACTGGGACTTGGTCCTGCTTTGAGCAGGGGGTTGGACTAGATGACCTTCTGGGGTCCCTTCCAACCCTGATATTCTATGATTCTATGATTCTATGATTCTACCTTTTCTAGTCTGGCAAATGGTAGAGCATGCAATGACCCTTTTTGAAGCAAAAGTAAAAATGTGTGATTTATGTGGAACGTATCCATAAACGCATCCTGCAGGAAAGTGAATACATGTTGCTTGGAAGATCCATGGTATGATGACATGGGACCCTGCAAGAAAACAGACATCTTGCTGATAAGTCACATTTTCTCATTTGGTTACTTGTTAACATGCTAGATGTAGGGATGAGTGGGTTTTATTTCTACTGCATGTCACGTTGTATGTTAATGTGGAATACAGGGGGGAAATAAGAAAAAAAAACAACCTTGAATGATCCGTGCAGATGGCATCTTTTAAAGAAGCTGCCACAGAATGATGCCATTGTCAATCTATGAGGGTGAAATTCACGCCTGTGCAGAGTTCACAAGATCTGTGCATTGCTTAAGTCCCACTGGCTGTATAGGCCTTGTTTTGGCCCTCTGAGCATAGATGAACTTCACCCTAAACAGCATGTACAGTGTAGATAGCAGATGCAGGATAGCAGTGTTACCACAAGTCTTGTGATATTTGGGGGTTTTCTTAAAGCCCCAACCTCCGATACCAAGGGATTGCAAAAGAATCTCAGTTTTCAATTTTTAAAAAGTGTGTTTCTAGCCCTTCTGGTTGCAAAGAAAACCTTGAAAAGCTGAAGCAAGTGGACCCTAAAGGCTCAGAAATCAGAAGGCAAAAGAAAAGAACCCCATATTTGGCTTAAAAATCACAAGACATTTTATAATAATCTCATGATGAATTGGGACCTGACTCATGATTTTCGAACGCCTGAAGTTGGCAATGCTACAGATGCATTGGTGACACCATGCTGAGCCTTGGCAGGCAGTGTGATGGAAGGAAATTGGATGAGAGGAAGCCATTCCCTCTGACCAATGCTGTAGTGACAGAGAGGCGCTGAGGAGAGCTGGTTCTGGTCGTCTTTATCAGGAGTGAAGGTTGTACCTCAGGCTTTCAGGAGCAATGGGTTGGGGAGGGAATAAAAATGGGGTGGGATGCGGGGGGAAAATCCAAAAAGAAACCATTTTTTTTTTTGCAATAGGCTAGTTCAGCATTCGGACTACTGGGGAAATTTTTCTCCTAAGAACAAAATCTAATTTGATTGAA
Organism: Dermochelys coriacea; assembly: GCF_009764565.3. Taxonomy (NCBI): domain Eukaryota; kingdom Metazoa; phylum Chordata; order Testudines; family Dermochelyidae; genus Dermochelys; species Dermochelys coriacea. The sequence goes on from NC_050072.1 coordinate 120,829,320, forward strand.
ACCTAAAAAAAAATGCCTCAAATTTCAATATTCAATTGCAAAATTAGGGGGAAAAAGTAGGAAAAATATGTAATGTGCCATCTTTCCTACTGTTAACTATGGCTATTGGAGCATCTATCTCTCTGGGGGTTGGCTACCAGTGTGCCTTGTGCTGCTGTCCTGACTGGAAGACAGAAATGTCATTTTAGAAAGGACAATGTAAGAGACTTTTTCCAGGGCCTGAGAGAATCATTGATCACGAAAGAGGACCACATCTGTTGAATACGTTAGGTATCCAAGTTTGAAAATGTTGGCCTAGGCCCTCATTTCTGGGGATTCTTGCATAACTGGGCCATTGGAGGTGTTGGGGTTAGCTCCAATTTTTATTGTTTGTATTATAGTAGTGTCTAGAGGCCTGAACTGAGAGCATTGAGCTAGCTACTGCACAAACATAAAACTCCTGTTTTGAAGAGCTTAAAGTCTAAATAGACAAGACACAGAAAAGGTGGAAGGGGAAAGAGAGGTGAAGTGTTTTGCCCAATGTCTCTCAGCATGTCAGTGGAGGAACTGGGAAGAGAACCCAAGTCCTTTGACTTTCTGTCCACCAGACCACACTGCCTCCCTAGCTCTAAGGTCATAACACAATATATCCTGCCTGTCTCATTGGTCAAAAGTTAGGGAATAACTGTACTCAAACCCCTGAAATGTAGTGATTTTTGTTTATTGTGTTTTTAAAGCTCTTTGAGATCCTTAGATGACAGGTACCCTAGAAACAGTGTTTTAATGATCATAATTCATTCATTTTACTACAGCCGTGCAGCCATTGAGTCAGATTCCTCCATTCTGCTTTTAGCCAAGAAGGGGGGAACTGCTCTTGGAAGATGGGAGCTGCATTCAGAAGGCATTATCTTCCCCCACCCCAGATTCTGGGGGAGGCCCTTCGTGTGGGTTCTGTGCACTAATGTATCATTGCCGTCACGTATGCAGGGATTTTCCTGCGTAAAACTAAACTGAAGGTGTCAGCAGACTCTTATATGGATTCCCACGGCAGATTTGGAGTCCCCAGCCTAGACACAGTCCTGGGACATGTAAAGACCCACGGAATAATATATAAGTGCTAGGCTTCTACTCAAATGTCCTGATTCTGTGTGGATGCCCAACAATCTGAGAGTTTCACTTCAGATATCAGGATTTTTGCAAGACTAGATGGCCATACACCCTTCCCAGTTGGTAAAGAGGCAACCCTGTCTCCGAGTCCTCTTCCACTCAGTAGGATGGCTTAAGCCTTAGAACATGTCTATACTGCATACTTAGTTTGGGTAATTGACACCCCGGTCTACACACATGGGTTAGCCTAACCCAAGTTTGTGCATTCATACAGCAAAGACCTACCTGCATGACTGTATCCTCACTGTTTCAGCACTCGCCCATGTGTTGCCTGAGGGCATGTCTTGCCTGTCCCTCAAGGTAGTGGTGGGGAAACTGTGGAAAGGGCATTTTGGAGGACTATCAGCCACTCAAGTGGTCTGCCAGAATCTCCAATGAACAGTGTGTGGGGCTGTACTCCAACCCAAGCTAAAACATAGCTTTATCACACCCCAGCCATGCAAGCAAGCATAGATGCAAAGAAGCATATGCTTGAAGATATTGTGTGTGGATGGTAGGGAGGTTTGGGGCAAAAATGTGTATGCACACAGGCCAAAACTGCTGTGTAGACATACCTTTAGCAGTCAAAGTATTCCTTCTATCTTCTGGCCTTTGCTCAGTTTTTTTCATAGAAGAGCATGGTTTAAATCTCTTAAACTACGTTTGATCACTACAGAATGCATAATGAGCTAAGGTAATGCCTCACTTCTGGTATATTGTGGGGCTGTCAGCAAATGTTTTCCAGAAGTTAAGCTCCTGCCAGGTTGGTAACCAATCAGGTCATTCAATTTGTCCAGCCCATCTTTACATGATTTCATTAAACTTTTTACAGCCAATTTTTTTGATCCAGACCATTCACTCCCATTTGTGTTCATGGACTTTGTGCCTGCACGGAAGGAAAGAAATGAGGCAAATCTGCTGTCTATTACACACATGCACACCCCCCCCCCCCAAAATCAAGGGGGTTGCACACAGGCTAAGTGAGAGTAGAACTGGGACCACAACACATGTGCCAGAGAATGAATGATTGAAGGAGGCTAGATAAAATTGCAGCTGGGAAAGAAAAGCAAACATACTGTGGGTGAAAATGTAGTGATGAGTGGAAGGCCCTAGCCAGCTGCCCCCTTCTTCCTGACTCAGGAAAGAAAATAATGTTGAAACTCTCAGGTCACACACACAGAGAGGAGAAAATAGGGCAAGAACCAGGCTTGGGAATCTGTAATTGAAGGGCTTCCAAGTTTCAAAGGGTGCCATAGTAAAATAATAAAATAGGGCTGCAACTGATTGTGAGGGAAATGAATCTCTGAAAGGGAAATGAATGAATCAAAGCAGGCAAATTGCTCTCTGAGTGTATTATTTTACAAGCCTCGTTCCAAATAGGGTGGGAGGAAGCCTTTTGGCTTATGCATCTGAAGCTACATCCCTATATTTGATACAACACCTTGTTGTCCATGTCCATTTGTATCACAAATGGAAATGCAGTTAACTATTTGTTCTCTACAAAGGAATTTTTTCAATTACACATCAAGGTGAAATTCTCTGCCTTGTGTTAGGTAGTGAGTCAAACTTGACATTACTGGTCCCTTCTGGCCTTAAAATCCATAGATTAGGTCTCCTGCTGATGTAAATCGATGTAACTCTTTGGACGTCAATAGAACAAGGCTGACTTACACCAACTAAGGATCTGGCCTGAAGAGTCTATAAATTTATGTTCATGTGTATGTTTAAGGGTTGCTGAAACAATAATATTCGTTTTACAGTAAACCTGGTAGATGCCATTACATCTTCTTTTCTTGCTGGCTTGCCTGTGGTTGTGCCTAATGCCACTCCCATATATGGTGCATGCTTTGAACACATGACTGATGTTCACTCTCATTTGGTAACAGTATGCACACTAACACTCTTTCACCATTTCTCTTCATGTCCTTCCCTGTCATCTCCTTGCAGCTCAGTTTCATTTCCTTGCTGAAAAATCATTGATTAGACCAGCTCAAAGAAACAAAACTGTGTGGTGGGTGGATGATGATAAAGCTCCAGGCAACAAAGAGGAAGTTCTTGTTGCACATTTGGGTCAAACTCTGATCTCAGTTACACTAGTGCGAAGCTAGGTAAAGAGTTTCAAGCTTATGTGACAAAAGTTAGACACTGGACCCACATTTGAGCTCCTGAATAAATGACCTGATTTTCAGAAAGGTGGAGCACCCATGGCTCCAACTGAAGACAATGTGAGTTATGGATACTCATTGCCTATGGAAATCAGGCCTTTTATTTAGAACATTTTTGCCCTATTGAAGTCCATGAGACTACACTGATATCACTGATAGCAGAATTTTACCCATTTGGCCCATTGTCTTTCAAAAACAGACTCTGCAGGCTTACAGGGCTATTCCAGGGGATCAGTGTCGATCTGCATCTAGATAGTTGTGGTTCTGCTGCTTCAGAGCAGGTTATTCTCCTCCAAGAAACACACACAGCAAAGTTGAAGGCTTCCAAGAATATTTCAGAGCTGGGTCTCCATCAGGCATTGTACATTACTTCTGATAGTTTACTAACTAAGCACAGGGATTCACATAGGGCTCCATCCTGCAAGTTGCTGAGCACTCTAATCCTGATCCAGCAAAACACTTAAGCATATGCTTAACTTCAAGCACATAAGTAATCCCAAAGATCTGAATAGGATTATTCACATGCTTAGAGTTAAGCACATATTTAAGTTAAGGGTCAGAGTACTCAGTATCTTGTAGGACTGGGTTTATAATTCATATCAGCCATCACAAAATTTAGCAAGAGTTCAGAAGTTAGTAGCTAATGATTTATTGTTCCAGCAAATAGATATAATCATTTATGTTAAAGAGAAAGAAGAGCATTTGCCCACTGATTGCTGGAACGCCTTCTTTAACAGAGTCCTCTTTGTAGGGCCTTTTCTTGGCTTCTGGTTGTGGTAGAAATATCTGCTGTCATCCCCTGTCTAAAAATGATAAGAGTTGTAGCTATTCTGATAGTGCCATTGAATAACTCTTTGAATGGAGAGCAGACAGGACAACTTTTACTATCAGTTGTGTAAATTCCCTTGTCTTTCATTTTGTTTTGGCCTTGTCCTGGAACAGTTTGGAACTCGGTATCCAGATGGTCTTCCTAAGCATGTAAAAATTATTAATGAAAAGTTAGAAAGGAACGACAGTGGAACCTTGCTAATGCTCAGCTGGCTAATCTAGTCACTCATACATACCGAAAGAAAATGTAGCTCTCAGCAGATATTATAAACGACCATGCTGACTGTGGTCCCATATTACTAAGATGCTTTTACAATTAATACTAGTGAACATTCAAAAACAATATTTTCAAATTTCGGTGCTTTGATGTTGGCCCCTAAATCCGCATGTAGGCAGTAAGTGACTTCATTTCAAAGTCAATAGGTGTTGAGCATGGTCAGCACCTCTTGAATTTAGGCCACTTTTATTTAGGTGTCTTAAAAAATGGATTTAAGTGACTAACTTTAGGCTACCAAGTTTGAACAATTTGGCCTCAGGGCCTATGCTGCTCATTAGCCTGCTGCTATAATTTTGTTTGTTTTGATCCCTGACCAGATGCATGTGCCTGGAATAACTTATTTGATCTAGCAACTTATCTAGTTAAATTTTAGGACAAGGGTAGTGTTAGTGTTGTTTAGCAATGGACCTGAACCCTGCTTCTAGATGGAACCTGAATCCGAATTTTGCGGTTCAGGCCCATCTCTAGTTTTGTTGATTTGGATTTTACCAGGCGTTTTCTTTGATTGGAGTATTTCTTCCTCCAAACTATACACATTTACTGTTCTGACTGCATGTTGACCAATATATTTCATTGTCTTATTGTGTCAGACTCTCCCACTCCATACTCAGATGTTCTGGGGTCATAGCCAGAAATCTACATCCAGGTCAGAAAAAAGAAAGGCAGGATAGCAATGGCAAATGGATCTGCTATAACTAGCTTTTCTTTTGATTTGAGAACGGAGGAAGGTCAAATCTCCTTCATGCCAAACCTTCTTCTGTAAATCATTCCAACCTTATGCACAAACCTTGTATTGTCCTGTTTTTTCTCCTGTAGTCAAATAGATATTGATCAAGTTGCTCAGCCGAAAATGTAACCTTTCTTTAAAAAACATATTTTTGTTGCCCACGTCCAATCTCACTACTAAATGTGACAATAAAGACTTTTTTTTTTTACCAGCTCCACTGTGTAACTCTACAATTAAAAATTCTTTGGGCAGTGACCACAGGACTAAGTATAGGTGAAAGGTATGTGATGGAAGCTGCCTATCTAGCCTTACCACTCTTGTGTGCAGTTATTAAAGAATGAAGGAAACAGAAAAAGAACAGTTGCATTATATTCATAGACTTGTCTGCACCATGATTTCTTGTCAATGGAGGAGACACAACAGGAAAGGCCACCAGCTGGACCTGCCAGTCTTTAGAGAATCCTTTAAAATACTATAATGAAAATGGAAGCTGAGAGTTTTGGAAGGGCTAAAAAAACACACATGCTCCAGGGCACAAGGCAGCTTCCAACAGAGATCAGGAAGGAATTTTCCCTATGAGGAGGTGCAGCACATCTCCCAAGTGCCTTTTGCAGGGTTCCTTGCACTTTTCCCTGAAGCAGCTGCTACTGGTCACTTTGGAGACAGGCTGCTGGATGGGATGGACTACAGCTGTGGTCCAGTTATGACAATTCCTATGTTCCTGATAAATAACTCTCCCCAAAAAGATATTTCTACTTGCTGCACTGAGAATTGCTTACACCAGTGCTACACTGGTTGCCTCACGCTGGGCTTTTGTTATTTATTTATTAAAGGCCAGGGAGATCCAGGGGATGAAGGTGGGTCTAATTCTGCCTCCATGTGCATCATTTGGGCACAGCTCTAGAACCTGCTATCCTTCGAGCACAGGCACTGTTCTATGTATAGCTCTCCCAATGCGCCAGCCGGAAGAAGGGTGAGATATGTTTGGAGCATGCTACCTTCTGATACGCTGTAGCAACAGGACAGCTAAACCTGCATGATGGGGAATTCTAGGGAGGAATTCCGTTGGGGCTCTGAAGTTTCACACCATCCACAATGTGGAGTTGTGCCTAAATAAGAAGGCTGAGTTCTAAGTTACTTCCCTGGCTTAAGATTGCAGAAAAGATGCACTGAGTTTTCAAACTACAGTCACTTCTACTTAATGGCTGAATTACTGTGCAACACAATCCTCTGTTTAATTGGAGCAAAATCTCAGCAACCAAATTATTTGTATTCAAAGACACTTGCATGCTTATTTAAAAAGTGTAGGGCTAGTCCCAAGCATTCAAAAAGCATGTGTCAGACACCAATACATCATAAGATTGCTTTAAAATCATGAGACTTTTATCCACAAAACAAATCCCAGTGGGTTTAGCTGCCTTCAGATTTTTGAGCTTTCTCAGTGAACCTGCCCTTCGCTCATTTGTATGTGATCAGTTCAACTCTAAAATTAAATGGCAAACAAATAAATTAACACAGTTAAGGATGCTGGCTGGCAGGGCAGGCCCTTTCAGAACGCTGAGTTGAGCAAAGCTTCTGAAAAGCAGGAAATACACAGTTAAGGTTGCCCAGGCAACCTTAACTTTGTCCTCTTTCAACAAAAAATAAACAGGTCTAGTCTAGATGAAGGAATGTGGGTTTACATTTTAGCAGTAAACAAAGCCATCGAGCTAAACTAACAGAGGGTATCTTGATCCTGAATTCAATAGACAGAATTAACATGGTCCGGCACCCCAGAGAAACACAGAGACTGAATCCCCAGGAGGCCTTCCTGACTGATAAGACAAAAACTTGCCTTTGGGGATAGAAGGAAGAAAGAGAGACTCCGTCTTTATTCTTCCCATTAGGGAGACAAAGAAACCAAGCGATTTGACCTCTGGGGTGGGTCATGGGCCAGGCCTGCCAGTAAAAAGTGGGAAGAAGAAACCATCTTGAACAAAGATTGTATCTTGCTAGGTTACGTTTTAGTCTTTTAGATGAATGTTTCCACTTTTAGTTGCTTGTAACCATCTCTATCTTTATCCCTTTTGCTTGGTCTGACTTAATCCACGTTCTTCTGTTAATCAACTTGTTTTACTTTCACTATAAACCAGTTCAGTGCCATGCTTGAAGGGAAGGATGTATTTAATGCAGTTAAATTAATAAACTGTACTGTACTAGCTCTTCAACAGAGCATAAACTTAAAATCTTCTATCAATGTACAGTGATAGCTGCTGCGCATTGCAGAGAAATATCTCTGAGGAACTCGGGGGCTGGAGTTCACTGATTGTTACCTGCTAAGCCAGGCTTGGGCTGGAGGAGCCGTGAGGAGTTTGCTGGTGAGGAAGACAGGCTCGTGTGGCAGGGAGCTGATGCACAGGGCTGGTCTATACTAGAAAACTAGATTGATGCAGCTACGTCACTAGGGGATGTGAAAAATCCACACCCTTGAGCAATGTCATTAAGCTGACCTAACCCCTGTTGTAGACAGCACTAGGTTCATGGAAAAATTCTTCAGTCGATCTAGATACCAGCTGTGCTGTAGCATTTTAAGTGAAGACATAGCCACAGTCTAGTCTCTTGCAAAGCTCACACTTGCTGAGGCAGAGAAGTAACACAGGGGTGCACAGCTTTGGGTATCCCCAGCAGCGTGTTACAAGCTCCACTCCTCCTCCTTTGAAAAATGCATCAGTCTGCTCCTTCCCACTCCATCCCCACCATACCAGAGCTGGGGAGGGCGAAGGGGATGAAGAACTTCTGGAGATACAGGGTTCAGACTGGGAGGAGAGGACAAGGAGCAGAGGTAGTGTTGGGGGTTGTCATAAATATAAAGGGAATCCCTTTAAATCCCTCCTGGCCAGAGGAAAAACCCTTTCACTTGTAAAGGGTTAAGAAGCTAGGATAACCTCGCTGGCACCTGACCAAAATGACCAATGAGGAGACAAGATACTTTCAAAACTGGGGGGGGGGGAACAAAGGCTCTCTCTGTCTGTGTGTTGTTTTTGCCAGGACCAGAGCAGGAATGCAGGTCAGAACTCCTGTAAAGGGCTAATAAGCAATCTAGTTAGATATGCGTTAGATTCTGTTTTGTTTAAATGTCTGATAAAATAATTTGTGCTGAATGGAATGTGTATTCCTGTTTTTGTGTTTTTTTGTAACTTAAGGTTTTGCCTAGAGGGATTCTCTATGTTTCTGAATCTGATTACCCTGTAAGGTATTTACCATCCTGATTTTACAGAGGTGATTCTTTTACTTTTTTTCTTCAATTAAAATTCTTCTTTTAAGAACCTGATTGCTTTTTCAATGTTCTTAAGATCCAAGGGTTTGGGTCTGTGTTCACTTATGCAAATTGGTGAGGATTTTTATGAAGCCTTCCCCAGGAAAGGGGGTGTAGGCTTTGGGAGGATTTTGGGGAGAAAGATGTTTCCAAGTGGGCTCTTTCCCGGTTATATATTTGTTAGACGCTTGGTGGCAGCAATAAAGTCCAGGGGCCAAAGGTAAAATAGTTTGTACCTTGGGGAAGTTTTAACCTAAGCTGGTAAAAATAAGCTTAGGGGTTTTTTCATGCAGGTCCCCACATCCGTACCCTAGAGTTCAGAGTGGGGAAGGAACCTTGACATGGTGGCAGAGTGGTGGGATTAACTTGAAATCATTTTGAGATCAATTTGAGATTTTTTGAACTAGAAGCACAGATTTTTTAAAAGGAAATATTTTTTTTTTCCTTTGGGCTGCTGGAAAGCAGGTTTTAAGCTGAAAGCAGTTAGTTTTTTTTTTCTCTGCTTGGGAGCCAGAGCAGAGATAAAAGGGAATTGTCTTTTGTGAGATAGAGTTTTCTCTACTTAAAGGCAGGGTAGTTAACCTCCTGCAGGGAAATTCATCAGTCTTCACAGACCTGAAGTTATTTTTTACCTAAGAGTAACTAGAGGGGTTTTCTGTCTATTTGCCTGGAGACAAAGGTGTTAGGGTTTTTTTTTTTTAAAGGATTTTTCTGTAGGCTGACAATCACTATCAGAGAACATAGGTATCCGGTTACAGCACAACCTATTTTTGTTTTGACAAGCCAAGTTGTTTGTTTGTTTGTTTTAGTTCTAACTCTCGGGTGTAAAGTTAGTTAAAAACAGAGAGGCAGACAGGTTTCAGAGTAGCAGCCGTGTTAGTCTGTATTCGCAAAAAGAAAAGGAGTACTTGTGGCACGTTAGAGACTAACAAATTTATTTGAGCATAAGCTTTCCTGAGCTACAGCTCACTTCATCGGATGCATTTGGTGGATGTTTTTCCACCAAATGCATCCGATGAAGTGAGCTGTAGCTCACGACAGCTTATGCTCAAATAAATTTGTTAGTCTCTAAGGTGCCACAAGTACTCCTTTTCTTTTTGCAAACATGACAGAAACTAAGGAAACCGCCAAAGAGGCTGCCCACAGGAGAGCTATGGAGACAAAGGAAAAAGAATGGAAGCATGCTGAGGAGGAAAGGGAGGCTGCCCACAGGAGAGCTATGGAGGCAAGGGAAAAAGAAATGGAGGAAAAGGAAAAAGAGAGGCAGCATGCTGAGGCGGAGAAGGAAAAAGAAAGGAAGCATGCACTGGAGATGGAGAAGGCAAAGGCTGAGTGGAATCTACTGGATAACCCTAACCAACCTTCCCCAACAATCCACAAATGGGAGCGACTATGTCCACAGTATGATGAATCCAGTGATATTGCTGAATATTTTCTCACCTTTGAGAGACTGTGCACTCTCCATAAAATTCCTGAAGCTCACAAGATGACCACATTGGTCATAAAATTAACTGGAATAGCTCTGGACATGTTCAATAAGATGCCTATTGATGAGGCTTCTGACTATAACAAGTTCAAGGATTTGGTTTTAAAGCAATTTCAAATTACATCTGAAACATACAGAGTAAAATTTCAAACCCTTAAGAGAGGGTCTGGACTAAGTAATGTGTCTTATCTAAACCAGATGAAGGATCTGTTATATAAATGGGTCCAAGGAAGGGGTGTCACTAGCTTTGACGGAATGTGTGATTCGATAGCTCAGGAGCAATTCCTGAATATGTCCAAGGAGGAAATAAAACAGTGTTTATGGGATAAGGAAATGGACTCAGCAGAAAGTCTTGCTTTTTATGCTGATCGATACGAGCAGTCTCAGACCGCCAGAGAGGCGGGGCAAGCCGGATCAAAACGGGTGGAGGGAGGAGAGAGGAACAACCCTGGTTGCAGTTGGAGCGGATACCAGAAGGGACACCCTCAGACCACAACCTACTACTGGGGGCAGCCCAAGGCTCCAACTACACACAGTCCTGCCACACCGTTCTCCAGCAACCCACCTCGCCCCAGTGACCCATCAGCTGGACAATGTTTTAAATGTAACGAGCCGGGGCATGTGAAGGCCAACTGCCCCAAGAACCCCAACAGATTACAGTTCATTTCACCGGAATCACACCAGAGGTCCTCAGGCCCAGATACCCTCAGAGTGGAGGGAAACTGTGAGTATGGGCGGGAAGAAGGTCACCACGTGAAGGGACACCAGAGCACAAGTGTCAGCTATCCATGCTTCCTCAGTGGACCCCAATTTAATCGACCCAGAGATTCAAGTGACAATTCAACCCTTCAAGTCCAACTCTTTCAATTTGCCTACATCCAAGTTGCCGGTCCAGTACAAGGGCTGGTCAGGAACGTAGACTTTTGCAGTATATGATGATTATCCCATCCCCATGCTGTTGGGGGAAGACTTAGCCAATCATGTAAAGCTAGCCAAGAGGGTGGGAATGGTCACCAGTGGCCAGGCTAAGCAAGCCGTCCCGCCTAGCTCTGTTCCAGAAACTTCTACCAGGACCTGGTCAGAGGTGATGGACCCAGATCCCATGCCAATGTCTGCAACAGCAGTAGTGGATCCAGTCCCAGAGACCCAGACAGAGTCAATCCCAGATCCGGAACCGGCAGCAGCCGATAACTCTACACAAGAGGCTCATCCGGAGCCTGAACCCCAACATAGTGCACCAGCACAGAGCGGTTCACAGTCAACGGAAATAGCCCCATCCCATACATCACTTCCAGAAGGACCAAGCCTAGGTCCACAATCCAATGAGGTACTGATGTCTCCAGCATCAAGGGAACAGTTCCAGACTGAACAGGAAGCAGATGAAAGCCTCCAGAGAGCTTGGACCGTGGCACGGAGCAACCCACCGCCTCTCAGCTCTTCTAATCGATCCAGGTTTGTTGTAGAAAGAGGACTTTTATACAGGAAAACTTTCTGGTGGACACCAGGAAGACTGGCATCCTCAGAGACAGTTGGTAGTTCCAACTAAGTACAGGTAAAGCTCTTGAGCTTGACCCACGATCATCCTAATGGCCATGCTGGGGTGAACAGGACCAAAGACCATTTGGGGAGGTCATTCCACTGGGAGGGAATGGGCAAGGATGTTTCTACCTATGTCCGGTCTTGTGAGGTATGCCAAAAAGTAGGAAAACCCCAAGACCAGGTCAAAGCCCCTCTCCAGCCACTCCCCATCATTGAAGTTCCATTTCAGTGAGTAGCTGTGGATACTCTGGGTCCTTTTCCGAAAGTACATACTGACTTTCATGGATTTTGCCACCCGATGGCTGGAAGCAGTAGTTCTAAGCAATACCAGGGCTAAAAGTGTGTGCCAGGCACTAGCAGACATTTTTGCCAGGGTAGGTTGGCCCTCCGACATCCTCACAGATGCAGGAACTAATTTCCTGGCAGGAACTATGGAAAGCCTTTGGGAAGCACATGGGGTGAATCACTTGGTTGCCATCCCTTACCATCATCAAACAAATGGCCTGGTGGAGAAATGTAATGGGACTTTGGGGACCATGACATGTAAATTCGTAAATGAGCACTCCAATGATTGGGACCTAGGGTTGCAGCAGTTGCTCTTTGCCTACAGAGCTGTACCACATCCCAGTTTAGGGTTTTCACCATTTGAACTTGTATATGGCCGTGAGGTTAAGGGGCCATTACAGTTGGTGAAGCAGCAATGGGAGGGGTTTACACCTTCTCCAGGAACTAACATTCTGGACTTTGTAACCAACCTACAAAACACCCTCCGAACCTCTCTAGCCTTGATAAAGAAAACCTACAGGATGCTCAAAAAGAGCAAAAAGCCTGGTATGATAAACATGCCAGAGAGCGTTCCTTCTAAGTAGGGGACCAGATTATGGTCTTAAAGGTGCTCCAGGCCCATAAAATGGAAGCTTTGTGGGAAGGGCCATTCACGGTCCAGGAGAGCCTGGGAGCTGTTAATTACCTCATGGCATTCCCCACCTCCAACCGAAAGCCTAAGATATACCATATTAATTCTCTAAAGCCCTTTTATTTCAGAGAGTTAAAGGTTTGTCAGTTTACAGCCCAGGGAGGAGATGACGCTGAGTGGCCTGAAGGTGTCTACTACGAAGGGAAAAGTGCTGGTGGCGTGGAAGAGGTGAACTTCTCCATGACCCTTGGGCTATGCAGCGACAGTAGATCAAGGAGCTGTGCACTAGTTGTGCGCCGACATTCTCAGCCACCCCAGGACTGACTGAACAGGCATACCACTCCATTGACACAGGTAATGCTCACCCAATTAAAGTCCAACCTTATTGGGTGTCTCCTCAAGCTAAAACTGCTATAGAACGGGAGATCCAGGATATGCTACAGATGGGTGTAATTCGCCCCTCTGGCAGTGCATGGGCATCTCCAGTGGTTCTAGTTCCCAAACTAGATGGGGAGATATGTTTTTTCATGGACTACCGTAAGCTAAATGCTATAACTTGCCCAGACAACTATCCAATGCCACACACAGATAACTATGAGAGAAACTGGGACGGGCCCAGTTCATCTCTACCTTGGACTTAACCAAGGGGTACTGGCAGGTACCGCTAGATGAATCCACCAAGGAAAGGTCAGCCTGCACCACACATGTCGGGCTGTATGAATTTAATGTGCTCCCTTTCGGGCTGCGGAATGCACCTGCCACCTTCCAAAGATTTGTAGATGGTCTCCTAGCAGGATTAGGAGAATATGCAGTTGCCTACCTTGATGATGTGACCATATTTTCAGATTCCTGGGCAGAACACCTGGAACATCTACAAAAAGTCTTCAAGCGCATAAGGGAGGCAGGACTAACTGTTAAGGCTAAGAAGTGTCAAATAGGCCTAAACAGAGTGACTTACCTTGGACACCAGTTGGGTCAAGGAACTATCAACCCCCTACAGGACAAAGTGGATGCTATACAAAAGTGGCCTGTCTCAAAGTCAAAGAAACAGATCCAATCCTTCTTAGGCTTGGCCGGATATTACAGATGATTTGTACCGCAATACAGCCAAATCACCGCCCCACTGACAGACCAAAAAACCAAAAAAGAACCAAAAAAGAAACAGCTAAATGCCATTCAGTGGACCGAAGAGCGTCAGAAGACCTTTAACCAGCTTAAAGCGACCCTCATGTCTGACCCTGTGTTAAGGGCCCCAGACTTTGACAAACCATTCCTAGTAACCACAGATGAGTCCAAGCCTGGTGTGGGAGCAGTTTTAATGCAGGAAGGATTGGATCAAGAATTCCACCCTGTAGTGTTTCTCAGCAAGAAGCTGTCTGAGAGGGAAAGCAACTGGTCAGTCAGTGAAAAAGAATGTTACGCCATTGTCTACGCTCTGGAAAAGCTACACCCATATGTTTGGGGACGGTGTTTCCGCCTGCAAACCAACCATGCTGCGCTATAGTGGCTTCATACCACCATGGGAAATAACAAAAAACGTATTCGGTGGAGTTTAGCTCTCCAAGATTTTGATTTCGACATTCAACACATCTCAGGAGCTTCTAACTAAGTGGCTGATGCACTCTCCCATGAAAGTTTCCCAGAATCAACTGGTTAAAATTGTCCTTGAGATGTGGAAAATACTGTTAGTCTTTATATACTTGGTAGTATATTTAGAGGTGCATGTGTCTTATTAACTCTGTTTTCTCCTAGAGCTCCAGAAAGAAATCACAGTCAGCGTTTCACCCTATCTGTGATTTGGGGGGCATGTCATAAATATAAAGGGAAGGGTAAACACCTTTAAATCCCTGCTGGCCAGAGGAAAAACCCTTTCACCTGTAAAGGGTTAAGAAACTAGGATAACCTCTCTGGCACCTGACCAAAATGACCAATAAGGAGACAAGATACTTTCAAAGCTGAAGTGGGGGCGGGGGAACAAAGGCTCTCTCTGTCTGTGTGTTGCTTTTGCCAGGACCAGAGCAGGAATGCAGGTCAGAACTCCTGTAAAGGGCTATTAAGCAATGTAGCTAGAAATGCGTTAGATTCTGTTTTGTTTAAATGGCTGATAAAATAAGTTGTGCTGAATGAAATGTATATTCCTGTTTTTGTGTCTTTTTGTAACTTAAGGTTTTGCCTAGAGGGATTCTCTATGTTTTGAATCTGATTACCCTGTAAGGTATTTACCACCCTGATTTTACAGAGGTGATTCTTTTACTTTTTCTTCAATTAAAATTCTTCTTTTAAGAACCTGATTGCTTTTTCATTGTTCTTAAGATCCAAGGGTTTGGGTCTGTGTTCACCTATGCAAACTGGTGAGGATTTTTATGAAGCCTTCCCCAGGAAAGGGGGTGTAGGCTTTGGGAAGATTTTGGGGAGAAAGATGTTTCCAAGTGGGCTCTTTCCCGGTTATATATTTGTTAGACACTTGGTGGTGACAGCAATAAAGTCCAGGGGCCAAAGCTAAAATAGTTTGTACCTTGGGGAAGTTTTAACCTAAGCTGGTAAAAATAAACTTAGGGGGTTTTTCGTGCAGGTCCCCACATCTGTACCCTAGAGTTCAGAGTGGGGAAGGAACCTTGACAGGAGTGCATAATTGCTGGGCTGGGGTTGAGCAGATGTGGAGCTGTGGGGCACAAAATTAATGAATCAGAATATTTGGCACCATCGAGCAGCATTTATATAAATCTGTGTGATTTGGTTGTAGTTGAATGGTCCAGCGAGAAGTCCTGTAGTGTGGGCCAAAATCACCTTACTCTAGTACTTTAGGAGAGATAGCTACACTGATGCCAAGACAAATCCATATGAATATAATAGGGAAAAATTATTATGTATGGTTGTGTGGTGTTACGGCCAAAAGAGCTAATGTGATCCTTGGGTGCATAAACAAGGGAATCTTGAGTAGGAGTAGAGAGGTTATTTTGCCTATGTATTTGGCAATGAGACTGCGGCTGGAATACTGTGTCCAGGTGTGGTGCCCACAATTCAAGAAGGATGTTGATAACTTGGAGAGAGTTCAGAGAAGAGTCATGAGAATGATTAAGGGATTAGAAAATATGCCATACAGTGATAGACTGAGGGAGCTCAAACTATTTAGCATAACAAAGAGAAGGTTATGAGGTGGCTTGATTAGTCTACAAGTACCTACAGAGGGACAAATATTTAATAATGGGCTCTTCAATCTAGCAAAGAAAGATCTAACATGATCCAATAGCTGGAAGTTAAAGCAAGACAAATTTAGACTGGAAATAAGGCAATGAAAGTAATTAGCCCTTAGAACAATTTACCAAGGATTGGGGTGGATTCCCCATCACTGACAATTGTTAAATGAAGATTGCTGGGTTTTTTTCCCCTAAAAGATCTGCTCTTGGAATTATTTTGGGGAAGTTCTCTGGCCTGCGTGATACAGGAGGTCAGACTATGTGATCACAGTGGTCCCTTCTGGCCATAGACTCAATGAATCTATGTATATTCATAATTTTAAAAATATATGATTATGTTGGAAGGTGTTGATAGCTGCCATCAAGTGAGTCTTTGATCCAAACACAATCTCAGACGTCATTACAGCCAATGGGCGTGCCAAGAACTCTCAGTCTCTGTGGAAGGACCAATTCAACCCTTTTATGTAATGAAGACAGCTGGAAACAATGAGGGTTGGGTCGCCCACTGCAGTGGCCCACATGGCAGATCAAAGCTAAGCCGTGTTGGTTGAGGGATTTGTCAGAAGCAAATGCAGGAGCTAGGAGTTTTGGTTTTCAGTCTGTGAGTGTTGGAAGCAGACAGCCAGGGAAGCAGAAGAAGTAGTGAATGGGACCCTGAGGGGAAGTAGAGAGTCTCACCGACAAAGGTCACCGGAGTGATGGCAGACCTGGGGATTTCTGAGCAAGGAAACTGCTTGCTGTTGTTTGGTCTCACTATGCTCAGGAGAAGAGGACTTTTTGTGCACTCTTTGTAAATAAACAAGAATACACCAAAGAAGAACTGTAACCTGACTTGAATCATCAGTGTCTCCTTCTAATGGGAACAATCGTGTGAGGCCCTGAAGGAGTAACAATATAAAAAATTCAAAAAACAAATTAGAAATATGTGCAAAAAGTCAAATAAAGGTGTGACACTCCCTATATAACTGTGCAAAATCATTCCATGACTCTTTCAGGTTTGACCAATGATTTGCAATTTTTCCAAGAATTACAAGCTACAGGTCCAGTTCTGCATGCTCACTATGTGTGGAAGTCCCATAACTGAGTGCTAAAACACTGAAGAAAGTATGATACAGATGTTTCCATTTAGCTAATCCCCACCTAGCAAAACCCCACCCCAAAGCATTTAATAAGATAGACAAAAATCCTCCCTCCACTGGAAAAAATCATGAACCTAATATGATGTCAGCAAACTATTACTGTTCACTCTGCTTATGTGTTGAATCCCTTTTCCTTTCTTCACTCTGTCTTGTCCATTCAAATTGTAAGCTCTTTGAAGCAGGGACTATCTATTACTTTGTTTGTGTAGCCTATAGCACAATGGGACCCTGATCTCAGTTGGGGCTTCTTAGTGAAACAAATAATAAACAATAATAATTTCATGTGTAATATTAGTGTTACACATTAGGGATGGGTGAATGGAACAATTCATTTCCCAGATTGCTTGAATGTTGCCCATATTTGATGAGCTTAATATTTCCAAATAGTTTTGTCTGGTAGTGGTGCTATTAGAGTATTTGGTCATCCAACCCTTATTCTGATATTGTCATCAGTAGACAGGCAGCACCCACACAGAAGGACCAAAACCAAAAAGCCCTGTTTATTAACTAATGGATCATAGCTGTAGCTGATGTAAATTGGATTTCAACACTGACCTAGCTGAGAATTTTCAGTAGCATCCCGGTTTTGAACAGTATCTATAGAAATGGTTACTGGCCAAATAAGAACAGCTTTGCATGCAAACTATTTTGTACACTGACTACTGATCACTTTTTCACATACCAAAGGAACTGCCACACAGAAGACTTGCTTCCATTATATATAAACATCACTGTATTGAGTGAGTGTAATGGTACAGCTCCAGGTAAACTCCAGATCAATAACACATAGAAATACATTACTACAGTGGAGAAAACCCATCCTTATATATGTAGGGTATGTTTAAAAAAATAAGCTTGCATGGTTTTAGTGCTGTGCCTGTGTATTTTGTCTCACTTCTGAAGACGCTTGCATTATGCTCATACTCTTTCTTCCTCTTTAGATGTTGTTATTAATGGGATTCAGTATTTACTGCACATACGTCTCTTTTCTTTTTCAAAGAGCATGTGCAAGCAGCTATTAAGGGTAGTCGTAGAACCCAGCCAATGCAGAGCTAATAAAGCGATCCCTTGCACTATGATTCAGTAGGGCCCAATAGGGGCTCTGGAGACAGAATATGCAAGTTGCAGAGCAGCAGTTCTCAGGGTTCCTGAGAGACTGCACAGGGGGTCCACAAAATATTACCATTAAAAAAAAATCTCAATGCACATCTTCAGTGCTAACCATCACACCGAGGATAGACAGATTCTGCAGTAAGAAGCAGGCACACCCATCTCACTGATATCTGTAAGTACTCTTATGCTCTTTTTCTTAAAGCATTACTAACAGTGTGTGTCTATATGAAGTACACACATACTTTTGTCAATCAGTTTCTCAGTTGGGCGTATGTGATTAACATTGCATTTGAATAGAGGTCCGTCTACAACAAAACATTGAAAACCTCTGCTCTAAAGTACATCCAGTCATTCCAGCTGCTGCATAGGCAGGTTCTGTGGGGAATTTAATAGATTTTAAAGTCAGAAGGAACTATTAGATCATCGTCTGACCTCATGTATACACAGGCCGTAGAATTTCACCCAGTGACTCCTGTACTGAGCCCAATAACTTGCGTTTGACTGAAGCATCTCTTTCAGAAAGATGGAAAATCCACCATTTCTCTTGGGCGTTTGCTCCAGTGGCTACTCACACCTCTTGTGTGCTTTAGTTCTAATTTGTGTCAGCCTGATTTTCACTTCTATCACTGGTTCTTGCTATGCTTTTCTCCTCTCGATTAAATAGCTCCTTAGTACTTGGTATTTTCTCTCCATGGAGGATCTTATACATAGTGTGCAATTATAGTATGCCTTCTCTTTTGTCTAACTCTGGTTAACTTCCCCGGAGCTGAGGAAGAGCTCTGTGTAGCTCGAAGGCTTGTCCCTTCCACCAACAGAAGCTGGTCCAATAAAAGATATCCCCTCCCCCACCTCGTCTCTCTTTTTAAAAGCAGCAGCCTATGCAGTTCTTCAATTTAACTTAAAATGCTGCAGCAGAGAGGGCATTTCAAATAACAATAGAAAGTGTCATGGAGCATAATTACAGACAGTTCTTATCCTCTGTGCACACAGGGTCATACACAACCTTAGTTTCCTCTCACTGACACTTTATCCCAGGCTGTATGTGGAGTCTTTCAATTTCAACAGCGTGGAGGCTCCTAGGGAGTCTTTAGTCGAGCACAGAGTGATTGTACATCCCGTGCTGGCCGGGATAGTCCCCTTTTCAAACCCTGCCCCGGACTTTTTTTTTTTGCAAAACTGGGCATTTGTCCTGTTTGCTCTTGCCAGCTATCACCTGGCACGAGCGAATGGGATGAATGCCCAGTTTTGCAACAACAACAAAAGTCAGGCATAACCCCCCAGGAGGGGCATGGAGGGACATTTAGGGGGTAGGGTGAGTGGCACTATGGCGGGGAGGGGTGACCCTTTGGCCTGCCCCGCACTGGAGCGGGGGCCCTCAGGCCAGTCCCAGGTAGTGTCCTGTTTTCACTTTGGGAATTATGGCCACCCTGCCCTAGCAGAGGGAGGGGTGGGGTGATGTCACGCTTCGGCATCCATCCTGAGGAGCAGGTTCTAGTTTGGGAGTTGCAGAGAGTTGGCTGAAGGGAACTGCAGAGAGAAGTTGCATGGTGCCAGCTCTAGCATGGCCAGGCCTCCCCTTGACTGTTTGCCAGTGCTCCCCTGCTGCAGCATGTAAAGCAATGCCACCTCCGACTGCCCCAGCCAGCCACTGGACGACAGAACCTCTAGCAGCGCCTGAAACACTGGTAACCAGAGGGGAGCGTCTGCTGTGAGGCTGGCCTGAGGGAGAAGCCCCATTTGTAACTGAGAGCTGGAGGTTTGCCCTGCTCTCACATTTGTTTGGGTATAACTCACCTTACATTAGAGGAGCTGTCGGGGTGGGAGGAAGAGAAGAAAGGGGCTCTAAGTCCCCACTTGGGACCCAAAGTGGCAATTCCCAAAGGGCCCACTCTGCTAACCAAGATCAGCTGGAGCAAGGGGTTCACCAGCCTCACCCCAAAGCATGTCCAATATATCCTCTCAACCAGACACAGTCGCAAAGTAAAACTATTTCCCCATGTTATTTCTCCCCCCCCACCCCACCCCCCACTGTTCCTCAGATATTCTTGTTAACTGCTGGAAATAGCCTACCTTGCTTGTCACCATAAAAGGTTTTCCTCCTTTCCTCCCCTCCCCCCCGCTGCTGGTGATGGCTTATCTTAAGTGATCACTCTCCTTACAGTGTGTATGATAAGCCCAGTGTTTCATGTTCTCTGTGTGTGTATATCAATCTCCCCTCTGTTTTTTCCACCAAATGCATCCGATGAAGTGAGCTGTAGCTCACGAAAGCTTATGCTCTAATAAATTTGTTAGTCTCTAAGGTGCCACAAGTACTCCTTTTCTTTATGCAGGATAACGTGATCTACTTGAATCCCAGCTGCTCCTTAAGGAAACTTTCTAGCTGCTTTCCACTGCCCTAAGCAATGCAGAGAAGCCAAGGATCTTGCCCTGGTCTGTGACTGGTAATCACTACCTGTAGGGGGGCTCAGAAACACACAGATGGACTCAAGCTGTCTGTGAAGAACATTGGCCTTTAGACCTTCCATCCCGCAGGACATTCTGGTTTTAGCTTTCAGCTTAAAACTGATGCCAGACATTTGGAAATCCCAGTTCGTTAGATGAAGTTTATCCTCTAAAGCATCCCTTCCTCCTGTTTAAATTTTTATTTTCAAACAAGCTCCATCATCAAAGACAGTGAATAGTCTGGGTAAAATGCGAACAGCTGAGCTAATAGTACATTTTTTATTTCCGAAAGAAACATCACAATGTTTTAAAGATGTTTCTCATGTGTGGGGTAATTACAATGGCCGGCTAATACGGCCTTTCGGAAATTCTTCCTGCTTTTGAACTTGAGAGAGAGAGAGAACTATCAGTATTTTCAAAACCTGGCCCAATTCACGTAAAAGGGAGGAGCCTTTTCAGACTCATACCTGCTACCTGAGAGATAATGTCACCATTCTTGTATTCAAATTGTATCTAGTCAGTGGAACCAAGTCATACAATCAAACCGTCTGATATTCAGGGTAATATATATATATATACACATACACACATGCTCACAGACATGCAACCCTAAAACAAAACTACGGCAGAGTGTAAACGCTACACAGTCCTGAATGACACATTTCACTACTTCTGAGTTAATTAGCAAGGCAACCGACACAATTATCAGAGTGAAAATGCTGGTTCCAGACACGTACTCAGTGGAAATATAGTGGTTTTAATGAGCTGGTAATTTACAGAACTGGGTGGGAGAGTAGCTGGATCTTTGCCATGAGTAGAGCCGTCTCCTTGCAATCCTAGAGTTTAATTAAGGAGATGGAGGGTGGATTCATTCAGCAAAGTCTTGTGTAATTCCATCTGTTTAGCACTTGGAACAGGACAGGAAACTATTGACAGGGCACTTGGGGCCTACATCTGGCAAAAACATGTTTCAAAGAGTTTATAAATCCCGCACTCAACAGAAAAAAAAAAGGAAAAGAAGGGGGAGGGAGCGACTGCAAGAGTTGGTGGAACACACCAGACAAGGGGCACTTTCTTTGTGGGATGCCATACAGGCACTCATTCTTGCTACAAGAAGAAAGCTTTATGATTCTGGGGCACATAATTGATAGCAATTGACAAAGCATGTTTGTTCAGGGTGCTATGGAAATAGAAAGAGCTGCAGAGTCTCACCTCTGCATTTCCCTTTCCTTTCTGGTTGGTGCTCAGAGGAAACAGGGCCTCTGGGGCTGGCTAGGCCAGGTTTGATGGCAGGCCAACTCTTTGTTCTTGACTACTGGATCTGCAGGCAGGCATATAGACTCTTTCGTGGTGAGCAGTTGACTCACTGCACGGGGATTTTTACTGGGATTTTACTGAGCTGAGGTATATACAGGACTGTAAATCACTACAGAAACATTTCCTTTCATTAGAGATGGCTTATTCCCAAGCCTTCAGTTCTGAACTCCCTGGAAATTTGAGGATGAGTTTTGCTGCTTGGAACCATCCAATTTGGGGGTAAACTGGCATAGCTCTATTGAAGTCAGTAGAACATCGCAATTTATACCTACTTAGGATCTGGCCTTCTATGTTGTTGTTGTTTTTCTCAAAAATACTCTTCCCATACCTTCCCAGACAAGGGCTAAAATCTCACAGCTGGGAGATACAAGTCATGGAGATACGCATTATAATCATTGCAGGCAACAAGTTGCAAATATGCAGTTTCATTGGAAAACCATCTGGCATCTCTCATTTCCCCTCCCTCCCCTTCACTCTCCTTTGACCCTCAAAGGCCCTTCACTGAAGTGACCCTACCTCATATTGAGGAGGCCAAGCTGTGGCTCTGTCCAGAGTCGCTGGAGTGAGCAATGAACTGAAGTGCTCCGTCCTCACAAAGAGGTGGAAGCTGTGCCTCTGAAACACACCTCTCCCCCAGGAATGTTTTCAGTTTGTTACAGTGGCAGACCCAGTCTTGTTTCTTAGAACTCAGTTGATGCAAGTATTGCTCTGTTTCCTGAATAAGAGAAATTCCCAGTGACAGTGAGGATCTATCCATAGCAAAGGAAAATTAAACTATGTTTATATTTGATCCATTTAAAGATAACTCCCGGTGGAAAAATATGGTTGTACCCTTTTTTGCTTCTTTGTGATCTATAAAGGCCTGCTTTTTAACTTTAGAAATTCAGGTTCCATCTCACCTAGAAGGCTTTTATGCTGACTGGAGAACTAGTGAATTGATAAGATCTCAAGACCCAGGAGAATGAAAGTTGAACAGTTAGAAGAGGAAAGAATTTTTAGTCAGTCTGTTTAAAAATCATAATTTGGTTAACACCTAATTGATGCCTAACAAACATTTTGGAGAAAGGACATCTTTGTTAATGACTCAATTCCCATTCCCCATTTTAGGTCTGAGAACTACAAATATACATCCCTTGAGACCTCCCTCCATCAGCACTTCTGGCAAAAAATATCAGGGTTGACATTCCTGATATTTCCAATGTAAAAACAAGTAGGGAAAAAAACCCTGAAAAAGCCAACAATTTTGAGGCCTTCCTTCTACAGTACAAAGATGTAGTAATGGTGACCAGCCCAATTTAAAAAAATCTGTTGCAGACACTACTCTGATGTAGCTTGAGGATTTGAGCTGGGAACAGAAGGATGGATAAAAGAATAATGCTTGCAGAAAATTTGCAAAGAAAATAAATCCACATCACTGTGCACTAAATACTTTTTTTCTCATATTACACAATGGGCCAAATTCAGCTATGGTGCAACTGTTTTGATCGCAGGGCTTGCACTGATATGAAGTTGGCCCAGTGTTTTATTTTCATTCTACTTTATATAGCAGATGTTTAATTCCTTGTACACTCCTCATTACTAATAAGAGGCTTTGTCCCCGTCTAGTGGCTGAGTCAGCTGAAGTTGGGGGTGTTAGTTCTTTAGCTATAGATCAGGGTAGCTAAACTTACTGACCCTCCAAGCTGCATATGACAATCTTCAGAAGTTCAAGAGCTGGAGCGCACTGCTGGGGATCTGGGATTAAGCCCTGTGGGGAGGAGGGTCTCAGGGAGGTGCTTGCCAGGGCTCAGGGCTTCAGCCCTGCAGGGAGGGAGGGTCTCTGGGCTTCAGCCCCATGGAAGGCACCTGTCTGGGCTCAGGGCTTCAGCACTGCCCCTGCTGAAGCCCTGAGCCCTGGCAGGCAAACCCCATTGGGTCGAAGCCCCAAGACATCCCCTCCCTGCTGGGCAGAAGCCAGAGGAGACGTGCAGGGGGACACGTGGGGTCACACGCCCCCCCAGATTTTTGCCAGGATTTGCTGGCCCCGCTCAGTCGCATGGCACCACTGGGACCCCTCCCTGCATGGCAGCTGCTGGAGCTGGCAAGCTGGGAGCTGCGGCTGTGGAGAGAAACAGCGGCAAACAGCTGGGAGCTGCTGGGAGAACCGCTGAGGTTAAGAGGGGGCCAGCCTTGGGTGGGCGAACCTATTGGGGGAAGTGAATCTTTAAATTGCGCCCCCCATCTCAGCAGGCACCAGTCGTCTCTGTCCCCACCACCCCATCGCAGGGCAGAAGTCCCGAAACTTTCCCCCTCCCCCCGAGTCTGGTACATGGAGAATGGGGTGGGGGTCTCTGTGAGCTGCACTGTAACTTCAAAAGACCCGTCAAACCACAGTTCGGCCACCTCTGCTATAGCTGCTCATGCCTCAAGTACAAGAGGTTCCGGCTACTTCCTGCTGATGACCCATGGCCGGTAGTCATTACGCATGCAAAAAGACCATGAATGCTCAGGTGTACTGAGAGAGGAGGTGGTATTAGGGGGGAAGCCTGCACAACCAACTACTCTTTCTCTTCTGAATACGAACATCTTCAATATGCCGTAATCAGCCAAGCACCTTTCAATAGCTCTCAGTGCACAAATCAGAATGGGAAATCCGGTAAATTATTTTGTTTCCTTTATTAACAGAAGTATTCGGGGTCTGTTTCTGATTAACATATATATGTTGTGGAAGTGAGCTCCAATATGTATTTGTTTCCCTGGCAATCTTTTATTACATTGTGTCTAGGTTCCTAGGTTCCTTCTTTAACAATATGTTTTCAATGAAATATTATGCTAGAATTTCTGTACTTGTGGTGTATTGTTGGAGATCTACCAGTCATTAATTATTCTCTTAACTACAAAAGCAGCAGGTTTCCAACATCTCAAACAGCCACTTAAGTTTTACAGACACTTAAAAGAGAGGGACATAACTAACTGCATGTTCAGTTTTTGTGTGATGGAAGAATCCATTATTACTAAGTGACTGAACATTAGATATCATTTATAGCCAGATGCAGCTGCCTCACAGTGTCTGTAAATTCAAACTCAAGAAGTTCCTGTAATTGAGAATAATGGGCCAGTTTCTGAGGTGGTTTACACAAGTGCAAATTGGGAGTAAGCTCACTGATTTACTTCTGAGTAATTCAGGTCAAAATCTAGCATAATACCATCAGTCCTAGCCTTTAGAGAGGCTCACAAAGTTGTATTGTTATATTTTATGAGCCTCGTTTGAAAAATTATTAATGAAAACAAGCCATCCTTCTAAAAATAATCAATCAGCTAGGTCAGAACTTTATTCCATAAACTATGGGGAAAGTTGGGATCCATGTTCAAATCTGAAATCCATGACTCAGGCTCATCTCCAATTAAGGACCTAAATCTGCGTCCTCTGAAATAATGTGTGAAATTCCCTTTGACTTCAACGGAAGCATGATTAAGCCAAATAAACCCAAAACCCTTCACACGAGAAGAGGACTCCATTTTTGTGTGTGGATATGGGCCCTGATTCTCATTTACATTAAGAAAATTTTAACTTCTCCTCCCCCTGGCAGTGTAATGGGGCCTTGAAGTGGATGTGTGTTACATTTATGCTCACATTAGGTACCTCTACACTTCCAGAGAAGTGTAAAGAGGCCTTTATGTAAGTGAGAATCAAGGCCTTTACATTGTGAGTTTTGAGCCTGAAATGATAACATGCAAAGAGAAGGTGGGTGCTTCCCATAAAGGCACAAAATTCAAAAAATAGACCAACCTCCCCAGTTTTCTAGTTCTTTTAAATCTTCTGATTCTTTAAGCCAATGGTGTGATTTTGGGGTCTGACTCATGATTGTTGAACACTTGGGCCTGGCAATAGTGAGATCTGATTGTTGAGGATTATTTCACTTGGTTATTTCAAGCAGACTATTATTATTCTCTCAGAAATTATCCAACACAGTATTTATAGGTCTCCCATCTGAGACATTCCTTAGACCCAGCCCAAGTTTTATATAGAACTGCTGTGGACCTGAAGTAAAGAACCTCGAGAGGTTATAGCTCCAGTGTTTCCAACTCTTGTAATTTTATTGAGAGTCTCACAATATTTGGTGTTTTGTTCAACATCTCAGATCCTGGAGTTATGGGAATCTTGGCTTTCATTTAAAGTAAAAAGTAATTTTATAGCCCACATGCCTGCAGAGAGAAGCTGGAAAAATATGATCCAGGGGTAATCTGAAAACTCAAAATCCAGAAGACAAAGAAACAGAATCTCAAATAATTTAAAAAAAAAAATCTCATGATTTTAAGCAAATTTCATTATTATTTTGGGGTCCTGACTCATGATTTTCCAATGCCTAGAGGCTGACAATCCTGTAGCTCAGTTTGTCAGTTTCAGATGAGACCTTTAAAAATGAGAACATAAGCGTAGGAGGTTGGTGTCATTGACCAAAATGTCCTCTCTGACTTGTGCAGCACGCTATGTGGGCTGCACCCTGTCACTCCAACAGTGGATGCGTGAACATTTTGTGCCCAGTTTGTAAAGTGTCTAGGACTCCTCTGGGATGGAAAGTGATGTATAAATGTAAGATTCAT
The DNA here is from genome assembly GCF_009764565.3 of Dermochelys coriacea. NCBI lineage: Eukaryota > Metazoa > Chordata > Testudines > Dermochelyidae > Dermochelys > Dermochelys coriacea. The sequence goes on from NC_050072.1 coordinate 120,855,470, forward strand.
AGATTCCAAAGCCAGGAGGGATCACTGTGATCATCTGACCTCCTGTATAACATAGGCCATAGAAATTCCCCAAAATAATTCCTCAAGCAGGAAAACATCCAATCTTGATTTAACAATTGCCAGTGATGATGCATCCCCTGCAACGTTTAGTAAGATATTCATACTGCTTCCCACCTCACCCCGCAGAATGCCCACCATGAGAAGATATTAGAGAGAGACTTTCAGCTCTGCATGTACCAAGCAGTTTAATTAAGGAATCCACAGTATTAATAACATTCACACTGAAAACAGTGTTTCATCACAGAGTACTGTATTAGCATTACAAAGGGCCTATAAAATCACCTCTGAATCCCACTACAGTACATTTCTAATGATATTTTATCCAGTCTGGACGTTATTGACTGACACAAGGGGACATGTTTTCCTTTGCTCCATCCTAAATGTTCTTTTGCTCAATTCCATCCCATTACTCTTAGTTCTGTCTCCACCAACCACCCTCAAAAATCCCCCACCCTCTTTAATGCTAGTTATTGCAAAGAGGAGGCAGACACTGTACAGGCTGGAATCTAAATAGTAACAACTTTACTGATTCTCTTAATTCCGCACAATTTATTGAAATCACAGCCATACATTTTGTGCAAATTAGACTAGTAATGTACATTTCCAAAACACATTCTATTTGTGCATTAACCTTGAGCTTCATGTGGACTTTTTGTTATAACACCCTTGCTCTGTGTTTATCAAATCGAGCTTAAGCAAAGTATCAAATAACAAAGCACAGCCATTAAGAAATTCAGGCTGGGATTTCAAAGCAACATAAGGAGCACACACAGGTTTAAAATTCTTCAGTTTATTTTGCAATATTGAACGTCTGGAAACCTTCTTGTCTGGATCTCCAGAACCCTATGGTCTGTTTTTGAAACCTCCTCCATCCATATCCTATTTTCTCAGGCATTTGTCATTTTTCATGTAATTAAAACCAATTTCATGAAACTTCAGATATGTCTAATAAATAAAGATGAAGGCCCAGATTTTAAAAGGTATTTAGGTGTTGCTGCACTCAGCTTTTTGAGGTTTTGGGGGCGGGGTTGTTTTTGGTCGGTTGACTTGAGGGGGGAGGAACAGAGGATTGTTTTGTTTTCTTGTGTGTACAGTTGCTATATTTCTATTAGGTCTTTGGAAATTAACTGGTTTTGACTCTGTTGAAAATATCAGCCAGCAAGCCACTACCATTGTCTATGCTTTGGTACTATATTGTTAAGTACCATTAAGAAACATTAAGAAAGGCTTATTTTTGTCAGTAATCCCTTGTTTACACACAGGTCCCTGAAGGAGCTCTCTGAATGGATATCTAGTATGAGCAAGATAGGTCAGTGAATTTTCTCTTCATGTGGGTCAAAAAAATGTCATTGGAAAATCCTAATTCATGAAAAGAGAAACACTTTGCATAAATGTGTCTATTTTGCCAAAATTACATTTCAAAATAAAATGTGGGAGGAAAAAAGCATCTTAATAAGGTTGAAACACTCCATTTTTTCCTTTTTGGAATTTAACGATTTGATTTCCATTTAAAAACAACTTTTCATTACATTTTTAAAAAAACATTACCTAATGCAATATATAATATTTTTTTAAATATTACATATTACATAAAATGTTGTCATTGGAACAAATGTTTTGATTTTATCAAAGCGAAACTCTGATCAATTTGAAACAAACAAAAATCCAAATTTTGTTTTGTGTGAAACTTTGAACGTTTTGGTTTTGTTCCATTCAGAGTGGAATTTTTTTTTCAACTGACATTATTCCCCATGAAACAAAAAATCTGGTTCCCGCCCAGGGCTAGAACACCTGTACCTTGTCTCCAATCATGTTGATAATGTGTTTCGCGGGTCTGATTATTCCCCTTATGCTGGTTTCACATCACCAAGGGATTCCCCAGGACAGGGTGATGCCCAGTTACATCTTTAAGGCACTGGGCTCATGTTTCTTCCCATTGAAACCCCTATTATCTAGGAGTGTTGAAATCTTCCAGTCTAGCTAATCCAGCTTGTTGTGTTTGTGCAGCTTAATTTTTCTGGGGCTACTACTGGCAATGCTGTCGCCATTAGGATATTTCCCTCTTTCTCTGAGTCCTTTTTAAAGCATTTGCAGTATCCCAGTTCATTTCCTGGGAAGCTCATGCCTTTCCTGGCTGCTCTGGAGATGCTGTCTCAGTTAGTATAGGCCTGGCTCTGCAGCGGCAGTTTGTCTCCTGCTTTCCATTGCTATTTCCCCCCCTTTTGCTGCCTTTCTGATGTCTCTTCAATCAGTAGGGGGTTGGACTAGATGATCTCCTGAGGTCCCTTCCAACCCTGATATTCTATGATATTCTATGATTCTATACCCAGTCATTCGTGTGTGTCTGCAGTACCTGTCTATGTTTTTTTATTCTTTCATTTGTTTGCCCAGAGAAGCAGTTTTTGCTCTCTGCTTTTCTGTGCTTTTTTTGGTTTTCCTTTCCCAAGCTGACTCTCTGCCGCACTTTCCCTTATGCTCCGCCACTCTCTGCATTCTCTTTCCCACTCCCCATGCACTTTCTTACCCGGTTCTCCCTTTGTATGACTCTTAAGTGTTCTGCAAGAGACAGACCCTGAAGAAGGTGGGCCTCACCCCTCTACGTCCAGCTGCCGTTCCCTTATCACCATGCACCAGCCAAGCCAGACATGTGCTTGGATTTCAGGGGAGTTTCAGCCCCCCCATTCTCCCTGACACTCTTCCTCATTTGCCCGCAGTTGTTGGGGGAGCCCCAAGTGAGCACTGGCAGGTCACCTCTCCCTCTGCGCCCACACACACTCCCAGGGGAAGGAAATGAAGTGCCCCTTGCCATTTCCTCTCCTAGCTCCACTACCTGTGGGAGGAGAGTGATGACCCGCTTGCCTGGCTCCCACAGCTCCCTGCCCCACTACTTGGGGCAGGACAAAGAAGACTTCGCCCACCCATTCCCTCCTTTGCCTCCCACTATCTGGTACAGGGGAGGGGTAAGGCCCTGTCCTGTCTTCCCTCAGCTCCCCATGGGGAAGGAACAGTGTGGTTACTCGCCCTCGTACACACAAGAGCTCCTCCCAGCAGCTCGCCCCGGTGTCTGTGGGAGGGAAAAACAATGTCTTCCCTCCCCAGGTTCCCCTCCCCACTGCCTGGGGGAAGGGAGGGATGTTTCTCCTGCTCCATCCTGGCTCTTGACACCCCCTCCCCATTAACCCACAGCCTGGAGGACTGGTATAATTATCCCTGTGTTACCATATGCTGTGCCACTGCCTGGGGGAGGCAAGTAAACATGTGCCTCTGGCTGCCAACTGAGGAGTTGTCCTCCCTGCTGCCTGGGAGAGGGAAGCAAAAATTCCCACTAGTTCCCCTGCTCCCCTCATATTTTAACAGAAAAGGGGAAGAGATCACCTCCCAAGCCATACTCTCCCCTCTCCCAGCCCCTCACTGTGTCCCCATACTTGGGGGAGCAGAGATGTGATTCCTGCTCCAGAGATCCCCTATTTCATGGGGGAGTGGCATGAGGCTGTCTAGCACCAACCTCTGGAAATGTTGTCTACACTGTCACCTCAGCTCCTCCAAAGGTCCCTACTTTCCCCTCCAAAATGTGGAGGAAGTGAGTGATATCCCTCAACATATCGACCACTTCCTTTTCCCCCAGCACCCCTCCATTAAATCGCTACACTGGAAATAGAGAAGTGAAGATAAACTGTCTCTGGTAGTTCTGGCTGCAGGTCATATGCATACAGTAAGTTCAGTACCTCTGCAAGGGACATAGAAGAGGCAATTCCTATTAATAAAAAAGAAAGGGAGTACTTGTGGCACCTTAGAGACTAACAAATTTATTTGAGCATAAGCTTTCGTGAGCTACAGCTCACTTCATCGGATCATCATGCATCCAATGAAGTGAGCTGTAGCTCACGAAAGCTTATGCTCAAATAAATTTGTTAGTCTCTAAGGTGCCACAAGTACTCCTTTTCTTTTTTGCCAATACAGACTAACACGGCTGCTACTCTGATTCCTATTAATGTAGCAATCGTGTTTTGATATTGAGGCCCAACATTTTGATGTATGTGGGTTTTGTTTTCAGTTAAATCAAGGTTAGGAACTTCCAGGAAGTTCAACAACCATGGAGATGAAGTCTCACGGATGGACTGTATCAGGAGGGCAGAGACAGAAGGTGGTGTTGATGCATCTCATATATAACTCCATTTTACTCGTCCTACTTGGAATCTACACAATGACATTATGGGGAATAATGGTGTAATCGCATCCTAGGATTGAAATTGAATTGTTGGGTTGAAATGCCTCATTGGTTTGGAGTATCCTGCTTCATTCCTTCTTTTCCCAGTTCTCTCCTGCTCTTGGACTGGGCCCCAACTTTCTCCTTATTACATGGTTTATTTTGGGGTTGGGAATATCCTGTTTCATTCTTAATTACTCCTACTTTATCCATTCCTTTTTCAGAGGAAACCCAGTCCCTCAGATCTGGAATATGAACCTTATTTGACCACATTGGTAAGTACCCTGACAGTAAACTCATGATAGAGGTGCAATAGCTTCACAGATCTAACACATTAGGCAGGATGAGAGTGTGTGTGCATTTGTGTTTTAAGTTTAAATGGGGCTGGGAAATTGCAGTACTAATTAGCCCAGTTTTCTCCATTTGTTTTAAGAGGCAACCCAGGCCCTAATATTTTGAATCAGAACCTTTGCCAACCTCCATAAGAATCCTCACTATAGCCTAAGACTGGAGATCAGAGAAACAAGGAGGGTGAGGTAATATCTTTTATTGGACCATCTTCTGTTGGTAAGAGAGACAAACTTTCGAGCTACACAGGGCTCTCCTTTTTTAGATACAAGAAAAGAGCATAAACATGGAGGTGACAGTCTGATGAATCTGACAAATTGGGGGGAGGTTAGAGTGGATTTGGGCGTATATTACATACTCACATACTCACCTTTCACTCACCTTTTCATACTCTCTCGCCTTCACATACTCATCTTTCCAGGAGATCTACACAATGATACTATGGGAATTAAATGAGTAATCTTAGTCTCGAATATGGTCTCACCATTCTGGTGTTTTTGTGTCTTATTTTGAGGTGTATTGGGGCTGAGGACATCCTGTCTCATTCCTTATTATCCCTCTTTGATCCAGTTATTTTAATATAAAACCCATTTTCCAAAATTTGGAATTTTAACCCAAGTTTGATCTGCTAAGTAAGGATCCTGGAAATAAACTCAGCATGGAGGTGAACTTTTGGGACTAGAATAAACCAGGAGGGCACAGCCAGGTGGTGGTGTTGGTTCTGCACCACATATATAGCTTTGTCAATTCACCCAGCTAAGAGGTCTAGGCACTGACATTATGGGGAGTAATGGCTTGATCACATTCTAGAACTGAAATGGAATTGTTGGGTTGAACTGCCTCTGGGGTTGGAATATCTTGCTTCTTTCCCACCTGCTCTAGTTCTCCGCCTGTTTGTGACTGAGCCCCAACAGTGAGCTGATGGTGTCGTTTTAGTTTGTAAATAGCTCTATAGCTCTGTCTGCTCATTCTACCAGGGGATTGACACCCTGACATTTTGGAGCCTAATGACATAATCGTGTTCTGTATCTTGGCAATTGTTATTGTTTGTGTTAGGTTGCCATGTCTCTGTTCTGGGAATGTCTTTTCTTATATCTCATTTTACTAATATTTTTAATTGTGTTGTGCCTGAAGTTTTAGTGGGTTATTTTTTCCAGTTGATAGTGCATTCCCGAGTGGGTGTGTATGGAAATATCTCACCCCCTTTTTCATTCCTGTCCAGGCTCCCCTAATGCAGGTGGCTGTTTGTAGGCTGGGGTAGCAGGACTGGCTAGAGCCTTGGCTTTCCCTGCCCAATGTGCCAGTCAGAGTCGGTAAGCCAGCAAGCAAGAAATCCTTCTTTGGGGTCTAATCCCCAAACTAATGAAATAAACAGGAGTCTTTCCACGGAGTTCAGTGGGTTTGGATCAAGCCCTGGCTGCTGATATAAGCAAGGAGTGAATTGCATCTTTTCCCCAGAGCAGGTGAACAATTGTGTCTGTGCTGCATGTTTCCTCCCAGGGGTATTCCTGGGGTAGTGCAGTTTAGGCACCACTCTTGCTCAGGGTTGTACCTGAAGGCTCTGTCTAGCCCCTTTGCCATTATTCTGAAGTTTGCAGAAAGCCTATCTGGTAACTGGCCCAACCTGATTGGTGCATCTTTGTTTTTGCATGCATTTCTCTCTCTCTCTCTCTCTCTCTCTCTCTGTGTAGGACTCTTTAACAATCTCTCTTTTTCTTCCCATTCTATAGAGGAAATAACTTAATTCACTACAGGGAGATATTTTGTTTTGTTTTGGTGGCATTGTCTCCCTCTGTGGCATGTGAGTACTCACTGCTGCAGGACAATGTCATTTTACATCTCTCTGTCCCAGCTTTATTACATCTTGCCAAGTATGTCAATCGGTCTCTCTCTCTCTTCTCTTTTATAGATCATGGCTTCCCCAGATGTGGAGTGCACAGTGGATAAAAGTTCTTTGCCCAAAGTTGGTGCAGATGATTTGCACCAGACCGTGCCAGCAGATTTATCTCCGGACATTAAATGCCCTGTGTGCTTGGAAAGATTTGACAATATGTTTTGCTTAAACCCTTGCTTATATAAGTCCTGCTTTTCTTCTGTCCAGGAGTGGTCAGAAGCCAAAGCAGAGTGCCCACTCTGCAAGCAGCCTTGCCAGTCTGCGTTTCACAGTGCAGGGTCTGAAGAAGATTCAAAGGAATATGTCTCTATGCCTTCAGAAAATTGCGCTTTGTCTAAACTTGATCTGTGCGGACTTCCCTATCCCACCTCAAGAGAAACTGATACCGCAGTTTCTCTTTGCAGGAGTTCCTCATCTCAACTGACTGAAGATATGACATCAAATATTCAGTTTTCTGATCAACGAATACATCGAGGAGATCACGAAATTCATGAAGTGATAGGATTGTTTGCAATAAGGAGACAGATTAGTGCAGATAGATCATACCTGGGACCAAGTCAGAAAGAGTCTGCATTTCATTTCATCCCAGTTTTGCAGCGCTTTGGAGTACAGGTTCAAGATCCTCATCCTCACAGAGACTTTTCAGCCAGGTCACAGATGCCAAGCCTAATGAACATGATAGTGGTGCTGGTTTCTTCTGGTGTTTTACTATTTGTCTGTTTTTATTTGTATTTAAGTGTTATTCTGTTACATAAATAAAACCCAGTTGGGTTTCTTGGTAGTCTGGGAATTTGTGTGCGTGGGAGGAGGGGAAAGTAAAGCTCCGGTCCTTTGCGAACAAAATCACAATGATGGTTATTCTGAAGCCAACAGACTCAGAAGTGTCCCTAGTTCCAAATCTACCACAGGCTTAAACCTTTATGCAGCCAAAGGCTTCTCCTTCCCAGAAGAGAACAATAAGATAATCAGTCCAAGGATAAAAGCTTCTACTTCTCACAAGGATTGAACAATGGGGACCATTTGCTCAAAGAGTAAAAACAAAGCAGCTGGCCCAGAAAAGCATCAGTGATTATTTATTTTTTCCCTTTATTAAAAAAGCAAACAAGACTTTTCCTCAGAAATGGTCCAAAATGTTACATCTTGCATTAGGATCACTACAGTGTTTGGATCTAGTACTCTTTTTATAAGGGATGAAAAGGTTCTGCAGAAAGTTAGAATTAAAATAACTATTGCCAAGTCTTGCTATACCTGAGATATTAGGTATCACGCTGTTTATTACAATTGAATATTTATAGCAGTGAAAGAAAAACCACGGTCAACTGTAGAACTAACTTAAAATATTGACTGCCTCTGAGGCACAGAAAAAGTGAAAAAGATTAGGGCTTCTATATCATTTAAGGTAAATTTTCAAAAGCACCTAAGTCTCACTGAAAAATCAATGGGCCTTAGGTTCCTAAATCATTTAGGTGCTTTTGAAATTTGTATCCATAATCATTAACTGGATGAAATTGGCTATCAGCACTACCCCTCAATTTTCCTGAAGATGGACTCAGCACTGCAGACTGAAAGTTTGCTTAGAACAAAGTGCAGTTTTGGATTGGATAAAAGTTGTTTTTCATAACATCTTTGAAAGACTGAGATGAAGATATTTTTTCAGTTGTTTTTTTGCTGCCTTATTTTATTGAGAACCCCAAGACCTGTCTCATTATAACTTGTTTGCTTTGAAAAACATTGTTTTAGAGAACCTCCACTTGCCCCCTAAATTGCTCCAACTAAAGTATAGGATACGAGTCATGGCAAGAGAGATAGAGATTGGGAGGAGGGATAGCTCAGTGGTTTGAGAATTGGCCTGCTAAATGCAGGGTTGTGAGCTCAATCCTTGAGGGGGCCATTTAGGGAGCTGGGGCAAAAATTGGGGATTGGTCCTGCTTTGAGTAGGGGGTTGAACTAGATGACCTCCTGAGGTCCCTTCTAACCCTGATATTCTAAGAGCAATGGTGCAGTTCACAACCACACATGCACACTAGAGAAATCTGGACATACACGTGTATATTCACGTGGTCATGAAGGTGCTTCTATGGAGAAAGCATTGCAGTGTAATCTCAGGCAGCCATTGTTATGCTGGGTACAGCTAAAGAGTTGGAGAGGTGCAGGCATTTTAATCCCCTTTCCGCCAAAAAAATAATTCTACCATTTAGAAAGAGAGAACTACTCCCAAAGCTCACATCAGTGGGGCCTTATCATATATGATTATCCCCAAACTTCTGCTCTTGATGCCTTGTCAGGGTATTTCCACTCCTATTTGCTAACGGGAAGTAAGACAAGGTTCCCAAAAACCCCTTTGATCTAAAAAAGGGAACACACCTGCTGGAGTCACAAATGGCTTGTTGGCTGGCAGAGAGCAGCAGCTGGCCAGTCTGCAGCTGCTCATCTCCATTCTCTACAGCAGGTGTTAATTGCAGGTGGCAAGAATTCCAAGAAGGTATCGGGTAGCTTGGCTCACACACTCAAATAATCAGTCGGCCTCTCTCTTTTACACTCGATCATTGACCAAGAGTTCCCTAGATTTTACACTGTTGCTCATGATCACTGGAGTGATCATCTCTAGAGCTGTAACAACTCCCGGGCCCAGCTGCACGTGAGACCTGGTTTACAGAAACACCTATGCTGCAAATGGCTTTTTTTACAGACTCACCACTGAATTGTGTAACGTAGCTGAACCTCTGTGCCAAGAATGCTCTGCCCACCACTAGATAAAGAATAGCTACAAGATATGAGGGATTTTTAAAAAAATAAAGTATTTATTAAAATACCACAAGGGTAAATGACTAACACTGCATGCCAACAATCCCCCAAAGTGAACAGTATCAACTATAATATGCATCTTCAAATTAAGGGGAGAACTTTGTACCCACCCCATAAATTGGAGCCTTTACTTGAAAGATGACCTCTTCAGGGCTTCTATCCCACTCCCACCTCCCCCCACCCCCCATTTTAATTCTTCTCTCCAGAGTTTCTAATTGCCTTCCCTTTCCTCTCTACTGTTTTCCCTGTTCTCCATCTCAGGAGTGAGGTATTTAAGGGCTCCAGACGCCTCCTCTTTTCTCAGATTTCTCATCATTTTGCAATAAAGAGAGACAGCAAAGCCTTTCTCCTCATCGACTGAGATCAGATTATGATATGGAAGGTGTGAGTGGCATATTCCTTCCCTCACTCTTCTGAAACGTTAGCCCCCTGTTCCATAAGCTACAAGTCCCTTTGGTCAGGAAAGAGGGTAAACTTACATTGGACGGTGGGGATGAAGGCAGAGACTCTGGGGGTAAAGGATGAGTGAAAAATGTCTAGCTTTTCATGACCGCTGCAGAGAAGTTAGTTCCTCTTCTGAACAGGGAATAGCTGCTTTGTCTGTGAACCCTGGAGAGATCACAGAAGTGAATTTTGGTTGGACTGAGTCCACAGTATTCTTGCTTCTTTAAAGTATTTTCAGGAAATTATATTGTGTAAGTGAAGATGTGAAGAAAAAATAGTGCCAAGATTTTGGCAAAGCGCAGTTTTCCTGTGTATGGTAGGTAGGCAAACTATTTGTAACAATTCATTGGACATACTTTGCCTACAGCTCATAAACAAACAGAAAGGGGGCAAACAGATCATAATTTCCCTAAATCTATTATTAATAATTTTCTGCCAAGTCATTTGTTTAAATAAATTGTGCCCTATGATTATCTGAGAAATGAGTGCTCTGCCCTACGATTATTCAATGTGTGTGACTGGTCACCTAAATGACCAGTGTTGTGTCTATTTCCAGATCGGTTGACAAGCCTTTTAGACATGAGAATAGCAAATAGAGAATACTCTTGCTTGCTCAAAAATGCAGGGTTTCATACCCTCAATAGTCTCATGGACGGAAAGTAGGTCTCTCCATGTTTGTAGAAAAATAAACCCCCAAAAATGGCCTCAAAATGGCTGAACCAAATCATGAGCTGGATTTCACAAATTTGTTGCCAAAAGCTTTTCCCCCACAATTTAGAGATGAAGGATGGTCCAGTGGCTAGGGTGTTACCCTGGGCCTGGGGAGATCCAGGTTTAATTCTCCGCTCCATGGCTGGCTCGCTGTGTGACCTTGAGCAAGTCATTTAGTCTTTCTTTGGTAAAACTCCCATTGTCTTCCACGAGACCAGGATTTCATTCTCCCTGCTTCAGTTCCCCAGCCATAAAATGGGGATAATAGAATTTTCCTACCACACAGGAGTGTTTTGAGGAAAAATACATTAAAAGAGTCTCAGTAATTATGCAAAAAGAAAAGGAGGACTTGTGGCACCTTAGAGACTAACAAATTTATTTGAACATAAGCTTTTGTGAGCTACAGCTCACTTCATCGGATGCATTCAGTGGAAAATACAGTGGAGAGATAATTTCTATACACAGAGAACATGAAACAATGGGTGTTAGCATACACACTGTAAGGAGAGTGATCACTTAAGATGAGCTATTACCAGCAGGAGAGGGGAAGTGAGCTGTAGCTCACAAAAGCTTTTGCTCAAATAAATTTGTTAGTCTCTAAGGTGCCACAAGTACTCCTTTTCTTTTTGCGAATACAGACTAACGCGGCTGCTACTCTGAAACCTGTCAGAAATTATGGTAATGGGGGGGACACATAAATAGCTTAGATAGATAGATATCGATTATTCAACCGTCTCTGTTCTTTATGATGAAGTAATGTAAAGAGGCAAGAGCACTCATAAGGGACAGGTTGTGGAGTCCTTCCCCCATTGAGCACTAGTGTATGTGACTAGACCCACTGGCATCATTGGGAATGTTTGTGTCAGTGATCACCCATGTCAGTCAGTATGTGGCCCTAAATAAGGACCGTTGATGGAGTTTGAAAATGGAATCCAGAAATAGAAAGACAAGTACAACTCTTACAAGTCCTCGTGGGTCCTCTTCTGCCTGTTCATACCTGGAGTTTTACCTCTGGAGACCTAGGTTCTCATTCTGACCTAAGTCAAAAATCAAATGAATTTTATCATTTCAACATAGTTCTTTGAGAACATCTAGTCACCTGACATTAAACTATCCCACATAGAATTGTTATGAAAATGGCAGTCCCTGTCCATTTATTTTGTGGACAAGGGGGATCCAGAGGATATAGTGTACTTAGATTTTCAGAAAGCCTTTGACAAGGTCCCTCACCAATGGCTCTTAAGCAAAGTAAGCTGTAAAGGGATAACAAGGAAGATCCTCTTATGGATTGGTAACTGGTTAAAAGGTAGGAAACAAAGGGTTGGAATATGGAGGAGATGATATGATGGGATAATATAATTTTGGCAATTAATTGATCTTTAAATATCCATGGTAAGTAGGCCCAATGGCTTGTGATGGGATGTTAGATGGGGTGGGATCTGAGTTACTACAGAGAATACTTTCCTGGATATCTGGCTGGTGAATCTTGCCCATATGCTCAGGGTTTAGCTGATCGCCATATTCGAGGTCGGGAAGGAATTTTCCTCCAGGGCAGATTGGAAGAGGCCCTGGAGGTTTTTCGCCTTCCTCTGTAGCATGGGGCACAGGTCACTTACTGGATTATTCTCTGCTCCTTGAAGTCTTTAAACCATGATTTGAGGACTTCAATAGCTCAGACATAGGTGAGAGGTTTATTGCAGGAGTGGGTAGGTGAGATTCTTTGGCCTGCATTGTGCAGGAGGTCAGCCTAGATGATCATAATGGTCCCTTCTGACCTTAATATCTATGAATCTATGAATAAATGGTCAGTTTTCAAAATGGAGAGAGGTAAATAGTGGTGTCCACCAAAGGTCTGTACTGGGCCCAGTTCTATTCAACATATTCATAAATGATCTGGAAAAAGGGGTGAACAGTGAGGTGGCAAAATTTGCAGATGATACAAAACTACTCAAGATAGTTAAATCCCAGGCAAACTGGGAAGAGCTACAAAAGGATCTCTCAAAACTGGGTGACTGGGCAACAAAATGGCAGATGAAATTCAAGGTTGATAAATGCAAAGTAATGCACATTGGAAAACAATCTCAACTATACATATAAAATGATGGGGTCTAAATTAGCTGTTACCACTCAAGAAAGAGATCTTGGAGTCGTTGTGGATAGTTCTCTGAAAACATCCACTCAATGTGCAGGGGCCGTCAAAAAAGGCAAACAGAATGTTGGGAATCGTTCAGAAAGGGATAGATAATAAGATAGAAAATATCATATTGCCTCTGTATAAATCCATGGTACGCCCACATCTTGAATACCAGATATATTGGAATTGGAAAAGGTTCAGAAAAGGACAACCAAAATGATTAGGGGTATGGAACAGCTTCCATATGAGGAGAGATTAATAAGACTGGGATTTTTTAGCTTGGAAAAGAGACGACTAAGGGGGGATATGATAGAGGTCTATAAAATCATGACTTGGTGTGGAGAAAGTAAATAAGGAAGTGTTATTTACTCCTTCTCATAACACATGAACTAGGGGTCACCCAATGAAGTTAATAGGCATCAGGTTTAAAACAAACAAAAGGAACTATTTCTTCACCCAATGCATAGTCAAGCTGTGGAACTCTTTGCCAGGGGATGTTGTGAAGGCCAAGACTATAACAGGGTTCAAAAAAGAACTAGATAAATTCATGGAGGGTAGGTCCATCAACGGCTATTAGCCAGGAGGGGCCGGGATGGTATCCCTAGCCTCTGTTTGCCAGAAGTTGGGAATGAGTGACAGGGAATGGACCATTTGATGATAGGAGAGGGAATAACCACAGGAATATTAAAAGCCAGAACTGAAGTGCCTTAAAACACTTCCTGGAGGCAGCTTACATAGTTAGCCCCTGCCCATACTATTTGTGGCTCATGTCACTCTTGTCTGTGTTGCACTAAAAATCACTACATGAAGAAAAGGCAGTGCTCCAAATTTTTCACATGTCAATCTTCACTCCTTGGGCTTGATGTCTAGGAGAGTGGGGAACAGCCAAATTGTTTGGAAATGTCAATATCAATCCTTTATCTATTCCTGTGCTTGTTTGGAATCTCTTTCTTTCATTCTCTCATTTTTTTTCTGCCATCCTTGTTCTGTTAGTTTGGTTTATTTGATTTATTGTAAAGTCACTGGGGAAGCTCGAATTACAGCTTTGAAGTATGCAGTGACTTCAGGGTCCTTGGCATGCATACGGTTCTCCTGCTTCAGCCACATCAGACGTTGTCCATTCTGAGAAAGAGGCCCTTCTTCTGATGAAGGTATTGTAGCTTGATCTTTACAAATGAACTATTGGGACAAAGGATTAAGATTTAATGAAATGTCATCATTTCGCTCACATTCCATTTATTGCATCACATGCAAAAAGTCTGCACTACTGTAATGCCAAAGTGGCAAATTTGAATGGGAAAACAAGGCAAGAAATGTAAAAACAAAGGTACTAATAGCAATATTGACCTGGCCACATACTATGTAAAGTTATGCAATTAACACCCTAATCAGTAATTAATAAAAACATTACATACTTGTACAAAGTGGGCAATTTAGTGTTGCTATTTGAACTTCGTATTTACTGGCATTTTTTGCTTTTACATTTGCAACTGTAACGTTCCAATAACATTGTTTTCTGCATTTAATTTCCTTGGTGTGTGTTTGTTTTTGTTTTTAGAGAACCAAAAGGAAAAAGAAGACCCACTCTAGAGTTGTAAAAATATGTAACACTTGATGGGTTTCAGAGTGGTTTAGATACACAAAACACCATAGCCACAGTACTAGAGAATTGCATAATAAACTTGTCATGCTGGCACACCAGGTGCTAGCCAAGGCTTTAGGCCTCAGCTGAACAGTGGATTTTGCATGCATTAATCTCACTTGTAATAGCTTTATCATATGCTGTAATGTAATATAGAAGTTTTTGCTTTGTAGCTGTAAAAAATGTTTGCTGTGGGCCTATCAAGAAGGATAATCTCTTGATCACCAATAAGGCCATCAAAACTAAATGGGCCATTGGGGGACATCACAATCATAGGCTTTGTTAACTGCCCCTTCACACCCATGATGAGGCTATATACAAAGGGTCTTGTCCCCTCAACTTGAAGCGTGGAAGAAAAAAAGAAAGATAGCTGATAAGAAAATTTTTCATCTCTTGCTGTTTGGACTTTCACAGGACTGGAAACTACGAAACAGAAGCAGAGATCCCCAAGGTCAACCTGGGTTAGTCCCAAAAGACATTCAGAGCTGATAGATTGCTACAACTCTGTCATCTTTTTTGGAACCATAGACTGTAACTCATATATGTATATATGTTTGCCTGCTTTAACCTGTAAATAACTTTCTCATTTCTTCTTTCTAGGTAAAACATCATTAGTTAGTTTACTATACGATTGGCTACAAGCGCTGTCTTCATGTGTGATCTGAGATACAAATTGACCTGGGGTAAGTGCTTGGTCTCTTGGGACCAGGAACAACTTCAACCTTTTGTGGTCTTTGGTGTATGGCAACCAACTATCACTAAGTCCAGCTAGCCTGGGTGGCAAGATAGACTGGAATGCTCAAGGGGACCATCTGTGACTCCCTGGTAAGACTGGTACAGTGCTTCAGGAGTTCATATGTGTTACTGGATTGTTGAAATCTAATTCTAGAACATACAACTTGTTTGGGGTGTCTGCCCTGCTTTTTGACAGTCTGCCCACAGGTTGGCACTTATGGTCGCAAACCACTGCACATAGCATGACAAAACTACAACAATTAAATAACTAAAATCTTAATACAATTTTTATTGTATGTGCAAAAGTGAACTTTTAATCACGTGACCAGAGTCTGATATATTTTCTCAATACTGTACATTACTTGGCTAAATTCCCACTTGAGGCAAACAAATATTTTTCATTTTATTTTATTGTGGATTTTTAGGGGTATTTATATAACTGGGTTTTTTAAGTTTCCCTGAAAAAATTTTGGTTGATTTTTAAAACTTGAGCTAGAGAAAGATGAACAGGAAAGGAAAACACACACACAAAAACAGAATTCTTCTTTGGTCCTGATCCTTCATGCACTTTTGTGTGGACAGACACTTCTGATAATGTGGAGTCACCTTAGGGTGACCAGATGTCTCAATTTTATAGGGTAAGTCCCAATATTCTGGGCTTTTTCTTATATTGATGCCTATTACCCTCTTCCCCCCCCCCCCCCAATTTTTCACACTTTCTATCTGGTCACCCTGAGTCACATTGAACTCTATGCCAAGATTCCAAACTCCTGACTGCAGTAATCACACTGGTCTAGGTGAGAGACTTATTTGCTCAAAATCTCTTCTGATGCCCCTTACAAAGACAGGTGTATGATTAGTACAATTCTGCACCCAATTAAGAGCCTGAATCAGCAGTCAGCTTAGGGAATAAAAGCCAAGCTTACAAAGCAGTTTGAAGGTTTTGCTGGCTTGAGAAAAGGAGGGTCTGAGAACTGAAGTGTGCTCTCAGTATAACAAGGCTGTAGAGTTGGCGTTGATCTCAGCACTAGTACCAACATAACAGAAATATATTTTTCCGTTTGTGGTTTATTATTTTGTTTAATTTATTTAGCAATTGTGTGCTGTTGAATTGCACAGTGTAAAGGCAAAGATCTGGCCGTTAAGGGCCTCAAGTTTAATTAAAACGAAAGAAAATTGTCCACCGATGGATGGATCTCACAACCCTTCCCACAGCTATGCCAGGCTCCCACCAACAGTCCTACTGACTTCAGAGGTATTAATTACGTGAGGAAGGGCTACAGAGTTGGGGCCCTATGGCCAAGATTCTCAAAAGGACGGAGCCTAAACATAATCTCCTATGTTTGTATGTAGTGCACTTAATTAAGTGGTCTATTTGTCAAAAGTGCTGAGTACCCAGAAGCGCCACTTAAAGTCACTACTGGATAATAAGCATTTCACAAACATGACCCGTGACAGAACCATTTCTGCCCAGAGAAATCTCATAAACCACCACAAACTAATGTAAAAAATAATTACAAACATTTCTTTATTCCATGGTTGAAGTTCACACACCACCTTTTAGTCAAAGGAATAGAGCAGCATCCATCTTCCAACTAAATGAGGTCAGGATTAATTTGGGGAAGAGAGAATAGCATTTTATGTGTTGCATTTCAATCCAACTTCACTTTCAAAACTGGTATAAAAATCTGGTGCAAATCAGCACAATTTTATTGACCTTCAATGGAGCTCTGCTGCTTTCCACCAGCTGAAGATCTGGTGCATTGGATGCATAGCAAGTCAAACATGAGTTGACCCTTACATAAGCCTATGTCCATTGTGCTCTGAGGTGTGATGTGAGTGCTTTAGATCACTTTCAAACAAGTAACAAATACATCTGTGTCAGCTTCTGAGCTAACAGAGGTTAATCAGGTTTCAGAGTAGCAGCCGTGTTAGTCTGTATTCGCAAAAAGAAAAGGAGTACTTGTGGCACCTTAGAGACTAACAAATTTATTAGAGCATAAGCTTTCGTGAGCTACAGCTCACTTCTTCGGATGCATTTGGTGGAATTTGGTGCATTTAGAGGTTAATCAGACACCTTTTTCTTAATTGTTTAAATACAGCCCAGCTGTGTTCCTGCAAACTACTGTGTGCAAATGTGTATTGGCAGCTTTAGCTTTTTCAGCCACTGCTTTCTGAAATCACTTAGTTATTTCACTGCACATTTAGCCTTTTCTGCTTTGTCAGTGTTGAGTTTTCATTATCCCACTCCAGGATCAATATTGTCATTTAAGGGGTGCTATTCTGGCCTGCACATAGAAAAACCTAAGACAGATGTAGAAAATGTTAACAGTGGAGGTCATTAATCATTGAAATAAGCTACCAAGAGAAGTGGTGGATTTGCCTTCTCTGAAGTCTTCAAAGCAAGGCTGGATGCCTTTCTGGAAGATATGATTTAGTCAAACACAAGTTACCTAGAGGACCTCTCTGAAATCAAGGCCCCATTGTGGTAGGTGCTGGACAAATACATAGTGAGAGACAGTTCCTGCCTTGAAGATCTTACTAAGCGTAATAAAGCAGAGCCAGGAATAGAACCCTGCTCTCAGGAGATCTGATCTAATGTCCTATCCATTACACTACACTGCCTCACACTATGACTGAAGAAAACCCAAGTCCGATTAACCAGTGTGCTCCGGTGAGGCAAAATAATCATAAACTGGCTAACTATACTGGGTTTGTAAATTCTTTGCATCACCAGAATGACACAAAGCAGCTAGAGCATCTGGATGAATCTGGTCCATTGTTCCTTATGTATCTTTTGGATTTTCTCCCTCAAATGTACTAACTCTCTGAATCACCTGGACCTAATGCTGCCATTTGATTTTTGGATTAACCCTGCAGCAGTAGTTGCTTGGTAGAAAGGAGAAAGTGGACTTTGGGCATTAATGGTCCTGAGACACTTTTTTCACATCTCTCCATGATTCAGTGTTATCGCCTAAAAAAATGTTTAGCAAATCTCTGGTTAACTCCTATGTCTGCTATGAATTATTTAGTCCTTCTTATCTCTAAGAATGAATCTTGGCCTATGTGAAGTTCAGTTAGTGGTGTGAAAGGAAGTAAGATGCCATTCATTAGTCTCTGATTTTCTCCAGTCGTTACTGAATCCCATAACCAGTCTGTCCTTCAGAGCATATTAATTGCTGGACAGTTCTTTTTGGACAGTATATCAGCAACAGCAGGAGGAGAAATACAGTATTAGCAGCGTTAGGCATCTAACTGAGCTTCAATCATTCTTCCACAGCCCATCGCCAGACAGCAGAGTAAATCTAAAACTCTGGCTTACAGTTCACTGAACTGTTGCGGTTTGGGAATTGAGGCGATAAAGTAGATGGTGTGCATGTTGCCATGCCCTTGCATTAGTTCTACTCTGACTCTGGGCACACTGAGCAGGGATATCATTCCACTGCACCTTCAGGATGTACAACCCTGAACCAATTATGGACTAGTTCGTGAAATCTCTTCTGGTGTTTTGCTTCATTTCCCTATGTGCATCAGTGAAGTCTCCCCTTTCCACCTCTTTACCAAGGACAGCATAATTTCCATCACACTTTATCAAGGCTCACGCTGAGGATGAAATTTCACCCCTGTGCAGAAGGCCAGCACAAAGCTTGTGTATCACTCAAGTCCTGCACAAGTCCTATTTTGAAGGATAATTCTCACTGCCTGTTTTGGAGAATACTCCCCACACTGGCTCTGAGGTAGGCCAAGGGAGTCCAATCAGCCAATTAGGCTGCAAGATGGGGAAATTAAGGGTGGGAGAAAAGCCCTAATGAGGAGGACACTCACCTGAGCAGAGTTGGGCTGGGCTAGTGTAAAGCTAAGAAGCTGGCAACAGTAAGAGCTCCTAGGAGGAAATTTGTAATCACCCTGTGTTTAGAGAGCAGAAAGCAAGGAATCCAGTAGAAAGAGTAGGTCCGTGGGTGCCTGGTCCAGAGGAAAAGGAATACCCTGAAGAGAGATGAGATGAGGGAAGCTGTATTCCTGTTGAATAAGAAATAGCCTAGAGAGTAAGCAGCAAGGTTGGGGACTAAACAGCCCTTGGTTTTTTTTTTTTTTGTTGTGGAGTCCCTGGGCTGGGATCCAGAGTAGAGGGTGAGCCTAGGTTCCCCTACCTTCCCCTACAGAAGTGGCACTGGCAGGGCAGTGAACTGGAAGATTGCCTGGATTACTATAGCAGTGACAGAGACTTTGAAGGACTATACCCCTGCAAGGGGGGGGGGGGGAATGCTGAGTAACCTGGCTGGATGGCTGAGTCACAAAGAGGCAGCACCAGCTCCTGGAAGGAGAGCAGGTGTGGATTGAGAATAAGAGACAGAAACAGCATGCAATAATTGGAAGGTGTGTTGCCCTCACAGAGCTGATCCCCAGAATGGCCCGAAGAAGGTGCTATTCCAGCAGTGAATAGTGCACCTTATCATACTGCTTTTACAAGTGGACATTTAAGGAGTTCAGAGCAGGGACTAGAGAATGGTGAAAACCTACATAATTTCTCTGCTTTATATCTAAAAAGAGGAGTTTTAATAGCAATAACTGCTAAAATTGGGTCCCAGTCCTTATCTTGCCCTACGCTTAGGGATTGATCCACGGCTCATTGAAGCTCCCGCTAACCTCCGATGAAGTGAGCTGTAGCTCACAAAAGCTTATGCTCTAATAAATTTGTTAGTCTCTAAGGTGCCACAAAGTACTCCTTTTATTTTTACTAACCTCAGTGTTGCAGATCAGGGCCTTGAAACATGACTAAAGGCTTGTGTAGAAGTGTGTAAGCCTGCACTGCTTCAGAATCTGTTCGGTGATGCAACACACTTCACAGCTTGATAAAACTTTCATGCCATTGAACAACCAACTACACTGTATTATTTATTGTTTGTATTCCAGAAGCATTTAGAATCTTCAACCCCCAGAGCCCCGCTGTGTGGTACATGCACGCAAAATAAGGGACCAATAAAGGGTGGGAGAGAGGAACTAGGGCAGAGGCTACCAAACTCTGCCAACAAAGCCCCCAGATAATATTAACTTTTGGTCACCGACTTGGGCTGCGTTGTAACTGGTGCAATAGCAATGAAGAACTGCAAATCTGATTACCAATCTGTTGCAGGGCAGCTACCCTGCTCTGGTGGAGGAAGGCTGCGCTGATTGGGGAGGCAGTCCCAGCTGGGGCCATGCCCCAATCAGGCCACACCTGGCCCTGTTATAAGGGCTCGCTGTGAAGAGAGAAGGACCAAGGTGCTTGGGAGTTCAGGGTGCCAAGAGCAGAGCAGAGCAGAGCTGGGGAAAGACAAGAGGCGCTGGGGAGCTCCAGTCTGGTAAAACCAGTGATGAGCTGCCAAAATCTTAACAACAGGTTCCCTCCTCACCCCACGAGGGGGTCGTTGCCCACCCCTGCCCCCTGGGACTCCTGTCCTATCCAACCCCCCATGTTCCTTGATGTCCCACCCCGGGACCCCTGCCCCATCCACCCCCCTCCCCTGACTGCCCCCAGAACCGTGCAGGAGGGTCTCGTGGGCCACCATAGTGGGTGCCCACCCTGCCCCTAAGAGCCAGAGGGACCTGCCGGGGGGCGAGGTGAGGAGTCCCAGAGGTGCTTACCTGGGGCAGCTCCCAGGAAGCATCTGGCAGGTTCCTCTGGCTCCTAGGGGTGGGGTAGCGTAGCTGGGGGGGAGCAGGGGGAGTGGCCGCTCCCCCAACCGATCACATCAAAAGTGGCACCTTAGGTGCCAACTCTGTGGATGCTCCGGGGCTGGAGCACCCGTGGGGAAAATTTGGTGGGTGCAGAGCACCCACCGGTAGCTCCCCGTCCCGCGCCCAGCCCCAGCTCACCTCCGCTCCGCTTCCTCCCCTGAATGCGCCACCCTGCCCTGTTTCTCCGGGCGCCCCCCCCCCCCCCGGCTTCCCACAAATCAGCTGTTCGTCCGGAAGCCTGGCAGGGCTGAGAAGCAGGCGGCGGCTTCCCGCTCAGGCCCAGGGTGGTGGAGGTGAGCTGGGGCGGGGAGCGGTTCCCCTGCCCCCCCTGGGTTACCTGCTGTGGAGCGGGCGGCCCTCCTCGCGCCCTGTCCCCCCCCAGCCCCAGCTTCACCTCCGCCTCCCTGGGCCTGAGCGCGAAGCTTCCACCTTCTTCTCAGCCCGTCCTGGCTTCCCGCGCGAACAGCTGATTCGCGGGAAGCCGGGGCGCGGGGGCGGAGAAGCAGAGCGGGGCGGCACATTCGGGGAGGAGGCGGAGGTGGAGCGGAGGTGAATGGGGGCAGGGGCAAGGCAGGAGCTGCCTGTGGGTGCTCTGCACCCACCAAATTTTCCACATGGGTGCTCCAGCCCCAGAGCACCCATGGAGTCGGCGCCTAAGGTGCCACTTTTGGCCGGTTGTTAAATTTAGAAGCCCTTTTAGAGCCGGTTGCCCCTTGTGGAACAGCTGGTTCTAAAAGGGCTTCTAAATTTAACAACCGGTTCCAGCGAACCGGCTCCAGTTCACCACTGGGTAAACCCCCAGGTTGCAGGCCTCGGTGAAGACCTACAAAGGTCCTGGGGCTGCAGAGGCAGCTGGTCCTAAACCTTTGCCAATGATGAGTGGCCATTACAGACTGCAGCTGCCCCAGTGAGCGGGGGCTAGATGACAACTGGCAGTAGCCACTGAGGCAAGGTGGAGATAGAGGATTGGGGTTCCCCTGGCAGAGTGAGGGGGTACTTCTGGGGCAGAACCCTGAGGTAAAGGGGCACTGGGGCCCAGGAGGGACACAGGACCTGAGGCAGGCAAGACAATGGCCAGCAGGAGCTTCTCTGAGTGCTGGAATGAGCTAATTCCCACGACGACCTGCAGGAGGCACCGCACTGGTGAGTCTTGATCCGCTACGCAATCCTTTAATAATATAACTCCCCAGTACTCCAGCTGGTTGAAAATGTTCTATCCAAGCCTTTTTTTGGTGGATAATGGGGGGAGGAACTTGTTTTCATCAAACAGCTGTTTTCATCAGCTTTCATTTGCTTTTTTGCCTTCAAACTGTAAACCCCCAAACCCAACAGGTTTAAATTGAAAAAAGCTTTGTTCCAGAAATAAAAAAATCAAACCCGTTTGGAGAAAATTTTCATCCATGCTTCATGATGGCGAGGTGGGGGGGGGGAGTCATTTCCCAGCAAGTTCTGCTCAATACCCTTCTGTCTTATAGTTCCTCATTGTGTTAGTCTGCAGGAAATGTCCATTGTATTTATTGGTGGTGTTTGTGATGTGGATTTGGCAGGGGAAGGGAGAGAATATGTTGAAAACAATAGCAGGCAAGTACTCTTTTATGATCTTCCCCAAATTTATACAGCCAGTTCAACACTCCTTTATTCAAACCACGCTTTTATATCCAGAGCACTAAAGTACAGTTTCTAGAACAGCCTTGCCAAAGGTACATCGCAGTATGTTTGCCATCTGTTGTCAATTACAGCAGTAGACATGCCAGGCTCATGTTGTTAGGGCCCACAACCCCCAGTGTTCCTTTCACTTAACAATAATATAGGCAGATCTCAACAGCTGGCATATAGCCAACTTCAGAATGCGAAGGGAAGTATTTCTTGTTTGAAGGTTCTAATTCTTTGCCCTAGTGGATGGTACTGAAATCTTGCTATTTATTCTAAGAAGGAATCACTACACATGGAAGAATCTAGCCTAGGAACTTTTGGACCATAAAACAACATCATGACATGAGAACGTGGTGGTAAAAGGAGCTTCCTCTGAAAACTGAAGCTAACTTGCTACTGTATGTCTGTAAAGGGTGCAGGTACATCATGTGTGAGGCATCAACAGATCATTTGGCAATAGGGAGTGGAAGGAAGAAGAAAAGGTATTGGGCCAACTACTGGAAAAATTATCTGCAATTATGTTTTAAGCACAGCGTTCAGAGGGGTATGAAACATTAATATGGAAAAGTCTTTAGAAAATTACTTAAGCCATTAGGTTATTTGACAGAAATGGCAGGCCTTCAAGGTCTGAATAAATATACAGTAAAAGCCTGCTTCTGATCTGGCTCTGGTGCAAATCAGGAGTACCCCAATAGAGTTACACCATGTAAGTCTGGTATAAATGAGATCAGAAGCAGGCCCTCTGTCTGAAGCACAGTATATTTTGTATCAGTGACCTGCCAGTACCTTCTGTGTCCTGTTTTTGTAGCTGATGAACTGCAAACAATGGCTGGCTTTACATAAAGCAACTGAAAATTGCATCGGAGCCAGATACAAGCAGATTACATCGACGTTGCTCCTCGAATTCCATGCTACCCATGGTGACCACGGTAGCTCTTGTCCACATTGCTGCTCTGGGGTTCTCAGTAACGCAACAGAGCAGAGGGAAAATTAATACTGGAGAGGTTAGGTTACAATAACAAATGAACTTTCAAATTCTGTTAAACAAGAGGCCAGATCATTAAGAAAGACAGGCTACTCTATTTAGTCTGAGGATGACATAATTACCCAAGCCAATATTTCATGTGTTAAATGGCCCATTATCTTATATTTTCATGAGATTTTTTTTCTCAGATGTAGTTATCATGGTTTTATTATGCCTGTCAAGTTTCAACATAAAAAGTGATGGACACCCTGATTACCCATGTCCTGTATCTCTGGAAGAATAACAACTGGAACAATCACATCAAGTTGAAGAGGGAGAGTGGTTTACAGTGTTCACTAGGGGAAAACCCCAAATAGAAATCATCATCATCATCAATGACTGGCTTCATGGAGTCTAATGGAATTTGACACATCATACTGTACCACTGCAATACAGGAACTTTGCAGAATTACCAATCGTGTATGATTTTAGTGCTATAAAAGTCCTATGGATAAGACCCATTTGACATATAATCTTTCTGTGGCAAAATCTCCAATCACACATGTTAACCGTATTTCTGAGGGTTTTTTTTTCATATTTTACCTCCTGCCGTCTTTAATTTAACATCAGAATATTCGAGTCCCAGACACTGCAGCAGAATCTATATAATTCTATGGCAGTATTAAAGCAATAGGAGTTTGATTCAATATTGCAGTGTTCAAGAGCTTTGAGCTCCACAGATGATAAATGCCATATAAGAGCTGATGATGATTGTTAATTTTGCCCTTTGTCTTTTAAAAATCATGTGGGCCGGAACCTCCAATGATGTAAGTGGGCATAGCTCCGCTCAAGTCAATGACTCCTGTATACATCAGCTGATGATCTGGCATTATATGTGTACTGATGGAAAACACTCCCCCTAGTGAAACAGTTTTTGTGATACACAATAGCATGATACTTAGTTCTCTGCCCCAACTATTCTCACATTCCTATCTGAAATCATAATGTCAACAGTAAGAACTGAGCCAATAGTATAACAAAGGTTCCTCAAATATTAATTCAGATTTAAAAACAAATTCACTTTGTGTCCATGCGCCTATTGTATTTGTAAATATGTGAAGTCCAGATTCAATAAAGCACTTAAACATATGTTGGCTTTAAGCCTCTGCTCAAGTTCCAGTGCTCTGAATAGGAGTTAGGTGCCTAAATACCCTTGAGGGTCTGGCCCATCATGCTTAAAATTAAACATATGCATAAATGCTGTCTTGATTCTGGGCCTTATAACCTGATCCAAAGCCCACTGAAGTCAATGGACTGAATCATATTGACTTAATTCATTTGGGATCTGCCCCTTAATAAGCAAGCTGCTTGAACTCAGAATGAAATTTCCTTTTGGCAGATATGCAGGCAAACTGTATAACTAGCAAATGTCAAACAAATATTTTTGGAATGAATTGTTGGCCTACCTGTGATCACGAATACATTTTATGAGCACAGAGGGCCACATCTAAAGCTAGTTTTCAGCAGTATAATTCCATTTCTTTGAACAGAGCTATGTGTAGTTACACTAGATAAGGATCTGGCCCAATATGTGTAGTATATTTGTTGGACTAAATTATGCCAAAGAGCATCCCTAGCTGAGTAATCAATGGGAATCTCAGTCCACGTTTAAGTATACATATCTGGCTAAGCTAAATCAGATTCCAAAGCACAATCCATCAAGCACGGATAGCATATGGATTCGGACATTCTCTGAGGAACCTAGCTTGGGATTATCAAAGCCACTCTACGTGGGCCTAACTCTGCTCTGACTGAAGTCAACAGTTGCTACCCTGACTTATGATGAGGAGTAAAATGATACGGTAAAGTCACACTCTTTAAGTCAGGACACAAACGTGAACCAAACAGAAAAAAAATGTGATACCTGCAGAGTTGACTTTAGTGTGACAAGGCTGTCCATTAATTTTAAATAGAAACTCCTGGTAGCATCACAAAGAAACATCCAGAATCTGGCCTTTAGAGTTTGTCTATGCAATAGAAACTGTACCGGCACAGCTATGTCCGCATAGCCCCATGGTGTAGATGCAGCAACAGTAAGGGTAAGACTTTCCCCGAATGACATTAGCTACATCATCAGAAGGACTCTTTCATCAACATAGATGCAGGCAGCTATGTTGCGCTTTATGTTTTACTAACATAGCTATGCCAATGTAACTTTCAA
Source organism: Dermochelys coriacea (assembly GCF_009764565.3). Taxonomy (NCBI): domain Eukaryota; kingdom Metazoa; phylum Chordata; order Testudines; family Dermochelyidae; genus Dermochelys; species Dermochelys coriacea. The sequence goes on from NC_050072.1 coordinate 120,881,006, forward strand.
GTGTAGATCAAACCTCTGATATCTTGCACACCTTTGAAAAGTGCCTCGCTCCATGAGTAAATTCATTGATTCAATGGGACTACATGCAGAGAATGGTCATAACTAATGTAGGGCCAGATTCTGGTACTCACTCTCAATCTGGCAATCATTCCTTCAGTCCTGGACCACGTGCAAAGGAATAACCATTTAGGGCCAGGGGGACAGTATCTGAACACCATGGTGATATATGGTGGCTCTCTAAGGTATGAATTATGACAAGAGCAAGTCAACAAGGTTTCAGCTAAAATGTTTTGTCTTTGAAGAGTACAGTTTTGTCAAAATCTAAATAGTTTGCAAAAGCACTGAAATTTAGTCAAATTTTCCATTTTTGATTAAAAAAATTGGAAACAAAATGAAACAAAGAAAATTCTGCTTTCAATTCTTTCTTTCTTTCTTTCTTTTTCTTTTAAAACTATCCATCCCTTTTTTCCACTGAAAACGGAGGGGTGGGATAAAAAAGGGAAAGAAAGTGGGGGAAAGTTTGTTTTTTTTTCCCTCCACTTTATCATCCCCTTCCCCTCCCCACTGGAAATCTGGTTCCTGTTTCCCTCTCTGGGTGGTGGGGGAGAGTCAAGGTACTGCTAATCCCCTCCCACCTATTATGCAGAAGTGGGACTAGCAGGTCATCATCAAACTGTTCTGCCATCTCTTCTGCCTACACTACAGTTCTGTGAATAACTCACATAGATCATAAGGTTCCTTATTTTCCCTTACTTTTCTGCATGCATGGGTATGCAGGAGGGTTTGTAACTGATCCCAGAATACATGTGATTTTAAAAAATTCAGTGGTGTAGCCCTTATACAACATAGCATACCAGAAATCAAAGTAAGCTTAAAATACATAAACTGTGACTATACGTTTTCATAGAGGTGGTTTTGGTTTATGTGCACATGAGTAAGTCTCTCACATATGGGAGCATGACTCCCACATCTGGCAACTAGTACTACCAAGGAGAATACAATTCTGTGAAACAAAACTGGATATTTCAGCCACAGACACTGACTGGTAAAATACAATGTGTCTTGGAAGTCCAATTTAAGGGACGTTCAAGCTAATAGCAGTGAAATGAATTTTTTATGGCACAATAAGGAAGTAAACATAAGTGTATTTGCACTGATTGTAGAAATATTTTGGTATAGTACATGAATGGTATACAATGATATGGCAAAGCACTGTAAAAAAGTTGCCTAAGTCTGTAGACAACAACAAAAAATAATTTTACGGGACTATGAAATTATTGTGCTAATTGCACTTGACAACTGTTTTGCATAGATAATTCAGAAATGGAAAGAGGAACACAGTCCTCAGAACTTAATAGTCAAAGGAAGTTGGTTTTGTGAAATTTCAGTGATCATATGCAAAGAAAAGCTGGTTTGCTAGGAACGTCCTTTACATATATCCAGGCTCTCATTTTCTTTATTTACTGTAATTTGCTGATGTATCAGCCATTAGCCGACTTCACTCAGTTTTCTTTGTTTCTTTTACATTTTCCCAACATATGACATCCAAGGATTCTGGGAGCTTTGGACTCAAGAAGTAGGTTAGGGAAGGAAGGGGTTACCTTTTAGGAGGGAAATGTGGTCACAAAAATAGAATTAATAAATCATCCTAGTCTATTATTTATAAACATAACTATTCCAACAGTTGTGCTCCTGCAAAGCTGTAGGTGCAGGTGTTAGCACTTAAACATCTTGCTACCTGACCTGTTTGAGCCTGAAGTAAATTATGATCATCAAACAGTAGCAGCCATCTAACTACCTGACTTGTGGTTGTGATCTGAAATTAAACCAAAATCATTTATCTTTTTATGTAAACTAGTATTTCTGCAACATATGGTCTCCACTTTTAGGGCCAGATTGTTCCCCACCCCCTGCCCAAGCTCACCAGCTTTGCACCTCTCTGGTGATACAAAGCTGGCAGAAAATGAGCTCATGCAGTCACTTGAAGATTCTTCTGGAATAGAGGGGATATAGCCAGAGAATCACTGAACTTTGATCCCTAGCACTTAACACCTTTTGAGATTTACGCAGACAAATATAATTTACAGGAGCCTTTGGACTGCTCTAAATTATCCTTGCAACTGGCTCAACCCCAATCGCCCCTAGAATCAGTAAGACACGGGAAGTTTAAAGTCGCCTTTTCACTCCTTCAGCTGCGCTGAGGGGAGTTCTGGCGCAGCTGAGGAGCTGGCCCTGAGTCTGATCCGCATGTTCTCACAAACCAAAGGTCCTTCTGCAAATGCTGTCTGGAAAATATTTCTTATTTTCTGTCTGAGAAAGCTGTGAAGGCAAAGAGATTTTCTTCAATAGGCTTGTTCTGCAGTAGTGTGTGAAAAGAATCTAAAGGGAAAGAGACTTCTTTTTAAATGGTATTTCTGAAGCCAGCTTGGTTGAGGAAAATACCTACTTTATGTAATACTATCTGCAGCACACAGAATTCCAAATAGTAGTCGAGATTTTTTTTTTTTCAAACCTCAGATAAACTTGGACTTTTGGAGACATTTACTGTACATCTGTGTGGGGTTGGTTTGTTTTTTGTTGGCTGTTTTCTGCGGGGGCCGGAGGGGGCACTTCTGAGAAGATAACCGCAACATCCGTGATGAACAAGATCTAAAAAGACTGCTCGCTAAATAACAGTTGGAACGACTGTCCTGTGCTCTAGTGACAGGAACAAACACAGTGCCTCTGCTTAGACTCAGATAATATGATCTTTAGCTCTCCAGAGACACAAAGATTTCCCTTAAGAGACACAAGTTCAGGAGATAAAGCACATATATGTTAAGCATTTTTAAAATTTCTTCCAACACTTCCTGCTATGCACTGAAGCATTGCTGTTGCTGGAATCCCAACTGGAATGAAAAGCCTGCGTCTCTTTGAGTGGGCCCCTGTGAATACTGTTGGCGTTGGTATCTGACAGAAGGATGTGCCAGCAGAGTCCAGTAGCAGCTGCTGGAATCCACTGGCATACCAAGATGTCAAATACTTAAGCCATTTGTTTCTGTGTCAGACTCAGTCACTTCAAAGAGATGCGACCCTGGGAGAGAGAACTTTTGATTAAAAGGGTGAAATTAGGGGAGGGGAAAGGGAACAAAGAGATGATGGCAAACTGAATTTATCTACTGAAATAAAACATATATATATAAAACCAAAAGGGGCACCTGGCTTATGACTACTTTGGGGGGCAACTGAAACACCGAGGGAGGATTTTGCTGAAAAAGAGGAGAGATAAAAATAGCAGGGACAACGGTGTGGCCAAAAAAGAAAAGGCGAACCATCTCCTAACCATAGGGAGCTGGACTATGTGTCAGGGCGCACTCTGTAATTTAGTACAGCTTCTATTGGCTAGCTCAGCCACTATATGAGGTTGGGTTGTGTTTAGATCTGTATTTCTGTACAAATCATATGATGCTGTAAAATTTAGTTTGCTTTTTTGGGTGCTTTTTTTTCCTGGAGGATTAAGTTTAAGTATTCTTGGCTACATGTTTTTGGAGATAAGATTTGGCTAACAATTGAAACAACAAAAAACCCAACAACAATGCATTATTCTCCCTACAGTGCTTCAAACATCAGTGCTTTGGTTTGGAAATGAGAATGTGTTCCTTTCTCACGAGCTTGTTGCTGAGTTACTGCCACAGTCCTGTCCCCTTGGATAAATGGTCATTGGAACTGTTCAAATGCCAGAGCGCTAATTGGCAATCTAGGGATGTTTATAGTAGCATCTAAACAAATGTGTAAGCTTTTATGAGCTGTGTTTGTGATGGGATTCTTGTTCATTTGCATTGTTTTTTTTTTCATTCTTATGCAGTAATTCATACACTTTGTTATAATTATTTAATAGATATATTGTGATAGTGTAAGGCCGGGTAGGATTGAACCGGGGACTTCTGGAGTTTAGGGCATGGAGCCTCTACAGCATGAGCTAAAAGCCAACTGTGTGTTAGCTAAGGCTACAGAGCAGATTCATTTAACTCTCTCTAGGTGGTCTCGATGCCACTAGATGGGACAGAACACCATGCCCAGGAGGTGTGTGGGTTACATACTTCCCCCTAGCTGAGGAAGTGTGTCCTGAACTTCAGAGACTTCCCAGTTGAAATCCCAGATGAGCCCCCACTTGTAACTGCTGTGAAGTTTTTTGTAGATTTCGTGCCAAAGGAATTTTAAGGAGGGACCTGGAAGAAGGATAATGAGGTAGCTTTGGAGATATTCACAGGAAACCACTCCCAAGTGGGAGAAGCAGTGTGGGAGAAAGCATCTAGGTGCTTGTTTGAAAATTTAACAAAGGGTGATGGAGACTGGCATCACTGAATTTAGTTCTCCATCTCTTGTAATTCTCTGCAGTCCTTTGACCTAATTTGGCAGTGGAGTTCAACTCCCACTAAAGTCTATTTCAGTAGGTGCAAAGAGCTTGCAGGATCAGACCTGGAACTTCTCTGCTTGCTCCACTTCCTCTGACCGAACCTTGATGGTTAGGTTTTTTTTTTTTTTTTTTTTTAATGTTTTTAGGTTTTTGTGGTTTGGGGGATTTATTCTTTCATTAATTACTAAGCATGAATGGTGTGCTTGCTGCTGTACAAACATAGTAGGCCAGATTCCTGGCCTAAGCTTACAACCCAAATCAGACGCTTACTTTGAATTTCATGTCTTTTGCTTATTATGTTTTTTGTTTTGTTTAGCTATATTTCATGTGTGGTATTTAATTTAATTTTTCAGGGTTTTATTAACTCTTGCTGTGTCTTTCTAATGTATTTCTCTAAACAATATCGGCATGTTACAGGTTACATTGTCATCCTCCAATTTCAAATAGTCTATCCAGATTTCTCAGACTTCAAATATGCCAATGTTTGACACCATCAATCTAAATAAGTGGTCTCCTGGCTCCCAGCTCAGGGTACTATCTCCTAGACTACAGCCATTTGGTCCCTTCCCTCTCTGTCTCCCCTCTCTTCTCCTCCCACCCCCAAACACACTCTGGAGAACAGTGCCTGACTTGGCTGAGCATGCCCCTTGATTCATCTCAAATGTAAAACATTCAACTGAATCTGGTACACCTGAGAGCTCTGTTTAATCTATCCAAGGTGGTCATTGCTTGGAGGCTCAACCCTGCTCTCAGTGAAGTCTGAGAGTGTTTCCATTGGATTCATTTAGAACAGGCTCGGGCACTAGCTGTGCTCTGCAAGATTCAACTGTATCAACTGAATGCCATTCCCAATATTACACCATTTGGTCACTTTCTGTGGTGAGAGGTGTCTTCTGCACTTTGCAAAATCTTTATTTTGGAAAATTTGGTAAGGGATAATGCTTTCAAAAGCGCCTCAGTCCTACTGACTTTCAATGGGATCTAGGCCCCTAAGTCACTTTGGCACATTTGAGAATTTTGGCTAAGCTGACGACTCTTTGCACAAGAGCTTGTCCTTTCTTTGCCTTCCTATAAGTTCTGGAGCAGAGCAGATGGAGGGACTCTGTTTGCAGTAGTCAAGTGTTCACTTCCATTCCACTCTTGCCTTAACAAACTCTGCAGTGTCCTCTTCTATTTTCCACAAAGCATATACTCTTGACTCCACACTTAGTTGGTGATTGATCTTTGGTGGTGATTTATTTGGATTTCCAGGAAACAGCATCCACATCCTATTTTGCCCTCACTAGAGCGCTGCTGGTTTATATCCAACAAGAGTTTTGATATTCTTCTGTATGAGGTGTTATGTTGCCTAAGTGGGTTCATTCCAGTACTGACTATGCTGCGTACAGGCCCATATAGCAGTGTGCCTTGATTCTGCAAGGGGATAGTGTCAAACACTATATTTCAATTAGTGTTTCAACAATTGAAATATGAAGGCAGTTCTAGTAAATATCCTGGAGGTGTTACTAGACTAGACAGAGATGGCTGAGTAGAAACATACTTGATCAATTTACCACCGTTACAGTAGCTGTACATGGCACAAAAACATCTACAAATAAGAAGGCAACCTGAGTTGAATGGTACATTAGAAAGTGAAGATGGGTTACTCTAAAATCACTGACTGTGGTTGGACCAAATATTTTGTCATTAACATTGTGATCTCACAACATGAAATATGAATAGGGACCTGCTCCCCCCACACTTCCCCTCAGAAACACATGCGTGTGAAATGTGTGTGCAAAGCAGTTAGAAGAAAAAGCCATATTAATTGTACATAGACTTTTGGTCTGATTCCCAAAGCCTTCATAACACATCCTAAGGCAAGCAGCAGTTCTATGGTTGTTGAGCACATGTATCAGAACCTCTTTGCTCTTCAGAGCAGCTTGACAAAGCAAGGACCTGATCCATTTGCTTCAGTGGACTTTGGAACAGACACTAAGGGTATGTCTATACTCCAGTGAGACACCTGCGGCTGTCCTAGACCAACTGACTCAGGCTCTCAGGGCTTGGGCTAAGTGGCCATTTAATTGCAGTGTAGACATTTGCAGCCCAAGCTCTGGGATCCTCCCACCTTGCAGGGTCCTAGTCTGAGCCAGATCATCTACACCACCATTAAATGGCATCTTAACCCGATCTTGAGTCAGCTGACATGGACCAGCTGTGGGGGTCTAATTGCAGTGTAGACATGCCCTTAGAATAGAAATGCAAGGCATCCTACATCAGTGGCTCTGACTAATAATCAGAAGAGTAAAGTTCTGCTGACTGGTGCAGCAGATGGCAATTCTAGGGCCTTGTCCCCTTTGCAAATGCTATTGCTGGGGCAGAGAGCGGCATGGACTCCCTTTATACCTAGCTTGTGTGTGGAGTTAGGAGCTCAAAGGGGAGAGAGAAGCATATACCTTCTCCCCACTCTTCCATACATGTGCTGGGGCAGAACACAATCTGGCCAAATATGAGTGATTGTTTTTGGGGTGTTTTTTTAATGTCAGGGTGAAGAGTTTGTCTTAAAAGTATGGCAAAAGATTCCACCCATAAAAGCACTACATACAAGAGGATTTGCCTGTTAGTTTTACAAATGAGAATGACTAATTTGTGCTGTTCAATAGTGCGTAACACATAATCAGCACTAGACTATGTAAACAAACAGGAGAATTACAATAGCATGTAAACATTTGTAAACAAGCCCTGAGCAGGTCCATTTGCCAGAGCTCATGTAGATGTGTGTCACAACACCAAGCACGCACACCAGTTTAAAAGCCATATGCATGATGGCATACAACAACCTCCTGCTTTTTCATGCAATGTGAATATCTGAGAAATAAACTACAATCCCAATAATTAATTGCGGGTCTGAACTGAGTAATTATGACTAACTTCTGAATGCAAAAAGAAGTGCAAACTCTATTTTTCTCCAATGCTTCCACATTTAATCTCAAATGATAATTTACTGGTGTGGAAGTAAGAAGATGACAAAATCATCTGTGAACTTTACACCAGTCTTATTTTTGAAGGATTATGGCCAATTTCCTAGGCTGCTTCACCCCTCCCCCCCCATCCCCAAGTGAGATGTTTAGATGTTCCATTTTGTTGGGATCTAATGGCATGATTTGGAGCTAGAACCGAACTGCGAAGTTTTGATTGAGATACAGATCAGAATTCTAACCGTCTCAATCTTCTGGAGAGTTGAGCTCCAAGGTCCTGTTTTGGTTCATGAAGTTTAGGTACCAGCTGTAAAGCTGAGTTCCAGAACTCATCTTTCTCAAAGCGGTTTGTGTTCAGCTTTGGGGTTTCAGTTCTAACAACTGGGAATGTTCTGAATTCACTTTCTACAAGGTGGACGTTACATAGGAAATTCCAGCTGGCATTTGCTGGCTGACGCAAAGCAGCCTAGCACAAAACAGTTAGGCGGGAACCGTTCCCCCCACGCCCACTGAATTGCAGCAGTGTCTAGCTTTTTTAACTGCTGTAGCAATTTACAGCACAGCAGCACAATTGTCCATTGTCTGATGTGTACCCAATCCACAGAGCAGAAGTCTGTTACTTCTCAGCCACATTGTAGCCTCTTTCGTTTAGTCAGTAAACCATTTCTTCTCATGTAACATATCTCATAGGAAAAGGAGTGACCTCGATACCCTGTAATTATTTGTTATAGTTTTTAAAGCTAAAAATACCCATGCTCTTAAAAAGTTCCTTAACCAGATGCCAGCAAGCTGGGTTCAAATTTACTTCAATTGTCATTACTAGAAGTTGTGCAGGCACCACAATGGGTTGTGCGTGAATTCTGTTGTGTTGAATGGAACAACTCACAAACAAGCGTCCAAGTGTCCAAGATAAGAATGTTGTGCAACTTGCTCATGAATCAGCCTGTTCCAGAGCTGTATGTATCTTTTTCTGACACAGGATGTGGTTCCAACTTTACTGCTAATTCACTCCTACAAATTAGTTGAAACCCATTATCAGTGTGAGCTTAAAATGAGGCTTTGTGCACATATGCATGGGAAAATGTAAGGTTTCCTCATGAGTAGCCAAAAGGTCACTATGTAAATATCTGTCTGGGGCTAGAGCACAAATGGAGTTTCTGCCTTGTTTTGTTTCACTGATAAACTTTGAGGAAGACATTGGGGAAAACTTGATGAAAATAGCTTCATTTTCAGAAGTAGCTGGAGCAGAGTGAAAATGCTGCTTCCTGTCAGATTAAGTGACCGAAAAGAGTGATGTTATTATCCACCCAACTTTATTCCTCCTAGGACACTTTTCACATTTTAGTGTAAACATTAAACCATTTTCTGTCATTGTGCAAATATGTTGGCAATCACCATGTGAGATTCCCCACACACACTCAGCCATAGAAGACACTCCTCAGGTTTAGGGAGTATAGAAATAAAGGGCTAACTCACATGTGGGGTGACCCCCATTGATTTTAGTAGTTTCACAAGCAATGAATCTGGCTTGCTGTCTGCAAGACCATATAAGTCTCCTAACTTCTTGTTGAAAAAGGCCAGCTTGTTTCCTTTTTCTCCATCCTTATTACCTCCACCCCCACAACTATAGCTGCCTGTTTCTGTAATCTATCCAACAGAATTTTATCCAGGGGCCTCAACTGTCCTTCCAGGGTTTCAGTGAGGATTTGCCATTCTTCTTTCATATGGAAATAGCAACATGTACAAGTTAATAGAAAGGTTTGAAATTCAGGCAGAGTGTACCTTCGCTATACCTCCTGGAAATGAGAAGACCGGGCACTTGTTCACAATATGTTTGACAGTATGGAGGACTCTGCATCTGTATTGCAGCAAATTCTTGATTCTCCATTTGTGCATCACGGTCCATGTAACGTCGTCCTAATATGGTTAATGGTCATCCACTGTCTTTGGCAGAGCAGGAAACCTGGCAGTTTGATGCTCTTTGTTTATATCAGAGTCTGGCCATTGCATATGCCAGGTGTCTTCTGGGTTGAAGCTGGATGACAAAAGAGCTTCTCCAGCCACCCAGAAGTTGGTGGGACCTAAAGTGAGCGCAAGGTGAGAAATAAGGTTGTCATGGAGTGGGACTTTTTGGTTAGTGAGAGCTTTTTTTGTATTTAGGCAACATAGCCATCTCTCACCACATAGTTGGAGGAAGGATGTTTGCAAGGACTGGAAGCTAAGGTGGCAAAGTGGACTTCAGGGCCCAAGTTACAAATCTCATAGCCACATTAGCTAGATATCAACAAGATCCATGTCTGAGCATCTTCCCCAGATGGATGAGTAGTACTACATGGAAAAAACTAAAGCCAGTATTGCCATACATACTTTTAGAGCATCAGAATACCAGCTAGAACCTGGTAGCTTCCAGATTATATTGATGCAACTCTTCATTTTATGGCTCACCTGTCTGAGGTGTTGTTGATAAGTAAGGCTGCACTCGAGAGTGATTGCTTAGGTAGCAGGGATTAGGATCATAGGCAATTGCCTTGCTGTAGAAGCTTATGTTTTGCATCCTCTTAGCTTCAGAATTGTTGAGATGGAAAGCTGACAATACCATTTTTGATGGATTGGGTTTGAGCCGCCAGTACTGAAAGTAGTTTTCCATCCTCTTAAGATCAGTGTTAAGCATATCATCAGCTTCTCTGAGCAATTTTGCCATTGATTTCTATGAAAGCAGGGTCCCACCCAGGATTTCAATTCTTGAAACTTGTCATGGCCCTTTGTGGGGTTGGGTGTTTTTATATAATGGTCTTTAAAAATATGTAATTTAAAGAAGCCCTTATGACAGTAGATGATTGGACTGTATCCTTTTGTGATATCTCTTCATGATGCATGTCTAAGGAACAAGTGAAAAAAGTAAGTTGGTATGACAGGGAGATGCTTGGAGTCATGGGACAGCCAGATAGAAGAACAAGAGGAATTGCCACAAAGCCAAAAAGGCTGGATCTAATAAATGTTGGAAGATGTACAGATGCTAATCACCCCAGGTAGGCTGCTTGGTCAATGTAGCCACACAATGGCCAAAATCACTTTCAAATAGAGTACTTAAAGGTGGCAAATAGGCCAGGCTTTGATGGTACTGAGCCCAGAATTTTATTTCTGGATCAGTCAGTAGTACCCTTGGGAATCTCGCAGACCTTTTAGATCAATGGGTCTGACATGTGACCTTGAAATGATTAAACAGACCACATTTTAATGGGACTTGGGGTTTTTGTGTGTGTGTCATTCGATAGTTTGAGGTGATCCACATTGATGTTACATTAATCCGGCACTTTTTGAATGCATTATATTATAACGTTCTGAAGAGGCTATCCTGTTTTGCTACTGTTGCTGAATTTTCATCAGCACTGGGTATTGAACACAGGATATTGTGTTGCATTGTATTAAGTGAACGTTTCTGCCTCTGGCATGAGGGAACTGGTAAGTGGTATACAATTTAAGGAGATCAAAAGGATCAGCTGTCAAGGGACTGTCCCAGTGGGCCATTAAATTTCACTGGAATGCTGAAACATTTTTATCTATCCACCCCCAGTCCAGCCCCTTGCACAGCTCACCTACAAGCCTTCACTGAATCTGACACCCACTAATTCATGGGAAAAGACATGTCTGCTGAACGTTAAGGAGAGATGGTCTTCCAAATTTTCAGACCAGACACTGAAGGGATGATGTAGTCCAGTCACAGGAAATATCTTTCAAATATTCCTTCCCGAAGGACCGGATGAAAAATTGTTTCCTTTTCCCGATACCCTTGTCATCCAGAGGCCAAGGAGAAAGTCTAGTGAAAGAAGAGGCTTAAACCTATCCATGTCTTACTCGCATTTACCACACTTCTCACATTTGAGTTTGATTTGGACCATATAATAGTTCTTCTTTAGTGTCCATGCAAGAAAAAGTTGTCTACCTGGATTTAACAATAAAATAAACATTTGCATAGACATGCTTTTCATCCCCAAGAATAATTTACAAAATAATTATACAGGAATGTTTTACCACCACCCCCTCCACTGAATGGCAAACATTGCTTTGTTTTTTTAAAACTGTCACAGCAATTTAGCGATAGCAACCAGAGCTGGAATGTTTCTGTGGCAGAAATGCGATTTCATTGAAAGCAAAACTTCCTGTGGGCAAAAGTCAATTTTGATGAAATTTCATTAAAAAGAATTTGAATGAAAACATTTTGGTAAGGTGGAAACATTTCACTTTGCTGTTTACAGAACAGCATGTTTTGACTTTTTTTTGTTTTGAGGTGACTTTTGTTTTGAAATGTTTTTACATCTTTTTTTAAAATGTTGACATCAAAATGAAATGTTTTGACCCAAAACTAGTTTTTTGAAATGTCATTTTTGTGGGGAACTTCTACACTTTTGTTTTTTGTTTTTTTTTGTTCTGGTTCTGAAAGAAAACAAATCTGAATTACAGAATTTCCCATGAAACAGAGCTGTGTAGGGACCAGAATTTCTAACTGCAACACTCCATTACCTGTTTTTCAGTGTGTGGTATGTGTTGTCCTCTGTGCCCAATCCACCGACGATACGAGTCTGTTATAAGACCCCTCCCGAATCTCTTCCTCTCTAGGTCTTAGTCCTAACTCAAGCTGGCCAGCCCTGTGCTTTTACTTCAGTAGGCCCCAGGTTCAATCCCTGATCATGACAAAGATGCTAGTCATCACAACGACAAAACTGTTTAGGACACGAAGCAAAGAGAAGATTTTACCAGAGCTGAGCAAATGACTTCACAATAAATAACTTATAGGGTGAGATATTATTTAGACCAAAGGGTTTTCAGGATTTTATAAAAATGCATCAGATGAGTATATGATTAATGAGAACATCCACAGTTATAGTAGAAAGAGTTTAATAAAAAATAACAATAATAACATCTGGAAGGATATAAAGCCTCATGCTGCAGACACAAAGCAAGATCTAGCTAATGGTGATTAGGAACAAAAAAAAATTGCAACACCTAGGGTTTCTTGAACCTTCCTTTGGAAGCTCTTGGTGCTGATCACTGCTGGAGACTCGATGGGCATCCAGCAGGACTGTTCTGATGTTGGGGTAAAGAGAGATTTGTAGAGCTGGAGACTAGACCTCCCAAGTTTTGTGAACATTCGCACCCACAGGTTTAGTCCAGCCCAGTGTATAAACAAGGACTATTTGCACCTTCCAAATCTGGACCTAAGTTTGGATTTTCAACAGCCCAAATTTTGTTTTAATCAATCTCTATTTTAAAATACGAGCAAAACTGGGCAGGGGCCATTATTAGTGTGACACAGCTATTTTACACTCATAAGACCATTTTCATTAAAAAAATAATTGCAGTAACATTCTTATTTAGGGAAATAGTTCCACTAATGTTTTTTGTGTAGCAATCAAACCTCTATAGTGTAGAGAGAGACACATGTTTGTGGTGTTCCTTAATTAAAAGCACCTGATCACATTCTTTCCCCTATAAATAAGAAGGCCTCTTATTTGGGTCCTAATTAATTTATTCACCCTTCACTACCCTCCCTGCCTGCTCTCCCTTCAACTACAGGGAAAATAGCTATGTCCAATCTCTGTAGTAAGCCTTATTCAAAAAGCCATTGGTTCCCTCCTCCTTTTAGTCTTGGTTTTATTTATCTGCTCTAAATTTCCAAGTCTACTGGTTCTTAAGATTTCAAAGGTGATCCAGTCCCTGCCATGTTAGAAATACAAGCACATTTACCAAAGGCAAGATCACAGTGATGCCAAGACTAAGATTTCCTGGCATTTCATTAAATACACTGTATGAATTAAATGTCTGGCTTTGGCAAGAGGGCTCCTCAGCGTAGGCTTCATGTGTTCAGTGGGATGAAAACATTTGCAGAAGTGTTGCAGAGCGATGTCTTGTCTTCTCCATCTGGTATGAGAAATCTGTTCTTGGGCTGATGAGCCTTTTGCCAAGGGCATACAGCACAACTGTGAGGATATTCCTCTTAGATAATCCACACACCATCTTTCATGTTTTCAATTACCATCTACTCCAAGTCTGTAATATAAACAGAGAAAAAACTCTGCAGAGAGCAGGAGCTAATTCAAGGATGGGAGTCTTTCTAATGACCCCCAGAGTGGATTTGATGTTAGCGGCTTTTTAATGGTTTGAAGACAGAGACACAACAGTCATGATGATAAAGAAACAGATGTAGCCCATAGTTTACTCCCATTAATATATTTTTCAAAATACATATGCTGTATTTATAGCCCACTTATTTGGGAGTTAATTTCCTTTCCTTTGATGTCAATGAACTTGCGCTCATTTTAAGCACATTGTAACCAAAGTCACATTCAACCTAAGGGGCATCACTGTATGTGCTTTTCCTGGGCAGTGGTGAGCAGACTACACTACTGAGTCCTCTCTTGCATTGGTGGGGGGCGGGAGGGCATGTGGAGTGGTTGGATGTGTGCCAGGAGCTAGAGAGAGGATTTGAACATTTAGCAAGGAGCCATGTCTCCCACAGAAAAAGCATGTCCTAACACACTCCTTTAGAAAGCCTGAAAAATACAGATTGATTCGTGTCACATATGGGGTAGCATTGCTTTTTCTTCAGCGGAATCTGGGTATGGTCATTCCAGAATAACTGTAAGTGTGGCAACCATTCAGCTAGAGAAAGCTTTCCAGAAGAACACATTTTCGTGAGCTGCACAGCCTCCTTTATATCTAGCCAGAACAGCAGCCGTGGATTGGCAATGGCTGGTCTGTTATTGCTGATTTCTCAGGCTTACGTCTGGGATGGTGATTTTGAGATAAGTCTAGGCATATGCATTTAACACAAAATTTTAATGTTTTGAGGTAGGCATTCAGACTTACTGATGTGGGGCCGTTGGCTGTATGACTGAAGTTTGAACATCACCACCATGTGCTAAATCTCATGATTTTGGGGACCTGACTCATGATTTTTGGAATGCTATGGTTGGCAATACTGCAGCTGCTTCTCGAGTTCTGAAGAGCTTTGCAACTGCTCTTGCCATTTCACATGCTTCCCTGATTAAAAAAAAACAGACTATGGTCATGTTGGGCGATATTGGCCCAAGCCACTCTATACCATTTTAGGCCTGCAGTACTCCTGCAGAGTGTGCGTGTGGATTGACTGCATGAGGTGTAGGGGGGACTTCATGTGCTTGTGGTGGAGCTTCATGCTGACTACGGAAGGAAAGGAAAATTGGGGATAGGCTGGGAATCAGTTGTGTCATTCCTGGTGTGTTGTCTCCGAGGATAACAGAGTGTTTTTAAGGGAAGGGGCAGCAAAACCTTTATTGTCCTAAAAGTCAGCAGCTATCATACTGAAAGCACATAAGGCTGCAGATCTGCTGAGTAAGAATGTGCCATTTTTGCATTCACTTTCAGTGTGGACCCATACTTTAAAAGGGGCAGAAAGTGTACGTGTTGAATTCAATTATATAATGAGGACTTCATTGCCATATGTCCGACTAAGAAAGCTTAATTCTGGTTATGAACCACTCTTTGTCTTGTGGATTCAGAGTCCAGTATAAAGTTTTAAACCGGGAAATGGTAATACATGGTTTGACTGTATCATGACCATGATGCATTTAACCTCAAAATACCCCTTGGTGGTTGTTTTGGGTATGGAAGGTTGAATCGTTAAACCAACACTTGGCCAAAATAGAATGATAGTTTTTAGCAACATGGGGAAGGACTAGACCCAAACAACAATGAGAATCTAATGCCCCTGAGGTCAATTATGTGACTTCATGTTTAAAATACATGCAATACTCCAAAGCTGGTCCCTCAAAGTAGTACAATCCATCCAATAATCCTGTTAAGACTGAGACCATGGTCATGTGCCAAATACTGAAAGGTTTTATGGAAGCAGTATAAAAATAAACAATTGGATGAGAAACTGAATACGTCAGCATCAAAATGGAAACTAACAGTGCTAAATAATGGTGCACCACTTCCAGGCGTAGTATGTGTATGCCAGAGCAGAGTTTCCACTTTATTAAGCATTCCCCATTTAGGGCATAATTCTTGAGGGGGCTGAGCACTCTGACTCTAATCCAGCAAAACATTTAATCATACATGAAACTTTACTTAAGTACATGCTCCTGTTCACTTAAATAGAACTATTGAGGTGGCTAAAATTAAGCACATGCTTAAGTGTTCTGCTTCTGTTCATAAATTCCAAGAATAGAAGGGGCCATTGTGATTATCTCTTCTGCCCTCCTGATTAGCACAGGTCCCAGAACTTTCCCCAAAACAATTCCTAGAGTAGATCTTTAGGAAAAACATCCAGACTTGATTTAAAAATTGTCAGTGATGGAGAATCCACCACTGCCCTTGATAAATTATGCCACTGGTTAATTATCCGCACTGTTAAAACTGTGCCTTAGTTGTCTAGCTTCAGCTTCCACCCATTGGATTGTGTAGACCTTTCTCTGCTAGATTGAAGAGCCCATTATCAAATAATTATTCCCCATGTAGGTACTTATAGACAGTAATCAAGTCACCTCTTAACCTTCTCTTTGTTAAGCTAAATAGATTGCGCTCCTTGTGTCTATCACTAAAGGCATGTTTTCTAATCCTTTAATCTTTTTCCTGGCTCTTCTCTGAATCCCCTCCAATTTTTCAACAACCTTCGCAAATTGTGAGCACCAGAACTGGACACAGGATTCCAGCAGTGGTCACATCAGTACCCAATACCGGAGTAAAATAACTTCTCTACTCCTACTCGAGATTCCCCACTTTATGCATCCAAGGATTGCATTAGCCCTTTGGCCACAGCATCGTACTGGGAGCTCACGTTCAGCTTCTTATTCACCATGACCCCCAATCTTTTTCAGTCACTGCTTCTCTGGATAGAGTATCCCATTCTGTGTAAATATAGCCTATATTCTTTGTTCTTAGACGCATACACTTACATTTAGCCACGTTGAAATGCATATTTTTTGTTTGTGCCCCCAATTTTTGTGTCTTCGCAAACTTTATCAGGGATGAGGTTGTTTTCTTGCTGCTTAATGAGTTATAAGACATTCACCATCATTTCCCCTGTTGGTTGCTTTACAACATAGGGACATAATTAATCTGAACCACTAGTACTTTGCCATATTGGTTGCTTGCACCCAGCTGACCAAGCAACCCAGATCACTCTCTATCAGTAACTTGTCCTCTTCGTTGTTTACTACTTTTCCAATTTTTGTGTCATCTGCAGACTTTATCAGTAATGATTTTGTTTTCTTCCAGCTCACAGGTAAAAATGTTAGTGTCGGGCCAAGAACTGATTCCTGTGGGACTCCACTGGAAACGCACCTGCTTGGTGATTTACAATTACATTTTGTGATGTACCATTTAACCATTTTTAATCCATTTAATGTGTGCCATGTTAATTTTATACATGTTCTAGTTTTTTAATCAAAATGTCATGCAGTACCATGTCAAATGCCTTACAGAAGTCTATCACATCAACGCTATTACCTTTATCAACCAAATTTGTCATCTCATTAAAAAAAATCAAGTTAAACAGGATCTATTTTCCATAAACCCATGTTGATTGACTTTAACTATGTTACTCTCCTTTAATTCTTTATTAATTGAATCTCATATCAGCCACTCCATTATCTTGCCCAGGATCGATATCAGACTAACAGGCCTATAATTATCTGCGTCATCCCTTTTACCCTTTTAAAATACTGGCACAACATTAGCTTTCTTCCAGTCTCATGGAACTTCTCTAGTGTTCAAAGACTTATTGAAAGTCAAAATTAATGATCCACCAAGCTCCTCAGCCAGTTTTTAAAACTCTAGAGTACATGTTAGCTGGACCTACTCATTTAAAAATGTCTAACTTTAGCTGCTGTTTAACATTCTCCTGAGATACTAGCAGAATGGAAAGACAACATATGATATGACTACATCATCTGTTTTTCCCAAATACAGAGCAATAATACTAATTAAAACACTTCTGCCTTTTCTGCATTATTATTAATTCTACCATTTCCATTTAGTAATGGACCAATACCATGTTAGGATTCTTTTTGTTCCTAATGTACTTTTAAAAAAACTCATTCTTATTGTTTTTCGATCTGCTGGCTCATCAGGTCTGATGTTAACCTGACAGTGTCCCATTCAACTTTTTGGGTGAAATTCTGGCCCCATTAAGTCAGAGTGTTTTGCCATTGACTTCAGTGATACCGATTAAAGCTCCATCAGCTCTATCCAAGCCTCTAGTCAGAGTGGACATTGTGAATTTCTACTGCTACCTTTAAAATGGGCTTGAGATACTGTCCAGTCTTGTGTATAAGTCTGATACACTATTTAGAGAAACAGGATATCAAATAATGGCACAGAACTTCTAAAAGCTCAGAAACCTCCAGGGGGCATGGCGAGCAGGCCCTCCCTTAGATTTTTCTTTGAGTGGTAATAAACCAATCCAGCTGAAATGGGTCCTGTCTCGTCTTGCATTGGCTCTGCCATAATTACTGTAAGTTCCGAGGATGGGTGAAGAGGGCTACCTGCTGATAAAGGTAGCGATAAAGGTATTGTAATCAACTGGAGAATTCATTCATCACTGTTGACTCTGATACTCCTCATTTATGCTGCTGCAACTCCACTCTCAGCCCTTTCTCCAAGCCAGCCAGAGACCTGGGAGAGAGGCAGTGAAAAGCCACACAACCATCATCTAAGCCTTTGAAACTCACTCCTGAGGGTGGTTCACTAGCGCCCAACATTTGGCAATTTTCAGATGACAAGAGGTGTTTCTTTAATTTACTTTTTGTTAATGTTTTCCTTCCCTCACTTTGGTGGTCAACTTGCATCTGAAAGCACTAGAGATGGTGTTGTTTGATTCAACCCCCTGTGGAATGCTTATGTGTTTGGGGCTTTTATAAATAGCACAACTTGCTACATACAGATAGTGGCATTGTAGACATGCAAAACCATTTTCCGCAATACAATACATATTTAATTTAAGAAACCCTGCTTCCATTTATATAGGCTGACATGTTTTTCAAAAGGTTGTTCAATATTTGTTCTTTCACCACAAGCTGAATACCAGTGAAATAGCCATCAGACCAGTGAGGATGTGGATACCATAACGTTCAGAGGGCGATGGGTTCACACATTAAACATGCCATATAATTAGAAATGAGTAACTTCCAAGTCAGTGTGCACTGAAAGTGCCTTATTGGAGTAATACTCCTAGGGCAATGTTGTACGATAGACTATTCCGGTAGATACAGTGACAGGCAGAGCTGTTAGACTGGCATCAACAAGATTGTCTCTGAAAATGGGAAGAGTGAGAGGTATTAACTGCCATGGCCAAGATACTTAAAATGGAGTTTTCAAAAGGACTCATTACTGAGCTTCTCCCATCCACTTCAATAGGAGACAGAGTAAGAGCAACAAGGAGTGCTTTGAAAGTCCCACCATTCCTCTCTTCAGAGCTGAGTGTTGCTATCAGAGCCAGGGCCTCCCTGCCACCTGGTGGTTCTGAAGTACTGGTGGGGAGAGAGGGGCCACAGGGTGAGAGAGGGCGATGAGTGGAGAGACCACCAGAGAAAGGCACAGCATCTGGAAGGTGTTGATTCCCAGAGTGATCTGGAGAAAGTGCCCCTAGCATGGAGTGGACTCTGTGACACCATGTTACATACCCTCTCTGTTGCTCAGTTTCCTCCTCTATAAAATGGGGTTGAGAACATTTCTGTGCTTCTCAAGGGTGTGGTGAAGCTACAATCATTACTGTAATGTCCTTGAAGATGTTCAGGTGGAAGGCACTATACAAGGGCAGACAATTATTCTCAATCCTCAGGGAAACCTTTCCCTCTCTTTAGCATCCAACAGGCGACCTTCCTCTGCCTGCTAATCATAAACACCCATCAGTTGTTAAGGACTGTGCCTGAGGGAAGTTTGTATGTAATACTGAGACATCTGATAGAATGATCAGCTTTAAAGCAAGAAAAATAAATGTGGCCTGAGTGGGCTTTTGACATGTCTCATGGATATTAACCACACCTGCTTAACCCAGGAGTGTGTGTGTGTGTGTGTGTGTGTGTGTGTGTATATACATATATATATATATATATATATATACACATGAACTACATATGGGGCATAGCTTTTCTTGCAAGCTCTCATGCAAGGTTGCCTTACTATGTATGTGTTGCTTATTAAAACTATTGCTATAAAGATAAAAATGAGCAAGAGACTTTCAGAGAGATTATCTCATACAAAGTGAAAACATTCAGGTAACTATTTGTAAAGAATTGATTACAAACAGAATGGGAAGGAACCTGTCTCCTATTGCTTCATTTTACACATCTTTTGTTCAGATCAAATATATATAAGAGAAATAGGTTTGAATCTGTTCCTGTTGAAATAATGGCAAATATCCCATTGCCTTCAATCGGAACAGACATGGGGCCCAAAAGGCTAGGTCAAAATTTTTCCAAAAAAAAACCATTTTTTCATGGGAAAATGTAGCTTTGTCAAAAATGAAATTCCCATGAAATTTTTTTTCAATAAAAGTGATCATGTGAAACAAAATGAACATTCTTTCCTTTCTAATCCAGAATTTCATTTTGTTGTGGATGGATACAACGTCTGTTTTGGGTAATAAAGTCTTTGCCTCTGTCATAGTATCAACCATCCCCACATTTAGATAAATCCTGTAAATCTGGATTACAAGTTAAAAGTACCCTGGGAGGTCTCAACTCTGCTCCCACTGAAGTCAGTGGCAATATTACTATTAATAAGAAAGGGAGCAGGATTGGATGCATTGTTGTCTCAGCATTTTGCCACTTAATCATATTGTGGTTTATTTTTTTCTGGCCTCCTCACTTCCTGTGTTTACGGGGATTCACAAATAAGATTGCAAAGTTTGCAGGAAACAGCTCTTGCTATGAATCTGCACACAACACACAAAGGAGAGGTCTGTAACCCAATCCTGCCATACAGGATGTTCAGACACTGAGCATGAACGAACCCAGGGAAGTTTTTTGAGAAGATGTAAGGGAACACACATGATCTGGAACCTCTCCTTTGTTCCCTGAAAGATGAATCTGGAAAGTGGTAGGAGCCTGAGGTCCTTCCTTGAAAGAGGTTATAATAAGTCAATTGTGAATTACTGCATTGCAAAGCCTCTAAATCCAAAGACAAAACACTGAATCGTGGAAATAGAAATCAGAGGGTCATTGAGCCCTAGCTCCTGTTAATCAATGTGCAGCAGCAGTCAAAAAAGCTAAGAGAATGTTAGGAACCATTATAAAAGGGATAGATAATGAGACAGAAGCTATCATGATGTCACTATAAAAGTCCATGGTACTCCTACACCTTAAATACTGCACACAGTTTTGGTCACCACATCTCAAAAAAGATACATTAAAACTGGAAAAAGTACAGAGAAAGGCAACAAAAATGATTAATGGTATAGAACAGCTTCAATTTGAGGAGTGATTTAAAAGACTTACACTTTTTCAGCCTGGAAAAGAGATGATTAAGGGGAGATATGATAGAAGTCTATAAAATCATGAATGAATGAATGAATGAATAAGGAAGCGTTGTTTACTCCTTCATGTAACACAAGAACCAAATGAAATGAATAGGCAGCAGATTTAAAACAAACAAAAGGAAGTATTTCTTCACACAACATACAGTCAATGTGGGGAACTCCTTCCCAGGGGATGTTGTGAAAGCCAAAAGTAGAACTGAGTTAAAAAAAGAATTAGATAGATTCATGGAGGACAGATCCATCAATGGCTATTAGCCAAGATGGTCAGGGATGGAACCCCATGCTCTGGGTGTTCCTAGCCTCTGTCTCCTAGAAGGGGGGAGTGAACACCAAGGGACAGTTCCTCAGAGTGTAAACTATCATATCTTTCTTGAAGTCAGTTTATACTAGCTGAGGCTCTGGCCCAAGATTCAGTCCCAAAACTCAGATTATAACTCCATCAGTGGGATGATCTACTGGCAAACACAGAAAAGCAACATCCAAGAGATTCTTCAGGACTTTATCCATGTCAAGATTCCTAAAGATGGAGACTAATAAAATAAACATTCCTAAAATCTGGAAATAATTGTGCTATTAAGTTGACATGTGATCTCCTAGTCAATTCATTGCTAAATAGGAACTGGATGAGAATGTGCTTGTAGAAGTCAGAACTGGAGCCCAAATGTCCCATTCCAGGTCTACGTGCAGATTCCTGAGACACTTGGGAGATTCAATAATAGAAGTTTCCAAGTTTAATGAAAGACAGAAGGGACCATTTTCCCCACGATTGTTTCTTAGAGGAACTTAAAATATCATAGATTGATATGTAAGACATTTTTGATGTGCTGTTCTCCTTGGTCCTGATTCTACCATCCACACACTCACTGAAATTCTCCCCTAAACACTTAAATCCCCAAAACAGTCCGTCTGCAGAAGAGGTGAGTTTCACCTACTGATTAGTACATTATTCTGCAAGTAGCTCTAGTTTAGCTGTTTGAATATTAAAATACAGATCAAATATTTTCATGAATAAAAACCTTGTGTTTGCTGTTATGCATGCCATTGTATCATTAGTTATTCATGGGCATTCAGATAATCTCCAGGTATTTTTGAAAATCTTTAAAGAACAAGTTTCACCAGTGTTAGCACGAATGCTTATTCTTGCTACAAAGGTATTGCTTACTGCTCGTCATCTATTACCACCTAGTTCAGCGATACTCAGACTGAGGCTCACGAGCTGTAACTGGCTCTTTAATATGTCTCCTGCAGCTCTTTGCCGCACATGCTGCTAAAACACTGCATGATTTAATTATTAACCAATCAGGATGCTTTTACTATGCTGTTCACCAACTGTAGTTGATTTTAAAAAATACTTGGTCGGTCATTTTGCTGAGAGAATAATATATTACATATATTATATTATTATATATATAATATATCCAACTAAATATTTCCCAACATACTGTTCAAATATGACTATATAATACTATCGTAAATGAAACAATGAATAAACAGTACTGTGTCTCTTTTGGGTAATGTTGATCACTAATTTGGCTTCTTAACCACTGAGGTCTGAGTATAACTCCTCTAGTTTAAAATGTCTTGGCAAACCAAAGACAATGCCATGGAACTTGGGAGACCAGTCACACACACACAATAAAAGTAGAGTGAACAGTCAAAAAATGAAGGGTGTGTAAACAACCTATAGACTGAAAATTAGGTGCTTAAGCTACTAGATATTGTGAATAACGAATGTTCGCTGTAAGCAGAATCTGTTTGCTAATGAATAGCAAACACAAGTATAGATGTTCATTCATGAGATTATATATTGAACCAGTTTCCACCACGTCACTGTACAAACATTCCTTATCCCTAAGGCTCTTTCATCCTACCCAGATATGATACTACAGTATGGACATGAAAGTCAAACAGGTTGAGGTCTCTTTCTGTTAACTGTCAGATGTTTATTTTAAAAATAGTCTACCCATTTGGTGGCTCATTGCTGAAAAATTTGATGGAGGCAGTGAGGTTTGGAGAGGAGGGTTCTCTAACTTTTCACCTGAAGATTTCCATACTGGATGAGGTGTACATAAGTGGGTATTAAATTAGAGGAGGTTTGGAAGAAAACATGATTCATATTATTATTGATATTCATAATTAAAAGTTAATTTGACAAATTCCCTGTGGGTAGTTCACTCTGATGTTACGTTTATCCCATATGCTGGGATTCTCCAGGGTAAAATATGTATATACTGTTACAATATGACTTTTTGCTGGTATTATTCACATGGCTTCTCAATGCTTTAAGCAGTAAAACACACACACCTCTTCCTAAGCTTAAAGCAATGGCTGCATTGGTGTGTTACAGGTTTGGTTTAAATAGGAGACTGGGAAAGGCAGGAGTCAGTCAAATGATATCGCTGCATTGACTTGGAGATGGAAGGTCATCTGGGTGCCCTACTTTTCAGGCCCGCGAATACCTTCCCTTCCACTTAATCCCCTTCTTCAGACAGACTCTAGGTTTTACCTGGCGCTTCCACTGTTGAACAAGCAGCAAAGAGGAACAGTATCTCTTTATGTTAGTAGGCACCAGCTGTGTGTCTAAAAAAAGCGGAAGTAGCGGGATCTCGCCCAACTGTGCTTTTTGCAAATGCATCACAGCTAGAAAAGGATACCTCCCCAGCACTTGGGTTGGCTCTGCAACAGCACCAAACTTCTTGCCACTAAAACCTTTCCATTCATCTGTTTCCTGAGCAACTTCTGTATATTACTGTGCTGTTTTCCCCCTGGGAATGGATTAGTAAATGACTGGTTCTGTGGATTAAGCAGCGATGCTCCAGAGTTAGCTTTCCATTATAAATTCCTTTTGACCTCTGTAATGCTTTTTGGGGAGGGGGTGACTGAAAATGAACCAATACAATTAAATCGCCACAGGCCTGATCTTGTGTCAACTATTTTTTTTTTAGGAGACTTTGAAGTGAATCAGACAAGGTGTTTGAGAGAATGCAGGGTTGATTGGTTGTGTGGGGTTGGTTTTTAAGTGAGATGGATTTAACTTTTGGGAAAAGCTTCCTAAAGGTTTTCGGCTCTGTTTATCTCAGAAGCAGCTTTACGCTAGTAGTTCCATCTGCTGGCCTTAGTGGTGACTACTACCTTTGACTATTTCTGGACAATTGATGGGTAGATTTTTGAAGTTATTAACTAAGATCTCAGTATAGTAACATTAGAAGACTAATGTGCCCCTATGCAGGCTTTATAGACCTGTATGGATTCCATCAGATGTTCTGAGCTTTGCATGGACTCTGGCTTAGCTCTTGAGCCCAAGGGCAGCATCAGACCTCTCGTGCCATGCCCGCTGCAGGCTGTCCACAGGCACAGGTCTTACAAGGCACTGCATGTCACATTCCTTTTGGCTGTGGATATCATCATGTCTGTCATGCACACATAAGGTATCGGTGGCCTCAGACAACAAAGCAGCAGAATGCTTTCTTCATTTTAGTTCATTACACTGCCGTCTCAGACCTGTCCCCAGCAGAGCTCTCCCTTTGGATGCTGCGTGGAAAGTGCACTTACACAAGTCCGGTCCTTCCAGCAGCCGCATTCAGTGTCCATCTAGCAATGGCAGGCTCTCAGCCCTCTGGCCTTGGCCTTTGGACTATTTCTCCCCTTTTCAGAGTTCCCAGGGAAATAGGCAATCCAAGATTAGCAAGAGACTTTAACAAAAGGGCAAAGGAGAAAAAAAACAAAAACCATAGGCAGTTCCAGCCAGGATATTTGGCCTAGCTTTCTTCAGAGGAGCCCTGGCTGGAGTAGACTCTGGCCCAAAGTTCACTATGTCTCCAGCACAAGTTATAGGCTACAGCCTCTTCCCCTTGTTTTAGCAGAGAGGTCGGACCTATGATCCCTTTCTGTGTCAGCAGAGGCTCTGCTAGCTACCAGGTCTCTTCCTGCAGCTTCTTAACCCCTTCCATCCTGGTGCAGGATTTAAACACCCCACCAGACACGCACGCCCCTTCCATCCTGGTGCAGGATTTAAACACCCCACCAGACACGTGCTCTTTTGTGATTCAACATTCTCACATTACAGCATCAATAATGCAATGTGCTGTTTAAAAGCTACAGTGTGCATCGATGTCATAACACCTATTCAGAAATACAAGGAACTTCCCGGACAAAACCTTTTATCAAGATGGAGTTATGGTTAGAGTTATCACTTTTGCTTGGAACTTCTAAAAGCCTGGGCTGTCTTCGGCCAATTATACCTAGCTGCAAATTCCAATCAAAAAAAGACTATCCAACGCAAACCCAGCCAAAACTCACGGGAGTGTTGCTTACGTTTTCAGTTTCAAACAAATCCAAAATATCAAAGAAGAAATCAGCAAAAGCCCCAAGTGATACATAGGCTTGCTTGTTTGTTTGTTTGTTTGTGTTTTCATCAAAAATGTAAAACTGCTTATTTCTCATAGTTTTAATATAAAACCACAAACTGGGCCATCTTTGAACAACTGGACCCTGGTTCACTTAATACATCAAAACTTTTGATGACTGTGATCTGAGTTTAGAGTTTGTAATGATGCGGATATTTTCATGTGGATTGAGGTTTGGTTGCAAACATTTCACACTGCTCTAAATTTCATGGTTTGATATTAACCCGTAAAATACAATCCTGTAGCATTCTATGACTTCTCAGGTGGTTTTATGTGTTTTAATATTTATAAAATGGGCATCATGAAAACACAAATCTGATTGATGAATAGAGATGACTGAATATAACTGATTAGAACTTTGTTTCAAAACACTTTAATCTGATCAAGGGGAGCAAGGTTTGGGGGCCTGGAAACCAGAGGGCTGAAGAAGGCTGAGCTTCAGCCAGGGAAAGTCTGGGAGTGCTGGGCCCAGTTTGATACTGGTATAAGATTTTGTGTTTGTTTTGAACTACCAGGGAATAGACACCACTATGTTCAGTTTCTGAGAGACTTTGTTGCCAGCCTACAGGGCCAGATAAAAGCATAAATTAACTAAGCTACAGTTTAGGGCAGTGGTAGGCAAACTACGGCCTGCGAGCCGTTTTAAGCTGGCCCACAAGCTGCGGGCTCAGCTCTGCTCCGGTGCTCTGGCTGGGGCACTGGTTGGGGGCCACACTACGCAGCTCCCGGAAGCCGGCAAGGCCCCGCTCCGGCTCCTTCGCACTCCAATGGGAGCTGCAGGGGTAGTGCCTGCAGATGGGGCAGCACGCAGAGCCAAAGGAGGGACATGCTGCTGCTTCCAAGAGCCACTTGAGGTAATTGCTGCTCAGAGCCTGCACCCCCTGAGCCTCTCCCCATGCCCCAACCCACTGCCCCAGCCCTGAATCCCCTCCCACTCTCCAAACCCCTCAATCCCAGCCCAGAGCACCCTCCTGCACCCCAAACCTCTCATCCCCAGCCCTACCCCAGAGCCCACACCCCCAGCCAGAACCTGCACCCCTTCCTGCACCCCTGCCCCAGCCCTGATCCCCCTCCTGCCCTCCAAACCCCTTGGTTCTAGCCCAGAGAACCCTCCTACACCCTAAACTCCTCATCCCCAGCCCCAACCCAGAGCCCACACCCTCTCCCGCACTCCAACCCCAATTTTGTGAGCATTCATGGCCTGCCGTACAATTTCTATTTCCCAATGTGGCCCTCAGTCCAAAAAGTTTTTCCACCCCTGGTTAAGGGCTTCACAATATGCGGGTCCTCTAAAAAAGAAAAAACTGACTCCATTTCAAATTTTATCCAAATCAGTTGATAAATAAAAGAGACATAAGAAAAAGAAGATTCTCTCTAAATATAGACATATTTTGTTCAAATATGGCAAAAATATACACATCTGGCTACACAAATACCCTTACCTACCCTTACCTTTCACTAATTGTTCATTATTGACAGGCGGGAGGCCAGGGCTGTGGGGGGGAAAAAAGATGATTGCACTTGTAAAATTAGTATTTCTATGAGTTAAGTTCTGCTATCGGTCTCCTAAGGCAGTGGGTATTTTGGCCAGCTGCTACTGGTAAAATTCTGACTGTGCCTTCATAACTGATTTAAATAAATAATCTACTGATGATAAAAGCGGGGAAAATGCAAGATCGGAGACGGCAGTGTCGTGAAGCCATCCTGCCATGCTCATACTCAAGCTGGGACTTGTCCTTGGAGTGACTTCATGTATAGTGTCCCCCTGGGCTGGTAATAGCCGGAAGGTTGCCATCTTTTGTTTATGGTCCAGCACACTGAGTCGTATAGTGCCTTCGCTCCTGTTTTTCTTAGTTTTCTTAAGTGTCAGTGTGTTCTTTCTTTTGATCTGTACATATGTACAATTGTGTGTTTTACTGTGCATGCCGCTTTCTGCTTCATGCTCTATCCATGATTGAGTTTGCAGGTGATCGTCTTATGGACTTGGGTCGAGTGGAGCTTGAGGAGGATACATTTGTGTTGGCTTCCCTCCGTCAGTTTCGGGAACCTTCACAGTAAATATCAAAAAGTGCTGACAGAAGGATAAATAGAGGGTTTTGAGAGAAGCGAAGGAAGATATGCATATATATCAAAATATTCTGAGTACTTGGTAAGCAAGTTATTTCAAACTATGTGCATATACGATTTATAGGCTATTAAAGCCTCTAATATTGATTATATTTGCTTGAATATAGGCTAGTTTTTCTCACTTTCTCAATCCCTGTCTAGAGACTACCAGCCTTTTTTTTGGGTAAATTCTTTTTCTCTTTCACACATATAGCTTGTTGACCCTCTGTGTGTTCGAGGAGTTTACTAGAGATTAATTAGTGATCCTGGGGGAGACAGAGGATAGAGAAGTGAACTCGAAGAGAGAGAGCTTTTCTGGCAGCATTTTCTAGGTAGACATCTGCCCTAAGCATTCTGGTCAATGCCCCTAAGCATTCTGTGCAAACGCCGTAGCTTATCATTTGAGGATGACATCAATGACTTTCTGTGAAAATAATTAATGTTTTTATTGTATGGGGCCTCTTACACGTGACATAGTTTAGGGCCTCAGAATGTCATAATCTGGCCCTGCCAGCCTAAATGGAATGGTGAAGGGTGCTAAAGCAAAGGAACCTGAGAAAAGAACAGCCCAAGCCCTGAAGAGATATTGTGGGGGTTTCCTTCGTCAAGATGGAAGGGTTTTGGGCCTAGAGGGCCACTGGAGACTGTATGAGAGATTAAATAAAGTGGACCCCACTCACAAGGGGTAATTTTGTTTAAAATACGGTGGAGTTTGTTTAAGGAAACATTTGAGGGGGAAACTGAGGCAGGCTGCCTGTAAAATGACTTCTGGCCAAGAGGAATTGCTCAGGAAATGGTGGCCTTATTACAGTGACATTGACGTTATCCTGGGAGACAGGGGTTTGTTTGTTTTTTGGCTAGACTTTGCCAGTCCTGAAAGGCAGAGGTCTGCTTAGCCAGTAAAGCTTCCTGATATTCCAAGACTTCTCCTTTGGAGAGTGGTATGAATATCATCAAAACCAGTGGACTGAGGGCAGCTCCTGGTTTTAGGCTTGTTTCCGTTGTTCCAGTGAATCTCTACAATTCTGCTGATTGTCTTGGCAAAGTAAAAAGGATAGTTCTATAGGTTAGGCAAGGGTTGTCTGGATATGTGGTAGGTGGGGGTGGAGAGGGGTCATGTGCACATTCTGAGTCAATTGGGCAGTTGACTTTGTAGAACAACTCTGCCAATGGTGCTGTGGTGGTAAAGGTGAATGTGGCTAAGAGAAAATGTCTTTTAGCTGGTCTTACAGCTGTAGCATGATTCTGCAGGTGGGTCTAGAGTTTAGCACAGAGTTTAGAAGTGTTAGAGTTTAACACTGCATGGGTGTGATAAATAGGGGTGATAGAATGCAGGTGATTTAAAATATAGTCCTCTCATGGGAAGTGTCACCAATATGCCAACAAAACCCTAACTAAACTAAATTCAGACCTGTACAGAAGCCTGCAACTGTTAAGAGAGGGACGTAATTAAGGAAATAAAGCAAAATGTTAAGGCAGGAAAGTGGTGGCCATGAACATCTAAAAGAGTGACTGAAAGAAAAAAGCACAATTACAGAGATTTTTAAAACGCTCAGCTACTGAATAAAAAAGCTCTCCGAATAATATTTTTACAGAGTCTGCGTTAATTTGAGGAAGGATATAGTAAAATATGTATTTTAATTGCAAATAAGCTTGATACTGTCAGCAGAAACAGAACTTGTAATGTGGGGCGGGGTGGGAAATAAGCCCATCTGTACTTTACTATATTGTGCAGCCTCACGCTTGACTACATTTCTGGAATGCAGGGTATAAAGTAATATAATCTGAGTAATTGCTGTGTAAGATGTGATATGGGTCTCCCATTACAACAGAAATTTTGGAATAATTTTAAATTGCTTTTTATACAGATAAGTTCAAAAAAAACTTCAAAAGATATGCTTATCCCATGTACCCACTCTCCTTGGATTGTTGAATGCAATTTGTCCTTCAACCTTGTGCCTCAAAACACACCCAATACTTGTCAATATCTGTTAAACCACATATCTTAGTGTGTGTTATTGCGCATATAACCCATGCTTACACAGTTTGGCTCTGTCCCCCTTTAGTGGCTGGACAATCTAGAGGGTTGAGTATACTACTGGCTTAAAGCTGACAGAGCTGGGTCTTTTAGATCATGCAGTAGATGTTCACACTTTTAGATCCAGAGGTTTTGGGTTCAGTACTGGTTGCTGATGACCCACCTGGCCATAGTGTTAGTTACATATTGAGAAGTCCTAAGGGGTCTGCTTCTGCTCCCATTGAAGTCATAGATGGTTTGTTACTTGATCTGGAGATGAGAGAGGTCGGATTCTAGCTATGTCCCAGTAGCTAATGTACCTATCAGTGTTTTTACAAAGGCATCTTTCAATCTGCTAGGAAGGGAGCTTCTAAGGGAAACCTCCCTCAGATCTCCCACTTCAGGCTAATGAAGACATCTCCTGTATTATTGGTTATCGTGTGTATTGTGCTAGAGCCTACAGCCCCAGTCATGGACCAAGGCCCTGTTGTGCTAGGCTGTAATGCTGTCACTGAATGGAGGAGCTCACTGGGTATCTTAACCTGAAAAGAATCCCAGCCCAGAAAAGAGTCTCCAGATAGCTCTGCAAAAGTAGAAGCTTGACAAGCACACTGGAAGCTTGAGCGGGTTTGCAAAAATTTTGTCAACTGTGATGAAAAAAACCCCCAATCTTGGATACTGATAAAGAAGTTTAGTATGAAGTGTTCTAAACAATGGTTAGAAGCTTCCAATTCACAATTTGCCTTGGTCTGGTGCTTGTTGCTAGGTGGCACACACAACCCCCATGCAAACATGGTGTGATGAAAGCCACTAAATGGAAACAAGAAATGTACCCCTGTTTTCAGATGATGTAGTCTCTCCCTGGAACCCCACTCCTTGTCCCCAGCCCTTATTATGGATGAATGGCACGCAGCCTATAGTGCAACAGCTTGTTCTTTTGGCAAGGACTGCGTACTGCAACTAACTGAGCCTCAAGAGGGTGGGATCCTCCAGGGCTGTTTGTGAACCAGGAAAGCCAACTGTTACATCACAGTGGGATGCTGGTAAACATCCCTCCCTCCCTCCCTCCTGATAGTTCTCTGGAAAAGAACCCACTGTAAATAAGAGCTTTAGCTAATTCTCTGGCTTTACAACTGGAGCATAGGAAATACGGGGGTTGGAATACCAGAGTTCAGACTCAGTCTATAAAAGAACCTCAAGCAAATCTTTACATATAAAAACTGGTAAACATTGCCTGGTGTTATATGATCTCAAATTGTGTCCTTGAGAGCTGTCGACAATAACATGGGGAAAAAATGTCAGAGCCCTATGCTTTAAAACCTAGATGAGGGCTCCTTCACTACAGAGCTCTTTGAAGGCTAGCCCAACAAATATATACTGCATACCGTGGATGCCATAAAAGTCTGTTATAATGCACATATTGTATAGAATTCCTCTGCTCATAGGAATAGCCTTGTAGAAAGACTTATTATAGGCACTAAACTAGGAGTCAGCAATGTCCAGTGCTTCATAGGCACAGATCAGCAGCTGGTATAAATCAGTATACCCCATTGACTCCCAACATTAGTGGCCAGAATTACCTGAATGACTATCTAGTGTGACCTGTTGCAGTACCACAGCCCAAGCATTCAAGAATCATGAGTCAAGGGTCTCAAATATCATTAGGTTGTTTTTCAAAAAATCATGAATTAAAAGAAAACAAGATACTTTTTGGGTTCTTTTTATTTGTGTGACCGGAGTCCCAGTGTGGGCCAACTGAGGTCTCTCAATTAGTGTGAACTGCAAAGGATGGGGCAAACAATCCCCAAAGATGGTGGATATTCCAATACTTAGATTTACCAAGCCAGCAACACAGCTTCTGTAATACCTTACTTGTTATCCAGAAGCCAGAAACACAGTTCCCTTAAAGTAACCCTGCCTTAGGCCTTCACAAAGATACCCAAGTTAAATATGATGGTTACTGAAAATCTTATTAATCATATAAAAAGTTCTACCAATCCCAAAGGATCAGACATATTACCTCCCAGGTAATGAATATTCCAGATCTTACCCAAATACACGCTTACAGCCAATTCTTATTAACTAAGCTAAAATTTATTTAAAAAGAAGAGAAAGCGCATTGGTTAAAAGATCAGTATACGTACAAACATGAGTAGAATTCTTGAGGTTCAGATTCATAGCAGAGATGGTGAGCATTGTAGCTGCAAAGAGTTCTTTCAGAAATAGTCCATAGGTTATAGTCCAATGTTTATATTTGGGGCGGTGCAATCAGCGCTGGGATCTCAGTCCTGATGGCTTAGGCTTCCCCTGCATTGAAGCATCAAGCAGATCTGAGATGACAGGATCAGGACCCAAGCCCTTTTTATACAGATTTAGGCCTTCTTTGGCTGGTTGGAGTCTCTCCGCGAACAATAGGCAATTATAGAGACCTATTTTCTAAGCACCACTGGTAATTACTTACACAAATTAACACAGGGCAATTTATTCATTAGGCAGTTTATTACAACCTTCAAAAAGACACAGAGATAATGACATTATATCACCCAAGATTTATCTAAATGTTAATATTCTCTTTTGATCTCTAAATTAATAGCTATCATGACAGAAAGGAACTGTTTGTTTACAGGGCTAGCATCTATAAGTAAACACACATAATTAGCCTACCTTTAATTTTTTAACAATACAGGTTTGCACTTCAAAGTTCTAGCCTATTTATCGTAGAATAGCCAGAGGTGAAAGTAAGCTGGTACGGTCTGATACAGCGTACCGGACGGGCTTCCCCAGGCTGGCGATTTAAAGGGCCTGGGGCTCCTGGCAGCGGATGGAGCCCTGGGCCTTTTAAATTGCCGCCAGAGCCCCGCTGCCGGAGCCCTCGGGTAGCAGAGGCACCTGGGAGCCCCCGGCCCTTTAAAATACTGCCCAAGCCCCGCTGCCAGAACCCTGAGGTAGCGGCAGCAGCCTGGGGGCGATTTAAAGGGCCCAGGGCTCCAGCAGCGGGGCTCTGGCAGCAATTTAAAGAGCCTGGGGCGGTAGCGGCGGCCAGGAGCCCTGGGCCCTTTAAATTGCCCCCGAGCCCCAGGGCTCCCAGCCGCCTCCGCAGCTGGTAGCTCCAGCGGTGATTTAAAGGGCCTGGGGCTCCCAGCCGCCTCTACCACAGCCAGAGCCCCAGGCCCTTTAAATTTCAATGTAAAGGGCCCGGGGTGCTAAAGGCCCCACCTGTTCCGGTTGAGGCCCCGCCCCCCCCCCCGCTTAGGTCTCCAGCGTATCGGTAAATCCTTTAAGTTACTTTCAACCCTGAAAATAGCCCTAATTACCATTCACATACTTTCTAACATGTCTTTAAAGGTTGGCTTTGGGTTATTAGCCTGCAAGCTATTTAACCCTTTCTAGCCATGTGTTACACTTTGTATATGGTTTGTTGCAATTATAAAACAGTGGTAGCAATAATGATTTGCATGGGTATATTTTAATTAGACAATGTCACAATTTGCGTTCTGGTTTTTGCACCTTTAGGCTGCACTTCACTACATGTTTGCAAGCTTTTCCCTGCGGTCATAAGCGCTAGAAACGTTTTAGAAAATATTTCTGAGCTTTCCATGAGTCACTTGACTCCAGATGCTGGGGCTTTACAAAAAACACTCCACATTGCGAGTCTCAGGATAATAAAGTGAGAGTTGGCAACACTGCTACTGCATAGCACAGGCCATAGAATTTCACCCAGTAATCCCTCTGATAGAGGGAGCTATTCTGTGGGCAAAAGCTGCCCAAAGCCATTGATCAACAGCACAATTTATAGTTATTGACAGATCATCTACTAGGATCAGGCTGAAGTATTCTTCCCCTGAGTCTGTGGGCATGGGCACAGCGGCTATTGCAGCTCATAGGCTATAATAATTTGCTAGAGGTTAACATGTCTGTGAATAATTGTTCTTGCTCTTATCCTAGTTCTTCTAAGAAGGCTGGTCTTTTGTCACTGCTCTTCTGGGAGTTTTGCACTCCTTTATTTTCAGATGTTAAAAATGAGTCGTAACTTAGATCTATTTAATTTTTTTTCTTTTTGTGTGTGTGTGTGTCTGATGCCTATGTAGATAGGCAGATGCGATGCTAAATCACAAACAATTGAGCAGCTTTCAGAGGAAAGTGAATAAAAAACAAGCAAGACAGCATACAATATCAATAGACCTGTTGTATACATTTTTTAATTTTAACAGATAAAATCCTTTGATTCTTTATTTCCTTTTATTTTCCTTTTGAAAAATGAAAAGCAAAATCACCCTGATCAGCTGGTGTAAATTGCCTTAACTCCCTTGACTTTATTCAATTATTCTAGCCTTTAGCAAACAAGTATCTCCCTGTGTCTGTGTAGCATGAGATGAATGACATTGAGACCATTCTTTTGTTTGTTTTTTTGGAATACTAGACAAGAAAAATTCACTCTCAAGCTGAAATCTTCGGTCACTTTTCAGCAGATTGACAGATCTCTGATGAATTGATTTGGCTATGTGCTGAGAATGCCAGTGTGAAGTTCACGGGAGCTGCAATTGTGGACTGATTTTGGACACTGCGATTGACAACTGTGACCACTGTTTATCATATTTGGGAAACAAAGAATCGAGAAAAATAGTTGCCCTGGGAATAGGGCATGCTCTCAAGGAAGGAGTGTTGCATACTGGTAATGAAGGACATTGCAGTTTTATTGCCAGCTCTCATGCTAATTAGCTGTGTGTGACTGTGGACAACTAATTTCACCTCTCTATGCCTCAGGCTTCATCTGCAAACAGACATCACATCAATTTCAGTGGTTTCTAAATCAATTTAGATAAACAGCTGTAACTTCCTTGTGTGGACACTCTTAAATCAGCTGAAATCTAATCAATTTAGCTTAATTTGAGTTTAGACCAGGGCTCAGAAAAATTAAGAATGTATCCTTTCCATGGGCCAGTGGACTCCTTATTGATTTTAGTGGGTTTTATCAGGCCCATATAGGAGTGTTCTTAGATTTGTGTCTCCAAATGTTTACTGATGTCTAATTTGTATTAGATAATTAGATATTAGATAATTCCTAAATACCTGATGTGCATGCTCCCATACCTATCTGCATGTGCAAATACTGTATTTGCATGCACAGAATTAGAAGCTACTTTTTGAAATGTTGCCTCTTGATGATGAAATCCTTGGCTGAAAGAGGGCTAGAGATACAAAGTATTTAGTTGCTTACAGCATGCCAGGTTTTACATGCATGGCTCTATTTGACCATTAATGAGATCCATACTGCAAAAGCCCCATGCAGTGCATTGGGAATATGTGCAACTGCAGTTGATTGTTTAATGCCACTCACTTCAAAACCTCTTGAGAAGAAAGCTTAAGGTTTGGTTGCCCAACTAGGATAATGAATGTGCAAGATGGCGGGGGGGGGGGGGACTGACAGTGTTGGAAAATTAAAAGCACACTTGGAATTAACTATTTCCTGTATTGCTTTGAGAATCTTCAATGCTAGGCTTGTGAAGTGCTACTGCTGATGTCATCTGCCATGAGAGCACAATTGGAGCACAGCTTGAAGGCAGCAGATCCTTAAGACAGAATCACACTCTTGGTATTTCAGCCACAGCCACGTGCCGTGCCGTGTTTTGGGAACTGATAATGTTTAAAGGAAAGAGAATCACTATAAAAGCAGTTCTGTCCTACATGCGAGAGAGATTCCTGCCCAATATTTAGAGGGGATGTGTACACTAGCATAAGCTAGGCTCCTTTCCATGCAATTTAGAGGCGCTTATGTTTACTTTAACCTCTTTGTGCCCACATACTGATGTTTGATGTAAAAGAGTCTGTTATTGTTATCTGCATTTTGGTAACACCTAGGGGCCCCAGCTGAGACCAGGGCCTGTGGTGTCAGGCACTGTACAAACACATAGTGAGACCATCTGTGCTCTGCAGAGCTTACAGGAAACAAGACAAGGCAGACAGAGTGAGAGAAAAGAAATAGTAGTATCCCTGGTTTATAGATGGAGAAAGCAAGCCCCAGAATGGTGCTATGATTTGCCCAGAGTCACCCAAACAATCTGGGAGAGCAGACTGTAAGGGAAACCAGATCTACCTTTCTCTCTGTTGGGGCAAAATACATGCCAAAGAGCTGGAAGAAGGTGTAAATTCAAGCTAAGGCTCATCTTCCTCTTTCTTCCTTATTCCTATTGTAGCATGAGGATGGGAACTGGAGAAAGAGGGACACGTTTCAGGTGGGACCTTGTTCAGTGTGAAATCTGTGGGCTCAAATGTCCATCTGGGCTATGCTGGCACCAGACAAACACAGGCTTCTCAGTATGCTACACAAGTCACCATGGTCAGTAAAGATCTCTTTCCTACAACTCTGCCTGCTTGCTGCATCGCTGACTGCTAATGAAACATGTACCCTTCCATTAGTTGCTTTTTATCTGCACCTGTGTCTTCTGACCTCTTGTCCTATGAATCATACAAGCATGAGATTAGTTCTCTTCTTAGTTCAGGGGTGGCCAACCTGTGGCTCCAGAGCCAGATGCGGCTCTTCAGAAGTTAGTATGCAGCTCCTTGTATAGGCACCGACTCTGTGGCTGGAGCTACAGGCGCCAACTTTCCAGTGTGCCAGGGGGTGCTCACTGCTCAACCCCTGGCTCTGCCACAGGCCCTGCCTCCACTCCACCCCTTCCCACCCTCCTCCCCTGAGCCTGTGCCCTCACTGCTCCCCCTCCTACCCAGAGCCTCCTGCATGCCACGAAACAGCTGATCGGAAGGTGCGGGGCGGGGGGGGAGGCACTGATAGGTGGGGCTCTCGGTGGGGGAGGTTGGGAGTGGAGGGAGCTGATAGGGGGTGGCTGATGTGTTACTATGGCTCTTCGGCAATATACATTGGTAAATTCTGGCTCCTTCTCAGGCTCAACTTGGCCACCCCATCATAGTTACTCCAATGTAAATAAGGAAAAATTCCACAGAAGTCAATATAGGTCTCTTAATGACTATGCAAGGGGATGTGATCTGTCCAGAATCTGGGCATAGTTAGTCCTGTCTGAGCCTTTTTCTCTTTGGGATTTCAAAGAAAAACGGTCACTGGATCTCTGAACCAAATGAAGCTAGGACATTAGAAATAGTGCAGCTGCCTGCATAAACATATTAAGAGAAATTTTCTCCTCACCCCACCCAACCCATTCAGGGGTAACAAAGTAGCATTTCATCTCCTGGACAGTTCAGTAAATGCATTGTCACCTTCTCATTTAGGCTCTGCTCTGCCATGAATTTTCTCTCTCCTTTCCTTTGGTGATACATTAAACACGAATAATTTTACATGCATTGCTGAAGCTGGAGTGAAGGTCGGGGGGAAGAAAAAAAAACCCTCTAGCATGCAACATCCTTCTTCCAGAGAAAGTAAAATAGGTCTGGTTTAGACAGGTGTTATATTTTCACTGCAGGATTCGGTACAGCACTGGCACGGTGGAGAAGCTCCTGTAGTTGGAATTGCTCAGCCAGCAGTAAAAGGAGGAGAACTGCTGACATGTGTGGGGGCCAAGGCCAGATTAATGCAGGGGCTTTAGGGGCTGTAGCCCAGGGCCTTGGGCTATGGGGGGCGGGGCCTGCAACAGGCCCGCCGACAGAGGAGGCAAAGGGGACAGTTGCCCAGGGGCCTGGGCGATTTAAAGGGCCTGGGGGCCCCGATCGCCACCGGCAGCGCAGTAGAGCTAAGGTGGCTCCCTGCCCACCCTTGCTCCGCGCCGCTCCCGGAAGCGGCCAGCACATCCCTGAAGCCCCTTGGGGGGGATGTCTCCGAGCGCTGCCCCCACCCCAGCACCGACTCCGCAGCTCCCATTGGCTGGGAACTGCAGCCAATGGGAGCTGTGGGGGCGGTGCCTGTGGGGAGCAGCATACTGCAGAGACCTCCTGCTCCCCCTAACCCCCAGGAGCTGCTGCCAGAGTGGTGTGCCAGTAGCTTTTGGGAGCTGCCTGAGGTAAGGGCCGACCCCCTGGCTCCCTCCTGCACCCTCACCCCCTGCCTCAGCCTAGAGGCTGCACCCCCTCCTGCACCCAAACTCCCTCCCAGATCCCGCATCCCCTCGGACAGGGGCCCCACAAAATCTAATAGCCCCAGCCCACAGGAGAGTTAATCCAGCCCTGGTGGGGACCGAATATATTTTTAATATTTAGTGCCCCAGGGCTTGGGGAGCAGGAAACAGCTTCGAGGGTTGTGCCCCAGTTGTGCAAAACAAACAAATTGCGGGCTGAATTCTGAGTTGCCTGCTATAGAGCTCAGCCTGGGATCTCTCAGGGTCACTTGCCTGCCTGATTGGGCTTCCCGTACCCACGGGGAAAAAACATTACAACTTGCACAGCAGTTTGTCTCAAGTGCAAATGATGATGAGTGCAGGTGTCTTGGTGCTAAGCACCAACACACGAAAGTAGCCCAACTAATTGCAGCTCAAAACCACAGGAAGTCAGACGTGCGTGACACCCTCTGAATCAGAAGTGTAATAACCACCATCTCTGCAGCAAGTCTTTCCAGATCATCTCTGTCAGGTGACACAAACTGACCATTATTCTGAAAAGTATTTCACACACATTGCAGTGACAAAATGTTCAGCCCAAAGAAGCCAGCGATTCTTCGAAAAATACATTGTGAGCTTGTAACCATGCGTGCGAGTTTTGCTGCAGCTCAACTCCACAGACAACTTTTGAGTCTGTAAGTGGCCTGATAAACCACACAGCTAATTGCAAACACCATCCTGATTGCTTATTCTACTGCCCCGCACCAAGCTCAGTGAAAGCAAAGATATTAAACTGGGGGGCCTTGAATGCAAGTCAATTGGAGTTTTGCTGATTTACACCAGTTGAGGATCTGGTTCCACAGATGTGAAACTTTTTCCAGCTCCCAAATGCTTCAAGCTCCTTCACCAAACCAGATGGGGGATTCAAGAATGGGCAAGAAATGATGTGTCCAAAACTGATGAATGTGTGTAAGAAAGTTAAGGGAATGGTGGGTGGAAGTTTCCTGTTAAACACAAAGAGGGGGAAACCAGTGGTTTGCCCCAGCCAGGACCTGATAAAGGGGAAGAAGATATTGATACGTAGTTCCTGACAAAAGAATGTGGTGGTTGTCTGCTGCTTTTTGTTATGTGGTAGGAGCTTCACAGCAGAAGCACTAATATTGTAGCACATCAAATACACACACACAAGATATAATATGCTGATCTTAATATAAATGGATAAGAAGGTTTGACCATAACATACATTGGTTTGAATATATTGGGAGAGCCGGTGGAGGTGGCCTCCTGACTGTTCTTTAACCAGCCTGGCTGTATTTTCATTATCAAACACTTTGCCTGGTATTTGCCTGACAAATAAGGATCTATAGGGAGCACTGATAGGGTGAGTGGTTTACAAATAGGTGGGAAACCTTAATAGGTCAATGGGACACTTCTCCACCTGATACCTATGTCATGGGTTGGATCACAGAAACCCCTTGGGAGCTGCCAAGACTACTTCTACCCCTGCTTTCCTGCCCTGCCAGCTTAGAACTCCAGCACCCTGCCTGGTCTGAGCCAGACCCAGGTCTGAACCATGTCCCCTAACAGCTGTAGGCTTAACTGAAAGCAGCTTACAGAAGTGTGCCTATCTTTGATACTCAGATGCCCAACTCCCAATGGGGTCCAAACCCTAAATAAATCTGTTTTACCCTGTATAAAGCTTATACAGGGTAAACTCATAAATTGTTCACCCTCTATAGCACTGATAGAGAGAGATGTGCAGCTGTTTCCCCCCCCCCATGTATTAATACATACTCTGAGTAAATTAATAAGTAAAAAGTAATTTTATTAAATACAGAAAGTAGGATTTAAGTAGTTCCAAGTAGCAACAGACAGAACAAAGTGAATTACCAAGCATAATAAAATAAAACCCACAAGTCTATGTCTAATAAAACTAAATACAGATAAAACCTCACCAGTTCCAGTAACCTTCCTTTTACAGACTCTTTCTCTTTCTAGATCTCTTTCTAGTCCGGGTCCAGCAATCCCTGTGGTTATTGTCCTTGGTTCCAGTTTATTTCTTGGGGGTGGAGAGGCTCTCTCTTTAGCTAGCTGAAGACAAAATGGAGGGGTCTCCTATGGGCTTAAATAGACTTTCTCTTGTGGGTGGAGACCCCCTCCTCTCTCCTATGCATAGTCCAGCTCCAAGATGGAGTTCTGGAGTCACCTGGGCCAGTCACATGTCCATGCATGACTCAGTTTTTACAGGCAGAAGCCACTGCCCACATGGTATCCTGAATGTCTCCAGGTTTCACAGTAGCAGCCGTGTTAGTCTGTATTCGCAAAAAGAAAAGGAGTACTTGTGGCACCTTAGAGACTAACAAATTTATTAGAGCATAAGCTTTCGTGAGCTACGGAATGCATCCGATGAAGTGAGCTGTAGCTCACGAAAGCTTATGCTCTAATAAATTTGTTAGTCTCTAAGGTGCCACAAGTACTCCTTTTCTTTTTGTGAATGTCTCCAGGAAGACTTCTTATGTGGATTGGAGCCTTCCAAGATGCATTGTTTCTTAAGTGCTTCTTGATTGGGCACTTAACTTTGTGATTCCTTTCTCCAGGAACTGACCAAATGCTCTACTAAGGTTATTTTAGAAAACAAGCCAGTACACGGCCAATAGTCATAACTTTGAATACAAAAATGATACATGCATACAAATAGGATCAATAGATTCAGTAGATCATAACCTTTTACATAGATATGTTACACGCATAGAACATATTCCAGTTATGTCATATATATTCATAAGCGTATTTCCATAAAGCCTTATGGGGGACACCGTCACAACCTATAAAACTCCTGGCTATGTTATTTCTCCATTTCTTCCTTCCTCATTGCCATGCCTGTACTCTTCATTGTAATGGATGTGATTAAAGAGGGGAGGTGGAGGGTGAGAGGTGGAAAGAAAGAGGGGCTTGAAATTGTCATTGGCTGAAGAGCAATGTGGAGTGGTTAAACACACTAAGGGCTTGTCTACAGGGGAATGCTGCTCTGCTATAACTTAAACTGTTTTTTTGATAAATATAATTAAGCCAGTGCCAAAGGCAGTGTGGACGCTCTCTTGTTTTGGTATAAACAACTTACTTCACTTTAAACGGTGACTAACTGATTTAAACTGCGCCCACGCTGAAACAGTGTCCACCACAGGGGTTTGCACTGGTTTAATTATGTCAGTTTAATTCACCCCTAAGAGTATGTCTACACTACCCACGAGATCAGGAGGCCGCAATCAATCCAGCGGGGGTCCATTTATCGCGTCTAGTCTAGCCGCAATAAATCAACCCCCGAGCATTCTCCTGTTGACTCCTGTCCTCCACCACCACAAGAGACACAGGCAGAATTGACGGGGGAGTGGCAGCAGTTGACTCACCGTGGTAAAGACACCACAGTAAGTCCATCTAAGTATATCGATTGATGGACTTAGATTGATTTCCCCCCCGTCCCAGGCCTAAGTTATACTCAGGCAATTTAGATAAGGCCTAAGGGAGGATGGGCTCAAGCTGCACATTTCAGATCTGGATTTGGATTTCCAGCCCCACAGAGTCTGGGGTTGTTCAGACCTAGGGCTTCCGGTGTAGTTTGCAAAATATGAACTGGTCCAAGGTTCAGGCTGCAACACCTCCTCCACCCCTCCTATGTGTTTTGGAGCTGGGGTTTGGTTGGGGGGGCCTCTCTCTGAATGGAAATAAAAGGATGGACTGAACTTACCAGCACTTACAAGGGTTTCACAGTTACTAATTCTCTACCTGCTGGAATGCTTTCCTATTTTCTTAGTAATGAACGTGGCTCACTGACCCCAGTTATGCTACTTCATAGCCCTTAATGAACCTCTATCCCTCTTATGGTCTTTCAGCATTCTCTCTTGCCTGTGTAAATATTCCTAAACCTAATTCTGTCAGCGCATCTGGACATGAATGATTTAAGGTGGGGGAGAACCCCTCAGGAATCAGGCAGTGAATGGTAGATGGCAGCTGAGAATACTGCAGCACCTAGGATTCCATTAAGGATGTGCTGGATAAACAGATCTTTAGATGCTTCAGGAAAATTCCTTTCCTCTCCATGAAGGGCCTTTGTTTAAAGTTTCTTCTCTTTGTGACAGTGCCATTCATCAGCTAGGTTGCATCTATGGTGACATTCATGATACTCTAATCCAGATTCTGTACTTTCTTCAACAGATTTTCCTCCTTCTTTCCCAGAGCCCTAAAACTGCAGTCACAGAAGCATGAGACAGATGCAATAAATGATGACAGTTGTAACTCAGGCAGGCAGGTGGTTACATTCCAGTGCCATGCTATTTCTTCTATATTGCTCCGCTGGAAGAGCTGAAGTAGTTTCCTCAGAGGTCAGCATTATATTTCTGCTTGGTCCTTCCCTCTACCCATTAAGGGCCAGATTAAGAAAATCTGGATCCCCGTATAGTATGTCAAATTGGCTCAGTTTATTAGCTATGGTTGCTGCAGACCCATCATCTGAAGGTCTGTCTGTTTCTTGGCTCTTGCAGCCTCACCAGTGATAAAGATTTTACAGTTAAAGCAATTCAACAATCCTGGAGATTTTGAGTCAGAAAATCTAGCTCACTGTCCTTTAGCTGGTTTCAGAGTAGCAGTCGTGTTAGTCTGTATTCGCAAAAAGAAAAGGAGTACTTGTGGCACCTTAGAGACTAACAAATTTATTAGAGCATAAACTTCGTAATGCATCCGATGAAGTGAGCTGTAGCTCACGAAAGCTTATGCTCTAATAAATTTGTTAGTCTCTAAGGTGCCACAAGTACTCCTTTCTTTTTGTCCTTTAGCTGTAGGGGTTTTGCAGTACTCGCGGATTTTAAAAAGTTATTTAAAACAATTAGTCACTAAGGCAAGCAGATATGATCACTGGGAAAGCGCACACATAGAACTACTAACAGGAAAGACATTTTATCAAGTGACTTTTGTGACAATACCCATTACTATCTATCGTATGTTGGCTTACCACTAAAAGGCAACAAAATCATAAACTTTTCAGCAAGACCAATTGCATCCAGCTGAGGGCTATAGCATTCCTATACCATCCACTACATCACTTACTAATGTGAGGAAGCATTTGTGATGTATGACTATTGTGTATCTCAATTTAGCTAATGCTCTTCAGCAGCGATGGTCCCAAGCCAGGGCCTGCTATCTAAAGGAGCTTTGAGTTCAGCTCTGGACTTGGACCTAGATTCAGACTTCAATATGTTTGTAATGGTCCAAGCTATCGTTCTGGATTGAGACAGCCCCAAACTTTGAAATATTGGATCTGAACTTTGCAGTTCAAGCCCTTCTCATCTGTTCAATCTCTTGCTTTCATGAGTGTAAAAAGTCACCAATCCTTTTTTTTAAAGCATGTTTTTAATTACACAGTGGTCTATTACTAATTTCCTGGACTTAATGTGTCATATGGATGATCCACATAGCATGATAGGCAATATAACACGAGAGGACAATGTAACTGGCCATAAAACCGCATCCCAGCCATGATTTGCCCCAGGAAATTCCAAAAGCCATATTGGAAATGTTGTGTGCATGTGTTCAAGTTGGGTGATATGGGGGAAGGAGTATTTTCAAATAAACTACCTTAAAAATGTGGGTATAAAATTAAAATGAATCACTAGTGGGGGAATGAAGTGGTGCACAAATTACATACTCGTTTTTCCTGGTCCCTCCCCACCAGAATGTTCCTGCCATGCACCTTCAATCAGAGCCCAGGGCTCAGCCACTAAGCATGTGGCAGAGGGAAAAGGACGCCATGTCCGAATGCCCTTTCTCCTCTCCGTAGGACCAGCTTTTTTGCGTCACAAAAAAACAGAAGACCGCCAAGTGCAGCTCATTCATTAATACTGAACGGTGGGAAAATATTTCTCCCTGGCCTCAGCTGAAAATCGGATTCTGCCTGAAATCTGAGAACCTGGGATCTGAGTTACCCAGGAAAGAATTTTCTGTAGTATCTGGCTGGTGAATCTTGCCCATATGCTCAGGGTTTAGCTGATTGCCATATTTGGGGTCGGGAAGGAATTTTCCTCCAGGGCAGATTGAGAGGCCCTGGAGGTTTTTCGCCTTCCTCTGTAGCATGGGGCATGGTTGACTTGAGGGAGGCTTCTCTGCTCCTTGAAGTCTTTAAACCATGATTTAAGGACTTCAATAGCTCAGACATGGGTGAGGTTTTTCATAGGAGTGGGTGGGTGAGATTCTGTGGCCTGCGCTGTGCAGGAGGTCGGACTAG
Organism: Dermochelys coriacea; assembly: GCF_009764565.3. Classification (NCBI taxonomy): domain Eukaryota; kingdom Metazoa; phylum Chordata; order Testudines; family Dermochelyidae; genus Dermochelys; species Dermochelys coriacea. The sequence goes on from NC_050072.1 coordinate 120,924,687, forward strand.
ATGATCAGAATGGTCCCTTCTGACCTTAGTATCTATGAATCTATGAAAACCGGCAACACTCATAAATCTGACCTCAGGTAGCCCAACTCCAGAGGCTCTCTTTATTCCTAGAAATGTGGCTGCATTTTGTAAAACTTACTAAATGATTTGCCTCAATGACATCCTATGGCAGTGAGTTCTACTGGTTAAATGGTGAGGAATTTGTTTAAACCAGCATTGTATATTTGCCTAACATTGCACTCTTTCCCCCACCCCCCAGAAACTTGTCTAATCAGAAAGGCCATGAAAGGGAAGTGAATGATACCAGGAACTTTCAGGGCTGCTGTTAGGGTTTTGGAGGCCTACGTTCTTTCCTTCCCCTTGACACTCCCTTCTCCACTGCAGAGCTGACTTGTGATAGGGAAGGGAGTAGGGCTGGTGGCTGATCTTCTCCCATGGCAGTCTCTTGGAGAGCATGCTGGCACTGATCTGCAGGTGCGATTGGGTACATGGCAAAAATAATGGTAGAAATGCTTTTCCATTCAAGACAAAACACTGGGCCAGTAGGAAGGAGAGAGTGAACCTCATAGCCCTCAAATGTGGAGCTTTTGCTCTTTACAATGGTTTTCTAACATGCACACAACTGCATGTGGAACACCCATGCCAGGACCCAGTCCTAGCCTGTCTATAGAGGGGGACCCTGGATCAGCAAAGGGGTTGGTTAGGGAGGTGGGACAGAGGCATGTTTCTGTAAAGCCAAAGCTAGCTGCAGACCCTTGGCACTGGATTCCAGACTGAGCGCTACCGCTGCTGAAAAATGGAGTGAGTTTGCTGACCTTGACAAACAGTGGCAAGGGGAGGCCAGCTTCCTTTTTTGCACTGCCTACAACCAGGAGGAGGCAACAAGTGATGGCACCACAGGGAATGAAACTGTACTTCTGAGCCATTGTATCATGCATCCTACGACATCAGTGTCAAAAGCTGGTCGAGTTCCACCAGTTACAGCATCTTCTAACACCAGGAACTTAATTTTTCTCCCACCAATCCAGCAGCCAGAGACTGTAGGGAACATTTCACAAGGGCTGGCGTGGTGGGTGGTGTGCCAGCTGCAAACAAGGTCATCCCTTGAGAATGTTTTCATTCTTTAGACTGGCAAGGTGGCCACTTCAAACACTTTCCTACTGTAGCTAAGGTGCCCCAGAAGCAACATTGACACAAGACCAGATAATCAGCGTGACACCAGCCCTTAAGGTCTCCAAAGCACAGAGCAGCCTTTTGTTTGGCTTTGGAACTTAGAGCACATTAAAGCTCTTTATGTGGGAGCTCTGCGGTGGCCTATAACAACCACAAGTCATTGCATGGTCAGCTGGGAATGCAGCAAATGAAAGCTATTTTTGTTCTCCGGTGTTGGTAAATACTCATGGGCATTTATCAGATCTGGCCTGTGCATTTGGAGCCTGAAATGGTCCAAGATAGTTGCAGGAAATTTGCTTTACTATCCCTTGTGGAAAAAGTAGACAGAGTTCGATAATGTGATGATGCAACTCTGCACCCCTAACATACAACCTTTCAGATTCTCTCTGTGGGGATAATTTTCCATGTGCTGGTACCATATTGATTTAATAGCCTTTGGGCAGTTATCTATCACCATTAACAATCATCTCTTTACCTCAAATTGTACACAGAACTGATCTGTGCAAAAAAACATGTACATGTTCAGTTACCCCATCCAGTGGCTCCTCCATTCCCTGTTCATTTTTTTTCTTTTCTCCAGCCTGTTGTGCATTATGTCAAACTTAGACCTGAGCCCGTAACAGACTCCAGGTGGGGGGACCCCTAATTCTGTGGGGCTCCATGTGGGTGTGGGAATCTGCCTACGTCGAGTCATTTGCATGATTTTGGCTCAAGATTTTATGCTCTTCTGGGCAGGCACTGTCTATTATATGCCTGCACAGCACCTAGCACAACAGGGAGCTACTATAAAACAAATAATTATAACGAGCGTATTGTGCCATAATGATCCAAAGTAAGTGCAGACTTAATGACAGCAAGCTTTAGATGTCTGAAATGCCTAGGAACTGTCTAATGGGAATGAAGAACACACGTGCACACACACACATGCCCCTAATCCGTTACTGGCTGTAACAAGAAAGGCATATGACTTTAATTTTAACTGGCTGCCACCAGTCTGAAACAGGAAAGCAACGTGCAGTGCTAGAAAGTAGCAAGAGAGCAGCTATGCCAAACAAAAGCAAAGCAATTTAAAATGCACCTCAGAATAAAATAAAAAATAGCATCTCTTGAAAAATGTGGCATTTAGTAGGTAAGACAACAAACAGAATTATTAGGTTTTGGTTTTCTTTTCTTTGGTTTTCTTTTAAGAGCTACACACATTTTAATGACAGGTTTCAGAGTAGCAGCCGTGTTAGTCTGTATTCGCAAAAAGAAAAGGAGTACTTGTGGCACCTTAGAGACTAACAAATTTATTAGAGCATAAGCTTTCGTGAGCTACAGCTCACTTCATCGGATGCTTATGCTCTAATAAATTTGTTAGTCTCTAAGGTGCCACAAGTATTCCTTTTCTTTTTACACATTTTAATGTGGCATTGTCTGTCATATTCTGTTTTCCCTATTTATGTACGTTTATATCATCTCTCTCTCTCTCTCTCTCTCTCTCTCTCTCAATAATCCAGTGAGTCAGTTGAATGGGTGCTATTAAAGATACTTTTCATCATTTTAAAAGTCCTTATTTGTTTTTTGTTTGGAATCACCCTGTGGAATCCTGAAACTGAAATCTCATTACCTTATCACCAGTGTTTACTTTCTTGAGTTGTACTTCCACATTTGTTTACTTTTTGTGGGGTTGCTCCTGGGGGTTGGGCAATGGCTGTTTTAGCTAAAAGGACAGTGGGGACAGAATGAAGTCTGAATATGCTGTAGAGAAAGAAATGACAGGATCTGGTGCCTGTCTGGAGGTACTGGGAGAATGACTCCAAGGTTGTGAGCCTGGGTAAGAAAGCAGTGATTTCAAATGAAGTGAAGAAGAGGAAAGAGTTTAGGAAGAAAGAGGAAGCACCTGTTTTTTGCCATGTTGGGCTTGCATCAGTAGTGGGACATCTTGAATGATAGGTCAGACTATCAATAGATACCCACAAGGGGATAGGTGAGGGGTAGTAAGTTTTCAGCACAGAGATGACACATGCAATACTAGAACATAGTATCTCCTGAGATGTGTAGTGGAGAAAGAGGAGCAGAGACTGAGCGCTGAAGGACACTTTGCAGACTTTTTTTGTTTTTTAAAGCAATCCATTTTTTTTGGATTAAATTAAATCCATTACATCACCTGCCAACAGTCATGAAAGTAACATCATTTTTAAATGATGTGCTGAAAGCACCTGTCCAGGCTCTCCCAATAAGCATTTCCAGGCTTTGGGTCATGGTTGTTACGTCCGTCAATCTCCTGTTATCTATGATATGGCTTGTTAGGGGTAAATTGACTGATCTTCTAGATGATTATTATTGCTTAAACCATTGCACTGGGAGAAAATAGACCTCCAGAGCAGGACCTCACAGCTCAAATTGGGCCAGGTTGACAAGCCCTGCGAATCTCTGGAGTTGGTTTCTTTTTCTTAAGTAAGCCTAGCCATCATATCGCAAAGAAAACCTTGATAATGTGACCTAATTGTAACCACTTCAGCAAGCCACGGCAGCCTGAATTACAGAACACTGGAACCAATAAGCATGAGAGTGTGAACTTGGTATGGACACCCTGATAGCAATTGTATGCTTATAAAAAGTGTTATCCAAAAGCCATTGCTTTCAGCAGCACAGAACCTTCTAAAGCCATGCTGGGGAATTGTCCATTCTGACACAGAAGGAAAAGTAACATCTCACTATCCCCACCAACCACTTCCTGAAGTACCATGACATTCTCCAGAGCTTTCATAACTGAGTATTGGCCAAGTCCAGTTCAGCTTAGTTTGTGAAACCTGATGTGATCAGAACCCAAGGTGATATGATTACAGAGCAGATACGTCCTGATGTCCAAGTCTTCACCTACACATAGAAAATAATGTTTGGATCAGACATGTGAGGAAGGATACCTCTGTGGTTCAGCTTAGACTTGGGAAACATGTAGCCACGTTCCTGCACTGCCATAGACTCTTCGTGTGGCCTTGGGCAAGTCATTTAGACTCTGTCTCAATTCCCCATCTGTGCAATGGGGATGGTAGAACTGCCCTACCTTGTAGGGGTGTTGTAAGCATAAATATGATAGAGTGGGAGGCACTCGGGTACAATGACGGGGCCAGATAAGTCCCTAAGAAAGATACTAGGTATTGAAGCAGCAAATATGTGATGGATTTGTAGTAGATCAGATATCTTCTCATATTTAATAATATCAAAGTTATCACAAAGTTAGAAGTCTAAGTTTCTAATGTGGATATTGCTGAACTTTGGTTTAACACTTAACGAAGGTATGGGATTTTGGTATTGATTTTATATACAATACACCTTTTTGCTTTGAAAATCCCTCACCAGAGTCAGCCTGTGTTAAAGGGTGAATTCCTTGCTGGATTGAATACAAATACATCAGTGCCTTTGTCTCCTGGCAGCACTGCGCTGCTCTTGTTTCGCATTTACACAAATATAGCTTGCAAGAGAGCTCCTGGAAAAATCAACAGAAATGTCAAGGGTCATGCTAGTTTATTCTCTCCCAGTGCAGTTCTATTTGATGAGACACAGCAGAGCAGGTGTAGTGCCTTCCCGAAACCTACACTAATGAAAATGGAAGTGGATAAAAAGCAGGAATCTAATCGTATAATAGTAATTTCTGCTTGCCAGGTAATAGACTGTAATGCTATCTCTCGGCATCTCTATCACTGTCCTCGCTGTGGTATCTGGGCACTAACCACCACTATAAGCCCAAAAAAGTAGATTTGCTGTAAATCTTTCACCACTTACAATGTTGGTTTTAGACACAGCCATCTGTCGCAGGAAGAAACAATCAACTGGATGAAAAACCTTGCCAACCTCCGTTTTTAAAAGGATTGAGCTAGCTTAGCAGGGATCTTCCCATAGAGAAGGATGACAGTTCAGTTGGGCCCCCAAACTGACTTTACCTTGGGCCAAGTTGTGAGTTCGCTACACAGACAAAACTCCCTCGGCAGCAAAGGAGAGGTTTTCCTAAGTCAGAGCTTCAGAATTTTGGCCCCTTGTAAAAAATGAAAGAATTCCTTGAAAATAAAATGTTTAGGGCCTTCAAGTTGCTCACTGGCAGCAATGCTCGAATGAAGCTCTGCCATCACACTTCATAGAATGATAAAATCATAGAATATCAGGGTTGGAAGGGACCTCAGGAGGTCATCTAGTCCAACCCACTGCTCAAAGCAGGACCAATCCCCAACTAAATCATCCCAGCCAGGGCTTTGTCAAGCCTGACCTTAAAAACCTCTAAGGAAGGAGATTCCACCACCTCCCTAGGTAACCCATTCCAGTGCTTCACCACCCTCCTAGTGAAAAAGTTTTTCCTAACATCCAACCTAAACCTCCCACACTGCAACTTGAGACCATTACTCCTTGTTGTGTCATCTGGTACCACTGAGAACAGTCTAGATCCATCCCTTTGGAACCACCTTTCAGGTAGTTGAAAGCTATCAAATCCCCCCTCGTTCTTCTCTTCTGCAGACTAAACAATCCCAATTCCCTCAGCCTCTCCTCATAAGTCATGTGCTCACCCCCTAATCATTTTTGTTGCCCTCCACTGAACTCTTTCCAATTTTTCCACATCCTTCTTGTAGTGTGGGGCCCAAAACTGGACACAGTATTCCAGATGAAGCCTCACCAATGTTGAATAGAGGGGAACAATCACATCCCTTGATCTGCTGGCAATGCTCCTACTTATACAGCCCAAAATGCCGTTAGCCTTCTTGGCAACAAGGGCACACTGTTGACTCATATCCAGCTTCTCGTCCACTGTAACACCTACATCCTTTTCTGCAGAACTGCTGCCTAGCCACTTGGTCCCTAGTCTGTAGCAGTGCATGGGATTCTTCCATCCTAAGTGCAGGACTCGGTACTTGTCCTTGTTGAACCTCATCAGATTTCTTTTGGTCCAATCCTCCAATTTGTCTCAGTTCCTCTGTATCCCATCCCTACCCTCCAGCATATCTACTACTCCTCCCAGTTTAGTGTCATCTGCAAACTTGCTGAGGGTGCAGTCCACGCCATTCTCCAGATCATTAATGAAGATATTGAACAAAACCAGCCCCAGGACTGACCCTTGGGGCACTCCACTTGATACCAGCTGCCAACTAGACATGGAGCCCTTGATCACTACCCATTGAGCCCGACGATCTAGCCAGCTTTCTATCAACCTTATAGTCCATTCTTCCAGCCCATACTTCTTTAACTTGGTGGCAAGAATACTGTGGGAGACCGTATCAAAAGCTTTGCTAAAGTCAAGGAATAACACGTCCATTGCTTTCCCCTTATCCGCAGAGCCAGTTATCTCATCATAGAAGGCAATTAGGTTAGTCAGGCATGACTTGCCCTTGGTGAATCCATGCTGACTGTTCCTGATCACCTTCCTGTCCTTTTAAGCTCTTCAAAATGGTTTCCTTTAGGACCTGCTCCATGATTTTTCCAGGGACTGAGGTGAGGCTGACTGGCCTGTAGTTCCCCGGATCTTCCTTCTTCCCTTTTTTAAAGATGGGCACTACATTAGCCTTTTTCCAGTCATCCAGGACCTCCCCCGATCACCATGAATTTTCAAAGGTAATGGCCAATGGCCCTGCAATCACACCTGCCAACTCCTTTAGCACCCTCGGATGCAGTGCATCTGGCCCCATGGACTTGTGCTCATCTAGCTTTTCTAAATAGTCCTGAACCACTTCTTTCTTCACAGAGGGCTGGTCACCTCCTCCCCATGCTGTGCTACCCAGTGCAGCAGTCTGGGAGCTGACCTTGTTCCTGAAGACAGAGGCAAAAAAAGCATTGAGTGCATTAGCTTTTTCCACATCCTCTGTCACTAGATTGCCTCTCCCATTCAGTAAGGGGCCCACACTTTCCTTGACTTTCTTCTTGTTGCTAACATACCTGAAGAAACCATTCTTTTTACTCTTAACATCTCTTGGTAGCTGCAACTCACACAAAAGTGTGATTTGGCCTTCCTGATTTCACTCCTGCATGCCTGAGCAATATTTTTATACTCCTCCCTCGTCATTTATTCAATCTTCCACTTCTTGCAAGCTTCTTTTTTTGTGTTTAAGATCAGCAAGGATTTCACTATTAAGCCAAGCTGGTCACCTATACTTAGCCTTGGAATCCCACTTAAAAGGGATTCCCTGCTCCAATGGTTATGATGCTGGCCCTGGATTTGAGAGACTACGTTCAGTTCCTGGCTGTAATTCCCTGCATGATGAAGGTATGTCTACACAGAAAAGAAAAACCCAAGGTGGGCCTGTGCCAGCCAACTTGGGCTCATGGGGCTCACTCAGACTGCAGGGCTGTTTCATTGCTATGTAGACTTCCAGGCTCAGATTGGAGCCCGAGCTCTGGGACTTCTCCCATTTCCCATCCTGAGCCCAAAACCACAACAATGAACCAGCCCTGCAGCCTGAGCCTAGGTCAACTGGCATGGGCCAGCAACAGATGTATAGTTGCTGTGTAGACATACCCAAAGACTTTGTGCCTCAGTCCCCCCATCTGTAAAATGGGGATAATAGTTCTTCCTTACCTCATGGCGGTATGTAAGGATAAAGACATTAAAGACTGTGAGTTGCTCAGATATTATGGTAATGGAGGCGTATAAAAGCAGATAGGGAGATTGTGTAAAGGGTCTCGATGGAAAAAGAAATACAGCCTGGTATTTACCATAGGACTGATGGCAGATAATGTGGTCCATCCATTCCCTGACTTCCTCCTGCCTAAGCTCCACACCAATGGTCTCTTGCAGAGTTCCAGGAGGCGGGGGTGGGAATGGTGCCATAGAGGGAGCTCACCTTTCCTCCAGGGGTGGAAGGAGATCTAAACAGTGCCCTTGGTGCACGGATCTCGGGGACACAGTCTGCATCCCAGGAGTTTGTTTTCCCTTAGTAATGATGTTGGATGGATATGCACAAGCAAAACTATCATTTTCTCTGTAAGAGAAAATATCCACAGACTTGTTAAGAATAACACCCTGCTGATTTTCTTCCGTAATTCCCAACCTTTTGTCCTTGGAGCTTTTTGTAACCGGAACAGGTTTAAATGTTCTTTTGTGCTGAGCATGACACACCGCGTGGGCCAAAGCTGGGCTTTCAGTTTCAAAACCGCACACAGTGTGTTTCCATCTTCCACGGCAAGTCTGTGGAGGCTTGTGAGGAGAGGAACAAGAGGGAGAGGCTTGTGAGAGAGACTGTTCTGTAACCTAGTGGTCCATATATCTATGCCTGACAGAAAAGGAGATATCTGGCTTATCTCCAGAATGGAAATGCTTCCAAACGCCAGGTCTTGGGTGATAGACTAAAACTGTGTGTTTTTTATACTAGACAGAGTGAAAATCAGAGTGCAGGTCAAAGGGTCACACCTCAGGACAGCAGAAACTGACTCCAAATAAATAAGACTAAGAAAACACAGAACAGAGATTTTCCTCGGAATTTCAGTTAGTGAGAAATTTGGAAATGGTAGACAGAGGGACGGTTTTATTCTCATAGCCAAAAACCGCGTTCATCATGTGGAATAAAAAATAAACTTCAAAGTAAAATTTCATTTAGAAAATCCTCAAGAGTCCCAAACTGACTGTAAATTCTAGCATGTTCATAAACAAGACAATATATTAATATTTTTCCCAGGGCTAAAGTCAAAGCTACAAAAGGAAAGTATTGAGGATACAAAGTTTTATATTCCTTTGAGCGAGAGCTGGCCATTAATCAGTAGCTTAGTTGGTTGTCCCCTTTATAAATAAGTAAAGGGACATATTTTGGATTAAGTCACTTAAGTTGTACTGCTGTGGAATAATTTCACCAACATAGTCACACAGATATTTTCTCCAACTGAGTGCTTTTCATTCCACTTTTTTTCCCCTTTATACACATTTGCCTTTGACAGAAGAAGCAAAACCTCACTCCCCTAGCTCTGTTTGTTTCCTGTGTTCCTCAGATGGTAATGTTCCAAGGTAGTGATTATATAGAACAGACGCTTATGCCAAACCAATGGGCCAAAGTCAGCCCTTACATAAGCAGCTGCTGCTCTCTTGACTTCAATAGAGTTGCAGTCACTCGTGCCAAGAATGAATTTAGCCAAGCATCTTCTTTTTCAAATCTGCCCTCCTTGACTTGAAGGCCTGAAGGGCACTTGATATCTAAATATCAATTTTTAAATTTTGAAACATTAATGGGTAGCTGCAGTGTTCCTGCTGTGGAAGAAGGAAAGGATACTTTTAAACGTACATGGTTCCCATTATCATAGTATGTGAGTGCCTCACAATCTGTATTTATCCTCACAACATACCTGGGGAGGATAGAGAAGTGCTGTTGTTCCTATTTTACAGATGGGGAAAACAAGGCACAGAGTTTAAGGCCCAGCTCTGCAAAGGCGTTTTGGTGCCAGACTTCCCTCCAAGTCCATGGAAGTTAGTCCCAGATCCTCAAAGGTATTTAGGCTTCTAAGTAACTTGCCCAAGATCGCAAAGAGAGTCTGTGATAGAGCAGAAAATTGAACCAAGATGGCAAATTCAGCTCTATTGAAGTCTGGATTATGCCTTCCTTGCTTGGAGGGTCCGGGTTTGTAGGGCTTGGAGAGCAGGGGAAAAAGATGAAATCGCACACAAAGTAGCAAAAAAAAAAAAAAAGCTTTCACATGAAATTCTGTAAAATGAGACTCTTGCATTTTTGCAGTGCTTCAGTGAGGACATGTTCCAAGAGATGCTCTGCTCCAGAGGAGAAAAATGTGATTCTTTTCTGATGAGAAAGCAGCTTCATAATTTCAGACGATGGAATTGTGACTGTAAATTCTTAGGGCTGGTCTGACAAGGGAAGCCAGTCCACTGAAAATCTGCTCTCTAGAGGAGAGCAGTCACTGAGCTGCTCAGTTGCTGTTTGCAAACGTGTACATTTGTGGGGTTGTTTATTAATTCCCTACTGATATTTTGCCCAGCTCACTCTACTCTCTAAAGCCTCTTCATTTATTTACAGGCTTACTCTAAATTATTGGTGCACCCCACGGACTTCAACATGAAAGTGGGGTCTGCCAGGAATGATGCATTTGCCCAGTAATAGTCATGGGCAAACTAATTCCAGTCAAAGAAGAGGCCCCCGAGTCTGAGCACAGTTTTAGAACCAAACTTTTCTGAAATGTGTGGCTGAGTGTTTTTTCTAGATGGGTGCAGAATTGGATGTTCCAAGGAAGTAGGGGAAAGGCAGCTTCTGGCCAGAAATGTGAAAGAAGCCTGCATGAGTGAGATTTCTAACTCTGTTGTTCTGCCTTAGACTATTCGATTGGTTTGGTAAGCATCCCAACATTCGGTAGCTTATTCAACCAAACCAAATCTTTTGAGAGTTGCCCGTTACGAACTGTTCCTGGCTGCATGTGAGGCTGATGTGCTGTCACACGAAGCCTGCCGCAGTCACCTGTAACATGGCCATTTCATTTCCGCTGTGCAGCGGGGTGATGCTAAGTGGTGTGAAAAGCACTCATAGAACGGTAATTAGTTACACTTGTTACCTTTTGACCCGCTTGAAAAATGTATCCCACTCCACTAAAGCTATCTGAGAGCACTGCAAGCCCTCTTGGCTTTTGTTTTTTCCTGCCACGAATCTTCGAATGTTGTGTTCCGATACTTGAAGGCTGCAATGGGACGTGATGGGAATTCAGCACGACTTTTTTTTTTTAAACCTTTAATGGGCCGGGTGAATTGTTCCTACTGTGCCAGCAGATGAAATGGATACTTTTAAATACTTCATTTTCTTACCGCTTCCACTTTTACCTTGCAGTAGCACAGCTAGATGGGTTGCAGTTTAGAGGATATTAAATGAGGTCTCCTCCAAAGCTGTGTGATTCACTCAGTGTGGGGGGATGCTGGGGCACAGGTTGGTGAGCCTGCTTTAGCCTTGGTTAACAGCCGTTTAGCTCAGGCAGGAGAGGCTTGTGCTTTAGGATCCAGAGGTCCTATGTTCAATCCCCACTCCTGATGACTCAAGGGGAGATGGGGTGGGAGGTGGCATTACTGTTACTACCGATGATGCTCTGTAGATTAGTTCATCACAGTCAGGACAGCACGGTTGCGTATTTCCTGAGGAGCACAGACACTCAAGCCTGCCCACTGGATCGCAGACAGCACCGCTGCTGAGCTCCATCAACCCAGGAGAAGCAAGAGAGCCATGACTGCTCACAAACCCAGGTCTTCTGCAAGGCAGCGGGTCTCCCGCCACACTGCACCAAATCATTTATTTGAAGCCATTGAAAAAAAAAAATCAGTGAATAGTCACATTTGCAGAAGTGCTGAGCAGTGTTCCCTCTAATTTTTCCCACCCATGTGTGGAATAAATGTTATGTGCACCATTATGGAGGTGATGTGTGACGCATCACCTCCATATTGGTGCACATAACAAAATACATGGGGAGGGTGGGGCCAAGGGGTTTGGAGTATGGGAGGGGACTCAGAACTGGGACAGAGGGTTGGAGTGGGGGGTGAGGGCTCTGGGTTGGGGCTGGGTATGAGGGGTTCAGGGGTGGGGGGTGGGGGGGCGTGAGGGCTCCAGCTGGAGTGGGGCCGGGGATGATAGGCTTGTGGTGCAGGCTGCCCTGGGGCTATAGCGGGGAGAGAGGACTCCCCCCAGCTCTCTCTACCTGCAGCAGCATATGGGTGGGGGGGGGGAAGAGGTGCCTCTCCTTACTGCAGCAGTTCTGGGGCTGGGGCTGTGGGATAGGTGCCTCTCCCATGGCTATGACAGGTCAGGGCCGGGGCTGGTTGGGGCCGGGGGGAGGGGTGCCTCTCCTCCCCGCAGCAGGTCTGGGGCTGGGCTGGGGCCGGCAGGGAGAGGCATCTCTCCCCACCACAGCCCTGAGCACCTGCGCAGCATTTAATAGGCTTCTGCACGGCCATGCAGCTTAGAGGGAACTTAGGTGCTGAGCACCCGCAAACCCCCTCCTGTGGATTGCCTGAGCCAGTGGAGAAAGAAGACAACATGGGCTGACATGTCCCAGGAGATCCTGCAAGTCGATGGGAATTGCAGTGTTCAGTACTGCTGATAAATCAGGTCACAGACCCTTTTTCCAAGCTGAGAAAAAAGCCCTAAATTCCAGAGGGTGTCAGTAAATCACCTTTTTTCCCAGTGCAAAATGAGCAATCTATATCTAGGTTCATTGACACTGCTATTCTGGCTGCCTGTCCCCTGCCCTGCCCCTACAATGTCCTGTGTGTGAGCTAGTTCCTGATGGCACAGGAATGCAAACTGAGGATTCACTATCAGCTGAGGATGAGCAGGGTCAGACTGGGAACATCCAGGGAAAACGGAGTGCAAGAGGACAGCTCTGATGACCGTGTAATGCTGTCACTCATGTTAGGAAGACTTATTGTCAGGAATTAGGGGTGAGCTGATTTGAATAGAAGAACAACAAAAATAAAATGTGCACTAGAAGCAGAAATACCAACATACTATGAGAAAAGCGGTTCTCAGAACATATCCTGACCACTTTTGTTATATCAGAGATTTTTCTGATATAGCAAATTTTGTGATTGCTTAAGAGTGGTAGTTTTTCCTCTGAAAAGTGACAAATAGCACTTACTTCCTCTACTGATACTGATGTCCTTGTTTGAGTCATGCTTGCTTATGTAACCCTTCTGCCAGGCCGAGTTGATAGCAGCAAGGGCCGGATTCAGTACACAGGGGTTCCCTCTCATCAAAGCAAGTGCAAAACTGGCTCGAGCCCCCACCCAGTGACCTGGGAAAATCTTACACACACCCCTGGGTGCCTCAAAGAGGCAATACTTCCCCTCTTGCAAGCACAGAGTCTCGGTGTAGCAGAGAATCTTTAATAACATGAGGTAAACGACATCAGCATTAAATTGGGAAAACACCACAACTGGGGTTCATCAACCAAACCATGAGCAAAGACCCACCCCAGCAAATTGGGCCATGTCCTTTCACTCGGGTTCTTGAGTCCAACAATCCAAACGTCTCTTGAGTCCAGCAACCAAAGATCACCCAAAGTCCAAAAAGTCCAACAACCCAAAAGTCCAGCCTCAGAGTTCAAAAGTTCATCTGCAGAGTATTACTCCCCAGTCTGGGTGAAAATGTGTGTTGGGGGGGGAAGAGGTAAGGGGCACCTTACATAATCTGAAGCTGACTGCCCCACAGCTCCATAGGGCTTCACTCTGCTCTGCTCCACCAGCTGTCCCACAAACTGCTCCACAAGCAGCTCTCGCCATCCCATGAACTGCTCAACCAGCCAGTCCACGAGCCTCTCTAGCCGTCCCATGAACTGCTCTGCTCCGCAATATATCTTCAGGCTCCCCACTACTTAACACAGTGCTCAGTGATTTCAGCTCTTAGTAATTTTAGCTCTTTAGTGATTTCAGCTTGTAGTAATGGGAGCCTCAGTGCTGGTGCACCATAAGGCCAAAGTGAATTCAGCTCAGCACTTGTAGCTAGACTCCTAATAGACCCAAAATTAGCTCTGATGTTCCACATTAGAGACAGAGGTGCAATTGATGTTTTAGGGTCCACGCCAGCAAGTACTAACACCTATCTCCAGCCTCTCTTAAGTCACAGAGTTTTGGAACCCATGTTCCTTGCCTAGCGAGTGCTACTTAGTTGATGGCGAGTCCCTCCATCATAACAAAAGGCCAAGTACAGTTCCACTGTCCTTGATTCCCATAATCAGGATAATAACAATTTATTCTTCCTGCCCCAATAACAGAGACACTGGGGATCCCACAGCAGCCAAAGTAACCATTTGGGCAGCTATGGGCTCATTTTAGGCAGGGTGGGTGTGCCTATGCAAATGAGATCAGCCCCTGAAGTTCTTTTCCACAACTTGCCACACCTCACCACCAGATGTCAGGGTGGAGCTCATCCTGACTCTGCTTACACTTACGTTAGTGACAAAAATAAGGTGTAAGCTGATTTTTCACTCTAGTTAGTCCTCAAGAGCCAACAGAGGTAAGAGAGAGGGAGCTAGGTCCTATTCTGTTCTCCACTCTGTGTTTGAGCTGAGTCTTTTTTATTGTCAGGAAACGTCATGTTACGTTGTAGCTAAAATCAACCAGATTCAGACCGAACTGATTGTATCATGGAGTCAGGCAACATCTGGAGAAGATAAACACTATGACCTGGTCTATACTATACAGTTAGGTTGACACAAGGCAGCTTAGATTGACCTTGTTGTGCATGTGTCTACACTTAAATTTGTCTCCACCTCTGATGCCGAAGTAGGGATATGTGTGCCGTCTTTCGTTCTACCACAGCTCAGGAACCCCATTCCTGCAAATCCATCCACTGTGTCCTGCACATAGCTGAGAGTCCCAGTCCTGCATAGCAGGAGGCAATTAATGATCCTGCACGCTTGCATCACAATGGTACCCAAATGCATTTCCTGACTCCAAATTGATTCCCGACTGACTAGTAGCAATCTGGTGGTGTAAGTTTCAACAGTGCAATCACCACTTGCTTCTCCACTATCAGGACAGCTCTCATTTTGGTATCCCTGTGCTGGAGGGCTGGGACTAGCTCGGCACGCAGATCCAAGAGTGTAGTCTTGTGTGTCTGAAAGTTTTGCAGCTACTGCTCATCATCTCAAACCTGCATTACGATGTGATCCCACCCAGTCAGTGCTTGTTTTTCGGGCCCAGAGGCAGCACTCCATTTGCTGCTGCTCATGGATGCCCCCAACAACCTTGAATTGGTTCTCTCTATGTCCCACAGCCATCTGTCCTCCAAAGAATCGCCGTGTTCCTCACTGATTTGGTGGTTCTTTCAGCTCTGCAAATACTTCAGGACTGTGCAGCCTGTGCTTGAAACGCTGCTAACCATAGTGCAGAGCTGTATAGGGTCCATGCTTCTGTCAGAGATGGTGGATAGTAAGGAGAACCAAGCAGGTTTGTGGGATTCTGAAAAAAAAGGCACAAAAATTATGAGCTACAGATAACATAGTGGGAGGGAGATAGTTGCAAACTGGGAATTTGACCCCCATGCTCCCAGAACCCCCTGCATGACTCGTTTTGGCCCCATCATACATTGCCAAAACTTTGCATTGCATTGGACTTGGGCAAGTTGCACAATGGGATATCTATCCATGGTACACTGTACTCTAAATCGATACAAGCACTTCTGGTGAGTACGCATGCCACTGACCCAAGGAGCCAAGTACTGTATGCACATGCATGAGCAATGTACTAACTGGGGCAGCTGTATGCCAACTCAACTTGAGTTGGCATAAGTTTGCAGTGTACATACGGCCTCCGTCTTTCTGCTTGACGAGTTTTGGCCAGTGTTGCTTACCAAGCTTTTGGATGTGTTGGGAGAACGTTGTGCGACCATGTGATGGGGTGTCCACCCCACACAGGACTGGAAGGGGCCAATTAACACCACAGGCTGCATATAGAGGAGGAGCCAGGGAGCAGGAAATTGATTGGAAGCAGGCTCAGCTGTGGGGTCCTATATAAGCCAAACAAAAGAAATAGTGTTTTTCAATTCATCTTGTACAGGTACTGTAGTGCGATCTCTTTATCGTGAAAGTGTGACTTACAAATGTCAAGTTTTTTTTGTTACATAACTGCACTCAATAACAAAACAATGTAAAACTTTAGAGCCTACAAGTCCACTCAGTCCTACTTCTTGTTCAGCCAATCGCTAAGACAAACACCTTTGTTTACATCTACGGAATATATTGCTGCCTGCTTCTTATTTACAATGGCACACGAAAGTGAGAACAGGCATTCGCATGTGACTTTCGTAGCTGGCATTGCAAGATATTTACGTTCCAGATATGCTAAACATTCATATGCCCCTTCCTGCTTCAGCCACCATTCCAGAGGACATGAGTCCATGCTGATGATGCTCATTTAAAAAAAAAAGGTGCGTTAATTCAATTTGTGACTGAACTCCTTGGGGGAGAATTGTATGTCTCCTGCTTTGTTTTACCCATATTCTGCCATATATTTCATGTTATAGCAGTCTTGGATGATGACCCAGGACATGTTCATTTTAAGAACACATTCACTGCAGATTTGGCAAAATGCAAAGAAGGTACCAAGGTGAGATTTCTAAAGATAAATACAGCACTCAGCCCAAGGTTTAAGAATCTGAAGTGCTTTCCAAAATCTAATAGGGATGCGGTGTGGAGCATGCTTTCAGAAGTCTTAAAAGAGCAACACTCTGATGTGGAACCTGAACCACCAAAAAAGAAAATCAGCCTTCTGCTGGAGGCATCTGACTCAGATGATGCAAATGAACATGCGTCGGTCCGCACTGCTTTGGATTGTTATCAAGCAGAACCCGTCATCAGCATGGACACATGTCCTCTGGAATGGTGGTTGAAGCATGAAGGGGCACATTAATCTTTAGTGCATTTGGCACGTAAATAGCTTGCGACACCGGCTACAACAGTGCCATGCGAATGCCTGTTCTTGCTTTCAGGTGACATTGAAAACAAGAAGTGGGCAGCATTATATCCTTTAAGTTCAGCTTTCATGATGAAGAGATTGCACTATAGTACTTGTAATGGGGGAATTGAAAAATACAATTTCTTTTGTTTTTTTACAGTGCAAATATTTGTAATAAAAATAAATATAAAATAAGCACTGTACATTTTGTATTCTGTGTTGTAATTGAAATCAATACATTTGAAAAAATGTAGAAAATATCCAAAAATATTTAAATAAATGGTATTCTAATATTAACAGTGCGTTTAATCACGATTAATTTTTTTAATCACTTGACAGCCCTAAAATTAATACATAGTAAAGCTCCCTCTCAGAAGCTGACAATTCCTGGTCCCTTTGAAGTCAATGGGAGTTTTACCATTTACTTCAATGGGATCAAGATTGGGCCCTAAATTAATCGGCTCATTGTCTTGCTCAGTGTCAGACACCCTATGCCATGAGGTGAACTGACAGCCCATCACACAATGAACTGTCAAAACCTCCCTGTCAAAATATCCATTACAATAGCGAAAACAACCATGATCCCACATGTTCGCCCACATAACTTTCCAGCTCCACCCTTTAGGAACCCTACAGGAAACTGCTGTAATGTCTACATTCCATATTGTAGGAGGTTTTTGGAGTCTCGTTTTGGCCAGGAATCAAACTGCTGTAAACTCAGAAGGAGAATCTCCCCTGGCTTGCCTAACCCTCCTTCTTAAAAAGGATAAATAGAAGAAGTAGAAGGAAGAACTTACATTAAAGAATTCCTTTACATGCAGGTAGTCTTTCCCCAGAACTATGCATCTAATTATGATCTCGCAATGGTGTAAACCAGGAGTTACTGTACTGAAGTATTGAAGTCAATACAGTTACACCAAGTGTAAAACAAGTGCCAGTGGTCAGACATGGGCCTTACGCACTGGATGTTTTCTCAGATGGAGGTGTTGAAAACCACTTGTGAACTTAATCATACAAAAAAAAAGCGTGGGGGGGGGGGAAATCCGGAATGCCCTCTCTGCTGGCTGGGATGAAGTAAGGAGCATTGTTTCCAGAACACACTGAGCCCAGAGAAGGTGGGTCATTTTACTGAAGGAGAGATCAAGAAGTTAGAGGTCTGCTCAGGCCTAATATTAAAGTCTGATCTGAGCACAAGCTGACCTGAACCCTACCCAAGCCCGAGAGGGTGGAGTCGCTTTCAGACCCAACCCAAACCTGACCCTTCCCACCCCAAAACCTGTTACGGTGCTGTCTACTCGTCCTTGGGGCTTGACCTGGTGTCTAAATGTGACCATTTTTATCTTGTGTGTGTGTGTGTACATTTATATATAGGAATGTATGACTTTTTCATCATAGATTTAAATTACTCCTGTCCGTAGAGCAAACCCTAGCCAAGATGTCAAATAGTGCAATTTTCTGAATATAACATTTAAAAAACATATCTGCATGCAAATGATGAATGTGATTCACATTTACACCAAGATTTCATTATGCCAATCTGTCCATGCAACGTGATATTAAAATGGGAGTGATGCAAAGGGACCTTAGTGTAAATAAGATGTAGGCTCTCGATATACAAAATTTGTCTGTGAGGCTTTCTGAGCTCTCCCTCTTTCTATGAATCAGACCATTCTGAAATTTGTAGATAAAGGAAGAAGTTAAACAGAGCAAGCCAAACAATGTTTGGAGGATTCTTAAAATGTCAGCACACTTAAAAATGCTGGACGCAACCTCCCACAAACTCAGGTTTTTAATTTACCACCCAGCTGGTGGAAACAATTCTGTATAGTGGCAGCTTAGGCTGTGCCAAATTTGAAAGAGTTCAGCTGGTTTTTGACCGAGGGGATAGAGTGAACCAGGGATGAGACTCTGGGCTGCACCTCGCACAGAACTCTCAGCCTAGGGGAGAGGGAAGGCAATGCTGGTTTTAAGCCACCTTTGTGCCCTCCCAATCCTGGGGTGCTTTGGGACCTCTGGCATAACTTGGACAGCCCTGGGGGCCTGTCTAAATTAGGGCAGCCTCCCCAAGCTGGCCTATAGGCCACTGCACTGCCTGGAATCCACAGTGCTGCAGACACCTTCATAACCCCCTATATCAGGGCTCAGAGGGAAGTCTCGTGGTTGTCTTCTGTAGTGTCTCTGTGCTGGGGGAATCCTCTACCATAACTGTGGCTTTATGCCTCTGCTCTAGTCCCTATAGGCAGTATAAAAAGGGTGGTAGAGTGGGGATGAGGATTTTTAACAAGAGCCATGCTTCGGCATCAGCTACAGAGAGATGACACATCCCGCCCCCCCCGCCCCCAGTAATGTGAAATGTCACAGAACAAAATCATTAAACATTGCTGAGAATGAACAGTTCCCTTTGCAGTCACTGTGGTAGCAATGGTGCAATATGGGTTCCTTTGTCATGCAAATTCCATTGCATGTTGGCTGAAGGATTAGCTTCGTTTTCGTGCTTCATATCTCGTAAGGGCTAGATTCTGCCATGCTTTCTCACACCAAGAAGCATCTTCCTCTGCAAGGCATCCCACTGAAACCAAAGGAGGAAGATGCTACTCAGCATGAGTCAGGCTGACAAAATCAGTCCCATTACTAAGTATTTATTCCAACACTTCATGCTCAAAGTGCCTACTTTGAGAAGAAAAAAAAAGAGAGAGAGAGAGAGAGAGAACTCAAACTAGAATGTTCAGAGGTTAGAAACTCAGCTAGGAGGTGAAAAGTTTAAGCAACTGAAAAGCAGATTGAACAATTGAAGAGTGTGTTTCAGATGCATACCCGCAGTGCTATCAATCATGTGTGTCCCCAAAAACGTAGTGGGCTGAGTTCAGCCCTGATGTAAGTAGGAACAATTCCAGTGAAATAAACAAAGTTGTACCCCTTATATTGGGACTAAATGTATCCCACTGTTCATGTGTATGTGATTCGTTTTTTTTGTTTGTTTGTTTGTTTGTAGTTTTTGATCAAAAACAAAATGGGTTAATTAAGGTACGTTTTTGCTACTTTCTCCTCCCCCCCCCCCCGCATCAGCAAAGTGTACAGAAAGGAAGGACAAATTTGTGGTTTAGGCACTAGTCTGAGATCCCAGGGGTTTGGTTTCAATTCCTAGCACTGCCACAGATTTCATGTGTGACCTTGTGCAAGTTACTTAATGTCTCTGTACTTCAGCTGCTAATGGGGAAAATGAGTTTTCCTTTCTCTGACTCTTTACGTGTCTTCCCTATTTAGATTGCCAGCTTGGAGGACCAAGACTTTCTTATGCTACTTGTACAGTAACTAGCAAAATGGGACCTGGTCTCAGCTGGTGCCTCTGAGCTAGGGTGAACACACGTCCCATTTTGGTCACCTTTTTCAGCTCTGCCCTGGACGTCCCTACTTTTTTGCCAATTTGTCCCAGCTGCAAGGCAGAGCAGAGAGTACCAGCAGCTGCTGCCCAGGGATCAGGTGAAGGCAGCACTGCCCGCCAGCAGCAGTGGAGAAATTTGCTCTTGGAGAGCAGTGCTGCCTTCAGAGCTGAGCCCTTGGGTGGCGCGTACCTTGGTGGGTCAGCCCCAGCCGCGGGTAGCATGGGGCTCAGGCTCTCAATCCCAGCTCCGGGCAGCACTGAGTTCGGGGGGTCAGCCCCAGCCCCACCACAGAAAGGTGTAATTAGTTCCTGATGTTCCATACAACCCAGGCCCAAACCCCTTAGAAACTGCTAGGGCTTGTTTATATTTATGCATTTATTTGTTTTTAAAAGAATAATGGGTTTTCCTTCTGCACTGATGACATTCCCGTCTGGCAACCTCAGTACTGGCTGCTTTGATCCTGTGCTCACCTTTCAAAGCCTTGAAGAGGTCGTCTTTTATGTTAAAAAAAAAATCCAGCCAATATTTAATATGAAGGAGATGTTTACCAGGGCTGGCATAATCACTCTGCTCTCTTTCGTTGCACATGCAGCTTCTGAAGCTTTGGAGCACAGACATAGATGAAAAGCAAAGGAGGTCAGTGACTGTTTATTCTGAAAGAGGGACACTTGGAATAATAAGGAGGAATGTGTGTTTGTATGTGTGTATTTCTGATTCAGTCAGTCCCCTTAACCTTTGACTGCCAGTGAGCCTTGATTATTTCCCTAAACTGTCTCCTTGATTTAGGACATTACATTGGCCAGATCTCGATTTGAGATCCAAAATGTTTTGTGAATAATTTGACTTTTCTGGAGAGGACCTTTTTCCTCTTTTGAGGAGAAGGGACACAGTGTAGTTGTCAGAGTTCATGAAACCACCAGCAGCTCTCCAAGGTCTTTGTAAATGAAAGAAAAATATGCTGTATTTTAAAACGATCATCCCAAAGGAGCTTTCCAGGTAGGAAAAAAAAACCCTCCTAAACTAATAAACAATACAGAAACCAGTTGTGTTGCTCCCTCATTACTGGGACATATGGATGCCTGTAAAATGGAGATATCCCAAAATACTTGAGTAGTCCTTGGACTAAAGGGATTTTTTTTTTTTAGTTTATTTTCCAGATAATCTTTCTGAGGAGGCAACAAAACCCAAGGGATTGTACTGCAGACAACAAGTAATTTTTGTTAGTACAAGTTAGATTTTTGTTTACACAAAATTCAATTTTTCGCCTGCCTTTTAATAATCACTTATTTATATTCTATCATATTTCAAGGTTTCTCTCATATCTAATATATTCAGTCTGCATAATCCAATGACATCTGTGTGACCAGCATAATTTTTTTGAACTGAGGAAAATAAAATAATGGTGATTAAATCAAGAAGGAGTGATAACTGGATTTATTTATTTGTAATGTTCCAGTCTCTCTCCTTCACCCCCCACCTCTTTCCCAAAAGTTATCTTTCACATTCAAATTTAGTGGAAAAGCAAAACAGAAACATTCAAAGTTAGACTGTTTTAAAAGTTGTCTCAGAACTGAAGGGGGATTTTATGGATTACAGCTGTGCTTATTTTATGGTTTCCTGGCTTTTTACAGTTTTGCAGCGTACAGTCTCTGAGACTTCAGACTGGAGAGAAAAGGGTGGAGCTTGCGTAGAATGTTTCCAAGCTGTGATCTGATCGTTTCAAATCCCAGCACAGGGTTCATATTGTTGTTGGGAAAATGGGTTCAGTTGATCACATAAGCTTGTATTTCAAGTTCATGCATTTCTCCTCTGCATAATATGTATCTATCATCTGTATAAATGAAAACTGAGTGTGCCATGTTCACTACCAATTAGCGAAAAGAATTAGGCCTCATAGCTATGATGTCATTAGAGGGCTTTAATTCATAGGTGTGACATTATAGCTGTGAAATACAAGTTTTTCCAAAGTGTGAGGAAAAACCAGGACAATGTTTATATAAGTAATAGCATGTAACATAGTATGTAAGGAGTAGAAATTATATCAGACGCCAGTGCATCTCATGTGCTTTGGAGGCACAAAGTCAGAGGTCCCCAGGCCTTCAACCACCCAACAAGTGCCCGTAACCAAGATATCATCATTCTTGATTCATATTTATACTACTGTACTGCTCAGAGGCTCCAGTCAAGATAAGGCCCTACTGTGCTAGGGACTGTAAAAAAACACAGTACAGATCCCACCTGCCCTGAAGAGCTTACAATCAATGCTGTTGCTTTCATAAGGTTTTATTCTTATCCTCTTACATGGAGTAACTAAAAACAGTGTCCAGGGGTGCGGGGAGAGAGGGGTTGTTAAATCTATTTTGAAGCTGTAAAGATCACTTAAAACACTGAAATAAAGTGAAAACGCTAGGATGAGATTCTGTGCAGTACCTCTTTCATAGACCAGGGTGGTGGTGTTGGTGTACTAACGTGGCTTTAATCCATTTGATCCTGACCTACTCCAGGGGCTGTGTAATTTGGACACCCCTGGGGACTGAGTTACATTATAAAAACATCCCAAAGCCACCCTAATAGCCACAGCACTGCGTGCTGAAGCAGCCCTGCCTCTTACACACTTCCACAGCCTTGCCTCTGGTACGTAGCTCACACTGGGGCTTGGTAGGAGCATTACAGCTGTCCCAGCAGTAGCTGCAGCAAGGGAATCCTCCCCTGGCCTCAACCTGCACATGGGATGAACAGGGGAGATAAAATTATGATGGTCAGTCTCTACTTTTATCCCATTCTCTTCCAGTTGGTGGTGGCAGTACCACGGTGAATAGTAGAGAAGAGATAAGGGCAGCATGTCATGTTGATGAGGACTTCTCCTTGCTTCCAAATATTTGTTACGTGACAAGATCCTTTCTTTCACTATGAGAGAACCAGGCTTGTCTTGGGCCCAGATTCTGCTCTCAGTTACACTCAAGAACATCCAGAGAAACTCAGGCATAACAAAATCCCTGAGGCTGGGATCAAACAGCTCCACCCATGGGAAGCAGGCTAGGAAAAACAAAATGCTATTTTCTGTCACTTTTTAGAGTCTTAAATTTTATTGTATAGGCTTTTTGTTTTGCAGAATGAGCAGCCCGAGGATTATTACGATGCTGTGGGCCAATGTCACTTAAAGGAGAAGTGTGCAATCCAAAATTATCTGAGTGACAAAAAGAGTATCTGGAAACCACCGGTGTGGAGCCATGGTGACTTTATGGCTCTAGGCTTCTTTGTAATGTGCTGAAATACCAGGGTTGACGGTCAGGAAATTTACTGCACAGCTGAAACTCCTTTAAATGCTAGTGCAAGTTATGTGTGGTGTGCTGTACTCCGTGCATCAGGATGACAATATAGACTATTTCATCTAAAGTTACTAAAAGGGTATTTGTTCCTTCTTAACACTAAGAACTTGATCTTGACTCCCAATATATGAGCATTTATCACCACAACAAGTATCATCAGGTAACAGCCTGGTCTGCCCCTTTAAAGGCCAGGAGGATTTGAAGCCAGACAGCCTTTTTCTGAGGCAGAGCCCCTTTATGTACTGGTGTTTGGGACTGGTGGAACGGATTATCAGACCTATTGGTGAAGGGCTCAAGCGTTTTCCTGTAAAGACCGGTGAGTTGCAGGAAGCACTTAGTTACAGGCAGTTACAGGATTTCATGATTCTATGAAGCAGTTACAGGAAGCTGTGTCTGTGACAGGGTGACTTTAGGGAAATGGCTGGTAGAGCAGGAAGTTCTAGGGAATAGATAGGCCCCTGCAGAAGATCCCAAGTCAGGGGGAAAGACTGGGCTTATGTACTGAACTGTAGGACAATGGAACAGACTGCCTAGGGAGGTTGTGGAGGCTCCTTCACTGGAGGCTGGGCAGCCTTCTTGGATCGTTTAGACACAACAAATCCTACAACTTGGCAGGGGCTTAGAGTAGATGACCCTTGAGGTCCCTTCTAACCCTGTGGTTCTATGATTCTATGTTTTACTGTGAAGAAACAAAGTTGAGGGCAAGTATCAGAGGGGTAGCCGTATTAGTCTATAACTACAAAAACAAGGAGGAGTCTGGTGGCACCTTAAAGACTAACAGATTTATTTGGGCATAAGCTTGTGTGGGTAAAAAACCCACTTCTTCAGATGCATGGAGTGAAAATTACAGATACAGACATAAATATATATTGGCACATGAAGAGAAGGGAGTTATCTTACAAGTGGAGAACCAATGTTGAAGGCCAGTTCAGTCAGGGTGGATGTGGTCCACCATTGGCCAATCCTCACTTACAGACAGCCCCCCAACCTGAAGCAAATACTCACCAGCAACTACACACCACAGCACACCAAAGAAACACTAACCCAGCAACCAATCCCTGTAACAACCCTGTTGCCTTCTCTGTTCCCATATCTACTCTAGCGACACCATCATAGGACCCAACCACACCAGCCACACCATCAGAGGCTCATTCAGCTGCACATCTACTAATGTGATATATGCCATAATGTTCCAGCAATGCCCCTCTGCCATGTACAATGGCCAAACCAGACAGTCCCTACGTAAAAGGATAAATGGACACAAATCAGACATCAGGAATGTTAACATACAAAAGCCAGTAGGAGAACACTTCAATCTCCTTGGACATTCTATAACAGGTTTAAAACTAACCATTCTTCAACAAAAAAAACTTCAAAAACAGACTTCAAAGAGAAACTGCAGAGCTACAATTAATTTGCAAACTTAACGCCATTAATTTGGGCTTGAACGGGGACTGGGAGTGGCTGGCTCAATACAAAATCAATTTTCTCTCTCTTGGTATTGACACCTCCTCATAGTTATTGGTAGTGGACCACATCCATGCTGACTGAATTGGTCTTCAACGTTGGTTCTCCACTTGTAAGGTAACTCGCTTCTTTTCACGTACCAATATATATTTATTCCTGGTTTCAGAGTAGCAGCCGTGTTAGTCTGTATTCTCAAAAAGAAAAGGAGTACTTGTGGCACCTTAGAGACTAACAAATTTATTAGAGCATAAGCTTTCGTGAGCTACAGCTCACTTCATCGGAATGCATCCGATGAAGTGAGCTGTAGCTCACGAAAGCTTATGCTCTAATAAATTTGTTAGTCTCTAAGGTGCCACAAGTACTCCTTTTCATATTTATTCCTGTATCTGTAATTTTCACTCCATGATTCTGAAGAAGTGGGTTTTTTACTCACAAAAGCTTATGCCCAAATAAATCTGTTAGTCTTTAAGGTGCCACCAGACTCCTTAAAGTTGAGGGACAGAATCAGACTTTGGTTGTGGTTAGTCCTTTCTGGGATGGGGAGACAAGCTTGCAAACCTCTAGTTCTTGTGTTCTTAGGGGAAGCAATGCATCTTTGGAGTAAAAATATATATATACAGTGCACTGTATTTTGGAAGGACAGGACTGATCCTGAAGGATTCATCTTGTTAATATTGTAGTCATTACAGTCCCCACAAGGTGTAATCTTTAATTTATTTTAGTAAACACAGTTTTGTATTAGTGACAATATAGATGGAGAACTGGTCAAAGTTAAAGAAAGAGACATGTCCAACAGCTGTGTTGAATGACCAGTTGAGATTATACTCCTCATAGGTCATGACAATTGTTGAGATAATTTGTTAAAGAATTTTCCTCAATGCAATAACTCTTTTACATAGATGCCATATTTCTGATGCTATGTTCTGTAAAATATACATGCTATATATTTAGATATTTCTCTGCTAAAACAAATCTGATTCTTCAGTATTTTCTCTTGACCTAGTTAGTTTCCAGAGCTTCTCACTTCACCTGCTGCTAGCTCTCTCGCCTCAGAGTCACTTTGCCTTTTCTTCTACAAGGATGTTCATAGGAGACAGAGGTTAACTCTTGGGAACAGGTATCTTATACCCTCATAATCAGTCTTCCTTAAAGAGAAAACCCATATTTCTTCTTTATGTTTTCCTGAAATCTGGTGAACATAGGTTTCAAAAGTACAACTGATTGTACTGACTTCTGCTAACAGTGGGTGAGTTGAGCATGAATGAGTGCTGGTCTCTCTTGGGTCTCCTGCTGGCTAAAAAATATCTGAAGTGTTTCATTCAAGCAAGGTTGTTTTTTGAGATGTTTTTGAGAGGCAAAATCATGGTTTTTGTGCCCTCATACTCTAGAGATGTGCTTGTGTAGCTGACTGCTTGGGGATAACACACAAGTTCTATCTTGAATTTTAGAATTCACACCATTTCCCACTGTCTGCCACAGGTTGGCTAGACATATCACAAACCCATCGTTGGCCTAACCGGGTGCCAATCCATTAATGTGAATGGAGACGTGCCCATTTATGCCATGTCTAAATTTTACCCAGAGATTGCTTGTGGATTTTATTCTTAAAATACACACAATTCGGTGAGCAAATAACGTTCCAAGACACGTCCTGCAACAGAATCAGATATTTCCTCACAATTTATGCATATTTTTTGTTATATGTTGGCAAGTCACATAGAGCCAGTGCCTTCAGCCGGTTTAGGGCAGGATTTTGTGCAAATGAGAGGTGTATTTGTAGTGTAATTCTGCCTGCAAATCTTGCCCCATCATTGCCAACTGAAAGGAAGCAGGCATCATGGTGTTTCCTGCCATAAGAAAACATGCACAATACCACTTGCATATGCATTCATATAATCAAGAAACTGTATAAAATCCTGGTCCTATAAAATTCTTCCCATCTTGCAGACATTCTGGTGGGATTCGCAAAGGTACTTAGGTGCCTAACTCCTCTCCTTGATATTCTTCAATGGAATTCACCCGGTAGAACAGGAAATTCCATGCAGGATGGAACAAAGTTATAAAAGATTTGGATCATGTGGCTTAGTTGTGGGGTAGTAAGAATGGGCCATTGAGAGGTCAGACTATCAATGTACAGATATGGACTTCTCACATCTCACTCACACTCCCCATTATTCCATTTGACCAACTCTCCAGCTACAGGATGTATATGCCATTGGCTTCAATGGGAGTTACACTTTGTGAGTGAAGAACAGGGTTCTAATATGTCTATGCTGAATGCAGATAGAGAAACAAATCCACAGACTTCTGTCCAGCTCAGGCATTTTAATAATAGAGTTTTCTTTAGCCTCCACCCTTTTCGGAGATAAATACTTCCATATCGCTAATTAATGTTCATAGGCTATACAGACCTACAAAGGAACAGACTCTTGTGTGTCTTGCTGGAGGGGGATAAAGGGGACAGCTTCTCAATTTGGACTCTGTTTATGTCAGCAAGGTGTTGACTGAAGCCTGTCTCCTGCTCTTCTGTGAGCAAAAGATACAATGTGTGTAATAAGAGGGGGGGAACAGAACATTCTTTGGTGCTCTATCTTGTTATTAACCATCACTAATTGTATGCGCCAAAATCAGTCTCTCAGTAACCATGCAGCTTTATTGTAGTAGCCATATATCTGGCTGCATTTTTCTATTGTATCAAAATGGTAGTGTTTAATTGAGTTTTGGCTAATTATCCTTACTTCCAAGGTCTTAGCTGTGATTCCATCCTGAAAATCTAGGAGTTGTTTTAAGTAAAAAATAATAATAATAATAATTAATGTAAAATTTGCTGATTTTGATTCAGTTCTCCAATCAAAGTAACACCTTTCTTGTTCTACTAATCCCAATCAGTGTCCTGAAGTCAGTAGGAGATAAATTCAACTGACCCAGCCAATGTTTCTAATTATTCAATCATCTTTTCTCTGAATGTGTAAGAATCTCTATACTCAGCACAATGGTGGTAGGTGGTGCAAAGGTCAATGCCCTCCCTCGGAACTACATTTTCCCTCTAATCACTGTTGGTCATCTCTTCCGAACAGATAATAAATTTCCACACCAGGCTGGCCTAGAATCAGGCCAATGCTAATTGGTCATAGATTTTTAAGGCCAGAAGGGATCATTATATCATCTCATCAGACCTTCTGCATAAGACAGGCCATAGAATTTCACCCAGTTATCCTTTTACTGAGTTCAATACTTCTGTCTGATTAAAGTGTATCTTCTAGAAAAGCACCCAGCCTTAATTTGAAATCATCAGGAGTTTGTCACAGAGCAGGAGCTTGAACCCAGGTTTCCTAAGGCCCAGGTAAGTGCCTTAACCACAGGAAAATCCATCTCTCTATCTGATGAAACTATAGGAACAAGCCTCCTAGATCCTTATTGTAAGAAATATTCTCTACTTTGTCTTTATTCTTACATGACATGGTTAGGATAAAGCAGAAATCCAAATTCTGATCTTGTCTCTACAAGTCTTATGGTGCAACTCGATTGATAAAAAAATCAAATTACTTCTGATTTCCATCAGTATTAGCAAGATCAGAATCAGGCCAACTATATCTGAAAGAATTAAAGCAGGGAGTGTTAGAATGGCCTCTGCAATTTGGACAGCCAATTCCCATTAAAAAAAAGGTGGCGGGGGGATGAGAATCCAGACACCTGGACGGTTATTTTCAAAGCTGCCTAAGTGTACAAAGAAGGAATTTGTGGCCTTGATCAAAACGCAGATGTGGGGAAAGAAAAGAGAGGCTTAAAACATAAATTGGGTTGATACAATACTGGGCCGGATTTTCAGCTTGTGTAAATTGGCATAACTCAAAGGCAAGGGGGCTACTCCAATTTACACTGGCTAAGAATCTGGCCCCCTATATTACATAGCCCCAAAGAACACAAGCAAAGTAAATATCCCTCTGCTATTGAAACAAATAGCTCTGTAGCTGTTCCCTATCATACTGTAATCTTGCTCTTAGGCAGTACCTTAGATGCACACACAAACAAGTGCAGAAAACAATAACATCTGTGGGTTTGCAAATAGAGTCATTCATAACTGAAAGGTAATAGTTAATTGCAGGAGACAAGGGCCTTTAATTATTAATTAAAGGGGCTGAGATGACTGCCTACACTTTCTTCATTACTTGTGGCAAGTGGAAATGTCTAACTGGGCAGCTGAAAGGGAAGCATGAATTTATTTGATTGAACAGCAACACTGTGTTCATTTCATACTGGTAGCCAATCAGAATTCACATTTCTAAGGATAAGGGGCTCTTATTTTGCTAAGAGTGCTGTCACAGTTAAGAAAAGTAGCAAATAAAATATACTTTTTAAAAGGCTCTATAAGTAAAGCTGTGTTTAGTTTTCAACTTAAAGCAGGGTGTAAATCCCCTAATCAAACATGGATATTCTGAGATCAGTCCCAAATGTGACTGTGTTAAGGAGGACAATGACATTTAACTCATTGAGTATTTTTCACGCTCTTGAGAGGCACAGATCTGGAAGATTTAAAATCACTCCCTTTTGTCATTTCCACTGACATTGTAACCTTCCTTTCAGGCTTCTTCTATAAGGGTCTTAGACATCACACACTGAAAACTGCACCTAGACAGAAGGTGGCTTTTAAATAATTAAACCGTGGTTATTGTGCTTCTGTTTCATAACTGTGATATTTGCCACCATGGAGGGGGGTGAAGCACTGAATCTTCCCCGAGAACTTTCTTTCTCCGTTGCTGCCACCTTAGCCCTCCTGCCCTATGTTCCCCTCTCTGGTTTCCAGACTAGAATCTTGTAGCCGCTGCTCCCCCTAACAGCCCTACAGTCCCAGCCAGCAGTAGTAACAGCTTCCCTCAGATAAGGTAACCTTCTACAATGAGAGTCCACTTTGTCGTAACGCCTACAAAAAACGTAAAGGTTAGACTGCTGGTATGCTGCTGATCGGCCGACGGATATTGTTTCATTGCATTCCCCTGTCTATCTGTACGTCTGCATCTATTGTCTCCCCTAGTGAGATTGTAAATACTTTGGACTGTCTTTTTGATCTGCACCTCGCACAATTTGGCCCTGGGGCCATGACTAGATGCTACAATAATATAAATACCAGGTAGAGTCCATCAGACTGGGACTCCTTTTGAACAAACCACATCAGGCCCTCTAGAGAAGAGAGCTGCTGGCGCAGCTTCTACAGCAGATTTCACTGTAGCTGCGCTCATACCCTGCTCCCATGTTCTGTTACCCAGAGGGGCCAGGGAGAAGGGCAGGCAGTTCTCCAGAGAAGGACCACGAGCAGGACCTGCTCCCTCCGATGAACCTGCTCTTAGAGGCCCTGCTCTGAGAGATTTTACCAGCTCTGTGGAACTGGGACTCTTTCTGTCAAGTTTAGCACATCCCACAGAAGCTGGGAGGAAATAAATGATGGGAAGGCCCAGATGTCCTCAGTCCTGGGAAGCAGAGATGGGCAATAGGGCTCCCTGCTGTGTTTCCCTGGCCCCAGTGAGCAGCCCATCTCCCTCCTCCCAGGCTCCCACCTCCATCTTTCCTAATCTCCTGTCTCCCAGGCATGAACAAGATGGACTGAGGATTGGAGTGGAGCTGGGGACCAGAACTTCTCTCCTAGGGGTCAGGGATTTGAACTCCAGTCAGGTTGGGCATAGGTGTGCTGGAAAGCCAGGGTGCCAGCAGGGAGCTTTGCTGTCCACTTCTCCTGCCAGTTCCTACACATCCAGGACCCTTCTCCCCAGTTTGCCCAATGAGAGTCCCAGTCCAATAGGTCTGCTTAGGCCCAATGATCTTGGGTGAACCACTGCAAGATTAAGGTATCTCACGGATATAGACAGAAGTGCAGCATTAGTCTATTATATATTGTTTGTGAATAAGAAAATGAGGTATGAGGTCACAGTGACGGCTCTGCTTTTGAGTGTGATTGGGAAGAAGGGGGCCTGTGCCATTGCAGGTCCAAGCTGAAAGTGAATATGTATGGAGTTGTGCAAGTGGGGAGCAGGTTTGGGCAAATGGAACCTGAGGCGAGGTTTAGCTGGACACTGATGAATTATGATTAGTGAGTTCCTTAATAAGAAATACATTTAAGCAAACTGTACTCTGGGTAAATGAGATGTTCTGTGAAGTAATCTTGTATGGCACTTGAGAGACAGTCATATCCAGATGAGATTTCCCCAAATATACTCCTCTATGAACAAATAGGGTCATATTCATCCCTGCGTTTAACTGAGTTATACCACGAGTGAATTTAGTCCATACTTGAAAAGAAACCATTGTTCTTTAGCTCTGCATCCATTAGAAAACTGCTTGATATATATATGCTTTGGCCTGATTTCCAGAGGTGCTGAGCACCTGCTGGTCCCATTGAGACCAATGGACAACAAGGCTCGCAGGCATACCCTCTTTCACATGCATAGAACTGAATAATTATGGGAAAGTTATCCAAAGTTTTTAATGCTGCAATCAAATCATTATACGCAGAGAGCTACA
Source organism: Dermochelys coriacea (assembly GCF_009764565.3). Lineage (NCBI taxonomy): Eukaryota > Metazoa > Chordata > Testudines > Dermochelyidae > Dermochelys > Dermochelys coriacea. The sequence goes on from NC_050072.1 coordinate 120,955,940, forward strand.
CAATCATATTCAAAACAATGAAAACATCAGTTCATTAATGGAACAGCTCCAGCCATCTGGCATTCATATGTTCCTTGTTGGGGCTGTTATTTTGCAGACATACATCTCCCAATCTTACCTCCAAGCAAAGGCTTTCATTAACTAAATGTATCCAAACCCTTTGTAGTTGGCTAATGTTACAGTCCTCCTTTTCCACTATTTTATATGGTTGAAGTTTCAGACTCTTGAGCCTTGCAATCCTGTGAGGTGTTCTATACCCTCCACTCCCATTGAATTCAGTGATAATGGAGGATGCTCAACACTTCTCAGGATCAAGTTGTAGGAGAAGGAAAAGAAAAAGAGCTGAACATTTATTTGTATTGTGCAGGGGGGAGGGGGAGGCTTGCAGTCCAATGTAGCAAAATTCACTTCAATGAAAATAATATTTAATAATTGAGAGTAAATACTATTGCACATCTTCTAACGTTTTGTTAGCAGCCATGGGTAAACATGTCACTTGCACCTATTTCAGTTACCCAACTGGCGATTAGCTCACAGCGCTTTAAAAAGCTGGAATTTAAACAAAGTCATCACAAAAGCATGTGTGGGGCTTTATGTACAGAAGAGAAGGATCTTTCAGACTTCTCCATATAAAACCTTTTTTCTGAAAAGGGGTGTGTTTGTCAGTTGTTGAGAACTCTCTCACTGTGGTGAAACAGCACACAGTTTTCAGTCAAAATACCATTTAAAAAAAATATAGACAATGGGGCCAGATTCACCATAGAAGGCATAGGTTAGCGTTCCATGGGCCAGCAAGCAATCCTCATGGGAGAACAGCTTTGCGTTATTGTTGGAGCTCCAAATCACATGCACTAAGGAGGCTACTGAGGGGTTATGATAAAGCGGCACTTCTCCAGCCACTGCACCAACTTCCCAGCCACTGCTGTTCTTCTTCAGGGGCAATGCTAGCCTCCCTTCTTCCCCTGGGAGGTTGCAATCATTCTCTGCAGCTGCAGTCTGCAAGGAAGAATGTTTGAAAGCAGGGCCTGTGCTTGATTGTCTGAGAATCTGTTCAGAACAACATCCTGGCTTCACTACCAAAACATGCACACGCCTGCTCACTTGCTCTCTCTCTCTCTCTGCATCTCTCACTCTTATACACAGTTTTCGAATAATAATAATAATAATTAATAATAAATGAATGAATTAAATAAAAACCCCAAACAGCTGAAATGCTAACAAAGAAGCAATATCCTAATGGCCTTTTCAGCTCTGAAACTATTTGTGTAAACAACCAGCTTCCCACTGTCATGTCTGCATCCAGTACGGATGTCAGTCTTGCCAACTTCAAGAGATCAAAAGTCATGAGTCGGACCCCCCCAAAGTCATGAGATTGGCCCAAAAACTCATGACACTTTAAAAAAAAGATTGTATTGTGTTTTTTAGGTCTGTCTCTTGATTTTTGAACTACCCTTGCCTTGCCCATCCCCAGGGTGTGGGCATCTGACAGTGTTGCCCACTCTCCCACATGTACTGGATAAGGTGATTTTGGTCCCTGCTGCAGGAGCTCTCACCCTCACATCTGCCTGTCACCTGTCCAGCAATTAATCCTGTCCCCTAGTTGCCCCATCAGTTCTTTTTTTTTTCTTATCCCAGATGCCCTCCCAGCAACCCCACACAAACCCAGCTCCCTCCACCCACCCAGACCTCTACCCTCAGCTTTCCCCAGCCACTAAGCTTACCTTCAGCCTTCCCTTCCTGGACACCTTCAGATTCGGCTTTCCCCAGCCACCCAGCCCCTCTGACAACTGCCCAGACACCCCTACAAACACAGCTGTCCTGGCTTCCCCTACTGTACACAGCCCCTATCTGCTCACCACAGCCATTCAGCAGCTGCACCATCCCTATCCATCCACCCATCTTCCACAGCCGTCAAGTTTTGTGCTGCTCTATGTCTGACCCTCACCACTGTTTGAGACAGAAACTAAAGACCTTCAGCTGAAGTCTCTGGCCCTATGCAAATTGTATGTGGAGATGCAACATATTTAATGAACTCATGAATTGCATGTCAGAAGATAATTTTCATAAAATGTTGTGCATGGAACTGCACAGACATAGATGCCTATGATACCAAGGTAGCCTTGTGGCAGTAGCAATGAACATAAAACACCATTTTAAAAAATAGGCATTTTAGTTATTTAGAATGACGCTACTCCAGTGCTAGCCTCTCATAACCTAACAGTGATCAGTTTCGGGCACTTCCTCTGCCTGTGTGGGTAGAAGGTATAATGTTCATAATTCAGAAATGATGACAAAGATACACAAAGTTGCTTCTGGTCTCATTATCCTCCACGGTACAGGCTGAGCGTGGCAGGAAGTCTGTAAGAGTCCAGGACTGGGTTACAAGGGCAATACAATACTAGGCCGTGGTCCACACTATGAGTTTAGGTGAAATGTAGCAGCGTTAGATCAATTTAACCCTGCACCCATATACACAACGAAGCCATTTTTGTTGTCTTAATGGGCTCTTAAATTCAATTTCTGTACTCCTCCCCAACAAGGGGATTAGCGCTGAAATCGACATTGCTGGGTCGAATTTGGGGTAGTGTGGAAGCAATTTGACGGTATTGGCCTCCAGGAGCTATCCCAGAGTGCTCCATTGTGATTGCTCTGGACAGCGCTCTCAACTCGGATGCACTGGCTAGGTAGACAGGAAAAGCCCCGCAAACTTTTGAATTTAATTTCCTGTTTGGCCAGTGTGGCGAGCTCATCAGCAGAGGTGACCATGGAGGCCCAGAATCGCAAAAAAGCTCCAGCATGGACCAAACGGGAGGTAGTGGATCTGATCGCTGTATGGGGAGATAAATCCATGATATCAGAACTCCGTTCCAAAAGACGAAATACCAAAATATTTGAAAAAATCTCCAGGGCATGAAGAACAGAGGCTGTCACAGGGACCTGCAGCAGTGCCGCATGAAACTTAAGGAGCTTAGGCAAGCCTACCAAAAAACCCAAGAGGCAAACACCCATTTGGGGGCAGAGCCCCAGACATGCCACTTCTATGATGAGCTGCATGCAATTCTAGGGGTTGCCCCTACCACTGCCCTACCCCTGTATGTGGACTCCTGCAAGTGGGGAGGGTTTTGGGGATGAGGAAGATGATGAGGAGGGGGAAGTTGAAGACAGCGCACACCAGGCAAGCGGAGAAACTGTTCTCCCCAACAGCCAGGAACTGTTTATCACCCTGGATCCAATACTCTCCCAACCCGGGCTCCCGGACCTTGAAGGTGGAGAAGGCACCTCTGGTGAGTGTACCTTTGTAAATATAATACATGGTTTATAAGCAAGCGTGTTTAATGACTAATTTGCCCTGAAGACTTGGGATGCATTCACGGCCAGTACAGCTACTGGAAAAGTCTGTTAATGTGTCCGGGGATGGGGCGGAAATCCTCCAGGAACATCTCAATGAAACTGTCCTGGAGGCACTCCCAAAGCCTTTGCAAAAGGTTTCTGGGGAGGGCAGCCTTATTGCATCCTCCATGGTAGGACACTTTACCATGGCAGGCCAGTAGCACGTAGTCTGAAACCATTACATAAGAAAGCATGGCAGCGTGTGGTCTCAGTGTTTGCTGGCATTCAAGCAACATCCATTCTTTATCTCTCTGTCTTTATCCTCTTTATCCTCAGGAGAGTGATATCATTCATGGTCACCTGGTTGAAATAGGGCAATTTTATTAAGGGGACATCAGAGGGGGCCGTTCCTGCTGGGCTGTTTGCCTGTGGCTGAAAAGAAATCATCCCCGCTGTCAGCCACACGGTGGAGGGAGGGGTGAAGCCATCATCCTAGAGAATTGGGTGTGGGGAGGGTTTAGTTGGGTTTGTGCTGCAAGTTAAGCCAAAAACATCAGCCCCTCTTTTTAAATGGCCAATGTGTCTTTTTCAATTTTAAACTCCCTTTTTTTTCCTCCCGCAGCTGCAAATGTTTCAACGCTGCGACTAGCATCTCCGTCCCAGAGGCTAGGGCAGATAAGAAGGCGAAAAAAACGCACTCACAATGAAATATTCTCTGAGGTCATGCAGTCCTCCTGCACTGAAAGAGCCCAGCAGAAAGCATGTAGGAAGACAATGGCAGAGTCCAGGAAAGCACAAAATGAACGAGGACAGGAGGGACGTGCGAGAGGATAGATGGCTGGAGCAACAGGAGAGGTGGCGGCAGCGTGATGAGAGAAGGCAGGGTGCAATGCTGAGGCTACTGGAGGATCAAATTGATATGCTCCGGCATATGGTTGAGCTGCAGGAAAGGCACAGACCACCATTGCAGCCCCTGTGTAACCAACCGCCCTCCTCCCCAAGTTCCATAGCCTCCTCACCCAGACACCCAAGAACGCAGGGCGGGGGAGCTCCAAGCACCTAACCACTCCACCTCAGAGGACTGCCCAAGAAACAGAAGGCTGGCATTCAGTAAGTTTTGAAGTGCAGTGTGGCCTTGTCCTTCCCTCCTCCCCTCATCCACCACATCACCCGGTGCTTCCCTTCTCCCTTATCCCTCCTGGGCTACCTTGGCAGTTATCCCCCTATTAGTGTGATGAATTAATAAAGAATGCATGAATTTGAAACAACATTGACTTTATTGCCTCTGCAAGTGGTGATCGAAGTGGGGAGGGGAAGGCGGTTGGCTTACAGGGAAGTAGAGTGAACCAAGGGGTCAGGTTTTCATCAAGGAGAAACAAACAGAACTGTCACACCGTAACCTGGTCAGCCATGAAACTGGTTTTCAAAGCTTCTCTGATGCGCAGCGCACCCTGCTGTGCTCTTCTAACAGCCCTAGTGTCTGGCTGCACATAATCAGCGGCCAGGCAATTTGCCTCAACTTCCCACCCCACCATAAACATCTCCCCCTTACTCTCACAGATATTGTGGAGCACACAGCAAGCAGCAATAACAATGGAAATATTGGTTTCGCTGAGGTCTAACCGAGTCAGTAAACTGCGCCAGCGCGCTTTTAAATGTCCAAATGCACATTTTATCACCATTCTGCACTTGCTCAGCCTATAGTTGAACAGCTCCTGACTACTGTCCAGGCTGCCTGTGTATGGCTTCATGAGCCATGGCATTAAGGCTGGGTCCCCACGGATAACTATAGGCATTTCAACATTCCCAATGGTTATTTTCTGGTCTGGAAAGTAAGTCCCTTGCTGCAGCAGTTGAAACAGACCAGAGTTCCTGAAGATGTGAGTGTCATATAACTTTCCTGCCCATCCCACATTGATGTTGGTGAAACGTCCCTTGTAATCCACCAGTGCTTGCAGCACCATTGAAAAGTACCCCTTTTGGTTTATGTACTGGCTGCCTTGGTGCTCCAGTCCCAAGATAGGAATATGCGTTCCGTCTATCACCCTACCACAATTAGGAAATCCCATTGCAGCCAAGCCATCCAGTGTGACCTGCACATTTCCAAGAGTCACTACTCTTGATAGCAGCAGCTCAGTGATTGCATTGGCTACATGGATCACAGCAGCCCCCACTGTAGATTTGTCCACTCCAAATTGATTCCCGACTGACCCATAGCTGTCTGGCGTTGCAAGCTTCCAGAGGGCTATTGCCACTTGCTTGTGAACTGTGAGGGCTGTTCTCATCTTGGTATTCTTGTGCTTCAGGGCAGGGGAAAGCAAGTCACAAAGTTCCATGAAAGTGCCCTTACACATGCGAAAGTTTCGCAGCCACTGGGAATCATCCCCGACCTGCAACACTATGCAGTCCCACCAGTCTGAACTTGTTTCCAGGGCCCAGAATCAGCATTCCACAGCATGAGCCTGCCCCATTGCCACCAGGATGATCAAATTACCGGGGCCCGTGCTTTGAGAGAAGTGTGTGTCCATGTCCTCATCGCTCTCGTCCCTGCGCTGCCATCGCCTCTTCGCCTGATTTTGCAGGTTCTCGTTCTGCACATACTGCACAATAACGCACGAGGTGTTTACAGTGCTCAAAACTGCCTCGTGATCTGAGCGGGCTCCATGTTTGCCGTGGTATGGCATCTGCAGGAGAGCAGGGTTGCAGGGGAAGCAGTGGTTGGATGACCAGTTTTGCAGACCTACTGCACCGTCTGCAGCCAGGACACAACAGCTGAGTGGCTACATGATTGCCATGCTGTGGCGAGACAAGAACAGCTGAGCAGAGTTGCAGCAGAAGCGTCCCTGCGAGACCACCAGGAGAGCAGAGTGCCAGCGGAAGCGGTGGATGATGACGGTCATACAGAGGACCTGCAAGGTGGATTCATAGCATCTGGAGAGCAGAGTGGCAGCGGAAGCGGTGGATGATGATGACGGTTAGCAGTCCTGCTGCACCGTCTGCTGAAAGCAGTATGGCGCCCGCACGGAAAAAAGGCGCAAAACGATTGTCTCCCATTGCTTTCACGGAGGGAGGGGCAACTGACGACATGTAACCAAAACCACCCGCGACTATGTTTTTGCCCCATCAGGCATTGGGAGCTTAACCCAGAATTCCAATGGGCAGCGGAGATGGCGGGAACTGTGGGATGGCTACCCACAGAGCAACACTCTGAAACTCGATGCTAGCCTCGTTACTATGGACACACTCCGCTGACTTAATGTGCTTAGTGCATTAGTGTGGGGACACACACAATTGACTGTATAAAATCGACTTCTATAAATTTGACCTAATTTCGTAGTGTAGACATACCCTGGAGAGACCCAAGGTGGGTGAGGTAATATCTGTTATTGGACCAACAGCTGTTGGTGAAAGAGAGAAGATTTTGGAAGACAGAGCTCTTCTTCAGGTCTGCTTTATAACACTCACTGGGTCAACACTGCAATACAATACTGTTAACTATTTAGGGTATGAATACTCTACAGAAGGAAACCAACTTTGGTAGACCTGACCAGGGAGAAGGTGAGGCTCCATTGCAGAGAGGGACCCTGCACAGAAAACTGTTTCTTGCCTTGAAACCTTTACAGATTTTTGGAGGATCTGCTGAACTGTGAGGCTGTGGTGTACTGTTTCTTTAAAATTGTTGCAGGAAGCTATACAGAGTCAGCTGAGAAAGGTACAAACATGCCAAACCCATGAAAAAAAAGGAGAAATTGGGCTTGTTTTTGGCTTAATTGGCTGGTGAGTTGCTTGTTGGCTAGTAGCTTGTTTGGTTTGAAGCTAGTTGCTTCTTCTTCTTCTTTTTTTTTTTTTTAAAAAGATCAGCTCCTGGCAAGCAAGGGGAGGAGAAAGTCAGGAGTGCACATTGGGCCAACCACAGTCCCAGATTGCAGGCCGGGAGATCTAGTCACATAGAGTGTTGGGGTTCTTAGGGAGTGGCTTGTTCTGGCCTTGTTTTAAAATGGGATTAGCTTGTTTTTTGGCTTATTGTGAAAGTCAGGGTGGTTATTTACCACGTGAAAGTCAGCAACTGGGGAAAGGTCTTATTGGGATCCAGGAAGTGGGCGGGCAAAGCCCGCCCACTGCTAAAGGATCCCCCCTCCCCCAGCCTAAGAGGGGGATCCACAGGACCTGGAAAACCAAATAATTACGGGGGACAACTAATGAACAACAGGGAGAGGAGTGCGGTCAAAGTGTCAAACGAAGGGAACCGGATGGGGATACCAAGCAGAGAACCCTGAACAGCACCCACTGCTCCTCAAAGGCATCAAGGGAGTCAGTGGATGCCGCCCAGAGTAACTCTGCCCGGAGGCGTGAACGGAGGGAGGATCGGAAGCAAAGGTACTAGGCAAATACTCTGCATTGAAACCCTGGCTTTCCTTCAATGGCACTTCCCATCTGCGTAAAGCTTCTTCTAGGAGTAAATATTCACAGGATATCAGCTACCATTGTTATTTAATCAAATCTGTCTTAACATACAGGCCTTACAGAACTTACAATTGGTAACTAACATTTTGGTCTTAAATATATATAGTGGATAAAATATCAAGCACTGAAAAGCATTTACAGTAACTACATAACTACACTGCATAACACATGCTGTGACAATGCAGAACTGCCTTGGTTTGAGAAATTACAATATTTTAAGAATTGTTTATTTTAAGGCCCTTCCATTCGTTCAGCTAAACAATGTCCACTTAAAATATTTTTGTAGTGCAGTTAATTGTGGTGATGCTCACCTCAGACATTTCTTAAGGTTTGGTATTTTCTTATTGCTTTATTAAAGAAAAAATATTTGTGGTCTGACCTGAAGCATAAAAAACCCAGTTAAGGCTGATTTTTTTTTCCCTTAACAAGACCTGTTGCACCTGAAGATAGCACATCTCAAATCCTATGTGAAATCATCCACTGTTAAAAGAACTCTTTAATATTATACATAAACAAGTGAGTGGGCAGACACCAAACTTTCCATCTTAATTCTGAATTTCCTGGATTTGTTTGTTCAGTTTAAATCAAAAGCATTAGAATAATTTTTCAAGCTTATGATGAAGGGCGATTAGCTGCCTAGCATCTATTAGATTTTCATGACTAATTTTCCAGAAGTGCTGAAAGTGTATCAGTTCTAAGAATTAAATATAAATATGTTTGTGTGTGTGTACAGGTAAAGGGTACTTATGATTTAAATCTACTTACAAAAATAGGAGCATAGAATTTAGATAACATATTATTGAAATATGTATTTTTCAAGGCTTTTAGATGTGAGAAACTGCTTCCATATTTAATTATATTCAGTACATCTGTACATGATTTTGTAAATATGCTCCAGACGTCTGGTCTTCTCTTGGTATTAAATGTCTGCCTGTTCCTAAGACTCAGTGAAGATCTCATTTCTTTCATGGTTACAGCCAGCGTGAACAATTGTTATCTGATTATCTGATATATGGATAAATAACAAGTCACTGTTACAATACCGAGTAACTGTGTCTGAAATTTATAGTAGATTTAATGGTAATTGAAAGATCACTGCTGGTTTAACCACAGAGGCCATCACCTTTCCCAAGAAACGGATTTGAACTTCTATCCTTTCAATTAGGCAAGCCATTTGTCCCATTGTAAGCTGGACAGTCCTCTTTTTCTATAGTTTTGTCCCCTGTATGGTACTGAGACAAAACCAGATGTGTTTTTGTCCAGAATTGTGGACAGGGAACACCATTTTGAAGAGCATGTAGATCTGCCCCCACCGACATGACCTCATGTGCTCTTCAAAATGGCATCCTCTGTGAGTGTGAGGTCACACTCTCAGGATGGGCCCACGCTGTTCCCGGAAGTACTGGAATGTCTGATATTCTGGGGATGTGGCAGTGGCCACCTCACTTTCAATATGTGTTGATGTCTTTATATAGCTCCATCCCCTGCACGGAGCAGTCTTGTTGTACTTCCCTGGATGTACAGCAAGGTCAGCCAGTCTCCCATGAGACTGTCACTTAAGGTATGGGAGGGAAAAAAAGGGTTAACCTTCACTTGGAGTAGCTAACCCAGGTTAGCTGACTGGGGTTAAAATAGCAATGAAGACACAGTATGTTGACTTTTAACTCGGGTTACTAGCTCAAATTCAACCTCGGGTCCTCTATGGGTGTTAATTCCAGCTGCTAACTTGAGTTAAAAGAAGAGCTGTTGTGTCTTTCATCACTGTTTTAACTGTAGTTAGCTAACCCAAATTAAGAATGCATGCCCCCCATTTTTTTGCCATGAAGACAAACTCTTAGAGACAGCTGCCAGAGAGCTGAAGAACAAATTAGACTAGCACATCCCTCCCACTCCATGTGATCATCTTCATGATTGTTAAGAAGTGGCAGTTGCAGGCTTGCTTGCAAACATAGGCCAAGCAACCATACTCCTGCAAAGAGTCCCATCCAACTCTGACTGCAGAATCAAGGCTACAGATCCCTCACATGACAGAAACTAGCTGTGCCATCTCATCCTTTGTGTTACCCCTGACACAAGATCATCTTTACTATTAAGGAGTTCTAAAATATTATAATGTTGAGGAAATCAGTTTTGGATTTTCAGGGCAGAACCCCTAAGGTCACACACAAAAAAGCATGTGTATGTGTGATATTACCCCACCCAGGGTGCAATCTGGACTGCTGAACAGCTCTGTCCCCTCAATTCCCCAATCTGGGGTGCCTTTTACACTGCTTCGCAGTAAGTACAATCACTCTTGGCCAGTTTACACACAGCCTCTAGCATGCAAAATCACTCCCAGCTGAATTACATGAATGCTCTGGCCAGTCATTCATGAATTACATACAAGATGACACCAGAAAACTTCCAGTCCCAGGCTAGTTCCCAGAAATGTGCATCTTGTATTGCCCAGCTCTCTCCCTCTGGACAATACAAGATCATAAAAAGTCTGTCATTTCACCAATGGAAAATGATATGCACAAATCATGAAAAGATTTTTCAATCATCGGATGAAGTGAGCAGTAGCTCACAAAAGCTTATGCTCAAATAAATTTGTTAGTCTCTAAGGTGCCACAAGTACTCCTTTTCTTTTTGCGAATACAGACTAACACGGCTGCTACTCTGAAACCTGGCACAAATCATGTTATCTCAAGTGGAGGTTCCCAAACACTTCTTCAAGCCAAACACACGCTGGTTTAGACAAAACAATAAAACAAGTTTATTAAGTACAGAAAGATAGTTTTTAAGTGATTGCAAGTAATGAGGCATAAAAATCAAAATTAGTTTGCCTTTTACCTTTTATTTTCTTTGTAACCAACACCTAACTTAACAAGCTAAGTGAACTTAAAGCAAAAAAGTTTTTTCTCACCATAAGTTTACAGCAGTCTGGCTGGATTGCTTCAGACAGGACACACACACACACACACACACACAGTTCAGTAATGTTTCCTTTGTCTTTCAAATATTGTTGATGTTGTGAGTAGAGATGAGGGGATAGAGGTGATTTGGGAGCATCTGTTTCTCATTCTTATACCCTTCTCGCCTCTTTGAGGATTACCTCCAGCTGGGGTTCAGGTGACAGCCAGAATGTTTACATGGAAAACCCCAGCTGTTCCATTGCCAATATGTAAAGTTCTTGCTCACCCTCTTCTTCTTGCCAAAGAATGGCCGCTTAGCTGAGTGACAGTCCATGATATTCCATTTGATTATGCTGATACCTGGCTGGGGTATTTTGTCTCTGAAGAACTGGTTTGGGCCTGCTTCTCTAACTTTGGAACATATCACAGCAATGTTGTGCAGTAGACTCTTATAACTTTACATGCGGGGTTGCTACACATATTTTACTGGGACAATAATGTTCAGCAGATTATGAGTTTTCAAATGATACCTCATAAGACATATTTTGTACAAAATTTATCATAGTCTTGTAAAAAGGATGGACATAGGGGTACAGTCTGCCATGGTGTGTCATTGAATTCCGATTTTATGCACAGGAGTTAGCATGGTTGCATGTGAAAATCAGGTATTTCTGCATGCAAACAGCCAGTTAAACATGTAACTGGTCTTTTCACCATGGAGATACCCAATGTGCATTCTCAGTAGCAGTATATCAGTCTGTGAATTAGATGTGCAATTTTGTTTAAAAATTTAAATTGCTATTTTTGATATACCAACAATGCTGAGTTCTTCCTAATGCCTAACAACAAAGAGTTAACCAGATATTACATTCAGATATCTGCTCATGTTGATATTGATGATCTTTGTAACAGTAATACCCTGTTACATGACAGTCATCAGTATCCACTGAGTCTAGTGGGTACTTTATATTGATGGTGCACAAACAGGGATGTAATTTAAGGAGAGTTAGTGGTATTATCTTCCGCTTCCTTTGGAAACACAATAAGAAATATTTTCTGCATGACAAGGCTTTGATATACTTTATAGTGTATGTTTGATTTTGTCTGTATTCCTTCTTTCAAGTATAAGGAATATCTCTTAAAGCTATAGAATCTTTCCAAAGAGAACTACATCATTGCAGCCACTAGTTTATAAATTCCAGGGCAGGGGCTTTCTTTCCATTATATAGCACAGTAGAGCCCTGGGGCCCCCAGATGCCACTGCAATACAAATAAGTTATTTGATAGTAAAAGCTTATGGTAAAAAAGCCTGCACAGTTGAAACGTTTAACCTCTTTTACGTAGCATACAGAGCTGAAATAATAGCGTGTTTCTGTCAAGTCATAAAAAGGCTCTATTTTCAAATGATCCATTGTGCAAATAAACAGAGCTGTGCAAAACCTGATCCATTTTTGATTGCCTGGGTTAAGGCCTGGATTTGTATACAGGTTTAGCAACTCCAAATTCTGCTTTGAATTTCAGATGCATGCAAACCTACACACTCTGAAATACAAACTGGAAACAAAACTTTGCTGAATATCTCCTCTTCACCTTCCACTCTCGACTGCTAAACCAGTTCCATCATGGCTCAACCCTCAACAAACACATACCTTGGGCCATGCTTTGAAAGAAGGTGGATGGATCACACCCTGCACTTGCCTTTCACACATGAACATTTACAAGTGTCGCTGAGGTTCACCTGAAAACTTGAACGCTGAGTTTCCTGACTTTTGCAAATTGATAATCCTATTGGTGCACTGAAAATACATCATCCTCATATGCTCTCTTCATATGGATCACAAATAATGTGGTCCCGTAGCTTTAGGACAGTAGCATCTCTATTAGCTCTTAACTACAATAGTAGCCCTGACACCCCCTTTCATGTATGCAGCCACTTTGTAATGCATCCGATGAAGTGAGCCGTAGCTCACGAAAGCTTATGCTCAAATAAATTTGTTAGTCTCTAAGGTGCCATAAGTACTCCTTTTCTTTTTGTGAAGTAGGCTGTTTTACTCTCATCAACCCCTGGCCCCCAATTGCCACAACATCCACTCTATAAAGTCACACATGCCGAAAATGGGGTGAGGTGTAAACTCTTAAACTTTTAGCCTTATCTGTCATGTAGATAGTACATGAATGCTAATATTGAGAGAAAAAAATCAGCCTGTGTCAGTTTAAAATAACTTAGGTTCTTCCCCCCCCCCCAACTAAAAACAAAGAATGTAATTCTTCTCTGATTAACACCAGTTGTATGAACTATTGAAACTTTGTAATAACGTAGTTACTCTTCCTTTACACAGATGTAACTGCCAGGAGACTCAGGCCTGGAGTTTGTAATGATATGCTGACAGAACTCCTAATGATTGGGTGTTGCTCTAATACATTTTTGAATACAATAGGCAAGCAGGATTCATTATTTCATAGCATGTACCTCTCAAGGGTACATGGAAAAAGTTGTATCTAGAAGACAATATGCAGTGGGCTCAATTGCAACTGGTCCTTGCAAGAGATCCTTGTAAAATGTATACAAATAATGCAGATAAAGGTTTAATCTGTTGATATCATAAATCCAGATTGAACTACACTTGATTTGAAAACTTGACTTTTTTGTGGCTGGGTAAGGAACTGGAATCCACTAGCAAGAAAAGGAATTTAGGGATTCATGAAGCCCAGGGATGCCAGGGTGGAGAAACAGAATGTGGTTATTATAAGACTAAATAGGCAGCATGTTTGTGAAAAGCAGGGGAGAGTTACAGAGAGGAGGAGACTGCTGAGTTACATGAAATAAGGCAGAAGAATGAATGGAAAGGAAGGGAAACAGAGGAGGCTTTTATGTTGTGAAGAAGGGGAAAGGCAAGGAGATAAATGGCAGAAAAGTCTGAGGAGAAAAACCGAAGTCTTTATTAATAATCAGAGGACAGAAGGACATCATAGGCGACTGGATTTATAAAGCAAGTGCTCCCCCACCCACAATGTAATGATCATGAAACCAGCAGCTTTTGCATGGATTTCAGGAAACTCTTCCCCTCACCAATCCCGGGGTGACATAGACTCAGCCTTAGCTATAGTGTTTGCTATCCATGAAGGCTGTAATGACTGGTGGAGGAGAAAGAGATCTGGAAGAACTGAATGAAACCCTGAGTCCTGGGAAACTATATGCACCTGTATAGGAGAGTGGGGGGGGGGGGGAATGGGATCTGGGCAGATCGCGAGGCTGGGTTTAATAAATACAGGTGCTAAATAGGAAAAGGGAGAACTGGTGAGTGAATGAGAGGAGAGACGGCCAGAAACAGGCCCAGAGATTTGCTGAGTGGGACAATCAGGGAGAAAAAACAGGGGTGGGGATGGAGCGGGGAGAAGGAAATACCACGGGGGCGGGGGACCGGTGGGGAGAAGGGATATGAACATGGGGGTGGGGTGGAGGCAGGTGGGGAAGAGGGACGGGGCAGAGGGAGGGGTGTGTGGGGCATGGGGGCAGGTGGAGAGGTGTGGGTGCAGATGGGGAATGAGCATGGGGGTGGGATGTGTGGGGGAGGAGGGGCATGAGCACGGGGCAGCTGTAGGGGTGTGTGAGGCAGGAGGAAAGGAGGTGGGTGGGATGGGGGAGGCCGATGGGGGAGGGGCATGAGCAGGAGGGCAGCTGGAGGGGTGTGTAAAAGGGGCCCGAGGGGGCCGGATGTGGGGGCCAGGTTGGGGGAAGAGCATGACTGGGGGGGCAGATGGACGGGATACGTGGGGAGATGGGGTGTGCGGGACCGGTGGGGGGAGGATACGAGCACAGGGACAAGTGTGTGTGGCGGGGTGCGGGGCCCGAGTAAGGGGGGCAGGTGCGGGGGGGGCAGGTGGAGGGGGTACGTGAGGAGATGGGGCAGCCGGGACAGGACAGATCTCGGGGGCAGCCGGAGGGGGAGCAGGGCTGATCGCGGGGGCAGCCGGAGAGGGGCAGGGTAGATCGCGGGGGCGTGCGGGAGAGGGGCCGGGAAGATCGCGGGGGCAGTCGGAGAGGGGCAGGCTAGATCGCGGGGGCGTGCGGGAGGGGGGCAGGGCAGATCCCGGGGGCGTGCGGGGCAGGGCAGATGGCGGGGGCAGCCGGAGGGGGGCAGGGCAGATCCCGGGGGCGTGCGGGGCAGGGCAGATGGCGGGGGCAGCCGGAGGGGGGCAGGGCAGATCCCGGGGGCGTGCGGGGCAGGGCAGATGGCGGGGGCAGCCGGAGGGGGGCAGGGCAGATCGCGGGGGCGTGCGGGGCAGGACAGATGGCGGGGGCAGCCGGAGGGGGGCAGGGCAGATCGCGGGGGCGTGCGGGGCAGGGCAGATGGCGGGGGCAGCCGGAGGGGGGCAGGGCAGATCCCGGGGGCGTGCGGGGCAGGGCAGATGGCGGGGGCAGCCGGAGGGGGGCAGGGCAGATCCCGGGGGCGTGCGGGGCAGGGCAGATGGCGGGGGCAGCCGGAGGGGGGCAGGCGGGCTGACGCGTGCGGAGGAGGGGGGCGCTCTCCGTGCACCTCGGCCCTGCAGCAGGCGGCGCCCCACTGCCCTGGCGCAGCCCAGCCCAGCCCCGGCTGCCCCACTCGCGGCGCCGGGCGGGGTGGGAGGAGGCGGAGGATGGCGCTGGCGCTGCCGCCCGCCTGGGCGCGCCCCCCGCGCGGCTCTCCCGCCGCAGAGTGAGCGGGCCGGGCGCTGCCGCGGGACTCCGGCGCCGGGCGGCTGCAGGCGGAGCGGCGCCCGCTGGGTCCGTCTGCCCCGCGTGGGACGGGGTCCGGCCGGCCGCCTGCAGGAGGCGGCGAGCTCGGCCCGCCCAGGTAACCGGGGGGGGGGGGAGCCCGTCGGCGTTGGCCTCCGTCCGTCCGTCCGTCCCGCGCCTTGGGCAGCCGCTGCTTTTAATCTCCATCGTCCCCCCCCCCGCGCCCCCGCCGCTGCGCTTCGCGTCAGGTCCTAGCAAAGCCCGCTCCCGGGTCTGAGCCCAGCCCCCGCCCCAGCAGTGTGAAAAATCGGGACAGCGGGGGAGGTGCCTCAGTAAGGCAAAGCCCCAAATATTATTGGGACGGTCCCTCTGAAATCGGGGCGTCTGCTCAGCCCAGCTTCCCCCTCGCGGCTGGGGCCGGGGCCGGGGGAGCGGCGCGGCTGGGGCAGGAGGCAGGAGGCGCGGCTGGGGCTGGGGCCGGGGGAGCGGCGCGGCTGGGGCTGGGGCAGGAGGCAGGAGGAGCGGCGCGGCTGGGGCCGGGGGAGCGGCGCGGCTGGGGCTGGGGCCGGGGGCCGGGGGAGCGGCGCGGCTGGGGCAGGAGGCAGGAGGCGCGGCTGGGGCTGGGGGCCGGGGGCCGGGGGAGCGGCGCGGCTGGGGCAGGAGGCAGGAGGCGCGGCTGGGGCTGGGGGCCGGGGGCCGGGGGAGCGGCGCGGCTGGGGCAGGAGGCAGGAGGCGCGGCTGGGGCTGGGGGCCGGGGGCCGGGGGAGCGGCGCGGCTGGGGCAGGAGGCAGGAGGCGCGGCTGGGGCTGGGGGCCGGGGGAGCGGCGCGGCTGGGGCCGGGGGAGCGGCACGGCTGGGGCTGGGGCCGGGGGCCGGGGGAGCGGCGCGGCTGGGCCGGGGGCCGGGGGAGCGGCGCGGCGCGGGTGGGGCTTTGCCGAGGGTTCGAGTCCGCCGCGTTCGGTGCAGGAGCGCGGCTTTTCGCCCTTTCGTGTTGCGGGCGGTGTCTGGCCTCACCGAACCGGCTCCTCCTGCTTTAGCTCGCGGCGGCTTTTTTTTTTTTTTTTTTCTTTTTCTTTTCCTTTCCCTCTCCTTTCTTTCGCGGCGTTATTCCCCTTTCCTAATCCCGGCCGCAGCTTGGCTTGGAGCTCCGAGCGGCCGCGGGGCCGCCAAGGCAGGGGCGGGACCTGGCTTTGAGTCGGAGGCTGGAACCGTCGAGGCTCGCCGCGCTGCAGGCATAGGGTTCAAAGGGTATTTTGTGTCCTTTCTTTGATGCCACATGGCCCGTGACGCCCCGAGAGTGAAGCTACCCTAGGCTCATTGCGTCCATCCTGGCTGACACAGGTGAGGCGTGTTCCGGCGCTTAATGCTTAACCCGCTCGCTGCCTGGATCCTTTCTGTCCCCGGAGAACTTGACAGCCCCGAGCCCACCGGCAACGGTGGTTGATTCACACCCTCTTAAAACAAACGTGTGCGTTTTCTATTTTGGCATCTCAGTCCGTGATCTGCTTAATTTATCCGGGCATGTAGGTATGAATATAGACCGCTTGGTGTCTGTGTGTATCGCCTAGTGCTCTCTGCGTCTGGTCTATAGCGTGTGGTCTTGTCAATAGCTTACCACTAATCCTGTTTAATAGGCGCTCTTGCTCTACCAGTCTCGTTTCTTCTGGACTAACATAATGATCAAACCCGTTAAAAATCTGCCTGGAATAAGTCCTGGTGGTTTCTTTGATTAATGGACGTTAATAGTGCTGCCAGCATTGGTTTACTTAGGACCAATCCAGCTTTTCTATACAATGTCCCTGGATTTCTTTATACCAGCCACACACTGAGAAGTCCTCCTTCAGGGGTTGCCACCTCTTCCACACCCCCCCCCCCCACATCAATCGCTTAAAAGCAAAGCTGGCTCAATAGAAACCGAGACCCTATTGCCAACATGATCAACTACAGTCTGAATGTTCTAGTGGAACTTGTAAAAGGAAAGGACGAGAGGAGGGACTATAGTTCAGTGAATGAAGAGCAGATGGGAAGGCAGACGCATGAACAAGTTAGAGAGAACAGTGAACTGTAGGAAAGTGTGAGGACAAAAGGGTTGAAGTTAAAGGAAAGGAGAAGAAAGAGGGAGTAGAACCAGAGTGAAACAGGAGATGGAGAGACCTCTTCTGTTCCTTTCCCTCCCATTATTTTCCCCCTTTCAACTTTTCTCCTGCTTTTTGTGGTGACTTGGAAACTTCTCTGCCTGGAAACTCAATAGAAGATTCTTTTGATAGCTCTTCTATGACTATTTCTCCTCCCCAAACTCCCATTGATATGAGCTGTCTTCCTCATATGCAGCTCCAGCTTTTAATCATGGAGTTTTTCTCCTTGTTTTCTTACGTCCCCTGACTTTTCTTACAAAGATTCATGGTTTCTGTTGACTGAGAAGTAGAAACCCTCTTGATATTTTCCCCTCACTCCTATAATTTTTAAAAGTTTGAGAAAATATGGCTTCTGAGCTTCAGTCGATGACATACTTTCTGTAACTTTTTGTCTAAATTTTGGCTGGCTGTGACTTGACTTCGCCTAGACGAAACTACTGGAAAAGAAAACGAGCGGATCTTTAGAAAGAAAGACTCTCTCATGCCAAGTCAGGTTTGTTATGTTGTCCCATTTGGTTTAAAATGAGTTACTAAGGTCTGAGAATCATGTTTCAATTTGGCAGTCAAAATTACATGCCATGCAGCCTTCTACTAGCATGAGTATACTGTATCATTAAAATGAAATATCCCAGTGGTTTCAGCAACCGATTAGGTACTGACATTAGTTGGAATCTCAATACAGAACTGGTTACTGTGATTTTATTTATAAATACACAATTATATAACCCCTTTGATAGGTCCATACTTAAGATTTGTATTTACAGTAGAACCTCAGAGTTACAAACTGACCAGTCAACCACACAGCTCATTTGGAACAAGAAGTACACAATCAGGCAGCTGCAGAGATACCCCCCCCCCCCCAAAAAAGGCAACTACAGTACAGTGTTAAATGTAAACTACTAAAAAATAAAGGGAAAGCAGCATTTTTCTTCTGCGTAGTAAATTTTCAGAACTGCATTAAGTCAATGTTCTGTTGTAAACTTTTGAAAGAA
This sequence comes from Dermochelys coriacea, assembly GCF_009764565.3. Lineage (NCBI taxonomy): Eukaryota > Metazoa > Chordata > Testudines > Dermochelyidae > Dermochelys > Dermochelys coriacea. The sequence continues at coordinate 120,974,472 of NC_050072.1, forward strand.
CCACCATAACGTTTTGTGCAGAGTTACGAACAACCTCCATTCCCCAGGTATTTGTAATTCTGAGGTTCTATTTTCATACAAACCTGTAAATCATGTTAATGACTCAAAAGGGATCTGGTGATCTTAGGTGGTATGTGTGTGTGTTGTGGTTTTTGTTTTGTTTAGCATTTAACCAAAATAATTAAGGAAATACATTTAAATGTACTTCAGAGAGCCCTCTTTTTGAATTCTGCCATTTGATGTTGTTCACTTGTATTCATTTTTTCATTGGTGGGGTAGTGGAAATTGGGTGCTTAACTCTTAGTTACAGACTCCTTGGAATCATTTTATATTATCAGCTATACAGAGAGAGTTACAGAAGAAAAACTTCAGGAGAAAAGTGACTAGTGATATTTCCTTTCCCCTCTACTTCAAAACACATGGCTTAAAAATTAAAAACAGCTTTTGAGTCCGGTTAGTAACTGAACCAGTGATCTGGGTAAGTGGGCAACAACTAACTCATGTTAAGAGGTGCTAAGGGATCTAGTCAAGATGAAATGTTTGTCACTGGGAAGTTTTGCAGTGCATTATAAATATAAAAAATAATTGCTTTCATCCTAAGATATGCAAAGAGAAAATTGGACAACTATTAAAGCATTCTCAGCACAGGGATGAAGCTTGTTAGAAAATCTATAATGCAGAGTTGAAGGAGAAATTGGTTGGAACCTAAATGTACTTAGGGTTTAAATAGGGCAGACAGTAACACAGTTGTGATGAACAGCTCAGAGTATCCTAATGAGGAGTGAATTGCTTCAGAAGGGCCTGATCATAAGGTAACAGGGGTTTTGTGAAATCTTTCATTGAATTTAATGTGGCCAAAGTTAAATAGAAGTCTCTTGTTTAAACCAATAGAATAATATTTCTTTAAGCAGCTTTCCTCCTTGAGATTCTTGCACCATTTTGTCTCTTTCAGTTCCCAGATGTTTTGTTCATTAACTTCCAGATGTGAGATATTTCCATCAGAAATCTTAAGTGCTGGGGGTTGGGCAATGTTACGTGGTGTCCTGTCACCATGCTAACTTTTTATAAAACATATTACAGTGCCCAAGCAGTAAATGCAGAAGTCCTATATGGTGACTGATTATATGTAAATATATTTTTTACAAAACTACACACAAGGTATTTTGGATCTTAAGAAAGCATGTGTCCACTTTGCATACATACTTGATTCTGTGGGTCGGGAACACCTAGAAGAAGCCCAAGGAATGAAATAGTTACACAGTCGGACTGGTATCTTTATGAAAAATGGCAATAAGAATATAATTTGAGTTTGTCAACTTTAGGTGTTTCTCTTTAGGGAAAGAAAGCTGTATGTATTTTTAAGGGACACTGTTAATTCAAAAACTTCAGACAGAAGTGCCATTTTTAACTGCAGTTGTGACAAATAATACCCAGATAAGAAACATGTAACTGAACAAAAAGTCTGGCCTTTTTAGTGTGTTTACTTTGTGGATTAACATCTTGTCCATAGTCAGTTTCATTGTTCTCCCCCTCCCCACCCCATCACAGGTTCCACTCTTGTTTGTGAGGATCTTTTAAACAGCAGCAAAGGAGAGAAAAAGACTTCTAAAAATAGGAAAATGTGGTTGTAGATATTAGCAGAAACTCTTCTTTTAATTGACTAGATTTTGAACTGAAAGGGCCCCTTTAATATCAGACTGTTATAATTTCCCTTTTGAATGGCAGGTTTCAGAGTAGCAGCCGTGTTAGTCTGTATTCGTAAAAAGGAAAGGAGTACTTGTGGCACCTTAGAGACTAACAAATTTATTAGAGCATAAGCTTTCGTGAGCTACAGCTCACTTCATCGGATGCATCCGATGAAGTGAGCTGTAGCTCACGAAAGCTTATGCTCTAATAAATTTGTTAGTCTCTAAGGTGCCACAAGTACTCCTTTCCTTTTGAATGGAAGAGGTCTGGGCTGATACACCCTTTTTAGCTGTCGGAATTAAATGATATGAAAAAAATCCGTATTGTTTCCCAAGAAATTTGCTCATGAGCTATTTTAAGTAAAATCAAAATACAACTTTCACCATGTGTGTCTTGCAACAGTGTGTCTGCATATGCTATTAGGCAATGTTATATAAACATTACATTCTACAGTATTGCAGTGTAAGAACTGCACTGAAAATTTTCAAGTAACTGGGGAACTTCCATATTTTTTTTTTAAAAAGAAACTTTAAAGGTCTTGATCCAAAGGCCTTGAATGTCAATGATAACACCCTCCTTGACTTCAATGGATTTTGGATCAAGCCCAAAGTTAGGATTTAGATGAGGAAGACAAGATTGCTTCCAGAAAGGAAAGTAGTACTTAGGGGCGAAAGTAAGTTAGAGGATTTACCGGTACGCCGGAGTCCTGAGCAGGGGGCGTGGCCTCAACCTGAAGAGGCAGGGCCTTAAATCCCCGGGCCCTTTAAATCTTGATTTAAAGGGCCAGGGCTCCAGCTGCAGTAGCTGGAGCCCCGGGCCCTTTAAATCACCCCGGGGCTCCCAGCCGCCTCTGCCCCGGGGATTAAAGGGCCCCGGGGATTTAAGGCCCTGCCTCTTCTGGTTGAGGCCATGCCCCCTGCTCAGGACTCCGGCGTACCGGTAAATCCTCTAACTTACTTTCACCCCTGAGTACTACTTTCCTTTCTGGAAGCAATCTTGTCTTCCTCATCTAAATCCTAACTTTGGGCTTGATCCAAAATCCATTGAAGTCAAGGAGGGTGTTGTCATAGACATTCAAGGCCTTTGGATCAAGCCCTTGAAAGTTTCTTTAAAAAAAAAAAAATGAAAATTCCCCAGTTACCTGAAAATTTTCAGTACAGTTCTTACACTGCAATACTGTAGAATGTAATGTTTATATAACATTGCCTAATAAGGTGCCACGAGTACTCCTTTTCTTTTTGCGAATACAGACTAACACAGCTGCTAGTCTGAAACCTGCTTTAAAAGAAGTGGAAATATTGCCAGTACGTTCTCACTGTTTCAACACTTGTGCTATAACAAAATGTTAACATACGAAACAGTCCAGTATTTTGTGGTGGTGGTTTTTTTTAGTGAAGAAACAGGGAAACATATGACAAATGTCTGCTCTAATATCTCCAGCCCGTTTCCTCCTCCCTTTCTGTTCCCACCCTCCCCACCAGTAGCCCCAAGCTGATTACCTGTATCCCTGAATTCCAGATTAGTGGGTATTGATGGGTGGAAGAATATGCTCTAGAATTAAAATATGTTCTAATATTTCTGAAAATGCAAATATTATTTTACAAATTTGTAACTTGACCATGAAAAGTCTACTTTGTATGACAACAATTTGTCTATATGTGCTCCTTTCTTAATTAGCTTCTCCATTTTCAGACCGGGATGGCTCTGCTTTTCTGTATGGTGGAATAGTATTCTTTCTAAAATCAATATGACCTATTCAGAGTTTCTGTAGACATAGTTTGCTGTGCATGGACCAACTTGTTAATCATGCTGTATGTCCTGCATCCTCTTCTTAGAAAGTCCGCCTTCATTTTGACCTCCACAATGCAGGCAATTAGATTAGTAGGTATAAAACTGTGAGTAGTTTAGTTCAAGTGGTGTTTACTTTAGAGAAAAGAAGAATTTCTTGTTAAAAAGAAAACAAATGTTCTTCTTTTGACAGAAGAAAACATTACCCTTAAGACTTGTCTGCTCAGGTTAAAAGATCCTGGTTGGTTGGCATGTTTTACCTCTTTCTGACAGTGTGCGCAGACATCTGGTGCGGATATGATATCCATGTTGCCTCTGACTCTGTTTAGGTCAATTTTGGGATGAATGGACTGGACAGAATCCTGCACTGGCAAATGTGGAGACACTTATTTTTAAAAATATCAGGGAAGTTGGATGACTAAAATTACCCCATTTCTAATGGGGAAATGCAGGGCTAAGCATTGTTCCTTGCAGTTTCATAGCCTGTGATTCTCATGCAAGCAGCTATATAGGTGATCTGTTCGGTGGAAATATTATGAGTAGAGAACAAGAAAGCAGTTTGCAGTTACATCAAAAAATGAGACTATAAATGATATTAGAGCGAACGCTGTTTGGGCTCTCTGTAGAAATGAAAATTGAGTGGTACACTAAAGTTTTGTACCAATGTTAAGATTTTTAAACATCATAGAACCAAACATTTGGGGGGAGGAGGGGAAATTTAAGCTTGAGTTTGGCATGCTACATACAAACTGGAGGCTATCTTACCCGTTATTAAAAATGTGTTGGTACAAAGTTTGCAAGTCCAGTATCTTCTTTCTGCTTCCATTTCTGACTAACAAGCAAAGTTCTCTGAAATGTTTTTTTTTTTTTTAAAGCTTACTGAAAAGGGTGCTGATGATCTTGGTAATCATGTGGAGTGAAATACAGCTAGGAGGAGGCCTATGCACCACTTAAATCCTACTCAGTCCTTATTTATGGGACTGAAGTGATGTATGAATCTCTCTGCACAGGAAGAGAAGGAGGACTTGTGGCACCTTAGAGACGAACAAATTTATTTGAGCATAAGCTTTCGTGAGCTACAGCAGCTTATGCTCAAATAAATTTGTTCGTCTCTAAGGTGCCACAAGTCCTCCTTTTCTTTTTGCGGATACAGACTAACATGGCTGCTACTCTGAAATCTGTCATCTCTGCACAGGGTGAATTTGAGACATGGTTTAATGAATATGCTAATTTCTTTCTGTGCTAGAAAAAAAATCTCATCCTATAATATGCAGAGGAGCAAGCAACAACAACAACAAAAAGGGATTGAAATCAAAATCGAGGCCATTCTGCATAACATGTTGGAGATTTAAGACAATGGTAAAATTTGGCAAAGGGAACCCATGCTATCTTCCATTTTTAAGCATTTTTCTTTTTCTTTTAGGGAGGACTTGTAAAATGATGTGTTGGCAACCTGTCCTATGTCAGCAGTAAGCAAAGACTGGCCATTTGAAGATGGCTGGCTCTTGTTTGGATAAAAGACTATGGCTATATGTTTTTATTATGGAGATGTTGGTTGTGAGCTCAAGTTAAGTGAGTTTTGCGCTTAGATTCAATCCTCACTTTATATGTAGACTAGGGCTGTCAATTAATCGCAGTTAACTCACGTGATTAACTCAAAAAAATGAATCGCGATTAATCTCAGTTTTAATCACACTGTTAAACAATAGAATACCAACTGAAAGTTATTAAATATTTTTCTACATTTCAAATATATTGATTTCAATTACAACACAGAATATAAAGTGTACAGTGCTCACTTTATATTACTTTTGATTACAAATATTTTCATTGTAAAAATGACAAAACAAAAAAGTATTTTTCAGTTCACCTCCTACAAGTACTGTAGTGCAATCTCTTTATCGTGAGAGTGCAATTTACAAATGTAGATTTTTTTTTTTGTTACATAACTGCACTCAATAACAAAACAATATAAAACTTTAGAGCCTACAAGTCCACTCAGTCTTCTTGTTCAGCCAATCGCTAAGACAAACAAGTTTGTTTACATTGACGGGAGATAATGCTGCCCTCTTCTTATTTACAATGTCACCAGAAAGTGAGAACAGGCATTTGCATGGCACTTTTGTGGCCGGCATTGCAAGGTATGAACAAGAAGTAGGACTGAATGGACTTGTAGGCTCTAATGTTATACATTGTTTTATTTTTGAATAGAGGTACTTTTTTGTACATAATTCTCCATTTGTGAGTTCAACTTTCATGACAGAGATTGCACTACAGTATTTGTATTAGGTGAATTGAAAAATACTATTTCTTTTGTTTTTTACAGTGCAAATATTTGTAATCAAAAATAAATATAAAGTGTGCACCGTACATTTTGTATTCTGTGTTTTAATTGAAATCAATACATTTGAAAATGTAGAAAACATCCAAAAATATTTAAATAAATTGTATTCTATTATTGTTTAACAGCACGATTAATTGTGCGATTAATTCTTTTAATCGCTCGACAGCCCTAATATAGACTTATGTATTATAACTTCTTACTAGATATTGGTGGCTATTTAATATTACTGAGCTTAACACATATATCAACTGTAGCAATAAGTAATCAATACCTGAAGTGCCTGGTTGATACTGCATAGCTCACTCTGACTACTCCTTTTATTTGGGGGTGTGCATGTGGGATGAAAGAGAACCAATATGCTCATCCTCCTGTTGCAGAAAGATATGGGCATAACATGTCTTGCTTCTTTGTTTGAAGTTGTTCTGTCTGTTATTGTGGGGTATCGGTAGGGTCCTACCAAATTCACGGCTGTGAAAAACGCGTCGCCAACTGTGAAATCTGCTTTCCCCTGTGAAATCTGGTCTTTTGTGTGCTTTTACCCTACACTATACCAATTTCACAGGGAGACCAGAGGTTCTTAAATTGGGGGATTGCAGAGTTTCCCAAAAGGGAATTGCAGGGACGTCGCAAGGTTATTTTAGGGGATACTGCCACCCTTACTTCTGCGCTGCCTTCAGAGCTGGGCGGCCAGAAAGTGGTGGCTGTTAGCAGGGCGCTCAGCTCTGAAAGCAGTGCAGACGTAAGGGTAGCAGGATTGCAACCCTTCCCCCCACAACTCCTTTTTGGGTCAGGACCCATGACAATTACAACACCGTGAAATCTCAGATTTAAATAGCTGAAATCATGACATTTGCTATTTTTAAAATCCTAGGACCGTGAGTTTGGAAGGGCCTTAGGTATCAGTAAAGGTTCCACATGAATTTCAGTTGATCTATTGTGTAGATTCAGCTGCAAGGTATTCTGTCATTGGTGCTGGCACAATAATCATTGAATTGCCTTGCTGAAGTTTGGTTTTGAGCCCTCGTTGCAAGTTTAGTAGTGACACTGGTGACTTAATGTTGTTACATTGTTTGAAGTTATGTCCATTTTTTCCTTTCCCTCCAGAATGAGTATTATATTAGACTACAAATATTAATTATTTAAATGAATGGTGCAGAAGAATGCAAAGGCCTGCAAATTTCAGGTCTAGCTGCATAGTTGGGAATTCTAGAAGGGCTGAGGGATTGATCTTGGCAGTTAAATCTCCGTATATATAACTGTTACTGCTACATTCAGCCAGCAGTGCTGGCACATTAACAAATTGTCTCATGGTTACACTTCGTGGGTAACAAAAAGCAAAATAGTATTTCAGTTTGCATCAGCTAAGTTTTCCTGGGACGTAACTTTTTAAAATTGTGATTCTATTTTACCAATGACAGGTTTCAGAGTAGCAGCCGTGTTAGTCTGTATTCGCAAAAAGAAAAGGAGTACTTGTGGCACCTTAGAGACTAACAAATTTATTAGAGCATAAGTTTTCGTGAGCTACAGCTCACTTCATTGGATGCGTTTGGTGGAAAATACAGAGGGGAGATTGATATACACACACAGAGAACATGAAACAATGGGTTTATCATTGCTGCTGGTGATGGCTTATCTTAAGTGATCACTCTCCTTACAGTGTGTATGATAAACCCATTGTTTCATGTTCTCTCTGTGTGTATATCAATCTCCCCTCTGTATTTTCCACCAAATGCATCCGATGAAGTGAGCTGTAGCTCACGAAAGCTTATGCTTTAATAAATTTGTTAGTCTCTAAGGTGCCACAAGTACTCCTTTTCTATTTTACGAATGATATCTGTCCGTTTATTCAGGTCAGGAGCAGTCAACGTGATTTTTTTTTTATTTGTATCTTCCTAGACCAGTGGGACTCTTCTTCTGACAGTCTGGATAGTAGAACAGAGAGGTAAATTATATGAGCTGGGTTTTTCTTGGGTGGTTTGTGGTTCTCATACAACACAGGCATTGGAACAGGTAGGAGTTGAGTGATTCATTAGAGAGATTAGGTGTGGTTTTTACAATGTGTAAGTAGTTGTGAGATGAGCTGTGTTAAATGGAAGGGGTGTTGCTTTGATGCAGGATGTAAATGGACAATTTGGTTACATTGCCTGGGGTAATGTTTATTGCTTTAAACTTAATAGCATTTTGCAGGGTTTACTTGATAGTTCTACACTTCATGTTAATTGCTAGAGTATAAAAGATTTTGCATGACAGGTTGGGGGGGGGGGAAATAACCGGTCAGAATAGCATCAGAAATCAAAATAACATAAAACTAATTTGAGAATTACCTCTCCTCTTGTGTGAGTAGCTATCACTCAAATTACCAGTTCAGAACAACTTTCAACTATAATTAACTTGGACTAGATTTTTTTCTAATGTATGCTCCCCCATATTTCACTGACACTCAATGAAAGATGAACTTGTACTTCAAACTAGTCCTTTTCATTGTTGATTAATGTACTATCATTTAAACAAAACAAAATTAAATTTAATTATTGGAGGTGCAAATATTGCTGATTCAGTCAGATCAGATGAACATTTTTGTTTGATATTGTACTGCTAGTCAGATGTAAATGTGAAGAAAAAGAACCACCAGGAAAACGAGGGGGGGAGAAAAAACCAACCATACTGGAAGAAGGCAACACAAACTGCTCAACCCATGAGATTGTGATTTAACTACAGGGACTTTGCCCTGAAAGACGTAGTATAACTAACCTTTACATTGATCTTTTGGATCACTTAGAGGTTTGTTTGCAGGTTTTGACGGACACCAGATTGTACAGTTTTGCCAGTGTAGGTGGAACTCTAATTAAGAATTTTTTACAAAATGCGTAGATTGCATTTCATTACCGGAAACTAAGTATCTTTCCTACAGTCTGATTGAAGGGAGTCACTTTTGTCCATGGTTGCCTAGTAACTTAAAATGAAAACGGGTAGTTTTTTTATAAAAGCCAATAAAAACAGAAAAATGCAGCACCGTGTTGTGCTGCTTCCAGAATCTGCAACAGTTTCTGGTACTTTTCGAAAGCTGCTCATACTTCCAAAATAAACCTTTGAAAACGCATCAGAACTCTGGGTATCTACTGATGGACTCTGGATTTGAAGGAACATGGGGAGGGATGGAAATTCTCATCATAGTCACCATGGATAGCTCATTGAAGATAGGTCTGCAGCATAAGTTAAAGCCCCAGTCTTGCAAACTCTGAAGCTATGTCTACACTATGCGGCTTTTAGCGACACGCCTGTGTCGATACAGCCGTGCCGCTAAAAGGCGCGCAATTTAGCTGCTGTTTATTGGGTCTCTTGCTGACAAAAAAACTTCCATCCCCAGCGAGCAGTGTTAGCTTTGTCTGCAGGAGAGCTGCCGACAAAGTGCTGTTTACACCGGCGCTAATCATCGGCAAAACTTTTGTCTTTCAGGAGAGTGTTTTTTAACACCTCTGAAAGACAAAAGTTTTGTTGTTCAATTGCCCGTGTACCCATAGCCTCAAACAAGTGTGCAACTTTGCTCATATAGGTAACATCTCTCCCTCCCTCTGATTGACTTCAATGTGAATATTTGTGAGAATAAAGTAAATAATGTGCTTAAGTGTTTGCAAGGCTATGGAAAAATCGATCAGTTACTGCTTTTTATCCTGACCAATAATCTGAAAATAAGAAGTAATTTAAAGAGTAATATATTTAGAATAAATGAAATAATGCTATTCACAACATAGTCATCCTGTAGAATTCACTGAAAAAATGTCAAACTTTTAGCTACAGTTTTTGAGTCTAAGTGCACTAGAGAATTATTACCATTAGCAGTATTTATTTCTATGCAGAGTTAAGACAACAGAAGGCAAACAAATCCCCTACTTCCAGGTGTAAAATGTTCACACATAGGGAGAATGGGAAGAGATCAGGAAGTTCTTTCCCTTATCCAACATTTCTCAGTATGAAAAGCAGCAAGACCTGACATGTATAATAGTTTATATGAAGTTTGCAAACTCACTCTTAATCTAACCTTTCAAAGAAAAAGCGAAAGTGAAAAAAAAATCATGCTTCTTTCATAGGTTAGAGGCTTTTTTTCTTAATTGAATAATTCACTGACATTCTTTTGAAGCCAATTTGCATTTAAACATTCAGATTATATCCTTTTCATTAGATATCTGCATGATAACAGAATATCACAATTCTCTAAACAACCTTGAGGGGGGGCACAGCTAAAGCAAATACACTATTCTCCTTCTACATCCACAAAATAGCTGTTCAATTTGCAGGCAGAATAAACTACCACAAAATACAATAATCGGAATTGCTGAAGTCAAGGAGGTCCAGAATTAAAACAAGCCAAATCACAAATGTAACATCTGAATATAGATTTACATGGACCCTGACCATGGTGTGCAAATGGGAGTTTAATTAGTGCTATCTTAAATAGACATTTGCCAACCTCTCCCTGCTATAGCTGTACATTGAAGACTGTCAAGACCTTTGTTTAATGGGTTTCAGGCTCACACTATTGCAGACATGGTAACTTTATCAGCCTCTCAAAACAAACTGGAAATATGAAAATATTTTCTGGTGCAATATTACTTTAACATTTGCATTGGTCCAGTTAATTGCTCATTTAATTAACTCTGCAGTACTGTATTCTGTATAGTTAAGCTGGCTAAAGTTTGGCAACAATTAACAATTGACAATAAAGAAGAATTATCTTAATAGCCTGGTTTAAATTCTCTATTCTCAAGTCCCTCCCTCCACCCAAGGCCGCAAACAAACTTATCTGATGAACAGCAGCGACCCAGAAAGAAGATCATACCTTTGATCTTTGGCACAGTACAAGGCCAGCAAACCGAGTGGCCCAGAACAACCAAAATCCCAAGGCTGACAAATTAAAATTTTTATTACTTTCTGTTTATCTCACATGCTTCTGATGGGCACTAATAAGTCCTGGCTGTAGTACCAGATTTAAAATCAAGACTGGTTGCTGACATTAGTTCCTTTTTAAAGATCAAAAACAGTCTAAAGGGATGATTTCCCATCCCCCACCCCTCTGCCACATACTTTGCTTTCCTCAATTTCTTCAATGCCACGACTCAGCCAGTTGTGCCCCACCCTTCATTTTTGGGGAGTACATATACCGGGCTCTCTCAAAAGTATTAAAGAAGCTGCAATTGCCAACAACATTTACTAGAAAACTGAAGCAGGAGGCCAGTTTTCATTTTTATCATCAGGAAGGTCATGCTGGTCGTTCAGTACATTCAGGATTTTTAAATGTGGATCAGTTCCAAAGCTTGTCCTGGAAAGAGGAACATGTATTTCTTTAATTTTAGTTGTCAATTTAGCAAGTGATTGATGTGTGAAACAAGTTACCACATGCTGAAGACTTTGCACAATCATGCAATTATTTAGGATGCAACAACAACAAAAAGATAACTTTATTTTTTTAGCATAGACCCAACTGAGCAATCTTAGTTCTCAGATAAACCAACTTTAAAATTTCCTATCCCACAGAATAGACAGAATTGGCAAGCATTCTGATCAGAAAGTTTAGAAGATGCTGTCCCTGGAATTCAAAAAAGATAAGTCTGACAGAAAAGTAAATTGGAGGGATACAGCCATCTTTAAAATCAACACTACTTGTAACACTAGAATTCTTTAGTTGACAGCACCACCTGTGTAGTCGATTTCACTGGTTCCTAGTATAGTCAATAAGTTCCCGCTTGTTTGCTTGGGTCCTTCACACAGCAAGCGAGGAGGGCAAAACGTTTTAAAGGGTAAGAAACTGTAAAACAATTTTAAAAAAAAATCGGGCAACTACTGTAACTGTTTAACTCTACTAATATTTAAAATGGCAGTTACCTCAAACTCTCCCCATGGGATTCACTGAACATTTGCATGGATGGAGATAGATGTGCGCATACTTCAGAATGATGTCATGATAGTTCTCAACAAAAGCGTAAATGTAAAGCGCTATAGGGAAACCAGCAAAACATATTTTTTTTATTGTGAAGATACAATTGGAGTGCAAAGGAATCCTAGGGATCCAGAGAACAAAAGGAAAATTAAAATCGCCTCAGACGGTTGGTTTTGGAACTCACAGGTGGCCCCAAAATGGACCTATGTGACTGACCCACTGCACCCAGGCTGATCCCCTCTGTGACTTCAGTAGGGCACTGCACAGGATACTGGGGTCTAAATTACCAAGTACCTTTTATTCCTGAAACAAGCTTTTTGTTTGTTTGCTTTGAGGTGTTCAGAAAGGAACATAAACACATGCCATTGCATTCAGGCTTATCGGACAATAGCCATAGTCGCCTGGTACTTATTGCATGATATGCCCTAAACAAACTTAGTGCTGCATCCCACTTGGCTGTAGTTCCACAACAACTTGGATTTTGCATATGCTTACAACCAACTTAGTAACATGTTCTACCAAGTAGGAAAAGACTAGCACTGTAACTAAGTAAAGCCCTCTCCTCTTCCCTCACGTGTGCACAATTATCTATACCTGCAAACCAGCCTACCACCAAAAGTTAGGGGTGCAGAATTCCAGATCAGCCCACAGTTAGGTATGAGTCTGATCAAATTCAAGTCCCACAACTAACCACCTTCCTTTTCACTGCTGGAAGGGAAGTGGGCCCTTTCTGTCCATCCATTCCCCTTCACTGACTGCTTCTTCAGAGCTATTCACAGGCACCTTCACTAAAACTGACTCACAATTCTGCCAACCATGTTCAGACCCTTCTTTGCTTGTTTTTCCTGTGAACATCTTGTTGGTGAATTTTTTTTCACATGAAAATTTGGGGAGAAGATTTTAGGCATGCAAAAATATGTGTACAAATAGGCATATTCATATCAGAAGTCCTCATTCCGACACCTTATTTTAAAACCATTTATTTAGTGTTAGAGATATAAATAACATTCACACAATAGCTTTCTGTGCATGTGACGAGAAAATTGATTGTAAAGTTTCCTAGAGAGGCAACCAATAGGTCTGGTTTATACTGTTTCTCTCACTCCTTCACTTAAGGAGCCTAGCTACTTTTAAATTTGGAGTGGATGTACACAGATTATATTTGGTATCTTATACATAATAGAGCAGGTACAATATTTAATTGTCCTAAAGAAGTCACAAGCCTCTTCATTTCTGCTATATCTCTTCCCCTAAACTGCACCTCCCAGGGGAGATTAAATGGCCCTACTAATTGCAGTGGCTGGATCACCCAGGCACGGGACAAAAAACAGACTGTGTCGTTAAAATGACCAAACAGTAAATTGAGATATTTCTGTGAACAGTTTGCAAAAACTAGTAGGCTCAAAATAGGGCTCTGAAAGACTATTCACCATTTACCAGTATTTCTAGTGCAGTAGCAGCCAGAGGACTGAATCCAGGATTCATGATTGGTCATGCTGAGCACTCTAAACAGCAAGAGACAGCCTGTGCACCAAGAAGCTCAGAAACGTAATACAGTGAACAAGCTAATTTTAAGAAAAAAGTCACATCCAGTTTATGGACTGTTCACAAGAGGAAAGAAAACGCTCAGACAAATCAACTTCCAAACTGATATTTACATGAGCTCAGCTCAAAGATTTCCTAAGCTGCAGAATGCAGTGAACATGCCCTGTCTGTTTCACAACATCCCTCAGAGTCCTCAATAGCAACATTGAAACTGACCAAATGTTTGTTAGAGAGACAAGGTGGGCAAGGTGAGATCTTTTGTTGGGCCAACTTCTGTTGTTGAAAGAGACAAACTTTTGAGCAACACAGAAGTTTTACTACCTCATCCATCTGGTTTCTCTAACCTCTTGGGACCAACATGACTACAACACTGCAAACACATTTTTTAGCCTCCGGGCATGAACTAGTGCAGCACTGTTTCCTATTCTCCACTGCTAAATGAGCAAGGGGATTTTGATCTCATTCTTCCCATCCTGAACTTAACATATGATAAGTAAACTCCCCAAATGAAGAAAGGGCCACCCATCATATGACGTTAAGACATCTGACATTCTTCCTTAACTGAATCTAAGATTTGCCTGAACATTCTTCCTTAACTGAATCTAAGATTTGCCTGAACAGTAATTGTACAGCACTGACCACAATGGGAGTCCTTGGTCCATAACTGGGGCTCCTAAGTGCTACCACAATACTAGAGTTACCAACAAGATCTACAAAAAGAAAAGGAGGACTTGTGGCACCTTAGAGACTAACAAATTTATTTGAGCATAAGCTTTCATGAGCTACAGCTCACTTCATCAGATGCAACAAGATCTAGCCCCTTTTTAGATCCCATTGCCAAACATATTGTAACCTGGACACTCTTTGTATGTGTCCAGAAAGCCTGTAAACTACAGCCCATCAGTACCTTTTTAAGAAGCTCAGAATCAAACTCTTCAGTGTCACGGAACAAGCTTCTCCGAAATTTGCATTCACTGTGTGTAAATCAAAAACTGGCTAAGGCATAGGAAAAAAGATATAGGAATAAATGGCCAATTCTATCATAGCAAAAAGTTAACAGCCAGGTGCCTTGAGATTCTGTGATAGCTCCCATGTTTTTAATATATTTGTTAATGATCTGCAAAAAGGGTTGAGCAGTGAGGTAGCAAAATTTGAGATGACAGTTATTTAGATTAGTGAAGTCCAGAGAAGACTGTGAAGAATTTAGGAGGGATTTAACCAAGCTAGATGAATGGCTGACATAACGTATATAAAGTTCAATGTTGATAGATGCGTAATGGAGGGAAAAACTTGAACTCTGGAAACTCAGCTTGAGATAGGAACCTGGTCGTCATTGTGGACAGCTGAATGTTGGCTCTTTCAACTGAAGAATCCAGATCTGAATAGGAAAAGTGATTGGACTGTTTTGGACTCTTTTATTTCTGAAGGCCAGGGCTCAGGCACACTGGGACAGTATGGAGAAACTTGAACTGCTGTTGCCTATTTTGTACCTATTCAGCGGTTAGTGGATTTCAGTCTTCAGTCCGATACTGCAGTTTAATGAATTTTTCTAAACTATGTTGTGAGTTCATGTCATTTATCAAATCAAGTACCCTGGATTTGTCCTTTCAAAATGTATCCTCAAGCTACACAGAGCTTGGTAAAATGTGCTGTTCAGGTCTGAATTTCTGTTACTGAGGAAATAGACTTCTTAGAGATAAAAATCTGGCTTAATACCCTAAGGGAAGGGAAATAATTGTTTTGTACACAGAAAGCACAGTCAAGAAAATTCTTTTCTTTAATCAGATATGCTATTGTTTATCTTACTGCATGCATGATGGGATGTTTATATGATTCGGAAGAGACTTATAAGATAATTTCATGCTAGCACTAACATTTATAGCCTTTTTCTAAGGTGTTGTTTGTACTTTCCATGTATCTTAAAGGAACATTGTCAAGGCATGTAAAGAGGAAATCTATTCTGATTTGTTTTCTTAATACCACTTGCTATCTAATTCTTTTCTTGGGGGAGGGTAAATCCCCTTGCCCAAATGCTTCTGTGATTTTTTTTTTTAAAGCAGAGCCAGTGTTCTCTTACTTATGAATAATCTGCAAAAACAAACCATTGTATGCTTACATGTTGCAGGAAGAATAACGTTCATTTCAAGCATTCAAAGAGTCCTAATAAATAGTAAATATCTAATTCAGAAATCTTGGATGGTATTCAAAAGTGATCTGTGTTATCCTAATTCTGCTCTCATTGAAGTCAATAGGATTTCTATCGTTGACTTCAGTAGGAACAGTATAAAACCAATGCTGAACACTCATGAAAATCCAACCCTGAGTGCCTTCTCCTTCTGCAATTCAGGTCAATGGCAAAAGTATCTTTACACTTAACGGGTGTAGGATCATGCTCCTAATTTGACAATGAGAAGCTCCAGAGAGACGTGACATAAAGCTACTGGAGAGTGCAACGGCATATATCATTAATTCACTGTTGACAAATGCAAAGGAGTAATTTGAACTACTCATAATCAACATTGTTTTAAATAAACCATTCAGGAAAAAGGTCTGGGTGTCATCATGCACAGCTCTTTGAAAGCCTCTTTATGTACAGAAGCAGTCAAAACAAACATTAAGTTATATAAAGGAGGGGATAGAAAGGCATGCTCAAAATACAATGCCATTATATAAATTAGCTGTATGCCCAAACCTGAAGTAATACTGTATTCAGTTGCGGTCACTCTATCTAAAAAGATACAAATGAAATAGAGGGGGTCCAAAGACAGGTGAACAGTAGGGTTGCCAACCATCCAGGAATTAAAGATTAATCTTTTAATTAAAGATTATGTCATGTGGGGGAAATCTCCAGGAACGTGTCCAACCAAAATTGGTAACTCTAGTGAACAGAATGATTAGACACATGGAAAAGCCTTCTGTATAAGAGAGAGTAAAATGTTGAGGGCTCTTTGAGTTCATTACAATACTCAAATTATAGCTCAGATGATATTTCATAGTGTTTGCTTCTCATAATACAATGACCTCTTCACTGTTGCTTCAGATTGTTCTCCCTACATGAGATTGTTCCGAGAACCTGATTCCTGATCCTGCACACCCTTATTTATATGAGTAGTCCCACTGGCTTTAATGAGCCTATTCCTAGCAGTGGCCACCTGGTTTGTACTATGGTGCCTTGTTGAAGTTAGCAGATAAATGGCAGATGATTATTTAAAGAACCAATTGAACAACAGCAATAAAGAAGGAACAGTCAATTGTGCCTGTTTTCAGACAAAGCAGTATCCTTGCAGAGTAAGTGAAACTATTCAGCTTATATGTGGAGGCTGCTCAAAATAGTTTGTAGTAAACTTGTTGCTGAATGTATTCAGTCAGAAAAAGATGCTGTTTTATAGTATGCACAGTATTGCCAGGACAATGGTCTTTCCTTGATTAGCCACAATGGTCCTTTCCAAGAGGTTTGTCTGATGTCATTTTTGAGGAAAAGCTGAGCTGTGAATGCAACTGATGTAAATCAGCCCTCGGTCTGAGATCATCTGTTGATTGTCATGTTGTGGAAAATATTACGGCATGTAAGGGTAAATTTTGTTAACAAAATAACTAGGGAAAGCTGCTTTTGTAGCAAGAAAGAACAAGTGATGGGATGCAGAAGGGGGAAGAAAGTGAATGGTACAAAATTAAATATAGGGGTTAATTTGTACAGAAACGGTAAATTGGTTGGCACAGAAGATGGTCTCTTCACAGAGCAGTTATACACTGGGTAATCTGCTTTGCCAAGTACTCTATTTTATATTAAGAAGGTGAATATTTGTACAATGCTTGTGAAAATGAAAGGTTTGAAAATCCTTTATATCCACAGAAAGTTGGAAGCTTGACCAGAGCCCCTTTTTAATAACTGTCTCTGAGCCCTGAGAGTGAATGGTATGAGGGCAGCAGGGTTGGTGGAAGGGAAGGAGGTTGATCTGATTTTCTTTTTTTAATAACATGCTTTTGACCTTTTACCTTAATTAACTAGAGTTTGAACACACAGAACTTTTATTGAAGGAAGGCCCTCAGTTTAGACTTCAAGTAAACTTTTGAGATCAAATGTCTAGTGCTTTAGTAGGTAAACCAAGTAAAATTGAAGTCACTCTTGAAGGGGGATGTCCCTTACGTCCCTTTCATTCCATCCCATTGTTTCTCTCTGATCTGAGCTCAAAGCCTGTCTTTTAATAAGTAAAGCATGATGGAATTCGCACTGGGGAAACCAGTCAGAGACCTGAGACACAATCTGTTTTGGTTCTCGGAAATTCTCCACTTTCACTAGTTCCTGCTCAGGAGTTTTGTAAGCAAAACCCCATCTGGGTAGAGATTGATTTTGTTGGAGAAAATGCCACTTACAAAAGAAGTTGTCTTTTAAATAAAATGAGCTGAAAAGAGATGTAATTATTTAATACCAAATCAAAAGTGGCAATTAACTGTGTACTAAGAAATATGTAATTGACTATATGCTAAGAAATAACTGCTTCATCCCACTATAAGGAGAGGAAGAAGGGCCTTTTTGCAAAATATGGAGCTGGATATTGGTTTGGATTTCAAATTCTGCCGCAAAATTCAGATTATGCAATCTTGATTAGGATCTGCCTTTAATTTTGTCTCTGTAAAGTTAGCTCCTGTGAAAGGTGCTATACTGACAGCCCTCAAAACTAGAATAGAGATACAGCAAACTTCCTCCCATTCCTTGCCAGTATGCCTTAATGACATGGAGGAAACTCCTGGAGAAGTGAGATAGTAGTTCGGTTTCTGTGCCTATTCAATCAGTCTTTGACCTCTCTGCTGAGACTTGATAAAGGTTGCCAGTTCCTTAGAGCCAGTTATGGTGTTGGTGTTTTTTTGTGATTGTGGACATTTGTCCTCTGGAAAATGGACAGAGACCACCACCAAAGGGTTGGGTTTTTTTAACTGAATACATTTATAGGAAGTTTCACTGTATAGATTGGCTCCTTCCCCTCCTTCTTTAATTTAAGACACTCGAATGTCATTTATATTTTTAGGGATATGATATGAACCCAGTTTAAACGGTGTATTTTGCCTCCAATGATTTTCTCTCGGTGTTTGAGATGTGCTGCTAACAAAGAAAAGGAGAGTGTGAGAGAGAGGTGGATGTGCTAGTGTGTTGTGAATACTCTGGCGATCATGAAGTTGTGTGTTTGTGTTCTTCAATATACAACATACAGCTGAGTTCTGTTCCATTACATGTTGCTTTAGGGAAGATGAAGGAGTTGTCTTTCTGTTTTCTGGGACTGCCTGATCAGATTTTTGAGAACCTGTATTAAAACTTCAGGAATCCATATTCATCTGTGAAAGCTCAGTGGAGAACAGAATGCGCACCTCTGTAGCCAGCTCTTGTTTTTCACCCCTCTCTGTTCACTCCAATAAAAAATGCTTCCAATCAGTAGAATTGAGGAGCAGTTAGGGCTCTGGGATACATATTTTATGTGGGAGAATATAGCTGTTTTTCATCTGAGAAGTCTGGTAATTATTGCATATCTTGCAAGGGTGGTGTTACTTGTGTCATTTGCTGTGTCCAAAACCATGCTGAACAGTTGCCTCTTTCTTTTACGGAAAGTTGCAGAGCAATGTTGAAACCTAAGAAGAATTCCTGTTTCTTCTGTCTTGTGGATGTCTGAAAGAAATTCTTACCTTCCTTGCTATTGAGGGAATTTCTTTTGCGTTATGCACTGTAATTGCAGATTTGCTGCTGTTTAAACTGGTTTAATTACAATACTATAAAATGTATTCAAATAGTGATTAATAGAGAAATAGCAATGGTTGCCAAAATCCCTTTATCATGTTCAGTATAATGAAGTCTGGTAAAGGAGTCAAGCAAACAATATTTCTCCTCAGGCCAAAAGTTAATTGAATAACACAGTTCATAGAATAAAATTCATTCATTCTTGACTGTACTGAAATACAATCTACATTAATAAGCTCTCATGGGATTATTAACTCTACTTGGTAGCACCACACTGTTCTAGGCACATTCTAAATAGAAAAGGAGGTACAGTCTCTGCTCAGAGAAGCTCACAAACTGAAGAGGAGAGGAGCAAGGGGTGCACAGTGTAAGTAAAGTGATCCAGTTGGTGACTGGCCACATCTTGGTAAGGCAGGGTTGTTAATTTATACAGCCTACTAAATTGTTTATTTCTAGTTACCCCTCAAATTTGCCATTGTGCATCAGCAAGTTTTGTTTAGGTATCATGGCAGAAGTGGGTTTTCAGAAGAGACTTGAATAGATAATTGAAAGAAATGGGCCTCTTTAATTAATTAATAAATTCTCTGTTCACTGATCCTGAATTGATACACCACCCTAACACCATCTTAAACTGGCAAAGGTTCCGTGAAATCTGCTTTTTGCTGCTTTCAAATGTGTCTATATTGATTTGTCATTAGATTTGAAAACTTTTTTCCTCTAAATAGCATATTACAGATTTCCCTATTTCAAAATGCATTGTAGGATACCTGGTCTTTTTTTTTTTTTAAATGTTTATTTGTTTAAGTTCTTATTCTGAGGTGACACTTCATGTCCTCAGAAGCCCTCCCAAATTTGTTATAAATTTTTTCCTTTTTTGTTGTGGGTTGTGGGAGAATAGAATTTTGTAGGAGTTGTCTAAACCAAATTTCTGGAATATCAGGTAAAATTACAGAACTTCTGTCATCCATAGAGCTGGCCACAGATATTAATATTAAGGAAGTACTAATTTGATTTTTGTTAGACACATAGTTGATCAGTGATGATAAACAGAGCGATTTGCTGAAATGAGAATGTAGATAACTATCTATAAACAAATGTCTCTAAACACTGGCTGATACTGGCTTGGTAGATTGACATGTCCTGGTGTGTTAACAAATGAGACCCAATCCTGCAAACACAAGTGAGTTATCCCACTGAAGTCTGTGTACTTTAAATTAAGTACTTCCATACGTTTTTTCAGAATTGGGGCCATGTATTTTATTTACTTGAATTCTCATCGTTTAACTGTTATAAATTCTATTTATGCAACATGTCAGTTCTGGACATTTGATAGCTTTGCAAGAGCTTTGATCTTTTCCACTAACTGAAAAGATTATTTTCCCATTAAATATGTGTGTTGTCAGCAAACATTTTCTCTTGCTCAAAAGATCTAAGTAATTTGATGTTGTCTAGTAACTGGTCACATCAATATCTTTGTATATGCATCCCTCCTCTTTGTCATTCTCTTCTCCGATCGCTATCCAGACCCCCAATTATTGAAACAAAGGCATTATGTATTGTAATCCTTGTAATCGCCTTGCAATTGAATGCAGAGTGCAGGAGTTTATCTTAGATTGCAGCTTCAGGCAAAATACATTCTGGAATGAGTAATGAGTTGTGGTGGTGGGGGGGGAATAAACAAACATGCATCTTTAGGTCATAACTGTTTAATCAATTTGAGTTGAGCCAGTGTGCTTAGCTAGGTCATTTGGTAAAGTTTCACATGAGTTTAGCTTCTGCAAATTTATTTGTCTTAGTACAGCATGTACTGAACTCAAGGTCAAGATTCAACAATCTGCTCACTGCTACAAAATAAGACAATGTCTCCTGATAAAACATTACTTTGGCATAAAAGCTAATTGTGCTTCCACATTTTTTAAAATACTGGTGCAGCTATAAAAACCAAAAATAGTTGCCATATTTATACAGTGGTTTGTTTGAAGTAAACTACTGGAGTAAATTATTGCATAGAAAAGGAGAGTAACCAATGTCTGTTGCACAATTGGTCAAATTTAGACCTGGGTCAAGTCACAGTGAAGTTGATAGATTCTCACCTGCATTTGCCAAGTTTGACTTTTGGCCTGAAAATAAAACACTGTTTTCAAAGACCTTTTTGCCTTAATAAAAATATTGCCCTTCGTCGCTTGCAAAAAAACAAAAAGTAGTAATTGCTTAAGCACTTTTTTCAAGAATGGTTTTAATTTGGTGTTCTTGTCTAATAGAAATATTGTTAAATTTCTTATAGCTACTTTAACCTAGTTGTCCATAAATTTGGTGTAACATGGTCTATGTTGTGATGATGAAGCTAGAGGACAACATTTTGTGGTTGTAGTTTGAGGTGCTTAAAATTTTTAGTAGTGCCTAGCATCACTGTAATATAATAATACTAAACTAAATTTTCTTTTGTAACAGAGCAGAATTAGATCCATTTTCTCTCTTTCGTATTTACATACTTTATGGTGACGTTTTCTAGCACATATTAGCTCCTGCATTGACCAAATGATGCTACAATAAAATTCTAGAGAAAACTACCAGGAACCACTGCAACCCTTTCTTCCTTCCCTCTCCCCACAAAACAACCACAAATGTACATTTATGTATATAAAATAAATATCTTTAACAAACACTCTTTTGGGTATTTTTGTGTTAATTTTTATTACATTAGTGCCTACATGTAATATTAAAACAGTAAAATTGTTAAAGTGAACAGTGAAAAAATTCACTTTGTGTGTGCATATATAAAACACAAACACGAAACAGTGCATTTAGTTAGCGTGCAATAAAAGTGACGCATACTGTTAAATATGGGGAGCAATATGACTTACTTCTCATGTACTTTTGGTTTTAGATATTTCATAAAAAATGGAGCACAGTGACAAAGAGTAATAAGGGTACGCACCCAGTTTCAGGTGGGGCACATAGTTGTTAATTCTGTTGTGCCTTCCATCCAAGTACCTCGAAGAACTTTCCAAAAAATAAGGATTTAAGTTTCAGAACTCTCCTGTATAGCAGGCAGTACTATTACCCTCCCCCCCACTTTTGATATGGAGAAAGTGAGTCAGAGTGGTTAAGGGATAGAGTTTCAGCCAATGGGTGCCCACCAGAAGAAACTGTGTCTGGAAGAAGATGCAGAGGTGAGTTGCTACTATACTGGCCCTCTGCACCAGAAGCTAAGAAAGGGAGTTCTAGGACAATCCATGGCTCATGGGTGTATGTCTGAGGGTCTGTCTATGTGCCCTTGTCCCTTGGAAAGATCTCGCTTTTCATAGTGATAATCAACGTGGGCCATTTCCAGCAGTTTGATTATCACTACAAAAGGTCCCCGTCCCCCCCCCCGCTCTCCTGCTGGTAATAGCTCACCTTTCCTAGTCGCTCTTGTTACAGTCTGTATAGTAACACCCATTGTTTCATGTTCTCTGTGTATATAAAATCTCCCCACTATATTTTCCACTGTATGCATCCGATGAAGTGAGCTGTAGCTCACAAAAGCTTATGCTCTAATAAATTTCTTAGTCTCTAAGGTGCCACAAGTACTCCTTACCTAGCTCTGATTTGGGTTCAATGTTTAACACTGTAAGGTTGGAGCAGATTATCAAAGAGAGAATCTGGCAAAGTGAAAAGTTACTAATTCTAAAATCCCAGTTTACCCTTCGGCCTAATGAGTCTGCTTATAACAGCTTCGACTTCTTTCCAATGAAGTAAATATATACTTAGGGTCTCAAACAAATTAGTTGTGGAGCTCAAACAACATGCTGTCCCACTGCCCATGTACTTCCAACCTCACCTTTACTTCTATACAGAGATCTATTCATCTACCTTTTAAAAATAACTTTAAAAAGACACTTTTGTTCCTCTTTGTGTTGAGTCTGGGACAGATGATCCAGAGATTAACATGATCAAGGACAACATTTTTTGAGAGAGATGTACTTTATTCATTAGGGATATTTGTGTGTTTTGTATGTCAGAGCTATACTACAGTGTCAATTATCTTAGCAAACCCAATGCTTGAAGTTTTAAAATAAATGAAGCTTTCTAGATGCTGAATACTGTCTTGTGGCCAAATAGCATCTGGTAGAGATTAGTCATGTTCATAAAGCAGAAGAAATTCCATAATCTGCGGTTTCATCATTAAATGTATGGCACCTATGTACTTCCCCATATATAGTTTGTTTGCTGGATGTGTTTACTGTAAAGATAACTGTATCTATAAACAGTAGGAGTAATTAGAGCAATATTTGTATTAAACACCTGCCATTTCATAGTTTGGTTATGATTTTGAATCCACTCACTAATTCTTGGCACTCTTTTTCAATGCCTTGTAATACAGCAAGCTGTCAAAACCTCATTAGTAAGAAGCTGCCCTTGTCCTTTTGTGGTTCAGACTTGTTCCTCTTTAACAAGCGACTGCATTTTCTGGCACTGTGCCTTTTTGCTCTACTAAATTTTGTCTGAGGATTCTGTTTCCTTATTTTTCCCCCAGGGGCTCAGGGCCTGATTCTGAACTCACTCATTTTATATCCATGTAACTTCATTGACTTAAATGGAATTATTCCTGATTTTATACTGATGCAAGACCATAATCAACTTTGTGTGCGTGTATGTGGGTTTCTACAGCAGTGCCTATTGTATATCATCCAGCCAGAGTTGTGGAGTATTTTTAATATGGATCTATTAATTTCCAGATGGAGCACTTTCAAAAACCTGATAATCTATCAGAAGCTTCTCACTGTAATAGTTCTATTAAGCAAGTCAAGTAGTCAGACACAGTACAAGCAGGCTTTTCCCCCCTGCTTAATTTGTGATCCGACCTTTATAATTTGCCTACACAATGGTTTTCCTGTGTATTTTCAGGTTTTATGCTCTATTATTTTGTTAAATCTGGAGAGCTCTTAGAAACTGTCTTAACCTTTACTTGGAAAGATTTTAAGATTTTTCTTGTCAACCAGTACTTTAAAAATTTACCAGATGCCATAAGCTAGAAGATGTTATGAAAGATGAAGGGGTGGGGCTCACAGCAGTGTGGTTCTAGGCAAATGCTCCAGTGGGAAATCCACCTATCCGGCCACCAGCTGGATTCCAACCAGGGTTCTATATATAATACATAAAAATTAGTTACTCAGAATAGTGCAGGTTGTTGCAGCAACACACACGATACTAGCTTTGGATTGTTGGTTTAGATTAATCTGTGCATGTGTATCTGACTGTGACAGGGATTTCAGTGTTTTAGTACTGCTCTGACATATTCTCTACTGGTTTTGGCTGTTAAGTCCAGATGAGCTGCTTAGTTACTACTACTTTAGTGACTTCTCCTTTACTGCACGTGATAGGCTAGTTGAGGAATTCAGATAAGCATTTTATGAAAAAAATACTCAGCAGAAACTATACATATGTTTGTGGATGATGTGACCCCGTTTCTCATATCCTGTTGCCCCTTCTATTACAGGGATTTTCTGTGGATGTGCGCTATTTGTGTGTGTGTGTGCATGTGCGCGCATATATACATTAAGAGAAGGGAGAGAGTTCCATGCATCAGTGATTTTGGTTAATACATTGTCCCCATCACTTTTCAGTATTTTGTACTTTTGAATGAACCTTGATCTGTTGGTTTCTTGTACATGGTGTCTATGTGTTCTGAAACATGAAGGTATTTTTAACTTCACGTTCATTGAGGTTTGTGGTCATTCTGATCTCTTCAGGAAGCAGATCTTCTTAAAAGTTGTCTTCTGCTCACACAAGCCTCACTCCTGAAGTTGACAATTACATTGCTCCAGTGGAACGCAGCCGTTGTAGGAGGCCGTGGTCACGCAGAGGTAGGCAGTCCCTCCAGTAACTCGTGCTATTCCCACAGTGGACTTAAAAGATGAGTTCTGAAACTTGGTATTCAGTGGCAAGACAAAGAAGAAAGTGGAGCACTGGGGCGAGGTTCATTGAATCAGCAGGCTACTGTGCTCTAGGCTACTTTTTACTTTGATTGGACCAACTTCTCAGTGTGTGTAAGTTTGAAAACCTCTCTCTCACCAGCAAGTGTCAGGGGGTAGCCGTGCTAGTCTGTATCCACACATGCATCTGAAGAAGTGAGGTTTTTACCCATGAAAGCTTATGCTCAAATAAAACTGTTTAGTCTTTAAGGTGCCACCAGACTCCTTGTTGTTCTCTCACCAACAGAAGTTGGACCACTAAAAGATATTACCTCACCCACCTTGTCTCTCTTCTATACTAGAGCCAAAATGGCTACAACCACACTGGAAGTTAACTGCAATACTTCTGTGATGGGATGTATGCCACACCCAAGCCCTGAGCAGGTTCATGTGGGCCAGGCGGGGCCAGTTAATCTCAAATGCTGCACCTGGAGGGGAACCAGGGATTGATAGGTCCTAGGGCAGATGAAGCCCAGCTGGGATAGAAGCATAAACCTAGGAAGTGAGAGCAGGAGAGGGGATGCAGGTATGAAGTCTGTAGTCATTCCCTAGAGAGAAGGGAGTTGGCCAGGGGAGAATAAGCCCTGGATCCTGCCTGGACTAGTCAATCTTACAAGAGGCCTAGAGGGGTGAAGTAGCTGCAGGGTATGGAGGAAGCTCCAGTGGTAACCTCAGAGATAAGCAAGGAGAGGGAGGAGGGGTAGAAAGGAGCGCAGGGAAATAACATGGTCTGGGACTAAACAGCCTTATATTGCTAGTCATAGGGCCTCAGGGCTGGAACCCAGAATAGAAGGCAGGCCTGGGTTCCCCTACCAGTCACTGAGAGAGTGGCGTAGGATGTGGGTGTGGAATTGGAATGGAAGACTACTTGAAATAGCATATGGACAGCTTATCCAATGAGGCTTAGTCCTACCCAATCTAGTGACTTGGTCGGAGGGCAGAGTTACAAAGAGAGAAGGGGCTGCAGCGTGAGTAACCAACCGATGGAAGGAGGCGACAGATGGTGCCAGAGCTAATTCCCAGACCTAGCCACAAGGAGATGCCCCTGCAGGGCATGTGAACCTCTTCATAACTTCTGATACTTCCGTCCGTTATCGTAACAGAATTCTGCCTGTCGACAGAACACCACCCCCTGTTCTTCACTAATCTTCATGCTGTATAAGCTCAACATTTTCAGTCTCTCCTCACTTCTCCAAAATTGAATACCAGAGATCTGTAGTGGTGTCTCATGCTTCCTTATTTTTAGTGGTATACTACAATATATTAGTAATATACAATTATTGATAGTACTTAATTTAACTGTTTCATTATTTGTTTTGGCGATTACTTAAAATATATAGGTAGATCGATCTATATACTCCCTGCTTTTTATATAGGACAAATTCCCATGTCTGTATGAACTGCAAAAGACCTTAAATTCCTCGTACAAATAACCACTGTAACCTATCTTTAAATTACAAGCTAATTTAAATCTGTTTGGCCCATTTTGTTGCCTTGAAAACTCATCTCCAGTTTTCATTTTCTAAAAGAAAATTTTGGGAGCAGGAAATGTGCCTTTTGTGTAGAATGAACTCAGTCCTCAAAGATGAGGTTATGTATTTGGTTTCCCTAATATACGGACATATAATTCAAATAAAAAACGGTGCTGGTTAGTTCTTCAGTCTCATATGCAAAGTAAACTTTCAGAATGAGGAGATTGTATGTGGTACCTGTGACCATAGCATTAGAGTGACTCTTGTTTGCCAAAAAAACCCATACAATAATAGTGTAACTCGTGTACAGGCCTGGGGTCTTAGTTTTACTTCTCAACTCTTAATATTATGTTTAAACAGCTCACTGCAAATAAGTCCCAGGTGGTAAAAATTGGCCATATCCCTTTTGATAGCACTTGCCATTTTCACTTGCAGAGAGAGTTTCTGATTCTTTGCAAAAAGAAAAGGAGTACTTGTGGCACCTTAGAGACTAACAAATTTATTAGAGCATAAGCTTTCGTGAGCTATGAAGTGAGCTGTAGCTCATGAAAGCTTATGCTCTAATAAATTTGTTAGTCTCTAAGCTTTCATGAGCTACAGCTCACTTCATAGCTCACGAAAGCTTATGCTCTAATAAATTTGTTAGTCTCTAAGGTGCCACAAGTACTCCTTTTCTTTTTGCGAATACAGACTAACACGGCTGCTACTCTGAAATCTGATTCTTTGGTTCTCTTTATGGTCTGCCTTCTCCTCTTTCCTGGCTAGTTCCTGCATATTACTGAGCACTTTCAACTGCCAATGCAGTGAATGAGGGAGTTGAGGATGCTCAGTATCTGTCAGGAGACACTTGTAGGGTGACCTGATTTTATAGGGACAGCCCTGATTTTGGGGTCTTTTTCTTATATAGGTTCCTGTTACCCCTCACCCCGGTCCTGATTTTTCATATTTGCTGTCTGGTCACCTTAGACCAGAGGTGGGCAAACTATGGCCTGTGGGACCATCCTGCCTGGCCCCTGAGCCCCGGCCCAGGAGGCTCACCCCCAGCCTCTCCCCTGCTGTTATGCCGCTGTTCGGAAGGCAGGGCTGCAAGCTCCTGCCGCTCTGAGCAGCATGGTAGTGGGGTGATGGTGCGCACACGAGGCAGTAGGGGGGGGTTCGGTGGGGGCTTGGTGGGGCGGACAGGGGCGGTTGGGGCAGAGATCCTGGGGGGCAGTCAGCGGACAGGGAGCAGGGGGCGGTTGGATGGGGTGGAGGTTCTGGGGCAGTCAAGGGTCAGGGAACAGGGGGGCTTGGATAGCGCGGGGGAGTCCTGTGGGGCCTGTCAGGGGGTGGGGATGTGGATAGGGATCAGGGGGGCTTGGATAGCGCGGGGGAGTCCTGTGGGGCCTGTCAGGGGGTGGGGATGTGGATAGGGATCAGGGCAGTCAGGGGACAGGGAGCGGGAGGGTGGTTTGGGGCGGGGGGTCCCAGGAGGGGGCAGTCAGGGGACAAGGAGCAGTGGGGGTTTGATGGGTCAGGGGTTCTGAGGGGGAGTGTTAAGGAGCAAATAGGGGGCAGGGGCCAGGCTATTTGGGGAGTCACAGCCTTCCCTACCTGGCTCTCCATACAGTTTTGCAACACCGATGTGGCCCTCGGGCCAAAAAGTTTGCCCACCCCTGCCCTAGACACTTGTCATCTTGCAGGTCAGGCCTGTAGCCTCTCTGGTGCTGTGCTCAACATTTTAAAGTATCTCTAATGCATCTAGTCAAAGTATCTATGGTATGTAACAAATGAAGAAGCTCATGCCGCGGGACACACATACTAGTACGTTGTATCTGGTGGCACCCTCTGCTGCTTAAGCGGGTGATTCCCAAAAGAGTCTTAAAATACTTGGCTGTTAAACGTAGCTGCTAAAAGAAATAATTTATATGTTTGTAGAAGCGATTAAATGTGGTGAAGTGAATGAATAAATAGACGTGTCCTCAGAGTATGTTTAGGAATTCTGAATTAAATCTAGTTTGTATTTGTTTGGAGGAACCTTAAAACAAATCGTTAGTTTTTATGGAAACAGATATAACCACTTTCTCCACATTTGAGGAGTTATGGACCAAGATGCATTAAACTTCTAAATAAAATCAAATTAAGATAGCATTTAAAAGGTTTTATGCTTTTTGTGTTGTATATCATGTACCAAAGTGAGAGATAGTGAACATAATCAATTTAAGGACGAATGGATTCAGAATCTTTTTTGTCTCTTGATGCTGTCTGGTAGGTATAAGGAGATAAGGTTGCCAGGTGTCTGGTTTTCAACTGAAATGCCCGATTGAAAGGGGACCCTGGCAGCTCTGGTCAGCACGGCTGACTGGGTCGTTAAAAAGTCTGGTTGGCGAGGGTCTGGCAGGCTCCCAACCTGGCTTCACACAGCTCCCCGCAAGTGGCAACATATCCCTTGGCTCCTAGGCAAAGGGCCAGCCGCGGGGGCTCCGCACACTGCCCCCGCCCCGAGTGCCAGCTGTGCAGCTCCCGTTGGCTGGGAATCGTGGCCAATGGGAGCTGCAGGGGCAGCGCCTTCAGGGAACGGTAGCGTACTGAGCCGCCTGGCTGTGCTTCCGCCTAGGAACTGAGGGACATGTTGCCACTTGTGGGGAGCCACCCGAGGTGAGTTGAATCCGTGCCCCCTCCCACATCCAAACTCCCTCCTGGAGCCCGAGCCCCCCCCCAACCCCTTGCCCGCGCCCCCCCACACACACCCAAACTCCCTCCCAGACCACACACCCCCTCTCACATCGCTGCCCCAGGCCTGAGTCCCCTTCAGCACCCAAACTTGCTGCTGGAGCCTGCACCCCAACCCCCTGCCCCAGCTCGGAACCCCCTCCCACACTCCACCCCCTCAGCTCCAGCCTGGAGCCCTCTCCTGCACCCCACACCCTTCATTCCCAGCCCCACCCCAGAGCCCGCACCTCTTCCCCAGCCTGAATCCCCTTCCTGCACCCTGAACCCCTCATTTCTGGTCCCAGCCCAGAGCCCATACCCACTCGCAACCCCCTGCCTCAGCCTGGAGTCCCCTCCTATACTCCAAACCCCTTGGCCCAGCCCAGAGCCTCCCCTTTTTTCTCAATGGAAGCCTGACGACTATTTTCCAACAGTAACAACATTTGGGGAATAAAAAGAGAAGAGAAGAAGCAATGTGAAAAATATAGTGTGTGTGGACCATTATCCCCAGCTGTCTTTGGAGAAGGCAGTAAGACATCATGAGGCATTTATGCTAGGCTTACCAAGGCTAGAGAGAAAGTGATAAAATCTATCAAACCAGCGGCAGGGGAAGCTAGTGGCCAAGGACTGGAAAAGATCTTTATTGATGTATTCGTGTTTAATCAAATAATGAAGTTTCTTTTGATAAAAAATAAAATAAGTGCACACTAATATTCACACAGTGTTAATCTGCTTTCTGTGTTTGTCAGAGGGCATCATTGTTTAGTCTAAATATCAGAGAGTTATAAAATAGCCAAAACTGCGTTTTGCAAAGGATTTGGGAGTTTTAAAGTGCTCTGTCTTGGTTATTTAGTTTCCTCTGAAGGCCTTTTGGGGAAGGCTAGATCCCCATGTTTTTTCCTCAGTGTGAGGACAGTAGCAGAGGTCTGGAGCAGAATGCCGTATGGAAAGAATGAAAAGATTTCTTGCAGGAGCTAAGCTGGGGAGAAGAGGGCTCAGTGGAGAGC
Source organism: Dermochelys coriacea (assembly GCF_009764565.3). Classification (NCBI taxonomy): domain Eukaryota; kingdom Metazoa; phylum Chordata; order Testudines; family Dermochelyidae; genus Dermochelys; species Dermochelys coriacea. The sequence continues at coordinate 121,004,625 of NC_050072.1, forward strand.
TATATAAAGAAGATGGAAAAACTGACCCTAATGCATGGAAGATGGTCGGTTTCAGTTACATGTGATGTAAGCATGCTGAGCTATGTATGAAACTGAAGCAAGCTTTCTAGGATGACCCTATTTAAGAGGGAGGAATACCTTACACAATGGCAGGCAGAGACTGAGCTTAAACAAAAAAAGACATGACTGACTCAGAGAAGCATGTGGAATACAGCTTTCCTACATTAGTATCTGCTCTTACTTGGCATGCTAAATATATGTTGGCTTTGAGGAAAGTGAATTAAGAATAGGAAACTTACTGGCACACGATCCATTGTCTAGAGCCAAGCTCTACGATGCAACCGCATTTGCTCCAACCCCCTCAGACAGAGACAAACACCTACAAGATCTCTATCAAACGCTCTTACAACTACAATATCCACCTGCTGAAGTGAAGAAACAGATTGACAGAGCCAGAAGAGTACCCAGAAGTTACCTACTACAGGACAGGCCCAACAAAGGAAATAACAGAACGCCACTAGCCGTCACCTTCAGTCCCCAACTAAAATCTCTCCAATGCATCATGAAGGATCTAAACCTATCCTGAAGGACGACCCATCACTCTCTCAGATCTTGGGAGACAGGCCAGTCCTTCGTTACAGACAGCCCCCCAACCTGAAGCAAACACTCACCGGCAACCACATAACAAAAAAACTAACCCAGGAACCTATCCTTGCAACAAAGCCCGTTGCCAACTGTGTCCACATATCTATTCAGGGGACACCATCATAGGGCCTAATCACATCAGCCACACTATCAGAGGCTCGTTCACCTGCACATCTACCAATGTGATATATGCCATCATATGCCAGCAATGCCCCTCTGCCATGTACATTGGCCAAACCAGACAGTCCCTACGTAAAAGAATAAATGGACACAAATCAGACGTCAAGAATTATAACATTCAAAAACCAGTCGGAGAACACTTCAATCTCTCTGGTCACTCAATTACAGACCTAAGAGTGGCAATTCTTCAACAAAAAAACCTTCAAAAACAGACTCCAACGAGAGATTGCTGAATTGCAATTAATTTGCAAACTGGACACCATTAAGTTAGGCTTCAATAAAGACTGGGAGTGGATATGTCATTACACAAAGTAAAACTATTTCCCCATGTTTATTCACCCCCCCTCCCCCCCAATGTTCCTCACACATTCTTGTCAACTGCTGGAAATGGCTCACCTTGACTATCACTACAAAAGGTTGTGGGTTTTTTGGGTTTTTTTTTCCCCTCTCCTGCTGGTAATAGCTCACCTTAAGTGATCACTCTGGTTACAGTGTATATGGTAATACCCATTGTTTCATGTTCTCTGTGTATATAAAATCTCCCCACTGTATTTTCCACTGCATGCATCCGATGAAGTGAGCTGTAGCTCATGAAAGCTTATGCTCTAATAAATTTCTTAGTCTCTAAGGTGCCACAGGTACGCCTTTTCTTTTTACTGGCAGGGTTGATCTATATGACTATGCTGTGGCCTCAGTCTGATAAATGCCAATTAACTCTTTTTTGCATATCTGTTGGATGTTCAGTACAGTCAGTGGGAGCAGTTTTCCACAACTTCTTCTGTTAGGCAGGGACAGCATTAAATTTGCCTACAAAACGTTTAAATCTTTTCCATGGCCATTAATATATATCAGTATACAGGGATGTTGGGGATTTTTGTTTTGTGAATGAAACTGCTAAATTCTATTTTCAAAAGTTGAGATCCTGGAATTTGATCATCTTAAAACTAGTTTCAGAGAACACACTAACTTCATTTCTTTTCACTGTTCTTTATTTCATTTTTTGCACATATAATGAAGGGAAATACACAAAGAAGCTAGTATAACCTCGGCCAAAGCAACCTGAATAGGGAACTCTTTTGCATTTGACTAACACATCTGTTTTCCTACGGCACATTTGTTCTTGGTTTGTGGGAAAAACTTTAACAATGGCATGTCTAATGTAATCAAATTTGTCTTGAACCATTATTCTAGTATCGGAGCATGTTGCAAGGACTGAAACAGCAGTAAAGACGATCACTCTTCTTACCTCCTTCAAAACATGTAGGAGAAATGTCTTGAGTTGTTTACCAAGATACTGGCTGTTGGTATGTTTTGCATTTAGTCCTGAGCACCATCATTCTGTCCGTGAGTGTGAGTTCCGTAGTGTAGGTCCAGCTCCTCTGAAAGTTCTGTCTCCAGCACTCCATGAATCTCCCCATGTTGTTCAAGAGTTGTGGCATGTAGCCATTGTTGGGAGGTTGTCATGGTTACCAAGGAAGAAAACATCGCTTAGGCACCTAGTGTTGATCCTATGGAGGACTTTAATCAGGACTGAGACTTTGAACTGTACTTCATGTTCACTGGGGAGCCAGCACAGCTTGAGGCGTACTGGTGCAATGTGCTTACCGTGACCTGTATCCCTAAGCACACAGGCCGCTCTGTTTTGTATCATTGGGAGTTTTTTCAGAATGTGTCTTCATTTCTAAAGACGAGTTGCAATGATCGTGCCCAGAGTTCACAAATGTGTTATCTCTGCCTGAGACCAGTAGCTCAAACTACATTTGAGTACACCTTTAAATACCTGCAACTTAAGTGAGAGACCATTTGAAGTATATTACTTTCACACAGAGTACCAGATGCATAGAATGTTGCAACTGTATTGCATGCATGTTTGTTAATTACCAAGACACAATGGTGTTGTCTATTAGACTTCTTTTTCTTAAACCTCTACTGTTGCATTACTAGCTAAACTAGTGGTAGCAATGGTGGGATCAGGCAGCTGCTGGCATTTTTGCCAGAATGATATCTAGACTAGTTCTGGTAAGGGTGAGATGACATAGGGGTATAAATGACGGTGCCTTGTCTACATTCATGCCCCCACTATTGTTACTGCTTCTGGAACTGCACAAGTGGTAATACAATGCTGGAAGATCAACAGCACAACAAGTCTACGCTAGACACAGGCAACAAAAAACTCAAATTTTTCAGAAGAAGGGTCGTTGCTGTTTTCTGAAATGGTTTAGCATACTTATTGAAGTGGCAGACTCATTTAAAATATCATTTTATGCACTCAATTAAACTATCCAGATAAATTATCTAAAACTATGCAAGAGATACCTGACAAAATGAGGATGTTAGAAAGAATATATCTATGGCAGTGGAAGACAAAGTTAAAATGTTTGAATAAATTCTCCCCCATAAAACAAAAATCAGTCAACAATTGAACCTTAAACCAATAAGTGACACAAGGGAATACATTTATCATACTTCACAAAAAACAGTTTGTTTCAGTGGTGTAAGTAGCACAAACAAAAAAGAATGAATGCAAACTAAAAATTACCAAGGGCTGCTATACTTCTGTTCATCCTCCAAATTATTTCAGCATGTCTTGGGAAAGCTGAGATCATTATATTACCTTTAACTACAATTGCCTGTCTCCTTTAGAGATGGGTAATGAGCAGTAATGTTTGTATTTTTTTTAAATATAACACTGGGATGTTTCTGAAGAAGTTTGGGGAATTTTCAAGTATTTAATTGCATTCTTGAATAAGCATATTTTGCTTTTAAAACTGAGTATCAGTTATGTTGAGACTCAAGCTACTAGTAGTTAGTCTGTTCTGATGGTGAAAAATTATGCAGTTAATGTGATCATACTCTATCATGCTGCAGTATTTAGACAGTTTGGAGGGGAGGGGAGATACTTTCCATTTTTGAAATCCATCCCTGGTTTACAATTAGAGATATGAGAGTAGTTATATTATCTTTGTTTCAAATAAAAAATAAAATGTTGGTTTATCATGTTGGTACTTTAGAAATTGTTAATATCATTGAAGCTGAAAACTAATTTTTCTGAAACAATTTTCCTGGTGAAGAAATGCATGCATATAATGCTGGTACTATGTATGTCACAATATCTCATTTCTTTTGAAACATACATTGGAATTTTTTTGTTAACATGTTGCTGGATTCAGTATGTTTGAATTTAGTTTTACATGTCTGGGTTCAATATTTTATTGTCCTGAACCAAACTTTCAAAGGTGCCCTTTGAAACTTCTCTTGGAAGTCTTCTGTAAATGGTCATGCATCCAATAGGCAAACTGTGCCATGCAATTAAATTAATCGGAGATTGGTTTGGAGGCAGTTTGGTATTTCGGTCGTTATGCTTACATGGCTTTCTTGATGATCTAAAAGGTTTTTTTCCTTCCTTCTAGGAGTGGATGCCAGCATGATTGAGATCTGACCAACTGTGTCAATACTTCAGGTGTGGAGGAAGGGCCTAACAGAGTTAACATCTGCTGAGCAACCATGGCAGTCCCATCTGCTTTGGTGCCCTCCTCAATGATGTCGTTACCACAGGTAATTGAGGTGAGTAGACTAATACAAAATTCTGGTAGAGTAGAGTTGATCAAACTTGTGTACAGAAAGATGTTAAGATTGGATTCCTAATCATTGGCTAGCTTGGTTTCAAGTCATTGATAGAATTCCTCCTAATGTTTTGTACTCTGGATATACTCGGCATTCATTGCATAATGTTATCCTTTTTGTGAAGTGACAGTATTCTGTTAGTAGCTACAGTACTTTATTAATAGAAGCTAGTTCACAGTCCATTGTTTGTGTTTTGGTCACACCTTGAGGTCCCAACTGGGATCAGGGCCTAATTGTTCTAGGCGCAGTCATGTGCACGCTCATTCTTTCACTCACACACACACATGCACGCAAAAGCAATTAGTCTACATTTGTTTTTGTTAATGAGAAAACACAGGAAGTCTCTATTGGCCAAAATATTGCTACTAAATTCACATCCATTGACCAAATGTTACATGAGCTAGCAGGGACTGTACTACCCCTACATTAGAAAATGAACAATTCAGCTACATGTAGAGTATGTCTAAACTGCAAAAATAAACAAACCAAAAAAAGCCCTCAAACAAAAAAACGGCAGGTTAGTTAACATGAGTTAACACACTTTTTTTTTTTTTGCAGTGTACACACAGTGTAGATATAATCTCTAAACACTCATGAGTTCATCTCTTTTTATATGTCTGTCTTATCACAGCACTATTACAAAGATTCTGATTCTTCATTAAGTTCCAGATAGGTAGACTTGTGTGTCTGAATGAATTCCCACTGTGATCAGTGCACCTGCATGAATCTGACTTTAAGACTGCTGTGCTAGTCAATTTAAAATGTGTAATGACTGTAAACCAACTGGCATATAGCTTGTAATACGCTATATCATCCAGGATCACTACATATGTAAAAAAAATTATTACGTGAGATTTTGAATTGCTGCTATTTGTAGACTAAAGTAAGGTGTGTGTGTGTGTGTGTGTGTGTGTGTGTGGTTTTTATTTTATTTTATTTTTTTTTACAGCAGGTATGAACATAAAGAACCAAAATGGCTAATGGGAACGATGATTAGGTTGGAACCAAGTCAATTAATGCAAACTAAACACACAGAGATTTTTCTTTGTTTGTTATTTTGTTTGTATTCTCTGTAAGCACTTTAAATCTTTAAAATTTAATAAAACTTAAATGTTTTCCAGGCTACCTAGGAAGTCCCAATGCTTCAGTAAATATAGTTTTTGTGGCGTATATTATTCTGTCTAGTCAGGAGAGGTGACAACATTTTTCTGCAGAGGAGATTGAGACAACATTTTCAGGGATTTTTTTCTTCTTCTGTGCTTGGAAGTAAGGTTGCATACCTCCTGTGGGAGCTGGATTACATTTAATTTACATTAAAAAAAAACCTGATCCTCTTTTTGAAAACTCAAATTATGGATGCAATCAGATTTCCTCATGTTAAGTGGACAGTTATCTAGGAAATACATTGAAAACACTGGATATATTTATTTTAGAAAGAGCAAATCTAATTCTTCTCTGCCCCACCCCCATCCTTTCATTATGGCCCTGATCCTGCACGGGGAGGTCCATGGTCCCTTAATCCTGGATGGATTCCCACTGATCTCAGTAGGTCTCTGTGTAGGAACAAGAGTCCACACTTGTAGATCCTTGTCCAGGAGTGGGACCTACAATTGCACCTGATGGCACTTCCAGAGGTAAAATTCTTTCAGTGTCACCCCAAAAACTAAGATTGGTAAGGTGATCTCCTTCCTGAATGTTTTCTGGAGTGGGTAACAGGTGCTTTTTGAAAGTTTGAAAATTCAGATGAGCTTCCAAAAGTTGTTTGGTGGTACTAGATGGTCTAATCTTTTTGAGAATTGTCCATCACTAATTTCAGCACTGTCAAAGGTTCTGATGCTTTGGTAAAGTCTTCTGAATGATCAAAACCTCCTCAGTAGAGTCCCTTCATAAGCCCCCTCACCCTGCTGAGCTGTCTCAGGTTCTCGGTACACCACCCTTTTCCTCCTTCCAGCATACTGTTACCACAGATAAAAAATGATTAGGTACTTGGGTGCATGGCTTAAGGGATGTTAGTAAAATTTATAGCTGAAGGGTGGTGAACGTTCAGGGCAGTTGGCTCATCCAGAATTGAAACCTAGTTTAAGCAATCTCTGCTCCAGGAGGCTGTTCTACACATTAAACGAATCCATTTGTTTTTCATTCCAGTAACTCATAATGTGTTCAGATGTTTTAGGCATTTTTATTTTTCCAATACATTTAAAAAAGATGTAGTCACATTCCACGGTAGGGATTTGTCTTTTTCTAATTTCCAAATGGTTAGGCCATTTTATTTCTAAAAGTCTTATTGTAAGAATTTGTAATATTGGCCACTTTTGCTGGAGTTAATTAATAATGAATAACAGTAGAAATCCTCAAGTGGTATCTTTTTACTGAAGATCATCCTACATTAACCCCAGACAAGGTTCTTTGGGTCTATCACATCTTTTAACATGAGATTTAAAGAGTTAGTCAAGATTTAACTAGTATAAAAGATCACTATTTTTCCATAGTTTTTCTTTGGTACAAGCATAGATTATCCATAATCTGTCCATACTGTACATTAATTTTGCAATTCATTTTGGTATGGCTGTTAGCTGCTCTTTTTTTATATTCAGTATGCAGAAAAGAAGAATGAGGGGGGAATTTGATAGCTGCTTTCAACTACCTGAAAGGGGGTTCCAAAGAGGATGGATCTAGACTGTTCTCAGTGATAGCAGATGACAGAACGAGGAGTAATGGTCTCAAGTTGCAGTGGGCAGGTTTAGGTTGGATATTAGGAAAAACTTTTTCACTAGGAGGGTGGTGAAGCACTGGAATGCATTAGCTAGGGAGGTGGTGGAATCTCCTTCCTTAGAAGTTTTTAAGGTCAGGCTTGACAAAGCCCTGGCTGGGATGATTTAGTTGGGGATTGGTCCTGCTTTGAGCAATGGGTTGGACTAGATGACCTCCTGAGGTCCCTTCCAACCCTGATATTCTATGATCTTGTATGATTCACAACTAACTTGCAAAATAACTAATGTCCCTCTCTGCCTTCAGTGCCTAAAATCTTTGCCCCATTTTAATCTTTCTTTTGTTTAATGTGAAATTATGTGTGTATCAGGAAGGACGGTTATGGTTTGTCACTGTATGTAGTACAGTGTTCAATATAATTGAACGCCCTTTTGTTAAAACTTGCACGTAACTTAAAATGTTCTCCATCTTATGTTTGTGCTCACATTGTACATGAAGATGTGTGCACATCCTGATGGTTATGCAGATTAATTCTTAGAAGTTTGTGAAGATTATGAAGTTTAGGAGGAGGAGGTGACTAGGAAATATGAATAACTTCTGTTAAAGCTGCTCACTGTACGTACCAACACCTCTCAAATCCTTCAAGGAAAGGCACTTGAACAATGAAAGAATCTAAGAATAAATCTCTCAGGTGTTGGTTACTTTGCCCACATACAGAAATGGATAGCAATAGATTGTAAGTTCTTTGGGGCAGGGGGCCATCTTTTTGTTTTGTGTTTGTATAGCGTCTAGCACATTGGGATCCTGATTCATGCTTAGGGCTCAGAGGCATTACAGCAATACAAAAAATAATAGTAAAAAAATCACTCTCCTTAACTGAAGTAGTGTAGAGACACAAAGTAACCAACACTTGACAAACATGATTCTTCATCTTTAGAGTCTTGGACTGATTTTTTTTAAAGTGTGACTTCCTCCTACTCCTTTTTCCTCCTTCCTTTCAGCCAATCTTTCCCCCTCATCTTCATCAAGGCAAAAATGCTACACAGAGAGATACGTTGTATGAGCCTCATAGTGTAGTAGGTTAAAAGCTTTACTGAGTGGCCAGCAGGAATCTTGAGGAAGCATTTCAGGATGCCTGGAAGGCTGTATATTGTTTGCAAGGGGAAACGATAACTAATGATGTTCTAGACAGGATAATTTACAGCATAGAGTGATTAGAAGGTTGCCTTTAAAGATGAGGTGGCAGATAAGGGAGAGATTATTATATTTTTTCCCACAGTGGGAAATTAGAAGCCAGAAACAGTTGATCCATCCTGTTTACACTTCACAGCTTCAAGAAGAAATTATTTGCTCTTATGAACTAAGAGCTCTTCGAGCACTTCAAACATGCTAGAAAGGTCGTCGTTCTCTTGTTGTGTTTTTGTTTACATTTTGATTTTTTATTTTGCCAGCAGAGGATTTTGCCAGCGAGAGCTACCTAGTGCTAGATGTAAATGGAGACGCACAAATAAATAGCTGGAATCGCTCTAAAAGAGAGTCCAGAAGACAGCTTTCATTGTCCTCTCCGCGCTTGCCAAACCAGTCTTCAGAAAGCAATTCTCTTTTTGAAATGGAATAAGTTTCTGTTCCCCGCTCTTCTCCACGTATTCCTGCTTCTTCATGGAGGAGACCTGGATTCCCATGTACTAATGCTGTAACTTTTTAAGTGTGGCAATGAGTAGGAGGGGAAAAGGGCAGGGAGAATGCAATGGTAGCTGATATTGGACCTGTGTATTTTCAATCCCATTTCTAGCCTCTCTCTATTGGCACTGTAGCTTTATTCTTCCATGTGCTTAATCTGAGCTCTTTTCCCTGACTCATTATACTGAATAATCCTGTAAGACATGCTGACATGCCGACCTCTTCCTTACACTCCTTACCCCCATTGTGAAGGTGAAATCCTAAGTCAAGATATCATGACCTTTAATGTAGGTGATGTGAAATGACTGTTTGCTTCAGAAAAGGGGGAAATGCACAGCATTGGGGTTTGCTTCTTCCAAACGTGGCATAGTAGAAAACTCCAGTCACTGACATGTGGCTAAATAGTGGTAGTGCCAGCAGCTTTGAAAAGGTGATTAATTGAACTCTTTAATTGCAGTACAGTCAGTGGAATTACAATGACAGTGTTGGAATAAAATGAACAACAAACATTAGAGGGGAGAAATGTTGATACATTTTTCATTCCAGTAGAAAGTGTTGCTGTAATTTAAACTAATGAGACTATCTTACTAGTGTCTCCCTAGTCTAGATTGTCATAGAATGATCTGGGTTCTTCTGCCTCCACAGCGGCTATTCCTGATAGGCTGTTGAACTGTAGCTCTCAGCGACCCCGCTGAAGTCTGTGTTGATAATAGACTTAGTTTTAATGCTCATAACTATTGACTCCTGAGGACAGTCTTAATATAGAAAAGATCAGCAAAGCTATTACTGTCCCCTCCACTTAGACAAAACAGCATTGTCTGTGGTTTGGGGTTGGCACCCAATTGCAGGACTAAGCAGAGTGAAGTATGTAGCATTTTTCCCCCTCAAGGTGAGTAAACAGATTAAAGTCATTACCAAAACAGATGTCTGGTAGTGCTGAGTACTTTGAGTGAGAGAGCAAATCAGCTGTGGTCAGACAGGCCAGGAAATGAATAACTAGTGATAAACATGAATTCACCCAATTACAAGCATTTCATAAGGGGAAACTTAAATACTGTGTGGCTTTCTCATTGCACCAAATGAAATGGTCAGTGTTCAAAATATGTATTCATGGTTTCAGAGTAGAATAGCATTGTGTCTTATGGATTTCTGGTTGTTCGGGCTTGAATGTGTCACTGATAGAGAGCCCATTGTTGCAAGTGTCCCAAAAAGAGGGGTTCTGTTATGTACATCTTCATATATTCTGTTTAGACGTGTTTCATGGAAGAGTCCATCAAAGCAAAGTAAACTGAGAGACTGATCAATGCTGTCTGTGTACTCAAAGGTCCAGTATATTGCCAGGAAAAAGTATTTCAAGAGGTAAATACTGAGTAGTCTTATTTCCATTTAAAAACTTGTTTTTCTACCCCAAGCTAAATGTCCTATACTAGTAAACATAATTCTAAATAAACATTTTCCTTACTGGCTAAGTTTTCCCACACGCTTACCTTGCTTGTACACTGCATGGAAAAGCTGGAAGGTGCATCTTATTTGGAAGTAAAGAGTGGTCCAAGCATCCTATTGTAGAGAACCAATCTTGCACCCATTGAAGCCAATAGTATTTTGATATAAATAGAATTGGACACAAAGTCTACGCGTTGCAGTTCACTATGGACTGAAAGCACTGAATGCATTTTGATAGCTTCTTTCATCTCAAAGTACATCAGTGCAGAGACTGTGTGTGTACAGCAATTAACACAATCAGACCTTGAACCTGATTGAGGCCTCTGGGAACCGGTGCAATTACACATTATTTTAATAAGAGCAGTAAACCTGCAGTTGCCAAGTGAACATCCCAACTTGCTGTGCAATGCAGTCCAATGACATCAGAGATTTTCTGGCCAAGATTTCCAAAGGTGGTAATGAGTGATTTATGGCTGCCTGGCTTGACATCTTTTAAAGGAGCCTGATCATTTTAGGTTGGGTGCTCAGCATTATCTGAAAATGGTGAGCTGGCACCTCTTTCATGATGCTTTCTTGGTTCAGAATATAGGTTTTTTTCATTACAGTCAGTCAGTCTCTGGCTGTTTATGGTTGCTGAAGTGCATTTGGTCCACATTTTCAAGGCTGGCTGGTGCATTGAGGTGTACCTTCATTTGCAGAATCTGAGATGCAAGCTGGGCGTGGACTGGACTAGAAATTTCAGTAGATACTAACTCAGATGCCTAATGCAATACTTTAAATGTTACCATTGTTAACTATTTCTCTGCTTATCGAAACATGTAAAGATAAAGGACCGTATTATGAAGACCTGCACAATCTACTGAGTGACAGTGGTATTATAGCACAAGCGTGGTCTTGGAAGAGTACCACACCTGCCCTGTCTCACTCCTCAAAGTGGAGTCAAAGCCCAGGATATCTCAACCACCTCCAAGGAGGCAACAAGCTCCCATCGACTTCCCTTATGCTTCTTAGGGAGGTGGAGTACACAAATTGATGGGAGAGTGCTCTCCCATTGATTTAGCGTGTCTTCACTAGACCTGCTAAATCGACACTTGCTGCATCGATTGCAGTGCCGATCTACCGGTACGTGTGGGCATGCCCTTAGAGAGGAGCAGTATGGTTATTAGCGCTGCCTATTCATGCATGTGAGCATTGCTTGTTCATTGCTGCCCCATTATATGGCAGGTTACCTATAAAACCAAGGAAGGTGTTGACTTTCCTTCAGTGCATCTCTTGATGCCTACAGTTCTTTTGTGTTTTTGTGGTGGTCTTAGCAGTCATGGGCTGCGGACGTTCTGGGCATGATTCTCATGCAGATTTAGAGCACAAACTAAAATGACTGTGCAAAATGTATGTAAAGTGCTACCAGATAATGTTTTACACTCCATATTGTAAGATGTAAATAGCTACACATGATGTGAGGCAGTGGAGAATCAGGCTCTCTGTTCCCAAGTTCCCTCTTTTGTGGACTTCACAGCAAGGCATTTACTTTCTTCTAAATGTAAGAACTTGAAAATAAGGGTTAATATCTTTACTCAAACATAGATTTTGATGAATACATTTGTGTGTAAAAAATATATATATTTGTTACACTTGGTTTTTGTATCTCCTTTTTATCTTGCACGCTGCAGCCATGTCATTTTAGTCTATGCTCTAACTCTACGTTTACCACTAACCAGACCCTTTTCAACTTGCAATGTTACTTTTCTGAAATATGGTTTTGTAATTATGGGATGGGTGGGGAATTATTCATATGCTGACTAACCTCTTACCCTTTATTCTGGGCCCCTGGCTGGGACTGCTGATTTGTCTCAAGTCTAGCCTTCTGGGTACATTAGTAGATTTAAAGTCATGTAGTTAAATTCAAAGCAGCAGTGCTTTTTTCCTGACAACTCCTGTAGTAAATACTCTATGTGAATCCAAGTCTCTCTCAGTACAGAATCCCACATCCTTCCTGACTCTAAATTTCTGTTGAAGAAACTGTCTTCTGGATCTCTCTGAGTGCACTCAGATTACCTCTTCTCTCCGGGATCTTTGTTAAGTAGGAAGCAAGGTAGTCAAGATCTCATCTTGCAAAAGCAATCAGTCTGCTCTGAGTTTCATTGGCTTTGGGAAGGCTGTATACAAGCTGAATCCCTTTGCAAAATTTCAGGCATTGAGTTTTATTTGATGTTTATTATAAGCATGATTTTGATCCCTCCCTCAACATTTTAAAAAACCCCAAAAGCCTTCATCCCTTCTGTATGTTTTCTAACAACATAAGAAAAATGTGGCAGAATTTTTAATTTTAATTATAGATGAGATTTTTGCTTTTTTGATAAAAACTTATTGGGGGGATTTTAAAACTTATTTTTATTATTCTTTCAGTTTTTAAAATGTCAGGTACTATTGAAAAAACATTTGGAAATTCCAGGATGAGCCATTTTCCAGGTCCGAAGATTACACAGCGATAAATAAAAAATAACGCACTTGAGTGTTCTTTTTTAGGTAGGCTGGGTAGCTAATTTTAGAGCTGTTCACTAATGAGCTTTGAAAACTGTCAGGTCCCAGCAGGGTTTATATACCATGACCATTAACCCTTCAGACCCTCCCAGTGCTAACGTATGCTCCATTTAGAAAATATCAGTCAATTGCTAGTGGTCTGAAAACTAGTAAGTATTTGTTTTTCACCCTGAAAATCAGGTTATTCCCAGTTTTGCTGCAGTGAATTCCCAGAGCTCTTCTATCGAGTTCCTGCTTCAGCTAGCCAGCACCTCCCTCTCACTCACATTCTCTACCATAAGAGAAAAGGTGGTGATGGAATCTTCACCAACCTCAGATATCCTTGTCCTCTTGACTCACTGGCTCCTCTTTGCTAGCCCCTGAGCTGTTCCCGTGCCATTCCCCAGAGAGATGGAGTGGATGCTGTTGCAATTCTCTTAATACCAGGTTTTTCATGCACCTGGCAGAGGAGGGAGAGTAGCTGAGGCAGGATGTTTGTTCCCCACCCAACTATATCCTGCAGGGTGGTTACAAGACAATATCCATGATTTGGCCCTAGTGTGGTTTTTAAAAAAGGGGAGTTATGAGCCTAAAGGAAAAAAAAAGATAGGAAATAGCCATCTTTGAGCCTTTTGCAAAGTTGCCTTTCCTGCAAGAGTGAAGATTGGGCATTGATTAGAGGGGCAGAGTGAATTTTATTCATTAAATCTGAGTGCTGAATCTCCTGGCCCTGTCTTGCTTTGGTTAGAACTATTTCTAATAAAGTTTTAATAAATACGATTTTACAAATGTGACCATCTCTTAACAAACTTTTATTTTATTTTGTTGGGAGGAATTGGCTCTTTGAGAGGTAAGTTCAGCCTGATGTGATTAACCAGGTACTCTGAGTCTGGCTTCCTTCTCTTCTGCCTTTCATTTGTCTCATCTATGCTTCACAATAGACTTATTTCCTGAACATTATAAAGATGTATTTAAGATGAACATTTGCAATTCAGTTTAAATCAACTTCTGCAAAAATCATCTATTACATGGATAAGGTAAAGTTTAGGATCTTGAACATCTGTTTTTAACTGGGCTATGAAATGCTGAGAGTGAAACTTCAGGAAATTAAAATAAAATATAAACTTCCCTGCCTCTTTCCTGAAGGGGCAGGAGCTGGGGACAGTCCTGTCTGTTTGCTTATGCCATTATGTTAGGTTAACGCTTTGGATGTCCAAAGACATCCCCTATTCTTTTATTGCTTGGCCATAAGCTGTCGTGTAGAACCATTCAGTATATAAATGCATTTTCTTGGAATCTCAGCATCAGTAGTTGGGTGGTTAACTCTTCTATAAAGATGTGTGCTGGAATTAGGAGAGCTGATCAGCTGCAAGCTCCCCTGTTTGAATTATGTCAGCAAACCACACCTGATTACTATCCCAGATATGCCTCTTGAGGTCTCTTAAAATTCCAGTAGTGACCATGAATCAATTGTCCTTTTCCTTCTCAAGAGCAAACACCTGCATGTCTGAAATGTAGAAATGCCTTTCTTTCCCTTGGGAATAGAGATGACTCTTACCAGCAGTTACAGACTTTAGACTAACATCCACTGAAAAGCAAACCTCTTTCTTTTTGAAACTCCTCGAAAGAGCAGTTTGTAGAGCACTGTGCCCCACTGTCTTCAGTATTATTAGACTCTACAGTCAGGTACTTTTTAGGATACTCAAGTTCTATAGCATTCCTGAATTTAACCAATTATAGTTTAAGCATACCCTATATTCATATATGCATTGTTTGCATATATATTTCCTGCTGGCTTGGTGATTCAGTTTTTATACATAATTGAGATACATTACACTTAACATTGCTACCTGTAATGCATTGATTTTATCATAGCTTGCTTATGGGTGTATGGCGTGGTGGGGGTTCTGACAGGAAGGGGCCAATGCTATATACTCAACTGTTATATGAATTGCATTTTTTAAGCTAACTCTATTTTGCAGAACAACTACAAAAATGTACTCCTCAAAGCTATATTTGCAAGGATAAACTGGCTTCCCTAATCAGTTGCGGAGAGGCAACACTGAAGCTAGACCATAAATATGGGTATTGACCATCTGAAAAAGAAATTCCAGCAACTAAACTTAGTGCATGAATGTAACAGAGAACATCCATTGATAGATTTATGACCAGAAGGCACCATTAGATCATCTAGTCGGACCTCCAGCCTAACACAGGCCAGAGAACTTCATCCAATTTACTCCTGTAAAATTTGCAAAAAGTCTGGTTTTCAGATAATCAGATTCTGGCAAAGCTTTTTATAATGTTCACTAATTAAATCCTATACGACTTCCCCTCTCTCCCAAGGGTTTTTATACTTGACCTATTATTCTCTCTCAATCTTTAAACAAAGAATTTAAAGCCATATGTGTTATGTCCTTAAGTCTGTCCTACTGAAGGTATCCACTGTACATGAGTTGCCCTATTCAATTGAGGGGTTCTGTAAGAGATTTTAATTGATAAATAATTAGGACTTAAAGGCCAAACGTCTAGGAAAGAGCTTTATTTGAAGAGTTATAAAAGTTAAGCTCAGCCTGCTAAGCAGTGTTTAGGTTGGAGGGTAAAATTATTGTAACTAAAAGGACATTTTTATTCCTTAACTTAAGTTTTACTTAAGTTTTAGCTGCTCTGCAACACGTTTTGTGTATACATGGAAAATTTTGCCATGTTGGTTTACAGGAATTGCCCTAATAGTGTTGACTTTCACAAATGACAATTAGTGCAAATAACTTTTAATAATTCCAAAGAAATCTTTCTGGGGCTGTTTTTACTCAGCTCCACCCCCCAATTCTGTTTCCCAGTTGTGTGCATACTTAGTTCTAACGGATTAGTAATACTAAAAGTACAGCTTTATACATAGTGAGTAGAGCTGGCTGAAAAATTCTGAATTATTTTGAGGAGGATAAACAATTTTGTCACTAAATTTTTTATTATTATTATTTTATTTTGACCAGTTCTAATAGTGGGTCTTGTTCTCCACTCCATGATTCCCACCCATTCTTACACAGGTGAAATTCCAGTGCAGTCAGTTGAGTTCCACAGGCATAAAACTAGTGTAACAGAGCAGAGAGTCAGACACCGTGAATAAATATAAGATTTTTTAAAACCATCTTTAAGTTGTGCTACATAGTGCAGCAACAATAATATAAAAATAAGTGCATGTACCCTGGAGTTCGCCTTTTGGGAATTCCATCCTGCGTAATGATTTGGGAAGAAAATAATTTAGTTAATGAGAGAGTGCCCTTTTTTATGCGTTAAGAAATGTTTTAAGATACTGGTAGGGTATAGGGTTGATTTTGTTGAGCCCATATAAGCATTCAAAAGGCAATTTTGAAAGGAGAATGAATAGATAAAAACCATTCATCTCTAAATTGGTTCCTGATACAGCTGTAATGTCAGGAAATCAAGAAATAAAGCTTGATGCTGTTAATATTAGTATGGCTAAAACTTTCTGAATATTCCCTGTCTCCTTCACCTCACCCCAAACTAAAAAAAAAAAAGGCCATTTTGGGTGATACTTCGATTTTAAGGCACAGACCTGAGCAAGGAGTGGTGCTTAAGCTATTTAATCCCAGGTGTTGAGGGACTTGATTAGACTAAAATTGAGGGAGGGAAAATAGTGAAAATAACAGGCCTGTTGCTTTTGTTTGTGGTATTTTTATTTATTTCTTGGGCAGTGTACTGAGTACTACAAAGGATATGGAGTAGACAAGCCCTTGCACCAAGACATTTACAATTAGAGATCAGCTATTAAAGTAAGCTCATGCATTCCATGCTGAAGAGAACAGAAGGAGTGGTAGGGGAATGCCTTTATTGAATGTCACTTTTGGAAAACTTGAATGATGAGCTTGTTGAGATGCATGCTAAAAAGGAGGTGCCCTGAAAGAAGAGGAAGGGTAATAGTTACCTAAGGCAGTCTAGTCTATTTTTATGTATCAGTAACATACTTAATGGTTCTTTTAATACTGTTTAAAGCTCTCTCATTACATATCATGGGCAGCATTGTCTGTATTAAACTTGATTTATTTTTTAGAAGGACTGTATGTATAGCAGGCTGTCAGAATTGCTAGGCAGCTTACAGCTACCACAGAAAAAATTCTACCTCCAAAGACTGATATAAGCACCTTTGGTTCCCTGTAGTCTGAATGCCAGTTCTAGCATTGTAACAACAATTGTATTGTCATCTTGGATATGAATTTAAATACATTGTCTGCAGAATTATTCATGTTTCCTTGCTTCAGCATGTGCCTTACTTGCAGAGACAAGTTTGCAGTCACTGGAATGCTGCTTTCAGTTCTGATGTCTGTTTTCTCTTTTTTTTTTTTTTCAGTCCACAGTCATGAGTGAACCCCAGTGCTACTACAATGAAAACATTGCCTTCTTTTATAACCGGAGTGGAAAATACTTAGCCACTGAATGGAACACTGTCAGCAAGCTTGTGATGGGACTGGGTATTACCGTCTGTATCTTCATAATGCTGGCCAATCTCTTGGTTATGGTGGCTATTTATGTCAACCGCCGCTTCCACTTTCCTATTTATTACTTAATGGCCAATTTAGCTGCTGCGGACTTCTTTGCAGGGCTGGCCTACTTTTACCTAATGTTTAACACGGGACCCAACACTAGAAGATTGACTGTAAGCACCTGGCTTCTTCGCCAGGGTCTCATCGACACTAGCCTGACAGCCTCTGTAGCCAATTTGCTGGCCATTGCTATTGAGAGGCACATTACGGTCTTCCGAATGCAGCTGCATACTCGGATGAGCAACCGACGAGTGGTGGTAGTAATTGTTGTCATCTGGACTATGGCCATTGTCATGGGTGCCATACCAAGTGTCGGCTGGAACTGTATCTGTGATATCACCCATTGCTCCAATATGGCGCCACTCTATAGTGACTCTTACTTGGTCTTCTGGGCTGTTTTCAACCTGGTCACTTTTTTGGTCATGGTGGTCCTATATGCTCATATCTTTGGGTATGTCCGCCAAAGGACTATGAGAATGTCCAGACACAGTTCTGGGCCCCGCAGAAATCGGGACACCATGATGAGTCTCCTGAAGACCGTGGTCATTGTGCTTGGTGAGTGTCTACTTCAGCAAAAATGTTCCTCTCTGTTTCCCATAGCGTAAGTTAATAAAACATTTCATTAGTGCTAGAGGAGAACTGGAACGTGCATGCTCAAGAGTCCCATTGGCACATCATAAATTTGTGGGGGATGGGAAAGGAAGTGATGAGCGAGCGAACACCAAGTGTTCATACCACTCTTGCAATTATCATATTTATGGCAGTGATATCTGAATCTCAATCATTCTATAATTCCACATCTGTCCTGGTAATATAACTTTTTTTTAGGGAACACTTCAGGGAGTGATGGAAAACAGGACATGGATTATAATGCTGATATGCAAAAGGCAGTAACAGCCCCTTCCCCAGGGGGAGCTTCACTTACATTTCCTGGTCCATTATAAACCTCCCCAATGCAGACACGTACCCTCTTTCATAGAAACTTTATCCCCCAAGAGTCTTTCTTGTGCTAGGCCTGTGTATTTGGCAGAGCTAAGCAGCTGCAGCACGGAAGTGGCACAGAGGTAGCTGCTACTTGCTGCATGCTTTTCATCTCCCAGGTAAGCACCCGTTGTGTTTGCCCTCTCTTGTTGCTCAAGAAGTGGCACACTCTCACAGGTGTCTGTTGCCATATTTGGAGATAGTCCAGGTAACACATGCTTGACTTGCTTCTGTGGCACAAAACCGTTCCCTCTGTTCAGTGACTGATGTTGTCAAAAACTATTAAATCTCACCAAGTGAAGTGAAAGTATGTCCCGCTAGGTTCAGATCTCTATTATATAATGTTCAAATGCATGGACATCTTTGTTATATTATTAGTTACATTAACATGAATTGGTGGAAGTTTATATTTAACTGCCTGCTGACTAATCTTGGAGCAAGAGGCAAGGATCTGTGCTTTAGTTTCATTAATACAAGCAGGTAAGTGTTGGTGTGCTGACTTAGCTCAGACTTTGGTAGAGGAGCAAATGTCTGTGTGCCATAGCAAGAACAAGCTGGAAATTTACCAACAATTCATGTTATTGTATTGTCTCTTTACTTGCATCATTATCATGTTTTGCTTTTCTCTCTAGAGTAGAAAAATTGTTTTGAGGTGGGTAAGATAAAATGGGTACACTTTTCCCTTGATTCATGGACTGCACTGCTCCACTCAGCACTGTTTTTAAACCCAACCCATCCTACCTCCCTTTCGCCAAATTCAGGCAGGCAGATGAGGTTCAGAAGAAAGCTTCAGCTCTGAGCGTATCTTCCGAAAGCAAATCTATGTTCTCCCTTTTGGATGAACTGCCACTCTTTCCAACTGTGTAGCAGTAAAGTACTTCCTGTCACGTAGCTGGCTGGTTAAATCCCGTAAACCAGGCAAATAGTAAGCATTTCTATCAGTGCTTTGAAATAGTAAAAAATTACCGAGTAAATCTCATGTGATAGTTAATGCCAGTTATCCTTGGGACTAAGATTGTCTGCGCTGGTAAAAGTCGGGGGAAATCTCTCTTCACTCTTCTCCTTTCTCCTCGCAGTTCAACCAGAAGTTTATGCTGAAGAGTTGGGTATCAGATTCAGCCTTTCCTTAATAGTAAGGCTGAACTGAGAACTTAAACTGAGACATCTTCTCTCCTGGGGCATTGCTGAAAACAGTAGGAAGAACTCAGAAGGTTAATTAGCATAAATCACACTAATTTAATGTCACTGCTAATATCTTTAAATAACAACCACCATGGCTCCTTGGTATGTTATTCTGAATAATAATTGTTAGCACGTGCAGATTGCTACATAATTTTAACAGGCTCATTGCACTTGACATTACTGATTCCGTAATAGTGCTGACATCCATTCAGTGATGCTCATGTTCTCTATATGCACTAAATCTTAGGCCATGTCTACACTCGCAAGCTTACAGTGGCACAGCTGCACCAATACAGCTGTGCCACTGTAAGAGCGCTTGTGTGCCTGCAGTATGCTGACAAGAGAGTTCTCCCGTTGGCATAATAAAAGCAGGCCCAACAAGCAATGGTAACTATGTCGGTGACAGATGCTCACGTGAGCGCTTATGCCAGCAAAACTTGTGTTGCTCAGGGGAGTGTTTTTTTCACACCCTTGAAAGTTTTGCTGACATAAGTGCTAGTGTAGACTTGGCTGTAGTCCCATAAAACACTTCTTGAGAAGTCTTATAAAATTGCTTTCCTTAAAAAACAAGAATGAATGCGGTTCCCAGGTTCCAGCACTTTACTGTGTGTGTTTTACTGTGTGGCCAACTCTTCTATGAAATGTGTATCCTGTGCGTAACAGGATATTAAGTATAGGGCACTTGAAGTAGCTTTTAGAAACAGATTAGATGCTTACATGAAAAATAAAAGCTGTAGTTACACTTGCTAGGACAATCTACAAGGGCTGTGAATCCTCATAATCCAGGGTATTGGGCTGACTGCTAGCTGGGGTCAGGAAGGAACTCACTGAACCACTCTACTGGGTGTATTATTGCCATTAGCTATATGTTTAGAAGGCTTCTTCTGGAGTATTGACGTTGGTGGCTGTGGGGACCAAGGGACTGAAGTAGGTAGACGACCAGTCTGTTCCAGTAATTTTCCTTATCTGTAGAAGCCAATTAAAAGTCAACATTCAGCAACCATAGCCACACAGTTAGTATAGCTATCGCCTTTGTGGCTGTGGTTTGCAAATGCTGATTTCATAGTGATGACCACTGTAAGGATTACCGAAAAAAGTAAAAAATTAGTATTTGAGGCCAACATATTCAAACTTGGGTCTCTAAAGTTACCATCCAGGCCCCAATTCAGCAAAGAACTTAAGTATGGGCTTAAATCCCATTGGGTCTTAAGCACATATTTAAGTGCTTTACTGAATGAGGGCCTTGAATAGGTTGCATGGTTTTTATAGCCTTTGACCACCTGTACAGTCACCGGTGCTGAACCCCTCTGAAAATCAGCGCACTTGCCTATGTATCAAACATGGACTTAGCTTTCCCACTTTGGCCTCCAGATGCATTTGGACTCTGGCCTTCAGGTTTAATTTCCTCTAATTCTCAGATGAGTTATTCCTCAGTATTAAGGACAACAGTTTGTTGGCATGGATTAATGGTGATCCATCAGCCAGTGAATATTGCCTTTCATGCAATGACTGCACAATGAATAGAGGTGGAAGTTTCTAGCTGGGCTTTCCAGTGAGACTTTCAAAGCATAGCTTTCTATATCCGCACTATATTATTCGCCAGTATGGATCTCAGTGAGAAATCAGACTGTCAGGGGGAAGGGGAGCCAGAGAAGGTGCAGGGTAACATAATCTAGACTTCTAGAGGCCTGCTTTTAGGTCTGGTTGAAAATGTTCATGGTGAGCAAAATGAGCTTGATTTCAGTTATAGCAGCTTCTAAATGTCTTTCTGTATAGCAAACTGACCGCACAAGTACACCATAGGGAAACTATGCTGGGATTGGTTTTCCCAGCCTTGGGATAAGATACATTTTCAGACCCGTGTGGAAAAGCTCTTGGAATGTTTATCTTTATTCTACTTGGCTCTTTCCAAATCAGCTTTCTCTTTCTACCTCAGTACATTACCCAGAAAGGGAGAACTTGGGCTTTCTTGGTGGTCTAGCTGTCAATGCAATGTAGTGCATTAAAGTCTGAGGCAAAGCTCAGCCCCTCTACAGAGAGAGGGGAAAGGAAATGCCTTGGTTTTATTCTCAAAAGATCTTCTCCCCTGAAATTCCCTGCAGCTGACTCAAGAATGCAGTTAGTGTGTGCTAGTCCTCTAGAACTGGAAGATTGGGTTTGCTCAGCACAGAGCTGCTTTGGTGCAATGGGGCAGGGGTAAGGTGAGAATCAGAATGAAAAATGAGTGGAGGAAAGGGGCTCTAGAGGAATCCTCAAATATAAATCAACAAACACTGCAAAGAGATATAATGTTGATCTTATTTTATAGTCCTCTGAATCCATAAATATCCATCCCATAAGCCAGTCAACAAGGGATTCTTTCACTTGATTTCTAAACTTACATAAACTGGTCTTTCTGAAGTTAGCCCATGAGCGTAGAATTCTTTTCCATCCATCCTTACTGCAGTTTCAAGGGGAGGCGGATAAACAAAAGAACTTCTTGTTTATCAGCCCGAGTAAATGCCGAACAGTGTCTGCCATCCCACATCTCATTGCCTTGCTCCAAGTGGACAGCCACCCAAGAGGGAAAAGAATCCTCTTCTGATGGCTGTGCTGTCAACATGTGTGGGGTGGAATCCAACTGAGTTGCATAAGAGGACTCATTGTTCCCCCAATGACTAAGAGGGCTTGAAGCTCTGGCTGGAGCGGTCGGGAACCGGCACACTGCATCATCCCACAGAGCTGCTAGGGTGTTGAATCCTGGGACTGAGTCAAAGCAGAAACTAGATTTTTTTTTTCTTTTTTTTGCTTTTCATGCCCATTTGTGTTTTCCCCTTGATTAAAATATTTTAAACAGAAGGAAGTGATTTCATAGTTGAGGACTTTCTTTTAACAAGGCCCCTTTGGAAATCTGTAATATAACAAGAACATAAAACTCTTTCTCCATAACATGCCTTTTTGCTCTGCTTATGCAGAATTGATTCATATAACAAACACAGATGTAAAACGGGGTCTCGGTTAGGCTGAGACTCAAACCATACCGACAGCATTTCATTGCAGTGTTGTATTAAAGTAGAAAAGGGAAGTTGCAGAAAGAACCTAACAGATACAATAAGCTTAAAACATGCAGCTTTTCCTTTTTGTTGCTTATCTTAGAACACTCTTTGAGGAGGAAGTTAAACCAGTTTTCCTATTGGGTTTTTAGTTAAGTTGTTATCTGAATCTTCTTCACTAGCCAAACGCAGGGCTGGAAACATTCGCTGCTATATGAGGAAGATGGGTATTAAAGCTCTGAACCAGGACTCCAGAGATCCAAGTTCAAATCCTAGCATCGTCTTAGACTACAGTACTTGTGTGACCTTGGAAAAAGTACTTGCAGCCAGATTTTTTTAATGCTATTTAGGTGTCTAAGTACAAAGATAGGTTGCAAGTGGAATTCCTAAAAGCACTTGGGGTATATCTGCATATTTAGATGGCTAAAGACATTTAAAAATCTGGCCCTTAATCTCTGTTTCTCAGTTTCCTATCTGTAACATGGGGATACACACAGGGTAAGCAAAAACGTGTCTTATCTATTTAAAATGTTAGCTGTTCATGGCAGGGACTCTGTCTCTGCAGAGCCTCTATGGCAGGGGTTCTCAAACTTCATCTCAACACGACCCCCTTCTGACAACAAAAATTACTGCACGATCCCAGGAGGTGGGACCAAAGTCTGAGCCTGCCCAAGCCCCGCTGTCCTGGTCGGGGAGGAAGAAATGAAGCCTGAGCCTTGCCACCCCGGGGTGGGGAGGCCTAAGTTGAAGCCCTTGGACTTCGGTCCCAGGTGATGGGGCTTGGGCTTTGGGTACAGACAGGGTGCTTGGACTTGGGCCCTGGGCCCCAGAAAATCTAATGCCAGCCTTGGTGACCCCATTAAAATGGGGTCACTACCCACTTTGGGGTCCCAACCCACAGTTTGAGAACCACTGCTCTATGGTAATACAAATGAACAAATAGTGAGGGTCATTCATGGCGCACATTATAGTGAGCAGTCTCATTAGAGGCTATCCATAATGCAGTGTGGTATCGCTACTGTGCTCCCATAGGAGGGAGTCAGTGGGGCTGCTCAAAATAGCAAACACTACAGCCAATAGTCAGAGTTTGCAGAATTGGGCTCTTGTGTCTGTCATTGAAATGATAGTAACAACTCTTCCCAATTAAATGATAGAAATGTGACAAAGTTGCATATAATGGAGCCACAGATTTATTCCATCCTTTTTTAGCCTCCCTTCCTGCACATTGTCAATATTATTTTACCAGAATTAGTTATGTATATTGACTTTAACTCCGTAGCTGCCTTCTGTGACCTAGGTGGAGCAAGCAATGAATTCCTGATTGCTTGCACCTAGACTTCCCTGGGAACTGGAAAACCTGCACAATTTGTTTTCTCTGAAATGTAAGGGCACTGGCAGTGTGCGAGAGTGATCAGTTTAGTTTAACCTGCAAGACTTGGAAATAGAGGTAGGTGCTGGATTATAATGAATTTTAGTTATTGTTAACCATTTTGCCATAAAAGAGTGTCACTTTCTTTAAAGGCTGCCACCACCCCCACTATTGCTGTGGAGAGATGAAATGTGATGGAAACATCTGAAAGTTCAGGGTAAACCCCTGGAAGGGTAGAACTTCTTGTTGACATGGGAGTTTTTCCTGCCACAGTTATGAATTGCACAAGAGACTTTAATTTGTTGTACTGACTCTGAAACTCTTTCACAACCGGGCTACCAAACTGAAATTAAATGTGGCAGACAATAACAAAGGTAATATAGTGAGCTCTTATGAACCGAATTAATCCTCAGGGCTGGGGGTAATTTTCATTTTGCTTGGTTAAAGGAATGTAGCAGGAAGTCACCTATTTCTCGACATATGCAGTTGGTTAAAGCAAATTCCACTGTGTTATCAGTAACTTGTCCCCCTAACCAGGTGATTGATTGATTGATTTTTTGACATGCAGTTGTTACATGGTAGGATGAAAACCAGCCAATACTGTGGAGACTGACTTTTTTAAAAGATGTTTTCAATATGTATGCTGTCTGTCTGTCTGTTGTAACTGACATATTCACAAGTGTGTCCGCCCATCTTTGTCATGCATTAGAGAGGTTTGTCGTTTAAATATAAAGCAACCCCCATATCATTTAGCAGTTGTAATGAGCTAATTCCCCATACTGGCATATAGACACAGCTCATATGATGGTGAATGCTTACATTTCATGAATGTCTATTACTTCCTCAAATCTTAAGGCCGCTAACATAACTTTTTATTAGCTGAGTTTCATTAGCTCTCAGGTGAGTGGACTCGGGGACTGAGGTGAAGACAATATTGTCTAGGCAGAGCTTGGCTGTGGCTTTACTTAAACTCTGGCAGACCTTCCCTGCCAATAGACCGTTATTTCTATGGTCGAAAGCAAACATTACTTTGTAGCAGTGCGACACATCAATATCAGGATCCTTTAGTAGAGCAGGGATTTAACTTGGCATCTGTGGTTAATTGTGGCACCCTGTTGACTGGAGACTCATGGTTTCATTTGTTCATCCTGTTCCTGAAGAGTTTGTCAACACAAAGTGCACTGAAGCCTTAATATCATTTTCCCTGAGATCATTCTTCTTAGTGTATGTGCAACGTGCCTCAGGTGGCACGTGACCGGGATTCATCATTGAATATGGTCCACTGGTTGGACCATTAGCTTCCCCGGCCTAAGCCACGTGCTGCTCGAGAGTGCGACCTGGGTGCTAATCTGTATCCCCAGGAGAACTTTGAAAATGCTTATCTCTTCTTAACTTTAAAGCACTGTTCTATTTAGCAGGCATGGCCTGATTTGGATGGTTGTTAGGGGTTTTCTTTTCATGTTGATAGAGAAGGCAGTTGTGGTGTTGGTGGGGGGCTCTGCTTCCCACAACCACTCTGCAAAGGGTACCTTTAAGAACCGGGGTGCTCCTGGAATTGGGAAGCAGAGTAGAATCTCTTCAATGTGAGGGGCTTGTTCATCCTTCGCCAATCCTGCACAGTAATGCTGTTTGTGTGTTGATTCAGGCCTAAAGAGAAAACAAGTTCTGCAAACTCAGGAATTGGCATCAGGAATCGGAGTCTGGCCATCAATGACTTTCTGTTCTAAAACAGGAGAAGCAGTATTTGGTCTCCTGGTGTTTTTAGATAAGTATATTTTAAAAGCGCATAGACTGTGAATTTAGCCCACGGTCGAGTAAACTGGGAAGTTGCAGCTGATGATCTATAGACGAAATTGATCATATCTAATGTATTTCATAGGATTAAATTCTCTTACTACGTATTTATACATGAAGAAACAATGAGTTTGTAACATACTGTAAAATCATTAGTTATAAATGATGAATATGGTACATGTCTGATAACTATTATATTATACCATAAAAGATACTATTTGAATGAAAAAGTGAAACCAAATTTGATACCTTAAGGATTTCTGCATTTTAAATGTGTTTGAGAGAGGTCTGATTTTTGTTTTTACTTTGTGTTTTTGTGTGTGTTGTCATTTGAGTTGGGGTTTTTTGACGGTTTCATGTAAGGACTTTCAGAGCAATTGTGACTTAATACTAACACACGTCTAAAGCTCTGATTGGAGGAAATAGCTGCTGTAGTTCTTTTTATTTTTTTTATTAAAATGATATATACTGCTAGTTTTATAATGCAGCCCTTTTTTGCATATCCCCTGCGTAAAATGTTGGGTATTGTTAGATAAAAGGTTGAGTACAATCAGTTTGTGAGGATGATAGATGAGGAAAATCCAGCTATGCTATACCTTTGCCATGTAGTTTGCCATACATGTCTTGAATTTTTGTCATTACTGTCATCATGGAAAGAGTAGGCAGATAATTTACCAGCCCAGGCATAAAATCTTTCCTGATTTTTTTTTCCTGTTTAATATATCTTGACTATTGTACTAACTGGTTTAGACCCAGTTATAATACATAGGAAATTTTAAAAAATGTGTTATGCAATTGTTAAGTCAGTTCTTGCATCAGCAAACTATAGGTCCAGATTCTCATCTGTAAATCTAGATAGCTGCATTCAAGTCAGTGAAGCTATTCAGACTTGCATGACCTGAGGATCTGGCCCAAAATCTGTAAATCCTTACCAGGGTCCAGAAAAATAACCTTAGTTTTGAAAGTCACTTAGTGATTTGGTTTTGGTTTGAGAAAAAACACTGTTATTGCATGCACTCTTTCCATAAAGAATCTCTCAGAATTTGACTCAATTGGCACTCCTAATGGAATTTATTTTCTTGCAACTCATTATCGTTTATCTCTGATTTGCCATGAAATCAGCTTTATCATAACTAATTTAATACTTGTTTGGCTGTCAAAGATGATACTTTAATAAAAATGAATTCTACTGGTTGTCTTGATCCTCAAAATAATGGAGATTGACGTATTGGACACTGTTGGCGTATGTCCGACTCGAGGCTTCACAACGGTTTTGTTTTCCAAAAACAAACCAATGCTTGCTCACATAGCTGAAGCGACTGTAATTTGAACTTCGAGTTTAGAAAATGATGTAGTAAGTCCTTTCTGTGAACTCTACTTCTGGTTTGATGTTCGGACAGTTTAAAACTAAAGATATTTCTTTCTTTCCCTACTGCCCCTCCCAGTGAAATCTACTACATCCACAAGTAAAACTGATGCATCTTCAAGAAACAGCTTTTCTCTAAAATAGTTAAAATTTCCTTGTTGAATTCATGGCTTCGCCCTGGGAGAAACCATCTGGAAGTTTGGCTCCTTTGACTTAATAGGACAGATTTATTTTCCTTTTGGGTTCCTTTGAGACTATGGTTTGAAGAACTTCTGTGAGGGCCTAAAGGAGGCATGTGGTCTTATGTTTGGGGGGAGGGAGGAATCCCTGTGGGAGGGCCAATACCTTACAGTGGGAGAAAATGATGCCTCATTTATAAAAGACCTTTTTCTAAATTCAGTTCAGATTAATACCTTTTGTAGGGAGGCACATATTGGAGGGGAAATGGAAACTCTGACGCATTCAGCAATGCATGGGATAAAGATAAATCTTGAGTAATCCTCATTGTTCTGTTCTTTCTCCAAGTTCAGTTCTTGGTAAAGAGTCTTGGAATAGTGACTTGTAGAGACTCTCATTTTAAAAGCACTTTTTAGGATCTCTTTCAATGGGTTTCTTTAAATAGCAAAATTGAGGCTTTGGGCCTATTCTGGTGCACATAATTAACATGCTGTCAAGGTTCCTTCCCCACTCTGAACGCTATGGTACAGATGTGGGGACCTGCATGAAAACCTCCTAAGCTTATTTTTACCAGCTTAGGTTAAAACTTTCCCAAGGTACAAACTATTTTCATTTTTCCCTTGGACTTTATTGCTGCCACCACCAAGCATCTAACAGATATGTAAATGGGAAAGAACCCACTTGGAAACGTCTTCCCCCCAAAATCCTCCCCAAACCCTACACCCACTTTCCTGGGGAAGGCTTGATAAAAATCCTCACCAATTTGCAATTTGCAAATTGCAAACCCTTGGATCTTAAGAACAATGAAAAAAGCAATCAGGTTCTTAAAAGAAGAATTTTAATAGAAGAAAAAGTAAAAGAATCACCTCTGTAAAATCAGGATGGTAAATACCTTACAGGGTAATTAGATTCAAAACATAGAGAATCCCTCTAGACAAAACCTTAAGTTACAAAAGACACAAAAACAGAAATATCCATTCCATTCAGCACAGCTTATTTTCTCAGCCATTTAAACAAACAGAATCTAACGCATATCTAGCTAGATTACTTACTAAGTTCTAAGACTCCATTCCTTTCTGTTCTCGGCAAATGCATCACACACACAGACAGAGAGAGACTTTTGTTTCTCCCCCCCTTCAGCTTTGAACGTATCTTGTCTCCTCATTGGTCATTTTGGTTAGGTGCCAGCGAGGTTATCCTAGCTTCTTAACCCTTTACAGGGTGAAAGGGTTTTTCCTCTGGCCAGGAGGGATTTTAAAGGTGTTTACCCTTCCCTTTATATTTATGACACATGCATTAACAAAAGTATTGGGCATATCCTTGCACCTGGAATACAGAAAATAATGTTTTCTGCTGGGCAAAGTTGAAATAATGAACAGTTGGCTGAGTAGTGAAATGTAGCTGCTGAAAGCCCCACCTAAAGGAAATGAAATAGTTCTGAGTAAACTACTCTCCTTCAGTGGCGTTACAGCCTAGGATGTACTTAGAGAGACAAGGCGGGTGAGGTAATATCTTTTATTGAGCCATTTTCTGTTGGTGAGAGAGACAAACTTTTGAGCTTACACAGAGCTGCTCTTGTAAGCTCGAAAACTTGTCTCTCTCCCCAACAGAAGTTGTTTCAATAAAAGATCCTCACCCTCTTTGTCTCTTTAATATCCTAGGACCATCAGGTCTGTGACAATACTGCATAGAAAGATGTACTTGTCAGTCTTGACACCTCCATAATACTAGAGGTTGAGACCTTTTTGTGAGAGAATCTCTCTACCCCAAAGATCTTAGTGAGCAATGTGAAGATCTGTGATGCTGTGAAGGGGTGGCCAAGTATGTAACTTCATAACTAGAAATTCAGTGGGTATAAGAAGATCGATATGTGATTATTTCAGAACACAAGTAAAATTCTTTGATTTAGACCTCAGGCCTTAGAATGACCCACACTCAATGTTCCAGTGCAATAGGATCTGTTAAAACAGAAGGGGGACATTCACACTATAGGAAAGATGCCCATACCACTTTTGTAATATGGTTTCATCCAAACTACCGTATTTTTGGAAAACGTTTGTTCCCATGTGGTCGTGTGGTTTTGAAAGCAAAGGGTTTGGGAGCTCGGAGGATCTTGGTTTCTTGTCCAAGCCAAATCTGACTCATACTGTAACTTGCACAAATCATTTGACCTTCATCTACCTCAGAGAACTTAACTAGAAAACGGAACTCAAACCACTGGACCTTACTGAAACCTAGAACACTGGGGAAAAAATTAGATAAAAATGTCAGTTATTAACTTTTGTCAAATTGTGTAATTCTTGTGCTAACCGAGTCATGAAAATTGGCTTGTTCTAAATGTATTGCCCAAAGTGTCACAAATAGTGAGAAATTTTTTTTAATTCTAGTAGTGTACTTCTGAGAAAGTTTCATTTTTATTAATAAAAAAACATTACAGTAAACAGTACTTGCAGCTGTTCCAGGTGTAATTTATTTAGGAGCTTCCAGCAAAGCAAGAAAATACTTTAATATGTAGATGCACCCAAAAATAACTTTTCCTTTCATTATAGCCTTAGTGTAGTGATGGCTATTAAAGTTAACATTTGCCAGCAGAAGTACACAGAATGGTATCAGATACCAGTTTTGTATTTCCCTACATATAGAATAGGAAATTGTCAGTAAATGTTAGCTTTCAAATACAGGCCATTGTACGTACAGTATTAGACTTAAAATTAGGAATGTGTTGGAGAGAGTTATTTGATGTTGATGTCTGTGGCTGGTTTTTTTTTCTGCTCTCACAAGAGGAAATAGAATATGAATTTAAATGCATCCATGTTTGAAAATGTTGGCTTTAGCATCTGTGTTTGGAATTTTTGAACCACCATATTGTTTCTGTGATAGTGAACTCTATAACTTAAGTCTGCAAACGTGACTTAAGCAGAAACTGATAACAATCAGTGAATGTCTGATTTTTCAACCTCGCTACCGAAATAAATTGCCGTCAACATATTTGCAAATTTGGTGTGCTTAAAAATAACATAGAATAAAAAGTATAAGGAAACCTTGCTATGCATGTCCTTATCCTGCAAATCTTCTTGCCAATAGTCCTTACTTATGCAAATAATCTCTTTTTAAGGCTCTTTCAAGACATTCACACTATTTGTACAGGTAAAGGTTTGCTAAAGGAAACACTAAGGAATGTATGCCTAAAAATACAGTAGCTGATGGAGAAAGCAGTTGTTAATGCAAAGACTGACATGTTGGCACTCCCTTATGGTAACAGGAACACTTCCATGGTTTTTATCCACAAATCACTGTGAACACATAGTATTCTCTCAGTGATGCCTTTATGTCTTAGCTGACAGCCTATGTTTGATTTAACAGCTTTTCTTTCACTGAAAAATTATGAACCATGTGTGTGTATATATATATATATATGTGTGTGTGTGTGGTTACTGTCAGTCAGACCAGGAGTCTGCTGCTACTCTAGAAAGTGCAATCTACCATAGACTGGAGAATATTGCACAGAAAATATAGTAAGCGGTGATGGCATTCAGGCAGACCTCTCAGCTGGACTGATCTCTTTCCTAAATAAATACACACCTACAGTCCTCCAAATAAAGCTTCAGAGTCATTGTAAAACTAATTCCAATTGATGGCATTTGTTTGGGATATGACAGGTCAGCAGTCTGAAGTACATTTTCTTTGCAGTCCAGCAGAGCTGTGTTAGGAAACATTCACAGTTATGTGCAGTCATGTTTCTTATAGGCATATCAAATGGGTTTTCAGATAGGTCAGCTTTCCTGCTTCAAATCCCTCCTTAAAAATACCTCTGCCACGATGTCATTAAAATACTGCGTATCCCATTGTTCATAATGGTGGGTCTCATTGTTCCCCTGTGCTCTGCCTACCTGTTTGTATCCATCTGTTATCCTCTTGTCTTATACTTGGCTTGAAAGCAATTAATGGCAGGGACCATATTTTTGTTACATGTTTTGCCTAGAACTTTGGGGCCCTCATCCCCAGTTAAGGCACCTCAGCACTACTGAATTGCAAATAATTAGTAACAATATGAGGCTGAGCCTACAACCCTTCTATTCATCTAAATAGTCTTCATTCATGTAAGTTATCCTACTGCTGTCAGTCAGGACAACTTGCAGGATTACCTACATGCATAAAGGTTGCCAAACCCACCTGACATCCCCATGTGTCTGCCACAAAATACATTACATGTTAGTTTACAAATTGGCCTATTGAAATAATTAGTAGACCATTGGCTGTTACTTAGAGCCACTAGATATCTTATCATTTTTGAGAATGGTGTATTCTCTCTGAAATCTAACTTGTTTAGTAATGCCCTACTGCTGCTATGAAGTTTAAAAACTATCTCAAACAATGCAAATTCTAGCATTGCAACCATTACAACAAAATCAGGGCTCCAGTGTTCCTGTGATCTCAATTTTATTGCGAGTCTTGTGAGATCTGGTGGTTTTCTTCAAGTGTCAGCTCTTGGAGTCATGAACACATCAAAATCTCACCTTTTGTTAAAAAAAAGGAAGTTTTTATCTCTCATGGTTGCAGAAACTTGAAAGTATGAACCCTAAGGATTCAAAAACCAGAAGGCAAATGAAAAGAACCCCAAATCTATTATTTTTAAAAATCTCATGATTTTAAAGACAATTGTATGATTTTTGAGGCCTGAACTATTATTTTGGAATGCTTAGGGTTGGCAATATTGAGTATGTGGAAGTTAATGAAGGCATATTTAGTTGAAATTAATTTAAAAAAATCGATTCCAGGAAATTGGACATGACTGTGAAAAGGAGAAATTTAAGTACCATGGTGATAGGTGCCTTAGAAATACTCTTACAGAGCAACATCTACATTCTGCGACTAGGAAAGGTAAAATATAAACTTGCTACATAAATTGGCATGTGCCATTTGTATCTAGAGGGCAGTTTGCTGTGGCAGACTACTGTACTATCAGGGAAACATTGGAGTAGGTTGAAATAATTTCTGGGAAGCAGAATGGAGGAGAGGATCTATTTGTTCTTTGTAAATTAATATTGTTTTTAAATGAAATCAGTATTTTTAGTGTAAAAACATAAGATGTAATAATAAGCCAGACTGAAAATGGGTCGCTAAAGGTGTATCTGTACACCAAAGAAAAACCCCACGTTTGGAGCCCAGGCTCTGGGATCCTCCCATCTCCCAGCCCAAGCCTAGAAGTCAGGAACGAAACAGCCCTGCAGTCCAAGCCCGCAAGCCCAAGTTAGCTGCCATGGGCCAGCTGTGGGTGTCTAGTTGCTGTGTAGACATACCGGGGGGGGGGGGGGGGGTAAAGGAACAACTTTCACTGTTTCATTATAGGCTTTGCATTTGAATAAAAACCTACAACCCTGTTTTATTATATTAAGATACACACTCTGCATACAAGACTGTGATTAACAACACAGGAATAATTGCAAAGATACATTAAAGTTTGTGACGTAATTTCCTCCTTTCTTTTGAAAGAGATCTTTTAAAGAAAAGAAATCACAGCCTTCAGAAGTAGTAAAGGCTGGTGGTCTCCAGCTTTTTATCTCCTGGCGCAAAAATAGCTTTTCCCCCCTCTCTCCTCTGATCCGGTAGTTTCCTTTTTCTGTTGCTCACTCTTTTGCTTGTGCATTTAAGATTTTGATGTGGTCTCAGCACCCACTCTGCTCTTATATACAGGTTTGTTATTTTTTCTTCATTTGATGATTTTTTCTGAAACTCATGCATTTTACTCTTTCTTTAGCTAGCTAACGAATAAAGATTAGTTCTCTTATCAGACCTTTAAAATAAATGTGCTATGTAAGTCTATTGCATGTCTGCATAAGAAGCTACTACTTGGCACAGCTAAATTAGATAACTTGAAAAAATTCTATATCTAAAAGAAACATTCAGACAAATAGTAAATTGCTATCTTGGTCTAGGTATGAACCTGAATTAGTTGAATGCATTTTCACTTTGTAGTCAAGCAAAGCAACATCAGGAATACTGAAATTGTGCACATATTTTTTGGCACTAATATTTGTCCTGGAATACTGGGACCTAATTAAGTAACAAAAAGTGAAGAAAATTCTTTGGAACTGTCATCTAAATGGTATGCAGCTGTGCTAACATTCCAAGAAACAGATTTATATGTAGAATCAGGATCACTGCTCATTGCCAGTCTTGTAAGTAACACACAGGTCAAAATAGGTACGTTTTAATATGGATATAACTGTACATATTTCTGGAAACTAATATTTTAGGAATGACCGCTACATATTTGCAACAAAAAGCCCCTGATTTATAAATCATGTGAACTTAAAAATGAGAAACAGAAATTGTGTTTTGAAACATTTTATCTCTTCCACTGACGTGCAGTGTGAAAAATGAAAGGACTGGCTCATTACTAAAGTACAAAGTAAATTGTGTTGTCCCCATTAATCTACAAGGAGTGCTGAAGAGTGCTTTTTTTTTTTTAAGTTGAAAATGTACTGACATGCATACCTGCATTTGGGCAAGTGCTTAGGCGATGAGGCAGTTGACCATAGAAGTATGATAAACACATGGCAAAATGTTTCTTTCCTTTCACTGTACAATGAGAACATTTCAATACTAATGGTATCTTCTTCACCTTGTTGCTCTAATTTAACTGGTGAAAGGGTTACAAAGAAGAAGCTTAATTCTAGCCTCTGCAGAGAGGATGGTGAAAGAGAACAGGGCACAGGCTAAAAGTGTAGTCCTATCCAATTTAGAAAGTTGTACCACTTTATATATACACCCCCATACAATGGCAAAACCTCCCTAATGTGGACATAGTTACATCAGTCTAAGCACTTCTATACTGATATATCTTATTGCTGCAAGGGAAGGGGAATAAGCTATACCAGTATATAGGGCACCTTTACTTCACTATAATTGTGTCCATGCTATGACTTTTCCTAGTATTAGGTAAAAAAAAATCACACACTAACCAACATAATTATACTGGTAAAAATGGCAGGTGAAGGCCAGACCTAGGATTCTGTTGGGCTGCTAAGACATGGAGTGCCCTGTACGTATTTATTTTGAGTTTGGGATTTGTTTTTGGTTTTTATCTTGGGTTTTTTTGTGGCGGGGTGTGTGTGTGTGTGTTACTGTTTTGTTCTATTGTTAAGCTGAAGTGTGTGTTTTGTTGGAGAGGCAGGAGGGTTGGGGCATGTAGAAAGAAATGCAAATTTTGTTCCAAGCCCTTTATTTCTGGTTTGGTAACTCGTCCTCTCAGCTGAGGGTTTCTCTGGTATGGCAGAGGCAATGCCATGCTCACAAGCATTTTATTCAGTAGAGAGATTCCAAAATGGAGGAACAGTATGCATGGACCTATTTTAGTCTAATCTACTCCTGTTCCTGTCTGCACCTGCCCCCCTCCACCCACTGGGTGTGCAATGCACGGTATTGGTTTAAGATGGAAACAATGCTTTGAAGGAGTTGCCAAAAATCCTAATTTACATGGCAAGAGGTGCATTCTACACTTCCCCAAGTAAAGTATGTAAGAATTGCCTGGAAATGGGCCAGGTCATGTTTTATGACTTGGGCCTTTGCTCTTTCATACTGAGGAGGGCCAGTGTATCACTGATTCTTGGTGGGTCTCTTCTGAAGTAGCAACAATGCAGGAAGAGATGTTTTGACTCAGAGATTACAGGGTAAAATTTCCACTTATTATTTTTCCTATGACAGAGCCCCAGACAATCCCAACCCAGCTTCCCCATTCCAAGTGCATATTTTATTAACATGCAATTGCCCCGAAAAGAAGACACTGTACATTTGTTGGAGATTTTCATTGCTGTGTGAAATACGCTTTGAGTTTTCCAAAGTTTACAACTTTGAAAATTGCAGGGAGAGGGAGGCAAACTTTATACAGATGAGATAAGCCCAGGTTGGGGTAGGAACAGTTTAGAAGTGCTTTAAATTACACCCCCTACACCAGTCCCATTGCACAAAACTGGCCGATTCAGAGCCAAGAATTTAACCCTAGAGAGTCTAGTTTGGCAACTCCTACATCCAGCAAAGTATGATCTCCTTATCCAGAACGGGAGACTTGAAGCCCAGGGATGAAGGGCCAAATGTTTAGCCTGCTCGTAATTAGGCTTCCATGTTGTACCTGCAGCTTAGCTCATGTGGGTGTCTATTTAGTGGGTTGAAGCAGTTATTTTTGCAATGTTGGTGATTTTGATACTGAGTAAATAATTGCAGCCATAAAATAAAACGCTTGTTTGCTCAGGGATTGTTTTTTATCATGTGCTGTACAAACATCTAACATGATGGGGCCTCAGCCTCCATATGGCCACTATGCAGATAACACATGAAACTTCCACCTGACCTAACTTGCAGGTGCATGCTATTGTGAGGGCAAAATTATGCTTGCAAAGAGTTCTACCTGCATGTTATGGGAATAGAAAATGGCTTTCAAAATCTGATTTCAAGTGACTTGCCCCAAGTCACACAGGCAGTTTACGACAAAGCTAGGAATAGAACCAGAGTCACCTTTCTCCCCATTACATCTCAACAGGCAAGTTGGGGGCGGGAGGGGGGAGAGAAACAGTGGTTAATACTCCAAAAACATCAAAATCTGCAATGTAGTCAAGACCATAAAGGAAGACATTTATTTTCATGGTTCTAAAGGGAAGCATAAACAAAAATAACCAAAGTCGGTGATATTTTTTAAAAGTTGATGGTCTTAAATGTTAACTAAGAAACAAACCTTTTTTAATTTCTGCTGACTAAGGTGTATCAGTAAACTGCCAAATTACATCACAGCAATCAAACATCTTGCTTAAAAGTCTAGTTCCTAATCAGAGGAAGAAATATATTGTTAAATGAGGGGAAAAAAGTGCTTTCCTACGTCATTGATAGTGGTACCGTATGTACTTTGTACAATATGCAAGAGATCAGCATTTGTTCAGAGTACAGTACATAGCTTCTGGAGCTTATGTGATTATTCCATGAAGAACTCTGCACTTTTATGTCCGTAAAACAGCCAGTTAGAGTTGTACCTTACTATATATAACTATAGAATGTAATCTTGGCTCGTTATTGAGGAGATAGTATTGTTCAGTAGAGATACTCTGAATGTAACACATCTAAACAGATGGTAATGATCATGTGGAAATGAGGACATGTGCTTCTGGAGTTGTAGCTCTTTTGTTCAAGTGTCATTGTCTGCCTTCTTCTGCGGGACTTGACTTGGTCTGTGAATACCAGCTCAGGGAATTAAATCCGCACTATAAAGAAAAATAGCGTGTAAATTATTTTGAAAATGATCATTGTATGAAACTAATTGAATAGAATGAAAATATCCTAGTTAGTTCTGAGTGGGCAGCTTCTTTGAATGTTGTGCAGTGTTACCCTCCCATCTCCTCCCCGCTTCCACAGACTGGAAGGCCTTTGTTCCAGTTAATGAACTTATAAGAAACAAGTGTGCTTATTTCAGAATCAGAGGTGGACTGCTGAGTCATAGGCTAAAAGCACAGGGCCATGGAGGACTTTCCTGTTCCCCTTGTGATGTAAATGACCAGCCTGACAGACCAACTATTACTTTCTAATTGAGTGTAGAGTTACACCACTTTCCGTTTAAAAATGACTTAAAACATAAATTCATTTCTGAAAGTGTCCTTTTAAATTGATGCTACCAGCCAGACAGCATTCACAGCAGACTGGATAGCTCTGCATATTGGTTATCGGGCTATAGGGCCTTGTATTTCTAAATAAGAATGACTGAGTTAATGGTGACCAGAAATTTATCTGCTGCTGGCTGTTTGGTGGTCTGCATGAAACAAGATTTCTTAGCTTCAATCCTAGTTAGTAATGACTGAAAGTTTTTACCATTGATGGCTATATGATGTGGTCAGGGCAGTTTGTAGTGGTAGAGGTGTCCATTTAAAAATATATAAAATTAAATTAATCACTCCCAGTTTATTAGTTCGTTGTTCTGTAGCTAGAGGACTTCAGCCTCCATTACGGTCAATCCAGCAAATTCACCAACACTAAATTCACACCATCTTGTTGCGATGCGATTTTTAATGAGCAGAAGGCTTTCACAAGTTCAATATCGCTTTTTCTGACCTGCCACATAAGCTTATTGGTATATGTAAAGCTGTATGTACTTAGGAAAATGTGACCTCTGAAACACATTCCAGAGAATAAAGCAGTGATTCATGTTTTGCCCCATGTGACTTTTCTTTCTTTAGTTTTATTATCTACCATTTCTTCCTTGTTCACATCTCCACTCCCTTTTTTATTTTTAACCTTATCTTCGTGACCTTGCTCCCATTCAGATGGCAGGCAAGAGTTACGCATTTCAGAGCTTGCACAGATGCTGGATGGTAAGTGGAAGAACTGATTATCAGGAGATACTGCAAGAGCATTACAGTCAGCATCTTTCAGCTCAAACTCTGCATTCTCCTGTTTCAGTGAGCCCAATCTCAAGTGTCTCAGAGCCTAGGAGCTGGACTTCGATGCCAAATTTTACCTGGGTTTTTATCCTGGCAGTGCATAGTAATTCTGGGCGTGTTTTATAAAATGAAACATCGCTGACTAGTTGCAAAGCTTTATTATGGACATAAATATCCCTGCATTTCCTTCTTCGCATTCAAGATTGAATAAGCATGGAGTGTGACTGCTGGAAGAAGGGCTGGCTCTTTGACAGTATTTGCTTATATTGTAACTGCTTTTGATAACCTATTTTGTTCACTGTCCATAAAACAAATGAAGTTTAAAATAGCAGTAGAGCTGATCGATATCAATAATATCCATTGTGGATTCAGCCCTTTAACAAATGGTTCATGAACTAATTCTGACCTAAGTGCCTAATTCCCAGACCTGAAGAAGAGCTCTGTGTAAACTCGAAAGCTTGTTGTTCTCACCAACAGAAGTTAGTCCAGTAAAAGATATTGCCTCACCACCTTGTCTCTAATATAAATAACCGATTTAACTGTTAGTTAGTTACTTGTAAGTATTTGCTGAATAGTTTGGATACATAATTTTCAGCCACTAGGCTATTTGCAAACTGTTAATTTTGGATAAAATTTTCAAAGCGCCTAAATGATTTAGAAGCTGAAGCTTCTTTTTCAGAAGTGAGGTAGGCACTTCGGTTCCTATGTCTCTTTTGGAAATGAGATTTAGGGACTTTTGAAAATTTAATTCTTAATTCCTTGCTATTGATTATTTGTGGTGTTTGGTCAGACACTTAAGTTGCATGGTATTGCTTCCACTCACTGACTGGATGAGTTAAACTTTTTAAATGGGGAGAATATTGAAGAATATTTTGTCTGTGACACATTTTGAACAAGTGAAAATTCATGTTAAACTTTGCGGATTCAAAAATTTTCACTAAGCCTTAGTTGGTCTCTAAGTATGTGTGAATAATGAACAATATATGCATCATAATGAGCTGTTCTTAGTTCTTTTTTATTTGTGAAAATATTCATTAATCAAGTGATAACTATTCAGCCACCTGTAGCTATCAGTGCTATGGAGAATGTGCAAGATGAACTGTGGTATCAAATTATACAATCTGGCGGGCTAAGAAAGTAGTTTAATGGTCTCAATATATTTGAAAAGCTCTCAATTGTACGAAGAGCCACTTTTCATATCAGATCATTCCTTGGGGCTTACTGTTGTGGCAACATAACTCGATCCATCTTTTCTCAGTCTGCAAAATGTTATTTCTTAAAAATGAATCATAAACTTGCTGATGATCATGTTTGAAATGTGAAAGAGACCATGACATTGCAAAAGAAGGCCAGTTACTATGAAGTTACTGCTTCATAGTTTGAACTAATCTGTGTCAATAGAGCACTGAGAAATGCCCCTGTTTCTGAAGTACAAGTAGATCTGTGATAAAATCTTTACTTATCCTTAGTAAGTAATGCCACTTATCAACAGTAATTGTTTTTTTTACAATCAGTACCATGATTTATGAGTCATTTGATTTTCCCTTCAAATGGTACTTAACAACCCACCTGCTCTCTCTGTCATTACTGTGTAGTAAAATTGTGTGCTATGAACTTGATCCAAAGCCCATTGAAGTCAGTGGAAAGATCAGGCTCTATGACTTTAACATTACAGGCACATAAGATAAAATTTTCAGAAGTGCCAATGTCCCATTGTGTTTTAATGGATCTTAGGCTCCTCGTGACTTGGGCACTTCTGAAATTTTTACCCCAGTTAACTTTTTTATTTCCTAAATTTAAAATCTCCATTTGCCTGAGCAATGTTATCTGCCTCTCCCTGTTTGCTCCCAATCCAAGGAACTAATCAGGCATCAACAATAGGGGAAGTTAGTCATGCTAAAACTCAGACCAGGGACACTGACCAGTCAGGACTCACTCCAGGTAAGAGTTCTGACTACTGTAACACTCCATCCATCACCTGAGGACTAGCTAGTTTCCTAAGATGTATAGGATACTCTAAAACATCTTATATTAATATTTTCCCCTCCTTTTAGGAGTACAGATAAGCCTGAATCCAGGATCTGGACATCTTGGATTAAATCCTATCCCATTGATGTCAATGGGAGTTTAATTATTGACTTTGTTGGCACCAGGATTTCACCCCCTGAATCTTGGTGAAATTTGGCCCTGGAAGAGGACCCGAAATTGACTGGCTTTTACTGTAACTAAAACCCTGGAGCCAAACACCCCCAGAGCTTTTGGGTAGATCCATATTTGGTTCAATCCCATTTGTCTTTAATAGAAACACCTTTTGAAAGAGTCTTTAAAAATTGCAGATCATGATTTACTGAGTCCCCTGCACCCACCCACTATTCCTGCTGGCATTGTGGATCATTGCTATTGTCCAGAGATATTTCTGACCCATTCAGCAGCTAGGAGCTTGGAAGGAATTCCAGATCTGATACCTTTATTATATATTTACATTACGGCTGTCAAGCAATTAAAATAATTAACCACGTGATTAATGGCACTGTTAAACAATAATAGAATACCATTTGTTTAAATATTTTTGGTCATTTTCTACATTTTCAAAAGTATTGATTTCAATTACAACATAGAATACAAAGTGTACAGTGCTCACTTTTATATTTATTTTTATTGCAAATATTTGCTCTGTAAAAAACAAAAGAAATAATATTATTTCAATTCACCTAATAGTACTGTAGTGCAATCTCTTTATCATGAAAGTTGAACTTACAAATGTAGAATTGTGTACAAAAAATTATTGCATTCAAAAATAAAACCATGTAAAACTTTAGAGCCTACAAGTCCACTCAGTCCTTTTTCTTATTCAGACAATCACTCAGACAAACAAGTTTGTTTACATTTGCAGGAGATAATGCTACCCTCTCTTCATTTACATTGTCACCTGAAAGTGAGAACAGGTGTTCGCATGGCACTGTTGTAGCTGGCATCACAGGATATTTACATACTAGATGCACTAAAGATTCATATGTCCCTTGATGCTTTATCCACTATTCCAGAGGACATGTGTCCATGCTGATGGCAGGTTCTGCTCGATAACAGTCCAAAGCAGTGTGGACCGACGCATGTTCATTTTCATCATTTGAGTCAGATGTCACCTGGAGAAAGTTGATTTTCTTTTTTGGTGGTTTGGGTTCTGTAGTTTCCACATCGGAGTGTTGCTCTTTTAAGACTTCTGAAAGCAATGCTCCACACCTCATCCCTCTCACATTTTGGAAGATACTTCAGATTCTTAAACCTTGGGTCGAGCGCTGTAGCTATCTTTAGAAGTCTCACATTGGTACCTTCTTTGCGTTTTGTCAAATCTGCAGCAAAAGTGTTCTTAAAATGAACAACATGTGCTGGGTCATCAGCTGAGACTGCTATAACATTAAATATATGCAGAATGCAGCTAAAACAGAGCCAGAGTCATACAGTTCTCTCCCAAGGAGTTCAGTCACAAATTTAATTAACACATTATTTTTAATAAGCATCATTAGCATGGAAGCATGTCCTCTGGAAGGATGGCAGAAGCATGAACGGGCATATGAATGTTTAGCATATCTGGCACGTAAATACCTTGCAATGCTGGCCACAAAACCCTCATGCCAACACCTGTTCTCACTTTCTGGTGACAAATAAGAAGTGGGCAGCATTATCTCCTGTAAATGTAAACAAACTTGTTTGTCTTAGAGATTGACTGAACAAGAAATAAGACTGAGTGGACTTTTAGGCTCTAAAGTTTTGCATTGATTTGTTTTTGAGTGTAGTTATGTAATAAAAAAAAATCTGTTTTGTAAGTTGCATTTTCACAACAAAGAAATTGCACTACAGTACTTGTATGAGCTGAACTGAAAAATATTTCTTTTGTTTGTCATATTTACAATGCAAATATTTGTAATCAAAAGTAATATAAAGTGAGCACAGTACACTTTGTATTCTGTGGAAATCGATATATTTGAAAATGTAGAAAAACATCCAAAATATTTAATACATTTCAGTTGGTATTCTGTTGTTTAACAGTGCAATTAAAACTGTAATTAATCACTAATTTTTTTAATTGCAATTAATTTTTTTGAGTTAATCGCATGTTTACTGTGATTAATCGACAGCCCTAATTTACACTGATAACTGGGGATCTTAGTGGGAGTGGCATAATTTTAATGTGTGGAGACTACTGAAAATATTAAATTTTCGAAAAACAAACATAGTGTGGAGTTATAACAATGTCTCAGCCTTTCTAGTATATACTTCAAATGAAGAGCAAGTCCAGTGTCTTCATTGCATTTAAAAAAATGAAATGAGGGGAAATGGGAGAATGATTGCTGTGTTTGTTAGTTTGAGTGAACAGCAGCCTCGATGTACCTGGAGAGGCAGCAGCCACCACAAACACAAGAATGTAAGTGCAAACAAAAGCTTCTGGTAACTTTCTAGATTTTCGTTAATCAAGTCATCAGCATGAGGTGGACGCTGAATATCAGTAAAGCATAGAATGCAGAGTTGGGCATGCAGCATATATTGTCCTGAGTTCAAAGGATTCGTTTGCTTACCTTAGTAAATCCATGGTATCGTTCTGTGTTCTTACAACCCCAAGCTTCAAGCCTTACTCCTCCACTTCATGTACATACCAGTTTCAAATAAATCTCAAAAGGAATTTTCTCTCTCCAAGTCCCTGGGAAATAAACTTTTCATCAGTGCATTAAAAATAGAGGTGGAAAAAACAAATGAAAAACTTAGTTGCCAAAGATAGGCAGTTGCCAGTGGTTGAAAGAACTGCTAGAATGAGAGAGGAGTTTCCAGGCTAATATTTGGGTTCAGAAACATTATCATGTACTAATATGATAGCTATCAATAACAGACACCTCAAACATTTCCTAGCATAGTTTATTGCAAACATTTAGTTATAGTCAACTGCAGATGCTGAAGACTTATATGGGCTAGATTGGACTACTGAAGATTTTTTTAAAAAAAATCTTGGTGAAACTTGCATCCCTCACAGAAGTTCAGTGTACACTGGTCTTGTGCGGGAGGTGAGGGGACAGTCACTGCCACAACCAACATTCCACAGCAACAAACTTAGTGGTAATGTCATCAGCACTGCCGTCAAGAGGTGGTTATTGCTAGTGGATCCTCACCATTAGTGAGCATACTGGCCTTATCCTTGGTCCAGACCCAACTCCTCCCCAGCTGGAATTTTGCCATCCGCATTTAGGTGGGTTATTTTGATAGACCACCTTAGGATTTTTCAATCGCAGGAAGGGCTTGGGAAGCAGATTCATGGGAACTAGACAAGTTTAAAGACAAATATTGTGAAAGAGTGGTCACGTACTTCTGTGGTGCCTCTGGTAATTGTGTTTTTATTGTCTGGTTGGGCTTCCAGGATAGTACAAATTAATCATATTGAAAAGTAGCGGCATTATGGGGTTCTGAGACGGAAGGGCTGTTGTCTCCCTGCTCTTTTATTGCCTTTCCTTTGGGTTGGAGAAAGACACCACAAGATAAATAGGCTTATGGACTGGAGCTCACTCCAGTAACTAGTAGAAGCATAGGAAATATAAGATAATTTGACAAGATTTTGGACGCAGTTACACTGTAGAAATTACCATGTGTGGAGATCTAGTTACAACATGGTTGAAATCCAGTTCAGTCTTGCATGCTCTTTTCCTCTGCTGAACTACTTCCCTGTTGTAGCTCAAGGCTGCAGAAAGGCTCAGGAAAACTATGTAAATTAAGTCCCTGTCCACACCACAAAACAAACCTGCAATTTTTAACCCTGTCAGGGAATTAGCATGTTGTAGCAAGGGCATTGCATGTAGTATTTTGTACAATGTAGAGGGGACCTTTGTATAACAATCTAGTCTAGCATGGAGAGGGAAGGGTGGGTTGTTCAAAACAAATGGAACATGGTGAGAGAATGGCAATCTGTATAAAAAAGAAAATACAATGTAGGTTTAGTGTTGCTGCAGGTTAGATCTTTTGTCATTTTGCTCTGGGGTTATTAAAACATTTTTTTTATTTTCAAATATACATAGAATTAGTGATTATTTTGTTGTTGTTGTTGTTGAAACAGACCTGAGTCAACTGTAGAGAATTGGTCATCTTTACGTCCTCTGTTTATAATAGCTATCTCCAAGCTGAATGAGTTTTTGGATTAGATGGTCTTGGTTTTATTAGGTTCCTTCTGGACTAGTCACATGTAACTGAAAGTACCCCAAAAGAACAACAAGATGCCATGAAGAGGTGCAGGATTGGCTAGCCTGGTTTCTCTTCTAGAACCCACTGGGATGCTTAGCTCACTTCCTGTCTTCTCTTGAGTGATCTTTAAGTGGAGGAGGTTTCCTGTCTTCCACCTCAGCTCTCACATGCTGGAGTTTTGCCATAAAGCAGGGTGGTATTTTAGTACGATGCTCAGGGAGTGCCAGCACTTTTCTTGGTGTTAATAAAGAGTTTTTGC
Source organism: Dermochelys coriacea (assembly GCF_009764565.3). Classification (NCBI taxonomy): domain Eukaryota; kingdom Metazoa; phylum Chordata; order Testudines; family Dermochelyidae; genus Dermochelys; species Dermochelys coriacea. The sequence continues at coordinate 121,048,788 of NC_050072.1, forward strand.
ACCACTGAAAAACAGCTACAAAGTCTTCAATTAAAAAAATAAATCCTCTGTCACTAATTAATTACCAATGCTATGATCAAATAGATGTCAAAAGTAACATTTGTTAAATGAGCCACAAACAAGGATACAAAATGCTTGGGGATTCTGCTTCCTTAACCCATACTCTTCCCCTTCCCCCTAGTTAACACGTTGTTAGTCCCTTTAACTGTACATGGGAGTATCCCAGAAACACTGTCAAAGTGCTGTTTTGATCAGGAATTGGTTTGTCAGCAGATGTTACCTGACACTGTGCTTTCTCAGATTTGTAAACTGTGGTTATATGATTTGGCTACTCAGTACAGGAAGACAGCTCATCCTCTTGTGACAATAGCTCCATAGGACAGACTTGTTTCGTATTGGTACTCATCAGTAAATGCATGACGTACAGCCAGGAAAAATGCTAAGCAGGTAGCAGCTCTTAACTAGCTTTTCAGAGACGATCATATAACTTCTGTTTGGGTAATTACTTTTTATCTCCTTTGTTACAGATGTATTTGATGCTTCACTCATTTTTTTCCATAAATCTTGAGATTTATTTTTAAGAAGTACCTTCTCTAGACATTTAGCCAGATCTGTTCTAGCAATACGAATGCTGCAAGAGTTTGGTGCATACTCCCCTGTATACTCAGAAGAGAGAAGCCCATTGGTTGCTTATGTAAATTGATAGCACATATGGCAATCCATCCTTGTATTTGTTGTTCATGGTATAATCTTAGTATATATCAGATTTGCAGACAAAGCCATTTCTTTTCTTGTTTTGATCCCTTAGTGCAAGTGAGTTTCTACTGAACAAAAATCTTCCAGACCTTTTGTGAATTACTGAACTTGTCATAACTGCAAGCACAGTTAAAATATAAAATATATATATCAGCACATACTTTGTTCATTTATTTTTCACAACTGTGGTGTGTCTGATACTTTCTTGTTTTTCACTGGTTGCACTGGACGCATTTCTGAGGTCCCCATCACTGCAGTAACCCTGGGCCTTCCCTTCCTACGTTTATTCTTAAGCAAGAGACGTCCCTCTGTTGGAGCGTCGCTCTCATGCCTCCTATCCTCCATCATGTTCTCTTATTCGAAGAATCAGGACCCAAGTGGCAATCATGGGCCCTGCCTATCCATTGGGCAAACATTTGCAGGAAGAAGGGTATCTTGCAACATGTCTGAAAGGTAGTAAAACTCAGGTTCAGAAGTCAGTTTCACAGCTGCAGGCCCAGCACCGGAAAAGCTCTCCTCCCATACTCTGAGAGCTCTTAACACAATGTCCCTGATGAATACAGGGACCATTCCATGATGCAGAACAAGAGGCAGCTGTTGAGGTAACCAGGCCTCAGGCCACTTAAGGATTTATAAATGAACAGGATCTTTAAATGGACTCAGTCAATAGTCAGCCAGCATAGAGCATGAAGCACTGGTAAGACCATGCCACGGCTCTGTGATAGTTAGTAGGTGGGGTGCTCGGTGGTTTAACATCCAGGTGGCCTCTGTGATCAGCCCAAATGTAGTGAAGTACAATAGTCTAGCCTGGAGCTGACAAGCAGATAGATCCAGTGGCTAGAGCTGCAGCTGACTTATGAGGCAGTCTTCTGAGTTGAGCAGGAAATAGTGTGTGACCACTATTCCTGTCTGGCCTTGTGAAAGCAGACACAAGTCCAGCAGGAATGTTAAACCATCTGCTTCCTTTCACCATAACCCATAAGGTGAACAGGCAGAAAGATACAGCTCCAGTGCCACAAAAAAACTTCTGAATCCATCCACCAGCAGCACAAGCAATTGTTATAAGACTGTCACTGCAGTACAGGATACACAGTGAGCTTTCTCCTCCTCACTCAATGCAGCAGAGCTGTTTTGCATAACGAACCAACCAGCTAGTCAACCCAAGTTGCATAGCCCAGACATCAGACCCATCAACCACTGTGAAGAGCTGTCAGCATGTGCTTTGCTGATGAGAACAACCAAATATGGCTGGAGCTAATAGGGAAAGGAAATACCTCCCCTGACCAGGTTATATTATCTGCCCCAACACCCCAACAGAGTTTGGCCCCATCAGACATGCTGAAGCCTTGAAAAATGCTAGAATAATTTTAGAATTGAATACCTGAAGTATCTGAGACAAGGTGGGTGAGGTAATATCTTTTATTGGTGAGAGAGACAAGCTTTTGAGCTTACCCAGAGCTCTTCTTCAGTCACTGTGGAGTAATTGGGAAAAGGTAGACACATATTTGAGAGCTCTTTTGTCTAGAATATCACCAGGTTGAATCATCGCTGGGATTTGTGGTCTGTTACCTTCCAGTTTTTAAGTTCTCAGCCATTTTTTACACACATGATTTTGTGAATTATAGTTGTGAGACAGCGTGAGCTTTCTGCTACTAGTACTGAAATAACTTTGAGGGTGGTTTCTCTTGTAATGCTGTTGTGCCTATCAGAACAGTTTAAATTCTGCAATTACTTCTGGAACTTAATGGGGTTGGCAATTTCATGGGTATCGCCAAAGCACTGCCCCATCCATGGATCAGATATGATCTAGTTAGAAGAGGATGATCAGTGTGGATTATCACAGTTGTAGGTCATGCCAATAGTTTTAGACTTCAGCTGGTGGGTATAATGTGCAGCATCAATAAGAGCTGATTTGAAAAACACAGGAGCCATGCAGCAGAAATTAAGGGTTTGTTGGTTGCCAGTATTTTGCCATCCCCTATGCACTCACTGGTATTCCTGGTGTTTCACAGGTGTCAGTCTGTGTGTGTGTGTGCGTGCGCCTGCCCGCCCTCAGGGTGTTTGGACTGGGTGCCTTAATGTAATATCTGACACATCTGCATGATCGTCATTCATGTCACTAGGAAATGGTAAAATAATATTGTAGCATATTTATAAAGGGAATGAATTATTAGGACCTGGGATTTACCATACCAGCTCGACCCTTCTGGAGTTTACATCTCAGTACATTGTGTAAAATATGTCTCAACACCTTGATATCCAAACACAGCAGAGAATGTTAGAAAACACTTAAAATTAAAATTTCTGAAGTACGTTTCTTATACACATGTCAAAGGCATGTGTCCTCACTTGCCATGGATTTTAGTCCTCAATGGAGAAGTCAGCAAAATAAGCAGCTTTTGAGTTACCCTCATGAGAAAGCAGGATCACGGAACTCCTAGGGTGAATAAGGGTGTTGGAAGTTGGTAGTAACCATAATTTATTACCATCTGAGAGTTCCTGAGTGACCTATGTGAAACAAGTGATCTCAGTCTACTCTGAATCCCAGTGGATGATAATTGGCACCTTTGTGCCAATAATTGATCTTAGTGGATAATTCAGGGGGCATGGAGGCAGCAGTCCCTTTTCATCCCTAGCAAAGGAACCTCCAGAACAAAGCTGAGACAAGTGACAGAGCTCTGTAGGAAAGGTTGCAGCATTGCTGCTCCCTTCCTTACCTGTTCTATGGATAGTGGACTGCAGTTTTCAGTGTCCTCTTGGTGGGGATAAACCCAATTTTGCCCTGCTTGTGTTTCAGTCATCTGCTGTACTACTACAACTGTGTTTTTATGACTAGATTAGAATGACTGTTGTACTGAGAAGACTGAGTCAGCACTAGTTTTTGATTCCTTTCTACCACAGCCAAAACCTAGTCTTTCATTATGACTATGGCAAACAGGGAATTAAAGGTTAAAATAGTCGTATTGTCAAAAATATGCAGATCGAGCAGCCTTCCAAATATTAACACCACTGCCCTTTGTCATGATTATCAAAAGGCTATTGTCAAGGTGGATTCCCCACTCTGGCACTTCAAGTGCAGAAGGTGAGTGCCTGCAAAGATTTTAAAAATTAATACTGGCCACTCCAGGCTTATGTTAAACTCCCAAGGTTACAGCTTTTCTCTGACCTTGGATGGGTAGATGCTGCTACCATCCAAGTACAGACCCCCTTTGAGTGCCCAGGAAGGCGCACTTGGGAATTCCTTCCTGTGGGGTATTCTCAAGCCCTTTCACCCCCCTCCGGGGAAGAGTTGAGAAAAAGGGAAGAAAAAAGGAAATCAGCTGTTGCCACCAGCTAATTAAACTACATGTGCCCAAACCTCTTAAGACACAAAAATCCAATTATGTTCTTAAAAAAGGTAAATTATATTTTTATTTTTTTAAAAAGAAGAAAATACATTTGGGACCTCAGGCTATTGCTAGATTTTAAAAGAGCAACTACAAGGATTAAGCACTAAGAATAACTTCCTTGAGATCCATCTTAAAGGTTACAAGCAAAACAAAGGCACGTGGGGTTAGCACAGAGGAATCCTCAAGTCATAAAGAAATAAGAGATAAACCTAATCATGTCTTCCTAGACATTTCGAGATTTACTTACATATCTGGGGTTTTAAATGAGTAGTTTCTAGTAGTTTCATCTGATACTGATGATTTTTCATACCTGGCCCCAAGCTTCTCACAGCATAACTGCTGCCTTGTCCTCCTCTTCCCGGGACAACGACAGACAGACAGAAGGAGAGTCTGTTCTCCATTTAAAAAATTCTAGCCTTCCCATTGGCTCTTTTGGCCAGGTGTCCACTCACTTCCTCTTAACCTATGCATAGTAGTGACACTTTTTAACCCTTTACAGGTTTAGCAATTAGAGAACAGCTACTAAAAGGGATTTTATAGCTACTGGCTGGCTGGGTGTCCATAAAAGGGAGTTTACCCTTCCCCCCCCCCCTTCATTTATCACAGCTATTTATATATAGGTTTTTAGCAGTATCGTGATGACTTGAAGATTGTAGTAATGTCCACTGCTGAAAGGCAAATGCTATTCTTGGTGTGAGAGTTTTTGTTTTTTACTGACTGGTGGATTTAGAATATGAGAATACATTGCCGAGTGACCCAAGAGAGGCCTAGGTGTATGTATATTATGCATGCAGATTGATTAGCAACATGAAAAGGAATTCAACTCCTTGAGCCAGGTGTTCATATCTTGCATGTTGTGAATCTGAAGGACCTCTGTTAGATTCAGTGGATTTGTTACATGTCTACACGAGTGAAAGCCGAGAATTATCTACAACAGATAGGTTTAAATGAATTAAACCTCTGTTAACTGATATGTAGTGGTACAGCGTCTCCAGTGCATGTCAGCTGGCTGTTTCTGTTGCTTTTAATTTCCCTGGTAGTAAAGGGAGCTTGTCTGGACACTGCCAGTTAGCTGAATCCCAGGAAAACTTGAAGGAGCTATGGAAACTATGAAGCAGAGACAGTCGAAATGTTAGGTATAAGCTAAATACAGTCCCCAAAGTTCTGTGCTTTTTCATGTCATCTTGAATACGGAAGTCCAGGCTGGAGGTTACATTTTCCAGCGTATTATGGTTCAACCTGATCTAGGCCACCTACATCCAATGTATGTAGAATTAAACTTGCTCTGCTCCATTTCATGCATATTTGTACTTAGCCTTTGGACTTCTGAGAAGTTGCCAGTATAGTGCTCATTTGAGCAAAGTTTGGGTGCCCTTTCCATTGACTTTCTTCTGTGACTAAATGGAGTTATAACTATCTGCCTTTTGTCTGAGGGTTTTATACTCTTGCCAATTACCATAGTATCTGACGGTCTTCAACATAAAGTTGATAGCAATAGTGAGGTCCTGGCAGACTTCATGGAGTCTCTGGCACCTCTCCCTATTCAGGGTAAAAACTCTGTTTGAGTAGGGAAGGTTTGCGGGGTGTGTGTGTTTGTTTAGTTAATTAGTTTTCATTAATTAACATTTTCATTGAAGGTTTATTGGTTTCAGGATAACTTTGTTTTTTGGTTGATAGGGGCTTAGGGCTTGTCTACGCTGGCAAGTTCCTGCACAGTAAAGCAGCTTTTTGCTCTCAAATTGCAGACGTGTACCCACTGCTAAGCCACTTTGTGCGCAGAAACTCCTCAGTTGTAGCGCTGCAAAAAACCACCTCCACGAGGCTCCAGCGCTCTATTGCCAGTGTAGACACTTGATTGCTTTCTGGGCTGTAATTGGCCTCTGGAGCTGTCCCATATGCTTCAAGTGACCACTCTGCTCATTGTTTGGAACTCAGCTGCCCTGGAGACACACGCCCCTCCCCTTTCAAAGCACCATTTCTGATCGCCTTTGTGTGCTGTGCTGTGCTGATCTGCTCCGGGACACAAAGCAAACCATTAATGTGGAATGCTGGTGTTGTTGAACACAGAGGCAGGTGTGTGTGTGTGTGTGTGTGTGTGTGTTTCCCCTTCCCCCTGCCTCAGGACTGGTTGCTTCTTGCCGATGTCTGAACTTACAAGACAGTATGCTGACACACTCTGTCCCCTCAAAACACACTGTCTCTCTCCCCCCCTCCATACACACACACACACGCACTCCTTGTCACAAACTTTTCCTTCCTGCCCCCCCCCTTCAGTTGAAAAGCAGCTGATAATGTAGTAGGATGTCCATGGAACAATGGGATTGGGAAACCTGCATCATGTGACGTTGTGCCTGTCCCACGAGGCATTGCAAACCCTTCCCAAAGCACCTTGCGGCCAGTTGCACAGTGGGATACCTACCATAATGCACTGCTGTCTTCGCCGTTGCAAGAGCTGCTAATGTGAATGCGCCTCCAGCATCAGAAGGAGCACAGTATGGACACACAACAGCAGTTTAATTCCAGCATTTTAATAGAAGTGGTATAACTTGTGGCACAGAAACTTGCCAGTATAGACACACCTTTAGAGGCAGAAGGGGGTTTCATAGCTGAGTCTCATTCTTATAGTGGAAAAGGCCTTTTCAGACAGGAAGGTATTGCAGTGTTTCCTGCAAAAAGACAGTCAGACTCAGGATTTTCCTTATCTCCCCTGGAAGTTTGTTCCATAACCAGTTCCCCTTGGCTGAGAGTGCTTTGTCCCCAGCTCTTGTGTGTTTCATTCTGGGTGTATTGATCTATATTGCCGCAGGGGAGTGCAGCTATCAGTGTTTTATAGATCAAAATTCAGTCTTTAATGTAGTTGGGGTTGATTTATTAATTACTTTAAAAGATTATGATCATTCCTTAACTACCTAGCCATAATTGGATACCATTCAACTATAACTAGATGGGAGAAAACACATCTGCATTGCTCATAGTTGATTTGGAATTTGAATTGAATCTGATAATTGGAATTATCTGTCTTAGATTCTTATTCTGTTCTGCTCAGATTTTATACTATCCTCATGGCTATAATGTCTGAGTGGCTTCCAGAAGTGTGTTAAGTTAGAAGCAAATTTAGCTCTGTTAAGGAAACCAAGAGTTTCTAATAATTCTATTTCTGCTATCCCTAGTAATTTCATCCTACTTATAGTGGGATCACAACAGCTCCTAACATTTAAACTTCATACATACATCATTTTGTCAGAAACTTGCGTTGCAGTTGGAGCTGATCCAATCATAATAAAGTAATACTTAAGGACTTTAACAACAAAAGAAATCACATTGAAAAGATATTGAACAAACCATATTGTTTAAATGTAGCATTGTGATTGAACTTGGAGAAGTACCAAAATACTAGAAGTGGGGAGAGGGAGGGGGAGGACATTTTTAAAAGAAAGTTCTTTCAACTTCAGCATGAAATAATTTTCTGTGATTAAAAACTGCAATATGTGTGGTAGTAAGGAAACAGCAAAGTCTTCAATGTGTTAAATATACATTGCAGACTCAGGTGCTCACGAAGTCTGGTTTGTAAGCGGCTTCATTCAGCGTGCCAATTGTCCACTCTGTGCCTCAGATGACCTCTTGTGGTGAGCCCTCGTGTTTGCATAAGCATGTCTACTGCTATAGCTAGGTTCAGAATGGCTTTTTTAAAAATTAAAGGGGCACCAAGTGTCAAAGAAATTCGTAACAGTGAAATTACTTTTAAAATTCCAGTACAAGTTCAGGTGCGCTTAATGCATTACATAAAAAAGACCTACTTGGCTAAGTGCTTCTGCTTAGATAAATATGGCCAGATCTTCAAACTTGCCTAGTGATTTTGTGTACCTACGTTTTTGAATATCCGACTAGAGGTATCTCTAAAGAGGCCAGATTCTCATAGAGTGGATGCTCAGCACTTTCGGAAAAGGCAGTCCTTTTAAGGTGTCTCAGGTTGGCACCTCAAAATCATTAGTCATTTTAAAAAATCTTGGCCATAGTAGTTCTAGGCCCCCTTTACTAGAGGGGCCTCTGAACTTTATTGGGAGTGTTCCAGTTGGGAAGATCCTGTGTGCTGCAATCTAGATTTAGAGATCATAACTCCCATGATACCTTGGGGAAAAAGTGAGATGCTTGCTCTTCCAAGGAGCGCAAGGAGAGCAGGCAATGGGCTCCATTTTGGGAAAGGAGCCAGATTGCTGCTGTGGAGCTCTGTCCATACCAGGAGCTGCTGCTAGGAAGCCAGAAGCTGCTGTCGAGAGCCTGTAGGGGCCTTGATTGAGCAGGGAGCTTCATAGGTGGTTGGTGGCTTCCTTGGAGCCAGGGCAGAGACTATTGCTGTGCCTGGAGCTGACTGAGGTGGGCCTGCAGTGAAAGGCTGGGAGTAACCCCCATTCTGGTTTGGGCAAGTACTTGCAAGGGGAGGGGCACAGCAGAGAGACTGAGTCTAAGGAGAGGTAGAGTGATCATCACACCAAACTAGGACCCAGAGCTGCTGACATTTGTTGGGGCTGGCTCCAGTCATCAGTGGGGTTGTGCAGCTTGTTGCCTTGGCTGGATTGATCCACAGAACTAACTGAATGCTGTCTCCAGCTGCAGATCTTCCAGCATGCCCACGCAAGTGCCTAGGACTTGAAATCCAGAGGAGTTTACACTCCGGGGTGGGGTAAAGAGTGGCTGTGTAAATGCCAGTTAGATAAGTTTCATTTATTACTGTATAGTATATTTGTTAATTGGCTTTATTGAACTGCCCTCTGTGGATTTAAATTAATAGTGACATTTAATCTTAGTCGGTTATACCCTGTTACTTTGTTGTTAGGTAAAGGTGTGTTAACTCTAATTTGAGTATATGGGATGTATATTATTTATAATTGGTATTGGAGTTAGATCCATGCCACAGGTGGTTGTTGTTAGTATAGATTTATTCCTGGAGGTTCCCAAGGCACACCCTTGAATGTGTACAGGGACCAGCCAGAGGGAGGCACCGCCAATTGTAAATTCCTTTAGGAGTAAAGGGACTGCACTGGAGGTGTGGATAAAAGATTCTCACCTATCCAACATCACCACTGGTATATTCAGGATCTCTTTTAATGTCAGCAACATCAGGCACCCGGTCACACAGGTGAGTGTTGCTGGCTCCCAAGTAACCCAGGGAGGAATTGGGGGGATTACATAGTCTTCTAAGCATCTGCTTCAGACCAACTAATATTAATTACTTCACTTTTGGGGGGGCCAGTTTCTTTCAAAAAATTAAAACAAACAACATCCAGTGATAGCCATAAGCTATAAATTTGTGTAGTCCAGCTGCCAACAAATAGTCAAATCCAGCCTAAAAAGCTGCAGGTGGGAGGGGATGTATGCACTGAAAATATTTTCTCCTCCTTCCAGCTCTCCCCAAATCTGAATTCCTTTAATCATCATCTGCTTTTCCTTGACTCTTGTCCAATGCGTAACACAGTATTACATAGGTCTGTGCCAATGGCACAAGTACCGCAAAGGTCTGACTCTGCAAGACCCTGTCATCGACGATATTTTATGCACCCTTTCCAGCCAAGTTGCTATTACAGGCGAGGTTGTGTCACCCGTTGTGCCCCCTTAGGAGTGCGAAGGCCATTATTTAACTTTGCAAGATGATGATAGACACCAAAACTTCCTGTTTGTGTCAGGTTTTTGGCAAGTGTGTGGCTCAGGGACTTCCATTTTATTTTATGGAGGGAAAAAATTTAAATTTCCTTGGGAACAGCTGGACCTCATTCATACATTAGCTTCCCATAACTTTCTGATTTAGAAACCAGCCAAAATCTTGACCATTGTCACTTACTAATTTCCTGTTTTGTTTAAAATGCTTTTCTATAGATAAACAGTTTACTGTCTTCCTTTAGGGAAAAAATGAACTCACTTATTCATGAATCTCACTAAATTCAGTTATTGGATTAATGGTGAATTATTTTTTTTCCTTCGGATCTTTAATTTACGACATTTTAAATGCATGTTGCTAAATTGTTTCAGCCCAAGATTTTACCGTTGTTCAAGGAAAGTAAATTTCATGCACCAATCCTGAAGAATGCCTTTTTATAAATAACTTATACTGTATATGTGAAACGCGGGACTTTTGTGTACTCCTTAATTTAAAAAAAGCTATTATAATTGGAAACCTGTATGGTTTACTCCCATGTCCCTTCAGTCTTTGGCTTCTCTTGTAGGAGTGTCTAGTCAGTCAGTCAAGTCTGATGGAGGAGATGGTCCCTTACAATTGGGACAGAGACCCTCGAATTTATTTCATGTGGCTACTAAACAGCTAGCAGACAGTAGCGGCTCTTAGCCGGCACTGGTGCTGGAATTGAACCCACAACTTAGAGATAAGGTGATCAGTCTTGCTCTTTGCATCCCCACTGCCTCCCGTTTTCTTTTTTCTCTTCATATTTTCCTGGGTTTTAGCTGTCGCTATGAGATGTTTCAAGAGCTCTTAACTCTAAATAGAAAATGAAGGGGCGTTTGGTGATTTGCAATCATTAGATATAAGGAAGCCACAGACAACACGTGCATATAACTACTGTTTAAACAATAGGACTGTTCTAGGGCTTTATCCAACTGTCAGTGGAAAGTTGCCATCAAGCCAAGTCTTCCAGAGCAAACTTGCTTGTGTGTTAGTCTGAGACTATAGCAGACTCACTATGTATGTTGTGTTTTTCCTAGCCCTCATGTGCTGCTAACAAATGAGGATTGGTTTTCTGACAGTATAAATTGTCACTTGCCAATCTTCTTGGGGGGGGGAGGGGGAGGGGGGAGAAACTGCCATTTATTTCTTTCTCTTTCTCTTTCTCTTTCTCTTAAAAAGTGAAGCAACCATGCCAAGAACTTGACAAATATGCAGTCTATAATGTAGTGGAAAACTGGAGCTCAGCTGTGGGTAGAACAACAATGTGGTGACCAAGTTGGCATAGCAAACCAAGCAGTGTAGTTGCCCAAAAAGAGTTTAGCACTAAAAATCTGAAGAGGGCGCAGAGATTTTGCTGCTTCCTGTGAAGAGGAGAGAAAAGAACTATGGTGAAGAATTTATGTGATGAACCCTGCATGCTACGTCCTTTTCAAGATGTGCCCCGTGATATTAATTAGCACACTGTGCAGTTGTGACTCATACTCATTAGCAATCACGAGCAAATGCAGTCTTTTCTCTGTAACATTCTGATTGTCTTCCATTACAGTGCACTAAACATGAAGAAATACAACAGATTTCAATAAGGTTTTTCCTCATTATTTTAGGATAGAATTCCTTTCCATAGGGAACGTTGCAACTTAACAGTTGTCTCTAGAAGTTGGTGCTTTCTGGATGCCAGTGAAGGAGACATTGCTCCCGGGGGGCACAAACTTCTAACAAGAGCCAGGAAGGAAAAAGTTATTTTGATTCATGTTAAAGCCAATGACATTAGTGTCAGTAAACTGCATGTGCTGTGACCTGCGATAAAGATGGAAACATTTAAATAAGATGAAGGATTAACTGTGAAGAGTTTTTTGTTTTTCAGAAATACTGTCGGTGACGCATTTAGTTCTGGGTAGATAGTGATGGACAAAGCAGCCGAAGTGGCTGGCTAGAGTGGTAAATCTTGTGCTGCTGTCATGCCAAGGCTCATGCCAAGGTCCCCATGTCTCAGCTGAATGCTGGCAAATACATAGTTGGAATCAGACTTGCCCACCTGTGTGTTAGTATTCTTCAAATAGGCACTAAGATTATAAGAATGCGTTTAGTGTTCATTGAATGCTTGTGAGTTGCTTCATGCATTAATCAACATCTGTATTCCGTATTCTAAGGTAATATTTAATCATTTGTATCATAAGCCTCTGTAACTATCACCAAACAGGAGAGAGAAATTAATTAGTGTGAAATGCTGATCTCCAGCAGAAGATGTTACATCCTTCCCAACAGGAAAAGGCCATCAGCACCAGATGGACTATAGTGGGACATTAAAGAGGATAGAAGGCTTTGTTGTTCATCTATTCCCTCCACACACCCCATGAAAGAGTCATGCAAGTGAATTCCTCCCATCTGCTGAGTTCACAGTTCAGAGTACATGGGAGGGAACAAATAAAAACCTTAACAAGAAGGAAGTGTATCTCTATGCTGCTTGGACTCTGGGTTGGCCCTAAAAGAAATCTAGAGCTTGCTTATTATAGAAGCTTCTATTATCTTTTCAAACTTAAGATTATAGCTCATTTGTATATCTGCTTACCTGTTTTAACCTTGTAAATAACTGTCTTATTTCCTTTTCCTAGTAATAAATTTTAAATAATTTATTATAGGGTTGGCTACAAGCAGTGTCTTTGGTATGATATCAAAGGTGTAATTTACCTGGGGTGAGTGACTGCTACTTTTGAGACTGGGAGTAACCTGAATATTGCTGTGATCTTTGATGTAAGGGACCATCTGTCACAAAGGTATGCTTGTCTGGATGGCGAGACTGTGGAGTACCCCAGGGGGCTGTCTGTGATTCCATGTTAAGGCTGTTATAGTACCTGCGGAGTTTACTCTTGATGATTGGTTGGTGCAAATAGAACTCACAACCAGTTTGGGGATTTTACTATGTTTCCTAACAGTCTGTCCTGTGAGTGGTACCCAGGCTCTTGAGCTACCGCAGGACAGCTTCATACTTCTATTGAGCAGTAAAGCAGGTAATTGGATGGCGATGAGGAACCAGCAGAGGAGATACTAGGAGGATGGAGGAAGTTAAGGAATGAGAATAATACTTCAGAAAAAGTCACTTTTTAAAGTGTAGAACTGTAGGAAACATAACCAAAAGCAAAAAAAAAAAAAAAACTAGCAACATATACACTTTTTTAAAATATTTTTATTTTAATTTTTTAAGATTTTAATATTATGCACTCAACCTAAAGAATATAGTGAGGAAGTGAAAATCATGTACACATGTATTATGAATTATAAATGGTTTAGAACATGTGATGACATTGATGTAGGACGAGAACAGAAAAAGAGTTCAAAGATTAACATATGCCAAAGAATCCTGCGTGCCCCCTAGAAATATCTACTGTAGCAGCATGCTAGAAACTTCAATAATGTGGAAAGATGGAGTGATTTTTTTTCTTTTATATATTAAAAAAAAAAAGAACTAAAGGGTAAGGAAGACAAAGGGGAGATATTAAATATCAGGCCCAGGGATGAAGTCAGCCCTGTGATGTCAATAGATATTGGCACCTGATTTTGTTTGTGCTGGTTCCTAGCACAAACAGAGCAAAGGCGGAGCATGAAGGATGTTTTCACAAGATATTAAGTCATTAGAATGTTGAAGTGTGTAACTCCTCAAGAGGAGAACAGCCACGGTCCTAGGAGAGAGGGTAATTTGTTGACAGAAGAGAGAGAGACACACACGTTGCTAAAATCTGAACAAATTCTATGCCTAAATGATCAGCATCAGAGGGCAACAGATATCAAAGCAGACATGTGCTTTATTCCCTAAGGGAGGGGAAAGAAATACTGGAAAAAGTTGGGATGTCTGCATAATAGGTAATCTGGGTATTACCTTGTGTGCAAATGGACCAAACTCAACATCCCAACAATCTGAAGAAAGAATCAAAAAGAGATAGGGGTTCAGGAAGGAGAGGGATTTAATCTTGGTAGACACAATTTATTGAAAATGCTTTTCGCAAATGGACCGAAAAATGCAGCAAATGTGGTGATATTTGAGGTGAAATTCAGGCCTTATTGAAGGCAATGGGAGTTTTGCTATTAACTTGAATGGAGCCAGGATTTTACAGGTGACTCTGGAATGGTGATGTCTATAGGGAGTTCCAATGGCTGGCCTGGTGAAATGATGCTGGAAACATTGATGCGGTAGGATGACCAATTCTTGGCTCTTTGTGGTATTCTGTGTGGCATGCTACATTCTGAATGCCATCTTTCCCTCATTCCGTGGTGTATCATTTCCTCTCTTAGCTTTGGTTCTCCTGCTCTGAATTCTCTTACAATACGTACATACTGTTTTATGGTGGGATGAATATGGCATGTTTTTCTGATTTCATTGTAACGGTTACAGATCACGTTTGCCTCTTGCATACAATCGAAGCATTTAATTAAAAAAATAACTGGTGGGAACTGCAGCAGAGCATACAGTACAATGTATATAGGTCAGAGCACAACCATGCTTTCAACAAAACACTGCTGTGTTGGTGTACAATAGTGTCACGCTCACGCAGGAACACATTTCTTATTCCATATTTGTTCAGCAATGTATACCAGAGGGTCAGCTTGCTCAGATGAACTCTCTGAAAGTGGCAGAAACTGTTGGCATGTTGTGATGGCATTTACTGCGAGGTAAAATTCTTTTGCCCTGTGTTCAACAAAGCCACTGTCCCTACATATGTTTATTGGCTAGCTCATTCTGAGAGGACAGATTTCAAATCTGGAACTTGCTTCCCCTTTGCTCTGCTGAAGCCCGAGTTTGTTGACATTCTCTGTATTTTGTAAGGGAACATCTTTTTCCCTAGACATTTTCTGAGGGAGTCAGTGGAAGGACAGAGCTTTTGTTGTGATGAGTTGTGGAGAGCTGGAATTGGGTTGGTTAGAACTTGGCCTTTTTTAAAAATATCTTCATGGAGCTTGAGTTTCAGACAGGCACATTTTAGAAATTGAAATAAAAACTACGTGAAAAAAACGGACTCAAAATTTCCAACCAAAGCTTCAAACTCGTAGTAATAACTATTTGTTCTTGAGCTGAGAGTTTTGGGTGATACCTTAGCCATTTTGGAGAAAATCAGGGAGCATCATATTTGGCTAGAAATAGAAGAAAAATTACTCCTATTCTTTATATTTGCAGAACCATTAACTGTATTCACTATTACTCGTTAAAGATAATAGTATTCAACTTAGAATGAACCTTCTGAATTTTGCATTAATGGAAAAAGACAATAAGCTGTAAATAAATGCTAATGTAATTAATTGGGAGTTTAGCGCTTCATGCTACACACAAAAGAATTGCAGCCTAAGAAAGCTTACTGATATCAAAGGCATGAAAAGCATGTGGCTGTCTCGTGGCTAATTAGCTTACATTCCAAGTTACTGGAGCTAACAGTTTTCCCTACGGAGAAATTAGTCATACTTAGCTATTTAGCATTTGTCATGACTAAAATCCTAGAAGTTGTCATGCAGTATGGATGCTATCCCTGTTGCTCTGTTTGACCACGCTCTGACTCCTATGGGATTTGATCTTTCTGAGCCTTGTTTCTTCCTTTATTTTGCTAAATTAAGGTTGTTTTCCAAAGATGCTTCCTGCTACATCTTGCCCTGAGTAACAGCTCTAACCAAGTGCAGCGTAAACGCTCCTGCAAGTATTGCTAGTCTGGGGCTAATTTTATTGCAATCATTTTTTTTCCTGTCCTCTACAGGGATGCTACATCCCAATTCACTTCCACATCATTCACAGGCAGAGTTCCCACACTGAGCATGGGTTTCTCCACTACTGCCCTTCCCACCCCAAAAGTCTCCCGACCCTGCATTTTCCGCCACCAACCAAGTGCTGCGACACTTCTTCCCCTGCAGGTAACCAGCGGCAACAGCCAGTTTCATCCTCACAGTGCAGCACTCCTCTTCTCCTAGCCCTAGGTCTCAATGTGTCCAGCAAAGTAGGGAGTGGACTCGAGAAAGGCAGCTCCCCAGGCAGAATCCTGTGATGGGAACAGGAGGAGAGAGTGGCTGGAGAGCGGGGCAGAGGAGACTGGCGTTATGGAGAGGGACAAAAGTGGGGAGGAGTTTGGGTACTGGGAGAGGACAGTCCTGTGCATGGGAGAGTTGGATGGACATATTTATGGAAGGACTAAGGTGGAGTAAATAATAATACAAAGGACTTACAACAGTTTATAGGTAAATAAGCACTTTTTCCTGGGTGGGTAAGTATCACTATTATTATTGGTTTGTTTTACGGGTCAGACCTAGGGAGTCCTAATCCAGGTCCAGGATCCCATTGTGCTAGGAGCTGTGAAAACACAAAACAAAAAGACCTCCCTGCCCAGACAGCTTCCAGTCCAAGTGAGACTTTACAATATGAGTAATATTCACCCCAGTTTTCAAATGAGGAACCAGGCATGACGAAGTTAAAGGCCTTGCTTACAAATGGTGAATGCAATGCTGCAGCCAGGCCTGGGACACAGGGGGTATGTAGGGGGGAAATTATACGGTTAAAAAGGAGGAAGTGAGTGCTTCAGAATACATCACATCTTATCAGAGCTGTGCAATAACTTCCCTTTTCTTCCTCCTGTCTTTCTTTCAGATTTTATTACCTTGGTCTCTTTCATTCCTTCAGGCTTTGCCTCGTTGTTTTCTTCTCCAAGCGAAACACACTTTATTTTTATATTTGCAAGAAGTGCTGATATTCCTCTCCCATCTAGGGGGGAGGAGCGGGGGAATTGTTGAGCTTGGAAAACTGGGAATAGCTAAATCACCATGGTGCGTGACTTGGCAGGGATCAGACACCTTCTATTTTATGTTGCAGTTGTAAAGTAGGAGAAAATGAATGTTCATGGAATAAATGTAATCATATCCCATTTTAGGCAAAAGGGCAAAGAGCGCTAATTAGGAAATGCTTCATCTGCTAATCGGAGAACTTTTAAGAGAGTTGCCGTTCAGTCGGGTAACTTAAAAATGAGCACGTAACTTTTCAGTGTGTGGGTTACTGTGGGACAATGTGAAGGCTTGAGGCTGTTTTTGTGGCTTAAAACCGGAGCAGTAGGGGGTGGCAGAGAGACACAGCAGCCCATTGGGAGTTCTTGGGTGTGTGGACTACAAGCAGAGGCGGAACGTGACACGTGCACCACGCTTTCTGGTGCCATATGTTCTCTCCCACTCAGAGCCAGCTATGTTGGCACTGCCCCTCCCTTGTCCAGGGAAGCCAATGCCACAGTGGGACTAGCTTGGAATAGTCTGTTACAGGGCTGGGCTCACTTGAGCCCTAAGGGAACAAGTTGTCTGTGAGTTTCCAATAATCTCTTCAAAGTGAAGCTTAATACAACATTATATTGCAGTTAGTACTGGGTAGGTTTCCAGCTAAAACAGAGCTGTTTTCACACTGTAACTGCAATAAAAACATCTGTGAAACTCGAGTAAAACTAGACCAAGTGTCTTCCCTTGCAGAAAGCCTGACTTGTCCACGCTGGGGTAATGGCTTGAAGTCCATTTACCTTCACTTGGTTTTGGATCTGCAGTGTGTCTGCTTTTGCTTAAAAAACAAACAAACCCCAAAATCCATCAGCCTGAAAATGTTTTCTCTTTTTTCAATCACACTTGTCAGATCTACTTCCAGCAATGTCTGTTTCTTCAGAAGAGGGCCTTTTGTTCTTTCAATGGCTCTCACGTTCTTTGTGTAAGCAAAGCCATTGGTTGAAGACTGCATATATGGGTAGAGGAAAAATAGACTCTCATCAATGATTGACCAAACTGACAGATTGTGACTGGTTGATGTAAAGTGTGAATGTGACTACTATACATCTTGCACTGAAGCAGAGACCTAAATAAACATCACTTTGTTTCAGGATGGTCCTTTATGTCCTAGACTTCCCTCCTGCAGTATCTTCTCATAATTATGGTTGATATTTTGTCACAGATATGTTTAGTAAAAGTAACGATAGGTTGCAGGCAGTAAACAAAAATTCATGGAAGCCTGCAACCTGTCTGTGACTTTTACTAAAAATAATAGGGGGGAAGGATTGATGGGGGGACAACTGAAACCAGAGAAAGGGAATGAGAGCCCGAGCCCTGCTGAATGGGGGAGATCCAGCACCCACCACCGCAGTGGTTGAGAGCTCCAGGCCCCCTGCTGCCCTCAGTGGCTGAGAACTGTGGGGGCCCACTGGATGACAGCTCCAGCCCCACCATGCTGGGGCTGAAGTGGAAAATGTCACAGAGGTCTTTGAAAGTCATGGAATCTCTGACCTCCATGACATAATCTTGTTCTTACTCATATTATACATTTTTTTCTTGTTGATATTCCAAACATTAACAATAGGAGACTGTATTCCCTCTGAGTCCAAGTAGCTAATAGTGTTGTATGCCATCTTCTCAAAGGGTTTATTCTCATGAGGCATGTCTTTTGAAAAAAAAAAACTTCTATTACAGTTAAATGCTTGGTACCATACATCTGTTGTGCATAATTGTTTACTGTTTGTAAATCAGTTATGTCATATTTACCCAAGCCATTCCAAATTTGGAACATACTGGGTCAGACCAAAGGTTCATGTAGCCCAGTATCCTGACTTCTAACAGTAGCCAATGCCAAGTGCCTGAGAGGGAATGAACAGAACAGGTACTCATCAACTGATCCATCCCCTGTCTCCCATTCCCAGCTTCCGCTAATCACCATAGATGGACCTATCCTCCATGAACTTATCCAGTTCGTTTTTGAACACTGTTATAGTCTTGGCCTTTACAACATCCTCTGGAAAGGAGTTCCACAGGTTGACACTGCGTTGTGTGAAAAAATACTTCCTTTTGTTTGTTGCCTATTGATTTCATTTGGTGACCCCTAGTTCTTGTGTTATGAGAAGAAGTAAATAACACTTCCTTATTTACTTTCTCCATACCGGTCATGATTTTATAGACCTCTATCATATTCCCCCCCTTAGTCGTCTCTTTTCAAAGCTGAAAAGTCCCAGTCTTATTAATCTCTCCTCATATGGCAGCCATTCAATACTAATAATTTTTGTTGCCCTTTTCTGAACCTTTTCCAATTCCAATAGATCTTTTTTGAGATGGGGCAACCACATGTGCATGCAGTATTCCAGATGTGGGCATACCATGGATTTATATAGAGGCAGTATGATATTATCCATCTTCTTATCTATTCCTTTCTTAATGATTCCCAACATTCTGTTCACTTTTTTTTGACTGCCGCTGCACATTGAGTGGATGTGTTCAGAGAACTATCGACAATGACTCCAAGATCTTTCTTGAGTGGAAACAGCTAATTTAGATCCCATCATTTTATATGTATAGTTGGGATTATGTTTTCCAATGTGCATTACTTTGCATTTATCAACACTGAATTTCATCTGCCATTTTGTTGCTCAGTCACCAGTTTTGAGAGATCCTTTTGCAGCTCTTCACAGTCTCCCTGGGGCTTAACTGTCTTGAGTAGTTTTGTATCATCTGCAAATTTTGCCACCTCACTGTTTACCCCTTTTTCCAGATCATTTATGAATATGTTGAATAGGACTGGTCCCAGTACGGACCCCTGGGAGGACACCGCTATTTACCATGCTGAAAACTGAACATTTATTCCTACCCTTTGTTTCTTATCCTTTAAGACAGATTTATGATGATGATGATTTTTGCTTGTTGTGATAGCCCCCTAAATGTGCTAACAAGTCTCTAAGGTGCCACAAGTCCTCTTTTTCTTTTTGCGGATACAGACTAACACGGCTGATACTCTGAAACCTGTAAATGTGCTATGTATTTTCAAAACATGGAGCGAGACCGTCTCTGCCACAAAGATATTTCATTTGAATCCTAGACAAGATGCATCATGTCGGAGCTACAACAGGTGGAGAAATAAGGTCTCATGGCTACTTTTGTTATGCATATCCACAATATTTGCAAAGCACCATTCCCTGGAAAAAAAACAGTAAAATCCTCTTGGTGGACGCAGTGCCCTTTCACCCATGCTCTTTGAGTATCCATTCTGACCTTCTTCCTTTTACAGTCCTTCCTCCATGTATCAGACCTGGAAGTTCCATGTCACCCCGGACATCAGTGATTCTTCGGGCTATGAAGGTTGCGTTTGCCTAAGTCTTTCGGTGAAGTTTGAATGGGAGGTGCCTGAAGAGGAATGGTGTCTGAAAGTTCCTTTAAATTGTGGTGTTGCTTTGGATTGGTCTGGGGATAGTGCAGTTAGTGCATGGCATTTATTTACTCAACCATTTTGAAAAAAGATAATTGAAATTTCACCCAGAGGCACCGAGCGCACAAGCATGTCTATAAAAGTAGGTAACGAGAACAGTGCAACCCTGAGTCTTCGCATAAGTGTTCTGGGGCCTTCATTCTGTTGGAGCAAGGTCTATGGCTGAACAATGACCTGTGTATAATGAGTTTGATGGCCTATCTGGTTTCCTAATGGAAAGGTGTCCAAATTGCACAAAACCACCATTTGCCATAGGTGAGAATAACTGACACCTTCATGGCAGACACAGCAAAGAGGCTGTGGGATGTATGGGCCATGCATAGTAAACTATTTTCCCCCTTGAGTTGACCCCTCCAGTCACAATGGGGGTACACTAACAGATACCATAGTGATGGCTGCAGTATAAAAACCTAAACAGAATAGAATGTACAGGGCAATATACGGAAGCTTGTATTGTCATTGTCTGTGCTAAATATGTCTATACGCAGGGACTTTATTTTTCCATTGATGTCAATCCAGCAAATCTCAGGAGCATTGAAATCCCCCCTTTTCTCCCTAAAATATTTTCATGTCAGAGCTTCGTCTTCTATATATATATTGGAAGCATCTTGAAGGGCTCAGTAAGAGAGTACTATACCTAAACTCACTGTCCCTTTTAAGATAATAGCTACTTGATTTCATCCCTGTACTTAAATACAGAATTTTGTTCTGAGCTTTACCCACACTCTGTTCTGCACGTAGGGGTGGGGGTTGGGGGGAGAGAAAAAGTGTTTTAATCAATGCAAGATTCTTTGGCAATCGTGCTACTGAAGCTTTAGGAGCTTCTGAATTTCTGCTGAAGAGAGCTCTAAGAAAGGAAATAAAGCCCTTTGAACAACTACCTTTCAGTGCATGGAGGGCATGTTTAGTACTTTCCTTTACATTATGGACCTGAAATTGATTAGCAGGACCCAAACAAATTCTTTTCCTTGAGAATTACTCCCTGCATCGCTTCTCTCTTTCTGCTGCTTTATTCACAGTGCTACAAAATGGTTGTCTTTGTTGTTGTTAGCTTGAAAAGTAATTTGCAGCATTGTCTCCCCAGAGCAAGATTTAATCAAAGGTCTCTAGCTGAAGTGGAAAAATGTCCTCATTATCACCTTTAAATGGAAATATATTGGCTAAGGAAGGGATATTTAAAGGGGAGGGGTGGCTTTTCTTCTGGTTTGAAGTACTGCCAGAAAACATTATTTTCAGATTTTAAGAGATAAACCTTTCATCATGTCACTAAAGAAATCATTGCTGGGAGTATATTTATTGTAGAAAAATAAAATTAAACATTGCTGCTTTTGGTCAGAACATTTGCACAGCCTTTTATGTGATTAAAGCATTGATATTTGTTTTTTTCTTTGTCACTAGGTGCTTTTATAATCTGCTGGACCCCAGGATTAGTCTTGTTGCTCCTTGATGTTTGCTGTCCTCAATGTAATGTCCTGGCCTATGAAAAATTCTTCCTGCTACTTGCTGAATTCAACTCTGCCATGAACCCCATCATCTACTCCTACCGGGACAAGGAAATGAGTGCTACCTTCAAACAGATCCTCTGCTGTCAGCGCAGTGAGAATGCCAACGGCCCCACCGAGGGTTCTGACCGCTCTGCTTCATCACTCAATCACACCATCTTGGCTGGAGTACACAGTAATGATCATTCTGTGGTTTAAAAAGAAACTGAAAGATCAAAAAGAACCACCGAGAATTTTTATTGATGGACGAACAATAACAGGCTAGAAAACCACATAGAGAGGGCTGGGCACAAGGAAAGTAACAAACTCACAAGACATTTTTAAATACTAATGGACTACAAAACTCTTACCCCCCCCCCAGAAAATGCACCCACGCACAACACCAACCATGTATGCAGAACTGGCCATGCTATAGCCCTCATCCTTTCTTATACTTTCTGAAAGTAGAAAGCAGATGCCTTGCAATGGAATTCATAAGTAGCACTAGGAAAGTCTTATTTAGACTACACTAACTAGACTGTCAGAATATGCTTTGTCTTGGTGCCAGTTGAAATCAACTCCGATTAATTAAGCGTATACCTGCTTCACTGCATTTACGTGTAGACACTTAGTCTTGTTTTTAAAAAAAGAATGCATTTCATTTAATAGACACTTAATATTTATCACCATCTGCATGCTTGTGATGGACATTAACTGTGCAGGGAGAAAAAACATGCTGTAGTCTTTGTATTCTTAGCTACGATACCATAACTACAACAAAACAAAAATATTTTTCTAATACAGGCCACAGGAAAATGATGGAAATTCTGACTCTTCCTATCTTCTTCACTGGTGTTACAGCACACTTGTTCTGTGTGTTGGTGGATTATTTTAATTAGGAAAAAGATGCTCGTTGTAATGTCCACAGGAAAGTAGAAAAGCATAGACTGTATTACAGTGTTTGTTTAGATTATGAAATAAACAGTACTCTAGTCACAAGGTAGTTAACTTTCTTTTTTGAAGTGTGGTCTTGAAATATGTAACATACACAAGGGGTCCCAAGTTTATTCATGGTCAGCTCCTTAAAGTAGGATATGTCTTCAATGCTCTAAAAGAGATACAGTCGTGAGGCTAAACTGAAGTACAAGAGTGTTTTGTAAGATGTATTTATGATGTTGGAGTGTTTTTCCTCATTCATTGTGGAATGCAAAGGGATTTTTTAATGCATAATATAGTGTACTTTGTAAACATTTTTTAAAAAGAGATTTTTTTTTTTGCACTGAGTGAGAGACATTTTTGAGGGTATCTAAACAATTATTTACCATTCATCTCATCAACAGTAGTTACTTGGAGCTAAAGTACAATTTTATTTTTTTAACGAGACCAAATATATAATCTGTCAAACAACTGAAACCTGCATTATGATAAGCCAGCCAAATATCTGGACATCTCATACATGGCTACTTTTAAGAAGAGATACCACCTGTCTAAATATAAACTCTTATGAATTATTAAATACTAATGAAAATCCATAGTCTGCCATCAAATAAATTTTAGTGAAGAAGAGATCTTTGTATTAAAGAACTTGGGACCTTTGTATGCCAAATTACTTGTTTGTGTGTGTGCGCCCAAGTATGCATAACAATGTAATGGACCATAACTAAAGTTCATGACAGGCGGTTTTCCATGTTGTTAGATGCCTAAATAATAACTTGCTTGAGGTTTATCAGTCAGTGTAAAGCTCTGGAATGTTTCATAACAGGTGTTGGAATATTGTCATGAGGCTATTGTGCAGAGGTGGACAGAGTATGTAGATTTAAGAAGGATTCCTGAAAAAGGGAATTCAGCACCAAGGAGGCAGAGAGAGTGTAAAGTTGCCAGTGTGTGTGAAATCCAATGGGAGTTTTGCCATTGACTTCAGTGGAGCCAGGATTTTCACCTGTAATGTTTAGCAGGTATGCATGGGCTATGTGAAAGTGGGGGAGATGAGAGCAGGCAGGTGGGCTTAGAGAAGGTGTCCAGGGATCATGTGTCAAACAAGGGACGGATATTTACGCTTACTTTGTACAAAACACATATAGCTATATTCTTTTCTAAGGTTGAGAACAAATGAACTCATGATTTTTCACGCATGTAACTACAATGAGAACTAGAAGATGGGCTGTTTGAACTTAACGGGGGGGAAAAGACCCTCCACACTAAGCCACTAATAAAGTTTTCTCAATGAGTGTACAATGTTTGGTGTGCATGCCTGTCAGTGCTCAGAGAACAAGGGTGATTCCCCAAAGAAGGGAATAGGTTTTGGGAGGATGTCATCTCTGTTCTCCTGGCTCCCAGATCTGCTTTCCCTTCTGCTGGTTGCTTTAGTGAGGAGGTAGGCGTGATAGAGGACTCGGCACTTGAAGAGTCTTCCCAGCTTCCAGTGTCTCCTGCAGCGAAATGGGGGACGCTACACTATCTGGGTTTAATAGTGGTTTTCCTCCTTTCCTGCAGGCATTTCTGATGTCACATGTGGGAGTCGATAGGACTGATGGTGGAAATTCAGTGTTGGTGGGTTGTCATGGAAGGAAGGGAAAAGGGATCAGCCGATTGGTGAAACAGCCAAATCTAGTCCCGGAATGAGGTCCAGAAGACAGCAGCAAACACCTCTCATCCCCCCCCCCCAAATATTTTAAAATGTGGGTGACTGAAAGTTTTGGAAAAGGTATAGGAAAGATTGAATCAGCAAGAATTGTTTGCAAAAGACAGAAGGGTTGACAAGCCTAGCGTGCATGATGAATGTTTTGTGATGTTTCTATTTCTTCATCAAGAGATGGTCCCTATGTAGATTTTAATTGCTGGTACAATGGGCAGAAGTCACCACCTACGTCCTCTAACTAGTGGCCATTTCCAGAGTGACACTAGCCAGTGCTGGAAGCTAGAATTTTTGAACTTGCAACAGCAATTACATCTCATGCATCAAAGAGATTAATCCAGGAACACTTGTTACACAGGTGGCTTTTCACTACTTAAAGGTGAACTACGGAGGTTTGCTTAAAGTTAATAGAGTGCAAAACTTATTTTATAAGATTCCACTGAAGGAACTGAGCATGTGGCTTTTTAAAAATGTAAGTGGTGCTGTATGTTAATGAAATTACCGACCTATATCCTTGAGAACTCTGAATTGCCAACTGCATAGTTTTTTTGGAAGCTAATGTAATCACAGCTGCCATGAGCAAAGGAAATGAAAACAAGAGTTTGGAATAGAATGATTCTTTCAACCTCCTGTCTCTGATGGTTCTCATGTCACTTATTTTGGCAGAGAAACCAAGAAATCTGTCATTTGGATTTCTCAGTTTCTTTAGGCTGTTGTATAATTGTCTCCAGTTGTGTTAAAATATAGTGCTAAATAATTTTTTTTAAACAATGGTTCAAAGAATCCTATAAAAGGGTTTGGGAGACTTTTTAAAATTCCAAAGTTTCTCCCAACATAATTAACATACTTGTATGTCTCGCCCAAGCAAATATTACCCAAGTTCAAATGTAGTGGTGTTTGCTCAGACAGTTGTAAGCATGGGAGTTCTTTAGTGAGGTGAAATGTTTGATGAGGTCATTTGCATGTCAATAAGCAAAATGTTTTTCCCAGTTCAGTTATTTGGCAGCAGCACTAGCGTCAGAGTTCTTTATGGACAAATGGAAATAGTTAGCAGCAGTTCTCAACCTGTGTGTCAGGACCCCAAAGTGGGTCACGACCCTGTTTTAATGGGGTTGCCAGGGCTAGCGTTAGACTAGCTGGGGCCTGGGGCTGAAGCCAAAGCCTGAGTCCCACTGCCCGGGGATCAGGTTACAGGCCCTCCACCCAGGGCTGAAGCCCTTAGGGTCGTGTAGTAATTTTTGTTGTCAGAAGGGGGTCACAGTGCAATGAAGTTTGAGAACCCCTGAGTTAGGGCATTCTTGGGGGTGCCACAGATTTCTTTGCAATCTAAAAAATGGAACATTCACTGAATGTTTAGCTTCCTTACCTCTATTGTGTTCCATGTTCCCTGTTTTTACTCTAGATGGAGTGGATAGCTGCAGCTGTCTTGATATATACTCTCATGATGAGGCAGGGAAATTTTTCTGAAGCTATTAATTGTACAAATTTATAGTTTGTAAGAACACAAATCTACATCGTGTTCTAGCTGCAGCATCTCTTTTGTTGTGAACCCTGCCTCTTGATCAGTGACCTCTGATATCTATGGAAGAGCTCAGATTCTGTAATAACTAGAGATGTGCCTAAACTGAAAACCCAGATCAGAGTGTAATGAAGTTTGGAACAGAGCTGAACTTTACTTCTGGCTCCTATCACTAAAACCACAAATCCAAATTATACTTAAAGTTCAGACCTGGATCTATAGTTAAATGCCTGTGGTCACATCTACAAACAGGCATCCTAGCCAGTTATTGGTCAGTAGAGCTAAGCGCAGGCACAAGGCATTTCAAAAGGCAAAGAGGCTGTAGGGAATTCTTCCCCATCAAAAGTTCTCCGATTTAAAAGCAAGGTAGTTTGCACATCAAAGAGCCAACAGTTTATTCTTAAAATATCTGCATAAACTTCAAACAATATTGAACAGCACTGTGTTTAAAATGTTTGTTGAAGCATGTACAGCTATCAAGAGGGAGTATATATCTCTGTCAACTATATTTGTAGGGCTCCCAGCACCATCCTATCTGAACGCCGCCTAAAACAATTTTTCGATAAAATTATGTGCAAAAAAGTTCTCGAGTGATGTTAAAGGGGACACCATGGTTTTGAGAGGTTTAAACGCACGCGCACACAAATTCCTTGAAATAAATGAGAATAATACAAGATACAGTTAGGAAAGACTTATTACCCTAGGACACTTAGTCAAGCCATGAAGGTGCTTTGTACCTAGAACTCTGTTTTGTCCATTCTAATCATGCAATGTGGTTAGGTTGCCTTAAGTATTTTAATTCTTTACATGTTGCATTATTGACATAATGAATTACATTTATATAAATGAAATACTTCGCATTCTTTTAGTCTTTATTAAAGGATTGTTTGCACTAGAATTTGTAATCATATTTTAGTACATTAACTAATGAGATTGCAAATTGTAGTGTAGATAAGTCCTTAATAAAGGCACTGAAGAAATGCCAAGTGTTATTTAGGGTGAAACACAACTAGTGACAAATGTTTGTTCCTTGTCTACATAAAATCGACAAGAGTGTTGTTTACCATGGGTTAAAACATGATTATCCATTGCAGCGTAGACAAGAACTAAGAGACAGTGAAAGCTTTATATAAATACTAATGGAGCCTCCCAAAATCGCATTTTAGTCTTCCAATCCTGCCGTTAGGGATTAGTCTACGTAATTGACGCTACCTACCAATACAATCTACTCAATTTCCAACCACTGCATCCAGTTTTTACGAGTTAATTCAGCTGTCCAGTTTTAGAAAAAAAGTCCTTCTAAAGCATCACAAAAGTCTTTTCAAGTGTTCAGCTACCTCACTTCCAGAGACTATGCTTTGTCATACAATATATCCCTTCCTCTCCTTTTCTTCGTTTACGGGCTTTTAGACACAGTTGCTCATCCTCATAAGTATTTCTAAAGCTACCAGGAAAAAAACCCCTACAATATAAAAATACAGCTGGACAAATATATTGTGATCTTAAACCATCATATTGTCTACTACATCGTCCTAAGTAAATCCAGACCAGTGATGTGCTGCCAACAGCTTAACAAGAGGCTCCCACAACATGTTCCCTCCCTGCCTGTAATAAACTCCTTGTAATGAGAGGTGTATATGTGAGGAGTTTGGAATCTAGTTATTTTTCCCCCTAATTAAATGAAAGTGTTTCTTGTAACTCTTAACTATGGATGGAGCCAACACTACTTGGCAAATTAATGGCATGTCAAGTTCAGATACATGTTTATAGATTATACCTACTATAGGGAAGTGTTTGGCGTGTATAATATGAAGTATGTGAGAAGGCCTTTTAGGGGAACTCTCCTGTGGGGACAATTTGTTACAAATATGTCTGCATATAGGTGTAATCAGCTCCATTCCAGCAGTCAATACACTTGCTTTTTGGTGCCCCGGGATGATTTAGCAGCATTATGGGATGTTTATTTCTGGTGAATCGTATTAAAATCAAAGCCAGTTTAAATGTTTTAGTTTTTGGCATTGAGCGTAGCTCCATATTCTCTTTCCTCTTCCAGACTGTCAAACCCCCATTGGCCCTTATTCTGGGCTGCTTAAATCCATGATTGTGGCATTTTAATCTCAGGTGGTCTTCATGCCTCTGAAGGGGTTACCTAGGTGCAAATGTATCGTGATGCCCCAGGTGGGTTGTTGGTAGGGGGGGATCAACCTCCGAACCTATGGCTCTAAAATCACAGGCCTCTACTGCCTGAGCTAAGAAAACCCAGCTCTGTTAGCTCACTGCTAGTAGCAGACTCATAAATCTCACTATGTGGTCTAGCCATGAAAGGGAGACAGAGAGCCACAATGCGTAAATGAGAGTTACGCAAGCATAATGGTAGGCTTGGTTACATAGGGTTGAGTTTTTTAAGCATGGGGGAAAGAATTAGGCTTGTGCTTTCTATTGTTGCGCTGTCAGTTATAAAGGCAGCCTAATAGTGGTTGGGATTTTTTCGGCTAGATTTTCACAATAGAAATTTAGCCTTTTGTTTATTATTTGCATTACCATAATACCTAACATTTCCAGTCATGGACCAGACCCCATTGTGCTAGGTCCTATACAAACACACACCCCGCAACAAGCTTACAATCTAAGACACACTATGATGACAGAAGAGCTTATGAAATGATGGCATTAGAACGGCTGGGAGAGAAAGTTAATCAATTGAGAAGGGATGGGATTTTTACTTGGGCCTTCTATACAAACACACAATTACTAAATCATTTTCAGTTATCTTCTACTATTATGGTGCAAGTCTGTGTGTAGACATCCATGTCAGAATGTATGTCCTATTTTGATTTGGATGAAGTAGCTAAAATATCAACTAAAACTAAACTGAAATAGGACACTTAGATTCCAAAATCAGTGTGTCTACACACAGACTTGCACCACAATAAGAAAGAGAGTGGACTAAAACTGATTTAGTTATTTTAGTGCCCGTTTATGGGTAGTTCAGCCCTCAGACTGCTTTAAACTTTTGTTTGTTTGTTTTTAATCTCTGTTTAACTTTGACTAGTTAACACTCTTGCAAAAAAAAAGGTCTTTGTTAAAGAATCAGCAACTCACCCAAGGCCTTCAATTAAGGTAGAAAGCTAACATTTTATATACTGTGAGCTGAGTAAGTCCTTCAGCAAAACCAGAGTTGACATGCCTGGGAAAAAAATCCTCTCACGCTTTTTTAACACCTCATAAAGATGTAAAATAGGCACAATCTCAATTCCCCCCCCCCCCCCAAAAGTCCTTTATATGTAATATTTAAAGTTTAACAACGGAGCCTCCATGACCTGTCATGGGCAAAATAAAGAGGCTTCATAAAGCTTGCCTTGCCTTGACATAATGAGCAGGAAGCCAACATAAACAATTACTGTACAAATCAAGCCTCATGAAAACATTGTGGTACTTCTGGGATTTCTTTTAGACCTGAATAACCATTTTCTGGGGAAGTCGGACTATTTATATTGCAGTCTGTTAACACTGAATAAACAACATGTGCAGTGATGCAGGGCGCACAGGCTAGGCGTGCACTAGGCACCAGACTGAACAATAATTTGGAGAAGTAGGCTAGAGCAGTGGTTCTCAACCTGCTGCCCAATCAGCACAGAGCTGCGGCCCATGTGACATCCCCAGGGCCACACAGGTAGTATTGGATGCGGCCCATATAACGCATTCTGGGCCGCATATGCAGCCCACAATGGTAAATAGGTTGAGAACCACTGGTCTAGAGTTTAGATACTAAGGCCCAGATTCTACAATGAGCTTCATGCGTTCTCAGCAGTCTGCTCATTTGGTGCAGGGCCCAAGTCTGGAGAACAGGGAGATGCTGTGCCATCTCTTCAATGTAAGAGAAGAAGGACCTGAGAATCATAAAAGTTAGGGCTGCAAAGACTTACTAGTCTTCTATTTGCTCCATCTCTTTGCTGGTGCAGGGTGGTTTCCTATGGAAGACCTGTCTAACCTGTGGCATTTGGCCAGACCCTCTCATTCCTGTTGTTCCCTGGCCTGCTGCCCCATATAGTTCTGGCTTTTCTTGGCTGGCTGCCAACATTTTATGATTATTTTTTGTAAATTTTTGCTTCCTGGAGACTGGCAGGCGAGAGGCCAGCACCTGAGGGTCCATTTCCTCCTCCTCTTGGCCAGCCATCCTATCACCCAGAGCTCTCACCCAGCTTGGTTTCCCCTCCGGCTCCCATTGTGCATGTCTCAGAGCAGGGAAAGCTGAGGTGACAGACTTGTTCTGGGTGAAGGAAGTCTCTTAGGTGGCCCAGAGGTGCCAAGCAGCAGCTATCTGTTCAGTCCTGCAGTCCCAATCCCCTGGGGGCTGGGACGGGTGGTTAAATAGGAGACTAGCAGATGGGGGAAATTAAGGGGGAGGCAGACAGAGATGGGGAAAGCAGAGGGTGGAAGGAGAAGACAAGGGCAGGGAGAATCTTGAGCACAACTCTTCTTAGGACCTATGAAGCTTGTGGCCACAGGCCCCTGACCTGGAGGAACAGAATGAAGATTTTCAGCTTTTAGAGCAAATAAGTGCATACGCAGGTAGCCTTGGAAAGGTAAATCTTATGCTAAGTGTAAAAAAGAACATGCAGCTGATTCTGATTCTGCAGCAGGTGGCCAAGGGCGACCTTCATGTCTGCTCTCTGTAAAATGAGTCCATTCCCTATGACGTTTACCCCCATGGATCCTCTTACTAGCTCTCCCCAAAATTCTTAGCCTGACTCTGGACAACAGCATGGTTGTGTGAGCAACAGAAACCTATGGTGAGGGAGCACCTTGAAAGCTGGCCCTACTGTGAGGAAAGAGAGAGGGAGAAGGGAGACCACCTGCGTGGAAAGAATCAGATCTATCTGTCGAGATAGGCAGGGCCCCCAGCTTTGTAATATCTCAGCTTCTCCCAGTCTATACGAGGGAGAGCTCAATGAGATGAGTCTAAGTGCGGGGGGGGGGGAGGTGTTTGTGTCCACATACATTTCGTTCTGAAAGTGATGATGCCAGTGGCCATTTTTCTCTCTTGTGGGAGTGAGTTCGGTTCCTTGTTGGTTCTGTCTCCTGCCCTCAGCAGTTGGGTGAGGATTCCATTGAGCAGGGATATGTTACATGCTGGGAGATTGCCCCACTGTGGGACAGGAGTGGGAGGACTAGTTGCACTGTTTCAGCCTCCTGATATTCTGCATGGACACTGACACTAAACTGGTTCAAGTTGGACTTTTTAGGTTTCACCCATTGTTAAACCAGTTGAAAATCAGTCTGTTCTAACTGGTTGTCGGATCACTTGTGGTCTATGCGTGGACACAGTATTTCACAAATGACCATGGGGCTTTAACCATCATGTAGATGAGATCTTAATTATACTGCCTAGCACTGTCCTGTCTAATTCTTCCCCTTCCTGTGTATGTTTGCCCTTCAAATATCTGTGTACTACATAGCTGGCATGTTCTCTATTCATCGCTTGCCCAAGCAATCCATCTGTGTAGCTCAGAGGTGGGCAAACTGTGGCCTGCGGGCCACATCCAGCCCTTGGGACCGTCCTGCCTGGCTCTTGAGCTGCTGGCCATGGAGGCTAGCCCCCGGCCCCTCCCCTGCTGCCTCAGCTTGTCATGCCATCAGCACTCTGGGCGGCGGGACTGTGAGCTCCAGCCGGGCGGCGCAGCTGCCAGACATGCTGCTCTGAGCAGCATCGTAAGGGGGCAGGGAGTTCCGGCGGGAAGTCAGGGGACAGGGAGCACGGGGCAGTTGGATGGGGCAGAGGTTCGGGTGGTGGTGGTCAGGGGATGGGGAACATGGGGGTTTGATAGGCATAGGAGTTCCAGGGGTCTTGTCAGGGGGCGGGGGTGTGGATAGGGGGCGGGGCAGTCAGGGGACAGGGAGCAGGGGGTTGGATAGGGGCTGGGGTCCCGGGGGGGGCATTTAGGGGTGGGGGGTACCAGGAGGGGATGATCGGAGACAAGGAGCAGGGGGGGGTTGGATGGGTCAGAGATTCTGAGGGGGCGGGGATCAGGCTGTTTGGGGAGGCACAGCCGTCCCTACCCAGCCTTCCATACAGTTTTGGAATCCTGATTTGGCCCTCATGCCAAAAAGTTTGCCCACCCCGATCTAACTCTTTTACTTTTCCCTTATAAGAATGCTCCAGCCCTTTAATCATGTTCGTTGCTCTTCTCTGAACTCGCTCCATGTTGTCTACATAATTCTTCATCGTCAGCTGCTCAGACCTGAACATTGAGCTGCCTACAGCCTTGCATGGGACCCTCTGGAACACTCAGTGAAATGGAGTGATTTGAAAAATCGGGAGATGGGGAAGGGAAAAATTAAAGAAAGAGAGAGGACTGAACTCTTTTCATGCAGAGTTTCGACAGTGATTTCTTCAGGGGGTTTCTGACAAGTTCAGAGAAGGCTTTTTGTTTTCAAAAGGAATAATGCCCATTGCATGGTATGGCTTTTTCCAGATGGAGGCTAAAAGACTTTGTGTTGTTTTAGGTGCATTTCATTTATTAAGAGCTCAAAGAGCCAATTTAAACAAGGAGAAGCCTTCCCTTTTCCCACCCACATTTGACATGAAGTTCAACTATTTTTAAATAAGTGGCACTTTACCACTAACTAATTAAAGGATGCTGAAAAGCTTGAAACCCTGTGCTTTTCATTGCTCTGATTGTCCCAGCGTCACGGTTTCTGGGTATTGGGATGGCTTGTTCTTCCCTGTTGTTAAAAAGCTTGCAACTTGTTCTCTTCTCCTCAAGTGTTGTCTCGGGAACTTTTATATCTATACACACTTGGCAATTCAAGAGAGTTGCTCAGAAATGTGCACGAGTTTGAGTCATTCCAGCTGCTGTTGCCTTCTAGACCTCTCTGCCATTTATTGACAATGAGGATTGAGTTGGGACTGTTGCTGGATGCTAGCAGACGACACTTATTTTGTTTAAAAATTCCTGTGTCGGGGGAGATGCCAGCAACAGATACATGATCTTACAGCTAATGCACTATCCCGCGAGCAAGCAGCCTACCTCAGATGGCGTTTCTTAAAGAGGCACATTAAGAAAACGTACAGCTTCCTGACTCAGGGTGGCTCGAGGCTTAAAAATGACTGACCCTGGGTGGGGAGACTCACCACTATGAAGTCAATTGGAATGTGGCTTGGGTAAGGAGTGTTTGAAGGGGGCCTTAAGAAGCAGGAGACACAGAGGAAGGCGGAGGGTGGGGTTTTCAAAAGGGCCAAGTGATGGTCTCTGCTAAATGGTTGACTTCCCTGGGCACAGAGTTACCCACTGACTTCAGTGGGAGCTGAGTTAGGCCAGTGCTAGGCAGTTTGAAAATTCCAGTCTAAATAAATACTGATGGGAAGCAGCATTACCTAATGGATAGGTTACTGCACTGGGATTTAAGAGACCTGGGCTAAAATCCTGGGCCTACTGAAGTCAGTAGGAGTTTTGCCATTGACTTCAAGGAGGCAAGGTTTTCATGCTGGATTTTATTCCCACCTCTGCCACTGACCTGCTATAATCTTGGTCAAATCACTTCACCTCTCAGTGCCTCTGTTTTCCTTCCCACCCTTTGCTTCTCTGAACTATCCAGATTGCAAGCTCCTTTATTTGTACAGTACATGTATGGACAGCACCTAGCACAGTTATGTCCAGTAGGCACTCCTGTTATATAACAACAATTACCGACCCTGCTACAGGTGAGGGGGGCATGTGTTCACACTCCTGTGTGCATGCGAGGAGAAGGGTAGCAATATTCTCTGTACAATAGGCCATGATCCAGACACCTGAGATTTGGGGGTAGGCAGGGAAAAATGAGTTGCGTTACTTCCACTGCCAGGAGATGAAGGAAGGATCTTTGGAAATCATCCCTTTTAAAATAAAGGTTTTTACAGGTTATTGAGTGAAGATTATTTACTTTGACTGATAAGGGGGAAGCTAGGAATGTAAAACACTGGTTTGATATAAACTAGTCCATATCAGCAAAATCCAGAGGATCATTACTGCTGATAAATATCATGCTGTTCATATCCAGTTTACTTTATACTCTTGTTTTCATGGGGTGACCCCCAGAGGGCATGACTTAATTCATCTTAAGTGGCCAGAATTGTTTACATGAATTAAGTGATATTTGGTTCAGCTATCTGGTGACCCTGCATACTTTTTTCCCGACGATTTACAGATTCCCTACTAACTAGCTAGCTGGCATGCACTTAAGGAACAGGCTCTGCCATTCGTATGCTTCGTAACTTGTATTTAAGCGATTTACAAAAATAGCTGTCAGTCTAAAGCCGTATGGATGAATGTGTAAACCTGTTTATTAATCAAAAATAAAATCAAGAGAGTTCTACCAGCAGGATGTAGGGTTTGGAATGTGACTATTTAAATATCGAACCCTTTCATGACTATTGTAGGCCTCCTCAATAAAGGAACCTTCTGTAATGAACATCAGGCCTTGAGGAAAAGGGTTCAGGGTGTGGTATTCATGGCAACAGCAACCTGAAGGAATCAGACCACCACAGCTGGGTTCCAGGTAGTGGTGTTTATTAATTATACACAACCCACTGCAGCCCTGGCTGGTTTCTGGCAGCTTCTAAAACACAGACTATGGTGAGCATGCTTAGAGGGTTCATGGGCCATTTAAAAGGATACAACCCTCTATCTATATACTACAAGGTAGATAATGTGGTCCCTCTTTTTGGACCAATAAATAACCTATAGAATACAAACTTTCTGGCCCAATAGACTATTCCTTCATATCCTGCTTGGCCTTCTCTTATGCTTTTCACCTGAAGATCTCAAAGCATTTACAAGTACTATCCAGCTCATTCTCATTATTCTCCTATCAGCTAGAGAAGAATTAATATCTCCATTTGATAGATGAAGAAATGAGGCTCAAAGGATGGCTAAAGGCTGGATGATGACACACATGCAGGAGAGTAAGAACATTTAGAGTTTTTTATGATTTTGTGGGTACTCAGGGTGTAAGAGGGTGCTCCATGCTTGCTTGCTTTCTCCTGGAATGAGGAGAGCCTTGGTTTCACCCACCCTACTACTTGAGATTGGTAGAGGCCAGCAGCAAATGACTACTCCAGTTATTGACTGTTTCTAGGTAATTAAATTAAATATTGGTGCAATCAGACTGCCTTTGTTGGAAAGAAAACCATGCCCATTTCACTCAGCCAAACATCATGAACGTTCACAGGATAAACATTTAACAATGTATAGGCACAATATAAAAACTTCAAAATATATATGATTTTTTGTGGGAGCTGGACTGAAACCAGCCATTGGATGAACCACCCACTGAATGTAATTAAGTGCTCTGAAATTGTAGAAAAGGTTTGATTCTGGAAACCCAAAAAGGTTCAGTAGAAAGCAAAGTTCTTTCTTTTATGGCCATCCTTAGAAGATGGTCTAACTTTTAGTGAATGACATACTGTTCTAGAAGGGTTGCAGACTTTGAGAATAGGCTCCCTTGGCTTCTGAATCTGACCTGTGATTTCCAAAGTGACGTCAGATAACGGAATAGAATTAGATGGATTTCAATCACATGTCTCATATTTGCACTGTTGCAACTGCCATGGAAGGGGAGGCTAAAGCATGTTGCTTGGGATGTGGGAAGACAGGGATAGAGCTACATTTCTATCGTTAGGGAATTCAGATTGCAAAACAGCAGCTACTGTTTGTGCTGTGGCAGGTGCCTTTGACCCCTGTTGCAAATGCAGTTGTGATCGTTAAAGACACAGGAGTTTTGTGACAGAGCTAAGAGTGATGTGTAACTGAGTGGAGTTGCACAATTTATTTTCCTGCTCTTACTTTTCTGTAAGCAATTGTAAACCTTGTGAACTCACTCATCCACTGGTGTAAATCAATGTAATTCCAGAGATTTTAAAAGCGTTAAAATATGTACTCTAGTTGAGAATCTGGCCCAGTATGTTCCTACAGGTTTGTTTTGACTAGGATGTAAAGTTCTGTTGTTAGAAGATGTGAGATAGCCTGGTCTAAAAGTCAAGTGTACACAAGACAGTGTATGCTTTTAACATGTGTTAAGTGGTGAGTTGTAGCCTAGACTCCTCACCCTTGATTACATCAGCCAACGAGCACACGGTAAAAGTATACACTGCCTTGGCTATATAGGACTTAAGAACTTAAGAATGGCCATACTCGGTCAGACCAAAGATCAGTCTAGCCCAGTATCCTGTCTTCTGACATTGGCCAATGCCAGGTGCCCCAGAGTGGGGAACAGAACAGAACAGGTAATCATCAAGTGATCCATCCCCTGTCACCCATTCCCAGCTTCTGGCAAACAGAGCCTAGGGACACCATCCCTGCCCACCCTGGCTAATAGCCATTGATGGCCCTATCCTGTTCTCTTTTGAACCCTGTTATAGTCTTGGCCTTCACAACATCCCCTGGCAAAGAGTTCCACAGGTTGACTGTGTGTTGTGTGGAAAAAATATTTCCTTTTATATGTTTTAAACCTGCTGCCTATTAATTTCATTTGGTGGCCCCTAGTTCTTGTGTTCTGAGAAGGAGTAAATAACATTTCCTAATTTACTTTCTCCACACCACAGTCGTGATTGTATAGACCTCTATCATATCCCCCTTTAGTCGTCTCTTTTCCAAGCTGAAAAGTCCCAGTCTTATTAATCTCTCCTCATAAGGCAGCCATTCCAGACCCATAATCATTTTTGTTGCCCTTTTCTGAACCTTTTCCAATTCCAATACATCTTTTTTGACATGGAGTGACCACATCTGCACGCAGTATTCAAGATGTGGGCATACCATGGATTATGGACTTAGAACATGTTAGTTAGACTGTCTTAACCAATACCTTCTAATAGAACTTCGTTATCTCCTAGGGTGAGATTTTCACATGCACCTAACTGACCTAGGAGCCCAAGTCTCAATGACTTTCAATGAAACGACTTCAGCTGGAAGTCAGTGGGATTTGGGTTTTTTAGTGCCAAAGTCACTTTTGAAAATGAGACTTAGGGCTTGTCAGTATGTAAAAATGTTGCTGCTCTAACTATGCCAACAGTTGAAATAGCACAATCCCTCTAGTGTGGACAGT
The DNA here is from genome assembly GCF_009764565.3 of Dermochelys coriacea. Classification (NCBI taxonomy): domain Eukaryota; kingdom Metazoa; phylum Chordata; order Testudines; family Dermochelyidae; genus Dermochelys; species Dermochelys coriacea. Next base: position 121,085,561 of record NC_050072.1, read on the forward strand.
TATAACAGTATACAAACACTTACACCAATATATCTTATTTATAAACTATACTGGTAGAAGGCCTTTATGTTAGTATAAGTGTGTCTGCACTAGGGCTTTTACCATCATAACTATATTGGCAAAAAACCTGCGCTCCTAACGGACATAGTTATGCCGGTAAAACTTTTCTTGTGTGGACCAGCCCTTAGGCTCCTAACTCAGGCACTTTTGAAGATGTTACTCCTAGTCAAGATAGTCGTAGAGTAGCCAGTATTTGGAGTAAAAAGAAAAGGAGTACTTGTGAAGTGAGCTATAGCTCATGAAAGCTTATGCTCAAATAAATGTGTTAGTCTCTAAAGTGCCACAAGTCCTCCTTTTCTTTTTGCGGATACAGACTAACACGGCTGCTACTCTGAAACCTCTTTGGAGTTAGTGGCTTTACTAGTAATGTTAATGTTTAAAGCAACCTAGCTGTCCATTTCCACCTTCAGTGAGTAACTCTATCGTCCAAAAATATGGAAATGTTCCAAACACAAGAGTGCTTTTCATTAGCAGTGAGGAAAAAATCATACTGTGCATAAATTTACTATAAAGCCCATGTGGTTTGCTACAAACTAATAATGACATATGTGTGATTTTAATAAAGAAAACCATGATTTCATTAGCTAATGCTGTGTGCAATTCAAGCATATCAGGGCAAAACAAGGCAGGTCCCATCATTCATCAGTTAAGCTGAATGAGCCTTTGAAATGAAACCCAAAACCAGGTGGGTTTCCCCCTAGTTGTGGTTTCTTTACCAGCCCTAACCTAATCCTGATCTTATTTACCCCAGCCCAGTGGCAGTCCTGCTTTACAGACCAGAATTGTGCTGTAAGTTTTCTAGGAGAGGGCAGACAGTCCCTAAGAATGGGGACACAGAGAGATAGTAAGGGGAGTGATGACAGCCTTGCCAGGGGAGAGCCTACTCCTGGCTGAGAATGAAGGTCCCAGGGGATCCTATCTGTTCCTGGGCCCGTTCAATCCACTCTGGGTCCGTCTTCCTCCTCCCTGGCCCAATCCTGGGCCCGGCAGCAACTGGTCCAGCCCCTCTGGGTCCCATTCTCATTTCTATCTCTCTCCCGCAGGACTGCATGAGTTTGCAGGGGCTGGAGCCCTCACAATATTTCCATTATGGGGGTGCCAAGCCTCCCTGCTCTCCTAGTTCTGGCACTCCTGGATTGCTGAACGATTTACAGCCTTGCCAGAGGTGGGCTCACTGGCAGGGTCCCAGTTCAGGTTGGTGTGTTACAAGCGTAGGCCATAGCAGACATGCTTCTCTACCCATCCAGACCCTCAGGCAAACTGCTCCCAAGTGCACCCCCCAAAACGCCTACTCCCCAGTTTAGATTCCTCCCAAATACTCTCCTTTGCAATGCAGATCCTCCATGGGCCTATTCCCCCTCCCTAACAACCAGCCCTTTCTGGCACTGCATTCTGATGCTATAGAGATGATTGTGATGTTACAAACATTTGGACTTCACATGCTGTAATAATAGCACTAGAAATAATAATAATTTGCACATACAGGATATAGCACTTTTACACTGGAGTTCTGCAGCACTAAAATTAACCAGTCACTTACAATACTGCTTTTAACCCATAGACCCATTAGCATTCAATTAACATTAGGGCTCAGCTGTAGAGAGGAATGATGCTCGAATGGTTAATCCACTGGACTAAGACTCAGGAGATACAGATTTTATTCCTGGCTCTGCTACAGACTTTTTGTGTGTCCTTGAAAGCACATTATCTGTGTTTCCCCTCCTTTAAAAGGGGGTAGTATTTCTGTTCTCCCACCCTTTGCCTATCTTGTCTATCTGGATTATAATTTTTTCATGGCAGGGACTGTGTTTTATTATGTGTTTGTAGAGACTTCAGAATGGTGAATGAATCTTGCTCGTGGAAGTGATCTCTAATGTGCCCCTGTAATACAAATAATAACCTAAATATCACTCTACCCACCTCAAAAATGCAGCCACCTCTGGGGTGTAAGACAGCAACCACTTAACTGCACACTGCAGCACTACTTGGCCAAAAGACACAGATGCTATATTCAACTGAAGCTACGCAGGGTGGTGTTTATAGGAAAGCAGAATGAAATTACCTACTGGAATTTGGTCAGGGCTCAAAATATGATGATCTAGGAAGAGGGTGAAACATAAACAGCTTTCACTGTTGGCAGATGTCAGGGTGAAAAAAATAAAAACATGAAAAGTAAGTGGCTTTCTGCTTTAACTGTGATATGTCTGAAGATTCGCCAGCATTAGGCCCCTGATCCAGCAAAGCAACTAGAAACACATGTGCTCCCATTGACTTCAATGGGACTATGCACGGGTTTCAAGTTAAGCAGATGTTTTGCTAGATAGTGGCCAGAGTGCTCAGCACCATGCAGGATCTAACGTGAGGGCTCGATTTTTGAAAGGGTAGAGCACTCAAACTCCCCTTGAAGTCAAAGATGCTGCAGTTGCTGAGCTCCTGTGCAAATTGGGCCCTAAATCAGTTCCCTGCAAGGGAACTTAGAAGGTTTATATTAGTTATTCAGCCAGACACACATTCTCATTTCAGTTCATGAGAAAGAAGATGGAAGGTCTGAGAGCAGCCTCCAGACCTGAGGTCTGTTTTCATTATGATTCCCTGGTGCCATCACTGTAGAAATACAAGAGGAGGGAATTTGCCCTGACAGAACAGTAAGGGAAGGAACAGAATAATAAAGCCCTAACATGTGCTGTAGACCCAAAGGACTTTGCAAGTAGTGAATTATTGAGACCTTTCTTTGGTATCTAGTGCAGTGAATTCTTTACCTAGACATGTGGTTGTCAGATGGGATTATTAATCCATGTCCATTTAGTGTAAAGCATCACCAAGCTATAGTCCCTGGTTTTCTGTAACAGGTGTGTTCATTTCATACATGGGAAGAGAGAGCCTTCACAGGCTCCACTATGAAACCTTCAGCCTTGAGGAAGATAAGGACTCTGGTTACCATATCAAAGCAGCCCTCCACTAGCCAGCTGCCAAGTTGTTGTGGGGTGTTTTCTATTGGGCATTGTGTAGGATGCAGCCTAAGCTGTCAGGCTGCCAGCCCTGTGTTTCCTGTTTTGTTTTCCCTCTTTGTGCTGTATGGAAATGTGTTCCCCATTTCTTCTGTGGAGCCAAACGAGTATGATTGGTATGCAAGGCATACAGTGCAGGCATTTCATTAAGACAATCAGTCTACAGTACAGCAGCACTGGAGGGACCAGGAATTTGGAGTGCAGCAGCTGAAGTCAGCAGCATTACTGTGCACCCAGGCCATTATTTATGGACAGGCCAAACAGCAACACAGGCTTCACACAGGCAAGCCTAGGAACAATAATAAAAGGCCTTATCATCACAGCACCTGGCCGTGCTACTATAATCAAAAGCCTCAGAGTGGCAAACTCGGTGTTTGAGGGGCTTTGTTTCTAGAGCAGGCGTTTTAATGCAAGGGGACTAAAATCTGGAGTACCAGGTCTCAGCCCACCTGTGAGTCTTCTCATTTACATAGTTTTGAATAGATTTTGATTTTTTTAATTCAATGGGATGGGCAGGCCTGATTCAAAACCCTGAAGACAGAGGAAAGATGCCCAATGACTTGAAAGGGCTTTGAATTGGGGCCCTATGGTAGGGGAAAGGTGTTAGTCTCTCTGACGTTATTGGAAATTAGAATCATCTGGTCAGCCACAGGTCAGATGCAGCATAGTGAGTGGGAGCCCACATTTCCCCATGATGCCGGGCAATATATCTTCTCCATGGCACTGAGGGTGAAGGGATGGTTCAGCCTCTGTGCCCACTCAGTCCTTAGCCTCCTCGGCTAGGGGGATCCACGAATAATGGCGGTTGTGGTGGTGATGGTTTAACTGATGCCTCTCAGCAGGCGATGGGACCGAGACCAACAAACTCACTTTGTACAGGCCTATGATCAGCCATCAAGTGGTACCAAATGTTGGCCAATATGAGCTGAATTAGAACTGGTGGTAAAGAACGCCGTATCCTTCCACCCCTCTGCCTCCTTCCCCGAATCAGTCCAATCATTCCAAAATGAGAGGAAACCATTTTATTTTGGCCTTTTCCAAATCTCTCTTTGCACTCTTGTAAAAAGAAAAAAAAATCAGTCTGCTCAGCAGCAGTGAGCATTATCAAGCCGTTAAAGATTGGATGACCTGGATCAATAATCAAAATGCTGAGGCAAGAGCAGAATTTTGGTCTCAGGCTTTTTAAGTGCACCAGACACTTTAAGAAAGGCAAACTGAGGGTGCTGCACTTTGTTATGAGAGTGATTACTGCTTCTGCTTTCATGAATTTTGGTCTTCCCACTAATTATCCACAGACCAATTCAGCCCAGGACCAGCAAGGCAAGCTTGTTCACAATGCACTTCTGACCTGACCTGCAGAGATGTTCTGACTTCGAGGTTAGTTCCTTCCCTATGTCCATGTAGTCCTTACTGTCTTCATCACAACTGCTATAGGGGTCTATTTAGTGCTCAGGTAAGGTGGTAATTCTGTTTTGTGTCCACTAACTAAAATGGGCCATCAACTCTTTTCCTCTAGGCCTTGAGATGACCCTACACTGGGCTGGATTTAAATCAATGACCAACGTCAAAGGCTTTTAATCCCAGGAGCCATGTCTATGATATTTTATTTGCACTGCCATAAAAACCAAGAATATGAAATATAAAAAGTTATGGTGTAATAACATTAATGACCAGATTCTTGGCTCATGTACACAGGTATAAATGTGGAGGAACCCCACTGCAGTCAGTGGAGTCACTCCAGATTTACACTCCATAACTAAAACCAGAATCCTGACTCTGCTCCTTTTGAAGTCAATGGTAAAACTCCCATTGGCTGAAATGGGGCTAGGATTTTACCCAAAGGCACTTGGCATTAAGGCTGCCATTTACTCTCTGAACTCACTCTGCAGTGGAAAGTATTGAACGTATAGTGTATTACAACATGCACAACTATTGGATGGCAACTATACTTAGATAAGAGTTGATTTTAAACTATAAATCTGGAATTTACCTCTCTCAATTTTGTGCCCTAAATCAGATTTAGGAGTAGGATTTGGCCTTTTATGTACTGCCCTTGTATCACTGTCCTTGGGGGAAAAAAACCCCTAATTCCCTTGTAAGTGTTGTCTAAGGGCTTGATCTTGCAAGATGCTTATTGTGCTCAACTCACACTGAATCCACAGCATTAACCCCTTTAAAGATTAGGAAATAACTTGCCACTCTTTCTCCCTCCCCACTCCTTTTTTACCTTCATGTCTGCTACTGCCTGGTGGTTTAATCCTAAGGACCACCCTGTGTAAGACAACCTTGTTGCCCTTGCAATGTTGTTGCAGAGCACCTGTTTCCAAACAGTCTCTGGTGCAGTTTTATGATGGGCTCTTCCCATAAGGCGTTTGATAAAGTTTGCACAGCTGGTGATGTGCTGATTCACTTGTCTACCACGCACTCAGATGCAAAAATCCTCACCGTGTTGTCATGTTTATGATAAATAGAGGCCTTAGGAAGGGAAGCTTCAGGAAAGTATAGGAGTTTGGTTATCGGTGCTTCTGAAAATATGAAGGATGTTTTTGGCTTGTGTGTTGCTGGCCAAATGTAACTTTCTTCCTCCACTGGAGAATTCTCAAAATTCCAGTCATGAAGGCCCTTTGCAAATAGCTAACATTCCTGACCTGCCTGACCAAATGCCTGTCAGTCACAGGAAAAAGCCCACCTCATGGTCTGCTCTTCTTTTAAAGCACCTCCTCCATCTCCAGCTAAGGTAGGAGTGCTAAAAATCCAGAGTTGCTCATTGACCTTTCACCTCTTTGGACCTCTGAAGAAATAAACACTACATTCTGCCATGGGGGATAGAAATAACCTTGCCAACTGGGGCAGCGCTGCTGAAGGCCCTTCAGAACATGATCCATTAGGTATCAGCACAAACACTTGAGTGCTGTCTCCAATTACCTGCATAATTTGACCATTTCCTAACATTTGTGAATGGAAGGAATTGAATAATGATGGCAGATTATAGGATTAAGTAAAGCTTTGCTGTGGAATGACTCTGGAGAGGACATGCATGACAGTGTACACAATGACTGAAGGGTGTAAATACCAGGGCAGGAGGAGTTATTTGGAGAGTGGAAAGGGGCGGCTATAAATAGGAGGGTGAGGTTAAGAGAGGGAACATTGAGGCTGATTATTAAAACATTCCTGACTGCCAGGTCTGCTAAACTCTGGAGTGGTATCCCTACATTAATGGTGGAGGTGCTGTTGCTTTGAGTATTTCAAATCAGCTAAAACATTCTATTAGAAAATGTATTTATCTGGATTTAAACAATCACAAAACGTCCGTCCATTGGCTCTCAAGCGCTCAGCTCAAACTAACTCTGCTCCCCTGAAGCTAAATAGTCAAACACCCCTGATGTCACTGGGAACAGAATTAGGTCCATGCTGAGGACATCTGAAAATCCCACACTCTGCAACTGTGCAATCAATTAGGAAGACAAGGTGAAATCTTGACCCCCCTTGAAGTTTGGATAAACTCCCATTGACTTCAGTTGGGCCCGGATTTCACCCGCTTAGTGAGTTTCTTTGCTCACTAAAACCAGGGCAAACTAAAATAGCATCACCATTCCCAGCCTATACGAAAATCACTGCACTGTGCCAATTCCCAAAGGACACCCAGCTGGCCACAGAACCCTGCCCTGAGATATGGGCTTTGCAAGTAGCCAGAAGGTAAAGCAATTCAGGCTGTTCTGGACTAAGATGGGAGATGAATTCCAAGGTCAGGGACTTGTGAAAATCTTTCTGACCACCAACCATTCAGCTTCCCCAGGAGGCTTCTCTCTCCAGCACTCCTGCCTTCCCTCCGGCTATATCTTTTATAGGCCATCCATAAGCTGCTATGGGCTGTGAGAATGAAGCTGTGGAAAGGGGAGCCTATGAGTCATGCTACCAGGACAAGAGATCATTATCAAGTCGCGCTCAGCCATTGGCATATTATAGGCCTGTTGGCCACATGCTATTCATCCTAACTGCTGTCTGGGAGCACTTGGGCTGTATGAGATCCCCAGCCCCAAACAGATCCCCAGCAGAGCTGCACAGAAATTTTGGGGGGCCTGGGACAAAATCTGAAATGGAGGCCCCCACCCTTCCAAAAAAATTACCATGGAGATGAAAGTTTAAGAAGATGGGAGGAGATAGGGGGTCAGAGAAGTCCAAGGCTTGCGGGGTCACTGTCATCCCCAAGAAGATGAGGGTTTCCACCCTGAGTACAACTGTGAGACCTTTCCTAGTCCAACCTCTCCCTGAGCTCCAGCTCCACTGCCAGTGGGAGAGGTATCCCTGGCCCGCGATCCCACTCCTATTTCCCAGCTCTTGGCTTGGCAGGTTGCCTTGGGTCCAGCAAGATGATGCCAGCAGTGATGACGGTGGGATCTGGGCCCTGCCAGACTAGGTGAGTCATTCCCTGAACTAGCAAACCTGAGTGGCGCTGTGAACCCATGAGCCAGGTTGCAATGTCTCACTCAAATTAGGCCTACCCACCTCTCTGTCATTTTGGGAGCCCGGAGCAAACTGCCCCTTTTCCACCCCCTCCCCATCCCCAGGTGGTCCTGATTCTCATCCCCAACAGGAGAAACTGGCCCCATCTTCAAACCACAGGAAACAATGATTGGACAATGCTGTGGCTATAACATCTGTTCCTTCAATCTCCAATCCCAATCCAACCAGCAGATCCAGAATGTGGCCAGTTCTAAGCATTGTTAGGGATGTTCCTGTGAGTGCAGGGGTATCAGTTCATAGGAACTGTAAGAGCTTTTCCATCTTTTACTTCTATGATTCACTTAATGACCTTTGGAACCTGGTTTTCAAATGATGAAAAACACAACTGTGCACGAAATTCATACGCAATTCTGCACCTACTTTGGGAGCACAGCCGTATGTGCAAACTGGGGACATGCATACATAAATGTGTCTAACTGGTCATTTGCATGTGCATATCCCCAGTTTGCCTGCACAGTCCTGGTTTATGCATATGCCAATTAGGCACAAAGCCACACCTGATATTTTGTGTGCGTAGCTGGATGCCATGCGCTTTGACAATCATGCTCTTAATGACCTTTCCTGATCATATAACCCTCATTTACAAGGTGGTACTGCACCAGCACACAGTGCAATATTTAAATCCCGATGTACTAGAGTATTTAAGACATCCCGCGTTGTAATTAGCCAAAGGAAATAATTTGCACAGAAAATTAGTATTTTGTAAATATAAAAATATGACTAGACAAATGCAAAACACAAAACCAAAAAACCCCACTGAGTATGACAGATGGTTTTTTTTTTTTTATATTCCACTCATTCAGTATATTGTTTGTAATGTTTAAAGATAAAACACTCTCAGGCTGGCACTTGGCATGTCAAGATTTAGCCTGCAATATGTTTTTATTATACTTAAAAGAATGATTTAAAATGGCAGTCGAAGGGGAACTGGAAGGCTCAGAATATTGGTGTTGGTACAGACAGACTGTGATACCCCCCATCCCGGGGTGCCATCTGGACCTGGGGTATCACTGAGCCATCTGTCTTACCGGTCTGGGTTTCCTCTCACACTGTGACATTGTGACAAGCTGCAAAGCCCTCCAAGCTTGCCTTCACATAAACATTCATAGGCAGGGGCCACACCCAGCTGTGTTCATGAATGTTCTGCCAGCCACTCATGAAGCAACAATACAGAGGCTCCAGCTAGCTCCCCAGCCCAGGACCCTGGAGCTGTACCATCCTGCCCTGGTCAAAAGCCTGATCAGTATATATGAGTTATTTCCCAGTCCATCGTTTCTACAAAGGAAAGTGGACGTGCACCAACTCTCGTTCCTGAGCTGAGATTTTTCCCCAAGCACTTCACTCGAACCACACTGTTTTAGGTAAAAAATATATATAACAGATTTATTATCTACAGAAAGATAGATTTTAAGTGATTACAAGTGATAGCAAACAGATCAAAGATGGTTACCTAAGAAATAACAAAATCGCAGTCTGTCTTGTATACTAGATAGGATTTGAATCAAGCAGTGACTCACTGTTAAATAGTACAAACAGTCCATCATGCTTCCATACACAGACTAGACATCCCTTCTACTTCCCCCAGTTCAGTCTTTTTCCTCAGTTTTTTTCAGGTGTTCTCTTGTGTGGGGAGTGTGGGCCCAGTCATGACATCACTTCCCCCCCCTTTTATATTGTTTTCCAACTTGCTGGAAAGCTCTTGCTATGACCCAGGTCATAGCAGTTCCCATTGTGTAGTGCTATTGCTGAGAGGTTTCTACTATACCAGTTCCAGGGGTAAGCCTTGTGAGTGTGTGCAGTTCCTCAATGGGCCATCAACATTGTTTGTTTGCCTTTTTATTGTTGTACCTGAAAGGGGACCCTGAGCACCACAGATGAAACCTGCTCTTTGTAGGCTGATGTGAGCAATGTACGAGTTCCACATTTTCCCAAGCCTGTGGATGCTGAGATATTTATTCACAGTTTCAATTACATCACCACCTCTTTCAATCCTTCCAGGGGTTCCCCTAGTTCCACCTCATCAAATACAAGCTTCTTAGTCTCCCTATTAAGGAACGTCACAGCTTGGCTCCAGCCTACTGGTCAAATGTACCCATCTTATCACATTATCAGCATCTTGCAATAGTCACCCCCTATTAGCCTACTTCTCCCTCAAGAACCTCCATGCTATCTTCCAGGCCACCCCTTATGGGTGGTACACGTTCCTGTAAAAATGGTGGAGCCATTATCTTCCTCTCATCCTAATCCTGCCTTAAGACTGGCTTCTCCCATGATGCTAGTGTAACCTATGCTAATATAGTGTATCTCTTAGTCTCCCTCTACTGGCTTAAGCCCCCCTTTAGAGGTTGTCTGAGTCCACTACTGCCTTTGAGCTAACATACCTGGTTGATTAACTCAAGTGACAGAGGTTCATACTTTTAGATCCAGAAGTCGCAGGGTCAACCCTGTAGACAGCCTTATCTGGGGCATCAATACAAACCTCTATAAGTGGTCTGGTCATCAGAGGACGACCAAGAACCATGCTGTGTTAGCATGGGTTATACCTACAGAACATTGTCATGTGAGGACAGCGAGGCTGCAGGTGATCTACATGGTATGTACAGCTAGTCTCATCTTGTGCTCATCTTGTGACCTCATTCTCTCTGCTCTGCTCCTACCATTTGTTTCATCCACCTGTTGCATCTTGTCCTTAATTGTGGACAGGGAATGTCTCTTTATTATATGTTTGTTCAATCCCTAGAACAACAGGGCCCTGATCTTTGATGGGGGCCTCTAGGAGCTGTAATGCAATAGAACTAAATGCTGGTAATAACTATGCCTAACTAGTTTTGTAAAAGCAGTCATGTCAGGTAAGAGTAGGATGATTTGTCACAATAGCTGCCCTTGTAGAAAACCAAAACAAAACAAAGATTGATTTGGAGAATTTTGTGTTTTGTTTAATGAAAAGAGCAAATTTAGATTTTAAAACATCTAAAAAATCCAATGTATGGAAGGAAATTTGTGGGAAACTTTAATATACCTGTCCACCTACGTCAAAGGAAGGCAACTAGGACTGTGATCTGAGACGATATGTTAGAATCGTGATCCACATATTTGATGATGTTGAGAACTGTCAAGCAGAAAGTTCCATCTCACTCAGCTGCTGAGCCTGTCGAGATGCTTTTGGACAAATACCGTTAATCTTCAAAGGACACTGGTTTAGCTATAAACCTGCCTGTTGCATCTGAGGGCATGTGAATCAGACTAGATGCTGCCAGCTGCTCTCTGGATTCCACCACTTGAAACGATCTTGCTGGAAAAAAATATGAGCAGGACTGTGGGGAGCCATCAATATGAATGTGAGGAGCTGCATGCTAAATGTGCATTTTATTGACTTTTTTCCCAGTCCTCTGCTCATGTTATTGCTGTGCTAGGAGTTTTCCCTATCCAGTTGTTATATTTTCCCTTTCTGCTGCTGTGCCATGAAAAAATGGACATGCTCAAATCGAAATATAAATGTCTTCCCATTTATTGGATGACATCTAAGTATGACCTGATCCTCTAACCCTTTCTCAGGCAAGTAGTCCAAGCCATTGTCTCAGCTCCAGGCACCCCGCTTGGATAATTCCCCTAAGGAGTCTCAATATGACTTCCAGGCAGCATACTGAGTGGCAAGGACAAGCATCAGACTTAGCCAATGGCTATCTCTGGACAGATCTCCCAGATCGTCCATGCTATCATTCTCAGCACATCTGATCACTCTGCTTCTAAAGCTCAATCGCTTCAGAAGCAGAGTGATCAGATATGTTGAGAATGATAATAAGTGGGGCCTTTGTTTACTTCCCTCTTTGCCTCTGTGGCCAGTTGCAAGATGTTGGCCACATACAACTGGTACCATTCAGCAAGACCTACCTGGTTCACTCATCGACTTTCACAATGTCCTTCCCTCAGCTAGTGAATGTATAAGACACTTAGACTAACATACTTGATTTGACTGTATATGTAGGTGTACCTCTCTCTCTCTCTCTCTCTCTCTCTCTAATATTGGTTTTAATGCGACTATTTGACTAAGAGTTCCAGGATCAGGCTCATTTATATGCAAGGGATCATGGATATAAAGCCGTGAAGGAAGAGAGTGAGACATCTGGAGTACAGAGAGGACAATGCAGGCAAAGGGGGGGGGCATATGAAAAGGTGTGAGGTCATTTTGTGCTGGGTGTCATTTGAGAGGACTCATATGTCATGTAGGTGCTAGCTGCAGTAAGCTTAATGATTAATGAAGAAATCTTGGAGCTGACACTTGGTTTCCAGGAAACCTGTCTGGGAGGAATTTTTGGGCAGTCACAAAGACATTGGAAAAAGAACAGGAGTACTTGTGACACCTTAGACACTAACAAATTTATTAGAGCATAAGCTTTCATGGGCTACAGCCCACTTCTTCGGATGCATGAGTTAAAAGACATTGGAGTTAGATGTACATTTGCTGAGGGGAAACATGAGACAAGTGATGTATGGTGACTTTGATGGGGGAGTGCTTTTGTGGGACAAATATAGGGAAAGGCCATAGTGCAACCAGAGGGAGGGAAAAGAATATTTTTCTGCCTGAAATATCTTAATATTTAAAGAAAAAAAATAACCCTATACCGAATCACCCTTTGCAGTCCCACTCTCTATCAGTTCAACCAGCAGAAACTCAAAATCAAATTGCTTTAGGGCCAGATTCTGCCATCTTTATTCACCCCAGCAGGGCCTTCTGCCACAACTCGTTGTCAATGGAGCTATTCACAGGGTAAGACATTACTCACCAGGCAAAATTTAGTCCACTATCTCTATTAAACTCTATATGACTTTTCCATAAGGGAGGGAAAACTGGCTGTGTATTAATTTAAAAATAGTATGATACAAGAGACCTAGCCAGTAACAATGTGGAACTGTTCACTGAGAAGGCCTTAAATGTGTGACTGCCAAGCAGCAAGGCATGGGGAGATAGGTAGGACTCCAGATTACAAAACCACCACTGGAAAATGCATATGCTTTATGCCTAGCCCATAAAACACATGCTGCTTTGTCCATATTCCTCTGTAAGAAACAGGCCAGTCCATCTTCCCGAGGAGAAAGTATAAAAGAAGGCTCCAAGGGTTTGTTTAACTGGTTTGCTTTAGAAGGATGTGAAAAAGCCAACACAAAATTTGAAAACTGGTTTTTGCCTTTCGTTTCGATTTTTTGAAAATGGTCCAATTTTGCTGGGGAACTAGATTTCCATCCTTTTAACAAAGCAAGTCCCACCTACCAACCATTTCAACAAGAAGCCTGCTTCAATAAATGTAGCAGGATGAGCAGGAATCTACAACATTTGAGCAAGGCCTGGCACAGAGGCCCTCTCTGGCCCTGATAAATGAGGAGTTAATAGGAAAAGAGAGAAGGTGGATGAGGCAATCTACACTGCATGCAACTATGGAATTAATAGAACTTGGGATCACACGGGGGCTGCAGGGAGGGGCACAAAGAAGCTGCCATAGGAACAGGACGAGGGAGCCTTCTAGCCTGTTCTCTGAACTGGGGGCTGGGTAAGGTACGTAAGGTTGCCAACTTTCTAATTGCACAAAACCAAACACTCCTGCCCTGCCCCCTGCCCCACCCCTTCTCTGAGGCCCCAATCCTGCCTCCCTCCGTCGCTTGCTCTGCCTCACCCTCACTCACTTTCACCGGGCTGGGCGGGGGGGGGGGAAGGGGGAAGGGCTCCGGCGGGAGGTGTGGGCTTTGCGGTGGGACTGGACGTGAGGGGCTTGGAGTGAAGGATGTGGTGGGGCAGGGTGTTGGGATATTTGCGGAGGGGGTGTGCAGGCTCCGGGAGGGAGTTTGGGTGTGGAGTTTGGGTGTGGGAGGGGACTCCGGGCTGGGGCAGTGGGTTGGGGTTTGAGAGGGAGTTCAGCCATACAAGAATGAGTTTGTTTGTGTGCACCCTCAATCTTTTCACATACTTGGATCGAGAATGTATCCTAATATTGTTGCACATGTATCAACGTTACCACCATGGGTTTGATACTGCTCCAATTGAAGTTGACAGGTGTTATATCATTGTTAGTCCCAATCTTGTTCCCACTGAAAACGTTTAAAATAGGGCTGAGCCAACCACATTAGATAAAATAAGAACTGATACTTCACCCAAGTCTTCATCTGTCCTGACCCCAATGTCTCTATGTGTTGAAAATATTTGGTTTCCCTTTTTTCAGTCATTTTCTAATGCTTATGCTTTTGGCTGGCACAAGAAACAGAGGAACCAAAATATCTGAGAGTCTCTCGTGGTATTTCTAGCTCATCTGAAAGCAGAAATCTTATGCAAGAACCTGATCCAGGCATGGTGACTTAAATAAGCTTCAGGAAAGCATCTGGTCCAACTCGTCAAACCTTTGGGATTCCCCTATCATCAATATTTTATAGATCCACTGATTTTTTTTATACACATTCAGCATAAGCCCAAGTCTTTCAAGTTCGCTCCAGCCACTTGGCTTTGTGCCTGCTACATCCTGTAAAGTCATTTAAAATGGTTTAAAAGTGCACCTCAGAGTTTTTATTATTATATCTTGTGCACAAAATCCTGTGGTAAGGATAACAAGGCCTGTCTCTAAACTTCTGCTAGTTAACTGCAGGGTACTTGTGTTCTTTGTCTGCATCTTGTACAACCTCCTTCTTGGAGTGTCTGGTTATTTGAAATTGGTGATCATATTAGCCTGCTAGATAAACTCATAACCCACAAAGGAGCAAGTAACCCCTCCTATTTGGATTAATTAAATCAAAGCAGAAAGACCTTTAGGATGCATAATTTCTTAATCAATTTATACAAAAGCAGGGCAATGAACAGAAGACAAACTGGCAGGATATTGGTTCAGTTTTAGGAACATAGAAACGTGATATTAAGATAGACTCTTCAGCCTTTTTGTGGGATGTACTTTCCTCTCGGCAGGTCATGATGATCAGAATCGAGGCGTGGTTATGATTAGGAGAATGACAAAGGAAAAAAATATCTCTTTTCTTACTCTGCTATTCAATTCCCTGAATGTCTAGGAGTCATATTTGCTTCCTTTATTGACTCCTGTTAGCACATACTGCAGCTATGAATGAGCAGGAGACTCTTCTGCCTCTTGCATCACCCACCAAATTTCCAGCTATGATCTGACTGCAGAATTTATATTATTGGTGAAAAGGTAAAACACAGAAAGAGCAGCTTGATTACTAGAGTCCAGCTGATTTTGCAGGCATAGCAATGAGAAAATAATCATCTCTTGACTTCTAAACTGACGATGTTTGAAATCAGAGTTATCAACCGCACATAGATATGGAACCTCCTCCCCTCAGCGGTGTAGCACTTACAGGGTAATTTAAGTGATCTATTCAACTCCCCTTTTTGCAACAGGAGTTACATACATGTAAGGAACAGTGATTTGACAAAATAATTCAGAAATGAGGAGATCAAAGGGAAATGACACAAAAAAATTAGTCAGTTGCAAGTGTGGATTGGAATGTCTCTCCTTAAAAGTTGTGCCTTGTTGTTGAGTGGACACTAGGAGAATCAGTATAAAATCAGAGAATGATGAATATTTGTGGTGTATTTGAATTTTTAGTTGTAGATGGCCTGTTAGAATGTAGGATAAAAGTTTAACCATTAGGTGGCAGTACTTCTTATTACCAATTCCTAATCTCTGCATGCTTTGACTGTATTGTACCTGAAGAGAACCTTTTACTGCAAATGAAAGCTAAGATTCTCAACTAATCACATGACTCCTGGAGTTGGGGCTTTAAGAAAAACACTAAATATCACAAGACTTGGGATAAAATTATGAGAGTTGGCAACACTGTCAGACTGAAACAGGATAGGGAGCCTTCCGTCTATCAGGAGAGGGAGCTGTGGAAGAGTGCTACTTACCCAAAACAAGAAAAGAAGTGGGGTGTTTTCTCTCTACTTTTAGCTGTGTTACTTTTGCTCCCACTTACTCAAATCTCACTGAATTCCAGTAGGAGTCAGGTGCTTAAGTCCCAACTACTCCTTTAAAAATGGTTCAGCACCCACTTTTCTGTCACTGGCTTTCAGGTGGGAGCCTGGAGAGCTGGCTACAACTAGTTTTGCACCTAACTTCTGTTTGGGTGCACAAATGGAGGAAGAAGCTTCTCTGAGCTAGTGACACATCTAGTACAGCCAGAGAAGAATAGTCACAATTTGGTTCTAAGCGTAGCAACATGTTGGTGAAAGCAGCAGAGAAGTCCCTCATAAAACACTAGTTTATGGAGGTTTCACCTTGCAGCCTTTCAACATTATAGTATATTTTTATTTTTGGAAGTCCGTTCTAAGAACAAAGATTTTTTAAAATGTACGTTTAACATTGTTATTGAAGTTGATCTTCTGCTCTTTTTGGAAACATGAACACAACATGCAATAAAGAAGATCGTGGGTGGTCCAAAAGGCCATGCAGAGGTCAAGAGATGTCTATTGCTTTTGAAGGATTGCTTTTGACCTCTGGTTTCCTATAAAATGTAGGACTTAATTTAGAATCTGGACACCAAAGCAATAAAACAATATAAGTCGATAAACTGAGTGGAATGTTTGTTTAATATGGAGGATGTGGAATTCTTGCTTTTTTTGAGGTTTGTTTTGGCTCAGCAAGGGCTCAATTCTCTTGCTGAGCATCTCTTGCCAAGGATCGGGCCCTATTTTGTTTTCAACTGACCATAACATTGATAGTTCTCCTTTCTTCCATGATGCCATTATGGCTTAAGAGGATCTGATTATTAGAACAAGTCAGGGAGGGATAGTCATTATATGGAGCCTGGACTAGATGTTGTCTTGAAACTCTTAGAACATTTCAAATTCCAATCTCCTGATTTGTTTGTTAAACAAACAAAAAGAACTGCAAATCATGTCCTTTCCCTTCTCCAGCAAAAACATAGGGTTCAACTGTATGTGTACAAATCTAAAAAACATGCCTGCAGTTGTGGATCTAATTTGCACACACAGTCATCTAAGTGAGGATTTGCATGCATGATGGCAGTAGCTGGTTATTAACCTGAGTAAATGCCCCACTTGCATATGCAATGATGATAGTTGCCTGCAAAAATTAGGTGTGAAATTGCATGTGCAATTTTGAATGAGACATAGTCTTAATTAATAATAATAATATGAAGTGAATGTAGAGCACAAATACTATGACAGGGCTTTTGAAAGGATTATTGACTTATCTTAATTAACCCCATCCCTGAAAAGAGCAAAGAAAGTAGTAAAGAGACCTTTTGCATTTAAATCTATTGATTGGTTTTGATCTCTCTTTCAAATGGGCTAGGGTTATGGAAGTGTGTCTTTATTTTTATTTATTATTGTGTGTGTCTTTTGTCTTTTACAGAACAAGCGTAATGTACAGGAACCATCTGGGTACAGAGGGGATCAAATACATTTACTACATACTCACAACATGCAAGGCCTAGCTACATATACACAGGCCTGCTCTGCCTGTTTTCTGAAACACTGAATACAGGGAGCATCACAGGAGGGCTCACAAACTATTTAAAGGGATACTATCCTAGTCCCTACTCTACTTGTGCTACATTGATGACATCTTCATCATCTGGACCCATGGAAAAGAAGCCCTTGCGGAATTCCACCGTGATTTCAACAATTTCCATCCCACCATCAACCTCAGCCTGGACCAGTCCACACAGGAGATCCACTTCCTGGACACTACAGTGCTAATAAGCAATGGTCACATAAACACCACCCTATACTGGAAACCTACTGACCGCTATTCCTACCTACATGCCTCCAGCTTTCATCCAGACCACACCACACAATCCACTGTTTACAGCCAAGATCTACGATACAACCGCATTTGCTCCAACCCCTCAGACGGAGACAAACACCTACAAGATCTCTATCAACATTCTTACAACTACAATATCCACCTGCTGAAGCGAAGAAACAGATTGACAGAGCCAGAAGAGTACCCAGAAGTCACCTACTACAGGACAGGCCCAACAAAGAAAACAACAGAAAGCCACTAGCCATCACCTTCAGCCCCCAACTAAAACCTCTGCAGCGCATCATCAAGGATCTATAACCTATCCTGAAGGATGACCCATCACTCTCACAGATCTTGGGAGACAGGCCAGTCCTTGCTTACAGACAGCCCCCCAGCCTGAAGCAAATACTCACCAGCAACCACACAATAAAAACACTAACCCCGGAACCTATCCTTGCAACAAAGCCCGTTGCCAACTGTGTCCACATATCTATTCAGGGGATACCATCATAAGGCTTAATCACATCAGCCACACTATCAGAGGTTCGTTCACCTGCACATCTACCAATGTGATATATGCCATCATGTGCCAGCAATGCCCCTCTGCCATGTACATTGGCCAAACCGGACAGTCTCTACGTAAAAGAATAAATGGACACAAATCAGACATCAAGAATTATAACATTCAAAAACCAGTCGGAGAACACTACAATCTCTCTGGTCACTCGATTACAGACCTAAAAGTCACAACTCTTCAACAAAAAAACTTCAAAAACAGACTCCAACGAGAGACTGCTGAATTGGAATTAATTTGCAAACTGGACACCATTACATTAGGCTTGAATAAAGACTGGGAGTGGATGTGTCATTACACAAAGAAAAACTATTTCCCCATGTTTATTTCCCCTCCCCCAGCCCCACCCCCACTGTTCCTCACACGTTCTTGTCAACTGCTGGAAATGGCCCATCTTGATTATCACTACAAAAGTTTTTTTTTCTCTCCTGCTGGTAATAGCTCACCTTACCTGATCACTCTCATTACAGTGTGTATGGTAATACCCATTGTTTCATGTTGTCTGTGTATATAAAATCTCCCCACTGTATTTTCCACTGCATGCATCCGATGAAGTGAGCTGTAGCTCACGAAAGCTTATGCTCAAATACATTTGTTAGTCTCTAAGGTGCCACAAGTCCTCCTTTTCTTTTTTGCGGATATAGACTAACACAGCTGCTACTGTGAAACCTATCCTAGTCCTATACACTATTGATTTACCGTGGGGAGAAAATGTGATTGGAAACCCTATTTTGTTCTGGTTTGGGGCTTTGGGACAACTTGCTGGCTCTGGGAAGTAAAAGTGTAGCCTGTGAAAATATGAAGGGTAAAGTCCTGGTCCAACTGAAGTCAATGGCAAAATGCTTATTGACTCTAATGAGTCCTGGATTTCACCTGAAGTGTTGTTTTTGTTCATTTTTTTCCAAATGTCTGTAACAGCACTTACTTGGTCTGAGGGAACATTAAAACAGAATGCACGTCGTTCGTTATTGGCCATTTTTAGAATTGTATTGTTTCTTAAAGGCATATGGAGGCTTCCAGCATCCAGCCCTGTCACCCTTACACAGGTGCGCAGTCTCACTGGAGTCAGTAGAAGTACTCACAACAAGTCTCTGTCTGGAGGCCCATGAACCTGAAATACCCAAGAGGTCACAACTCTACTTCCATATTCTAGGCTATCTGTCCACATGCTGAGTGGACAGATAAATAATACTTGTTTTAAAGAAGCTGTCCTGAGTCACTGTGATTTCATACTGTTCATGAGCTCCAGGAGAGAAGTCTAAAGCAGGCACAGGCCACAGAGCAAGGCAGCCACCCAGGCCATGGCCCAGCCACTCTTCACTGGGCCAAACCTGAGTGGTGCTGTAACCCCATGCGCCAGGTCTCAATGCTACTCACTCGGTTTGGGCAGATGGGTGACCCGGTCAAATCTGGGTGGGTGGTTTTGCAACCTGGCATGCAGGGTCTTAGCACCACTCAGGTTTGGCCCAGATTTGAGTGATGCTGCGACCTCATGCACTAGGCCACAACCCCCCCATATTCAGATTTGGAGGGGGTAAGTGTAGGGACTCTTGAGCCATGGGGGTCAGGCTGTTGTGGGGAGGGGGCTGAGAGGGGACGAGGAGGGTCAAGCAGGAGTGTGCACATCTATGCGCCATACACACCCACTTTAAATGGCACTTCGCAGCTCCTGATAGCAGGGGCCCAAACTACAGGAGACATGGTTGATAAATGTGGCATGCTTTAGCTTGGTCAGTACAGTCTAAAAATGGTGTGAATTGCAGGATTCCACCTTGAGAGAAGTACAGGTGTAGGCCTGTCACGTGGAAAGGGTGCTGAGAGAGAGAGTGCACATGCACGCACAAAGGTACAGCTTCACTCTGAACGGTAACAAACGCATTTTTGAAAAGTACGTGTGATGGGGCAGCTGCCCCTCACTGGTTGGCAAAGGGTTAATAGCAGCAGCTGTGCAGAACCTGGCCAACCAGAGAAGGGCAGAAAGGCAGCCAATCAGGGCCATGCTGGGCCTTATATAAAGGCTGCAAAGCAGAGCAGACAGCAGTCTCTTTTTGACAAGCAAAGGAGAAGGACTGGCTCCCTGCAGACAGAGCACCTATGCTACAGCAGTACTGGGCAGACTCAGGGGAGGAGAGAGCGCGTGCGCTAGCTAGCTTTGGCCTGTTACCTGCCAGGCAGTGGCCCCTCACAAAAAGGGCCAAGAAGGTGCATGGGCCAAGGAGAAGTGGCCCAGGGTATACAGGGAGAACAAACAAAAAGAACAGGCATACACGGTGTTCCCCCCGATACAAGGGGAATAGAGTAAGGACTGGGAAAACTGTGCCATGTTAGAGACTTGAGAGACCAAGGGTGGAGAAGATGGACTATTACCGGAGGACCTGTGCAGCCCAGCTCTCCGAGCAGCCATGGGGACTATGCCGGCTGCTGCAAGGATGGGCACATGGAGCTCCTGGGAGGCCAGACACCAAGGGCAGGAGGCTGGTGCCAAGGCAGAAGAGCTGTTTTTCCTGTGGGCAACCGGGACACTTTAGAAGGCCCCTACCGGGTTGGGGCACAGAGGCCACACCTGGACAAGGAAAGAACTGGGAGAGCAACCCCTGTGAGGGAAACAGGGGCCTCAGGCTTGTTGGGCCTGCAGGAAATCAGGGCACATAAAGAGGGAGTGCCCTCAGGGGACTTGCAGAGCTCAGGCTAGCCCTGAAGGAAGGTCTAAGCCAGGGACAGACTGTGGGAGGGCTGTGGCAAAGGGCCCAGAAGGCACAGGAGGTGCTTTCACTGCTACAACAAGGGCCATTTAAAAAGGCACTGCCCCCAGAGATGGAGCGGGAGGCCAGAGCAGTAGGCCCAGTTTGAGCCTGCCCAGGCTGGAGGGACAGGAAAGGCTGAGGCCCAAAAAGAGATGGGGACTGGGGCAAAGAGGCCCCAGCTAAACCAGGGAACCCACATGGGAGCTGGGGGAGCTACAGTGAGGACCTAAATGGTGAGGGAAACCCACGCAGGAGCTAAGCAGGCTACAGTGGTGACCTAAACACTGGAAGAGGGAAGCAGGCTGCTCCAGAGAATGGAGAGCCTGCAACAGGAGAGGGATCTCCTGTGCACCCAGCTGTGAGGGAAGCTGGGGAGGTAGACACCCCACCCCTGGTGTGTGGTCTTAAGGGGGAGAGTGTGTGATGGGGTAGCTGCCCCTCACTGGCTGGCAAAGGGTTAATAGCAGCCCTTAGAGCAGTTGTGCAGAACCTGGCCAATTAGAGAAGGGCAGAAAGGCAGCCAATCAGGGCCAGGCTAGGTCCTATATAAAGGCTGCAAAGCAGAAGATAGCAGTCTCTTCCTGACAAGCAAGGGAGAAGGATTCGTTCCCTGTAGACAGAGCACCTAGGCTAGACCAGTGCTGGGCAGGCGGAGGGGAGAGCGGGCACATGCACGTGCTGCCAGGCAGTGGCCCCTCACAAAAAGGGCCAAGGGGAAGTGGCCCAGGGTACACAGGGAGAAGAGGGGATTGAAGGAGGACAATGGGAAGCTGCTGCTAGAGGGTCCCGGCATCGGGACCCAGAGTAGTGGAATGGCCTGGGTCCTCCTCTTACATTGCACCTTACCATGGAGGAGCATGGCCGATGGACTGTGCCTTGTCCCTGAAACAAGGGACTAGACTTTGGGGTGGCAGGTGACCACACCTGGCAGACTATGTCCAGAAGAAGACTCCACAAGCCAGGGATCAACGTGGGTTCCAGACAGCACAGTAGAGCATACAATGGGTGAGAAGCTACCTGCAGAGGGTGCTCCATGGCTAGAATGGAGCTAATTCCCAGAGAGGCTGGCAGGAGGCGCTGCGGTGGTGAGTCTATGCTCCGTTACAGTATGATTGTGAAGTTATTCTAAATTGTTGTTCTTACTTCACTTTAGATTGAGTGCTTTATAATAATGCTTTTTTTTGCTTTAGTATCCTAGTATAGTCTAAGATAGCAGACTATGGCAAACTTTTACATGCATGAGACAAACATGGCATATGCTGCAACCCACATTAATTTCAGATGCCTCTGATATGTTCTGTTTGCCAGTTTCATTTTTTGTAATGTCAAATGCAGGTCCCAGTTGGCTAAAGTCTCTTCAGTGGACTATATATCTTGCTTATACGTTGTTTAGTTACTGCAGAATAGCTTTAAAAATTGTTCTGTGTCTTTTTGGAATTACTGGCTTACGTCTATTCTTATCTTCCAAAATCCTTTATCGCTGCAAAGAATGTTGTGTGCGCAAAAGAAAGTACAGTAGAACCCTGCTAATCTTCATGTTGTTAATTTGCATACAGTACAGTTCACAGCAGAAATGGTGGTTTCTCCCCATATCCCAACAAAGATTGGATAAAACAGCATTCCAGTTAGGCCCTGTATTACCAAACCATCATTGTTTTTGTAAACTAGTCTGTGGTTTGTTTTCTACAAGTTCATAGTTCATTTCTATACTTTTGACTCATTTTTCAATAGTATCATAAAAATAGTTGTCAAAATAATTTAACTAGTCTCCTGTTATGCAGCATCCTTGACTTTCTTTATTGTGTTTATTCACTCATTAAACCACAACATTCAGTAATTCATAGTACCATAAATACAAATTAATGAGGTTCTTCTATATGCTGTCTGTGAAGGTTGTATCACTTGACATCTTTTCATAAGAACTTATTAGAACATGTGTAGTGTTGGAGGGAAAAATTCATTGATGGAGGGAGTGGTTATCTGATGTTGGGATCCACTTCTGGGAATAAAAGTGCTTCTTATATGAATGTGGTGGAAGATGGGAGACTTCGTGCTCTTTGTACTAGCTGTATTGACTCAATCCAGCAAACACTTACCAGGCATAGTGTTTACTGCCATGTGCAGTCCTGTTCTCAATAGAAGCAGTCGTGATGAGCTGTAGCTCACGAAAGCTTATGCTCTAATAAATTTGTTAGTCTCTAAGGTGCCACAAGTACTCCTTTTCTTTTTATGCCCAGTAGTAAGTGTTTGCAGGATCAGTACTCCTGGGGAGCTCCTGTGTTAAACCCTGCTTTGTTTATGCTTAAAATTATATCTATCTAAGATACTTGTGACCCACATGACTGCTGTCTCTGAGCACCTTTAACCTCATAACACCCCAGTGCAGTAGAAAAGTACCGTTATCCCCATTTGACAGATGGCAAACTAAGGCACAAAGAGATGGAGTGACATACCCATGGTCACAGAGGAAGCATGTGGTAGAGCAGGGACTTGAACTCTAGTTTTCCGAGTCCCAGGCTACTGCCCTAACCATTGGACCATCCTTCCCCATGAACAGCTAAGGTCAAAGTCATCCGTGATGTAACTCATTCAATTGGAATTACACCAAAGATGCATTTGCCCTATTAAGTTGCCTTATTTTCCTAAAAGACATCTCTCTAATGTAGTTTTAACCTAACCTATTCCACAGAGACTAACTAGTCTCTGTTGCAGAGGAATTGCTTAAGCAAAGTCCTGACGTGAGCATTTTGAAACAGTTGAAATGGCACATTTTTTGTAGTTGGCTTCCCCGTCATGTATACAATAGTTGAGAAGAGTACAGTATATTAAATTAAACAGAACTTGGTTTTTCCCCAGTCCACTGGCAAGGACCCCTTAATTCCTAGACCATCTTATGAGTCCTCCAGCATCTAAAATTTCAGTCACTTACCACAATCTCCAGAAACCATTTAAGAAAGCTTTTCCTTTTCCCACTTTCAAACAGAACCACCAGTTGAGAGTCAAAACAGCTGGAAAAAGGAATGGGATTTCAGCATATTTCTAGATTGGCCAAAAAATGTGGGCAGGGAATGCTTAAATTGAGGCATTTCTTGAATGCAAACTAGGGTGACCAGATAGTATGTGCAAAAAATCGGGATGGGGGTGGAGGGTAATTGGCACCTATATAAGAAAAGGCCCCAATTATCGGGACTGCCCCTATAAAATTGGGACATCTGGTCACCCTAATGCAAACTATTACTTTAAAATTGTGTAGTTACTATTCAAAGTGGATGGATAAAATACCAGGAGACCTCCAATCTAGTAGTATTGATATTTGTATTATTCTAATGCTCCGGGGCCTCGAACAGGATCAGAGCCCCATTGTGCTTGTCCTTATCTTCCTAGGGTTCTGGGATCCCTCGGCTCAATCACTGCAAACTGTCTTTTGCCCTCTGTTCATTACTTCAACTGCCACAGTGAGCTTCCCATGGTTAAAACTTAGTCTCGGTACTTCATATTTTTACTGTGCATTGTTTAAAATTAAAAAAAAAAGCTTCTCCTGAAGTGGTTTATCAAAACGTTATGTGAAAAAGGACCTTCTGACTTTGTTTTTAGAGAATGAGCCTATTTTAAAGTTTGAGGCTCTTGCCAAGGATTTATTGTACAGGCTCAAAAGTCAGCTCCTTCAGACGAGGCCTGCGTCCAACTTCCAGGAACAAATCTCTGATTCTGCAAAAGCCAGGGGAGCCTTTAGAGATTTAATGTAATGCATACAGACATGTCCCAGCCAAAGTGTTCCAAAATGAGATTGAAAACAATCCCTCATTCGCAGGCACAAGCGCCACCATGGTATTACAGCCTCCAGTCCCGGATCAACCCACTCACCAGGAATTTGAGCCTGATTCAGCAGGGCTGTAATTTCTGCAAGGGTATCCGACACCTTTTATGTATTTAGGGTCTAATAATGAGAGAGGCAGGATGGACTTGTAGTTGAGGTACAGGGCTGAGAGTCACGTGATCAGGGTTCCATGCTGGGCTTT
Source organism: Dermochelys coriacea (assembly GCF_009764565.3). Taxonomy (NCBI): domain Eukaryota; kingdom Metazoa; phylum Chordata; order Testudines; family Dermochelyidae; genus Dermochelys; species Dermochelys coriacea. The sequence goes on from NC_050072.1 coordinate 121,110,254, forward strand.
GTCTCTTTGTGAGACAAAAATGATAAGGGGACTGGAACACATGATTTACAAGGAGAGGCTGAGGGAACTGGGATTATTTCATCTGCAGAAGAGAAGAGTGAGGGGGGGATTTGATAGCTGCTTTCAACTACCTGAAGGGAGGTTCTGAAAAGGATGGATCTAGATTGTTCTCAGTGGTAGCAGATGACAGAACAAGGAGTAATGGTCTCAGGTTGCAGTGGGGGAGGTTTAGGTTGGATATTGGGAAACAATATTTCACTAGGAGGGTGGTGAAGCATTGGAATGGGTTACCTAGGGATGTGGGGGAATCTCCTTCCTTAGAGGTTTTTAAGGTCAGGCTTGACAAAGCCCTGGCTGGGATGATTTAGTGGGGGAATTAGGTCCTGCTTTGAGCAGGGGATTGGACTAGATGACCTCCCGAGGTCTCTTCCAACCCTAATCTTTTATGATTCTATGAGACTTTTGGCTAGGTGCATAGGCCACCATTTTCTAATGTAGGTGTCTAAAACTAGCTGTAGGCGATCAGCATCTCTGAAAATTAGGCCATTTATTTAAATGCCTAAATATGGATTTAGGAGCCTAATTTTAGGGACCACAGTTTGAAAAATGTGGCCAAACGGGGGTATTTTAATCCCCCTCCAATCCACAGTTATCTATGTGCTTTCTTTAGCCTGGGGGCTGTCTTCTCCAGAAATGCTGATCACTTCCGTAGGCAAAGTGCCTGAGTCAATGAGCCAATGATTTGACCAGGAATATTGAATGCCTTGTTCCTGTGTCTCTTTCCTTCCACTTCCCAACCAACATGGTGTTACCAGTAATTCTACATCCTGGTAACTTGCAATGTCAAACATTTGGATGAGCTAATATGATCTCCACAAAAGGGTAATCCTATGTGATGTATATGAGCCCACAGATGCTTAGAGGCTCTAAGTCTTTCCAACCTGGCAAACATTGTTGGCCAAAATTTCTCTGATCCAAGAACAAAGCAGGAAATGAAAGCCCTATGTCTCAACAGCTCCTCTGGTTAAAGCAGTGGTAGCTAGTTGATTGCTGGGTGGCAAGTCCCCTCTTTCACAAAATGTTCTGACAGAATCATACTGAAGGACTCGGTGAACAATGGTCATTGAGATCCCACCTCATGACTGCTGCTTTCCTGCCGTTCTTGTTTCATTCTACTCCCCAAAAGTATGCTGTGCTATCTTTGTGACAGTACAGTATACTGCTGTGACTGGAGTATGCATTGTATTTTGGCACCAATGCATTTCCAAGCCAAAGCTCCACGGTGTTGAACACAATAGAATAAAGGCACACTCATGCCAAAACATCCGGCTTCCATAAACATGTTAGCACTTAATCAGACCTTTTGCTTGGTGCACCTGCATCTCTTTCCCTCCCTCCCCTTCCCCCCCCCCCCACCACTGGACCTTAGCTCTTTCCATTTTAACTGGTTTTGGTTTCAGCAGCTACAAATTCTGTTTTTTGGATTGTTCTTGGGTAAACATTACCCCCTCTCCCCATAATTTCTTGGTTCTTTTTTGGAGGGAAAGAGAGTACTTCTGTTTCTCTCCCCCACCTTCCGCCCCCCAACATACAATATTTTACCTCTTTGGTCCCTTACATTTGCCACTTGGAGGTGTGACTGGTGGTGCTATAGACAGCCAGGAGCTAATGAATGGTGGGACAGTGATGACACACACAGGATTTTCTTCAGTGGATCTTGCCACTACTGAATGTGATAGTTTTTCTTCACCTCACCCTATCCTCAAAGTGCAAAGGTGTCAACTCATTCTCCTCTGAATCCAAACAGGGAGCTTCTTGTAATATGACTGGGAGGGGGTATGCACATACGGCCTGATCCTATATCTACTAGAGTAAAGGGGTGTTTTTAGCACCTCTCAGGATTAGGCCCATCAAGAGGAGGAAAGATCCTAAATTGGACAGGATTGTGAAAATTTCAGGCAATCAGCATGAAAGCCAATGAATCATTTCATATTTTTCCAGTTTCCTTTGTGGAAACAGAGCCACATCAGACAGAACATGAAGGTCTGACAGAGGGCCAGATTCATGAAAGGAACAGTATCTAGCAAACTCCAAACTGTGTGGTCCAGAACATTTCCAGGTGAGATCCATGGAGCTGCTGTAGTCAGAATTTTGTTAGTTTTTGAGCAGTGATGCCTTCCGCTAAGCATACCCCAGCCCTCAGAGTCTTTTAGGGTTTTCAGAAGGTTTCTCTAGTGACCATTTATGCTACACTCCTCACTGGAGTGTCTGAGAGAAATGGAGGAGATTCACTACTGATAGAAGTGAAGTTGTGCAACCAGAGACAAAAGTAACCAGCACAGATAATCGGGGGTAGGGGTGGTGAGAAGAGGATGGCAGCAGATATTACCAAGCAGCCACACCCATCACATTTAAGAGAGTTATTTTAATCTTGTTTCCTTAATACTGTTTTAATATGCTTTTTAATATAACCAATCTAGTATAATACCTGTGGGGAAGCAGGATTGGAGTGAGAGAGACCCCAAGACAACGTCCATGTTATAGGTAGTGACCCACAATAGAAAATGGTTTTCACTACCACTGGTCTCATTTATATATTATCCCACATCCCAAGGATTCCCAAACACCTTACAAACTTAGGAATCATAGTGCTTCCCACTGAAATATAACCAATGCAACCCTTGGGTGGAAAGTTGCAACTACTTAATGGCACACAGCAATGCTTCAAAGCATTTTAGGAATAAAGAATAACTATGTTAGTTGAAGCAGCAGTGGAAATTTAAATAAAATGTAATTACCTAAATTCAGATTTGGCCAGGACACTAAGACCAAAATCTTTAATCTTATGAAATTGCCATAGGACTTTTTAAAAAAAAAAAAAAAAAAAAAAAAAAGACTTCAGGTCTACATCTCATCTGAAAGACAGTGCCACTGGTAACACTGCACCACCCCCACCCTCAACACATCAGGCAGGAGTGTTACTTTAATACTGATTCAGGGGAAAGTGTCACTTACTGAATCACCAGAACTATTTCCTACAACAGGCTGATTTCTTGGAGGTCTTGCATCCAAATGTTGGCCAGACCTGGACTCTGCTTAGTTCATGAGAACAGAGGAGATCATATCCTATGGCAAGATCACTGATGTGCAGTAGGTACTTATTTTGTGTTTACATAACTTTAGTGACCATAAGATGTTTCTGTTTACTGTGGACTGTGTCCAACTCCCATTGAGACCAATGGGAATCTTTTCATTGACATGAAAGGGAGTTGGATCAGGCACTAATTTTCTGACTCTACAGATAATTCTACATTTCTGTTTTCATTTTAGTCAAGGTTAGGCCACAGTGTGGGGAGGGAATGAAGGACATGGCTGAACATTTCTAAGAGACATCCCATTTGTTTGAACGCTTATTTTGTAGGTGTGTCATTTCCAGGCATCTGTTGATGTGCAGGTTCAAATGGTTTCCCGGTCAAATACTCAACCTTTTGTGCTTGAGATGGGTTAAGCTCCAGATGCTTTCATTTCAGTGGTCAGTTAAGCATTGACATCTGTTGGGTGCATGGGAGTGGTAGTCGACATCTCATATAAACTACTCAATTGGGATTAATTACTAGTCAGAACTCGGTCCATCAATAATGATGATGCAAGAACATTTCTCACAGCGATCCAGCATATCATTTACAGGGGTCTGCCTTCTTCCATGAAGAATGCCAAACGATCAATTGACTGTGGTAGGTCTAATGAAATTTCCACTAGGCTACTGTGTGGTTTTTATGCCTCAGTTGGACAGACAGTTGGGTAAATGGCTTTTAACTAAAGCCGTGCTGGCAAAATGCTGCTGGATCATTTAGCTGAACCCCAATCCCATCAATATGCCCGAGAAGCCACATCGGAGTAGTATGGGTAAATTTACAACTGCGGACTCTGAGAGTCCATCACTCTTGGTTCTTCCAAGAACTATCCCAGTCACGTTTCAACACGTGGCAAACCTACTGTAGATAGGTATCAGAGACCTTGCACCACTGTGCCCATTTGGTTCCGGTTGGCTGGATCAGTCCAGGATTCCCGTCACCCAAATGAATGACCCTGGAGTTTAACAGCTGGGTGAGGGTGAACTGACTGATGATGAAAGTTGCCTGCTTGACAGCCTTAGAGGCTGTCACCCCCAGAACAGGTACAGTATGGGGAGCAACAGCTTTTCCATACCACCCTGCCAATGTGCTTTACCCATACTCTCAGCAGGGCACTGCTAGAGCTAGAAAGAAGGTGCCTTTCAAGCCTTAGCCTCTCTGTGGAGCCCTCCAAAAGGCTACTATATAATGCTATTGATGGTATAGACCTGTTCTCTAGGACTGGACTGAGACCACCGGCTCATTTCATGAAAGCCAACCCCAGAGCTACCAGATTGCAGTAGCTTTCGGTTTCTACCAGCATAGGCTGGGCTGGCAACTGCCTAGCCAGGAAGGAAGTGTTGAGCCTGGAAACAATGCTCATTCCTTCCCAACCTGCACACACCAGCACATTCCAAGACGGTAATGAACACTGTCCCATAGACAGCAGGGAGAGGACAGGACAATGTAACTGCGTTGCTTTGACTCTGTAGTACATTAGTGCTTTTATACAGATACATGTGGAAGACTCCAGGAAATACAGTCCCACTTGACCATATTTCCAGATGTGTGTGTTAAAGAGGATACCTATGAACATGTTGTATTTGTGCTGGGGGCATCCACTGAGATCACCTGTTGTTATCCTAGTCAGTCACTGGATGCCAGTGTTGTTCCTTACAAATGTATTATAGCTGGAAAAAAGAGGGGAAAAGAACCAAAAAACCTTCCATTCATCTGCCAACGAAAGTATATGACTCTCAAGGGAAGCCATTCCAGGAGACCGTTTCAGGGTGTTTGGATATCCAGCTTGCCAAAAATGAGTACTGTATCTGGAATTAGACAAACTGTCTGGGCCCCAGAACAAAAATGTAGCCAGCAGATCTCTAATTGCAAGTCAAGAAGCTGCCAAGGAAGTCAGCCACAAGTCACATTTATATAACTTTACGAATAACATGCAGCAATTCATAAACTTGCATTCACTGATTGAAACTTTCCTGCCTCATCTCACCTTAGATGTAAAGCTTTATCTTGCATAACCACTGACATTATAAAAATTGAGATTTAGGATGGGATTTTCTAAAGCACTCAGTGTTGACCTAACTCCTCTGTTCCCAGTGCAGTCAGTGGTAACTAACTCTGCTCCCACTGAAGTCAATGGAAGTTTTGATTGTCAGCAGAGTTAGGCCAAAGCTGAGCACTTTCTTTTTTTTTTTCCTCCCCCCGCCCCGCTCCCGCTCCCACTCCTCCAATTCATCCTTACTATATCCCATATATAGGGAGAGAGAACCACAAAATACTGCCTTACTTCTCCCTCCCCAGGAAATGTAGCACACAGTAGAGATGAATGATTTGCTGATGTAGTCATTTACTCCTGACTGAGTAACACAATCTGCTTGGGTCCTCAGAAAGGTTAATTTCTGTCCAAATATATTTAAAAATTTCTGGTGGTGAATCATAGACTATTAGGGTTGGAAGGGACCTCAGGAGGTCATCTAGTCCAATTCCCTGCTCAAAGCAGGACCAATCCCCAACTAAAACATCCCAGCCAGGGCTTTGTCAAGCCTGACCTTAAAAACCTCTAAAGATGGAGATTCCACCATCTTCCTAGGTAATCCATTCCAATGCTTCACCACCCTCCTAGTGAAATAGTGTTTCCTAATATCCAACCTAGACCTCCCCCACTGCAACTTGAGACCATTGGTCCTGTTCTGTCATCCTCCACTTCCTCCATCTCCACTGAGAACAGCTGAGTGCCATCCACTTTGGAACCCCGCTTCAGGTAGTTGAAGGCTGCTATCACATCCCCCCTCACTCATCTTTTCTGCAGACTAAACAAGCCCAGTTTCCTCAGTCTCTCCACATAAGTCATGTGCCCCACCCCCCTGATCATTTTTGTTGCCCTCCGCTGGACTCTCTCCAATTTGTCACATCCTTTCTGTAGTTGGGCAGGGGGGCCCAAAACTAGATGCAGTACTCCAGTGCTGAATTGTGGGAAGTGATTATTCCTCTCTATCTGCTGGCAATGCTCCTCTTAAGGCAGCCCAATATGCCATTATCCTTCTTGGCACCAAGGGCACACTGCTGACTCATATCCAGCTTCTCATCCACTGTAATCCCCAGGTCCTTTTCTGCAGAACTGCTGTTTAACTAATCGGTCCCCAGCCTGTAGCCATGCATGGGATTCTTCCATCCTGAGTGCAGGACTCTGCATTTGTCCTTGTTGAACCTCATCAGATTTCTTTTGGCCCAATCCTCCAATTTGTCTAGGTCACTGTGGACCCTATACCTACCCTACAGCATATCTAACTCTCCCCCCAGCTTAGTGTCATCTGCAAACTTGCTGCCGGTGCAATCCATCCCATCATCAGATCATTAATTTATTATTTAGTGTGTGCATTGTCGTCTAGCCAAGAGATGGCATCTTCAGTGGCGTGATGCAGTTCTTCTAGGCCACCGCTGAACCTAGTCAGCAGGCATTCATCAACAATGTGTGCCATTGTCTTTATTACGCCGCAGCTGCACAAAGGGCTGTCCTGAAGGCCCCAGGGATACTGGTTAGCTGCACAGAGACTTTGCCAGGTCCAGAACCTGTTCAACAGGGACCATTGCTGACAGGGCAGGTCAAAGCCAGGTGAGCAGATTGTGGGATCAGTGACGAGGGACTGGTTGTGGATTAAAACAGGTATCCATTCCTCTCGCCAGAGTGTTTCCACCCTGGATGAGTCCATAATGGGTGATGTGACGGCAAACGTGCAGCTGGTGGTTTAAAAAGGTCATTGTGCAGCAGCAGGTTTGAGTTGGCCTGTATTTTCTCCAGTAACCTGCCAGTGGCAACCTCTTGTCTGATAGGAGGCAGAGCAATATTGCTTAGAACTGGGAGCCATGGGAGTGGAGTCGGATGCAGGATGACGGAGATGATACGCGTGGCAGCATGTAACTGCATATCCACCAGTTTGGTATGTGATGATCGACTCCTGATCAACTTCCAGATCGACTATCTGAGCATTACAGATCATTAATGAAGACGTTGAACAAAACCAGCCCCAGGACCGATCCCTGGAGCACTCCAATTGATAGCAGCTGCCAACTAGACATTGAGCCATTTATCACTACCCGTTGAGCCTGACGATCTAGCCAGCTTTCTATCCAACTTATAGTCCATTCGTCCAATCCATATTTTTTTAACTTGCTGGCAAGAATACTGTGGGAGACTGTATCAAAAGCTTTGCTAAACTCAAGGTATCTCACATCCACCACTTTCCCCATATCCACAGAGCCAGTTATCTCCTCAATCAGGTTAGTCAGCCAGGACTTGCACTTGGTGAATCTACCTTGATTGTTTCTGATCACCTTCCTCTCATCCAAGTGCTTCAAAAATGGAAAGTTTTTCTTCTGATTTTTCCAACACATCCTTGTGAAGTGGGTTATTTTAACAGTTTCGGAGCTGGAGAAACTGAATGCGGGAGGAGGCTTAAGGTTTCAATCCTGCTCCCATTCCCATTATTGTAAAAAATCCAATTGATTTCAGCGGTTCATGGTCAAGCACTTTGTAATCATAAGGTCACCTGGTGAGTCTGTGGCGGTCAGGAACAAAACCCAGGAGTCCGGAGTCCTGACTTCTAGTTCGCCGCTGTAACTGCTAGACACACACTTTACTAATACAAATAATTGAAATGTTGAGTTTAGAATAAATTGGAGAAGTGTTTAGAAAAATCAGTAACTGGGAAAGTTCTGCAGAGATCATGAGATCGTGTCAGCGCTATGTTAATGTACATGTTGAAGTGTGCGTTCATTCTTGGTCCTGGTTCTATTGAGTGCATTGGGATAACTTACTTTTTGGGGTTGGAAACTGAGCTGTGTTCCTATACAAACAACCATCTGTGAATGAATCATGAAGTTCTGTAGCAATAAACTAGCCTGAGGAGATCAGAAAGCCAGCTATTTAGATTGACAGCTCCAGTGCTGGGAACTGTAGGAATCCTAACAGGCCATGAGTATTTGAATCTAGCCTCTTCCTCCACAGGACTGAGAGTTAACATCCAGTGACCGAATGGAAAAAAACACTCTGGATCAATGCTATATTGCTCCCTTTTTTTTTTCTTTTTTTTTTTTTTTTTTTGCTTCTACCTGGATGTTTTGGTGATATTTGTCAAGATTCAGTAAGAGAAAACAATGTTTCACACTAAAGCCCTGATCCAGCAAAGCAGTTACACCCATGCTTAGCTTTAAGCATATGAGCAGGCTCGTTGAAATCATTTTGAAGTCAGTGGGGCTACTTTACACTCATAAGTATGTAACTTTTTCTGGGTCAAAGGTTAGGAATGTAAATGTCTGTCCTATGTGCAGTTACTGCTGGTGGACAGTGCTGGATTGACAGCTCTTGAGATCTATGTCCTGCCTCAATCTGGCCTAGAGGACCTACTTCTAGGGATGAGCAAATAGCACACCCCCCCATGCTCCTTTTGTCCTTGATTTCCCTTCTGAGACCACCAGTCAGCATTCCAGTAGCGCTGTTGCTGGGTTTGAGGTGGAAATTGTCTGCTGGACACTGAACTGAGCCAGCAATACTCATTTCACATAAGCCACTACAGTCATTAGATGATAACAACTTTGAGTCACTAGTGAATGGTGCTGTGTTCTCACACCAACTAGATAGTATTGATTTCCCACTGGGAAAATCCCAGCTCTCTTTTCATAATCCTAGAAAGGAGCAAAATCGGAGAACCAGGCAGACAAGAAGAACCAGTTGCCAGTCAAATTGCATCTATGTCCTTCACCAAATCATCCAATTAACTCACCAGACCAACCCAGCACAATAGACTCCTTATTCCCCCGCCTTACAAAATGTATGTCTGTATTCACTGTAATGTTAATATAATACCATAACCTTCCGTAGTGGACAAAGGTTATTTGAATAATCCAACAATGGGGGAGTTCTGATCCAGATCCAAATTTTGTATGTTAGGCCAACTTGGACTTAAATAGCACCTTCCATGTATGCATTTCACAATAGCATGAACCAGTGAACATTTGAGGACTTATTCTCCAAAGTCAGTTGAATAAAATCAGAGTAATGTTGTGGTGACTCAGGTCTAGAGAACTACATTAACCTACTGAGAATGAACTATGTGTAAATTTTTTTCTCATAGTCAACATATAGTTATCTTATCCGTAAAGTGTTATCAAAAATTATTTTTAAACCTGTCAAACCTTTTGTGCTCATTTAAAGTCTAGGATGGCATAAAAAGGCAAATTGTTTAGTAGCAACTACTTAATTGTATGGTGGCATTCCAAGAAAAATATTTGTACAAAGTCATGTGAGTCAATGTATGTTTCAGAATAAAGAGTGTTCTTTTCGTGTACATGATTTAAGTCATGCAAGTCGCAAGGTGGGGGGGGGGGAAGGTTGTGATCAAATCCAAAATGCTGTTGACCTGCACGCTTGGAGAGTTTCCAGCACCAGGCTTGCAAAATAGACAGGGACCCTGTTTGTTTAGCACAATTTACCAGTCTGAGAGTGCCATGTACGCATAGGGGGCTTTATACTGGGAAAATCAGAAGAAAACTTACTGTCATATCTAGAATGGTGCCACCTAGTGACCATACATTAAACAGCAGTTTTTACCTTCCTTAGAAACCTGAAGGAAGCAATCATTAGAGATTTGCCATTGACTTCAATGGAGCCAGCATTTCACCAGGAAAACCTATGAATATTAGATCATCTAGTCCAGTGGTTCCCACACTGCTTGCTAAAATAATCCACCAACTGCACGTCTCTTTTTTTCTCTTTTTTTCTCTTTTTTTCTCTTTTTTTCTTTCTTCCCACCATTACATAAAATGCACCCTATGCCCCAGGACCTCAGCCCTGATCCCGGACCAGTGCGGAGGGGAGAGGAGATGTTGCAGAGTGAGTCCACCCCACAGAGATGTCTCTCAGTCTGGCTCTTCGCTCTGGGCTTTGTGACCTGGCACACAGGGTCACAGCCCCACTCAGGTTTGGCCCAGCCACTCCTCTGTCATGATGGGCCCAATTGGAGTGAGTGGCATTGCGCCATCTCACAATGCCCAGAGCGAGAAGCCAGGCCAAGCCCCGCAGGACAGGAACTGCGTCTGCCTGGTGACGACAGGGCAGGCTTGCTCTCTAAAACACCTCCATCTGCACCAGGCCAGGAGTGCATGTTTACATAGGCCAAAGCCCACTGATGGTTTAATCCATCCCTGGATATGGGGACCCATCTATGACCTTTCCCCAATATGCTGGCTGTTGCTAGTGTGTTACTGTGGCAAATCCATAAATCATAGAATTGGAAGGGACTGCGAGAGGTCTAGTCCAGTCCCCTGCACTCAAGGCAGGACTAAGTATTATCTAGACCATCCCTTAAAAGTCCCCAATGATGGAGATTCCACAACCTCCCTAGGCAATTTATTTGAGTGCTTAACCACTCTTACAGTTAGGAAGCTTTTCCTAATGTCCAACCTAAACGTCCCTTGTTGCTATTTATCCCATTGCTTCTTGTCCTGTCCTCAGAGATTAAGAACAACAACTTTTCTCCCTCCTCCTTGTAACAACCTTTTATGTACTTGAAAACTGTTATCGTGTCTCCCCTCGTCTTCTCTTTTCCAGACTAAACAAACCCAGTTTTTTTCAATCTTCCCTCATAGGTCAGGTTTTCTAGACCTTTAATCATTTTTGTTGCTCTTCTCTGGACTTTCTCCAGTTTGTCCACATCTTTCCTGAAATGTGGCGCCCAGAACTGGACACAATACTTCAGTTGAGGCCTAATCAGTGCAGAGTAGAGTCGAAGAATTACTTCTCATGTCTTGCTTACAACACTCCTGCGAATACACCCCAGAATGATGTTTGCTTTTTTTGCAACAGCATTACTTTGTTGACTCATATTTAGCTTGTGGTCCACTATGCACCCCAGACGCCTTTCTCCAATATTCCTTCCTAGGCAGTCATTTCCCATTTTGTATGTGTGCAACTGATTATTCCTTCCTAGGTGGAGTACTTTGCATTTGTCCTTATTGAATTTCATCCTATTTACTTCAGACCATTTCTCCAGTTTGTCCAGATCATTTCGAATTTTAATCCTATCCTCCAAAGCATTTGCAACCCCTCCCAGCTTGGTATCCTCCGCAAACTTTATAAGTGTACTCTCTATACCATGATCTAAATCCTTGATGAAGATATTGAACAGAACTGGACCCAGAAACAATTCCTGCGGGACCCCACTTGTTATGCCCTTCCAGCATGACTGTGAACCACTGATAACTACTCTCTGGAAAAGATTTTCCTACCAGTTATTTACCCACCTGATAGTAGCTCCATCTAGGTGGTATTTCCCTAATTTGTTTGAGACTGTCATGCAAGACTGTATCAAAACCTTACTAAAGACAAGATTATACCACATCTGCTGCTCCCCCCCCCCCCCAAGGCTTGTTACCCTATCAAAGAAAGCTATCAGGTTGGTTTGACATGATTTGTTCTTGACAAATCCATGCTGACTGTTACTTATCACCTTATTATCTTCTAGGTGTTTGCAAATTGACTTGCAAATCAGCCCAGTTTCACTTGAAGTGGAGCCTAGGTCCAGCTGAAAGGCTCCCAAAAACCTTTTAATGAACTGCTCTGAGCTAGTAATGACACCCACAAGCAGGCGACTTGGTGTGGTTTCAGGTTTTGTTCCGAACAGTTTGTACAGTTCTAGTCAGGAGTACTTTCCAAATGAGGAGGAGCCATGCAAACCCACTGAGAGCTATAACTCTGTTATGCGATATGCATAGTCAGACACCACAGTGAGATGGGAATTCCTGTTTCACAACCCATAACTGAATAAGAACTGAGCAGAACCCTATCCTTTAGCATGTAAATTCATTCAGGGGGGGACCATCTTTTTGTTGTGTGTGCATACAGACCTTGCACAATGGGATTGGGGCCTCTCGGGTCTACTGCAATACAAATAATTCATCATGACAATAACAAACAATGAACTATAAGCAGAAGCTACTAGACTCCAAATAAACTTGGAGTTCTGGCTGCTTTTAGGCTGGGGGTGAGTATGTTTGGCATTTCATCCATGAAGAAAATGTCATGTTCCTCACGTGCAGAACTTCCAGTTCCCTGATGTTCCTTCCTCACAGGAATACTGTGTCATCCTCCTGCTTTTCAGCAGGACCCTAGAAGCTCCCCCGTCTTTGCTGTAACTAAAGTCTGCCTGTTCTCTAATATCATTGCTCTGAAGTTAATATACCTTTACATAAGCAGATAAATTTAGCCCTGAGTGAGCTCACCATCCCAGAGAGTGAATAACCCTCTTTCATTCATCCAGTGATTCTCAATTCAATGCAGTCCCACTCTTCCATGGAGTTGTTTGTTTACGTAAAAGTTTTCTTGCCTAAATAAATTCATGTGCTATCGCATCTCATTTACATGAGTCCTGGGGGACAGCAGATAAACATACAAAGTTGCATGCATGCTCACTTACACACATTCAGTGCTTGCACGCATGCTGCAGGATAAATTTATTGGTCTATAAATCGTATTTGATTTACAATACATCAGTAAAAAGATGCCTGGTTTTCAAATATTTGTAATTTTTATTTATTTTTTAATAAATGGCTCTCTGGTGTGTTTTTAGTTGATTTATTCTGGCTGTTGGATGCTGATACAATGTTTGTTTACTTAGTCCTACATTTTGGAAAGGGTTACAAAATAAGGCATTAGCAACACAAATGTACCCTAAATATAAAGTGTGACCTTTATTTCAGATAGTACCTCTGTGTACTGGATACGGGTTTTTAGCTCTATCATTAGTGTCCTACATTAACACTGAACTATAGTTTAATATGAACGTAATAAACCCTCTGTTCTGACATGAAATAGATCCTGTTTCAATAACTTAACCAGTATCAAAACTCCAAAGCCATGAATTTAGGAGGAGGGGTGAAAAAAAGAGTGCCCCATGTGCTTCCCCTCCCGCCCCCATGATATACCTTTTATTTTATTAAATACTACACACCAGAATGACACAGGCTGTGCCAGTGTGCAAAATTTGCTGTGAAATATACATTGCTGCTTGGGATGTCATTCAGAAGCATCATTCATGAAATGCACATCAGATAATTACAGGAAATTATAAAAACAGAACATGTGTATATAGCCCGTTAGAAATAATCTGATTTAGATTAACCAATCAGGTTTAGTCCATGGATATGTTTGAGGCACTTCTTCTTGGCCAAGATTGCATCATGTTACTGACTGAAAGACCATTACAAATATGAATCCAAGCATGCAAAATGTATTTTAATCATACTTTTTAAAAAAAAATCTATAAAAATATGAATAGGTGGATTTCTGTATCCCTTGGATTTTCTGGTTAGTCACTTCACACTACATGTCCTCAGTGGTATAGCTTCATATATGCTCTGAATGTTTTTGTCAAATGTGCTGTGAAATCAAATCTACTTTATTTTACTACCCTCTTCATGAACACTTAAATCCAAACAAGAAACAGCAAAAAAAAAAAAAAAAAAAATTTCAATTTTTTTAAACAAGAGACTACCCCCCCTTCAACCCACATGAAAAACAATTTGACTTTAAGTAAATTAACAGAACACTCTATATCCCTCTTGGTAGCAAACATACAGTAACAAAGTTGTAATCTCAAACAAAGGGGAAATACAATTTCTGTACAGCAAGCTGAAAAATATACAACAGCCGGGAATCCTCAGGATAAAATTCACCCACGTGCACAACACCAATGCTAGGTCTATGCACCACTTACATCCCCAAAATAGGGAATCATTTAAATGGCCTATGTGCTGGTGGCCCTCTACACAAGGGTGAGTTCTACCCATGTCGTGAGAAGTTTTGCTAGGAAAAGATCTTTTCTTTTCTTTCCCCATGCAAAAAGGTGGAAACATTCTTTGTTTCATTTAAAAGAACAACTGCTAACTACCATAGATTTCAGGCTCACACTTATTTTACAAAGGCTGGAATGCTGGACAAGGACAACCAAATTCTCCTCTTATTCGCACCGGTACATCCCTATTGACCTTAATGGGTCTGAAACGGTGTCGCTGAGTGAAGGACTTGGTCAGGAAAGTGCAACAAAAAGGGGTATTATTCCAGTGAGAAGGCGCTTTCTCACTTGTGGGGTGAGGAAAGATTATAGCACGTGCCATTATGAGCTTTTAACTGGACGGGCTGGAAATATCATTAAGCAGCATGGAAACAGCTGTCAGGGTTGGAGGACTTCCTATGACAGGTGAGGGGAAAGGAGGAGGGGTGATTAGCTGAAGGCAGCACTGGAATCATAGAAAGAGAAAAATGCAAGTTCAATCTCTCAAGCTTTACATGTATTTATTTGTTTAGAGTTCAGCCGCTCTGTAAATCTAAATCCGCTCTTGAGACCTTTAGGGAGGAGTTGCACCTGGGATAGAAAGAGGGGCTTGCTTCACAGAAGTATTTACTTAGAAGAGAGGATACTGACTGTCACGCAGGAAGTATATAACAGAGCCAGGGACTGAAATTAGATTACCCGAGTCCCTGGTCAGTGCCTCCACCACAAGACTTCTCCTTCCTGTTTAGAGCAGGAAGGATGGTCCAGCGGGCGGGGTGCCAGGATGGGACTCGGCAGACCTTGGCACTAGTCCCTGCTCTGCAGCAGACATCCTGTGCAACTTGGAGTAAGTCACTTAGTCTCTTTGTGGAGTCTGTGCCTCAGTTACTCTACTATAAAATGGGATAATAGTATTTCCCTAGCCTCAAATACTATGGTAATGAAGACCATGCAAGTAGCAGAGATCGTTCTTCTAGTGGAGCGGTGATACTTGAGATTATATCAGTGTTCCAAGCTATGTAAACAGTTCTCGGTCAACAGGGTGGCTGTGAGACTTCTGAGCATACACACTGCTGCGTTGGTAACTGTATACAATTTACATGTGCCCTCGCACACTTATCACAACATCCCCTAGCATGGACTGCAGCTCCCTACTGTGGCCAGAGGAAGCAGCTTATTTCTTTTCACTGTTTCTGGTAATGGTGAGCTCCTGGGTTAGGTGAAATAAGCAGCAGTGGTTTATAAACACTAAGCCATGCTCTTGTGGCTGTATCCAAAATGTTTTGAGTGATGGTTATGTGAGAAAATATGTGACTACAGCACAAAGCAGAGCTGAAACCGCAGTTTATAAAAACCTAGCACATTGCATTGCTTTTCTTATTGCTGGCTTTATTTCTGGTTATTTTTCCAACTAATAAATCCCACTTTTGAGACCTGACTTCTGTGGTGACTCCTAGATGAAAGCAAACAGCTTGACAAAACACAGAAGTCACGCTGGCCCATTAATGGCTACTCTAAAGCTTCCATATTGCTGGGATGAACCATGGATTGCTTTCTGATTACATATTAGATATAACTATGGGATCCCGGATTCTAAGCTGGATAACTTTCCTCTCTCTCTCTCTCTCCTCTGGAAACCAAGAAATTAAAAAACTGGTTCAGAAAATATTAAATTTTCCTCATGAAAAACACCACGTGCAGGGATCTTGAGCAGCTTTACCAGAGAAGGAATTCTAGGGCTATGTTTATGCTAGCACTTACTGTGCTATAACTTATGTCGCTCAGGGGTGTGAAAAAGCCACCCCCATGGGCGACGTAAGTTACACTGACTAAGTGCTGTCCACACTGGCACTTGTGTCTGTGGGAGAGCTTCTCCCGCCAACACAGCTACCGCCACTCAGGGGGCTAGAGTAGTTCAGCTGACAGGAGAGAGCTCTCCCATTAGCTTAGGGCGGTTACTTTAGAGAGCTTATAGTGGTGCTGCTGTAAACTTTCTAGTGTAGCCGTAGCCTATGGCAGAGATGTCTGCAGGCTGGATCTGACCCACAAATAACTGATGCAGTGTTGTCTTCCTGAGTGTGCAGACAGCCTGAAACAATAGCTGCCTTGTGCCCCAATTCGTCTGTAGTCTCCCAATGACACTCTGCATATCAGCACTATTTCCTTGCTGATAACTTTAGCACAAGGAATGTGGGGTTGGGAGTGAAGCCTACATATGGGAACTGGGATCTCTGGCACAGAAGGAAGGAGAGAAAACACATGGGGATGAGAAAGCAAGAGGAAACAGTGGCATTGCTAAAGGAGAGGGTATTTTCTTACAGAGTGATGCTGGATGTGACAAGAAGGCTCTGAAGCAGTAACAAATGATAAGTAAGAGTTTAGTTACTACATTGCCACATTTTACTCTTGGTGCAATCTATGAAGTCAGTGGGAGCTGTGCTGTGGATTGAGGGGTGTATTTAGGCCTAAACGTACACCCCAGCCCTTGTACCATAATTTAAAATTGAATTTGTCCCTCTCCGCAGGATGACACTCTTGCTCTATAGGTGCTTCCACTAACGGTGAAATTCACCACTATGCACAAGACATGTGAATCTGGGCTGTGATTTTTTTCACAAGTGGTTAGCATTTGCCTAACTGCTGTCATTGTGATCAATGAGAATTGCGTCATTGACATCAACAGGAGCAAAATCAGGCAAAAAACTGAGTGCTTGTGAAAATTCTCCCGCCCCCTCAACAACCCCTTGTTCTTGGAGATTAGATTTGAACACCATCATTTTTGATCGAAGGCATTTAAAAACGTATGGTGAGCACCTCTAGTGTATAGGTACAATTTTCAATCGGAGTGTAAAACTAGTAAATAACTGACTGGGAACAGGTTTAGAACCTAATCATGCCCTTTCTGCATGTAGAACTCCTGAACTCCTATTGAGGTGTATAAAAGCATGACTCAACCTTTTTGAGTTATAAACTCATTCTAACACAAATTATACAACCATCCAGTATGCATTGACAAAGATTGTAACATCATCAGAATAATATTTCAGTGTTACTTGTACACATAACAAAATGGACATGTTGTGAAACTAATGAAGCAGGGTTTTAAAAAAAGTGTTCAATTTCTTTGTGAATTCTCAGATAAACAGAGTATTTCATAAGGTCATACCAGGGCCCACTGGGACAAAGAGCGAATAGAAAATTTCCATCCTCCGCTCCCGAGTCTAACTATTTTTCTGTTTGAGCTATCATCCAAGCTGTTTCATCATATTGTCTGCCAAGGGCAATCTGGAAGTTCATTTTAAACTCTTTCCTTTGCTGAAATAGCCCAGCCGGCTAAAGTGTTCATCATTAGATAAATTTGATGTTAGCAAAATTTTGAAGGGCCAAATACTAAAGTCTTTATTGAGGGCTCAATTGAGCCTGTGAGGCCCAGTCCTTAGTTGGAGGCTATGTAGACCCATTTTGCCCTACCTGGAGCACAAAGAGGAATTTCACCTTGGAGATGCAGCACTCCTCCCAAAGCAACCCAGCATGCAGGAGAAGTGCTCCCACTGCTGGATCCCTTCAGGGGAGGCAGCCTACTCTCTGCTGTGTATCTGGCCTGTTCCCTCGCCAGTGCATAGGGGTAGGGGAGGGACCCTACCTCTTGAGGGGTTTCTTATCTGGGAGGTACAGAGCGGGGAGCAATCCCTGTGCTCCAAGAACTGCAGTGGTGTTGTGCTGTGCAGGGGCAGAGATTTATACCCTTCCTCACCCTGCCTCACACAGCCCCACACACCTATGGAGCAGCAGGCCCAATCTGGCCCTCCCTTTTTATGTTCAGCTTTACTCAGGCAAGCTCCCATTGACTTCAGTGGCAGCTCTCAGTGCCCATTATGGGAGTTTACCTTCCTCTGTAGCATCCATGTATTGGCCATTGCTCGGGACAGATGTGACAGGCTAATGGTCTGATCTTGTGCGACAAATATTATCTCAGAGTGTGAGAGAAGAAGGAAATTAAAGGGGAAAAAAAGGGATACATTTTTTTAAAGAAAGTGAATATGTACAAAAAAATTTAAAGGAAACAAAGATTTTAAAAAGAGATTTGAAAGCAGAAAGGGAAGAGGAAAAGAGGGAAAGCTAAACGCATGAAAATGGGATAAGGAGAGAATGGGAAGACAGGGAAATTAAGGTCAACAGAAAGTTTTGCTTTGAGGGGAGTGTTTTGTTTGTCCTTAGAAATCATAAACGGTAACTTTTGAACTAATTTGTAGTAATAAGGACTGGACTCACTGGTTTTCGAGGGAGTCTAGGCCTTGACTCAACTGCAAATTTAGTTCACTAGTTCAGAAGCTAAATCCGGTTTATAAAGATAAAATGAGAACTTGCCCCTTGATTGATCAGCAAGATGCTTCTGCTCTCAGCAAAACTGTCCTCCTCTAATGTAGCCACTACTCCCAAACATCCCACCTGGCACATACAGTCTCTCCCCTTTACCTTTTCGTTTTAGCAGATTAACCATACAGATTAACCATGCAGCCCGACCCTGCAGCCCTCACTCAGAAAACTCCCCTTGAGTTCAGCTTGGGTGTTGTGGCTGAGGAGTGGGCCAGCTGCACTGGGCATAGGATGGGGGTGAAATGTCATGCCGCAGTACACGCCTCACACATAGATAGCAGCCACTGCCCTCTCGTAAATACGCTCCAGGATGCGATGGATGCTGGCAAAACTGGGCCGGTCAGCAGGCAGCTTGCTCCAGCAAAGGCGCATCAGGTTGTAGAGCTCCAAAGGGCAGTCGTCGGGGCAAGAAAGGACGTTGCCATCTCTGACGTAGTAAATCACCTCCTCGTGAGCCATCCCATAATAGGGTTGCATGCCATAGGAGAAAATCTCCCACAGGACCACGCCGTAGGCCCACACATCGGACTCAGTGGTGTAGCGGTTGTAGAAGATGGATTCGGGGGGCATCCAGCGAATGGGAATGGCATCATTCTCATTGGCTTTGTAATAGTCTGCTGAATAGATATTCCTCGAGAGGCCAAAGTCAGCGATTTTTACCACTCTATTCTCGCCCACCAAACAATTTCTGGTGGCCAAATCCCGATGCACAAACTTGCGCTCGGAGAGATACGCCATGCCCGCTGCCACCTGCTTGGCAATGCCGAGCTGATCAGTGCAGCACAGAGCGAGGGGATTGGGATTGGAGAGCCTGATCCTGGTGTCAAGGTTACTGTGGCTCAGGCCGCAGAGGTTGTGCGGCGAACGGGTGCGCAGGTACTCATTGAGATCCCCGTAAGCCATGTATTCGAACAGCAGGCACATGGGTTTCCCAACAGCACAAACCCCTGAAAGAGAGAAAATACACCGTCAGTCTTGTCTTTTTTTTTTTTTTTTTTTGTATGAGGAAGATTTTTTTTAAAAAGCACACATACAAATTAGGCTCTCAAATCCCCCTGACTTTCCTTGTGCCTTTGTTAATCTTCTAATGTTGAACTCCAAGAGGAGGGAAAAAATGTAATGTTCTTGGCTGATTTACTCTGATTCCCCAAAATAAAAAAATCGGATGCCTTCATTTGACTACGAACCAAATCTTGGTCACATTCATGTTAACAAGGAGTTTGCCATGGACCCCATCATGCTATAGGTACCGTACAAAGGCAAAACAGACAGCCCCTCCCTCTAAGAATTTACAACCAATATAGCGGAACTCTCATAAACCAAGCTTCCGTGTGCCTTGCAAAAATTCTAATTTTTCCTTGACATTTCTTTATAAACTACTATATTTTTGCCCAACTCAGGTACACCTAACAAATTTCTACCGTTTTACCAACTATCTTATGTTGTCTATCCTGGAATAAAAGCAAGTCTCCCATGTTAAGACAAATATCTGCGAACCATTTAATATTTTAATTTTGCGTGTTTTCCCTTGGGAGTTATAACGAATTTCAAACAAATTTATAACCAGCTGAATGACATGGAGACAAGTACCCAGTACATTTTGATCGTATATCTTTTGTATCTTAAAGAAAAAAGCATTATGATTATGACAAGAGCCAGGTGTCAGATGCAAGAAATGATCAGCAAATATTCCTTTGAATTTGAAAGTGAATTATTTAAGGAGGCCAGGTTTCCTAAAAGGCTATTATTCTCAATTGGAACTACTGGATGCTGGGCACTTTTGAAGATCTGGCTCCAGATTCTTTATTGTGTGTGTGTGTGTGTGTGTGTGTGTGTGTGTGTTTTTCAACATTCAATGAATGAAAGAATTATTCAATTAATAGATTTCCAAATTATTCACAGTTTTACCAAATAAATAACAATATTAAACCAATTTTAGAGCTGGGCAAAAAGACACAAACATTACCAGTATTCCACTGCTTGCCAGGCACTGAAAACCAGTGCAACCGGCATTCAAATCATACACACTTTGCTTTCTTATAATTGCCATTCAGCACAGTCAATGATATGGCTTATTGTGAAATATGAAATTCTTGCCAATGACCTAACACTTGTCTCTCGGAGAAAGAACAGACATTTCTCAACGTGATAACATCTGGTTCTAGCAAGAACAAGCAATGTGAAAGGTTTATAGGTCAAATAGTGTTCATTTCCTCACACCCTTGCAATATAAAACCAGTTAATTCCTGTATCTTTGGCCTTTCCAAATTTATCCAATGTGTTAACAATAAACAAAAAGTTGATTCTAGTTTAGGGCACTTCCTGTTCTTCTTTTCTGTTGCTGAAGTACATACGCCAGGTCAGCTTTCATGAAACCAGATTGTCTACAGAATTCCCTGATGATGATCCTATTGATATGACAAAGGCCAAATCTACCTCCAGGGAGTTTACAGAAGAACCCGAATTGGTTAATGACCTCTACCACTGCTGAAAGATGACGTTTGCAGGGCCAAAATTCTTGTGGTCAGATTTCTTGATGGAAGAATGACATGGGGGCCCACCATGGAGGTGGTGCCCTCTAAGAAGCCCAATAAACTTATCAAGCTATTTTCAGACTGTCTGCTAATGGGAAGGAGGAGAGAGAGATTATTCTTGTTCTTTCTATTTTTAAAGACTCAATGAGTTATTCAGGCAATACAGTGATGGGAGCCATATGAGTAACAGACACAATCTGTGTGCTCAAAATTTGCACCCACCGTTTTGCGCCTGCAAAATGAATAGCAATTCTGAGTTACTGCATCTCTAGCCAGTTCATTTGTACGTACAGCAAAGTGGAGGTGTAAGCAATAAGATTTTCACCCACATCTTTCAACTGCAGGCTAGAAAAACGTGTATGTACTGACCTGTAGTCTCCCTGAGTTTCATCCTGAGTGAATTGACTCAGTGGCTTCAGTTCAGTTCTTATTGCAAAAATCACCAAAATTTGGAACTAACTGGTGTCTATGTTAAGAGTCTTAGTAAAGAGAGACTGATGTAAGTGATGCAGGAACCCCAGTGCAGGATTTGGATCTTATTTACATGGCCATATATAAAAACTAGTCTGCCTCGGTGTAATGAAAATGGCATTAGCACTAAATATTCAAATGTGTGCCAATAGAGAATGCAAAAAAAAATGCAGTGGCATGTACAAAAAGCCCCCAACAACTAGGGCCTTACCAAAAGCAAATTTCAGTTGCCCATTCCTTAATTTGCAATTTCCACATAACTGCAAATCCTGTGTATGCAACCTTAGGTGTGTTACATTTTTGAAAATTTAGACCCAAAATGACAACAAATGGATTGCTGGAAAGATCATACCCCAAGAGCTTAGCATTTTGTTTTTGTACCTAACAGTTTGACAATATTTGGGTTATCAAATTCTGCCATGAGAGCCGCCTCCCTCTGGAAATCAGCCTGCATGTCTGCCGAAGCTTCTTCCTTTAGCATTTTCACTGCCACCATTGTGAATGACTCAGAAGGAAGCAATCCAGGAGCCCTAGGAGAAAGAGAGAATTTCTAAATAGGACTAGAGGTTTTGCATGCACGCACACGCACACAATGTTAGCCCCATATCCGGTTAGAAACCACAGACCAAAAAAAGCAGGGATTGGGGGAGGAGTCTCAAAGCGGTGACCTGCAACTGGAATTATTTTGCAGCCTTTTTGGGCAATCTCCGGAGAGGGCAAGCACTGAAGGAGAATGAAAATCAAACCCACCTCAACTTTAGAGATGACTCCTCCTTGGCAGGAGTGTAAGACACATGGTCAGTGTGTGGGAAAGGTGACGCTATTGCTGCCCTTGTTGTGTCTGTTCTGTGGGTGTCTGAGGACTTTAAACCCCCTTTAGTCAGTCCTGCATATTTTGCCACCTCTACCTTTTTGAATATTTTTGAGAGGACAGTAGCATCTGCTGAGCTTTGCTTGCTTCCATGCCTACCCAGGAGCAGCTGCTGTAACATACTATAAATTGAAGATTTCTACAGCTTAGAATCATAGAACTGAAAGGGACCTCGAGAGGTTATCTAGTCAAGTCCCCTGCATTCAAGGCAGGACTAAGTATTATCTAGACCACCCCGACAGGTGTTTGTCTAACCTGCTCTTAAAATCCCCAACGATGGAGATTCCACAACCTCCCTAGGCAATTTATTCCAGTGCTTCACCAACCTAACAGTTAGGAAGTTTTTCCTAATGTCCAACCTAAACTGCCCTTGCTGCAATTTAAGCCCATTGCTTCTTGTCCTATCCTCAGATGTTAAGAACAATTTTTCTCCCTCCTCCTTGTAACAATCTTTTATGTACTTGAAAATTGTTATCATGTCCCCTCTGTCTTCTCTTTTCCAGACTAAACAAACCCAATTTTTTCAATCTTCCCTCATAGGTCATGTTTTCTAGACATTTAATCATTTTTGTTGCTCTTCTCTGGACTTTCTCCAATTTGTCCATATCCTTCCTGAAATATGGCACCCAGAACTGGACACAATACTCCAGTTGAGGCCTAATCAGCGCAGAGTAGAGCGGAAGAATGACTTCTTGTGTCTTGCTTTCAACACTCCTGCGAATACACACCAGGCTGAGCTTTGCTTGGGAGGCTGCATGGCCTAGCAGATAGATCATGAGGCTGGGAGTCAGAGTTGGGCTCCATTCCCAGTTCTGTCACTGACCTGCTTTGGCACTTACGGAAAATCGCTGTCTTGTCAGCTTAGTAAAGCTACAGTAATAATATTTCAGAGTAGCAGCCGTGTTAGTCTGTATTCGCAAAAAGAAAAGGAGTACTTGTGGCACCTTAGAGACTAACAAATTTATTAGAGCATAAGCTTTCGTGAGCTACAGCTCACTTCATCGGATGCATTTGGTGGAAAAAACAGAGGAGAGATTTATATACACACACACAGAGAACATGAAACAATGGGTTTATCATACACACTGTAAGGAGAGTGATCACTTAAGATAAGCCATCACCAGCAGCGGAGGGGGGGGGGAAAGGAGGAAAACCTTTCATGGTGACAAGCAAGGTAGGCTAATTCCAGCAGTTAACAAGAATATCAGAGGAACAGTGGGGGGTGGGGTGGGGGGGAGAAATACCATGGGGAAATAGTTTACTTTGTGTAATGACTCATCCATTCCCAGTCTCTATTCAAGCCTAAGTTAATTGTATCCAGTTTGCAAATTAATTCCAATTCAGCAGTCTCTCGTTGGAGTCTGTTTTTGAAGCTTTTTTGTTGAAGTATAGCCACTCTTAGGTCTGTGATCGAGTGACCAGAGAGATTGAAGTGTTCTCCAACTGGTTTTTGAATGTTATAATTCTTGACGTCTGATTTGTGTCCATTCATTCTTTTACGTAGAGACTGTCCAGTTTGGCCAATGTACATGGCAGAGGGGCATTGCTGGCACATGATGGCATATATCACATTGGTAGATGCGCAGGTGAACGAGCCTCTGATAGTGTGGCTGATGTGATTAGGCCCTATGATGGTATCCCCTGAATAGATATGTGGACAGAGTTGGCAACGGGCTTTGTTGCAAGGATAGGTTCCTGGGTTAGTGGTTCTGTTGTGTGGTGTGTGGTTGCTGGTGAGTATTTGCTTCATGGAAAAGAAGCTCTTGAGGAATTCCACCATGATTTCAACAATTTCCATCCCACCATCAACCTCAGCCTGGACCAGTCCACACAAGAGATCCACTTCCTGGACACTACGGTGCTAATAAGCGATGGTCACATAAACACCACCCTATATCGGAAACCTACTGACCGCTATTCCTACCTACATGCCTCTAGCTTTCATCCAGATCATACCACTCGATCCATTGTCTACAGCCAAGCGCTACGATATAACCGCATTTGCTCCAACCCCTCAGACAGAGACAAACACCTACAAGATCTCTATCATGCATTCCTACAACTACAATACCCACCTGCTGAAGTGAAGAAACAGATTGACAGAGCCAGAAGAGTACCCAGAAGTCACCTACTACAGGACAGGCCCAACAAAGAAAATAACAGAACGCCACTAGCCATCACCTTCAGCCCCCAACTAAAACCTCTCCAACGCATCATCAAGGATCTACAACCTATCCTGAAGGACGAGCCATCGCTCTCTCAGATCTTGGGAGATAGACCAGTCCTTGCTTACAGACAGCCCCCCAATCTGAAGCAAATACTCACCAGCAACCACACACCACACAACAGAACCACTAACCCAGGAACCTATCCTTGCAACAAAGCCCGTTGCCAACTCTGTCCACATATCTATTCAGGGGATACCATCATAGGGCCTAATCACATCAGCCACACTATCAGAGGCTCGTCACCTGCGCATCTACCAATGTGATATATGCCATCATGTGCCAGCAATGCCCCTCTGCCATGTACATTGGCCAAACTGACAGTCTCTACGTAAAAGAATGAATGGACACAAATCAGACGTCAAGAATTATAACATTCAAAAACCAGTTGGAGAACACTTCAATCTCTCTGGTCCCTCGATCACAGACCTAAGAGTGGCTATACTTCAACAAAAAAGCTTCAAAAACAGACTCCAACGAGAGACTGCTGACTGGAATTAATTTGCAAACTGGCTACAATTAACTTGAGGCTTGAATAGAGACTGGGAATGGATGAGTCATTACACAAAGTAAAACTATTTCCCCATGGTATTTCTCCCCCCCACCCCACCCCCACTGTTCCTCTGATATTCTTGTTAACTGCTGGAATTAGCCTACCTGCTTGTCACCATGGAAGGTTTTCCTCCTTTCCCCCCCCCTGCTGTGGGTGATGGCTTATCTTAAGTGATCACTCTCCTTACAGTGTGTATGATAAACCCATTGTTTCATGTTCTCTCTGTGTGTGTATATAAATCTCTCCTCTGTTTTTTCCACCAAATGCATCCGATGAAGTGAGCTGTAGCTCACGAAAGCTTATGCTCTAATAAATTTGTTAGTCTCTAAGGTGCCACAAGTAATAATATTGTTACATAGCCCTTTTCATCTTCAGATCTCAAAGCACTTTATAAAGGAGGCCAGTATCATTAACCCCATTTCACAGATAGGGGAAACTGAGGCACATGGCAGTGATGTATCTTGCCTGGCAGAACCTGAGACCCCTGTCTCTTGAGTCCCAGTCCAGTGCTCAATCCACGAGGCTACATTGAGGCCTTTTTCTGAGTCAGCCTCTAGCCACCACTGTGATATAAATAATAATCATGAATATTTTTCTTATCCTTGGGGCACTCTTCCCTTAACACTTTTAATTATAGATGCTGGGTCCTGAGCTTGTCAAAGACTTAGGGATATCAATTCCCAAAGCACAGTAACTTTCCATTCTTTAAACACTGGTCAAACCTATGGGAATGGTGTACATTTTATTACTCAAGGTAATTCCTACCCATGGAGATATATGGAAGCCATGCCCTCAGTATTATGTTCCTGGATGTAGCCATCTAATGCCTATAAAAGGTAGCATCCATTTGTGAATTCTGTTACTACACCTGACCCGCTGATCCACCATTGCTTAAGTGTCAGGTTATTTTACTGTTCAGTAGCCATGAGAGGTTCTAGTTTCCAAAGCAAACTTCCAGTTTCCTTGTCACCTATTGCAGACTGATGGCATTGCAACAGATGCACTTGGCTACTGTAAATGTCACATCATTGTTAAATGTCGGAGAATGGCAAAACGCCCATCTAAAAAGAAATCTCCCAAGGCAAGCCAGTATTACAGCTGAAAAGTTTGTCTGTTGAGATCCAGAACGTAGGAGCAATAAAACTTATTCTTCTTTTTCGCTACAATTGCCTTCTTTAAAGCAAAATGCTATTTGTGTCTTCTGGTGGGTATCGGAACTTCCACTGTGCTATTTGGGACAATACTCTTTTCACGTACCAGTCAGTGGCATGTGTCTCAGTGCTTGAGAAAAGGAGAGTATGATCTGCAGTTACTGATAGATAATGTGAGTGTAAGAAAGATAAGGGGGCTCACCTCTTCTGATTAGCATCAAGGGTTCATTAAACCTGATCAAAAGCCTAGAAGGGTTTATTCGGAACAGAAATAAGAGACAACACGGGTTTCACATGGTGTTCTTTTGAGTGAGAAATTCACCCCTGTGCAGAGGCTGGCAAGAAGCCTAGGTACCTCTTAAATCCTGAAAGCATAAATTAAGTGGGATTTAAGCAGTGCATGAGTTTTTTGCACGAAGGTGAATTTCACACTGAGCAAGTTCTTAGCAGACAAGTCTCTATGTTGCAAAAATCACCATGATTTGGAACGAAGTAGTATCTTTAACAGTTTTAGCAGAGAGGTATAGAGACAGAGCCCTTTTAATCCACAGACTGATCTTTCCAGGGCAGTATTTGAAAACAACTTATTTTGATATTAAACAGGAGTTCAGTTTCCAGGGCTGAAAATTGGGGGGCCTCCTAACCAATAGATTATTTCCTACTGGGACCAGGTTGCATCAGCTGATATTTTTGCTAGTACATGTCTCTCCAGTGCTTGGATTAAATGTTATGCTGCCAATGCACGATGGCGTATGGGGTGGAGGAAGCTGTCTATGCCTTCTGCCCACTATGCATCTGAGCAGCACAGGATAGAATGTGGTTCTTAATGCAGAGTTTGGCTCATAGCTGACAACCAGCACAAAGGACTGACCAGTAATGCAAACAGAGTTACCCACAGATGGACCCAGGAGCTATGTCTGCCCTTATGGTAAAAGGTCTTTTGTGCCTGAGAAGTGCAGTTGCTGACTGCGGTCTTAATCCTAGAGTTTTAGGCAATCTGTTAGATATGCCGGCCCATGGCCGCCGAGCTCAAACTGAAGAAGGCAGCTGCATGCTGATCGATGTAGAATCATGTGGTTTGAGAGCTATAAAAAGAATATCAGCAATACATAAGATAATGCTCAAAACTACTTTTTATTAGGAGGTCTTGAGCTGGCCCTAGCTTTGCTTAAGTGGCTGATTTGAGCCGGCAACTGATCTTGTTCTTAAGACAGATGTGACGGTAACTTGTTACATCCTCAATTCCCACTGCAGGAGACAGTTCTTAATACAAATGGCAGTCTTTCAGAGGGAGCCAGTAAATAACAGCCAGTCACTTCCGGTCCTGACATGCTGCTTCACCCAAGAATAAGTAAACAGTGAATCAGAATTTTAAGGAAGCCAACTGGCAAAGAGATTATTGGCACTGTGTGTAGAATTTATGTTTACAGGGATGAAATATTATACAAGGAGAAATAAGAGGCTTACTAAATTTACTCTGAGACAGCCATTAACATACATAGGACAGTGAATTTAGTTTTCCTTCTGAGAACAGAAAAAGATTATTTCTCATGTGGTAGCTTGAGTGTTCCATCCAGGTATGGGTCTGGCAGTACTGGAAGCTAATAGAACCATTATTTTTTCTCCACCAACTCTGTGCAGCAATGCCAACTGCGAACCTTTGCCCAGGAAATGCTCGGCTTCTGAGGCATTCTTGATGAAGCTGCGAAGTGAGAGGATAACGCCAACAACAGGGAGGAAACCCATTCAGAAATCAGGATGGCTAGAGCTTCTCCATCAAGCCAAGTCGTTCCCATAGCACAGGATCTTTCTATTTTCTGTTCATACACATCATGCTCTTTTCTAGTTTTTTAAATATCGCTTAAAAACTTTCTATTAAAAGGAATTGCAAAATGCAGTGAAAATTACATGTGGGAATCTGGAGGGATGAGGATCGTTCAGAGGAAACTCACCGTGGATAGAATTCACCCAAGTCAACAGGGCCTATGTAAAGATCTATATACCATTTAAGGCTCACTTTAACCCATAGCTTAAGTAGGGTTTGAATTGCCTTGTATGTGCCATTCTGTTTGGGTCAACTTCACCACTGTGCAGAGGGACAGCCTATACCCTCAAAATAGAGCTCAAGTGGTCTTAAGTGGGGCATAGTCCTTGTGTTGCCTGTCTGCATAGATGTGAATTTTACCCAGTATGAAATAAAAGTGAATATAGCCCATCACAGTGTGTCCCAGATGCTTGGTTTAGCTAGGCAGATACACTGGGTGTAGGGCTGCTTTGCCTCATCAGAGTGGCACTTGGCATCCAGCACACAGTTATGAATCTGGTCCCATGTGCTTTGTTGCTTCAAGCTCAACTCCTCTCGTTTAGCCAACAAAGCTAACAGTCAATCATAAGCTAAGCATCTGTGATTTTGCTGTGTGCCCTTTAAACTGTTATTTTTAACACTGTCTATATAAATAAATGTGCACTTCCTCCACATCCCTTCAGGGGGACAAAAAAATGCCTCATCCATGAGAAGTATTTCCTCGCTCTAATAACAAATTTAACCTACTACATAATTCATTTCCTAATAAAGTTGTCCATGGTATAACTGACCATGCCAGGGCAGAGTATTACCACGCTATTAAACTTTTAAATGTCTGCTCTTGTAACCACGACTTGCAAGAGGAGTGCTTTGACTTAGCAATCAATGAGACTAGTCCCACAAGTAAGGTTTGTGGCCGCATGCCCATGCTGAGGAGCATGTACGTTTTATGTTCATTTTGTTTCTCTCATACAATTCTACATATAACCTCATTAACCAGTCATGTTCCATCCTGCAGAGGCGTCCCAAGTAACAAGCACATCACTGAAACGAACCATGAAAAGAGGAAAGGGAGCCAAAATAAATACACACTGCAGCCTTTCTACTTCCTTTCAGCAATTCTGGGGTAGGACTTTCAAAACTTCTCATCGCTGACCTAATCTTACCCCACTGATGGCAAAGGGGGTGTTACCACAAACTCCACTGCAGCCAATGGAGGTGGAGCAAATTCGGAGTTCTTTTGAAAATCCCACCCATAAATTCTTGAAAACATTTAGAGAAACCAATACTGGAAAACACTTCAGAGTAATTAATATCCATGAGAACTGGCACTGGGGTACTATTTCTATCCTTTTATCTTCCCTGATTCACTTGTAACTTACATGAGCCTTTACCTCACTGCTCATGATTTATGGTCTTTCACCTGCAAAGTAGTGACTGCCCTCTCCTCCCATCGGAGTCAATAGAAACAGGATTGGTTCTTAATTCCTTGAATTCAGAATAGTGCCAGGAGTAAGACCCTGCAGCTGCACCTGCTCAGTGTTCCTGGCACCCTGATGAGCCAGCTAGAATGCCTGACGGACCACCCTGCCTGTCTGGCTGAGGAAGCCAGCAGGCCAGTTCTTAAACCCAGCAGCAGCAGTAGCTTGCTGGCTGCTCAAATCACATGCTCGGGGACTCTCTGCCTCCCTCTGCTTGTGTCTCACCAAGCCCTGCTCCTGATCTACTCTTCCATGGCTTCAGTCCAGATCCTACCCTGCACCTAGCCTTGTTCCCATCCTGTCCCAGCCTTGTCCTGCCTCAGAACCAGCCCTGCTCCTGCTTTCCCTGATTCCTGGTAACCCATTTCTGAGCCTCGGCTCCAATTCCTGACTCCAGTTCTGTCTTGATCCTTGTCTATGGCATTCAGACTCTGATTCTGGTTCTGACCCTCAGCTCTGATTCCTGATTCTGTCTTGGGCATGTGAACTCTGACCACTAGGCCTGATTCCTGCTCTGACCATCTATGACCTGGTCTCCTGGCAAATAAGAAAAACTGTTGTCAATTTCAGGAATAAGGACCCGCTAAGCAAGTAAGGGTATTTTTGCAGGATCAGGCCTAACTGCAAATACAGTAGGGGGGTAACCACCAGCAAATGTTGGGGGTTTTTTGTTTTTGTTTTGTTTTTTTAAATGCTGGCTGCCATGTACCAACATCTTAAACAAACATGAAATCCTGGGAAAATTTGAAAATTTCACAATGGACTAGTCACAGGAAAAACAAGCAAAATTCTTACTGTTCTGAATGCATCATAAACTTAGCTGCCACATTCAGTTGGATTAACAGGAATAAGTGAGATACTCTCTCTAATATATAGAAGATGACTATGGACATTTGTGACATTGTTTTACCAAATAACAATTGAAAGTGGGAAACAGGATTAAATTAGCCTACTTTTTATCATTAGTTTTGCCATACTTTCACACACACACTTCATTCTAGTTAGAACAATTAATTTCTCCATGACAGTTAGAATAAATGAACAAACATTTTCCTTCTACCAGAACTCTAGCCAGATGTTAATGTCTTCCAGGTATCAGTATTAAGGAGCACTTGCTAGCAGGACACTTACCTTGCTTGAAAGACCCTTCCAAATGCTCCTTCTCCAATATCTCTCACGTATTCAATATTGTTTCTCGGATATTCTAGGCTGAGTAATTTAGGATTCAGGAGAAGGGGTATGCGCTGATACATGGGGTTAGGATGAAGTCTGTCCAGTAGGAGCTCTGATGGAAGAGTGGTTAGCGTTGGTGCTTGTGACTCCCTGAAATGATAGATAAGGAAATGATCAGTGGGTTAGAGCATGTAGGGTACTATGTCAAGAGTGAACATTTTGTTCACCTCATTTGCAGTTTGACTCTGCAAGGCTGAAAAAGGGAAGTGCAGAAAGACTGTCCACAGGGCCTCTTCACACCATAAAGAGTGGTTTGCCAGCCTTGCACAGACAGCCCACCTGCCCTGCTGCTGGAGTAGTGATTATCTACGCAAATGGCTGCCAGGCCATAGCATGCCCTGAATACATGTTCTGCCTCTTTGCTCCCACCATGCCAACACCCTCATTTTCAGCCCTGTTTGCCCTTGTGGAACTACGTGTAGGAAGGGTCTCAGATGGGTGAGTGTGAATGAGCTCCTTAACACGGGGATATGTGCCTTCAAAGTGTACAATGTGCCTGCCTGGGCATTTTGCTACCTGCCTCCTTCTTACCAGTTGTGCACTACCGTGTGTCTCATGACATTGTATTGTTGTTTCTGGACATTTCCAGTTTGCCTGTTGTTTCTAGGGATCTAGGCTAAGTACGTTGGTCTGCCAGGTCGGGAGCCAATCCAGCAGGCCATTGGGTACAGAGTAGTCCTTCGATGAGCAGTTGCAACAGAACTACCCATGTGAGCCAGGATTACTCATGTGATTAAGAGTTTGCAGGGCCTCAGTCAGTAATCTGGGGCAACAATATATAGAGAAAGGAGATCTAACATGAGAACCTACAGCAAAAAAAGGAATGATGCCCTGGAAACATTATTCTCACCCCTCAGCCGAGCACTCTGCAAAGTTACACTTTTCAAAAACCAGCGTCCTTTTCAGTTTTTGAAAATTGAAGGAATTTAGTGGCTGGAAAAATTCTCTTCTGGCCTGTTCCACAAACTGTTCAGGCTGTTAACCATAAACAGTAGGGTTGGGGCTAAGGAATTTGCTTTAACGGCATGAGGGTTTTGAGGAGGGAGAAAACCCACAAATATTATTTTCAACCACATTCATGTCCAGATAACTTCTTATATATTGACTAAAGTCTCACCATTAAGAGTTTGTAGGGTAATGCTTGGGAACAGAAGAAATTTCATTAAGAGTCTCCTTTTGTTTCGTTTTTGTTTTATTGGAAGTGGGTGGGGCTGGAGTTGCTCCTTCTTAATTCCCTTTGACCATTCAATTCTTAACAATGTCTAAATATCTACTGAATACTTCACATCTAATCTCCCCAAGGAGGAAAGTTTCCTACATCTAGATTGTCTAGTAATGGCCTACCATAGTATGTCCTTACATTCTAAGCTAAACTTGAACTCATTCTCAAATCTGTTAATTGCCTGAGAAACCAGAACAATTGTTTGCTATTCAGAATGAAAGCAATTGACCTGCTTAATTGTGCGCACACACGTTTCCAGATGTCTGTCAAGTGATTCCTCAGGTTACATGAGGTCCTATGTAGTTATGAACTTTGCTGATATTCGTGTGACTTAGTCATACAGTATATAAATCACCAGTACCTTGGTTTAGTGTGATGAGAATTCAAAATGAAACATTGCTATCCTCAACTGGAAATGTGAAGGAAAGGACAAGCACCAACGTTTTGTCCTGATTTCTAGGTCTCATGGAAGAACATGAGAATTTTTGGCCTGCATTATGTGGTGTTAATGTATGAATAGTGCCCAGAGGGTCCAGTTAGGATTGGAGCCCCAGGGTGCTAAATACTGAACAGACATATAAAGAGACCTCCCTGTTCCAAAGAGTTTGTTATCTAATATTTCCCATTGCCCTATCGGCCTTAAGAGTTGAAACAGACATTGAACGAAAAATACAAGCTGTCAGCCAAGAAGAAATGATCCAAGATGAATTTAATCAATTTAATCTAATCTTTTCTGCCCATATAATGGGAAACCTGACCTTCCCTGTGGTCAATTTAAGTTCCCTCCTTAAATTTGAATTTAGTGAGTACTGGAATGTCCATTCCAAGCCCATGTCAAAGCTGTATTTGCTGGAACAAATCCTACATGGTTTTATTTATAGATCTCTAGGTCTTACCTCTTTTTGTTTTTCCATTGTTTTCGCCTTCGGCAGCAAACAAGAGCAATGATAATGAGAATCACTATCAATGCAAAGCTGGAGATGATGGAAATGATGACAGTCATCGAGTATGTAGGGGAGAAAGAAGAAGGGAGATTCGGAGTCTCTGCACTTGTTTTTTTTGTTCCTGGTGATATGGATGCTGCAATGAAAACAAAAACAATTATTCCATCCCTCTTAAATTCTACAGAACTTTTTGTTAAAGGATATTTCTGACATCACCCCGTTGTCACGGTAATTACTGTGATGTCTACAAATTCCGCAGAATGACTTCACAGCAGGATCATACAGGAGAAGGTCGTTTGGAAGGAAGAAACCCCTTTTTTATGCCAATAACTTTGGTAAGAATCAAAGTGATTTGAAAAAAATCTGATAGGTACAAATGTATTTAAACTTTTTAGTTTAATTATCTCTCTCAAAAAGCATCATAAATATAAATGTAAGCATTGGTTTAGCTCTTTCAGGGCTATGCTAGCAATCTGTTGGTTTGTATGTGTAATGGCCAAGACTAAAAGGAAAGCTAAATCAGGCTGTTCCCTTCATTCCTTTTCAAGTGCAGCTATGGTGACATATCTTTGGTTCTCTAGAGCCTTACAATGCTTCTGATCTCTGCTTAGTGAAAGTGGAAGTAGTGAAAAGGACTTTTGCTAAGGTATATTTTGAATAGTACAGTATTTCTGTAATGGACATTTAAAATCCTGACATCTGTGAATAAGAGAAATGTGTGCCTGGGCACCAAACTGGGAGGCAGAAACTCTAAAATTCTTATCCTGCCTCTGACCTGGATTTCCTACGGCCTTGGGCAAGAAGTCACTTAGCTTCTTTTCTATCTTCATCTTCCCTTATCTTTTTATGAGAACTTGCTAGTTTGTAAGGCGCTCTGAACATTAAGGCCAAATCCTGTTCCCACTAAAGTCCAAAGAAACTGGCACGACTGTTGGAATTATCATGGTGGCTATTAGGATATGACAGTCCTGAACGGTTATGTGGATCAATGTTTAATGATGATCTAAAACTAACAGCTACTGTGCGAAGTAGTTAGCTGCTGTCTCTTACCCTCTCCACAAAGAGGCACACTGCAGTATTCCCAATTTACAGAATGGTCCTTTGTGTAACACCAGGGACGTTCATTTTCCCCTCCTGGATTACGGCAAGAATTCTCAGCATTTGACAGCTCTGGGAAAACCTGAGGGGTCCTTCTGTGCAAATGGGGTACCTGGTGGGAAGGAATAAGTTAGCATTAGTGTTTCTAGAGTGCACTTCTTCCTGATGTTTTTAGAAACGGCTGATGGCTGCAAGTCTGCAACAGCTTGCCAAGAAACATATGACATCCGCATCTTGTGAGGGGGCAGCCATGAGGGTGAAATGCTAACATACCTGACCTTTTAACCACACTTTCCCTGGCTTTCTGTCTCTGAGGCCCTGATCCTCCAAGGTATTTAGGCACATAGCTCCTGTTGATTTCAATGAGAATTGTGTCTAAATAGGGCCTGAGTAATTTGCTGGCCATCTCGGTATCGTTTTCAATAGGTGGGATTTTATTCCAGTTACTTGTACATATTACAAGAAAACACAATCGCTTAAATGGATGGCTCCTGTGTCGTGTGACCGTTGTGCTTCTGGGGGATTCCTGCACTAAGCCTGAGGTGCCAGCCAGGGAATGATTGCCCCAGTGTAGGCAGATCTTTCAGCAACGTGCAGCTAGCTTTGTGGCTTCTGTGCTACCATCCTCCCTTTCTTGATGCTGATAGAGGGACCCAGGAAGATCTACCCAGTTGATCTGCAGCTGCCATAACACCCCTTTGGGGTCATTGGCCTTTGGCACTATTTAAACCAGTTTTCAGGTTGCTCTAACACAGGGGAGATGCCTAGCACATGGCTGGCTCCTCAGATGCCAACTTTGCCCCCACTACCCTCTGGACTTGTACACCCAAGATAGTGTACTTAGGCTAGGATTTTCAGGGGATTTTCAAGAGCAGAGGCCCAACTTCCACTGAGTTTCTGTTCGACTCCTTTGGATACCCCAGCATTAGACTATAAATCCAACCCCGACTGTAGATCTGAATAAACTGATGCTCACCTGTTCACTCCACTTCTGGCAAGGAATGCCTGAGGTTGTGACATTGACAAAACCCTGGTAGAACCTGCCATTGCCTTTGTAGCAACTTGCTGTGGGGAAAAGGCCATTTAAACAAGTAAAGTGAGACAATGGACTGCAGCACAGTGAATCAAAAATATGTAAACTATTTAATAAAGTAGGAGTAAATGACCACAGTTGCAGATTAGAAGCAAAAAAAACCACCCTTGAGAACATTAACACTAGTCCACACGGCTAGTCTGCCATCAAGAAACTATCTAGACTTCTGTTCACACCATTGAATAGATTCTGAACTCCGCTACACAAAGGTAAAGATGGTGTAACTCCAAAGGAGCTAGTGGAGTTATTCCAGGTTTACATCATTGTAACATGGCTTCAGATTCCAGTCTAGCCATTCTGCCCATCATCCATGCATCCATCCATCCATCCATCCAATTCACTCCTCCTGTTACAGAAAATGCAGCACAGAACCCCTCTAAACAGCCAAGGAGTATCTTTCTACTTTTTTCATATGCAGATATGGTAAGTAAAGCTGTATGGAATATACAATTAGTTATTCCTTTTTTCCTGTAAAATTGAGAATAAAAAGAGGGACAGCTCTTAGAACTGTACAATTAAATACCATTCTGTTCATCAAAAGGTTTGCCGATCTGATTGGAAGGAGTTGGTTCTAAGGAATGAAGGGGAAGATTTTCAAAAATACATAAGGAATTAAGCACACAAGCCCCCCTAATAGTCAGTGAGACTATTCTGAATTCCAGGGCCAGATCATGCCAATTGGAGGCCCTAACACAGGACCCCCGTGGATCAGCCTCACACCCACTTAAACTGGCAGCGACCTAGGGCAGTCTTCTCCCCTCAGGACTTGCAACAGATGTCCCCACAAGCCCCTGGAGAGGCAGGGTAGCAGCAGAGTGTCCATTGGCTTCAGAGGGGAGAATCAGGCTCTGTGACTGTGCCCCTCTTCTCCAACCTCCATGTGGTACTTGTCTTATGAGAGTGTAAGCTCTTCAGGGCATAATGTGTGTGCACAGTGCCTAGACACTGTAGGTGGTACCTGCACACACTGATACTGAGAATAATAAATAACAGTTTAGATAGATCCAAAGCTTATTCACGCTCGAGTTAAACTGAGCAAGAAATTTGTGAGAATAGGCTTAAATGCAAGATTTCTTAAACTAGTTGCTTCTGGGAGGGCTGGAAGTGCCACAAGTGTCACCTCTCACACTATTTCAGTACCATTTCTTTCATTCCTGGCCAGACACCAGAAGTGCCAAGAAAGGACAACATTAGGAAACAGTGTGAAAAGTTACACTAATGGTTTTGAACTTCGGGAAAGATTTGTTTGGGGTTCAGTTTGAGTTTGGGGCAAAAGGTTTGGCCTCTTATTTTGTCTGAATAGATTTTTATCCATTCCTCGTCTGTAGGGTAAATGTAGTTCATGCAGGCCTAGGTTGCAGATGTAAATATTTAGGGTGGACATCTATAGTACAAGTTCAAAAGGACCAATGGAAGTAGTGCTATTAGAGTAAATCAAACGCATCATAGATCATGTATCCCTTAATCTGTTGCATCCCATGCCTCAATTACTACAATAGTTTCTTTTCTATAGTCCCTGAACACCTCATACAGGGCTCCCTGCATTACACACTTGGCAAAGGAAAGAAAACACACGCCAGACCCGACAATGACAATGTCCTGGTAGCACAGAATGAATATTTTAGGAGCTTCCCTTTCAAAGGCAAGGTGAATAATATCTGAAACTTGTTTAATGATTGATCTGGCACCCAGATGCCACTAAAGCATTAGCCTGTTTCTTGACAAAAATAAAAGCCTTGCACAGTGACCAGTGCCCTCCAATTTGGTACTATCACCACATGTCTGAAATAAACATCCATATATACAATATAATGTCTGAGAGACACTTTCTAGTGACCTTTTGGAGTCAGAAACAATTACCAAAAAAGTAGCCCCTGCTTTCTGTCTAAGGGCGATGAGAAACTGGGAAACAAAGATGCCACTCGCATGGCAATCTTCCCATAGGAAGGAGCAAGGAGTAACAGAGATTCTATATTTGGGATTTAGTTAATAGTAACTCTGTTGATTATGCATGAGTTGGAATACAATCCAGCTCACTTTCCCATAGATGTATGGATTGGCAATAGTATTGTAATAATAAAGCTTTAAAATCGTACTTTTGTCCCTAAAGCCAGAAGATATGACTAAATGGACATTGCGGAGGGTTATCAGCTGAATAAGAAGGTGTCCTTTGGTAAAATGCCATTGATATTAGACAGAAAGGTAGCATTTTTACATAGTCTCTCTTCTGACCTGCCACAGCATTTACAACCCCTGTGGCCCAAAAATGATCAGGAAAGGGTTAATGCTTACACACACACACACACACCCTTCCTCTGAGAAGGACTACAGCTGTATGCTTTAAATGCAAAGATTTGTGTCAAAGCAGCACAACTGGAGCAGCTGTAATGAATTAAGCTGTTTCTCGCAGCACACTATGATAGGGAAGTGCTCTGGGGATTTGGATGGCTACTTCTGGAAGCCAAACCCTGAGAGAAGCAAGAGATTATTATCTGGAAAAGCTTATTTTTGTCTCCCGGATTTTTCCTCTGTTTCCTGCTGGGCACCCAGTGCATAGTATCTGAGCACCTCCCACGGGTGGAAGCAAAAGTACACAAGATTAGACCTCTGGGTTTTGTTTGTTTTGTTTTTCTCTCTCTCTCTCCCCCCACCCTTCTACAGCTCCTTTCTTCTCCCTTCCTCTCCTTTGCCCTTCCATATTCTTTCTTCCTCCTGGCTGTGTTTAGTTTGTCTGTGGGAATGCTAAACAGTCAAAGAAGAGAGTTTAACTCAGCCTTTAAGAAGAGTTTTTGGCATCACACTGAGGAGTTGCATACACACATTTCAACCTGTGCAAAGGCCAGACCATCATGATTTATCAAATCAAAAGCTCCACAGAAGGTATGAACCACCAAAGAGTTGTCATGCTGCAAAATCTTGTCTTATCATAATGAAAAAGTATATTGCAAATATTTTAAACGTGAAACATCTTTGGATTTAACCAACCCCCCCACCCCCAATTGTTCAAAAACCATGAGTCAAGGCCACCCAAATCATGAGACTGGCTTTAAAAAAAAAAACCCACAAGATTTAAAAATGAATTATTTGTTTTGTTCTTTTTATTTGCGTCCTGATGTTGAAAAGTTTGGGGATCACATTTTCTCCCCAAGCCTGAGAGCTATTTTTTTTAAAATGAAAGCTGAGATTTTCAGGTAATTACCTGATTCCAGTAGGTAGGTAGGGCTGAAAGAACCCCCCTCTCCTCCCAAATATCATGAGAGTTGGCAACATGGCATCTTAAATAACTAGATCAAGTAAAGGATTCTAGTTCTAAACTGCAAGGGAATCTACTTACTGGTTGTATTTTCTGTCTTAATATCTGGAGGGGAAAAAAGACAAACAACAAGTAAGCAACAGATATTCTAACTGAAATCTTTGTTCAATGGTTCAGCTACTATCAGTTCTTGCATGTGTTGTGGGAAAACATTCTTTCCCAGAAGCGCTCTGGGAAGTTTCTCTGTGAATACACCAGTTCTTCAAGTGGCAACACTATCATTAACGAAACTGGTTTTAGGTTTTGAGACCAGTGGTTCTAAAATAGGGTGGTTTGTGTTTTGGGTGGGTTGTACGTTGGAATCAGACCAGATAAAGGCTGTTGTTGCTATTGTTCTTTAATGCACAGAATTTGGCATTTCAAACACAGGGTAAAGTAGAACTAAAGATGTTGCAAGGCTACAATTTACTTCAAGAGCCTCTTCCAACTATATAGACTGATACGTAGGAAGCTGATTTCCTACCAGTTCTTATTTTATTTGTAAATTTTATATTTTACAATCGTCGTCTTCCTTGTCAGAGGGCATTTGACATGCCACAGTCTAATAAATACTTAAAGGTACCATGGGCCAAATCCAGTGTACCTGTGTGTCTCCAGTGATGTGAGTGGGATTCTTTTAGCTGGCCCCTCGCCCTTGGAGTCACACTGCCAAGGACTCCCCAGCCTCCTCCTGCCCCTTGTATCTCTCTTTAAAGGGGTTCCCCAGCAGAGAGGGTTTCCTTAGGAAAGCTATTACAGCTCCTGGGTGTATTTGGGTTTACTGCTGGGCGCAAGGGGGATGTGCTCTCCCTCCTCCATCCAATCCACAGATCCCCAAAACTCTGGAGAATCCACCAGGGAGTCCAAGGAAAGGGGGCAGGATCAACATGTCTGATTTTCCCCCTTTCCCTGGCAAAGAAGAGAGCCACATCTTCAGGGCATAATCTGGCCCACACTTTGGTCCTGATCACTCACTGGCCTCAGGCCTTCCCCTCTTCCCCAAACACTTGCTAAGCCTTGACTCCATTTAGCACAACAGCAAGCAGAATTCTCAGTTACCAAAATATGGAATCCTGGTGCAGGCCTTTGCGTCCTTGTGCAAGCTGGGAAGTCTGTTGCATTCAGGTAGAGCGAGCAGCATTAATCCTGGTTTGTAAATCCCTTTCTGGGAGTTCTCCTCCATTGAGAGCCATTCCTTAAAGCAGTAGAGATCCTTTACCGCAAGGCAATGCTCTCTACATTATTTTACAAAGAACAGTGAAATACACAGTCAATGGCTTGCTGACAAACACTGCATTAACAATGGTGTGCAAAAGTTAAGCAGATAGATCCTTAGCTTGTGGAAATCGGCGTGGCTCCACTGATTTCCATGGGGCCACGCTGATTTATACGAGCTGAGAATCTGGCTCATATACTGTAATGGAAACATTGCATGAAATTTAACAATTTGCTCTAGAGAAAGCCTTGAAGCTGCATTTTTTTTTTTTTTTTTTTTTTTTTTTTTTTGTAAAGCAGTATTCTGTTCAAAGCAGCACACAGGTCATTCTGTATCATGGGTTCACACCAACTAATGACAATGTGTCATGCCTGTGGGTCACCTTAACCTCCTCAACACTCACCTCTCTGTTGTAATACAGACAGAAAGCTGCAATCTGATACCAGGCAGTGAGCTGCCATTACTACTCCTGATTGGCTGAGAATTGTGCATATTCTATTTTTTTTTTTTTAAATCTCCTCTCCCCGCTCTGATCTCCTTCTCTCCTCCACCTGCTATGTCTTGTCTTTTTCACTGTAATCTCTTTGCGGCAGAGACCTCTATATAGCACCTAGTACAATGAAACGCCAGCATGGATGAGATCTCTAGGTGCTAAGTCAATAGAAATATTTATTATTAATAATAATAATAATGTTTTTCATCCCAGGTTACTCTTTTTGAAAGTAATTGATAGATAAATTATTTGAAATTCATTTACATTTTAAATAATGCTTATGGCTTTTCAGTTTCAGGAATCGTGTGCCGTCAGGAAAAGCTGTCTGCTTTATAAGAAAACCAGAACTGTCATACCCAGAATATTGGGAACAATTTTGATGGTGGTAATTAGTTAATTACCAGCCATTCATTTTTTCGAAACCTGGTCTGGAATACTGGCTTTGCAGTTACAAGTGGAGATGATTTTGGCAGACTCAGTCAAGTCTGTGGGACAGGCTTGCCTACTATTGAAAACTAGCACAGGCTTTGGCATAATTAGGAGTTGAGCAGTTGGCACATGATGATAGTAACTGAATCAGTCACCCCTAGAAATGTGTAACCTAAAGCACCACATTGCAATTTTGTTGCCACCAGTTTCCCTACTACTCAGTGAGGATTAATGTTAATAAGAGCTGGGGACATTGCAAATCTTTATAAAACGTTCTGCCCCTGTGGAGTCACAACTGTTCAGTGACAGCACAACTGAGGTGGAGTGTATTTTACCAAGGGATGGGGCAGCTGCTCTTCTGCAGCTGCAGGGAGTGCACTATCAGGACTCTATTTAGGAGCAAAGCTGTGTAAGAAGAATGCACAGATCCTGCCTGCACTGTGCTTGCCTTTAGCCAGTGCTCTCTCCTTGCTAACT
This sequence comes from Dermochelys coriacea, assembly GCF_009764565.3. Taxonomy (NCBI): domain Eukaryota; kingdom Metazoa; phylum Chordata; order Testudines; family Dermochelyidae; genus Dermochelys; species Dermochelys coriacea. Next base: position 121,151,175 of record NC_050072.1, read on the forward strand.
CCCATAAGCACCAAGTTCAGCCACACCATATCAATTTTAATTAAACAGCACATTCCACAGGAGTGAGAGACGCACCCTAAGCTGGGGAAGATTGATGATCTTGGGGAACTGGGCAGGGAGTTGGGAGATGCGGGTTCAAGACCTACCTCTACCACAAACATCTCGCATGTCCCTGAACAAGTCAATTTAAGCTGTTTGTGCCTGTGAAATGGGGATGAACATCCTTGTTGAGGAGTATTGTGAGGCTAAAATCATTCATGTTTCTGAAGTTTTCTGATTCCCTGGTGAGGAGGCTATGTGAGCAGCAGTCCTTTGTACAAAACCTAATACTGAGGAGCAGGAGCTTGATGAGATCATATATAAAGATAGATGACATCAGACCATTGTTAGAATCCTTGTAATGTAAATGGGAGAGACACAAAATCAGCAGGCGGACAGATGGGCCGGTAACCTCTTACTGACCATTCGGACTAGGAAGAAAAGAACCTTAATTTAGAGAAGAAGCAGAGATGCCACCTGGTCATTCCAGATAATTTTTTAACATACAAATATTATTTACTGCGTGATCCACTAAGTACTAAGAACAGCAATGTCTCAAAAGGAATGAACTCATTCTTTTCCGGCCTGAGCTACTTGTCATACCCAGCCACCAAGACAGGGAGAAGGATGGCTCCAATCAATAACTATGTAAAATGAGAAGTTACTTTCCCTCAAAATATGGCAATTCACCAGTTCTCCCAGTGCTTCTTATCCAGGGACTCCAGAGTCAATTGGAAAGAATGAGAGACTCCCTGTCATTCATGATGTTTGCTGTTTTTTGCAACAAGTCATCCTTTTTGTAAACTACAAGATAAGTACCTGTACCTGGTAAACAAACATTAAACCAAGACTGCCTACTTGTTCTGAACGGATATCCGTGATGATCATCTAGTCCCATGGGAACCTAATCCTATGAAAATAAACTGTATAATGGATTTGGGGTTTATGGTTTTAGAATGACCTATGATTCCACAAAGAAGCATGACAACTGCCAACATTCATGACAGAGGATGACCAAAAGAGTAAGGATGAGGTTTTCCAAGCAGTCTAAACAAGTCAAGCACTCCAATCTCATTGAAAGAGAATGGTGGTTGGGTTTGAGACTCCCAGGCTAAGGTTTCAGTTCTGTCCTCGTTTACCTGAGTGTGATTTGTACTGAAGTTAACAAGAGTTGCACCCCTGTCACTGGGGTAGAGTTGGGCCTCATTAATTTTCTCTGTTACGCCTTCTACTTGTGAGATGACTTTTTCAGAGAAAGATGCCTGCTTTCTATCTTTCAGTTGAAAAGATAGAAAGCAGGTACCCACAATACTCAAATGCCCTAGTCAGTGAACCAGAGAGACTCTATATCCTGAACCTCAGAGGGGAAGAAAGAGTTCAAGACCCAGTTATTGGCAGAATTGCATTTCCATTCTTAACTGGCCAAGTATCACAAAGTGAGCTGTAGTTCACGAAAGCTTAATGCTCAAATAAATTTGTTAGTCTCTAAGGTGCCACAAGTACTCCTTTTTCTTTTTGTACTTGCAAAGGTATAAGTAGTTTTGGATAGGTCCTGAAGCTATATTTTAATCTAACTGAAGTGAGACAGAGCACACATTTTTGTTTCACACTAATTTATTCTACGTATCTATTGCTTCCATAAATGTGTAATGCTTCTGATATATTCAGAATATAAGCAAGTAATAGCTCAAGCCTGCTAGTGCCCAGCTGCAAAGAGTACAATTATAGGCCGATTTATTTCTAATGTCCCAATTCTACCATCAACTCCAGGCCCCTGGGACACTGTGGAAAAGAAGAAGTTGAGATGAAACCAATAAGATGGCACAGAAAGAGGAAAATATAAAAGCTGCAAGAGAGTCATGTAAGCTAACGCTCACCAAAAAGTAAAGGAAATAAGGAATGAGAGGTATTTTTTAAAAAAAAAAAAGATGGTAAAAATACTAGAGAGAAAGTAGTCTCTTAATAAAAGAGTAGGCTGGTGAAATATGTTTTAAAATGTTTGAGCTACTGAATTTCTTATTTAAAAATGGAATTTAACAAGATTTCAAAAGTGGTGAGGCCTGGCCAATTGCTATAGAAAGATAAACTGTTGATGAAGAGCAGACAATATAACTGGAAAAATTAATATATACAAATCCACAAGACCGTCTGAAATGCATCCAAGGGCTCGGAACCATTGACAATCACATTTCAGAAATCAAAGACCACAGAAGTAGTACTGGTATTGCAGTGCTGGAGAAAATCATTGTGGTATGGCTCCTTGATCTTTAGAACAGGAAGAGGGAGTAGTCTCAGGAATTGTCATTAATTGACTTCAATCCCTATTAAAATAAAAGTGTGTGTGTGGGGAGAGAGAGAGATAAAATTGTGTGTGAATCTACAGAGTGGATAATGAAACCACTGGTGGTAAGCAGCTGGGATTTTAAAATAGATCATTCCAGACAAATCTATTAATCTTGAATTCTCTTGCAAACCCTTAGGCCCACTGGGCCAGGGCCTCAGTTGGTGCAGGAACTAGGTTGGTTTACACAGCTTAGGCTGTGGCCCATCATTTTTCAAGCCCTCTAGGCATAGAACTTCCATTGAGTCACAGGGAGCTCTGTCCCACAGAGGACCACTTGTGGATGGGGGGGGAGAGGGGGGAAGGGAATGCAGTAGGTGTAATATTTAATACAGCGCCTCAGAAAGCCTCACTTGACAAATACATGGTGACTGGCTTGGATATAAATACTGTCTCATAGACTGAAAATAGGCTGAGAGGCTACTGTGTGGATTGGCAAATCTAGTATACAGTATATTCACTAAATTTAAGGCACACTACATCATCTTAATTCATACAGAGACTTCCCCTAAATGACTGACTTGTTTTTAGAGATGCTGAGGGAGTTGCACTGAAAGAGGTGAATGATTTTGGTAGGATGTCTCATTGACTGGGATAGTGGACCCCTATATAACAATAGAGGTAATAGTGATTAGAGAGACTGCTTGATTCGGTTTGGTTTGAGTTCAGTGGATCCAGTCCTGATCTCTCTACTTGCCATTTCTGCCAATCGGAGATTTGGTTGAGGCAAGACATTGGCCCACTGCTCTGATAAATGTTCATTTGAACCACCTGGGAGTCATTATCCCCTTGCCCCAAAAAACCTAGGTGCTATATGAACAAACAGTTACACCGGCATTAGCACGGATGCACCAATGGGCACTGATGCATGGTTCTCCATCAGAGCATGCAAATACGTATGTTGGCATTTGTGCCGTCATACCTGTTGTATTGTGTTTTGACATTTTTCTTTTACATGGTTAAAATAATTGTTTATTTTACTGGGTTGGCCAAATCCTGCAGTCCATACTCTGTCCTTACTTTGAATAATGACTTCATGATATGACCCAATGATAATAAAATACTTAGCATTTACATAATATAGCATGATTCTTCTTCAGATCACTTTACAAACATTAACTCATTCATTCATTAAACCTCTAGTGCAATTCAGATGGAAACCAATGGCATATTTTTGAAAGTGCTTTTGCTCTTTAATGCTGCCTTCCCTCCATATTACAAAGAGCTCTGGGCTGGATCCTATCCTCAGTACAGTCTAAGTAAGCTTTGTGATTGTGTTCAGTGGGCTGGGTTTGGAACCTCCATGAGCAGATGAACAAAGCTGAAACTGGGGCAAAGAAAAATGCCATACATGTATACTGTTTTAAACATTAAAATAATTTTCTTGTTCTTCCTTACAACCCCCACTTCTTTTCTGGACAAACTCCCCCTGCCCCACCCTCTCTGAAATCCCCCCAGCTGGTCAATGTTTTTTACCTGCACACGGGCTTTGGAGCTGGTCCAACTCCTGAGGGATTGCACTCCTGGAAGATGTAGTTACACAGCAGAGACTCAGCGGCCGGGTGGCAGAATGAACTCGCCGTTTTAAGTTCAGTCCAGGCAGTGTGAACAAGCAGCTCTTGGGTCTCCTCTGGGTCAGCATAGGAGGAGTTGAAGAAAACAAGAGCATCCTTCACCAAGATAGCACTACACACCTCACCTCTGTATGTGCTGCAGTAGCCTGTATCACCCTTGTACAGTTTGCTGGTGGGGGGAATTTACACAGGAGTAAGTGTATAGCGGTAATCTGTGCTAAAGTGCAAAGTTTCATCAGTAAGACAGTATTTATAAGGCTAATTAGACAGTGAAAAAGGAGCATAAATATAAGCATTGAAACAATCAGGTGCTATCCAAACATGGAACCAGGTGCAACTTACACAAGATTTCCGCTCTCTCTGGAGAGTGAGTGCAATGTACTGCAGGAGACATCTGTGCATGTGTAACCCATGTGCCTAATAGGGAGATATCTCTTTAAGAGACCCATTGGTGGGGGAGGTAGGAGTGAGTTGTGTCTGGGTCATTGTTGCTAGGGAACCTATTGGAGCAGACCCAGAACTACCACACCCAATTCCAGAAGCTTCTGGATGTGGAGTGCTAAATCAGCCTAGCAACGGTGACCCACACACAACTTGCTCCTACCTCCCTGCAATGGGTCTCTTAAAGAGATATCTCCTTATTAGGCACATGGGTTACACATGGAAGCCCTAGTATAGAAGTTCAAATTAGGCATGGGCAAAATGATTTGGGTATGATAAGAACCAATCTCAACCATAGCCCAACATTCAAACCGAACCCTAGTCCAATATTTTCTCAGATCAGGAAAAAATTGTTCTCTCTCTCTCTCTGATGCAGTTCTGGGTTCCAGTGCGGACGACAGGCAGAAGGGGCTAACCTAGTACAGAATAAGTGTAATAAGAAAGCATGACAATTTAAGGGGTTTATAATTATTATTACAAACAGCTTTATTTAAAAAGAATTAATTGAGCAGCTGCCAGATAGGCTGGGATTGCTGTCAGAAACTGCAAACGTGGAGTTTTGTTTTCATGTCAAGACATCCACACCCCCATGAGTCATCCAGCCAAGAGTGGTTAGCCAGCAGGAGGGGTGTATGAGCATGCACCTAGGAGCGTCTGCCTTGACTTTAACCAGAGAGCGTTCAAAATGCAGAGGGATTGGGCATGGCTGCAGCTGTCCTGGTTGCTCATTCAGTCAGTTTAACAGAGGTCAATGGGGTTCAATTCGCAACATGCTAACCATTTGGAAAAGCCAGTAGAGCTATTTGTATATTTTCCTTTTATTTCTTTCCCCTCCACAAATTACCCATTGTCAGTACAGCTTCAGGTTCCTCAAGGGAAAAGAAAAAGAAGCATACCGACAAGGGAATAAACAAGACAAATGAATAAGCCTTTCCCAACTGTAATTTCAGTGATTTTTCAGGTGATATTTTCGTAGCAATCTAAGGACATTTTCTGGCCATGTTATATTTCTAATTACACGGCTTTGGGGTCAATATCAAGCTTTTTTTAAAAAAATGTCTAAAAGAAAAGGAAGTAAAGGAATGATGGCAACACTGAACATTGCCACCCATAACATTCCTATGCATGCTCCATGGGCTAACCAGGAGACTTCTGCTTGCATGAGTCAGCCTTGTCCCATGAATACGCCATCTGCTGGTAAGCTGTTGCCCCTCCAAGAAACACGTTTCGGAGGGTAGGTTTCCTAACCAGCACTGTGATGTCAGAGGCTACGCTGAAGCAATGCTTGTCAGAATGAGAAATGTGGCAGGGTCTGCTCCTTTTTGGAGTACTTGTATTATTTTTTATAAAATGTTGTTTAGTGGGTGAGGGATGTCCTCCACACCCTTAACCAGAGAAAATTGAAAGCAATAAGTGCATGAATAGGATTGCATTGGTCAGCTGTGAAACCAGCAACTATTCTGGCAGGCGGCCCACAGGACTAGCTTGATAGCAACAATCAGTGCTACTATCATGTTTCCCTTGTGTTCAGAGACCTCAGAAGAATGTGTATGTGCCATCATCTTAAAACTAAATTAAAGAACCACAGACAGTAATCTAATCGTAAGCAAAAGCATGGTCATTTGGTGACTAGTCATGCAGTACAAAAAGTGAATTCTAAACAGCAAATGCTGAAAGGAACAGTTGCTGCAAAGAATTTGTGCGGCAACATGGACTAAAAGATGCACTCCTAAAATCTGCATCAAATAGCAGCACTGAATGACAAACGCTAACAACTGAACTCTGCTCATAGATTACTTGTGAAGAGAATACGAGGGCTGAATTCACAGAGTAAATGATCAGCTATGAATAACTTCCCCAATTCTGTGGTCAGTGACAGAGGGACCGAAATAGGTTTCAGTCAAATGTGATGAAGGAATTTAAAAAGGCTCACCGAATATATTCAAAAAATTTTCATTCTGGAAATCAGAGGGGAAATCTCAAATGAGGTTCTCCTATTACTTTCATAATTCATCTCCTCTCACAGCCTCCTTGGCCCAAACAAACACCTCAACAGACAAGAAAACATAGTCTTACCTCCATTCTATTGGAAAAGCACGTGAGCCAGCCGCAACAGGAGCCAGGTTTGGGAGAGAAAGGGAAATGTTTGTCAGTGACCTTTTACCCATTCTTGTTGAGGGCAAAACTTAAAGGTTCATATAGGAAATGAACTGCCATTCTCTTTTGTCACTGAGTTGTATTTTTCTAAGGGAAAGGGAGGCCAAGACTTTCCTTCCTGGATGTGTTTTGGGAAAAGGAAGGAGAATGAATTAGGAACAGAAAGGTGTGTTCTATGAAATTCTTGCTGAAATGGGGGATCGTGGTGATCCACGTGCCAATGGTGCTGGTTCTAGCAGGCCAGCAGATCAGCAGTTGGTGCCCACATAATGTAGCGCCTTGAATAGAGGCGTCAGCTTTCTAATTTCCTGGGGGATGCTTGACCCCTGCTCTGCCCTGGGTCTCACCCCTGCTCTGCCCTGGGTCTCACCCCCACTCTGCCCCTTCCCCCAAGGCCCCACCCCCCTTTCCTGCTCCCCGTTCCATCCTCACCCCATGTCTTCCCGCCCTGTTCCTCCCCCTCCCCCAAGTCCACCATGCCCTCGCTCCATCCTCTCCCCCCAGCTCCTCCAGCACATTGCTGAACAGCATCTGTGGCAGGTAGGAGGTGCTGGGAGGGAGGGGGAGGAGCTGATTGGCATGGCCACCAGTGGGGGGCTGAGCACCCACTATTTTTTTCCCATGGGTGCTGCAGCCCTGGAGCCCCCACTGAGTCAGCACTTAGGCTGAGCCACAATTTAATCTTCAAGGCCTATGTGCCTGTGCAGGACACCAGCACAGCATATGGGGAAGAGCATGAACAGCTGGGCAGAGAGTTAACAGGCAGAGGTCAAGAATGACTGGAGCACTATCTTTACCCCCCACAATATGCCAGCAAGCACAGCTGAGCTGGCAGAGAGAAAAGTAATTTGCTCCTGATAAGAGACTGACACAGATTACTTCCCTCCTGGAGCCAGGGGGAACCGTGGAGTGAATTGTGACTGGCTTTTTCCTTGGGCAGTACAGCTACAAACTGCCCTTTACTTGGGACTTATGATAACTCTGTCATCAAGCCTGAAGCGTTCTCTTTTAAGAAAGTCTAGGTCTTTTTGGGGTGATGGGAAAACAAACCAACTCCTGAATAGGGGAGGGGCAAACTGTCTTATTTTGGTCACTGTGTTAGTGCAAGAATGAATTGGGCCCTCAGTTTATCCTGCAATAATCAACAGTTCCTCCCTGGTTTATCGTACCCCAAATTTTCCAGTTCACAGCACAGGTCTCCCCCCAAAAGCACAGTTCAGTTAACAAACAGAGAGGTCACCTAAGGATCAGTAGCTGCATGGCCCTGCAATCTCACTCTGTGAGGAGGGGAACCTGTTCTGCCACAAAGCTCCATGGTTTCTTTCATATAACATAAGATGCTAGTCGCTCATTGAGGTTATTTTCATTTTGCACTTAGGTGATATTAATACTGTGACTTCCTCCACAAGGATGAACTTACACACCACTTCTAGGACACAGCATGCAAGACAACAGCAAGTAAGCAGAAAATGACAGCTATGCCAATCTCTGAAGCATAATGACATATAAGTAAATAGCCCAGAAGGGGGTTGCACTTATGGTCAAATTTAACCCACTGTAAATTATTATTAAATAGAGCCCCTCACATTCTCCAAAGGTCCTTCCCCTACTCTTTCCTCCTGACAGGAGAAAGTTAATGCTGGGTGGCAAGATGCTTAGTAAAAGCCTTTTCTTTTCAGCATACCTGACACACTGATAGTCGCTGCAGCTTTTGCAGTGCCAAAGGTTTTGCTGTGTTTGTTGGTGGCAATGCAAGTGAACAAGCCCGGCCTGCTGACGTACACTTGCAGTCTGGAGTCGATCACTCTGTCCTTCACGCTTTCGACTATAGATCCTGTAGAAACCTAAAAGATCAAAAAACAGAACAATGGCTTGGGAGTTGATTGAGGGGTTTTTTTTTTTTAAGACAAATTTTAAAATAACAAACAAAGCTGAACCAGGTGGATTAAAGTGGCAGTGAGTTAAAGTATAGCACGTCGGAAAAGGGACTGCATGGAAATGGCACCTTCGTAACTGCTGACTTTACGGGCAAAAGCAAGTTTTAATAGTCTGGATTTTCAAATCACTGGTGATTTTGGGTGCTTCCATTTTGGGATGCCCAATGTGAGACATCTTTAATGAGCCTTTTTCAGAAAGTGGGTGCTCCACACTTTCTAAAAGCAGAGCCTAGGATGTTTTATCCCTGTTAGCAGTGCAACACCAACGCAGGGGGAGTCTGATTCCTTTCTGTTTCATGCTATATCAATAACTATTAACTAAACTGCAACGTCACAGAGTCATACTGAATTTTGTAATTGAGTTGAGGATTTGGTCCAGGATCTGTCTTTATAGGTGATAATACATGAGCCACAAAGAACATAGCAGGGCTTTGAGATTGCAGGGCTCGCTGCTTGGGGAAAAAATCTTGTTACATGTAAACTGAGCAAATTTCCCTTTGAATTCACTGAATATCATTAAATATGGCAGCCAAGGATTAGGGCTGGGTGGAAAATGGTTCTCCTTCCCTGTGAGAATTGTAGAGATTTTGAAAATTTTCTTGTCCCAAATTAGGACAAAAAATCAAGACCTCAAATTTTCACAATCCATTTTCACACTTTTCAGAGTAGACCCATCCTTTAAGGTGGTGTTTGAACAGAGCAAGTGCTCTGGCTCCAATATAAGGAAAGGTCTGATAGACTTTTTGACTTCTAACCCCCAGTAACATGTGAAAGAGTTCAGACTTGGTGCTTCTCTTTGCCCATTTCAGAAATCCACGAGTGAGCTGGGAGCGATGTGATTTTAGGCTGGGATAATTTTATAGTCAGTCTTTCCTTGTTGATACAGCATTGGCACTCACTGCAATTGTAGATGACAATCCATTATAGCTCCTGCAAAGTCGGATCACAAAGTTAAAGCTGAGCAGTTAGCCTACTCCACCACTGAGAGCCAGAGACAGTGTCAAACCATCAGGAATAATTCAAGTGAGAGTGTTGTTTCTGGATCCCTAGTAGTGCTACCTGACCATGGGAATTAGGGCTAGTGATCTGAAACATCTTTTCACGGGCCCCAATTCAGCAAGGTACTTAAGCACATGTCTAACATGAAAGACAGGAGTAGTTCTACTGAAGACAATGGGACAATGCCCATGCTTAAAGTAACAAGTACCATACAGTGGAATATATGCTAATAATTCCTGAATCTTAAAAGGTTGTGTATTCCAGTGTAAATGCTTATTCAAAGCTAAGTTATACTGTCTGAATACTTCTGTCTGCAAAATTATGATCCACTACCCTAAACTCCCATTGAACTTCACTCTTCAACTGGATATCTCATGAGAAGAGACTTACTTGGGAGATTCCTAATATCTCCTGATTGCGATCAGGATGGAAACATTGTGGGTGAAATCCTGGTCCCACTGAAACTATTGGGAAACTTGCCATCAACATCAATGACGCCAGGATTTCACCCATCTTTGTGCTTTGTTAGCACTTGCACTTCTAGAGTTGGCCTAAAGAATTAAATGACTCTTTAAAGGTTGAGGTGTTTGGGTTAGGATTTTGAGTTGGTGCTTATTTTATCTGCCCCACCTCCCTAATCTGTACTGGTTTCTGAGGTGTGCAGATCAGCACTGGATCATCAGGAAATCCCTTCTTTACAGTTGGCATTTTGGGCCAGATTCACCATCAGGCTCTGGATACTTTGTGATACTCCAGTGACACAAAGCAGCTGTAAACTCACTTTAGCTGGGTGGTTAAGACAGGCTTATGGCTTCTTTTTATTGCTTGTGGATCTAGTCTATCACATTTTGTACCAAATTTTTAAATCAAGTGAAAAATAACAAACTTCAAACTGGTTTTGGATCCATTCTGATTCGAGGCGTGCAGCATCCATGTTTTTAGGATTCATTGGCTAATGGCTAGTGGCTCTGTTTCTGGTGTAAACCCATATATGCACAGGTTACTGAAAGCTGTTATGGGGAGGGAGTCAGGAAGCAGGAAGGACAAGTGAGGCGGCCTCTGGAGCCGGAATCAAACTGGAGAGGCAACTGGGCCAGGGAAGGTGTTGGGCCATATTTAGAATGGTTGCTGCCAGACGGCAAGAATAATTTTTACTATCAGTTATCCAGTGTGGTGATAGGAGTAAGATTTCTATTAACAGGAATCAGTTCTGGTTCAAGAATTCCTGTCATCCCAATCAGAGGTCTTGCCTGTAGAAAATATCTGGCAATAGCTTTAAGTAAATGTGCGTCTTCCAAATAGCACAATACTATTGAAACTTAATTGAGTCAGACACATTCAGTTTGGTTGCGCATTGTACTGCGTTCAAAATCAGCAGAAAGGAGGACTGCGGCAGGGGTTACTCACACCCAGAGCACCTTCTTGCATTGGTGCATGATGTAGCTGCTATCTTCAGCTCTAGCACCTCCTGCTGGTCACCTGACTCTGGCCCCAGTCTTCTGTGTCTCAGCCCTTTGTCCAAGTCACCTAAGTTCTAACCTCCTTCTGGGGTATTATAAACAAGCCCAAACAAAACTGAATAGTTCTTCTGCCCTTTTGGGCTACTCAAGTCTTCTCTACTTTACAGACACCATCTCAGAGCTTCCCTTGCAGGAATCTATGCTACCCTTGTACTGTGCTGGCACCCGTTGTCTCTGTCTGTGCACCCTAGCCTTCTCTCAGTCAGAAAGACCTGTCTTATCTGCCATCTCTTCCTCCTCCCCCAACTAAATTCCTTCAGTTTGTTTATTAGGGCTTATCTCCATCCCTTTTGGCAATGAGCCGATTAGCTGCTCACCTCCCCGGGAGGAAAGCATGACTAATAAGGTGCATTTTCTAGCCTTGCAGATGATGGGGGTATTAAGCCCTATCACACAGATGCATACAATTATTATCTATTTTTACTGCAGTAGTGGCTAGGGGCCCAAATTCTGGACCAGGACCCCACTGTGCTAGTAGAGGAACAAACACAGAACCAAAAGACATTCCCGCCCCTTACATCCATGACATCAGCTTCAGAGGAAAGGAATGCATTCTTTCTTAAACATTTACCTTTGTTCATGATTAGATAATTGAGCAAAGAGAGTTTGTCCTGCCCCTACTTTTTTGGATGCAAAACTGCAATCATTCTTGCTGGTATGGAAAAGGAATTTCTTCAGAGCCTGAACCCAGGTCTCCTGGATTTCAACCAGGTGCAATAATAGTTGAGCTAGTACACCGGGCTGACTGGGCTTTAATATGTTTCTTCCTTGAAATGCTTCTCTTACATTTTAGACTTCATCCTTAGACCGTGCTGTTAGCTTCTCTGCAAGCATGGAGCCTGTCAGTCATTTTATTTTTCACTGAAACTTCTGATCCATGGATCACTGTCTCGAAATAAGCCTCTCTCCCTTCCTCTGAACTCTTCTTCCTGTGTATCCAATCAGTGCCAAAACCATGAAAGGGTCTGAGTCAAGTCTGGGATCTTCTGTGGAGTTTTACTCAGCGTAATGGGCTTCAGAAAGGAAATCTGAGAACAGTGAGTCAGGACTGTTCCTTCTCAGCCTGGATCACACAATGCAAAATGCTTTGCTTGCCAGGTCAGTTGATAGAAATTTCAGGAACAGGGGAAGATGCTACAGTTGAAAATAATCCTATGACCAATTTCAGCTCAAGGCCTCTTTGTGTGAAAACGATCCCCTTTGACTTTGCTTGCAAACAGCAAGAGCATTACGAACTGTCTTTTGCATTATGTAAAACAGCATGAGAGAGCCTGGGGTAGCTTTTGCTGTGTTGTTGTAGCCATGTTGGTCCCAGGGTAGTAAAGAGACCAGATGGGTGAGGTAATATCTTTTACTGGACCTAAGTCTGTGGTCCAGATCTGAAGAAGCATTCTGTGTAAGCTTGAACACTTGACTCTCTCACCGACCGAAGTTGGTCCAAAAAAAGATATTACCTCACCCACCTTGTCTTTCTGATGTAGCTCTTGAAAATTTTAGGTAATTGTATTTTTAGACCTTACAAATTGTCTGTTAATTTTTCTACTTGGAACCTGAGATTGTCTTCATTAAATGTATTGATTCCCTTTACTTGTTAAAGACATTTTTTTTTCTTCCCCCGGTAGGATTTTCTTTAACTTTTTAAAATTCCATTTTGGAATCTAAGAAGGAAGAGGCTTTTACCATATCTTTGTGTTTAGCTTAATTCTCCTTGCAGTACAACAGAGAGCTATACTTCAGTCCCTTGATGTCTTGCAATGGCTAACGAGGGGAAACGGGATTGGTATTTTTGTTTGTTTGTTCATTGGGAAGTCAAGACAGCTGCTGTTTAGAGGAACTTTCATCTTTCTGTTCCATGGCAGTTTAATGACTACAGTGCTTTCATCTCTTTAAACTTCAGGACAATTACAGGTCAGCATTCAGAGACTATAACAACACAGACACTGCAGGGATCATAGCCTCAAATTACTCGCTGTTGCTTGCTTGCAAGTCAGTCTTTAAATACATGTGCTCGATTCCACCTGTTTCCTGGTTTAACTTTCCTAAAGGCAGGCACTCATTAAAGAAAGGTCTCCTTACCATATTTAAAGCTATGTGGTCGGGAAGGCATTCCTCTTGATTTTACTGATTGACTGATTTTACCTTGGAGGCATAGAGGCTGGAGTGGATCTGACCCCAGCCCAAACTGCCCAGTTAAGAAATGGATTGAGTATACAAAGTTCAGTCCTTGGCTGGTGGCCAGGTGTATTGATCAGACCCTCTTTTCTCTGGGATAAGTTTGTAGTGACTGGAACTACTCAGAACAAAGGCTACAGTAAATCACCAGGTCAGGCAAAGGAGCTGGAAGTTGATGTGGGAGAAGATATTGATACTACAGACAACAGGCATTTAGGATCCTGTGCTGAGAGATTCTTTGATATATTGAGGCCTATTTAGTGGTAAGGGGAGGGGAGATCTTGCTTTTTTGGAAGGCTCCTGCAAAGAAGGCAGAGAATTCTGTGGTTCTACTGTTTTCTCAGCTGTTCCGCCTCTCTTCCATAGGAGTGTGATCTCAGATATAAGAGCAGCAGAGAGTGGCCATGAAAGAATATAAGAACACACATTGCCCAGCACCCAGGAGAACACAACACAGAAATCTGGAGAGTGAATGTGAATGATGGGGACTGCATGAGATTCATACTGAATGCATGAATCGCAAGGCAAGCACATGGGAGTATAATGCCCCAAAGATGCTACAACTAGAAAGATAATGTAGGAGTCGTCAGTTAGTGCTGTTACACATGGTCTTACAAGTTCTCTTTTTTTTAGCATTTGGCCCCTGTTCAGTCTTGGACGCATTGTTGCTAGTTTGTTATATCAGTACCTTTTGGTGGAGCAGTTGCAAGCAGCAGGAGTGTTTGCTCTCTGTCTTAATCTCTGTAACTCATGTTAATCCTTGGTACAAATTTTCTTCCCAGGAACCAGGTCTTGGCATTTGAGCTGTGATTCCTGAGAGAGGAGATTGCCTTGCCTGGTGTTTGTGACCGCCTGTTTTCAAGGGCTGTTGTTAATTTTACACTGACTACAAGTTTTACTAAAAAATACCCAGACTCCACCTCATTGATTTCTCCTCCAACGGAAAACTGATCTGCAAGGCCCAGCATCTGCTAGCGTACTGCAGAAGGGCGAAGATGATGCCTACCTTTCTAGGTCATTACACAGTGCTCACTTCCAAAAGCTTATGCCATCAGAAAGATACACTGTCAGAAATAGGTCCCAATAACATTTGTCCCTGCAAAATGATATTAAACCCAGCTATAAAAAACAGTTGTGCTATACGGTCCAGAAACTGAATGCAGAAAGAGTCTGATTTTCATTCGGACCTCAAGCAAGCTTCCTCATGTAATATGTTCATCCACTTGGGTTCTCAAATATGTGTCCCTGCAGATGACAAAGTCTGCACATACTGAACCCAAATGGATAGAGGGGATCAATAGAAAAGAATATGAGGGTGAAAAGTACAGTGTCCCTAAAGATTTTCTACCAGGGTTACTAAAGGTGAATTAAAGGAATTGAGGATGCACAGAAAAGGCCATTTGACTACTCGTAAGATGATATACAAGTAGCCAACTAACAAAGCAGTTAAGGCAACATTCTGCACTTGCCATCCCTAAGCAGTGGGGTAATGGAGAGCAGAAGGTTCCTTAGCCATTCTGCCTGGAGACAGCAAGTTCGGTAGCATTCCTTGTGTATCAGCAGTTGTCATAAATATAAAGGGAAGGGTAACCACCTTTCTGTCCACAGTGCTATAAAATCCCTCCTGGCCAGAGGCAAAACCCTTTCACCTGTAAAGGGTTAAGAAGTTAAGATAACCTCGCTGGCACCTGACCAAAATGACCAATATGGAGACAAGATACTTTCAAAGCTGGAATTGGGGGGGAACAAAGGGTCTGTCTGTCTGTCTGTGTGATGCTTTTTCTGGGAACAGATCAGGAATGCAGCTCAGAACTCCTGTAAAAAGTTAGTAAGTAATCTAACTAGAAATGCGTTAGATTTCCTTTTGTTTAAATGGCTGGTAAAATAGCTGTGCTGGATGGAATGTATATTCCTGTTTGTGTCTTTTTGTAACTTAAGGTTCTGCCTAGAGGGATTCTCTATGTTTTGAATCTGATTACCCTGTAAGGGATTTACCATCCTGATTTTTACAGAGGTAATTTTTACCTTTTCTTTAATTAAAATTCTTCTTTTAAGAACCTGATTGATTTTTCATTGTTCTTAAGATCAAAGGGTTTGGGTCTGTGTTCACCTGTACAACTTGGTGAGGATTTTTATCAAGCCTTTCCCAGGAAAGGGGGTGTAGGGCTTAGGGGGATATTTTGGGGGGAAGACGTCTCCAAGTGGGCTCTTTCCCTTTTCTTTGTTTAATACGCTTGGTGGTGGCAGCATAGGGTTCAAGGACAAGGCAAAGTTTGTACCTTGAGGAAGTTTTTAACCTAAGCTGATAAGTATAAGCTTCGGGGGGGTTTCATGCAGGTCCCCACATCTGTACCGTAGAGTTCAGAGTGGGGAAGGAACCTTGACAGCAGTCTTGGGGCATCACTCATAAACCAGCAGAACATGTTTCCTTGGAGTTATGTCTAATACTCAGTGGAGCTGCTGGTCCATTGCTTGTTTTAATTTTCACAGTAGAGGACATTGCTCCCCATGCCCTTGTCCGGCTGTGTGCAGCCATTCTGGGCAGGCAAAAATTCTGTCCTTAATGCAGAACATGAGTGGGGGCAGTTCACAAATTTGGAAAGCATTTTAGGCAGGGTTTTTTGCAGGTTCTAGTGTACCTGCATTAATACTGACAGATTATAAAAGTTATTGTCAATGAGGAATCATCAAATAGGGCTGCTTCTAAAGGGATCGGTACTGGGTCTGATGCTATTCAATATTTCTATCAGTGATCTGAAATTAACTATTAAATCACTGCAGATCAAATTTGCAGATGACACAAGGATTGGTAGAGTGGTAAATAAGGATGAGGACAAGACAGTCATGCAGCGCGATCTGGATTGCTTGATAAGCTGGGCCCATTCAAACAAAATGCATTTTAATACAGCCAAAGGACATTCAGCTATGAACAAAGAATATAGGTCATACTTACAAAATGGGGGACTGTGTCCTGGAAAGCAGTGACTCTAAAAAGGATTTAGGGGATATAGTGGACAAGTAACTCAATATGTGTGATGCTATGGCAAAAAAAGGTCTGATGAGCTCCTTGGAGGGTCGTGAGTAGGTTTACAGAGGTGATTTTACCTCTGTATATGGCATTGGTGAGACTGGTAATAGAATCCTGTCTTCTGGTGCCCAAATTTTAAAAAGTATGTTGAAAGGCTTCTCAATCAATGTAGAAAGGCAGAACAAGAAACAAGACATTAAAACCAGACAAATTCAAATTAGAAATAAGGCACGCTTTTTTAATGGTGAGGGAGATTAAGCATTGGACCATATTACCAAGGGACGTGGTGGATTCTCCAACTCAGAATGTTTTCAGATCAAGATTAGGTGCCTTTCCAGAAGACATGCTTTAGCAAAACACAAGTTATTGGGCTTATTACAGGGGTAACTGGGTGAAATTTAAGGTTCTGTGTTATACAGGAGGTCAGACTAGATGACCCAATGGCTCTTTCTGGTCTTAAAGTCAATGAACCTATAAATATTCTGTGTGGGCAGATTGTTATAAAGATATCTTGCCCTAATATATCCTGGCACATACCCTCCTCACAATCTGTAGCTACAAGAACATCAACCTGGTACTAACATCTCACAGCAGTCCCATGCTCTGGTTCTCTCTGTAAACAGAGTCAGCATGTCATCTTTTTGCCCTATTATTATTGATATATTTCGCTACCTATCAAAGGGATCATTAAAAGGAAAGTCAGAAAAGATGGTGAGAAAAGCCCCATAAAACACTAAATCAAACCTGCAGATCTATTGACGTAGAGCACTATTACTAATAACCATATTTCACACTTTTACAATGCTTTGAATCTAAGGATTACCAAGCACTTTGCAATCATTAACAGGTCACTCAACACGACATCTCAACGAAGCAGGTAAGCACTGTACAATTATCCGCAGTTTACAGATGGGGAAAATGAGACTCAGCAAGGTTCGATGATTTGTCCAAGGTGGCACGCCACATCGTTTCAGACAGGAATAGAACCCAACTTCCTGACTCCCAGTTCTGTGTTTCGTTCATTAGATCATGCTTCTTCCTGATGCCAGCCCTCATGAGTCAGAGGTAAAAAAGAGCACTTACAGCTTTTCCATTTTCAAGCCACGTGACAGTGGGAACGGGAATTCCTGTTGCTGTGCACCGCAGAGTCACCACAGACCCAAAGGTGACATTGTGGGATTCTGGAGCCTTCAGGATTCTGGCAAAAACTGTTCAGAAGACAAAGGTACTAGTTAAGTGACTATTTAAAGATGAAGCCTCGGACACTCTTCCTCTTCAGTAAATCTTGAAAGAGGTGGCAGTCCAAGCCCTGCAGTGAATAAAAACATTGCACAAATTCACTAGTAAATGAGAGACCCTTTTCCCCCCAAGACTGTCATCTTTATATATACACTACACAATACTAGCCAAATTTTGCCTTCCGATTTTTGTGGGCAACTCCAACAAACTGCAGAGGTGCATGTGCAAGAATTTGGAGGGCAGAGTTTGGTGTAGGGAGATAAACCCATGTACAGTGCATTGATATGGGGCAATTTACAATAAATGCACAACAAGCTATGTTTCTGCACGGCATAACCTGATCTCTTGTCTACAAATAGTGAAACCTATTTTAAGCTATTGCCCAAGGAACCAGCAGAAATCAGTCATGCACACCATTAACAAGGCATGGGGGAGGTGCCTTTCATTAAAGTTCAGACAGAATTGTACTGGGAACCTCGGAGATAAGGTCTTACCACAGAAGATCCCTAGATCCTGAAATTCTCCACTCCCATCGTATTATCCTCCAAGGGAGGAGGGGCTGGCATTGCACCAAGAGGCAGAACTTGCAGAGGTCAAGGTTCTGTGGGAAAGCAGGGTCGAACCACATGGATCCAAGAGCAATCATGAGCTGTCTCTCTGTCCCCACACAGCTCTATACACCTGTGCACACCCAGCGCTGGCAGCATATCAGCTAGTGGTCACAAAATAGGCATTTTTCTGCAGTAATTTTTTACCTTTTTTGGAAAAAAATCCAAATTGAAATGTTTAAATTTTGAAATGCTACCCCATTGCCTCATGATCTCCTTGATTGGCCAGGCTCCCTCATCAGATTAATCTCCCCTGATGCACTACGGGCACCTCTCTTGGCAAGGGGAAGTAGTGCATCATGGGGGTCCCTGAACCTTGTGCATAATGGGAGAAGTAGTTTGGCTGGGGAGCCCAGTCCAGAGAGGAGAATGGGCTCATGAGATGTTTCCCAGATGAAATATTTTGGGTTTTGGCCCCAAATTGAGAATATTTTGAAGATCACTCCAATAGGCATCAAGGAACCCACAGGTAAAGAACTGCTCACAGGAGACTGTGTCGTACTATCAGGTTTTAAGTAGAAATCTCCACTGAAATCATCAGGAACTTCTACTTAAGAACTGATGGCATGAAATCATTAACTTGGGGTGCTTTTAGTAGAGTAGGATTCACAGTATGAGACAAAGTTCCCCAACAACCTTACGCACCCCAGACTCCCAGAAGCTTGCCAGACGTCCACCTCTTCCCCCTAATAGCACCAAGTTCTCTCCTGCCATTATGACCCAACAAAGTCTTAATGTCAACTGACAAGGGGGTGCAAAGGGGTACAGGTATCTCCTAGTTCTGGTAAGTACATTCAGATTCATCAAAGAATGCCACGTGAGGTCTCCAATGAAAGCCAGTGTCATGCTGGTCACCGGTCTCATTGTGAAATGTATGTACATGCACTATGCAAGGAGTTACCTATCGGTACCAGAAAATTGTTCTTAAGCATGTAAGTTAAGAACAGATCACCAAAAGGTGATATGCCTGAGTCTGGTTCCTCCAGACAAGAGGTAGGAAACATGTCTCTCCATCAGGATGTCAATGAAGCACTGTAAGCTAGCACAGCAAAGGCACATTTACATACAAAGTCAAATGTTAACGGAGATATGTGAACTCAATGAGAAAGGAGCTCACAGGAATAAACAAGCCATGGGGGTATCATGTCTAACAGTACAGACAATGAACTTTGGCGGCCTTACGAAAAGGCAAAGAAGACTCTGTCATCCAGCACCAAGGAAGTAACCAGACAGTGTGCTTGAATTCATGAAAGTGGGGTCTCAGCCTGCCTTGGTTGGAAATGCTGCATAGGACTTCCATTATCCTCACTCACCATCTCTTGAATCTCTGTCTTTGACCATAAACTTATTTGTGTATTCACTATAAACATATCCCAGTGCTGTGGTATTAAGCAAATTGCTGGTCCTGAATTTAATCTTACAAGCCAGTACGTTCTGCTCTTTTGGGAACAGCAGGCCTGTTAATTCTGTGAGTTGGATAAGGGGCTGGACCCTGCAGGGAACAGAGAGCGAGGCCTGTGGAGGTCTGAAAGGCAGAGGGTGGTGGTTTCAGGGAGCTGATCCACAATCAGGACAAGACTGATTCATGTTAAGGGCAGGTGATGGTGAGTAGCCTCACAACCCTGGGTACTCCTGGGGCAGAGGGAAACAGGACAAAGCTAATGGGAAAGGGGGATTGGGGAGGCTAAGGGGGAAAAGGGCAAAATGAGGGAATGTTCCCCACCGATCATATAGACTCCCTACTCCCATCTCCTGCAAGTCCTTCCTCCTTCTACCCCTAAGAACACCAATTTTCTCCTCCCCCTTCCCCAACAATCCCTGTTCCAGACTCTGCCCACGCACCCATCCCAGCAGCTCCTGGCTCCTTCCAATACCCTGGTCCCTGCTGGTTTCCTGAATGCTTATTATGGGGGGAGTTGTAATGAGGCTCTGAGTTCCTCCCAGATCCCTTTGCTTTGAGGTGAGCTGGAATAGGTTCCTGCTTCTTCCCCCTGTTGCTGCCACTTACTGAAGGACCCAGAGAGGGAAATCAGTGGCTCTCTCTCACCATGAAGGAATGTCACACATGGATCGAACCTGCAAGTATTTCAGACTCTGGGAGCACTGGCACACAAGATTACCAGACTGGATCAAACCGTCTAGTTCAGTATCCTGTCACCAAGAGTGGCCAGGAGTATGGTACCAGAAACCCCACAGAAGTCAATTATGAGATAACTTGCCCTCAGGGAAAGTTTTCTCCTAGTCCCCCATAGTAAGAGTCTGGCTTATGCCCTGAAGCATGAGGGTTTACAGCTGTTCTTGTTTATTTTTAAACAATATTTACTATAAAAGCTCTGGGTATTCCAGTTAGTCACAGAAATGTCTGCGCCTATGTGAACCCCGCTGAGCTCTGCAGAGTAGGAGACAGGCATGGAACTTGTGGGGATTCCAATGCATTCAGGCTGTGCTTGCAGGCCTTGCAAACTCTGCTGCTATTGAGATGGGGTTGATGGACACAGAACACTGAATGAGTAATGTTTGAACATGGTCTAAGGTCTTGATAATGGCAGTTATGCTCTGGGTTGCATCTGGAGGAAAAACCCCCTGCCCTAGGCAGAGCTCAGGAAAGCTTGGTGCCAACCCTCCCAATAGCATAGTCATACACGGAGACTGTGAGCCAGCTCTGCTAATCATCATGGATGCGGGAAGATATGGCCAAGGCTTCGTCTCTTCCTTGCCCTTTCTCCTCCAAGAGGGCACTAGCAAGAAGTTGTCACTATATACAGGAGACTTGGACACTCCCCTAGTCTTATGCACATGGTCATGGTCCAACAAGAGTACGTCTACATTGCAACGGTGAGCGAACCTCCCAGCCCGGGTAGACAGACTCATGATAGCGGGGCTTAAGCTAGTGCTAGTAGGGTTCAAGCTAGCATGCTAAAAATAGCAACATGGATGTTCTGGCTCAGGCTGGAGCTTGGGCTCTCAAGCCTAGGTACTTGGGTGGGATTGAGAGCCTGAGCTTCCTCCCGAGCTGGAATGGCCAGATTGCTATTTTTAGCACACTAGCTTGAGCCTGGCTTGTAGAAGTCTCACTACCTGGGCAGAGAGACTCGCTCCCAGCTGTCCTGTAGACATATCCCAACAGTCTGGCCCTTTCCTATATAGTCACTAGTGTGCCTCCATCTTCTACAAACTCTCTTCAGTGAGTGTTGTAGGGGTCTTTTCTTCTGAAAGACCACATACATACAAGACTAGCATTTACATGAAAACCATTTCCTTATTCATTGTCTTGGGAAGGTAATTTGAACGCATTGTCTTCCTATATCCTTGAACCTGGTTGCACTGAATATAGAAATAAGTACTTGTAATACACAGGTTTCATCTAGTTTCACAGGACCTAAGTTAGCTATTTACATTTTACTCTGGTTATGCAGGCTTGGCAGAATTGGATTTCTTTATTTGTATAATTTTGATGGATAATATTGATGATTATTTTTAAGTATTAAGATTTCTGTCGATTTTAAATTTTCACAGTCGTGCAAAATAGTTATTAAGCACTTTTTTACATTTTTATTGATTTAAGTTTTCACAGTTATGGGAAGTAATGAGGGGGGTGTCAGACAATTATTTAATGACAGTGTATACACAGAGATTTAAAAGCTTTATAATTTTTAGGACTGTTGATTAATTGCAGCTAGCTCACGCGATTAACTCAAAAAAATTAATCGTGATTAATCGCAGTTTTAATCGCACCATTAAACAATAGAATACCAATTGAAATTTATTAAATATTTGTGGATGTTTTCTACATTTTCAAATATATTAATTTCAATTACAACACAGAATACAAAGTGTATAGTGCTCACTTTATATTTATTTTTTATTACAAATATTTGCATTGTAAAAATGACAAACAAAAGAAATAGTATTTTTCAATTCACCTCCTACAAGTACTGTAGTGCAATCTCTTTATTGTGGAAAGTTCATTTTACAAATGTAGATTTTTTTTTTTGTTAAATAACTGCACTGAATAACCAACCAATCTAAAACTTTAGAGCCTACAAGTCCACTCATTCCTACTTCTTGTTCAGCCAATCGCTAAGACAAACAAGTTTGTTTACATTTACGGGAGATAATGCTGCCCACTTCTTATTACAATGTCATCTAAGAGTGAGAAAAGGCATTTACATGGTACTTTTGTAGCCAGCATTGCAAGGTATTTATGGGCCAGACATGCTAAACATTCATATGCCTCTTCACGCTTCGATCACCATTCCAGAGGACATGCTTCCATGCTGATGATGCTTGTTTAAAAATGTGTTAACTAAATTGTGACTGAACTCCTTGGAGGAGAATTGTATGTCTCCTGCTCCATGGTTTTACCCACATTCTACCATTTTTTTTTGTGTGTTATGGTCATCTAGGATGATGACCCAGCATATGTTGTTTGATTTAAGAACAGTTTCACTCAGATTTGACAAAACATAAAGATTTCTAAAGATAGCTATAGCACTCAACCCAAGGTTTAAGAAAATGAAGTGCCATCCAAAATCTGAGAGGGATGAGGTCTGGAACATACTTTCAGAAATCTTAAAAGAGCAACACTCGGAAGCAGAAACTACAGAACCCAAACCACCAAAAAAGAAAATCAACTTTCTCCTGGTGACATCTGACTCAAATGATGAAAATGAACATGCGTTGGTCTGCACTGCTTTGGATCGTTATTGAGCAGAACCCATTATCAGCATGGATGCATGTCCTCTGGGATGGTGGTTGAAGAATGAAGGGACATATGAATCTTTAGTGCATCTGGCACATAAATATCTTGTGGTGCTGGCTACAATAATGCCATGAGAATGCCTGTTCTCACTTTCAGGTGACACTATAAACAAGAAGTGGGCTGCATTATCTCCTGCACATATAACCAAGCATTTGTCTGAGTGATTGGCTGATCAAGAAGTAGGACTGAATGGACTTGTAGACTCTAAAGTTTTACATTTTTATTTTTGAATGCAGTTATTTTTGTACGTAATTCTCCATTTATAAATTCAACTTTCATGATAAAGAGATTGGACTACAGTATTTGTATTAGGTGAATTGAAAAATACAATTTGGTTTTTTACAGTGCAAATATTTGTAATCAGAAATAAATATAAAGTGAGCATTGTACACTTTATTCTGTGTTGTAACTGAAATCAATATATTTCAAAATGTAGAAAATGTCCAAAATACTTAAATAAATGGTATTCTATTATTGTTTAACAGCACAATTGTGCAATTAATCACAATTAATTTTTTAATCACGTGATTAATGGCTATTGGTTTTTTAATCGCTTTTCAGCCCTAATAATCGTTAAAACATCACATGTCAAAATATACAGTGTAAATATCATTAAATCAAACTCAAATAAGTTCTCAAGAAGCATTTTTCTTACTTTGCCTATCTGTAAGCGTAGATTATCATCTATGAAAATACTTTTTGTCGGTTTGTGTGTGTATGGTATGAAATTGGCATTTATTGACATTGACCTATAAAAATCTAATCCTCCCAAGGCTATACTAATTGCAGCTTTACATATCGGCAGTCTTTTTTTTTTTTTTAGGATTCCATGGCAATCTATATGGGATACAAAAGTCTCTTCACAGTGGAGAAATTCCTTTGCAAGCTGGAGCATTTAACTTGCAGTCAGATATTCCATTGATGCAGTTTGTCCTACTATTACCT
This sequence comes from Dermochelys coriacea, assembly GCF_009764565.3. Taxonomy (NCBI): domain Eukaryota; kingdom Metazoa; phylum Chordata; order Testudines; family Dermochelyidae; genus Dermochelys; species Dermochelys coriacea. Next base: position 121,174,937 of record NC_050072.1, read on the forward strand.
GGGGTTCCTTCATCTCCCCGTTCACTACTATCCATAAATCTTGGAGCTCTCCCTAGAATACGGTTATTTTGAAAAGCTATTACTTTGCTAAGAAAAAACATGCTTTGATATTAGACACTGTAACTTAGAAGATGAAGGCTTATTCCTCTAGATGAGCATGCTGTGGTTTTATCCCTTCTTCCTACACAGAAATGGAATTGTCTGATATTCATCTCAGAGGGATGCTGTACCAGTACTGACTCCAGATTGTACCCACCCACAACGCCACACATCCTGATTGACTCAGGGGGGGTCCATTTGCGTAATGACAGTACAGTCACACTATTGCCAACCCTAAATATTCATAAACCATGAGGTCAGGAGCCAAAAAATCATGAATCAATCTTTAAAAGTGTGAGATTTTAATAAAAAGAATAGTTGGATTCTTTTATATCCTGTCTAGTTTCTGAACTTTTCAGGTGTGCTTGTGTCACATTTTCAAGCTTTGCTTTGCAACCAGGAAGGCTTACTTTTAAAAAGTAAGAAACTTACTTTTTAAATAAATGAAAGCTGAGATTCTCATATAGTCTCACATGGTCGCCTGCCTCCAGGAACTGAGGCTGTAAGAAAAACACCAAATATCACAAGACGCATAATAAAATCACGAGAGCTGGCAACACTGATTAATAAAACCCTGTACTCTGACTGGCTGCATGACATTATTGGTGGTGGTGTGTGTGTGTAAGAGAGAGAAAGATCAAGCAGATTCCATATGGAATCCATATGATCCATGTTTAATCAGAGTCCACCTCTGTTGCTACGAGTCCCTGCTCTCGCTTTACTGAAGAATCCATTTGGACTGTGAGCGGGATCTACTCCCCTAGTGTCAGCTGCAGATTGTGCTTCACTTGACCAGATCTGGAGATTGGCATGAAATTAATGACTACATGCAGTTCTACACGGCAGTTGTGGTGAAGCATGTCAATACAACATAATGTCTGATGTTTTTTCAGACATGGTATTTGGAGAATTATTGGGATTTTATGCAGATTAATTGGAAATGTCGGAGGGTAAAAATGTCATAGTTTACATAGTTCTTGACCTTTCAAGAAAAAGCTAACCCCAGGTCTCATTGTCTGTGACCCATCTCAGTTTAAATTCATCAGAAAGAATTAATGAATGTGATGGATCGGGATCTAGATGACTGTACTACTTATTGTCAAGAAGAGTGACTGACTTTGCACAATATTTGTATGCTTTTATGAAGCATCTTGTGGGGCTTGCACAAACAAACCCAAACCAAAGTCCTCAGTGGAAAGGAGGTGCTTTCAATCTATTTATTGCACTTTGGGTATAAAACGATTGGTGAAAAATATGTGGACATAAGCCAAGATTTTTAAAAAATCAGTGCCTAAAGTTAGGCTCTTAAATCTTGTTAGTCATCCAAATAAACAGCCCCCATATTGTCACCTCTCGTGATTTTATCCTGAGTCTCTTGATAGTTGATGTTTTTTCTTAAAGCCCCAGCTGCTGGAGTCAAGTGATTACATGAGACTCTCAGCTTTCATTTTTTATAAAAGAGTAAAGTCTTAGCCCTTGTGGCTGCAGACTGAAACCTGAAACCAATCAAGCCCTATATTAACAAAGGGCCAGATCCTGTAGCCTTTACTCATGCAAAACTCCCATTGATGACAGTAGCAGCGTTCTGTTTTAAAGGATTGGGGGGTCAGGTGCCCCACTTGGGGAAAAAAACAGAACTAATTAAAAGGAAAAGAAAATCAGTCCACATATCTATTCAAGGGACACCATCATAGGACCTAACCACATCAGCCACACCATCAGGGGCTCGTTCACCTGCACATCTACCAATGTGATATATGCCATCATGTGCCAGAAATGCCCCTCTGCCATGTACATTGGCCAAACCAGACAGTCTCTACCCAAAAGAATAAATGGACACAAATCTGACATCAGGAACTATAACATTCAAAAACCAGTAGGAGAACACTTTAATCTCCCTGGTCACTCAATAACAGACCTAAAAGTGGCAATTCTTGAACAACAAAACTTCAAAAACAGACTCCACCATGAAACTGCAGAACTGGAATTAATTTGCAAACTGGACGCTATCAAATTAGGCCTGAATAAAGACTGGGAGTGGTTGGGTCATTACAAAACCTAATTTCCCCCATATTAATTTCCCCCTACTGTTACTCACACCTTCTTGTCAACTGTTTGAAATGGGCCACTCTCATTACCACTACAAAAGTGATTTTTCCTCCCTTGGTATGCTACTGTTAATTGAATTGTCTTGTTAGACTGACCTCCCACTTGATATGGAAACTCCTGTCTTTTCATGTGCTGTGTAATGATACCTGCTACTGTATTTTCCACTCCATGCATCTGATAAAGTGGGTTCTAGCCCATGAAAGACTTATGCCCAAATAAATTTGTTAATCTCTAAGGTGCCACAAGGATTCCTTGTTGTTTTTGCAAGGAGTTTAGTCATTCAAATTTGGGAAAAATCTTTTCATGACGTAAAAATTTTTGTGGCTGTATTAAAATCCTATTGTTCGGACTGGATGATATTACTTCATTTTCAGAAATGAGAGCAGCTGGCCTAAGAACAGATGTCTCCTAGTAAGCCTGTAGTGATATAGTACATCATTTAGCATTGCTGTAAAACAAAGGAGGACATTTATTAGGGGGCTTAGGATGAAGCTTAGTATGCTGGCCTGGCTTATGACTGGCCAGATTTCATTTCTAGTTAATACAAGTAAGGAATTCAGTATTTTCCATTTTTAACTAAATATGAGAAGTCCTCAAATTAGCACCCCCAGCTTGGCAAATCTTAATGTCGATCCCCTCTATCTAACTACAGACTTGGTACAGCATGGGGACCAGGCAGTGCCAGATTCTCCACCAGTACAATAGGAAAAATTCATCCCTGACTTGCCTTCAGTGGCATTGTACCCCATTATACCAGGACTGAGTGTGAGAGGGTAGTTCAGTCTCCATGATCTATTGTGCCCTTGGCTTCCCAGCTGCCCACCAGGGTGTCAGTTACTTCCAGAGCAGTGATGTGTCCACTGTGATCCGGACTGAGATATATCTAAGGATGTTCATTATTTATTACACTAGATTTTCACAGCAGCTCCCATTTAGGTACCCAAGTGAAACTGCTCAGTGCTTGAAAATCTGGCTTCATTTGGCAGCCTAAATGGGAACTGAGCCCTTTTGAAGATCTGTCCTAGTACGTGTATTTCAGTACTGCTCAGAGACCCCAATCAGGATCAAATCTGCACTGAAGAAATATAGACACAGCCCCTGCCCCAAGGCGCTTACAGGTTAAGAAATATAAAGATTTTCTCCATCAATCCATCTCCTGCTTTGCCTTGGAATAAAGTCATATTCTTCTGGTTATATATTATATTATATTACATTATATTTCATTTATTAAACTCCCTAGTTTATTGCCATGGAAATAGTTTTGCTCTCACCACTGTGGGCCTTATTTTGAAATATACCTCAGGTTTCATGCTCCCAGTTTTGTCTCTGTACATAATTAAAGGAAACTTTTTATGGTTATAAATAATTGCAGGTACATTCTTTGGCACGGGGAGGTCTAGGGCAAAATTTTCAAACCTGGTACCTAAATCCATACATAAGTAGAAAAATAAGTGGCCTAATTTTCAAAGGTATTGAGCTCCCATCCATTATAGCTCTTGAAATTAGTGTTAGCACAACATTTCTGAAAATCAGGCTTCTTATTTAGATGCCTAGGTATGGATTTAGTTGCCTAACTTCAAGCACCCACTTTTGAAAACCTGCCCATAACTACCTTGTTGCTAGAAAATGTACCTGCAAGATTTTGCGCACACAAAATTTTCTATGGCAGAAAAAAAAATTTTGCTGAAGGAACACTAAGAGGAGAAACTCTACTGGGAGGGAAAATCCCTCTTTGAACAGGAATATATCTCATTTGTTCTAACAGAAATGAGAATAGTATGAAAGATATGTAACTGTTTATGAAGTATGTTTATTTGTGGTATATTTTTAAAGCTCTCTCTATTTTGGTAGCTTATCTTTAAGGGCCTGCTTCCCTGCCATTCCATACACAGTCAAAACTGTTACTGAAGCCAATGTAATATTCTGGAAGAAGTTTTGGCAGAGCTAGTGCTGTGGTGGGGTACAGATTGGGAATCAGGAGATCTGGGTTCAGTTCCCACAGACTTCACACATGATCTTCAGCAAATCACTTACTCTCTCCCTGCCACTGTTCCCCCATCCGATTGCTGCAGAGGAGCACGTGGATCGGACAGAGACTTCTCTTAGAGGAGAGTCTATTGATAGAGATTCTCTAGGTTTTCATCAGGAGGAGAGGACGGAAGAGGATAAAGTATGGGCCAGATCAGATAAGAAACATTCACATAAAGAATGTGACCTATCAGAAAGGGCAGACAAATAAACAGTGACAAGTTTTTAAAGTGCTTGTACACAAATGCTATAAGTCTAAGTAATAAGATGGGTGAAATAGAGTGTCTCGTGCTAAAGGAGGATATTGATATAATAGGCATCACAGAAACCTGGTGAAGTGAGGATAATCAATGGGACACAATCATTCTAGAGTACAAAATATATCAGAAAGACAGAACAGGTTGTGCGGGGCGAGGGGGGTGAGTGGTACTATATGTGAAAGACAATATAGAATCAAATGAAATAAAAATCTTAAATGAATCCACATGTTCCATAGAATCTCTATGGATAGTAATTCCATGCTCTAATAAGAATATAACAATAGGGATCTATTATTGACCACCTGACCAGGATAGTGATAGTGACTGTCAAGATTCCTTCCCCACTCTGAACTCTAGGGTACAGATGTGGGGACCTGCATGAAAAACCCTCTAAGCTTATTTTTACCAGCTTAGGTTAAAACTTCCCCAAGATGCAAACTATTTTACCTTCTGCTCCTGGACTTTATTGCTGCTACCACCAAGCATCTAACAAATATATAACAGGGAAAGAGCCCACTTGGAAACATCTTTCCCACCCAAAAATCCTCCCAAACCCTACACCCCCTTTCTTGGGGAAGGCTTGATAAAAATCCTCACCAATTTGCATAGGTGACCACAGACCCAAACCCTTGGATCTTAAGAACAATGAAAAAGCAATCAGGTTCTTAAAAGAAGAATTTTAATTGAAGAAAAAGTAAAAGAATCACCTCTGAAAAATCAGGATGGTAAATACCTTACAGGGCAATCAGATTCAAAACATAGAGAATCCCTCTAGGCTAAACCTTAAGTTACAAAAAGACACAAAAACAGGAATATACATGCCATTCAGCACAGCTATTTTATCAGCCATTTAAACGAAACAGAATCTAACGCATATCCAACTAGATTGCTTATTAGCCCTTTACAGGAGTTCTGACCTGCATTCCTGCTCTGGTCCCGGCACACAGACAGAGAGAACCTTTGTTTCTCTCCCCCACTCTAGCTTTGAAAGTATCTTGTCTCCTCATTGGCCATTTTGGTCAGGTGCCAGCGAGGTTATCCTAGCTTCTTAACCCTTTACAGGTGAAAGGGTTTTTCCTCTGGCCAGGAGGAATTTAAAGGTGTTTACTCTTCCCTTTATATTTATGACAGTGACAATGAAATGCTAAGGGAGATTAGAGAGGCTATCAAAATAAAGAACTCAATAATAGTGGGGGATTTCAATTATCCCCATATTGACTGGGTACATGTCACCTCAGGACCAAATGCAGAGACAAAGTTTCTCGATACTTTAAATGACTGCTTCTTGGAGCAGCTGGTATAGGAACCCACAAAGGGAGAGGCAACTCTTGATCTAGTCCTTAGTGGAGCACAGGATTGGGTCCAAGAAGTAACTATAACAGGACCGCTTGGAAATAATGTCCATAATATAATAACATTTAGCACTCCTGTGGTGGGAAGAACACCTCAACAGCCCAATACTGTGGCATTTAATTTCAGAAAGGGGAACTATGCAAAAATGAGGAGGTTAGTTCAACAGAAATTAAAAGGTACTGTGACTAGAGTGAAATCCCTGCAAGCTGCATGGACACTTTTCAAAGACACCATAATTGAAGCTCAACTTAAATGTATAACCCAAATTAAAAAACACAGTAAAAGAACTAAAAAAGAGCCACTGTGGCTTAACAACCATGTAAAAAAAGCAGTGAGAGATAAAAAGGCATCTTTTAAAAAGTGGAAGTCAAATCCTAGTGAGGTAAATAGAAAGGAGCATAAACACTGCCAAATTAAATGTAAAAATATAATAAGAAAAGCCAAAAAGGAGTTTGAAGAACAGCTAGCCAAAAACTCAAAAGGTAATAACAAAATGTTTTTTAAGTACATCAGAAACAGGAAGCTTGCTAAAAACCAGTCCGGCCCCTGGACGATCAAGATACAAAAGGAGCACTTGAAGACGATAAAGTCATCTCAGAGAAACTAAATGAATTCTTTGCTTCAGTCTTCACGGCTGAGGATGTTAGGGAGATTCCCAAACCTGAGCCGTCTTTTGTAGGTGACAAATCTGAGGAATTGTCACAGATTGAAGTGTCACTAAAGGAGGTTTTGGAATTAATTGAGCAACTTAACAGTAACAAGTCACCAGGACCAGATGGCATTCACCCAAGAGTTCTGAAAGAACTCAAATGTGAAATTGCGGAACTATTAACTATGGTTTGTAACCTGTCCTTTAAATCAACTACTGTACCCAATGACTGGAAGATAGCTAATGTAACACCAATATTTAAGAAGGGCTCTAGTGGTGATCCTGGCAATTACAGACCGGTAAGTTTAACATCAGTACCAGGCAAATTAGTTGAAACAATAGTAAAGAATAAAATTGTCAGAGACATAGAAGAACATAAATTGTTGTGCAAAAGTCAACATAGCTTCTGTAAAGGGAGATCATGTCTTACTAATCTATTAGAGTTCTTTGAGGGGGATCAACAAACGTGTGGACAAAGGGGATCCAGTGGACATAGTATACTTAGATTTCCAGAAAGCCTTTGACAAGGTCCCTCACCAAAGGCTCTTAGGTAAATTAAGTTGTCATGGGATAAGAGGGAAGATCCTTTCATAGGTTGAGAACTGGTTAAAAGACAGGGAACAAAGGGTAGGAATAAATGGTAAATTTTCAGAATGGAGGGGGTAACTAGTGGTGTTCCCCAAGGGTCAGTCCTAGGACCAATCCTATTCAACTTATTCCTAAGTGATCTGGAGAAAGGGGTAAATGGTCAGGTGGCAAAGTTTGCAGATGATACTAAACTACTCAAGATAGTTAAGACCAAAGCAGACTGTGAAGAACTTCAAAAAGATCTCACAAAACTAAGTGATTGGGCAACAAAATGGCAAATGAAATTGAATGTGGATAAATGTAAACTAATGCACATTGGAAAAAATAATCCCAACTATACACACAATATGATGGGAGCTAATTTAGCTACAACTAATCAGGAAAAAGATCTTGGAGTCATCCTGGCTGGTTCTCTGAAGACGTCCACGCAGTGTGCAGTGGCAGTCAAAAAAGCAAACAGGATGATAGGAATCATTAAAAAAGGGATAGAGAATAAGACGGAGAATATCTTATTGCCCTTATATAAATCCATGGTATGCCCACATCTTGAATACTGCATACAGATGTTGTCCCCTCAACTCAAAAAAGATATACTGGCATTAGAAAAGTTTCAGAAAAGGGCAACTAAAATGATTAAGGGTTTGGAACGGGTCCCATATGAGGAGAGATTAAAGAGGCTAGGACTTTTCAGCTTGGAAAAGAGGAGACTAAGGGGGGATATGATAGAGGTATATAAAATCATGAGTGGTGTGGAGAAAGTGAATAAGGAAAAGTTATTTACTTGTTCCCATAATATAAGAACTAGGGGCCATCAAATGAAATTAATGGGCAGCAGGTTTAAAACAAATAAAAGGAAGTTCTTCTTCACACAGCGCAGTCAACCTGTGGAACTCCTTGCCTGAGGAGGTTGTGAAGGCTAGGACTATAACAGGGTTTAAGAGAGAACTGGATAAATTCATGGAGGTTAAGTCCATTAATGGCTATTAGCCAGGATGGGTAAGGAATGGTGTCTCTAGCCTCTGTTTGTCAGAGGGTGGAGATGGATGGCAGGAGAGAGATCACTTGATCATTACCTGTTAGGTTCACTCCCTCTGGTATTGGTCACTGTCAGTAGACAGGAAACTGGGCTGGATGGACCTTTGGTCTGACCCAGTATGGCAATTCTTATGTTCGTCTGTACAATGGAGATGATCATACTTTCTCCTATCCTTTCTCTGTCTCGGTTGTCTTTTTTAAAAAATATTCCCTTGCTCAAAAATAATTTATGGATTTGATGCAGAAATTATTGAGTAAGGTTCTCTGATCTGTGTCATACAGGATGTCAGACTCAATCTTAATGGTTCCTTCCAGCCTTAAAATCTATTAAACTTGTCTATTTACATTGTGAGGTCTTTAGGGCATAGATTGCTTCTTACTATGTTTTTGTGGAGTGTGATAGATGTGAATTCTGGGAAGTGTAAGGAGTTCAGAAGACTACTGAAATGTGCCAGAGAGACATGGAGTTTTGGGACAATAAGTGTTAAGTGAGGGGAATCCCTGAGGAACAGTTAATCCAAATTCCACAACTCTGACTGTACAAAAGCACAGCCTATTTTGTATCTAGGGCCTGAGGAGAGAGCCATCAACTGGCGATTGATTATCTGGTCCTGGAGACTGGAGATAAAAGGCCCAAACTGTATCAAGAAACAGCTGAACTGTCCAGTCAGGGTTCTGGTTCCTGATCCAAAAACTGACATGAACTTGTAATCAAGTGGGCACACCCAGTTGTGGAATTGGAAAGAGTGACACCTACCAGACCCTTCAGTTGGAGCTGAGGTGGGCTCTGGTAAGCTTTTAGCACGCGTGTAGGCTCTTTTATTGTTCTTAATATGTTTTCTCTGTAATGCTTTTACCTTAAGAATCAATGTGCTTGCTAAGAACGAGCTATGTGGTAACTTTTAACTGTGCAATACACTGGTTAGAGCCTCAGAGAGAAAGCAAAGCACAATGTTGGCCTTCAGTCTGACTGGCTGGCTGGGGCTATCACAGTGTTAGGCAGCCTTAAAACCTGTCAGGAGGGAGAAAGACGTGGGTTGCCATACAAGAGAGATGATGGCTGAGGAGCCAGAAACCATAAGTGGATGCCCTTCAGGGACCACAGAGGGAAAATACAGGTGCAATTACCCTGAAACTGAAACAAAAAATTTCTAGTACAATGGGGCAGTGCCTATAGCCACTACTGCAATACAAATAAATAAATAATCAAATGTCATAAGAGAAGGTGAATTGTGCCTTTATAACCCACCTCCAAAGACAAAAAATGTTTTTCCAGCACTTTAAGTCTTTTCTACCATCTCCAGTACATTTGACCAAAGAAAGAGGATAAAGGAAGTAAAATAAGGTCATTAATTTGAGAGAAAGCGCTTCTTGCATTACTTGCATTACTATTGGGGTCTGATCTCTTACCGAATGTCCCTTTGGAACATAGGTAGTTCTTTTTCTTTTCGGCAACAGAAAAAAGTGAACCTGTGCAAGATACACGTGGTATTTGTGTTGACACAATCAGTTTATTTAGCACAATACATTCGCATCAACTTTATCTGTCCTTCTGATTAAAAATTAGTTCTTCCTCTTGCCACCATCTCCCCTTTGATAAGTGGATAATTCCTGAACACTGCCTTTTTTCCTGGCTGGAAGCACTTTGCAGACTATGGGAAAATAAAAGGTACAAAGAAATGAACATATGCTTGTAGTTGGTGCTATTTGATGGGATGCTATTAATTCACTGCTTGAGTACTAAATGAGCTGTAAAGGCCCAGATCAGCAGAAATGTCATTCAAGCGCAGTCCCAGTGGCACTCTGAAAAAATAACAGCAACGTGAGAAACACATTAAGATCCATAGTCTGGCTTTGGAAGTGAACGTGCAGCCCTGTCTTGGCTTTAGTGGGAGCCATATGTGCACATTCAGAGCCAGTGTATAACCCTGTAAATTTAGTATTCCTCTGAAGAAACTATAAAAGCAATTCTTAGCTTGGCCCACTGCAGTTTGTGTGGGATTCATAAATGACCGGTGTTAATGGCCTAAAATAAGGTCCAGGGCAGCAGCTGGACCTTTCTAAGCTAGTCATTATTCTTTAGAATAATGTGTCTTGGGCTACAGCTGTGATGGTTTCTCCAGTTAACGGCTATGGCATGTACCAGCTATGTTTATAAGTTTGTTTATATATATGTTTATGTTTATAAGTACACCATGTGTGTCTCTGAACATGCCATACCTGGCCCATCCTGATACTCATTTGTTTCCTATTTAAATAAATATCACTGTCGTACAACACTGAGGGAGGGCCTGGAGTGGGTCCAGGAGTGAAGGGATGCTCCTATCCTTTTTATTGCCATGTTTATACTTCATACATAGGGCTTGCCTAAGGAGTAGCTGTGCTCTAGGGATGGACAGCTTTCTCAACTGAAATTTATTTCAGATGTGACCTTTTAATGACTGGTTTCAGAATAGCAGCCAAGTTAGTCTGTATTCACAAAAAGAAAAGGAGTACTTGTGGCACCTTAGAGACGAACAAATTTATTTGAGCATAAGTTTTCGTGAGCTACAGCTCACTTAATTGGATGTAGCTCACAAAAGCTTATGCTCAAATAAATTTGTTCGTCTCTAAGGTGCCACAAGTACTCCTTTTCTTTTTAATGACTGGTGACTATTGGTCATTCATTATGATGATGCTTGTCATAGTTTTGTTTCTCAGGCCAGCAGGGGTTAGGAGCCCTGGGTGGAGAATGTACCTTTTGGCCCAGGCAACATTATCTGGACAAAGCTTCTAAGCAGCCAGAAAAGGATGACCTGGGATATAGGAGACCTATGTTCACATCCTTGCTCTGCCACTGGCTTCCTGTGTGACCTTGGACAGGTCGCTTAGCCTCTCTGTGCCTCAGTTCCCCATCTGTAAAATGGGGATAATAGAAGTTCCCTGCCTCCCATGGATGTTGTGAGGATAAACACATTAAAGACTGTGAGGTGCTCAGATAGGGGACATATAAATATGTGAATAAAGACAGATAGCTAGGCTACGAAGCCTGAATGAGAACCCCCGATAGAAGCCCCATCCATCCCACCTCAGTAGACAGTTCCTCTTCCTAGTCACCATGGTCCCCACAGCTGTGTAGCACTGAAGAGAACAGAGTGCTGTGATCACGCAGACATTGGGTGAAGGAAGAGTGTCACGGGCTGCACTCTACGCCCCCAATACAGACTTGCAGGTGGCCCTCTGAACCACTCCCATCTGAAACCCTGCCATGCATTCTGCTCCAGCAACCATATTGTACACACACAACTATCTGCACTTCCACTGTGCATCTTTTTCACACTTATTTTTGACAGTAATTTCTTGTGTCAGCCAACTTATCTATAATGCAAATTTGTGCAAAATGCACAAGACTCGGCTTTTCTGAGACCAGGAAGTAATGGAAGCAAAAGAACATTGTTACAACATGTGTCCTCAACCTGTCTGTCAAATTGAAAAGTGACTGTCTGTTGTATCTGTAAGTTCTCAGCCCCCTTAGTGCCTTGGTTAATGAAGGGGAAAGGGGAGAAATTCTCTGCAAATATAGAAATAGCATAATTTTTTTTTAATCTCCATTTCAGCTTCTTGTTGATCATTCTCCCTGAAGGAATGATTCACAGAGCAAGCCCTTCCTATTTTTAAGGGCAATGCAGGTCTCACAAGTGGCTTGTGGGGGAACATTTCTGTGGGCTGTGGCAGGGCACTATTTTAGTAGCTATAAATAAGCAATAAACGGCGAGCACCAAAGGGCTTCTGTCTACAAGGGATGGAACTTTTTAAAAAAGTACCTTCCAAGTAACAGGATGTGAGGCATACTGCTCCTCCCGGTATGTTGATTGGTTTGCCTTTTATCATATCAAATAGCAGCAGAGCAAGAAGTGGATTAGGACCATTTTGAATTAGGGATGAATGAATCTGCTTGGATCATGTCTGAGTGAACCTGAACTTTGCCCATCCTTCAAAATGAAACATTTTCAGCCTGACCGGAAATAGCCTGTTCTCATGAGATTTTCAGCCCAATCCTTAGAGATCAAAGAAATTTAGGTACACAGCAAGAGCCTGATACCTATTAATAGTATTAATTATTTGTATTGTCGTAGCACCTATGAACCCAGGACCTCATTGTGCTAGACACAAAGTTCTACTGAAGTCTCCACTGAGTTTTCAGTCTGGCCCCTGGACCTTTCAGTGCTTGTTCCAGCTGAAACATACCTTTAAGCCTAGCGAGTTCTGCTGATCACTGAGGCCTGGTCTGCACTAGGAAATTAGGTCAATATAACTACGTTGCTCAGGGGTGTGAAAAATCCACACCCCATAGCAACTCCATTGAATCAACCTAACCCCTGGTGTAGACAGTGTGAGGTCGATGGGAGAATTCTTCCGTCGACCCAGATGCAGCATTTTATAAGCGTAGACAAGCCCTGATTAACACAGGCAAGCCCTCCATGTCATGCCACCATATGAACAATGGTTCTACACCTATAACCACAGTCCCCCAGGCTCTATGGCAACCTTGAAATAATTCTATGACAAGGCCCCTGAATTCTGCAGCACTGTGGTCCCATAGACAGGAGATTCTGTCTGATTAATGAAAAAAATGGAGGCTTTTATTGAGTTAAATGCAAATGGAATAACAGAATCGGCACAGTATTCCTTGTGCTATTTCATGTGATATTAAATTCCATTTACATGACCTTTCCCTATATTTTTAATATTCAGTGTGTTGTACTGAAACCACACAGCTACACTGTATGTGAAGGGGGAATGCTAGAGGTTTGGCAGATGGATGGGAGACAGGTAGGTCTTTTGGCACCTGAGAAGATATGGGAGACAGTTTGGGTTAAGCACGGGTATGTCGTTCAGGGATTTTACACATTAATTTGTTTTCAAGGAAATACTCTCTTCATAGGCAGTGCTCAGCATATACTGTAAAAATAAATTGGCCCAATATAAAAATATAACAGCAGGTTTGATAGACAGATAGATAGATTAGACTGATACTTCTGTAAACAGTTACTTCAACACTGTATTGAGTCCTTAGGCTTTTGTTTTTTTCATGTTCATGGAAATTTTTTTTTAGAGTGCGAGATATACAGCACAAGGGCAGAGTACTTGAACCATCTTCTCTTTATACCTTGTCTGTGTGTCTAAAGAGGTACTTATTTTTCCATAGAGGATTTTGAATCTATACAGAAAACGATACTCAAAAAATGTAACTATAGCCATACCAAATGCAAGTACAGCTGTTCTGAATGTGTAATTAGCAGATGCAGGAGCTAAGTGGCTATATCTATCATACTAGGTTTACTTCTGTAATGCATAAGGTTCAAATCCTGCAGCTCTATGGATGACTCATCATTTTTAAAGATTAAAATGACCAAGGGTTTTTTTTTAATTTGTTGAATTTATTTGAACATGTGAGTGCACCATTAATTCCAGAAATATGGGACTAAAATGGCTGTACAGACAGGATTAAATGGATTAAACCCAAATGAGGCCTGGATCAACTCAAATAGCATGACCTAAAACGTCCTTGCAAAAATAAAAAGAAAGTTCCTGTTGCCTTTTCTGTCAACCTCTCCCTACATTGTGTGGGACCAAGGGAGTCCTTCCTCTCCATCCATGGCCTGGGAAAGAAAAAAAAGTCCAACAGCCCCTACAACCCTGTGATCCTGATTCTTTGGTCCACGTGGCATGGGACCTGGGTGAGGGAAGGAAAGGAGGCTATTCATCACCACAGTGCCCCCTGATACTCAGGGCAGATGGAACTAGTTTGGTTTCTGATGTAAATTAAAGCAGTCTTTGGGCTACCCAAATTTATTCTGGCTTGCTGCAATTTCTGGGGACCATTAGATCAGCTGGGAATTGTTGAAATGTAGCATACTCTGACACACACAGGATGACCATGCCACTCTGCACTGCCGGAGATCTTCTGTGCTGTGCTGTATTGGCAGCTTTAAGGTTTCTTTGTTGCATCAGGGCAAAACAAAACAATCTCATCAGAGGCCACAGTCTGTCCCTGGATCTTTTGGGCTGAGAACCAATGATGAAAAGTCTCTGAGACACACAGAGATCAGACAAAAAGAAAAGGAGTACTTGTGGCACCTTAGAGACTAACACATTTATTAGAGCATAAGCTTTCATGAGCTACAGCTCACTTCATCCGAATACAGACTAACACGGCTGCTACTATGAAAAGAGATCAGACAGAGCAGGGAGCATGGCTCTGAGTGGCAGCTGATACTGTGGTCTACTGAAAGCAGAAGATGGCAACAATTTAGGAGCAGGAAGTTCAGTCACAATATGTGGCCCAGATCATGTGATAAGCTGGCCCTGGCCTGAATCCACCAAAGTAACTGTACTGCTCCATTTTGGTGTTGCCACATCAGCTATTATTTACAGCAGATGTCATGTATTCTATGAATATCAACTATCAGCATCATGTTCAGTGGAACCAGAACATGAGCTGGAAAGTCTTTAGAGGGATTTATTTTTCATAAAAATATTTTTGCTGGCCAACTTCAATGCATGCTTTTAATAGAAAGGGCTACATTTATCCTTGGTGGATCCCCATTGATTTCAATGGGCTTGCACCAGGAATGAATTTGGCTTATGGCTTTTATCTGATCCCGTGTATCTAATACATTTGGTACATCCCAACTGTGGTGAATATCATTGTTAAAATCACCTTCTTAAGAACATGCCCCCTGTTAAACAATGTAAAATGCATGCTCGCAAGATCAGCCTTTAGGACTGCAGAAGGTGTGTGTGCTGTTTTCAACTGTATGCAACAATGTGCGCCTGCAGTGTGCTCTACCATCACGTTTTTTTCTGGACCCACCCTATTAGCTGCATCAGCAATGTAGGACTGATGCCTGGAAAAGTATCTCTGCAAATATTAACAGTGCAGTCACTGAGAATACAGCACACACAGTCTGCAAATACTTCTGTTGCATTTGTCACATCCAGGACTGCACAACAAATAAAGGAACAGGCAGGTGAATATTGCATTTTTTAACAATTTTTTTGGCCTATGCAAGTGCCACGTTTATCCAATTATCAGAAAAGGGTTAAGGATTGCGTTCTTGACACAACCAAGGGCCATGCCCTGCCCTCGATCTGCACTGATATAAATGTGAAAGCCATGCACACAAGGACGCAATGCCTGTGTATGCATGTAGAGCCCCTCAAAGTTCTGGGCTGTTTGAAAATGAGATTCTCCTTTGGGACCATCTCTACTGTCCCTGGAATGAAACAATAAAAATAAGCTCCAGTGTGCCATGACATCTCTAAAGAGAGACACAATTCCAGCCCCCTTGCAGTGTGATTTTATTACTACTGGCCATGCTCAAATTGTAAAAATAGTTTCTGCCCTTCTAGTTACTATTTCAGTTTATCTAGCATTGTTACTTCCAACACTCTCCTAACAAATGCTTGTCACTTGTGTTCCTTCCCCCCCCCCCCCGGAGAAGATCAATTCCTGTATCTCCTTTGTTCAAACCCATCTATACAGTTTTTGCTGCATTTAGATGTTTTCCTTTAAGTTGGGTGGCAAGGGGGAAGGGGAGGTTGAATTCTGCAAGCCCTACTTTAGTGAACTGATTTGCATGCCTGTACTGAGTATTCCAGCTGTGGCCTTTGGATCTGAATGTGATCTTTCATTGTATTAGCATGATTCACGATTAAAATCCTGCGTGTTCTTGTGGCTGTACCATGCAGTTCCATGGGGGAATTCCATCATTGCTTATCATTAGTCAATCTCCAACTATTATGAAAACTACTGAATTGTGTTATGATGAACCAGATGTATGGCTGTACACTAATATTGATGGTACAACATCCACAGAATATCAAAGCCAGTAGAATAACATTTGTGGAATTACTTATTTGTCCAATTTCATGGTATTTTTCAAACAAATTATTCAGTTAACATTCTTCCCTCTTATTCACCCAGTTCTACAAACTAGGATGAATTTCAAATTTTGTGAAATTCTTCAAATAAAATCAGCACAATTAATTTCATCTGAAGTCAGTGAGCCAAATTCTGCTTTCAGTTGCATAAATGTAAATCTGGAAATCCCCATTTATTTAAATGTAACTAGTTTGGATTTATGCTAGTGTAAATGACTGCAGAATCTGGCCCAATGAAATAAATTATAATCAGTGCCTGAATCAGGGTTTTCAAGCTATGTGCAAGAAATGTAACATGTTATATTGTATTATACATGCATTAGTTTATTCTACTATTGAAAGCAATGCATTCATGATATATCAAAATATATTTATACTGTTGTCAGAGAAGTAGCAAGAGCTATTGTTAAGGTTCCATAAGCATTTCCATTCTAAAGCTCTGTATTTAGTGGTTCAATAACTTTAGGAAAGTTTGATCCTTGGGGGCTTGGATTCAGAAAGCAGGTGGATTATTCTTCAAAAGTTTGAGTGAAAACTATTCAGCCAGTTTTGAAAATAAGAAAAATAAATTAAAAAAATAGACTTTTTATCTTGTAAAAAAAAATCTTCTTCAAACATTTTTTGAATATGTCTAGTGCTGAAATGTCCAGGGGAAGAAAGCTGAAATTTGACAGCAAGCTAGTCCTTAGAAAGGAAAAATATCTTTGTGTGTTCTGGTGAAAACTAGGTTTGACTTGCCTTTGATTTTGGGGTGGGGAGTTCTTGCGAGCACAGTGCAAATGATCTGGGTTTTTTAATCATTTTTATAAAAATTATGGGTGAGATGCTGGCCCCACTGAAATTAACGGCAAAACTCCTATTGACTTGAAGAGGGAGGTATTTCACCTACAAAATAAAAGTGGGTTGCACTGAAAATGCACAGGCTATGCAGTAAGGCACAGACAGAATGAGGAAGGGTTCCAGAGGAACTCTACCTCATTTAGGCCCTTATCCTACTCTAGAGCTGGCTGACTTTTTTCACTGAAATGTTTTTGATGAAAATAGGCCAAAAAATTAACAATGCGGGGGGCGGGGGTGGCAGCAAAATCATTATTTTGGGGGAGGGAGGCTGACAAAAAATTAGAAACCAACATTTTGGGTGGGGGGGAGGGTTAGGTTCTGGTTTGTGTCAAGAAACAGAAAAAACTTCCATAGGTTATTTTTAGAAATAATGGTTTTATTTTACATTTCTTGCAAAAAATATTTGGTATTTTTTGACCAACTCTATCCATTGTCATTCATTCCAATGGGGGCAGAATCAGGCTCTAAATTCACATCAGCTCATGCCCCCGAACATGGAAGTGCAAAGAACATAGTGTTTTCAGTTTTAATTTAATTTAATTCTTTAACCATCAAGCACTAAAAGTTTTCTGCAACTTTGAGAACCTGATGTTCCTTGGTGCTGATTCAGCAGGGTACTTAAGGATGTGCCTAATTTTAAGCAATGAATACTCCCATTGAATTCAATGGGCACTAGATTAATCCCTCAAGCAGTTAGAAATTTATATGTTGCGAATTGTGCCTGAAACTAATTCCAGGCCAAAGACTGAACCCATAAAATTAGAAGCTCAAGAGGAGCCTCTTTTCAAAATCAGGACCTGCATGATCTATATTTAGCATGGTATTAAACATATTTGTATTACTTTTGGAATGTGCATTTGTTCTGGGATTAAATGTTGACAGTATTCCAATCGTTCTTGGTAACTACATTTTAATATTAATGAATAATATACAGTCCAGTAATTTCAGTGAATGGTTGTATCAAGATATCAGCTAAGAAAAACTATTTTATTTCTGTTAAGAAAAGGTAATCTAGAAAAAGTATTTTCATTAGTTTTCTTACATTAGCTCCAATGGACTGTAGTGAATACACCCAAATGACCTAGTTGAGGACTGACTGCCTGCACCATGGCATTTTAGATTATTATTCACCTGACGCTATTTTAAAATTGTGACATCTGGGGAAAATACTAAAAATAGTGACAACTAGTGTGTGGGCCAGGCCATAAATCAGTCTACTGAATGCTTAAGGGGGTGTGGTCTGTGCACATGCATCTCTTATTAATGTGTGCTGGAGTTACACCCAAACACTGGAATGAGAAACAGATTCTTATGCACTGCAGGATTTTTATTTTCAGATTTTGGTAGCTGAAAAGTAAAACAAAACTAAGGTCTGAAATAGGGTTGCCAGGTGTCCAGTTTTCTACCAGAATGACCAGTCGAAAAGGGACCCTGGCGGCCAGTGCTGACTGGACTGGTAAAAGTCTGGTCGACAATGCAGCGGGGCTAAGGCAGGCTCCCTGCCTACCTTGTCTCCACGCGGCTCCCAAAGCAGCGGCATGTCCCCGTTCCGGCTCCTACGCATAGGGGCAGTCATGCACGCTGCCCCCGCCCCAAGCGCCAGCTCTGTAGCTCCCATTGGGTGGGAACCATGATCAATGGGAGCTTTAGGGGTGGCGCCTGTGGACGGGTCAGTGCACAGAGCTGCCTGGAACACGCCTCCACCTAGGAGCCAGAGCGAGGACATGCCACTGCTTCCGGGAATTGCTTGAGGTAAGCGCCACCTGGAGCCTGCACACATGACCCCCTCCAGTGCTCCAACCTCCTGCCCTAGCCTTGTTCCCCTTCCTGCCCTCGAAACCCCGTGGCCCTAGCCCGGAGCCACCTCTTGCATCCAAAACCCCTCATCCCCAGCCCCATCCCAGA
Organism: Dermochelys coriacea; assembly: GCF_009764565.3. Lineage (NCBI taxonomy): Eukaryota > Metazoa > Chordata > Testudines > Dermochelyidae > Dermochelys > Dermochelys coriacea. The sequence goes on from NC_050072.1 coordinate 121,193,729, forward strand.
GCCCGCACACGCAGCCAGAGCCCTCAAACCCCCAGTGCCCCAAACCCCTCCCCCAGCCCTGATCCCCCTGCCGCATCTTGAACCCCTCAGTCCCAGCCCAGAGCACCCTCCTGCACCCCAAACCCCTTATCCCCAGCTCCACCCCAGAGCCCACACCCCCAACCGGAGCCTGCACTCCCTCCAGTGCCCCAGGCCCCTGCCCCAGCCCTGTTCCCCCTCCTGCCCTCCAAACCCCTCGGTCCCAGCCTGGAGCCCCCTCCTGCACCCTAAATCCCTCATTCTCAGCCCCACACCAGCAGGACCCCTCACCCCCACACACACCCCAACCCCCTGCCACAGCCCGGTAAAAATGAGCGAGTGAGTGAGGGTGGGGAGAGCGAGTGATGTGGGTGGGGTCTTGGAGAAGGGGCGGGGCAGGGGCGGGACCTCAGAGGAGGGGTAGGGCAGGGGCGGAGCATGGGTGTTCGGTTTTGACCGAGTAGAAAGTTGGCAACCCTACCCTGAAATGAGGTATATTACATGGGTACCTGGTCAGAAGAACCCAAGCAAGAGTAATGAACAGCATTACTTTGTTAGTATAACATACATTAATGGAATATGAAGGAATAGTTTGTGCACGAGCACTGAGCTTTCATTAATTAACTAAGCACTATTTTTTCTTGTTTTAGAGAATGGATGCATGCAGAGTTCTTCGCAATGTGATTTTGCTGATTAATTCTCCACTGGTTGAATTAACAGGCACAAAACAAAATATAATCCAAGCACCCCAACACAGATTCAGACTCTGCAGCTGGCTCCTGTGGTCCTGGAGCTTTACAGTTTAAAACAGGCTGGTCCTGCCCTGTAGGGGAAGTTCCACTGAATGGCACTGTGTTCCTGGAATCAATCAATTCTTCATAGGACCTCGTGGACTTTATTGCTACAAAGGGCCCAAACCAAACAGCCCCAAACACTGGAGAAATTTAGACCTAGATCCAAATATGCTGGGTGGCCACATGTCTGTCATGGTTTCAGATCAAAACGCCAGATATGAACCCTGCGGCAGTCTGGGTCTCTAGTTATAACAAAACACTTTTATCTCTGATTCAGTGTACTGCAAGATCTTTTGATATACAAGCAACTTGTCCGGTGAAATATTAATTGCAAATGTGTTTGCTAAGCAAACAACAAACCTACGTTAACTTGTAATTCCGTGCAATGAGCCACATCCTGCTCCCAATGAAGTCAGTGGGAGTTTGCAAGTAGGATTGCACCCTATTTATGGGAAAATGTCATCATAAGGCTAAATATAGCCTGCCCTGATGAAAACCATGATATAGCCTGCACTGATCAAAACCAATCAGCCCCAAAACTAGAGTTACTGGAAAAATGGACAGCCGCTTTGCAGCATGGGGGTTCCATTCAGAATGGGAAATGCAAACTGGCTCATCTATCGGATTAATCCTTCCTCCACCATTGACTACCATAAAGCACTGCTTGACCTAACTTTCGTTATAGTATCCAAGAAATCAGAATGTTATTAGCTCTTTCAATCTCTCTCTACTGCAGTCTGTTGCTCTCAGCACACTGAAATTGGTGATAATTTATACCAGAGGGAAAACACCCTGTATATGAGTAACTAAACACCACAACAAACAAAATCAATCCGGTATCCAATTGAGCAGGAGGAAAATGTACAAAGAACTGTTCCTTGAAGAGAACTGTTCTGTATTCCTGAAGACTCAACCAATTCAAATAAAAAACAGGAGAAAAGGATGGAAATGGCAGTAATAATAATCATGCTGC